>NC_141691.1:1697207178-1699607178 GCF_964263255.1 Lissotriton vulgaris
TAGTGGATTGTGGTCACTAAAGGGGCTCCACTTTGTTATAACCTTTGTAATTCGGGGTGTTGCAAAAGCTGATATAAGTATATATTCGATTGTTGATGAACAACCTCTGCCCTTGAATGTAGGGACAAGCGTACCCCCCCTCCCTTGTGCTACCATATCCATAGTGTGTACTAATGAGTAAGTATCTATTACTGTAGATAGTATTGTGCCTTCCTGGGTGTGCTCAAAATGCGGCCCCTTTTTTAGAGGACAAGCGTCCCAATCTGTTGATGAAGTGGTAAGGTTTGGGCAAAGGTGGGAGTTGAAATCACCCATCAATAGTATCATTGGGCTCCCCCCTTCTTTTCTCTGTTCAACCTCTTCCCTTAATCTATCATTTAGCTCCTGTACGGCAGTATTCTCCCCTCGTGAGGGCCCTGGATTATAGATATTAAAAAGTTCCAATTTCTGTCCTCTGCTTTGGAGTGTTACTGCCTGAAGGGTATACGACGTCCATGATGGCACTGACCATTTCCCTTCTATGGTTAAGTCAACATAGATAGATAATCCTCCTTTCACTCTCCCTGCTCTGCTTTCCTGTGCTGGGACTGCAAAGCACTTATAACCCTCTATCTGATACAATGCCGGGTTCAATGCCCATGTCTCTTGAAAGGCAAGTATCTGATAGCCACAAAGTCCCTTTCTCCAGTCTAAATTTTTAAATTTGGCAGCTAGCCCTGCTATGTTCCAGGCTAAAATATTTATCTTTCCCTCCTGCTCATCTTCTTCAATGGGGTCCTGAGTCAGTGGCCTAACCACCGTCCCTTGCCTATTTCCTTCCCTATTTATTCCTCTATCCGTGGGTGGGGAGCAATCTATCTCGATAGGTGGAGAACAATCTATCTCAATAGATTTGGAGCAGTCATAGCTAGCTTTCCTTGTCCCTTACTTTGCTCCTTGGCTGCCAGTTCCTTAGTCAGGGCCATGCTAGTCTTGACCAGTTCATTCCTGGTTTGTAGCGCTAGTCATTCATTATTATCCAAATTCTGCAAAGGGCTAAATCTATTGGTCCACTGCGGGGGTAGGTGATGTGGGTAATACTGGGTAGAAAAGCCATTATGCCTTACCCAATGGTTATCCACAATTCTTCCTCTGGTGCCCTGATTAGAATTTAGGGGGTAGACATCCAATTTTCTAGGATAAAATAGCCTAATGGCATTGTCCTAATTGTACTTGTGGAGTTTCTATTGTGGTTGTCTAATATATATTGCACTAGGTTTGGTTTTTTAAAATTTACAATAATGCAATTACCTTCTCTGTCTTTTCTCCTCCTTCCCACCCAATTTACCCTTCTTACATGTAGAATATCCCCCTGTTCAACCCACTGCAATGGTCTGTGGATATTTAACCAATTGGCAATCTTGCCTTTAAGTTCCATCTGTGATTCCCTCTGCCCTATTCTGAGTTCGGGAACCCCTGTGAATATAACTGCAAAGGGACTAGCTTCTGGCGGGAGGTTTACAAATGGCAAGTGAGCTTGGTGTCTGTCATAATGCTCGAAACTTAATTGCGGGTCCAGCTGCTTAGGGATATCAGATAGTCCTGGGTTCGGGTGCCCAGCTTCTCCCTGTCCCAGTCCTTTAGCATTGTCCCTGATTTCCTGTGGTTTTATGCTACCTTCCTGGCCCCTGTTAACTGGTGGCGTTGGCTCAGCGTGCACCTGTACAATGCTACAGTGTTCATTGCTCACACAATTATTAGTTTGATGGGTTAGTTGGGGTGGAGCAGAAATTTCTGAGTTCACGTTCCCTTGTTGATTAGCAATTTGTACATCCTTAATCTTGCCCTGCTTCAGGATTTCATGTGCTATTTTGTCCAGTTTACTGGTCAGTGGTTTAATTTGGCTCATAATAAAGGATTCTAAATGCTTTTGGAGGTCTAAGATTATCTCATTCACCCAACCCGGAGGGATAGGACGGCCACTCGTTTCTGTTGTATAAACCTCTTCTCCCCTAGCTCCTAGTTTTCCACTCATTGCAGATTTCTTCTGATTTTGTGTTTGTTGGGTTTTTCGCCCCCCTTTTCTACTCCTCTTGTTAATTCTTTCGACTTCCCCTGCCTTCATCCGTGGTTCATCCTCTATCACTATCTGGGCACATGGGACGTCATTAATGGAATCACTCAGTGTATCATTGGTAGACAGCAAACTATCATTCCCATCGCCAATCAGTGTGGGCGAGAGCGGCACAGTGGTTAATGTCAAAGATAAACGTCTCTCTGTGCGTTCTATCTCACCCGCCACCTTTTGTAACATTAGATCTATTGCAGTTGGGGTGTTTTTGTGGAGTATCGTGATGCTACTCTCTGCCCCTGGCTTTTTTGATCCCTGGGGTGTGTGTATCTGGTTTGCTCTTGGTGGAACGAGTTTTAGGTTTTGTAGCCATGATGATTTGTGTGGTTTTTAGCTATTCATTCTTATTTTATCCCAGTGCTTTTGGTCAATTTGCATGTAACACTTTTCACCTCCCGTATGGGCTTTTAGTAGGCACAATTTTATGTCATCCACTATTTGATATTTCCAGTGTGTTGGTGGCCAGAGTAGTCCTACCTTAACGTATAGCCAAGATTGGTGGCCCGTCCCGTCCCTGGTCGTCCACGGACGGCCACAGATGGCCCGCCCTCTGCCCGGGCTTAGCCCGCGTGCATTCCGCGACGCGGGAGTAGTGGTCTGCAGTTATGCGCCTCCGGGCGCGGGAATCTGCCGCGGACGCTGCTACCGGCGTCCACGTGATGCTGCAGGGCACGCTGGGGATTGTAGGCGGAAGGCTTGGTGTTGTGCAGAGCACTCTCCCCTCTCAGCGGCCGCGGGATTGAGAAGCGGCGGCGGGGGAGAGTGGAGCAGGAGCCGCGGTATCCAAGACACCTCCGGTGAGCACTGGTGCCAATATTGCCCCCAAAAAGTTCTCGCTCCGCTCCCCAGCAGGAGCGGCTTGCTGTTATGCGCCTCTGGGCGCGGGAATCTGCCGCGGATGCTGCTACCGGCGTCCACGTGATGCTGCAGGGCATGCTGGAGATTGTAGGCGGCAGGCTTGGTGTTGTGCGGAGCACTCTCCCCTCTCAGCGGCGGCGGGATTGAGAAGCGGCGGCGGGGGAGAGTGGAGCAGGAGCCGCCGTATCCAAGACACCTCCAGTGAGCACTGGTGCCAATATTGCCCCCAAAAAGTTCTCGCCCCGCTCCCTAGCAGGAGCGGCTTGCTGTTATGCGCCTCCGGGCGCGGGAATGTGCCGCGGACGCTGCTACCGGCGTCCACGTGATGCTGCAGGGCACGCTGGGGATTGTAGGCGGCAGGCTTGGTGTTGTGCAGAGCACTCTCCCCTCTCAGCGGCCGCAGGAATGAGAAGTGGCGGCGGGGGAGAGTGGAGCAGGAGCCGCGGTATCCAAGACACCTCCGGTGAGCACTGGTGCCAATATTGCCCCCAAAAAGTTCTCGCCCCGCTCCCCAGCAGGAGCGGCTTGCTGTTATGCGCCTCCGGGCGCGGGAATCTGCCGCGGACGCTGCTACCGGCGTCCACGTGATGCTGCAGGGCATGCTGGGGATTGTAGGCGGCAGGCTTGGTGTTGTGCAGAGCACTCTCCCCTCTCAGCGGCCGCGGGATTGAGAAGCGGCGGCGGGGGAGAGTGGAGCAGGAGCCGCCATATCCAAGACACCTCCGGTGATCACTGGTGCCAATATTGCCCCCAAAAAGTTCTCGCCCCCAGCACCAATTTATTAAAATAGGAAATATTTTTATGATTAAAATGACACCAAAATGACAAAAATTCAATGTTGGGAACTGGAGACATACATTTTCAAAGATTAAATGCAAAAGCGTGCTTTCTAGTGCCAAAAAGTTAAAAGTGCCAACTGCAGCTATCTGGAGGCACCAGACCAGGACCAAGTCAAAATTCAGGCCCACTGTGATGGAGAGCGGATCAGATGCAGTTGGGGGTTTGGGCCGGTCAAAACTTTACCTTTGGACGTAGTAACTATTTTGGTTCTTTTTCGCTCCCCGTCATGCAGGTTTCGTCAGCAGGCCATGTTTGGTGTCGACGACGTTGGCTTGTTCCAGCGGGGCACCTCAGTAAACTCCTGGAGGTCTCGATGCAGAGCTCCAGACATGGGTCATATCCATTTCAACATCGGTCATATTTATTTCAATAGATGCAATATTCATTTTGATGTGTATCATATTAATTTTAAAGCATACCATATTCATTTTGCCAAGTTTCATTATAATTTCAGCATGGGTCATATTCATTTTAGGGCATGTTGCATTAATTTCAAAGGGGCTCATATTCATTTCAATGCGTTTCATATTCATCTTAGCATGTGACATATTCCTTTCAATGTATGTTTCAATCATATTAACACATCTTAGATTAGTTTTAACATGACTCATATCCATTTCAACGCATATCGTGATCATGTAAATGCTTATCATATTACTTTCAATGCAAGCCATATTCATTTCAAAGTATTTTATATTCATTTTAATATGTGTTACATTCATTTTAACTCATGCCATATTCATTTCAGTGGATGTAATATTAATATCACCACTTGTCATATTAATTTTCACATTAGTTTTATCCCTTTTAAAATATGTGATATTCATTTCAATGTTTATCGTATTAATTTCAAAGCATGTCATATTTATTTTGCCGGGGGCCGTTTTAATTTCAGCATTGGTCATATTCATTTTTAAGCAAGCTGCATTCATTCCAATGAGACTCATATTCATTTTGGCACATGTCACATTCATCTTACCATGTGACATATTCTTTTCACTGGATGTCACATTCATTCTAATACTTCTTATTTTAATGTTAACATAAGATATATCCATTTCAAAACATATCATATTCATTTTAATGTGAATCATACTTTTTCAGTGCCACCCATATTCATTCTGATAAATGTCATGTTTATTGCAACATTACTCATATTCGTTTTAAATCATGTCAAATTCGTTTTAAAAAAGCTTATATTTATATTAACACATGCCATATTCATTTTATTGTGTCCTATTCCTTTCAATCAATGTTATATTTATTTCAATCGATGTCATATTCATATTAACATTTGTCATGTTCATTTTAAAATGCAACTTACCCTTTTTAATATATATTATATTCTTTTGAATATATATCATATTAATTTCAATGAATGCCATATTAAGTTTGATGGATGTCATGAGAATTTCAGCTTTGGTTATACTCACTTTAAGGCTTGCCAAATTCAATTCAATAGGGCTTATATTAATTACAACACAAGCCATATTTATTTTACATAATCTCCTATTAATTTCTGTATATTTCATATTCATTGCAATTTGGGTAACATTAATTTCAAGGCAATTCATATTCATTGCAACATGTGTAATGTTCATTTCAGTGTATGTCATAATATTTTCAATGTGCATCATATTATTTTCATAATATAACATATTCATTTCAGTAATGTATATTCATTTCATTCTGTAATATACATTTCAATGTATGTCATATTCTTCTTGGCGTATGTACATCAATTCAAGAAATGTTTAATTCTTCTTGATGCTTATTGCATTCTCTTCAGTGATTGCTATATTGTTTAGAGTGAGGACCATATTCATTTTAATTTGACTGATATATATTTCAGTATATCTCTGATTCAATTCGGAGTGTGTGTTATTCATATTAATCACTAAGTAGCACATTCACTCTGCCATGTTTCATATTTGTTTAGACACATGTTAAATTCATTCTAGTGTGTGTCAAATTTATTGTGGAGCACTCCATGCATTTCAGGAGGTGTCTGATATGGGGATCTGTAATTTTGACATGAAGGGCTTCCCATATGTAGGTCAATATACGCAAGAGCGACCACCATATTTGGGGCCGTTCTTTAAACGTGCGTTTCCTGTTAAACACAGCCAGGACTGCATGTGAAAACCCTCGATAGATGCCAATAATCGGTAATAGTGCGTGAAATCAAGCGATGACTTCACAGCGCTGAGGGAATGAGAGAATGCTTGGCAATATGGGAGTGTGAACTTAACCTGTAAATCCACCTCCCATATTACAGATAGCTTAGTCAGGATTTTTCCAGGCGTTAGATTCCGGCGAAAACCACGGTTAATGCAGGTTTTTTCATCGCTTCACGGATCTGCTCCATGCTTGTAAATATAGCGAAGCCTTGTTAGCGATTATTTACATGGAGTAATGGTCAGAAATGCCTTCATGCATCTCATTAGCGATGTAGATTGCTAAAATGCGTTGTGTTAAAAAAACGGCACCTAACATGCACTAATGCATGTTAGCACCGCGTTGTTGATAGGAAGATAATATTATTCCAGCTTTTTTGGCTTTTAAAGCCAAAAAAGCGGTGAAATGGTCTTTAGTAATATACCCCATAGTGTCCTGAATATGAACCCCCCCCCCCAAAAAAAAAAAACATTGCTCTGGGAGAAAAGGTCCATCACATTAGAGCTGTCAAGAACAAACTCCCATATTAGGAATTTATTCTTGAAAAACTTAAAAAGTATACTGAGCCAGTGCAATCGAGGAGGTGACCTTGAAGTAAACTCCTCTGCCTTCAGAGCAGTCGTGGCAGGTCGGGATCTATAAATCCGGAAGCAGTCGTACACCAGGGAGTATAGGCCATAGCACCTGCTGACATCGTAGGCCGGCAGGCTACCTTATGCACTTTAATTTCCTGTTACAGTCTGCTAATTAATATCTTCTAGAGTTATACTAAATCTTGTTCTGAACTCCAAGGCAAGGCAGACAATGGAAGATCAAGGAATCGACAGAGGAAAAATAAAATTTAAATAACTAGACTGCAGTCATTAAAGTTCAGACATGTGTGTACCTTAATATATTTAATTTGAAAACGATGACAGTTTCATTTAGAGTCTGAGAGGAATTGAAAAGCTTCAATTTCTGGAGGAAACGAAATAAGGATTCATTCTTCAGGATGCAATTATTCACAATACTACCCCTTGGTTGGAGGCAATTATGATTGTGCTACTTAATTTAAGTTTCCTTCTGAAACTGAAGAATTTAATTTTCATTCCAACCAAACTCCAAGTATGTCCATAATGGCTTTACATAAATCTAGAAATACAATGACCAAGTACAAAATAAAGAAACATGTAACAGATAAATACCAGAAGCAATACAAAATAGCAACATTATACCCTAACCATCATAGCTGATAACGTTTAAGCCACATGGCAATTGATCTGCCTGCAATTGGCATGAATGGAAGGTGGAAAGATGATCAGAACTTGCTTCCCTGTAGCCCATGATCCACAGCTCTCTGCAAAAGCATAGAAAAACTGATAGGGCTGACTTGGCACTTTGGGGAAAGCAGGGCAAAGAAAAAGAGCCAAACACATGGGCTGGGCATCAGAGAATGTTCCACCTTCTGAAATAGTAGGTAACAGCGTATTAGCAAAAAGGGTATTCAGACAGAATACTGAGCTGGAAACGTCGACTTACACAAATATGAAGTTGGAAATATAGTCACAATGAAATATCGACAGCAAGAATATTGTGGTCAAGAATATCGAATTTAGGGTAAGAAATATCATTTTAAAAAATATAGAAGTCAATAATATCATTTGCAAAAATATAGTTATTTAAAATATCAATGTTTTATTTAGTGTTATGTATTTTAGTTTATATTTTAAATGTATGTGATGTATGTTTTTGTATAAGTATTGTTTATGTTTTTTAATATATGTGTTACATTTGAAGTAGTTATCAATTTCATTTTATGTAAATTTTGCGGTTTTTAGTTCCGTAGCGGGCTGTGGATTTGTAGGGGAATAAACTACTGATTATTTGTTATGTATTAATATTATTTAATTGAGTTTTTAGAGTGTTAATTGTAGGAAGTAATTAATTTGTAATTAATTATTAATTGGTTGGTAATTAATAGTAATACATTAATTGGTACTTAAATATGGTAATTGTATAATTTATTTTAGGTGCGGGTTGTGTGGATTATAGGGGTAAAGGATGGTAAGTAACTTTTTTGTAATTAATTAATAATTAGTTGTTAATTAATAATATTTAAATAATTGGAAAGTAATTACGGAAATTGTGTAATTTTGTTGAGGTGCGGGTTGTGGAGTTTATAGTGGTAAAGGTTGAGAAGTAATTTTTGACTAATTAATAATTAGTTGTTAATTTATATTAATTTATATTAATTAAATGATTCAAAATTAAATATGGAAATTGTGTAATTAATTTTAGGTGTGGGTTGTAGGGTTTATGGGGGTAACGTGTGGGAAGTAATTTCTGTTTAATTAATTAATAGTTAGTTGATTATTAATATTGATTAATTAATTGATATTTAGGGTATTTGTTTATATTTTATTGTGTGTGGTGTTTACTTTTATAGGGGTACAGGGTGGGGAGTAAATTAATTTTAGTCGCTTTACAATTAGTTGTTTGATCGGTCTGGGTCCTGGACTGCGGCAATGCAGGCAAGAAAACTGATGTTCGTCAGACCCCTTGGCGCAGTCACTAATTTCTCAAGGAAACTAGGCTGTAGACCTGTCCCAGAGTCACTAGCTATTTACAAAGCAAAATGTATGTCCACAGCAACTTATGGCGCAGGTATCTGGGGGCTTGTAGAGGTTGACCGAATTCAACGTTGTGAAAATGCGTTTATACGTTATCTCCTGGTGGTTCCTTGTTCTACTGCTAATATTAATTGTCATATGGAACTTGGTCTCCCTTACATTTCCGATATTATTAATTTAAACCCGTTTTTACTTTGGCATAAGGTATGGGCATCAACTGAGACTAGTTTTGATTGTGATGTAATTGAAGATTGCCTTAAATTAGAGAAGGTGGCTAAAGTTCCATGGCTCAGTTATATTAAAAAAATGGCGACTGACATTGGCCACCCTGAATATTATGAATAGCCAGAGATCATGGAAACACTCTCTAGAAAATCTCTGAAAGCCGTTTGCCTGACTCATCTGGAGAATAAACGCTGGCTTAAAAAAAGAGAAGAAAACTGTTATGAAGAACTAACTAATGTTAACATGTCTGGGCATACAACCTTATTTGAACCAGATTCAGGGAAGTTTCTGTCGGATGCTCTTGACCCGTTTCCATTTTGGGGTTTTTAACAGATTGATAACGTTTCCAGATGTTAATGACTGGTCAAGAAATCTACCCTTATGCCCTCGCGATGATATTTCTAGCCAAACAACACTACACTGTGTGTCATTTTGTAAATTTTATACACGACATAGGAAAATCTTTTTCAAACCAGTTTTGAGGGAAATGGGCTTAAGACAGTGTAAAATAGCATTTTTGAAGCTACATCTTTTAGAAAATCAATCAATTTTATTGGCAGTTTCCTCTTTTTAAAGTCTTTTATTGAATTTAGAAGCACAATGTAATTAATAATCGCCATGTTACCTATGTTGTCTGTAGAATTGTGATGCTTTTAAATGTGAAACTATAGCAAAATGAATTTATCTTTTTTAATCTATGTTTTTATGATTTTCAAGTCTGTAAATCGAATAAAACTGAATTTGACTAGTTGTTAAATACTATTAGTTTTTTAATTAATAAATAAGTTTTATTTGTGTAATTATTTTTTTTACAGTTTAATTTTAGCTGTGGGTTGTGGGGATTAGAGGGGTTAAGTGTGAGAAGTTAATAAATGTTTATGAGTTTAAATTTGTTTTAAATTAATAAAATATCTTTAATTGGTGATTAATCATGTTAATTAAGGAAGTACATCCAAAAAATAGATGTGGTTTGTGAATTGTGTGGTGTTATAGATTGAGAAAAAAGTAAACTTATGTAATTATTGATATTTTTAATTCTAAATATTGTCCAATTAAATATATTTATTTGTTTGGAAATTATGTTTTATTTTTTTAATATAATATTTGTAGGTACTTGTCATATGTATTTAACATTATAACATGTATTACATTTTTTATATTAAATATATTTGTAGTCTGATTTTCAACATATTTATATATTTTTTAATTTATTTTGTTTTTTAAATATTTTTGTTGCTGGAGTGAGAATATTATTTGTTACCCCTCGGCAATCCAACACTTTCCCTACTGTTGCACTGATTGGAGTGGGAATAGTACATTTTATCCCACCACTATCCAACACTTTCCCTACTGTTCCACTCACTGGAGTGGGAATAGTAATTTTTAGCCCTCCGATATCCAACACTTTCCCTACTGTTGCACTGACTAGCGTGGGAATAGGGTTTTATACCCATTGCTATCCAACACTTTCCCTACTGTTGCACTCACTGGAGTGGGAACAGGGATTTTTACCCCTCCGTTATCCAATACTGTACCTACTGTTGCACTCACTGGAGTGGGAATAGTAATTTTTATCCCTTCGCAATCCAACACATACCCTACTGTTGCACTGATTGGAGTGGGAATAGTACAGTTTATCCCGCCACTATCCAACACTTTCCCTACTGTTGCACTCACTGGAGTGGGAATAGTCATTTTTACCCCTCATCTTTCCAACACTTTCCCTACTGTTGCACTGACTGGAATGGGAAATTTAAGTCTGAAGATTTTTAAATAGTTTAATGTTTTAATTTATAATAGAATTTTTTCTTATTAGATGTTATTGTACATACATATATATATATAGATTTTTTGGACATCTCAGTCTACATTGACAAAGGGTAAATACAAACAACAATATATAGGAAGAAAACAACAACGAACAGTATTCTCCACGCTGAAAGCTTCCATCCCAAGCCCCTAACAAGGAGCACCCCCTTTGGGGAATTCATCAGGATGAGAAGGAACTGCTCAAAAAATGAAGATGTGGTAAATGAAATTCAGAAGAGTGCAAACAGATTAAGAAAAAGATGATACAGAGACGAGACCTCAACATAAACATGAAAAAAATCGAAGAGATGACACAAACTGAAATATTGGTGAAAAAAACTACACAAGCAAGTGACATGAATAAAGAAACAAAGCAACTAGCACCAATATTGATACTGACATTCAGTAAAGAAGCACATAAAATAAGACAAAGCGTCCAAGAATACTGGCCACAGTTGCAACAGAATCAAGATTTTGTCAAAATTATTGGTGCGAAACCACAAATCACTTTCAGAAAGGCACCATCAATCAAAGATGCAATAGTCCAGAGCAATTATCAATCGAAATGGAAAGCAAAGAACTGGCTGGAACAACAACAGATTGGATTGAAAATATGCAATAACTGCAAAGCTTGCAAGATTGGAGTAAACAAGAAAAGCATAAGAGACCCAGAAGGCAGAATCATTCAAATCAATAAAAAAATAATATGTTCAAAAAAAAGATGTAATCTACGCAATACAATGCAATTGTGGCATGATGTATATAGGCAGTACCATCTGCATGTTGAAAAAACGGATCCTGGAACACATCAGGGCAGTGAAAAATCAAGATCTAACATATGCAACTGCCAAACATCTACTTACTTGCCAGGGCAGTGATTGGCGCAACATGAGTTTCTTTGCCATAGACACAGTAGAATATGATGAAAGGATGGGAGACCGCAAAAGAAACTCAGACAGTTGGAGTCAAAATACATCATCAGACTCCAGACAAAAAATCAGAAAGAGATGAATGTCGATGAAGAACTTTACTTTCACCTATAAAAATCAATAAACATCACGGATGATATGAACTGACTTGTGTAATTGACACTCTCTAAATCATGTATACAACTAAATATTAAAACTAAATTTTGCTTGACCAGCATGAACTGCAAAATCAATTTCACTCGGCCATGATGGCCGACATACGGAACAATTTAGTCCGCATCTTGGGTACTATACCCGTCACTGTTGGAAACACAAAGCTAAAATTCCAAACGCACTTAGGATTGCAAAGATAATCACAAATGTACTATACATATAATAATTTGTATAATTTGTATTTTATACACACTAATTATGAGCACATCACACAAAGAAGTGCCCAAATATATTCACATTACTATCCATATCATCATGTATGTGCAATTGGGATACCATGCTAGTGAAATTTGACCGGTAACTGTGAAATGTAGACATCACTGTGTTTTATAACATATATACAAACGTATCTGTCACAAGGTGATCTGTATGGAATAATACTGAAACTACAAATCCCAGAAGTCAATGGGAGGGTTCAGTGACAGGAAATGCTATAAAACAGAAGCAAAAAGTAGTGCCACCTACAGTGAGAAAGGCCGTTCAGGCCGAAACGCGTCGGTGTGACAGACTGGGCTCTGTGCAATAAAATTTAAAAATACAAGTTCCAGAGTGCAGCGTCATTTGTTGGAAAAAATAAAAAATAAAATAATATATATATATGTTTATATAATTTAAATATGATCAAATAAATTAAAATTAATAGTTTATTAATTGTTTTAAAGTTAATATATATACCAATTATTATGTATGTGTAACTTTATTTAATTAAGTTTCTTTGTTATATTTGTTAAAATTTATATTACATTTGCTTTATTGTTTTTATATTAATTGTATTATTTAACATATTTAATATTTATTATTTTATGTTATGTATATATTTACCATCTATATTTTTTACATTGATATTCTGTCAGTAAACCGTTTGCCTGGCCTTCCTGGCAGCCCCTGTCTTTTCCTTTTTTCCCCTAATTTTTCCTATTAGGTTCGACTTCAGTACTTGCAGTTTGCTCTGTTTTGCTTATCTGTCTTTCCTTCTCCTAATATAGGCCTCTACCTTACCGACCACTTGAACCAATCTTCAGCTTCTCATCCCCTGAGTTAGTTCACTGACAGAATATCGATGTAAAAAATATTGAAGTAAAATATATATAAAATAAAATAATAGATAAGCAAAACAGAGCAAACTGCAAGTACTGAAGGTGAATCAAATAGGAAAAATTAAGGGAAAATAAGGAAAGACAGGGGCTGCCAGGAGGGCCAGGCAAACCACCTCACAGAATCTGAGAAAACTCACCAACATGAGAAGTTGCCAGGCACTGTGTTATTGTGCAACAGTGATTATTTACTGTCTGTACCTCATGTAGGAGGATGTTTGTTTGGCCTGAATGGAGTTTGGTGCAATTTTGGGAAGAGAATATGTTTGTTTGGAGCAAATGGCATCCTGAACTGTTGTTGCCATGTTCATATGGGAACCACACTGTTTAGTAAAAGAATCTGTTTAGTTCCACTCATTTACCAAACCACCGCCACCTGGCTTCCACATTGTCTATGTATTTTGAGCCCTGCACACAATCTGAAAACCCTTTCATCCTCCCAGTTGAGCAATGTCCAGCAGTGGCATAACAAAACTTGAGAGGGTCGCCCCTGCAAAGTTCACGAAGGGGGCACCCCACACTCCAGACCCAGTCATGAGCTTTTAGGTCAGGGGCCCAACCACCCATGCACATTGCTGGAGGGGCCCCCCTGGAGCTCAGGGCCCCCACACACCATGGGAACTGCAGGCCTATTTTTACGCCACTGATGTCGAGGTGGTACAGAGCAGGAATATCGTCGCAAAAATATCGCCTAACATAAATATCGCCGCAAAAATATCTACAGGAAGAAATATCGATGACAAAAATATCGTCTGACCAAAATATCGACAGACAGGTAAGTAATATCGTTAACATTAATATAGTTGTAACAAATATCGTTTACAAAAACATAGTTTACAATAATATCGTTTTTTAAATAATTATAAGTAATGTAGTGTTTTTAATGATTATTTTTAGTCAAAGTAGTATTTTTAGTAGTATATTATTATTTAATAATGTATTTTCAGTTGAATTTAGTATTAATAGTTCCGTAGCGGGTTGTGGGTTTATAGGGGAGTAGGGTGGGAAGTAATTTAAATATAATGAAATAATACATTAATTAATGTTTTAAATGAATATAAATAGTGTAATAAATAATAGTTAATTAATTTCAATTAGTTAATTGAATAATAATTATGTAATTAATTATGTTAATTTTTAAATTATTTTTAGGTGTGTGTACAGGATTTTTTTAGTGAAAATGTTTTTGGGTAAAGGGGTATTTTTAGGGTTCAGGGTCAGTTTTTAGTTTTTGGGTAAAGGGGTATTTTTTGGGTTCAGGGTCAGTTTTCAGTTTTTGGGTAAAGGGGTATTTTTAGGGTTCAGGGTCAGTTTTCAGTTTTTGGGTAAAGGGGTATTTTTAGGGTTCAGGGTCAGTTTTCAGTTTTGGGGTAAAGGGGTATTTTTAGGGTTCAGGGTCAGTTTTTAGTTTTTGGGTAAAGGGGTATTTTTAGGGTTCAGGGTAAGTTTTTAGTTTTTGGGTAAAGGGGTATTTTTTGGGTTCAGGGTCAGTTTTCAGTTTTTGGGTAAAGGGGTATTTTTAGGGTTCAGGGTCAGTTTTCAGTTTTTGGGTAAAGGGGTATTTTTAGGGTTCAGGGTCAGTTTTTAGTTTTTGGGTAAAGGGGTATTTTTAGGGTTCAGGGTCAGTTTTTAGTTTTTGGGTAAAGGGGTATTTTTTGGGTTCAGGGTCAGTTTTCAGTTTTTGGGTAAAGGTTTTTTTAAATATAATGAAATAATAGATTAATTAATGTTTTAAATAAATATAAATAGTGTAATAAATAATAGTTAATTAATTTTAATTAGTTAATTGAATAATAATTATGTCATTAATTATGTTAATTTTTAAATTAATTTTAGGTGTGTGTACAGGATTTTTTTAGTGAAAATGTTTTTGGGTAAAGGGGTATTTTTAGGGTTCAGGGTCAGTTTTCAGTTTTTGGGTAAAGGGGTATTTTTAGGGTTCAGGGTCAGTTTTGAGTTTTTGGGTAAAGGGGTATTTTAATTATATATATGTATTATTGTTGTTATATAAAGTAATGTGTAAAATTACTTTATATGTCCACATTTATTAAGTTTATAATTAAAAAGTGTAGTAAATTTGTTTGGAATAGTTAAAAAATAAAAGTAATGTAATGTATTTTGTTAATAGTACTTATATTTATTTATTATTTAATGTAATTTTAATTATTTTAAAAAGTCGATATTTTTTACATCTATATTAATTACAACGATATTTTGGAGTCGATATTTATGTACTTACCTGTTTAAGTATAGGGTGTCGATATTTTTGTAAACGATATTTTTGCAACGATATTTATGTCAGCTATATTTTTGTTATCGATATTTTAACCCTACCGTCGAGGTGAAGTCTGCTAGTACATAATAAATCTAACGGTAACCTATAGCAAATGAAAGTGCAATATTAGCACAGAGGCTGTGCCATTCCCACCATTTACTCCTAACTATCTCACTAGAATTTTCAATTTTGGGACACCTGTTCTCTAAATTACAGTCAAATAGATGGTCTAGTGCATCACTGTTGGTGTTCCCTACGATTCCCAAGAACTATCATTGATTACTGATGCACCATCCTTGGGTGCTGATTTTCATTTTCAGGTGCCTACAAGAAACTATGAAAGTCGACCTTTGACCTACCAATGGTGAATTAGGTCCATGGTTTTGATGCATACTTTGCACATTAGCACAGGCTCAAATATTCAGGATTCCCATATAAGAGAAAAACCAGAAGACGTTGGTTTACTTTAAAAGTATAAGAATGCATATGCACTGATTGGATACTGGGCTTCTCCTAACTACTCAGATTTGTGAATAAAAGCTTCCCTGTAGCTCATTGAGCCTGCCCTTGACATGCAAGAATCCTTTGAGATAGGATTGTATCCTGGGTATAGATCTGTTGTGCTGATATCATCCTCATGGCTGTGACTAGTACAAGAAACTATTGAAGCTCAGCTTGCTTGCAATTCTGCTTCAGAACTTGCACAGTGAACTCTGCTAGCCCCAAGCAACCCTACACCTACATGTAGCCTTAAGTTAGGGTGAACTTGCTGTACCTCTCACCACAAGATGTAGGTGGGCTTTTGAGATTCCAATCCATGCAGGCCAAATGTTCAGAGACAAAGACTGGCTGCCTCAAAGAATAACTCTTCTGCCCTGATTTACCAAAGTGCAATAATTATTTGAATAATTGTACACTTTGCAGTAAGTTTGCTACTTTCGGTATTCACAATCTCCAAGTATAAACTTACAACCAAAAAGGCAAGTGACACTTGTACAACCCCGGCATAATGCACTTGGCTTACTCTTGTGTGGGTATATGAAATCCCTCCCTAAACCCCTCCTTGGCCTTCCCTTAACCCCCTATTGCCCTTCCCTAATCTCATCCCCGTTTGTAGAAATCCTGTCCCTTTTCCCACCCACTCCCCTGAGTCCCTCTCATATTTACCACTGAAATCTGTACTTAAGTCTGCGGAGACTCGGCAGAGAACTATGCACATATAAGTATAAGCAAAATGTACACTTTGTAGTATGTTTTGTAACACATTTTATAGTACTACAAAGTGCAGTTCTGCATGGGTACTTGACATGGTTTTGATTCAGCCTGATTGCACCAAATTTTCTTATTTTTACCAATTCTGTCTTGCTCCCTTGACCTTGCTGAGCACTTTTGTCCAGAACCCAATCATATAGCTCGCTAGCCATAGGCAGCCTCAAGTGCGCCAGCGCAGGTAGAGAGCTAAAGAGTGTCATGTCTTAGTTCATATGGCACTGTGCAGCTCTCTACCATTCACACAATGCAGTGTACTACATTTATATATAACTCTTAGCTGTATCTCATTCCATACTTGTTCTCTTCACAAAAGTATGCAGACATGATCCATGGTTTGGAAAAGAGAATTGTTTTACATTTTTAGAGATGTTTACAAATATTACATGCTGTGTATGTTGAAAAGATTTTATGGAGAGCGCATTACCGACAGGATCAGCTGGTGCTAGGATTAGCCAGTAACAATGTTTTTTATTTGTTAGCATTTGCTCTTATTGTGTGCAATTACCTCGCTACAGATAAACCTTCTTAAAGAGTGATCACTGGCTCCTTTTACATTGACTGTATAATAAGTTTTGTATTTGTACTATGTAGGGTTGTGCATGTGGACTTTCGAAGTGATCTAAAGACACTAGAGGAAATAATATTCAAAAGTCCTTGTAAAAGTGCATCAGTCTCCTGGTAAGATGCTACTCTGAAGCAGGCCAAACTAAATTGCAGGCAGTTAGAATGGAAATGGTGATGCCATTACCTAAATGAAAACAAGATTGGTCTAGAATCTGTGCTAAATGACTACAAAAACCAGATCAGGAAAGCCAATGCTAACCATTATTGTGAGCGGATTACTGTGGCCTCCAATAAAGCACAAAAGATTTTTTAAATACTCAGAGAACTCACCAACGTCTTCAGCAAGAAAGCACATGGTCAGAAAAATTATGTGCCAACCTGCCAGATTTCTTTGAAAACACGATTAAAACTATCTTAGAAGGCATTGACTGATCCAGTAAATTAAACATTTTTATTCCTAACACCAATAGTTCATCTCAACCTGCCATGCCACACCTATTGGACTTCCCATCAGTGCCTTTGACCAGGCTGGGCCCTATTCCTATTGAGGCATTTAAGTTATTGTGTAGATCCGTTAAGTTAGAATCACCTCTGGACACCCTTCCACCAAAGCAATGGATAAAATGGGAAGACAAACTATCAGGCCTCCTCCTACAACTTTGTAATCAATCCCTTGAAACTGAGATGGTGCCGAACTGCTGGAAAAGGGCTATAATTAAGCCGCTGGTGAAGAAAGCCTTGGCCGACCCATCAGTTCTAGCTAACTTTAACCAATTTCCCTTCTACCCTTCCCAATAAAAATATTATAGCGATATGTTAGCACAATCTTGTCCCAATATCTGGAGGATCATTCATGGCTAGAAGAAGAGCAATTCAGCTTTCGACCTGGTCATTAATCTGCGCCCTTGATGAAATACATCAGATGACAGACAATGGACAACCAGTAGTACTGGTCCTCCTCGACTTATCAGCCGCATTTGACACGGTCAACCACCGTACTCTCCTGACTAGATTATTGTCAGTGGGTGTCTGAGGCCCGATGTTAAACAGGCTAAAATCTTTTCTGGATGACCATTGTCAGGCGGTTTCCATGCCTCCATTTCTTTCTAAATTTAGAATGACTCAAAGTGGTGTCCCTTAGGGCTCCTCTCTTATCCCAATGGTATTTAATATTTATATCAAACCACTAATCTCCCTCAATAAGTCCCGCAAGATTAAATGTATTAATTATGCAGACGACACCCAATTGATTTTATAGTAAAATGAAAATCAGGCTCACTCCTATTGCAATTTCCAGGTCTGTAGTTTGGATATATTTAACTGGATGAATGCAAACTCACTCAAGAGGTACTGAAGCATAACAGAGATTCATTTCTGCCCATCTAGAAAAATGTCTATATCCATACCTCCCAATCTCTGTCCTCCACACCCAGAAACCCCTTTGGGCAACTCAACTGCGTTCTGGAACTTGGGGGAATCCTAGATGTGGACCTCTCTATGAAAAAGCAGGTTGCTGGGACTTGATTCAAATTTATAAGTGGTTTCAGGAATCTGTAGCCATTGCTTAACATCCCAGCTAGGTCCTTGTTTTCTAGAGATGTCATACTAAGTAGGCTGGACTATTATAATGCCCTTCTCCTAGGAGCCCCTAGTTCCCTATTAAAAAAAACTGGAAGGCATTCAGATAGTAACAGCAAACTTAACACTAAACAGGCCCCTCTGCCTCTGATGCTCTTAAAGATCTCCATTGGTTGCCTATTAATCAGAGGATTATGTGTAAATCACTCTATATTGTTTTTAAGGCACTACAGAACAGTAGACCAGAACCTTTACAAGCCAGACTAAGAAAATATACTCCTGGCAGATCCCTTCGATCAGCTGCATGTAACTATGTCCAAGAACACAGACACAACAAAGTTCGACAAGGAGGACGTGCCTTTTTGGTGAAAGCAGCTCAGTTATGGAATACATTGCCAGCATCATTAAGATCTCAAACTGACCTGTTGAAGTTTAGAAAATCTTTGAAAACCTGGCTCTTTCCTCACTAACAATCAAGCTAAACTTCTGTCCAAGACTAATACTGTCTTCTATTTTCTATGCCCTTACTGAGTAGTCAAGCTAGCACCAGGATAACATTTTGGCCACAGTGTGCTCTACAAATAACCTAATACAATAGAATACAATCTGAACTATTCACACTGTAAGTTTATTTTATCTATACATAGTTACATGTTAAACAGTTGTGTCGACAAAGAGGTTTTCTGGATATTTCAACTTTATTATTGCTTGGATTACTTTGTGATTTTGTGATACTGTGCCTAGAGTGACCCTACTCACCTTTTCTTGAGTTCACTCTTAAACTGCACATGAAATTGCCTCAAAACCTCAAAAGAAATGTATCATTTCTAAAATAACAATTCTCAATTTCTTTTGACAAAGGAACGTATCCCAGTGATTTTCGAGAATAAACTGAAGTAAATACACTGTGAAAGACCTTACCATTTTGGAGTTAATTGCATAGGGCAGTTATTGCCAAACGTTTTAGAACTACAACCCAGTTTTTCTAACAACAAACTGTCACACCCCACCTAGCATTAAGGAACACGAAGCAGGCAGTTTGTTTTTATGTAACTAAAGCATCATGTGGCAGACTGCACATTTTTCATTGAAATGGCCATGACATTTTCACAGACATACCGTTTTATTGATAAAACATGTTTTGCATGCAGGTGACAATGTGTTGAAATCAGGTTTCAGTGAATATGTATCATTTGTGCATCACCAAGTCTTGGTTGGTTTCAATCCTATTAAAATCGTTGCTTCCATCACACTTCAGAGTTACAAAATAAGTGCTTCATTTTTGCTTTCTTAACCGCTGGATTTGTACAGTTCAACTTTAGATATTTACATGTTGTTGTGTGTTTCAAAAATAGCATCCTAAAGCCTTTCCTTTCACACGCTCTGTAAACAAGTAAGATTGTGACATAATTCACTTTACTTTTCTTGCTCTAAATACGTTTTAAACCTGAGCTCAACCCTAGTAGCCATGGCACAGAGCAGACAGGATAAATTTAAGAAAATTCAAAAAGCATTTAGAAGTACCAAAACTGTTAAAAAGTCAAAAACACAACACAATAAAATCCAATGTATACATTTAGAGAACAATTCAATGAACAAAATGACACCACAACAACAGAGGTCCAAACTGTAAAACTGAAGATATGAATTTTTAGAGTTTTACATGAAAATAGCACTGAAAAGTGCTATGCACTAAGCGCAGTTATCTGGTTGTGGAATGGACCGACTGCCATAGGTGCAGGGGTCCCGTTACAGAGACTAGGATGCGCCTGCCACACTGGCGGGCACATCCTCCATTCTTCACATTGCGGCAGGCGGTGCACTCAGCACCGCCCGCCACAATGCCAGGAAGGCATGTCGTGCACTTCATGCACAACATGATGGTGCCTGCCATTTTGTGCATGGAACTGCAAGGGGGTACCATAGGTACCCCCAATGTGAACCCCCCCACACCCCGGAGTCCCTGGGGGCCCGCAATGGGCCTCTGTAGGCATACTCTGTATGCCTTGCCGCCACGGAAAGGCATGTACCAGCACACATCCAAATATGACTGGCGGTGTTTAACAGACTCCGCCACCATATTGAACCCTTTTCCACCCGTTCGACTTGTCGACCGGGTGGAAAAGCGTGGGACGGTCTTTCCTTCTGCCGCAGACCCCCAGCCATTGTAAAAAGGCGGGCGGTCTTCGCTGAGAGGATGGCGGGCGGATCACCCCCGCCAGGCTGACGGTGACTACCACTGGCCCCGCAGGGTCGATCAGCCCGCTATCCTAATTGGGCTCCTGATCTCTGAAATAGAAGTAAAAACATCCTCAGCGGGGACAGGCAATAGGGTATGGTTGAGAAGGGCTCCACAAGGCTGAATAGCCATCGGATGAGGTCCCAGTGAGGCATTTGACAATTGGGGTAAAGCTCTTTGGCTCCTTTGCCTGGTAAAGATTTCAACATTCAGACTTAGATATTTTTTTGGAACTCCAATTCCTTCTGTGGGACAAGGCTGCAAGCTGTAGCCAAAGGGGACTGCAAACCGGGACACCCTCTCTGTGACATTTTGCTGAAAGGGTTTTCTTCTGTAGGAAAGCTTTGAGTGAGAGAAACTTGAATCTTTGGCCCAGAGGAAATGGACTTTTATCAGATTTGCTTGACAGGTTTGACCTGGTCCTCAAGAAGTCTTTGAAGTCAAAATGTTTCTAAGTCTCAGGTTTCTTAAGATGCTAGGAGAAGTACACTTTGGCACAGACAAGGGTCCTATGCCCCCAGAAACACCACTTGGAGGGTCAAGACTCACTCCAGAAGAAGCCACCAGTAGGGTCAAAGACTGACCCTTGCAGTCCATGCCTTTATCATAGGTTTACGTGGGAGCAGGTTCAACCTTTCAGATCTTCCTAGCGGTCTCAAAAGCAGGATCATCCCTTCTTCTGTCTTTCACAGGGGTTGGGGTATAGTGTTAAGGCTTAGGTGTTATAGCTAAGGGGTTAAAGGTATAGGATTAACCTCTATCATTGCATTTGTTTAGGGTCGCAGTTTGAAACTGGAAGACTTGTCATCCTTAGCTTTAATTTACTTCTAGGTCACTAGTAAAGTGGTTATCATATACCCAGGGCTGCTGAATTAAATGCTACCAGTGGGCCTAAAATAATTATTGTACCACCCAAATAAGTAGGTCCTTAAAACATTTCTCAGGCTTCCAATTGCAGCCTGTGAGCAGTTTTAAGCTGCCAATTTGACTCACAAAATAAGCAACAAACTAGACCTAAATCTTAATTTTTTTTTTACATATGTCACCTCTAAGATAGGCCCTAAACAGCCAATAGGGCAGGGTGTATTGCATTTAAAAAATAGGCACATGAATGTTTAGGTTTTCCATGTCCTAGTAGTGAAAAATTCACAAATGTATTTTTCACTATGTGAGGCTTACCCTTTCCATAGATTAACATGAGGTTACCTTACTATATTTCGTAAGTGATAACTTTTGTTTGTAAACAGGTAGAAATGTCAGGTTTGGTAAAGTTGATTTGAAGTCACAATTCTGAAAATGCCCATTTTTAGACATTTGGTATTTTTTTGTCCTTATCAACTGGTGCCTGCTACTTGTTTCCTGGGTCACGTGACTAGGTGTAGTTGGAAGTTGGCCTTTCTGTATACCTCCCAGACAGCCGCACAATAGGGGAACATGTTGCTTGCATTGTGGGCTATCCTGACAGGATGGGAGGGCTGGAGCTATTCACAGTCCCACTTGCACTTCAAAGGCACACACACAAAGAACTTTGCACTAGCCTTTTGTGAACCTAGACATCCTGGGACCAGAGCAGGGAGCCAGGATATTCCAGATGCATCTTTGGGGGGGAGGACTCAAGAGGTTTCTTCCACTTCAAAGCTGACACCAGGTTTAAAATTAGTGCCCTCAGACCCACTCTACAGTAAATTTCTGGACCTCCAGGAGACTCTTAGAGGACTGCCCTGCCTCCTGTTGCCTGATGAGTACTTCAGAGGACTACTAACTTGCAACAAGAGTACTGTCCTGCTGGCTGAAGTCTGCCTTGTACCCTCTGGGAACTGACCTGAGGATTAAGGCCAACTTTTCTGCTTGAAACGGGGAACTTCAAGGGCTGGTTGGCTGGACTCCCAATCAGAACCTCTGAACCTATACCTCCTGACCCTCCAAATGGTACCCCTCCAGTCGTGCACCCTTGGAATGGTGCTAAAGGTGCCCAGCTAGCCCAAATCTTGAACTTAGAATTTTCTTTGCCAAAGTTGCTCTAAGAATGGGCAGAATACTGAGACCTACCTGCTTGCCAACCTGTCCACAGTGCATCACCAGTCGATACTGCTGTAGCTCCTGCTACGCTCTTCTCCACAGCTGCAAATCCTGTTCAGCGACTTGTCGTGGGAAGAATATCCAGTCTCCTGGAGCCCTCATTGGCTACACTTTGCAAATTTGTCCTGCTGTAGATTTTTTACTTTTAAAAAAGAGACTAAGTCTGAACATAGGATTCTTCACTACCACTCCATCCAACGGCTCCCCAAAGATGACACCCCCTCCTCAGACACTGCCTGCTGCCTTGCTATGCTGAACTAACCCTTCAGAGACATTTTTCCTCAAAGTCCAAAGATAAGTGAAGATAGGGCTCAATCCACCTCATGTATATGCACCCTCTCCATCAGGGTGAGCCCTAACTTTCAACTTTGCCCAGTTCTCAAGCAACTACAGATCCTGGGTTGGTGCTTTGATCTATCAGGCGCAATTTTTCACTTTAAAATTGAAAAATTCATGACTCTAGTTCTACTGATTGCATTTTTGTTGCTTTAGCATCAAATATTTTCGTAAATGTTACTCTGTTTTGCTAAATTGGTGTAATATTTCCTCGTATTGTCCTTGGACTTTGTTACTGTTTGAGTGCTGAATAAATACTTTACACCTTGCCTCTAAGTTAAGCCCGAATGCTTTTATGTCAAGCTACCTTATGGTTATGGACAGGGAAGTGAATGGCTGTTTGTGGTTCGCCCTAACAAGGATTTTGGATGTTGCTTGTGTAGGGTTTTCCCCCACACAACCAGCAACCCAATGTGTCATTGAAACATATGAGTTGATATGTGTTAGTTATTGTTAGCATAACTATACAAGCAAAAATGTGAAATATTGCTTTTCACAGTAACTCTGAACTTAATTTAACTGAAATACACTTATACTTTAAAAGAGAAGCATTTAGAAATGCTAAAAATGAACTAATTCTATTTCAGAGTAAAAAAAAAACCTAAATGAATAAGGTACAACCCTGTTTATGTATAACCAGGAAACAGATGTCTTTCCAGTGTTTCTCAGTTCTTTTTAAGGATGAGAATTGTGATTGCTTATTGCTAGGGACCCAGAGGTTTCTTTCATCTGAAAAGTTATCTGGCCTCTGTTGCCCCTGTCATCATCATACGGTCACTGAGTCATAGGACATAGGAAGCATACATCATCCCATTTGTTCAGCATAACATGTTTTAAACAAAAATGCAAGGGAGGACAAATGGTCAGGGACAGAGACAATCATGCAGGAACAGGGCTAAGAAAAAATCTGCAAGCAAAAAAAGGGACAAGAGTAACACATTTCTTTTTTAAGTTTGATTCATTGAGGAGTAGAAAAAAGGGGGAATGGGGGAGAGGGGAGGAAAGGAGAAGAGTAATACATTTCTGAAAGAGCAGGAAGACAAAATGTAACAAGCTAGCATAGAAAGCGAATCTTAGAAAGATTGGAAACGGCAGAAAAGCAACCACAGCACGGAAAGAAATATGCAGAAATGTCAAAGAACTCTGAAATATAAGACACCGTGACTGAATATCTAACTTACATTGAATAATGAACTGACATTCTGCACAGGATTTTAGGAACAGAATGAGTTCTAGCACCTGCACATAATTCAGAAACAGGTATAGCATAAAAAGAACTTGGATTGAAAGAATCCAAAATGCAAAAAAGCAGGATTTAGGCAATTGATGTGGAGCAAAGCAGGATTTAGGCAATTGATGTGGAGCAAAGCAGGATTTAGGCAATTGATGTGGAGCAGAGAAGCAAACCGAGCCAAGTTCAAGAAAAATCTGAATGGTTAAGACAGCTGACAGAAATATATATATTGTATAGCAATGTAGCGTGAGGAGCACAGATGTAGGCAGAGAACTATGTGTGAGTACTTACACAGGTGCTGGGAATCCTATCTCCATCTCCTAAGTGCAGACTGCACATATTCTAGAGAAGCGAAAGAATAAGGGCCCACATGCATCAACAATGCCATTTGCGATTTCTTATTAGCGAAAAATAAGGATTCGATATTAAGGAATAGCAAAAGACTATGCATGAAGAAATCGCTAAAAAAATTGCGATGTCTTAATATTCCTTAATTGCGACTCACAAATTGCGAGTTGTAATTAAGAAATACCTCCCCATTCATTCCTAGGGGCCTGAAGGCCCATAGGAATGAATGGGAAAACATTCTCAATTTGCGAATCGCAATTAGCGAATCGCAAATCGAGAATGCAATTTCAAGGGTGCAGGAGTGTCCAAAGGACACCCTGTTGCACCCCTGAAATTGATCTGTGCACATATGTTACGCACACACATGCCCTTAGGGCATGTGTGTGTGCAACATGAAACTTTGAAAAATGCACAAAAGTGCATTTTTCAAAGTTTTTGCAAAGTACCATGAAGTTCAACTTCATGCTAATTTGCTACTCCTATTAGCGAAATCGCAAATTTTTTAACTTTGATGCATTGCATTTAAGGAATCTCAATTTGGGATTCCTTAAACGCAATCGCAATTTTAGGAATCTCAATTTAGAGATTCCTTAAATTGCGATTTTTGAATTTAGGATGATGCATCCCAAATGCAAAAATACCGGTCGCAAAGGGGCAGATTCTGAGAATCTGCCCGTTTGCAACCGGTTTTTAGCTTGATGCATGTGACTGTAAGAAACCAAGAGCAACTGAGAAACATGGAACAAAGTGTGAATCAGGTAAGAGCCACTGAAGCATTTTCTTTAACCATCTACCATTCCACATTGAAGCCACCCGCAAAATGGGCACCCTATGTACTGAAAACCAATAAATTAATGTATGAAAAAATTGACTCATAAGATTCACGCTTGCTGATTCATTCTTCATTGTCCCTTTGCATTTTTCTCAACCAGGGATCAATGTTTCTGCCACTCGTTATCAGATCCATTTCTGAGCATAGACATACTTAATTTTATTGAATAGTATGAGGGTTTTGTCTAGTACTTATAGTAATACATAAGGGGTCATCTTTATAATTCCAATTTATTATGGTAGTCTAGAGGATGGTGTCGTGGATTACATACATGAGAGACTGAAACGTCCATGCCAAGTCCAACTTTTCCAACGTAAATCTACTAGATCCTCACCATTCTGTTGTTTGCTCTTGATGGTGTCATGATATTAACTTTAACCAGAGTGGACTTTCACGGACATAAACTTCTTTTTTGTATTTTGATACTTTATTTTATCAGACAAGGTAGGTTAATGTTGGTGTGGAATCTCTTCTGTCATTGGTTCCCCTAAATACAAGATTCTATTTGCTATCTGTTCGCACCCTTAACTTTTACGCGATGTATGTTTTACTGTCACTTCTAGGACAGATAAGTGTTGTAAATTACTTTTCAATACTTTTCATAATGTATTCCCTTGCTAGCCTCTAACCTTCATTTATAATCTATACACATGCTCACACGAGATTATTGGGTTGCCCTTACTCGCAGCAATATAAAAAATGGACTGACACTCATCTAAGGTCCACATATCCACTTAAGACCCTATTTATTCAGGGTTATTTATTTAGGGTTTTTGTAAATGCTGCATGTAATTGTCAAGCCACTCAGGGCACTCGGAAGGGAACCGGCAGAAAATACAACATTATCCATCAAGAAGCATAGATCGGAAGACTGCATGGTAATTCCTCATGTTTATACTATGACATTGATAACCAGGATAATGACTCACCCTTTGTTAAAAGGGATGACATAGGTTCCAACCTACATAGGCAAGTGACCTGCTATAGGGGTAAGGTGTCCAGTTTCAGATCTACTGGAGGTGAGCTCTATTATGAGAAACCTTGGGTGCGAAATGATCTTCCAACAAACAGGTTAAATTTGGTAGACTGAATTGGAAGCAGATTCAAGGTGATAGTCTGAAGCTATCTGAATGATTGATACCTTTTGAAGACTTTGCTTATGCAGCAGTCTGGATAGAATGGGACTTATGCGTGAGCTAAAGGATATTTAACCATTGGAAAATACTTCGCTTTCAGAGGAGCCATGACATTGCTGCCTTGCAGCAGTCCAAACTTGAAGCTGCAGTATCGCACCCACTGCCTCACCAGGTAGAAACCTTTGTACATTTAAACAAAAAATTGCATTAATATTAGTCATTCTGCACCTAGATGTGTTTGTGTATACTGACTAAGGGTGGGCAGAGCTGGAGTAGTGCCTCTACACTTAGATCCACGGAATTTGATGAAAATCACTGGAGCTCTTCTTCGCTCCACTTTGCTCCCTCCCAGATCCCTCCCCCCTCCAAAATTCTTTAAAAATGATAAAAGAAGGAACTTGCCGGCGTTTCTGCCGCCTCCCGTGCCTGGCTGTTTCCTTCCTGCTCCTCATTTCCTTCTTCATTGAAAAAAACCACTATGTTGTAAGTCTTGCATGTGCGCATGTGCACTCGCAAGACGTACAATGTAGTGTTTTTTTAAATGAAGAAGGACACTTGAGGAGCAGGTGGTTAAGTATGTGGCACAATCAGTACTGCAGGCCCAGGTGTAGCACTTACTTTACAGGCCCTGGGCACATGTAGTACATCTTTATGAAGAACTCATCAGTTCAATTAAATATGCCAATTCAGTATAACCCAATTTTACCATCTTTTAAGGAGTGAACAAATGCACTTTAGCACTGGTTAGCAGTGGTAAAGTGTCCAGAGTCCTAAGGCCAGCAAAAACGAAGTCAGCAAAAACAGGAGGTCTGAAGGCAAAAAGTTAGGGGAAACCCACACCAAAGATGCCATGTCTAATAGTTATGTATTAGACAACTGATAGTGACGTTGTCACTGGGAGGAGAGGAGATGGCAAGAAGTATGACCCTTGAAAAGAACTGTTTGAACTTCAAGGTGTGAATGAAGTATCTTTTCAAGGATTTGGTTCTATGGCTTATTGTGAAGACATGAGAAGCTAGGAGTTTACCTGCTCTCAGGGTTTGCTGAAATCCAATTGGAGCTGAGTACGTGAAATGCATCAACTATAACCAACTATGGACTTATGTACAAGCTCCTTGTGCCGCCGGTGCATCATTTTTAATATGAGAGAATGTGCTGTACCAGCAGCGCAAGTGGCTTCTAAATAAACCCCATATTGTTTTGCAAATTTATATTAGTATGTGTTCCTAGTTTAGGTTAGAACACTCTGAACTCTCTTGCTGAGATTTTTAGGATTAGCTCTCTTCAGAAGAGATTCCCTTTGAGGGCTTTTCTTTTTTTAGAGATATTTGCTGATTTATACCTTAGAATACTTTCAAGCTTTGCAAACCTTGAATAAAAGCAAAGCCTTCATGCTTAGATGCCTTTCATTCTCTCAACAAAGGTCTTTATGTGTTTCTCAGCTGACATCTTTCCATGCTTATTGAGGAAACTGACATTTCATGCTTAATCTACATTAGGGAATTTATTTTTTGGGACACACTTGCTGTATTGTATCTATTTTATTTGTAATACTGACTAACTTGGTCTTTTAGCTTGTTTTGAAATAACAATTAATGGATTATTTGAATTTGTAATAATAATCACTGATTAATGAACATTCCGAATTCTAAATCCAAGTATATCCACAATGTTCCCGAAGTAGTTGAAATTCTTCTCTTTATTGTTCCATCTACAATGAGTATACACATGGTCATAGTCAAATTGCTTGACTCAATAATTTTGCTTTAGGGAGATATCAGTTGTGAGTGCAGCATCAATTTGATCCCCTGCCTGTTGCTGTTGTCTTACTTTAAATTATGAATATTTGTTAAATAGAACAGTTTAATCTTAGTGGATTCATAACAAAAGCCTTGAACTCACTCATATTATTTTTATTGTATATTGTGAATCCCTAAATATACTTTGCTATTTATGAAGTTTGATGTAAATTATTGTTCCTTCCCATTACTCTTTGTCTACGAACAAAGGTCCATATGACCAATGATGGTGGTTATTTAATAATTACTCCCCAATTGATGCACATGGACTTTGGGTTCCTGGTTGTGTCAAGCAGAGAGGAACAGGGAGAGTGAGGGAGAGTGTGGCGAGCAGTTCAGCCCAGCGAAGGCGAGCGGCAAAGAGATATCCGAGCTTACATCTGAGCCAAACGCCTGTTCTTTTGGTCCGAGGTTCGTGGGTGCTGTGCCGAGGGTGCCGCAGTTTCCAGCAGAGCTGGGTAGTCATGGCATTGTTGGAGTTGGCATCGGAGGCGGCTCCGTGACTGGTCTATGACTGCGCCTGCCCCTGTATCAGCTGAGGCCCTCCCTAGGACACGCTCCACTCTGCTGTGAGTGCAGTGGGTGCGGTCGCAGCTAGGGGGCTGGCGGGCGTCTGAGGTAGGACCGTGGTGAGACGGGCAGTGCAGGGTGCCGGTTCTTTGTTTCTTTGGAGCACCGTTGCCGCTACCGCTTCTGCTAGGGAAATCTGCTGAGCTAGATCTGCACTGTACTGCAACTGCAAGCGTGGTCACCATTGGCAGGGGCTGAAGTGAGTGGTTGCTTTGGATTAGATTGTGGGGGTGTCCAAGTGTTCCTGGCTTGCCCACTGTTTGCACTCCCCCTAAATCACTTGCTCACCCGTATTTTATCTGCTCCTTACCACGTGCCACTGGCCATCTGCCTGCCATTTGCCATCTGTAGCTACAATCTGTGGTGTATTTCATATTACTTTGCATTCTCTCATAAACTCCCTTGAAGCTTTGTTGGCCACTCAATCAACTAGAAAAGATGTATGAGTACGAGGCGTTGTTCTGGAGATTGGTACTGCAGATCTTCAGCCAACTGGGAGTTAGCCTTGTGTTCACTGGAGGACCAAATTTTGGGGAGTAGCAGCGGAGCAGGAGAAGAGCAGCAGAGCAACTGAACTATTCCTTTACTGCTCAACCTCAGACTCACTATTGTGACACATCATACCATGCTCTGTTTGTAATCACCTCAGGTGTCCCCACTTGCTTGTTTTGTTAAGAAAGAAGAAACCCCTTGTTCCACAAAGGGCAAATTATGAGGTCAGGAAAGGAGCAGCCACCTTTCCTTCCCATTAAGAGGAAGAAAAAATACAACAATCAGCAATCCTAAATAAATTACAAATAAAACAAGTAGGTGATGTCCTGTCTTTCAAATCATCTACATTCCGTATATTTGGGAAACCAGGAAAGTCTCCAACAAAATTTTACTTTATGAAAGACTGGGGCCATGCTAACGCTACTAACTCATTCACGTGGACTTCAAACCCCAATTAAGCCAATGGCTGAATCAAGTACAACATCCCTTAAACAAGGAGTAAGGGAACCCAGCCAGTATGAGTTGGAGGAGGAGCTAAGGTCAAATTTATCTGACAAACAATGCAACCACTGGGGGCAAATACCGGACCTAGAGCTGCTAACTATTCCCCTTACCACACACTCACAACAAGAAGTCCCAAACTGCGTGGAGCAATTGCTGGGAGACTCGCAACAACTATTAACAACAGGGCTGCCAATGTCAATTGAAGTGCAAGTAAACATAGGAAAACCAACGGTGTAGGGGACCCAATTAATTTGGCCAAAAACAAATTAACTCCAGCGAGAAAATACAAAAGTAGTGGTCGACTGGGCTAATACCACAAGGGATGACAAATTCCTCCCCATTGACCAGCAAGTGGATCTTAATCTGTCTACAACAAATATTATCCAAAAGTCGGACCAGGAGAATTCTAAGCAAAACAATGGGTCTCAAAATAATATCGATTAATATATCAGTAAACCAGAAATTGTGCAGCGTTGGAGTACTACCTATCAAAAAAATGAACGGAATAGTAGGCTACAATTCACTGGTCTAGACGATAATGGGTACAACCAACAAAGTCCTGTAAGCGAAGCCTTCAAAGAAGAGTCATTTATAAATGGGCGAAGCCAAAGGCCAGGTGTACATGAAATAGGAAACAGGAACTCGGGGTCAATTTGAGATCTATTTTTTAGAACCTTGCAACTAACCCTTCAAGCTTCAATATACCAGTCCAACAAAATGGAATTGCAAATAGATCTTTTAAGTACTATGGGATCCTCTGTAGCCGGAATTGACCAGAAGATAGCAACATTAAACAATCTTATAATAAGGGCACAAGCACAACCAATATCTTCTCATATAGAGTGCAATTGTGCCCCATTAGTCAATAAACTGGCCACAACTCCATATGTTGTTTTGAAAACAATAATTGATGATGTGAAAGGGAATTTACTCAATGTTGGAAATCAAGCCAGCCGAAGTGATTGCTTACTTAAAGAAAAGATGGAAAGTAATGATAATACAGTAGTTAAAGAAAATTTGAAAGGCCTAATAGCCGATAAAATTAATGATCAAGCAAGGGTAACACCATGTTCATCACAATCAACAACTTTAGAGGAATCACTAGAAGTCCATTTAAGCAAAACACAGAGGAAAAAACAACGGAAAGCTAGAAATAAAATTTCTAAAGTAACAAAAAATGTAATTATCTCTGAAGTAGAGAGAACAAATAGAGGAAATAAACATGAACAAACACCAAACCAGGAACAAGATGTCAATACCATTTTACCAGCAAATCCGTTCTATCCTTTATTCAATAAAAAACTGTCAGAAGTACATGCAGGCATAAAAAACAAAGTCGTGGGGGCATGGCCAAGATGGCGACCTGACCAAACGTCGGATCGTGAGGCTCCCCGGCCCTGAACCCCAGATCAGCCCCTGATTATCGCTATTATATCCCCCTCAGCATCAGCACCTTCCCGGTACCGATGGAGGAGTCGGCGGTCCCGGCTTTGGCGAGCTTCAGTCGCCCATGCTGCCCAAATCACCACCCCGCAGGAGAGTCGAGTTCCGCCCAGGGCCAAATTGCTTGACCGGCCGTGCAGAGAGAGAGCTGGTGCGGTGACCCAGAGACAGAGCTCTGAGAAGGGCTCCGGCCGGCGGGTGTGCTGGTAGACGGCAACAGCTGGGTACCGACCCGCACCATGGGTCCGTGAGCCGACGGCGACATTCCCCGGAGGTGACGACAGGGGAGCCGGCCCCCCGTGTGCGGCACGCCTTGAAAATCGAGGCCCCGGTCTCGGGCCTAGGCGGAGCAAGGCGTGGGCCCCCCTAGTGTCCTGGAGGCAGCGGAGGACCCGCTATGGGGGTTCGGAGACACAGACTGCACCGGATGCACTAGCGCTGCCGCCCGAGGCTCGCTATCTTGAGGGAAACGTGCAGCACAGACCTGCAGTTGAAGCGGAGCCACCGCAAAACTCGAGGCCCATGCTTTGCGGCCTGCTGTGAGCGGCGATCGGCTGGAGCGCTGAGGAGGTGCCAACAGCCCTGGGGGCTTTGACGTGCCCTGCAACGCCCCACACCTGGCCTGCTTCCGATTGCTGGTAAGGTGTGGAGGGGCCACCACAGACAGCGCTCGGTGTGGCTGCCATACGGGAGACCTGAGGGATAGACTTAGACGTTACTGGCCGCCTGCTACGCACACTTCTTGCTGGGGCCTACGGGGCATCTGCCCTTACGACTCTTCTCCCGGGGGCGCCCCTTCCTGTGGCTACATCTCAGCCCACCAGCTGCAGAGGTGTGAGGGTCCGACTGCCTGCGGGCGGCGCGCGGAGAGCGGCTGTCCCGGAAATCGAGTCCCCTGCGTTGGGCCTGCTTGGTGGCGGCTGGAAGGTTTGGCATCCTTGGCGCCCGGGCGTGCTGCATCGCGCTGGGCGTCCCCCCTGGCGCCGGCCTCTGCTTTTGGACAGTAGCATGTGCCCCATCATCGGAGGGCTGGGACTTACCTGACCTGGCCCGGCTTCGTTGGCGACAAGGGACCGGTCCTGATGCCCGTGGAGGCCTACGCCACAAGGGGAAGAAGCAATCGAGTGCGACCGGAGCTGCCCTGCCAACTCTTGCCACCTGAGGACAACTCCACCGCTTTACAAGACATCAAGGTGGGTGGTGAGTGGAAACCCCTCTGCTTATACCCTGTTGCCCGACACCATCTGGTACTTGCCAGGACAGACCCTCGTGAGTGCTGCACCTGAGTGGGGGATCCCCGGTGCCCACCTGCTCCCTGCTTCTCTGCCTGGGCCCCTAGAGAACGTCCACTTTTCTTGTGTGGCTGGAGGAGGGTCCCCCAACCCCACCCTGCACCCCTCGGAGACCGGGGGTTATGGACGCAAAGCAGGCCGCACAATACCAGACATACTGGCTAAGAGCGCTGTGAAGGGGGACAAGACCCACACACCACCCTCGCCCACTACTCCGGCCAACACTGCGGCGCAGGATGACGGAAGTGCCTCTATCACAAAGGCGTTCCTGGAATCCTTATTCAATACCCTGCGTGATGATTTCACGGCCTTGAAGCAAGATCTAGCCGGGGAGCAACGAGAATTGCGCAGGGATGTGGATGGCCTGGGTGAGAGAGTGGCGGCAGTAGAGAACGCAGACCAAGCACGCAGCGAAGAAGTCGAATTTTTACGGCAGGAGGTACTCCAGCTCCGGGAACAACAGGTGGACCTTCAGGCACACGCAGAAAACCTTGAAAACTGTTCCCGGAGGAACAACATCTGCGTGTGGGGTGTTCCTTTAAAAGCCGAGGGTAACAGCGTGTCATGCTACCTGCAGGAACTCTTCAGGAAGATTCTCGGGGAACCAGCCGACTTCGAGGTCCGCATTGACCGTGCACACAGAGTGTGTCTGGCGAGGGGGGTCCCTGCCCCTCCGCCAGACTTTCTGGCCTTTCTTCTGGATTTCCCTTTGAAAGAGCGTATTCTGAGAGAGGAGCGCCAGAAGCAACCTCTTAGCTTCCAGGGTCACTCGGTGGCCTTATTTCAGGACCTCTCGGCCATCACGCTCCAAAAGCAGAAATCCTTCCGGGCAGTCACGTCCTTTCTCCAAGATAAAGGGATACCATACTCTTGGGGTCATCCCTTTCGGATTATCTTCAAATGGCAGGGAGCCCTGCATCAGATGCGCTCCCTCCGGGACACGTGCACCTTACTAGGCATCGACATTGCGGAGGATGACTCGCCTGAAGAAATGTTGCTGTGGCGGTTGCACGAGGGACCCTCATCATCGCAATCTGATGGGTGGCAGCGAGTAAGGAGACGCCACCATCCCAAGAAGGGCTTCAAACCCGACCCAGAGACAGTGCCTCAGGAACAGGCGGCTATCCAAGAGATGGTCAAGGACACATCGAGCTCTGATTGACACACCGAGGTTTGGGGGTTGATTTAATGCATTATGTTCGCAAAGGGGGGGAAGGGGCCGGGGAGCCATTAGGGCTGCTGTTGCCACATTCCTCCATGTTGAACTTCCACCGGTCTGGGCTACGAGTTGACTGACCTGGGACTTGGGGCTGCAAGGTCGCCAGTGCCGCATTTCCCAATACTGACCTGACCTTTAGGCCTCCACGAACTTGTGACCGGCCCAGGACAATTTTGTTCTTTGGGGACTTGCCAGTTGGGGTTAGGGAGGGAGTCAAGTGGGAGTTGGGGAGGGGTTGGGGTAGGAGTCCAGAGCTCAATTCTTGTATACACACATTGGTTACACCTCAACACTGCTCTGAACTTGCCGTCCGTAGGGAATCCTTTTCATTCATTGCTATTCGTCGCTTGCCAGATGCCATAGCCTCATCCCACCACCCCACACACCACGATGCCTAACACCTTTAAAGTATTGACACTCAATGTGCGGGGACTCAACAACCCGATTAAAAGACGAGCGATCTTCTCCTCTTTGGAAAGTACACAGGCGGATATCTGCCTCCTCCAAGAGACGCTCCTGTTGGCCCGGGATTGTCACAGGCTTCGCACACGAGGGTTCCCGGGACAATACTTCTCCTGCGGGACCACTAAAACTGCCGGGGTAGCACTTCTAGTGGCAAGACATTTCAAGGGGGAAGTCCTCCACAAAATAGCAGAGATAAGGGGCAGACTCGTGGTGTACCGCGTGGTCTTGGGGGAGTGACTTTCACAATAGGCTCTTTGTACAGTCCCAATGAAGGTCAGGAGAAATTTCTACACACTGCCCTCACAGAAATAGGGGTGACTTCAGATAGACACATTATATTAGGCGGGGACTTGAATGTCGTGTTTGACGCAACCTTAGATCGGTCTTCCCCACGCACCTTCCACGTTAGAAGCCTCTCGGCCGCTTGCACTGACAGGCTACGGGACCTTGATTTACACAATCTGTGGTGGCAGCGGCACCCTGGGGAAAGAGAATAGTCCCACTACTCTGCGGCACACAAATGGTACGCGCGCATAGATCACCTTCTAGTGACGAGTCCGGTGAGTTCTCTCACCTCGTCGGTTGATATGGGAGTCATATCCTTGTCGGATCATGCCCCAGTCTCCATGAATGTTACCACCCCGCCGTCTCTACCGTCTCCTAGAGTGTGGCGACTCCGAGACACGCTCTTGCATAGACGAGATGTGGTGAAACAGGTTCTGGAATCCATACAAGACTTCCTACAGCATAACGCAAACTCAGACACCACGCTAGCAACCCAGTGGGCCGCATTGAAAGCTGTCCTTCGAGGAATATTTATTGCAATTTCCTCGGCTGACAACCGAATGCAAAAGGGAAAAGAGAGGAACTCACTCTTAAAGTGCAGGAACTCGAACGCATGCACCAGCGGACGGGGGCCCCGAGAGTCTGGAAACAGCTCAAGGTGGCCCGAGGTCACCTTGCGGCTCTCGATACTCACCGGGCAGAATATGCGGCACTGAGGCTGAAACACACCTATTACACCGGTGGGGACCGGTGTGGGCGATTACTGGCTCAGAATAGCCCGACAACATCAGAAAGTGAAGGAAATCACGAGCACTGACGGGTCTATTGTGTTAGAGGATGCGCAAATAGCAGAGACGTTCCGAGACTTTTATGCTAAACTTTACGAGGGCATGCCTCCGAATGTCACCGCCGCAACTAGGTATATGGACTCGGTCACACTCCCATCTCTGGCACCGGAACAGTCGGAATGGCTAGAGAGAGACATCCGCATCGAGGAGGTGGTCGCTGCTATAGCACGTCTCATGGTGGGGAAGGCACCTGGGCCAGACAGATATTCCTCCTTCTTTTACAAGACCTTCTGCACCACCCTAGCGCCGTTGCTCACTCGCCTATTTAATTCGTTCACGGACCCAGAAGCCATCCCACCGGATCTCCTGCATGCCTCTATCTCGGTCATTCCAAAGCGACGGAAGGACAGAACTAAATGTGGGGCATATCGACCAATTTCCCACCTTAATGTTGACCTCAAGCTATAACTGGCATCCTCGCCACGCGTCTGGCTGCCCATCTGCCAGGCTTAGTAGACCCTGATCAAGCTGGCTTTGTCCCTGACCGGCAGATAGTTGACAATACAAAGAGAGTAGCCCACCTGATTGAAAAAGCTTCCCGAATACTTGGGGAATACATGATATTGGCGGTCGACGCTGAGAAGGCGTTCGACCGTGTTCACTGGCCCTACCTGGAATTGGTACTAGCCAAGTTCGGGATAGGGGAGAAATTTTGAGCCCAAATCTTTAACTTCTACGGCGCGCCCTCTGCAGTAGTGAGAGTCAATGGCTACACATCGACCACGTTCCCCATCGATAGAGGGACGAGACAGGGGTGTCCACTGTCACCACTCCTCTTGGCCCTGTACATGGAACCCCTCGCCTATCGGATCCGGCAACGTCAGGATGCTCTTGGCATCAAATTCAGCGGCGATCTTCATACCATCAGCTTCTATGCGGATGATGTCCTACTTACCCTGGATCATCCACGGACGGCCCTGCTGGCGTGCGTTGCTGAGCTTGAGGCGTTTGCTACGGTGTCCGGATTCAAGATGAACACGGACAAATCTATAGCATTAGACCTGTCCCTTACAACCTCGACACAAGCTTATCTGCAGACCCATTCAATGAGCTACAGATACAGTTCCATACTTGGGAATTCAGCTCACCCCTACCCTGACCAGAATGGTCATGGCCAACCACGCTACTCTGCGCACTCGCATGAGAGGAGAGGTAGATCGATGGAGACATCTTCCCCTATCCTGGCTGGGTCGCATTGCGGCAGTTAAGATGACCGTCCTGCTGTAAATCTTATATCTCTTTCGTGCCCTACCACTTCGGCCTCCAGCAGGCTGGATACGACAAACCCAATCGGACCTAGCCAAATTTATTTGGCAGGGTTGTAAACTACGGTTGAAGAGAACACTCGCCACTTTGGCTCCTGAGGAGGAAGGTTTGGGCGTTCCTGACCTGTATAAATACTACCAGGCAGCGCAATTGTGCTTTTTGGTGGAATGGAGCAAGTGGGAGTCCGACAAACACTGGCTCTTTCAGGATCAGGCGGTAACGGGCGCCCGTTGTAGGAGATACCGTTTCTACCTCGAGTTTATAGGCCGGCCAACCTCTATGCACCTTTTTTAACCCGGGTTCCCCTAGAAGTCTGGGATGCGACTAACACACTTCACGGCTTGACTACATTCCCCTCTCCACTCACGCCCCTGGTGGACAACCCTGACTTCACCCCCGGAGTGGCTAGAGGGGCCTTTGCACACTGGAGGCCGGCAGGTTGCCGCTTCCTGTATCATATATATAGCTCGAAAGGGGTGCTTCCTTTCCAGCTCGTTAAGCAAGAATATAACCTCCCCGAAACAGAGCATATGAGATATTTGCAGGTGCGTCACTGGGCGTTGCAGCCGCAAGTCCGAGAATCGGCCGATAGGGAATTCACTCCGTATGAGCGTTGGCTTTTCTCACGCACCTCCAACTCCAAGCTCATCTCAGACCTTTATAAATTGATTCAAACGCCAACCACGCACATCTACAATCCGGGCAGGGTATGATGGGAAAAAGAACTGGGCAGATCTCTGAGTCATAAGGAATGGGGGAACATTGCATATAGGGCTAGGCACTCAGCGTACCACATAGGACTCACCGAGACACTCACAAAAATATCTCTATACTGGTACTACACCCCTGAGAGACTATCCGAAATGGATCCTTCAAAAGATAAGCTCTGCTGGAGGAGTTGTGGGCACACCGGAACTATGGTAAACATTTTGTGGGATTGCCCGCTCATCCAATCATACTGGACACACATCTTGGATGAAGTAGACGCACACTTCCAGACAGAAATACCCCGCTTTCCCGCTTATATTCTGCTGGGCCTCCCCAATGCACTAACCTACCCACTGCACTCTTGTAGGGGGCCGTCAAATGGCCATAACCCTTGGGTCTGCTCTGCAGAACATACTTACACACTGGCCTACCACCACCGTCCCTACCAGCACAGGCTGGCTCCACCGGATGTGGCATGTGTTGGGTATGGAGAAGCTGTCACTCACCGCAGCAGGGAAGGGGGACCAATTTGAGGAACTCTGGCAGCCTTTTAGAGCCCTACTGCTGACTGAATTCACAGAGATAACTTGTCCTAGATATCTCAGATTATTGCGCCTGAAGGCACCCATAGCTACGGACTCTTAGGTACTCAAGGCATGGGACGCTCAGAAGTTGAACGATTGATCCGTAGGGAGACAGTTGGGAGCTCTGGACTGGGTGGGGGGAGGGGGGAAGGAAGGGGGTTAGGAAGGGAGGGTTGGGCTAAGGGCGGGGGTAAGTTTTTCCTGGATTTTTTTAGTTCTACTATTTTTTTGGTTCAGTGCAATTTCATCCCGACAGGTTGGACATTGCTGTTATTGACAATATTGCCTTGAACATCATGCCTCCGCTGAGAATTACTACTCGTATCTGGTGTAACCACACTGCTTATTGTACTACATTGCACTGACTTCCAATAATATAAAGATCTTAACCTAAAACACAAAGTCGTTAATGAACCAATAGATAATGTAAATCAGGTAGATAAGGAAAAATATAACCTCTCAGGTATGTCGTATGTGGAAGAAAGTGAAGAAACAGTGAAAAGAAACCTACCTCAACTGGAAAAGAAAAGGTCAAAAGGAGAGAGCATTAGCTCGGCTCATCAGAGTACAGAATCGTCAGAAAACCGGAAGGATAGCAGTACTCCACAGGAACCGGGAAATGAGGAAAAAAATCCACTTAAACAATAAATATGGTTTCAGGAATTATGTAAACATATTTGGAAGAAACGTTTGTATGATCAAAAAAAAGGATGACATTTTTTACAACAAATTAGGTTAAAAAATCTTCGACAAAAGAGGGAGCAATACAGGTAATTCTTACGCGTGAATATAATTCTAGGGGTAACAACGATATCTTGAACCAAGGAAACATCTTCAAATTGTGCAAGGCAGTACCTTCATTAGAAAGAATTAGAAGTACTGACATAGAATCCATTGAATTTCTAGCAAGTAATAACAACAATCAAGAATCAACATTGGTAACATTAACCACACCTACCACTGCTGGTCTTATTATACAAGAATACAATCTATTTTTAGACTGAGGAATAAAAGTAACAACCCCACTTCAACCCTCTTACCCTAACCCATTTATTTCACCAAAATTTCAAAATAAGTTGCAAAAGAAAATAGATAATACCCAGAACTACTCAATATTAAAAAATCCGATAGTTATGACAAACGGGGAAACACTGAGAGCACTGGAAGAGAGCAAAGGTGATCAGTCTGATACCGTAAAGTTTGGCTCGTTAACTGCAGCTCTGCATAATGTCAGGAAGGACTGACAAATCGTAACTGATGATCCTACAAGGAGGTCAACAACCTGAAAAGATAGAATTAGAATTTTCTCCTGGAATATAAATGGTGTACAATCAAAGATCCAAAATACGCAACTACCCTCCCTGTAGGAGTATTTTCAAATCATCTGCTTACAAGAGACCGGGGCAAATGTACCTTTTAGGTTAGAAGGTTACAAGGGCAACAATTCGATGGCTAGGACTACAAGTAAATATGGTAGATCTTGTGGGGGTTTGGCTATTTTCATTTCGACTGAATTAAAAATGGAGATTGAGATGGATGTTCAAAGCCTAAATAATTGTTTGATTGTCAAAATATGCTACAAAGAACAAAAGATCATTAAAACTCTTGAAACACTTAAAATATATATTCACCCTGACATTGGTTCATGAAGAACAATGGTTAGAGGCCTGACAACCATGATATTGCAGCAATTGGATAATGACATCAAATCAGAGATCATCATCACAGGCGACTTTAACATGAACATGTTGTGGTGTTATGTTAAGAATGCCGAAGTTCAACAACAGAACCATTTATGGTCAATCCCCAGCCTCCCACTCACAACAGATATTAGGAGAGGAAAGAAAGAAAAATTGTTTAAGAACTTTTTAAAAGATTTAGGGCCAGATGTAGGTAGGCAAATACCGGTCGGTAACGGCCGAAATTTGGTAATTTCGGCCTTTACGGACCGGTATTTGGAAAATGAGATGTTGGGCCACCTATAATACAGATTCGGTAATTTTACGGAATCGGTAATCTTACCGATTCGGTAATTTAAAAATAGAAATTACCTACATCCCATTTACCTACTCCTAAATACCGAATCGGTATGATTCGGTATTTAAGAGTAGGTAAATCGAGATTACCTACATGGGCCATATGTATCAAGCAAATTCGCATTTGCAAACGCCAAAATTAGTAGAATTTCAGCGTTTGCGAATGCAAATTTGCTAAATGGTATGTATTAAGAAAAATTTGGTGCAAAACAAGGAATCGCAAAATTTGCGATTCCTTATTTTGCAATTGCATTTAAGGAATCGCAAATTTTGTGATTCCTTAAATGCAATGTATGAAGCAAAAACAAATAAAAATTGTCCTTAAGGAATCGCAAATTGCATCCATGCTTATTTCAGGGGTGCAACATGGTGTCCTTTGGACACTCCTGCACCCTTGAAATTATTCTCAATTTGCGATTCTCAAATTGCGAATCGCAAATTGAGAATAACTTCCCATTTATTCCTGTGGGCCTCCTGGCCCAAAGAAATGAATGGGAAAGTATTCCTTAATTGCGATTCGCAATTTGCGAATCGCAATTAAGGAATACTAAGAATTCGCAAAAAAATTGCGGATTTGTACATACATCCCAATTTGCGATTCTGAAATAGCGATTTCTAAAAAATCGCTATTTCAGAATCGCAAATCAGGTTGATGATACATATGGCCCTTAGGAAACTGTAGGCCTAAGAGTGCTTAATGGATGATTTCAGCAAGACACACCACCAGCTTGGATGTATCACGCAGTCGGCAATAAGTCGAGAATAAATTATACAATAACATCATTGGACTTATTTCACAAAGCTTTTTCTTACCAGATAGGGTGAACAGACAGGAGTGATCCTAATCAACAAAATATAGAATTCAACTTAAATGGTATAAGGCATGAAAAATATATGACAGTTCAGGGTTACACTCAAACAGTAAATTATAAGAAACTTTATTGGTATGAAAGATTCATTCATAGCTGGTGCACAAGCGATGGTAGAGACACATTTTGAAGGAGACTTTTCTAATGCTGTTGAAAAATGGTCCCTGTTTACAATTTTTTTTATCTCAAGTCAGTTCCACAAAGATGGTAATAAAGGGTAGCAGAAAAGAAAATCACTGGCAGTGGCTAAAATATACTCTGAATGTCATCTATTAAAAAGAGAGTGCGTAGTAGAACACTAAGGGCCAGATGTAGGTAGGCAAATACCGGTCGGTAACGGCCGAAATTCAATAATACAGGCCCATAGGAATGAATGTCAATTACCGAATCAGTAAATACTGATTCTGTAATTACCGAATCTTACCGATTCAGTCATTTAAAAATAGAAATTACCTACATCCCATTTACCTACTCTTAAATGCCGAATCAGTATGATTCAGTATTTAAGGGTAGGTAAATCGAGATTACCTACATCGGGCCCTAAGACTAGTAAAGAAGTACCCAGGTAATCAAATCCATGGCGTACAACTTAAAAGGATAAATGCAGAATTAAGGCAATTGACCTGGAAGGACAAAATGCAAGCAAAACAAGGACTATGGGCAAAAGCTTTATATGCTTGTAAAAGGATTAACACAAGAGAATTCTGGGTTCTAGTCAATAATTTGAATAGAGCTAGTAGGAAACCTATTTCTTCAACAGTCGCTGAAACAGAATGGGTTACATTTTTAGACATGCATTTGAATCACAATCCAGGCAAGGCCATGATTCCTAACGGTAAGAGCATATGTGGAGCAGAGAAAAATAAGAACATTGATATAATTATAATGGAAAGCTAAGTATGCAAACTCATTATGAAACAGAGAACTAACACGGCCCCTGGCCCAAATGGGATTCCAGCAGTTTTTTACTAGGAGAAAGAATTATATTGGTCAAGTTATCTAACACCATTATTCAATCAAGCACTGCAATCAAGGACAATCCCAGATTCCTTGTAGGGTTCTATAATTTCTCCTATATATAAAAGTGGGGATTGGTCACTTCCAGCTAACTATGAATTAATCACGCTGCAAGATAAGCTTTTTGCATCGATTTTCCTCAAGGAGATAATAGACTGGGCAACAGAAAAGTGCCTAATCCTGCCAAATCAATAGGGCTACGGGACAGCAACACATATTTGAATACTGGGAACATTAATGGAAAAATATGAAAGTAAAAAACACCCATTATGTCTATGTTTTGTTGATTTTAAATCTGCCTTTGACTCAGTGGATAAGCACATTTATGGAGGAAATTGTATCAATTTGGTATTAGTCCCGGTCTTCTAAAGCAATTCAATTATTATATACTGAGACCTAGACCAGGGATCGAGTAGGCTATGGCTCAAAGCTTTCTAGAACAATTAAAACATCCCAAGGCTTAAAGCAAGGTTGAGTTTTAGCACAGGTTCCATTTAATTTATTTTTATCTGACCTTACGGTAGCGTTGGACAATTAACACATTCACTGAAACTGGCAGATAAACAAATATCCTCCTGCTAAGCCAAACAAGGATAGGGTTACAGTGATTAATAAACAAAACATTAATGTATTCAAATGAGAATAAAATGATAATAAATTAAACAAAAACTAAAGTAATGGAAGTCAGCAATAAGGTAGTGAAACACAGCAAATATAAATGGTATCTGCAAAAGAGGCCGCTAGAAAAGGTACAATATTATAAATACCTTGGTATACTGTTTGATGAGAATGGATTTTTTTGAAATTAGAGGCAACATCTACAAGGGGCCTTTTGCTTACTTTACAGCTCCTTGGGAGGTCCTCCCATTACTAAAAGTAATAAAAGAGAAATTTCTCCCTAACCTTACTTATGGAAGTGAAGTTCTCTGTGGTATGGACTCTACACTATTGAACTTTTAAATATTTGTTTCTTCTTCCATCTAACACATTGCCTGCTTAGATCAGGTTGGAGTTTGGCTTCTGCAACCAACAAATTGCAAAGATGGGACAATATATAAAGATTGGAAAAACATTAAAACCAATATCAATAATCCAATGTGCCGTCTTCTGTGGCAAGAGATTCAACTGAATCAGAAGTTGTCATTTTATAAATATCTTCATATGGCTTTGAAAGAATTGTCAATTTACAAGATCTGGGAAATGCATCTAATTCCCCAAGTTTTTAAGAAAATAACTAACAAATCAGTAAAACATCTATCTCTTCTGAAAGACAAAGAATTGTTTATCAAGCGATCACATGCATGAATGATAGTGAATGAATGCATGACTCTTAAAGTGCATCTATATCTTGAAACAGTGTGGACAGTACAAACCAAAAATATATTTATGAAAGCAAGATTTGGCAACCTGCAAGGCTTAAAACATGCGATGCCTTGGCTGAGACCATCCATGCCGACTCCCTGCAGATTATGCAATTTATGGGAAGAAAATATTATCCTTTTGGTTTGTATATGTGCATCAATGATGGCTGAAAGAAAGATATATCTGAAAAACTGTTACATTGATAGAGGTGTTCGGACATGTAGACATGCTATGGTAGTTTGTTTTAGACCAATGTACATTATAATGATCACTAATTTTACCAAATTTCTGATACTTGCAAAACAAAAATTGGATGCCAGTGAATTGTGCAGAGAAAATGTAGACGTTTTAAATAGATAGAGATAAAGTTTGCACTATACAAATCAATTTTCACATAAGTAATGAAATTATAATTACTATTATCCATATTAAGTTTTTGCCTATAGGTCTTGCAAAAATGACAGTCTGAATTGTTGTTTTTAACTAGTACTATTTGAGGAAATTGTCTGAATAAGAATATTAAGAATTTTAGACTTATTTGTTATGTTTTAAAGGGTGTGTATTAACGATTGTTCTAATTGTAAGATTGTAATTAATCATACAATGAAATGTTACCTTACCTTAATGATTACACCTGAAGATTGAGATACAAAAATCCCTGCACCCACAGTACCAAGGCATGCACAATCCATGCACTTTGAGAAAAAACTGACATACAAGCATGTTTGCTTAATAAACAAAATGACTTCAGACACCCATGGACATAAAGAGAGGTACACAGATACTTATACGGAGAAGGCCATTAGACATACAGTCAACTATATACACTGATGAAACTACAGACAGAAAAAAGACATTCACTTATGTATGTTCAGAGGAATGTTTGGACAGTTGGAGGAATGGATAAATAAAGAATGAATACATCATTTTGCCAATCTATCTGCAATAAAAATGAAATGTGAGGTAAAGAAATTCAAAGCCATCTCTTTAGAGAAATTGCATCAATTGGAAACAGAATATTTCACTCTCTTTGATCCAGAGATTGAGGAATAAGAAAAATTGTATTGCATTTTGTGAAAAGTTCAGAGTGTGTGGCTGCATTGTAACTACCTCTCAATTCCTGTGTTAGCTTCTTCGCTCGGCCTCTATTCTGAGCTTGTCCAGAGGATTAATGTGTAATGGGTAGCCACAATTATCATGACCTGAAGGACATTCAGTGATTGGAGGCAGGTCTAAGCACTCACTATACATGGCTGTCTAATGGGGCACACATCTGGGCATGTCACTAGGAACATGCTCGGAATGGTAGCCTGCATCTTACTAGGTGTATGTTACCACAACTGGATGGTGCTCTATGGAGCAGTAGAGTGGAGTATCAAGACCAACATTAAATTTCGTTTCCTTGGAAAAGCTGGTGAGTGTGTATTAGAATACCACTCAGGAGTGATAATTCATGATAGTAAAATACATTAAATACATTATTTAGAACAGTCGTTTATTATGAACCACAAGAACAACAGTACAGGGTCTTGTACATTCAATACTTTTGAAAAGCAAAACCTGGTCCTATGACCTCCATGACCGATGAGGGCATCATGACTGATAGTAGCTACCAACACGCATAGCATGTTCAACCGATTCAATCACTTCCCACACTATGACCTTGAGTAGCCTGCACAGGAGCCACATTGCAACTTTAGTTGATACACCCCTAAATACAGGCAGACACTCCACAGTGTTAGAAGCCACATTTCAACTATTTTCCTTTGAATACAAACAAAAATCTTTACTTATCAGCCTAATAACCTTTTGTATCTCACCAGAGAATCACATTATCAATGTTCAGTTATAACTGCTCAATTTCCATATATCAGCTAAGTCGGTATTGTCTCATGAATGTCTCAGAGAAAAATGCTTTGTCTTAGTGCATCTCTGGATCATCCATTCCCATAGTACAATCACAGAAGGGTATGTATTTGAGTGTGTTACACGATTAAATACTATACTAATCAATATTTATCTGGCACTTGCACAGTCTTTCTGTGCTCATTTATAAATATGGCATACATTGTACTTTGACAGTCATCTTTCAGTCATGCCAACATGTGCCTAGATTTCCCCGGTCTACTGTACCAGTTGTCTTACAGAGGCCATATTACATTAGTTCCGTGGACTGCATGTTATACCTTCACATTTTTTAAACATTACATCGTTTTCTTTTGTTGGCTACATCCTTCCGTTTCTTTCATTGGCTAGATTAGAAGTGGAAGGAATATACCATGATGACGTGGTGTCGGAAGTGGTTACCGTGAATTATAGGTGTATGACATGGACGTCAGTTCAATTTCCATCTGTGGCTACCGTGCTTTTCTTACTGCCAAAGGTGGTCTCTTCAACCAGGTGACACCAGTACTCGTAACATTGAGAAATGTTGTGTTAGCATTGTCAAAACTTGTGGTTTGTGCTGTACCTACTTTCCAGATTTTGATCTGGCTGAGAACTGTGACTAGCAGGTGTAACTAGAAACAGATAAAAAAAATGCACTTTTTTACCACCCCCGGTGTAAGTCGGTGATGTGCACTTAGGTCTTTAAAGCAATTTTCACCATGGTAATACAGCAGCCATCATCATCATTGATTTCTCATGGAGGGTGGGAACAAAAAAAACCTGTCTCTGTATATATCACATTTATTTTCTAAAATATCAATCAATCAATCAGTAATCTTTAAAAGCGCACAATTCACCTGTGAGGGTTTCAAGGTGCGGCAGATGGCATTCTGAACCTTTCCTTCTTCTAGAAATGATATTATTACACGCTTGGTAGAAAATTCTGGATAAATGTGAACAATGTGCTTATTTAAATTTAATTCCGCTGATCGGGAGACCCCATCTGCTGAATTCTAGGGAGGCGTCCTGCTGAAATAGCGGGTGCAAAACCGGTACAAGAATCACCAATTCCTGTGCAAATTCCACCTTTCTAACAGAACCGTAATGATCCCACTTGTAATCGGACAGTAATTCTGCCCTTTCTAGGAATTACATGTTCTTCAGTTGTTGGCGATTTGGAGGGAGAGGAGGGAGTTACCAGCCAATTATCCAGGACACTCGTAATGAGACCCCAAATGACGCACGTGCTAGGAATCGGAACTCTTCTGCAATGAGTGAACTACACTTTTGCTTAAATTACATTGTGGCATGCCATGTGTAGGCTCATTTTAAATAATGAACTTTGTTCCCTTTGTACAACATGTATGTTCAGAGGGACAGCAATTCCTGCAGTCACCCCAATTAGACATGAAAGTAGCTGCACATTGGCAAGTTACCATTGTGCAAATTAGCATCCTGACAATTTAAGCTCTGATGCCTGATCAGTGACCTTTGGCAAAGGAGCAGGGTGAAGGATGCAAAAGAGTCGCTGCTTTAGCTGAGATTGTCACAAGAGCTAACTGCAGAGGGAAGGTTTATGTGTGAAGATGGCAATGAAAGTTTAGAGGAAAAGAATAGCAATATCCAAGATGACAAGTTAATGAGAGATAGACGAGTCACAATAAAAGAAAAGGCAGCGTGCTGTTTTCTGTTCCTTTGAATATGCACAGCAAAACATAGCTACCCCATGTTTTCCTACTGCTTTACAGGGAATTGGTCCCAAAACATACATCTTTGCAATAAGGTATAAAGCATGAGAGGAAGCTTTGATATTCATGTAGATGGCACATTTTTTTTTAAAGTACTCTTTTTATTAGTTATGCAGATTATGTTAGGCAAGTCCTTTGCCATGGTCACATATATTCACAAATCTCAAATAAACCTTGTTGCAAAGTCATCATGTGCCCTGGGCACCCCCCAACATTTTGCTGACTGGTACTGGTGGTAACTGACTCTGGCTGACCCCGAGCTCTGCCTAACCAGGCCCTGGGCCAGTGCTATGCTGAAAACACTTAGATTACAGTGAAACACCTACATACACTAGGGTACACTAAGGGTTGGGGCACCCCTGTGATTGGCATGACCTAACCCGTAGGGCCCTAGTACATAATAGGGCAAGGGAATGTATCTACCTCTATTTCCTAGAATATAACAAGGCATGGTAGTTTGGAGGCCAGCAGCCCTTTTCTGCATTTTCCCATTGAAAACTCCCTGCCACATAGGTTAACATGGGAGAAAATTATTAACTAATAGCTCTTGATAGGAGAAGGCTAAAAGTACCATTCAAAAGCTTCCCAGAATAGTATTAATAAATCCAACAATATGATATTGTTGAATTTCTTGTTTGTAAGTCCAAATTCAGTTTTCCAGTGGTCTGTCCTGATTGATCAGAGGTAAGGGGATACGCCAGTCTTCTTTGCTGAGGTGATAAAGACCCCCTGAGTTTGAACAGCTCTGCTGGGAGGGCAGGGTCCTGTTGCACAGGAATACCAGAGCAGGGAGAGGAGTCGTAAACAATGGACTTAAAGGGAAAGGGAGGACCCCAGGTTCATTTACAACTCTACCCTTGTGAAACCAAGCCAGATGCTCGGATTAAGGAAGGAATGAGCAGATGCAAGGGGGAGAGACTATGGAGATTAGCCATCCTAGGGGTGTGTTTATCCAGCTCTTCTCTCCCTGCTAGAAAATCCGCCATTATGAATTTTGAAGAATTGGTTCACTATGGAACAAAATAGTGCCACGCTCTGCAGGAAGTAGTCAGACCTTTGGGTGGACCCCTGCAGCCCATTGGACAAGAGTGAACTCCTGCTTGACCCAGAGAAGTTGGAATAAGTATCTGAGAAGGGCAGAGCCCATCGGATCTGCTGCTTGAAACCTAAGAAAGCAAGATGGCCATGCTGGAAGTTTGAGGTGCATTTCTAAAGGCCTGCACTCTGAATATTGCACTTTCGGCACCCTCTGCAACTACAGCCTGTGGATTACTTTGGCGTAAAAGAACTAAAGAGTCGACTCATAGCAACTTGCCCCCATGAGACCTTCCCCTTTCGCTCTCATTTTCTTCTTCCTCTCCCACTAGCTCTCCTTTTCCTAATTTCTCCACACTGTTACTTAATCTAAGCAGCCTGTATCTTAAACTTTATGTATTGATTCTATCACCTACAAGCTATTGTCCCTTCCCTCTCACTCAAACCACCTTTACTATGTAATCTGATCCACAGACATATGCACTTTAACGCACCTGTAACGGTTTTTCGACTATGTATACGTCATTAATTGTCTGTCTTGATACTTTGTTTATTATTTGCGCTGGTATGCTGCACTTCCTGCATTTACACTGAATTACACAACTGCATACTTGAACTCTGATTCTTACCGTACCACAACCCTCCTGCTTACCTCCTCTTATCCCTTGCCACAAACCACTCCCCCCTACCCGATTAGCACCTTAAACCATCCTGGGTGTCAACCTCTGTCTTTCTCCCCCCCATGCGGTGTGGCTGCAGTGACCTACAAAACTAACCCCTCCCTCTTTCCACACCCTTTCCCTCCGTGCTCTTACCTATCCTCCCTCCTCAAAACCTCCCCTCATTCTTTGCCTTACTTGCCTATTCTTCCCCAGCTAAACCTCATCATCATGTCCCACCTCAACACCGCCCATGCTCCATGCCCTCCTCCTGCCCTTACCGACAAACATCCCGCCCTCACCAAACATGGACCCAACTCTTGGACCATCCCATACCCTCCCAACCTCTCTAAAAATGCCAAAAAGAATCTTAAACACAAACTCCTAATCCGACATCCTGAAACCCTAATCAAAGACAACTACCACAGCCCCATGTTCCCCATTAAAACTAACTATATCTTCAACACCAAACGCCCCTCCAAATGGAAGAGCACCTTCTTACGACACCTCCCAGTATCTAGCGCAATTGAAATCGCCTACGGCTACAAACTCGCCACCTCCCCAACCTCTCTTTTCACTGGTGAAATATCCATTTCCATCTACAAAACTGTAAACATCCTGATCCAAGCCTCAGAGCAGCACCTCTCAACTTTTGAACTCCTCTTCAGCACCCTTTCTGTCCAGCTGTCACTACCTACTCCTCCTCCAACACCCTCTCAATCCCTAAACCCCTCCAAGCTTCCCACCGCCACCCCAATGCCTAACCCCCTCCCTAACAACATCCCCACTCTTGAACTCTCCCCTCTGGCAATCCGCTCCCCCCTGCCCACAACAGCTCCCTCCCATTCCACCTCCCAGCCCTCCTCCGCCTCTGTTAGACAAACTCCACACCCCCAGGACATAACCACCCCAACTCCTAACCCCCTCCCTAACGACATTCCCCCTCTTGAACCCCCCTGTCGCAATCTGCTTACCCCTCTCCACACCTGCTCCCTCTCATGCCCCCGCCCTGCTCTCCTCCCCCTCTTTGGGACAAACTCCACTCCCCCTGGACTCTCCCATCTATAATGGCACTTCCATCTCCTTTACCCCTATCCCACCTCCCTCCCTGAATCTAGCCCCCCTCCTATCCCCTACGACACTCCACCAAATTCCCATGTCCCCTAATGACAGCCCACCTCCAGTTCCCTATCTCCTCCCTAGCACCCCTCCTCCCCCTCCAAACTGCCCCTTAACGGCCATAACCCCTCATACCCTTGCCCCTTCCTCCACAAACTTCACCCCCACTCAGTAAGTCACTAACACATACCCCCTCGCCCCACACAGTCCACCCTCACGTCTCCCCCTTTCCCCCTCTCCCCACCAGTCCATCTTACATCATGCCCATCCCCTCCTCCTAGCACCGGTCCACACCCCATCCCCCTCCCCTGACCTTCCCCAATCCCCCTTGAAACACTGAACTCTTGATGTTAAACTCTCCTGGAGTACCATTCTTCCCTAGCTATAAACTGTCCCACCCTAACCAATCCGTCCGTAACTCCCCCTCCATTCCAACCACTTCCACTGCCCTCCTCTCCATCCTCAACCAAACACTTTGTAACTTGGACTTCAATCTCTCTACCCTGGTTAATGAACTTACCCTACTCAGAAAAGATTTCAATCGGCTCAAATCCGACAAATCCACAGCCACCACACATGGCCCACTGCTCCTCGCGCCAACCCTCGAAAACGTCCATACCCCAAGCATTGGTTAACAACGCCTCCCCTACCCAGCTCCCACAGACCCGCGACTTCGAACCTCTAATACCTACTCAGCCCACAATCTCTCCATCCTCTGTAACACATACATTAACAAACCCTCGCCTAAAGATCTGCCCCCCTCACTCCAATATCCCTGTTATCCTTGGGATGACCAGAGCCCCCGACTATCCTAACTCCCCCAGACCCCCCGTCAACTCACCTCCATACAACTACTCCCTGCCCCTAGCAACAACCCTAAACCCCTCACCTGCATGCTTGTGTACTACCGCTCAGCCATCCGGCATGCAACCGAAATCTCAGAAACCATTCTTAATGAAGACACCGACATCGCATTCCTCACCAAAACCTGGCTCAAAGGCCACTCCACACCCATCCTTGACCTTCTTGCCCCCCTGGCTACTCTATTCTCAGCAAAGACAGACTTGAAAGAATAGTTGGAGGATTAGCAATCATTTTTAAATAACTTCAACTCTCCCCAATCATTAACAAAGACTATTCAACCTTTGAATATTTAGGAGCCAAACTTAAAATGAAAAACTTCCACCCATACGACTTCATAATATCTATCACCCTCCTGGTGAACCCCTTCCTTTTTCTGAAGAACTTTCGAACCTTCAAACTAAATAGCTGCTCTCCAACTCCAGAAATATCTTCCTAGGAGATCTTAACCTGCTCTGGAATGAACCTGATGATCCCACAATCAACCTTATCAATAACCTTCTTGAGATTAGTGACCTCAAGCAACTCTGCCACTCCCCTACCCGTGCCAAAGGAGCCATTCTTGACGCCATCATCACTAACCCTGATTTGACATCCTTAACCAACATCATCCCTATCGACTGGTCTGTCCACTATCTCATTCTGATCACAATCTCCCCTCCAGCCCCACCTGCCCCAATTAAAAACAAAAAAACTACAATTATGACCAGAAATCTTAAGCAAATCCCCCCCCAGGGCCCTGGAACTGAAACTCTAATCCCATCTCATGCTCACCCCCCTCTACAAATGCAAAAGAACTCACGGAACACTTTAACAAAACTGTCTTAGAAGTTATTAGACCAGGTTGCCCCTATGAAAAGTAAAACGCTAAAAAATAACCCCTCCAAATCATGGTTTACCCTCGACATTAATAAAGAGAGACACGCACTCAGATTAGCGTAAAGAACATGGAGACAACACCCTACACATCCCTCCTTACTCTCCTTAGAACTGCCAAATCCTTTTACAAAAAATACATCTCAGAAAAAGCTTCTTTCTACCATCTACAACTCTCACATGCCAAAAACACACCTAGAGAACTTTTCAACATTATTAGAAACCAAACCTCCCCTACACCACCCAACCCAGTGGCCTCCATTAACATGTGTGAAGAAATTGCCACCTTTTTCTCCGAAAAAATTGCCAAAATTGACAGTGCTTTCCTTGATACCCAACCCTCACTCAACCATCAACATCCCCAGGACACTACACCTAATCCCCCCCCTTCAAAACTCCCCTGACGCCCTCACTCATCCTCCCCTTTCATTCCCCCCAGAACTCCCCCCTACTACCACTCCGCTTAAAAACAACGCCTCATGGCTTACTTTCCACTCCGTTTCTGAACAGGAAGTCTTCAACATCCTATCAAAACTAAAAACTGTCCTCACACACTAAAGACTCTCTCCCTTCCTCACTTGTCCAAGATCTCAAACACAGCATTGTCCCCTATTGGACCAACATCATTAACGCCTCCCTCTCAAAAGGGAATGTTCGCCCCTCCCTTCAACTCGGACAAATCACTCCCATTCCCAATAATCCTAAAGCCGACCCAAATGATCCCATCAATCTCTGCCCTATCTCCAACCTTCCCCTCCTCTCTAAAGCCCTTGAAAAGTGTGCCCTACTTCAACTAGACGAACACATTACCACTGTCAACCTACTAGACCCACTGCAATCTGGCTTCCGCAAAGGTTGTAGCACAGGAACTGCACTGCTCAACATAGTCGATGACATACACCTTGCCCTGGACAAGGGTGAGACTTACCTACTCATCCTTCTTGACCTCACCGCTGCATTTGACACAGTTTACCACCCTACCTTACTCAATACACTCAAGGATCACTTTGGCCTTAATGGCACTGTCCTTAACTGGTTCACCTCCTATTTCCAACATGGAACACAACAAATTAAAATTCAAAACTGCCTCTCTAGCCCAACTCCTGTCTCCCTTGGTGTACCACAAGGATCTATCCTCTCTCCTGCACTTTTCAACCTCTTTATGGAACCCCTTACTTTGATACTTAAACAAGCCAAAATCAATTATCACCTGTACGCTGATGGCACTCAACTGTACTATAAAATAAAATCCCATTCTGATATCCTACGCCTCAACACAGCACTAACCAAGATCCATACTTGGTTCCACAACAACCATCTTAAACGCAAACCCTAACAAAACTGAGATCATCATCTTCTCACCCAAAAACAACGCTCTCCCCATTCAAACATGGATTGCGGACCTCAATGCCCTAAACTGCCCTCTCAACCTCGCTGAATCTGTCAAATCACTTGGCATCGCCATCAACAATAATCTAACTCTTAACTCCCATATTAAAAATTCTGCAAAAAGTGTACTTTTCACACTCTCCGGCATCTCAAAAAATAAAACCCTTTATTCCAGCTAAAGACCTCAAAGTTACTACCAAATCACCTGTCCTTTCCAAAATCGACTACGAAAATGCCCTTCTCTCTGATACCCCCAAAATCCACCTTGCCCCCATCAAATCTGTCTTCAACCTATCAGCCAGACTCACAGCAAACTGTAAACGTTTCGACCACATCTCACCTGCCCTCAAGGCCCTCAAATGGCTCCCCATTGAAGGTAGATCCTCCTATAAAAGTTCCTGCATTACACACAAAGCCCTCTATCGGAAGACTCCAACCTACCTATCAACTAAACTCAAAAAAGCTGGCTGCACCCGAACACTGAGAAGCACCAACTTCCTTCTCCTCATATCCCCTCTACTCAAAAAAAGCTCCTCACAATCCCGCTCCTTCTCTGGCAAGGCCCCTACTATCTGGAACGACCTCCCCAAAGACTTTGCTGCAACTCCTCCTATGCCAACTTTAAAAGAAACCTTAAAATACACTTCCTCACTAAATATTGGGTAATGTAAACCCCTCATCTCCTTTCTGACTTTTGTCTCCCATCCTGCCGTAAGCAACCTTTCTTGTTCTTTCAATTGATGTTCTGTATACTTTACTTACTCTCCTCACAATTTGTACTCTAAGTGGTTCTTTTTTACTTTTGTCTAATCAACTGCTGAATTTGTTTCCTGCATCACTTTTGCTGCTTTCCTGAGTCCTCCTTGCACACTGTAAAATAGCTAGTGTCTATTACAACATTATTGTTTCTTTTAATTGGCGTTCTGCATATATGATTTGTACTCCTCACACTATGTACTCTAAATGGTTGCTCTAATCTTTATCTAACCAACTATTGAATTTTTTTTTTGTGCACTGATATTGCTGCTTCCCTGAGTATTACCAAATGTATGTAAAGCGCTCTGATACCCTTGAATGGAGCTAGCGAGATGTAAAACCTTCAAAATAAACAGAGCTCACCTTGAACATCACCACCAAGAATCCTCAACCTGGAGAACTACGAGTGGATTGCTAAGGGTTTTATCCAAGTGGATTGTGGGAACTCACGTCCTCAACTTTCATGGACCATCTTGGAGATTCCAGACCCTTGGAGTGAGTTTGAGACACGTTGGGACCCTTTGGGGAACTTTAGAAAAAAAAGCTCCATAAGGGGACCTACTCAACCTGGCCAGCCAAGCCGCCTGCCTTCGACCGCGAGCCAGCCTGCCATCCAGGTTTGTTCCGCTGAAAAACTCCGAAGGTCCTACTTACAAAGTTTGACAGGGAGTAGGCAAAATCCGAGGCTGGCGAACCCTCACCGAATCTGGCCTGGTGAAGGGCATCGAGGGATCGTACGAGAAAAAAGCTCCAGAAATGTTTTTAAGTCAGAAGGTAAAAACTGTGACCGGAACCTACAGTGAGTGGTAGGCAAGCAGGGCTCCATCGTAGTCGGCCTGAAACTTTGACTTTGACCCGGTCTATCGTTACCAGATCGCCTGATAGGGTGCTATAGTTTTCTATGTGCGAGAAATTGCTAAATCTTTGAAAATTCATATCTCTGGTTCCCTACATTGGATTCTTGTCATTTTGGTGTCATTTTAAAGATAAAAATACTAGTCTTTGAAGTGAAGCCTGCCTGTTCACAGCCGAGCTACCAAGGGTTGAGCATGGGAATCAATTTCTAAGACCTATTTACAGCCCTGCACTGTTTTGGCAGCCTTATTGTCAGTGGCACCCCTATATTTGCCCCTCCTAATAAACCACTTTCCAGCAAACTTTTACCATACAACCATTATTAACCACAATGAGACATCAAATATTGTAGTAACTCAGTGTGCACATCATTTAGTTAGTACACTGCAGCAAATGCTTTCATTTAAAATTATTTGTGAAAAGATTAAACTTGATTTTCACCAAACCCAAATTTGAATCATTCCGATGGGGATCTGTTGTGTGTAACACATGCTAATATCCAGATTCCCTTTGTTGCAGAGTAAGATTAATAATATAAAGAGTGCACAGGCTAAACTCCAATCAGTTTTTAGTTCACAGTACATGAGTATATCTTGTGACACAGCGCATTTCAGTAGAGATGCATGACCATCTGGGTAGCATTATCCATTGTAAGCGAAGCCATATTGGCATGTGCACCATTGTGTACTTCTTCATTTATATTGCAAATGTATTGCTTTAATGTTTTTTTGTGAAAAGCCTTGTTTACCAGACATACCACTAATTGTGAAACAATCATGTACTGTATATAGTCAAAGCCTGATATGGTTTTTTGTATCTTCCCTTTAGACCCCTGAAGAAGGGTTGTTCTTATAGACCCAAAATGCATTGGGTATCTCAAAGAGCGTGATATCATATAAAATATTTCTGATTATGGATTATGGAGTTTTTTAAAATTATCTCTGGATGAGTTAATAAAAGATACAACGAGTGAAAATCCTAAAGTGGTGGTCTGAATATAATTTTTGAATTTGAGTAAGATGTGAAGAAACATTGTGTTTCAAGTAAAAAATGCACACACCCAAGGACTGGCTCTCCCAGTCCTATTTAGTACCTCTTTCTAGAGTAGCATAGTGGGTGAAAAATGATGGACCAGAATGTGGATCAAGCAATCACTAGTGGCTGAGATTAACTCAAGCATTGTACCCATCATCTTGTTTTTGTTGCAGTTGATGCCCCTAAATGTGACAGATATGCCCATATGTGGGTCCCATACCCACTGTGCCATAGGACTCAAGCTGCACCCTACTGTTGAGGTCCAAATAGTCCAAAATATGTCTGGGGTTGCTTGTGCTCCCCTCTGAAGTGGGCCTTGAATAGGAGTTCAGGATGGGTTGTTCCAATATGAGGCAGGGTCAGTACTGATTTGCATAGGAGAGACCTCTGTCTAGAGGGGGAAAGTGGGCAAACATGATGGACTGCAATGAAGTCCAAGTGTTCACCAGTGGCGAGATTAATTCAAGCATTCCACGCATCATCTTGTTCTTGTTACAGTTGATGTCCTAAGTGAGATGGGTATGCCCAGTCATGGGTCCTAGGCTCACTGCATTACAAGTTACACCCTACTAGTTATATTGGTCTAGGGTTGTTCTTTGTCCCTTCTGGAGGGAGCCTTGCCTGGAAGTTTGGGATGAACTGCTTGCATAATGACCCTAAGGCTGACTTCTGTCTAGAGTGGCATGGTAGTTGAAAAATGATGGACCTGAATGTGGCTTTGAGCAAACAACAGTGGCTGAGACTAAATCATGCATTCCATTCATCACCTTGTTGTTGTTGGCTTATTATGCTGCACTGACATGTGCAGAGTTGTTGTCCTGCTGCCATTTTAGGTGGAGGAAAACAAATGAGAAATAATGGCATGCAACATAAATAAAATAAAAACTAGCAGCAGCAAGCAGAAAAAGCAGAGGGAAAAAAAAGATTAAATGCAGAGTTAGGCTGTGAGCAATTAAGCATATTGGTTGGGTGGGGGTGAGCTCTACCTAAGCAACAGCCACAATCCAACCAAAAAAGTCACTAAAGTAACCTGTGCTTACCCTCTAGCAGCTTGCCACAAAAATCCTTTGGACTTAACTTAGAGGCAAAGTGTAAAGTATTTATGCAGCACTCACATGGTAATAAAAAGGAAACAACACAAGAAAAATCTGATACCAATCTAGCAAAAATTGAATAAAATAAATAAATAATTTGACACCAAACTGACAACAATCCAATCAGTAGAACCGGCGATATGCAATTTCAAAGATTTAAGGTAAGTAGCAGTCCGACTACGATGGAGCATAGGCCAGATATCGGGGCCAGGTTAGTCCCGATTACAAATTTGCCTTACAAATCCGAGGACAAAGAGTTCAGTTAATGGGCAAGGAGGCTGTGAGGAACAGCGAGAGAGTTGCTGATGGCCACCGTTGCAGTATGAAGTGCAGGCTGGGCATCGAGGACAGTTGGCATTGTAGCAAAGATATCCTGTCTGGCACTGTGGACGGTCGTTTCTGGAGCTTTGCATTGGCGGTCACCGTGGGCCAGCACTACTGAAGCAGGAAGTGAAGATCTTGCATGTCTCTTTACTGCTGGTAGTCGCCATATCATGAAGAGTAACCGTTCATGGAGCTTCACATTGGCAGTCAGTGTGGGAGCAAAACATTGGTGTGAACAGGCATGTTTGCTTTTGAGAACAGTCCAAACTTCAGTATTTCACCTTTTCTTCAAGAAGAAGCTCAACTGATGCCACACCAGGATCCAGGGAATGGGCGGCACCACTTAGGTAGCAGGAACTCACTCCAGCAGAGATCAGCAGGGCACATCTAATTGTGGTTCCAGGCATGTCCAGATGTAGAAAGTCGGCTGGGCAGTTTCAAAGGGGCCTATGGAGGCTGTTGTGTTCCTATAACTCAGAACAGGAGGTCAGTCAGCTGACTCCTGGACCGCCTTCAGCCTGGGATGAAGAATGCAGGTCCAGTCTTCTTTCTAAAATTGCAAGTCAGGCCTCAAGCAGCAGGGGAGCATGGCAGTCCTTCTTCTGTAGTATCCACAGGTCCAGCAATTTACTACAGAGTGTGTCTAAGAGGCCCCTGTTTACATTTTGAAGTTAAAGAAGCTTCTGATGTTTTCCCCTACAGAGGTGTCTAGAATTCCCTGCCCTCCTACTCTGTTCCGAGTCTGTCTGGGGACAGAATAGGCTAGTGTGAAGTCCATTGTGTGTGTGCTGAGACAGCCCAATTGAAGTGCAAGTGTGACAGGTGACAGCTCCACCCCCTCCTTCTGCTAGAGTTGGCTCATCCTGCCAACTTCCGGACCCAGGACTCAGGAAGGTGCATTGATACCTACGCAAGAATGTGGGGCAAATTCTGTCTCTTTTCTAGATATTCCTTCCTTTTCAAGATTCAAATCATGTTTAGCTTTTTTGATCTAATGGTTAGAGGGCTTACATTTCAAATAGGTTTATGCATTCCAGGAGCCTCGCATATTGATGTAATTAAACGCAAACCCCCTTTACAAATGCACCAACCACCTCAAGGTTCCAGCAATACAGTTTGTATAGGTAAGAAAACCACACTTCTGTGTTACAGCTAAAGCTTATGCGAGTCACAGCTATCCCTCCCTTGGCTGTCCTCTCTGCGATATACCTTTGACTGTAATGACTTTTTTGTCTAGTTCTTGCTAGAAATGGATACGCATGACCTGGAAGCCAGTGCAATGACTGCGGAACAGCTGCCTGCCTCCCTGTTAATGAAGAGCTAAATACATTACAGCATATGCTACTCGGGCATGATTCAAACGTATTAAAAGGTAAATTCAAAATACAAAAGCTTGCCGAGTAGCATAGTGAAGTTTAAACCACTGCCTGATACCATCTGTAAAACATCACTCAGGAACTTAATGACCAAACCCCCTGAAAAAAATAAAAAAATCAATAATATTTATAGTAGAGGCAACAGGTTTATCATAGATGAACAGAAGTGGATGTCATTATTAGTCCATGTATAATTTAGCGAAATAGAAAAGTTACCTTACTGAAAGGTCGATTTGGATGAAAGTTAAACAAAGGAAGCATATATGCACAACTCCTAACTTGGCAGCTTAGAACCACGCACGGGCTACATGTTTATTCAATGTTCTGGGTGGTTCATAGTAAGAAGCAGAGTCACCAACAACCCAACCAGGCACAACCTTCAATTCACTGCAACCTGTCAATGAGGACTCAGCTCTCTCTCTCTCTTTCTCTCTCTCTCTCTCTCTCTCTCCCTCTCTGCTTTTCAACTCTCCCCCCTTTCTCTCTCTCTCTTTCTCTCTCATTTTCTCCTCCACATTATTAAAACTTTTTTCAGAAGCTTGCACAGAGAAGGAAAGTGATTATATTTAGGAATTAATTACTACTTTAAAAAGGTGACAATACCCAATGCCTTCTAGCTACAGACGTTACCTCACTCAAATAAAAATGTATTATTGGTGTGATGATTTTAAAGAAAAAGGCTATTTCTAAGGGAAAACGTGAGAGCAATTTTAGAAATTATACGTTTACATAAAATCAGAAGTCAAACAGATATCGATCTAACACTTTCACTCTTTGTTGGTAAATTTCGTTTCTTTATTAGTTGGGGAGGAGAAAATGCTACTGTTGGCGTATCAAATTAGTGCACTGCAGTGTAAACAAAAGAAATAATATAAAAAAGGCAAGTTGCATCGGTAAATTGTTTGGGTTGTCTCGGGAATCAAAATAAACCCTCATTTATAAGGGTGATATGCCAGACTATGTTAAATTGGGCTTAGAGGCAAATATCATATAGTCACACAAGGCAGACAGTGATGCTGGGACTATGTTTAGAGGGGGTTGTTGGTTAATAATATCACCTCACTAAAGACATAGGGATATTTCATAATGTTTCTTAGAAACCACCAACAATGCTGCCAGAATTCCAACAGTTGAAGAGCCCGAGTATTGTTCATTTTCCATCTGTACTCCTTCAAGATTTATTTATTCTGATTCTGCAGCACGTCCCACACGTGTGGATCGAGTGCACTGGTGCAGACATATGACGTGCCAACATTCACCCACAGCCACACACCTGAAGATACAGAGGGTCATATGTGCAAGCCACTATCACCACAGGAACTTTTTGTAATGTTCCCGTGGCCATAGGGACTGCGCCTTCTGTACAAGACCGATTCAGAAAAGGGGGTGGTGATGAACAGAGTGTCTGAAATGAGCAGACCACTCTTACCCAGTCCAAAGATCAGGGCTTGATCCATCACCGTTATTTATCTCACTGCCCCATCCCAGCTCAGAACCTGGCTATATGCAAATCAGTCTGTCCCTGGCCCAGTGCATCATGGGAACAGGGCAGACTAAACTACCAAGCCAATTCTTCACCAGAAAGGAAACAAGCTACCGGGGACCGGTTTCTGGCATTTCAGCCGTCTTCGGCCCGGCTTGCTTGAATCCTGATGGAGCAGTGAGAAAGGGACTCATGTCTGAGTATACCCTGCCACACCTATAGTGGCCAAAATCGATTCAGAAAAGGGGGTGGTGATGAACAGAGTGTCTGAATTGAGCAGACCACTCTTACCCAGTCCAAAGATCAGGGCTTGATCCATCACCGTTATTTATCTCACTGCCCCATCCCAGCTCAGAACCTGGCTATATGCAAATCAGTCTGTCCCTGGCCCAGTGCATCATGGGAACAGGGCAGACTAAACTACCAAGCCAATTCTTCACCAGAAAGGAAACAAGCTACCGGGGACCGGTTTCTGGCATTTCAGCCGTCTTCGGCCCGGCTTGCTTGAATCCTGATGGAGCAGTGAGAAAGGGACTCATGTCTGAGTATACCCTGCCACACCTATAGTGGCCAAAATCGATTCAGAAAAGGGGGTGGTGATGAACAGAGTGTCTGAATTGAGCAGACCACTCTTACCCAGTCCAAAGATCAGGGCTTGATCCATCACCGTTATTTATCTCACTGCCCCATCCCAGCTCAGAACCTGGCTATATGCAAATCAGTCTGTCCCTGGCCCAGTGCATCATGGGAATAGGGCAGACTAAACTACCAAGCCAATTCTTCACCAGAAAGGAAACAAGCTACCGGGGACCGGTTTCTGGCATTTCAGCCGTCTTCGGCCCGGCTTGCTTGAATCCTGATGGAGCAGTGAGAAAGGGACTCATGTCTGAGTATACCCTGCCACACCTATAGTGGCCAAAATCGATTCAGAAAAGGGGGTGGTGATGAACAGAGTGTCTGAACAAGACAGCGTTAGGCCACCTAACATGGCTTAACGCTGCCTTGTACATAAGGCACCCTTACACACTATGTTTAGCGTGAAAGGAGCGTGCAGTGGGTGTTGTGGTGGGTGTTCAACACCCACTGTATTTGACACTGCCCCCTATGTACAAGGATTGCATACATAGGAGGCAGCACCAAATTTGAGACCAGGAAAACCCTCGTCTTAAGTCGGCGAAATGAGGAGAAATGCATTATTTCTCCTTCTTTTTGCTTTTTCTATGTGTGCCGGCTTGTGCAGCAAACATGGAAAAAGTAAAATGTCATGGTTTGTTTATGTACAAGAAGGTGCCCCTTCCTGTACATAAACAAACCTTTTAAAAAAATGGCATTTTGTAACTTTCATGTGTGCTGCATGAAGCAGCACAAATGAAAGTTACAAAATGGCAGTCATTTTAGGATTGTTTATGTGCAGGAAGGGACACCTTCCTACACATAACCAATCCTCCCCTGCACACAGACACCCTTGCACTATGGTGCAAGGGTGCCTGCGTTGGCCCTAAGTTATTAAGGTTAGCGCCATCGCAGGGGGAAATGCAAGGCTGCACCACATTCTTGTAAATATAGTTCAGCCTTGTGTTTCCAAAGTGGCGGTGTGGAAAATTGGCAGTGATCGATGTTAGCATTTAGCTGAAGCCATCTTGTTTCAGGCAGCCATTTTGTCTGCCATGTGCTCGCCTTGTGCTCTTTCCTTCTTCTCTCTTGTTTACCCTTGTGCCTTGCTCACAGGACTGGCTATACTTAGCCTCTGCTACTCTGCACATGCTTAGTTAAGCTTGTAGCGGCCAATGCACCTGTTTAGGTGTGTTACTGTCAGGATGTTCCTACTGAGGTCAGCAACTGTTGACTCCTCCTTCTTTGGTGACTGTGCATTTCTGTATGACCATTTATGTATGTAACTCTCCTATGTGTGCCTTCTTTTGAGCTTTTGTGTGGGTATTAAAAGACCCATGGTTCTTCTACTCAGTGTGCTACTTCATGCACTACCGAAGGGTGTTGTGTGAATGTAGTTCAACCTCATGAGGTTTAATAAATATAACTTTTACATTTCAGTTTCTGTGCAACTTCTATTTATTGGTCTGAGGACTTGCGTGCAGAAAAGGGCGAACCCCTAGCACTGGTAGGCCTGGCTGAGGCCCCCCTTTACAGCAGAGCGTGTCGTTAAGCCACTTCATTGTACATACCCCCCAGAGTTTTATCATGCCCTACTTAGAGGTTCTGCTAATTAATTGCTGTATGTCATGATATTGATAGTATGGATGGTCAAAACCTTTGGATAATTTAGAAAAAAAATTACCTGGGTTTTTATCGGCACAATGCTGTAGAACTGGGGCTGATCCACTGCTCCTGGGGAAGGTAAAAAAGCATGGCCCTCATAGACTGAAGGTGCGTAAACAGGAGAAGGAGTAAAGACAATGTGATTATTACTGTGAGAAAAGTGCATCATGCAAATGATTGGCATGTTCGCTAGAAAAGCAGCGGGCTGCTGTGTGTAAAGGACACTGATTATTAGCAATGTCAGGCCATATATCTCGTATTCGTCCCTTCGTCTCACCGCATCCTCACCTGCGGGGCGGGCCCTTCAAACTAAGGTAATACATAGGATGAGCTGCAGAAAGAAGGTATATTGTATAGTGCAAAAAGATGGCTCGATCTAGGGTGCCTTTCCGAGATCCGCCTGTCATTTTACAAACAAAGTGCTTTGTGTGGCACAGAGAAATGTTTCGCTCGAAGACTGGCACCTAAAAAACACAAAAGGGGCAAAGGGGAAAAAGGATGATTTAAAAGCCGAAGAAAACTGTGGACTAGCCATTACCAGTATCCTTTAGATGGAGCGGGGGAGGGGTGGTAGGAGCTATTGATATGATGAAGTGATATTAATGTTATTTTGCATGACTAGCTTGAGTATTATGATAATGATTCCACCTCGCCACCTCCATTCCCACATTTAATTCGAGCCCCACTTGCCACACCATTGTCAGGATTCAGGTTTTCGGCGTGCAATAATCCGTTATGAGCTTTTGGATGAAGATTGTGTGATGAGACTCAGAGGTCTGGGGTCGAAGCTTTGCTCTAAGTTCCTTGACACATTTTCTGCACCACCATAAGGCTCTTGCTTCTGATTAGATAAAACATCATGATGTAGCTTCCAGACAAGTGCGAACTGCTTGAGTCAGGTAGATTGGTTTCAGCAGAGGCCTCGTGGGGCATCCAGCTTGGGACAGCAACAGATGAGATGCAGCCATGATTCACGCTTAAAGTTGAATAGCCTGCATGCCTCTCTATCGCTGTGAAGTGCACATGCCAGGCTGAATCTGCCACTGATAAGGCTAGTAGGTGCATATAGATAATATATGTGTGCATCTGACCATTGATGACCTCTGATAGGTATGGTTGCGGCTACCCTACCAAGTATGAATTATTCAAGGGAAGCTGAATAATGGAAGCCCTTAGGATAGACATATCCATTTGGTTCAACATGTGTTTCAGTTGCCTATTGATAACCTTTTTCCAGGCTATAAAGGACACAGTGTCTTATTTTTATTTATTTATTTATTTTTAAACTGTTTTTATTGATGACAAAAATGCATCGGTTCAAGGCATTGTACAGTCATCGTTGGCAATGCAAGACAAAATCACAACAGTGCTTCGCAACGTATCCAGGATCAGGAGTACCTAAATCCGCTAACCCAGGAGGTTGTCCCTTCCTCTATGGTTACAACATTATCAATAGGACAATAATAGGAGAAAACAAGCGGCTAATCTGATTTCAATCGCATCTTATTATTTGCTACCCGGTGTGGAGGTCACCATAGTCTCTTCTAATTTGTTCATCAATGCTCGTCTCTCCCTCCTCAATTTCACCGTAGGAGAAATGCAAATGTCCTCCCTAAATTAGTTCCACTTTCCCCATTTGTGGTCCCATTTTTTTTTGGTATCCCCTCCCCTTGAACACCGTTTTTTTAGCAATCATGACATAATCCATTTCATTCGCCCAGTCCCTTACTCATGGCGTTCTTGCAGACCCCCCAATTTTGTGCAATATTGCGTTTGGTGATAGTTCATCCTATCATGGTCCACGATTGCTCCACCTGTGAGAGGTCCGTAGCCTCCCAGATATTGAGGATGCTAAGTTTGGGGGATGGTTGAATGGGTTTGTCACATGTCCTGCCTATTTGCTGAGTGACGTCTTTCCACTACTGTTGTATGTGAGGGCAGTCCCAGAGGATGTGTGTGAATGTGCCGGTCTGGTTACATCGTCGGAGGCAGAGTGGGTCAGGTCTCCTACCTAGCATAAAGAGCAATTTGGCATCAAAATAGACCCTGTGGAGAACTTTGAGCTGGACCAGTCAAAGTCGCATAGGGATCGCCACTTCTTGGGGAGTGGCGAGTGCCTCTCTCCAGTCCTCATCGTCAATATCCCCCAGATCAGTTTCCCAGCTCAACCGTAGTTTCAACATTCGGTCAGTTCAGTTATTCACTCATTGTTTTATGTTAGGGAGAGGGCTTTGCTGTCCATTGGGTCTGATATTAGTCTGTCCTCCAACGGGGAGGAATCCAGAAGGGGGGTACCCTTTGGGAGGGCTGAATCAATAGCATGGCTAATTTGGAGACACCTAAAAGTCTCCAAAGGAGCAAGAAGGTATGTGGCTTAAAGATCAGCAAATGTGACCTTTTTCCCCTTCACCCACACGTTCCCCACCATGGAGATCCCAATTGTGTCCCATTTATCAAACCCTAGACATGTGCTGAGGTGACCCAATATATCAGAGGAGTTGCGTTTGTTAGGCGGTTATACCACCCTAGCTTATGCTGGATTTCAGGGCACACTTCTACTGTGCGAGCTGTGGGGCCAGTCAACTGTAACTTCCAGTAGTTTGTATAGAGTGCCCTATTGGAGCCCCCCTCCCCATCAGCCAATGGTCCGTTCTAAAGTTAGGATCATCGTGCGGTCCACACACCCATCTGTTAATGGCCTTCAACTGTGATGCCTGGTAGTAGAGGCGCAGGTCCGGTAATCCTATATCTCCGGCATTCCATCCCATGGTGAGTTTGTTTATGGCAATCTGCGGAGGTCGGCCCTCCCACAGCAGGCCCTGCACCACTTCTTCAATTTGCGAAAAATAGGAATCAGGAACAGGATTGGGAGCATTTTACAACGTGTAGAAAAAGTGCAGGAGGGCAAGCATTTTAAACAGGGATGCACGTCCCAAAAGAGTAAGGGACAGAGATCGCCAATGCGTAACGTCCGAACTCAAATGCTGCAGGGGCACCTTCCCATAAACAAGATTAGCGTTGCATATAATAAATATGCCCAGATATCGAAAACCTTGTCTTGCTACTGGAATGTCATAACCTTGAGGGCTATACAGGGGTTCACCCCAGAGTGCTTAAACCTGGGATTTAGACCAGTTTATCTGATACCCTGAGTGTGCACCAAGTATATGAAAGATGTGCAACACCCTTCGCAGTGAGCTTGCTGGAGAGGCCAGGTAGAGCAAGATGTAATCCGCGTAGAGTGATATTTGGTCCTCATGGTCAATAGTCCATTTTATGCCCCTTATACCCGCATCTTCCATGATCCAGACAGCCAGCGGCTCCATCACTACGGCAAAGAGAAGTGACAACAGCAGGCAACCTTGCCTATTGCCACAATAAAGGGGAAAAGGGGCAGAGCGATGATTGTTCACCGGGACGTGCGCTGTGCACTGCGAATTTAAGAGCCTGATCTATCTAATTAGTTTGGGTCCGAGCCGCATGCGAGCCAGGACAGCAAAAAGATACTTCCATTCAATAGTATCAAATGCCATAGTGGCATTGAGTGACAGTAGGATCGCTTCCTCCTCTAGGGTGTCTATTTGTCCCATTGCCCCATGTATGCATCGCAGATTCCGAGCCGTATTTCTATCGGACATGAAGCCCGATTGATCTGGATAGATCCAGTCATTAAGATACGGGACTAGACGATTGGCCAGGAGTTTGGTCAGAGTTTGAGATAGGGCAGTACAATTTGCAATCCTCCGCTGGTTTACCGAGCTTGTGGATAACTACAACGGCAGCAGTATGAATATCAGGCGTTAGAAGCCCCGTGTCATAGCATTCATTATATAAGTTGAACAAATGGGGCACTAGCTTTGTTGCCATTGATTTAAGAAGCTCGATAGGGAGTCCGTTATGACCCATCGATTTACCCGACCAAACATCCTGTATTGCTTTTTGGACCTCGCTTCAGAGATATCCGCTTCCAATGCCTCTCTGTCCTGATGCAAGATGCATACTACTTCTATGGTAGCAAGGAGGTCTGCAGCCATTGAGGCTTGTGAAGCCTGTGGGACCTTATACACTTCCTCAAAGTGAGATGCAAAGACATCAGCAATACCCTGAGGATCAGTTATCAGTACCCCGTCAGGGCCTGTTATCGCTCGCATTTTGTTGATGTAGTGGCTTGGAACCCATCTGGACAAAAGACACAAGTTGTGTACCTCAGCCCAGACCTCTAGCTGTTTGAGTAGTATTCCAGCAAAAGCTTTAGCCACTAGGTCTAGCAGCGCTATCAGGCAGTAGTTGGATGGGTTAATCAGATCCCTTTTTAAAGTAATGGATGCAAAATGGATCCCCTCCATGCGTCTGGGATCTGAGCAGTTAAGAAGATGTGGTTGAAAAGGGGGGTTAGAACCTTTTCACATTCCTCCAAGGCATGTATGAATGTGATTGCCAGCAAACAAATGGGGACAGGAGCTTCATCGTTCTTCATTGCCTTGATGAGTTTACAGACCTGGGCCAAGGAGATAAATTCCTGGATGTTATCTGTAATCAGCTCCTCAATCTCCTACTTGTCAGCCTAGAGGTAATGCGTTGAAACAGGTGTAGACGGTTGCCTCTATTGAACATGTCATAATGACCCATAGCAATGTAGCATGGTATTAAGGCCAGTTCACACAGATCTGAGATTCCCACATTGGGGGCTCCCCCCTAACCTGGGAGATAAGGTCTCCATGGCTCTTAAACATTGGGGAGATGCGGACCTGGCTGGAGGCTCATGTAGTCAAGGAAGGGCTTCAAAGTGGTGCCATTCAGCCCTGGGCCATTGAGCAGCTGGTCATGGTAATGTCGGCTGTTGTTTGTCTGGGTTACTGCTAACTACGGGTTTAAAGTTGGCCGACTGGGCATTTGTCCTAAATGCAGATTATCTGTTGAGACATGCTTGGAGTCTGCCTTGCCGGGGTCATTTGGCATGCAAGTGTTTTGTCCATTACTGGCTATGGTTGAGGACTGTGTTGTTGCTAAAATTAGAGTTACTGCTCTAGGCTCTTGACTAAGGGCCAGATGCATCAAGCTAAAAATCGGTCGCAAAGGGGCAGATTCTCAGAATCTGCCCCTTTGCGACTGGTAATTTTGCATTTGGGATGCATCATCCCAAATGCAAAATTCGCAAATAGAGAATTCTCTAAATTGCGATTGTTTGCATATTAGGAATCTCAAATTGAGATTCCTTAAATGAAATGCATGAAAGTTTCAAAAATAGCGAATTCGCTAATAGGGCACGCAAACTACCACAAAGTACAACTTCATGGTATTTTTGCAAAAACTTTGAAAAATGCACTATTGTGCATTTTTCAAAGTTTCATGTTGCGCACACACATGCCCTAAGGGCATGTGTGTGCGCAACATATGTGCACAGATCAAATTCAGGGGTGGAACAGGGTGTCCTTTGGACACCCCTGCACCCTTGAACTCGCAATCTCAATTTGCGAATCGCTAATTGCGATTCGCAAATTGAGATTGTCTTCCCATTTATTCCTATGGGCCTCTAGGCCCATAGGACTGAATGGGGAGGTATTCATTAATTGCGACTCGCAATTTGCGAGTCGCAATTAAGGAATTCTAAGGAATCGCTATTTTTGTAGTGATTGCTTGATGCATTCCATTTTGCTATTCCTTATTAGCGATTCCTTATTTTTCGCTAATAAGGAATCGCAAAATGGATGCTTGATGCATCTGGCCCTAGATAATGCCATTTTGAGTATATCAATGGGAAAGTGGGCTGGATTGGAGCATGAATCCCCTGTAGTATTCTCAGAGGCGGTTTTGGCAGAAGGGACATCTCCAGAACTCTTTATATTGGTGTTTTGTGACAGAGGGTTATTGACCCCTCCCTTGTGCAGCTGTTGTGGTTTTATTTGGAATGCAAGTTGAAAGACCTGTGATTATGGCTCCTGAGAACTGTTCCCCCTGGGTTGGGTCCGGGGGAGATGATGTTTCATGTTTTTTCTTGGAGGGAATCCGTAGTGTGAGTGCCTTCCGGGGTCTCTAAGTTTGATTCAGATAGGGACTCAAATTGAGGGAAGAACTTAAGCAGCCCCTTCTTTGGTCGAACCTGAGGGATGTTGATTGCTCCTAAGGTCAGAGATCTCCTTTTTGAGAGATGCTGTTTCTAAAGCTTTTGTTTAGCTTCTTTTACGCCCTTGGAGGAGGAGTGGTGTTAATTCGGGAGGACGTTGGACTTCTTTGTGCCAGTGTTTGGGTTGGTTCTCCTTGTCATAATCCACCTACCTGTATCTCAGGTGATTCATGTAGGGCAGCGCTCGTAGTCCCTGAATCCTCCCAGGAATCGCCCTCCGTTTAGAGGAAGAGACACTGCTCTGGTTGCGAATTTCAGGGGATGGGGGAATGGATGGAGGGAGAATGTAAAGTCAAACATGTTGCGGCTCGTCTATTCAACATCATCACTGCAGCAGGCATTCACACCAGTCTGATGAATGGTACCGGCAGATATGATACCTATAAACAAATAAAATAATAAGGCTTTAGTCTAGTATTACCTCTATGTCTTAAGGTATCACCCCACAAAAGCTTTTCAAATCTCAACCAACCTTTAGTTTTGCTTTTCATTTTTATTGTAAGAAGAGGCTCCTTTATCAAAACTTTTGAAACTGTAGTGAGTATGATTTGAGCATCAAACCCACAAGCAAATTTGGATGGGGTTAGCTTCACCCAAGTCCTCTCGGGAAAAGCCCTGCCAACAGCATGAACAAGTTAAACAAAAACACTGATTATATTTGTTTGCAGCACGATGGTGCGACTGAACTTAGCACGTAGTAAAATAAAGTCTTTTAATGCATCTCTCCTTTTTTTCTTGTTTTTTTATCCAACCAGGTGGAAGACTAAAGGAGGAAGTTATTTGCCGTGAGGTTAAAGTGGGAGTTTCAAGGGAGCTGGAAAGATAGAGTCCTGGAAGCCAGTTACCAGGTAAGTGGCAGGCGAAGAGGCTAAGCGAAGGAGAGAACTGTGGACTTTCTTTAAATAAGACTGCTGTAGACCATTCATAAAAGTAACATTCTAATTGTTTGTGCAGATAGTTAACTTAATGAGGCTGCCTTCTAGAAGGTGCTTTAGAATGTTCACAAATGTCATATTCTAATTGCTAATAGCAAGAAACAGGTGCAGATGATTCATTTGATGAAGCAGTCTTCTAGAGGGTGTTTCAGAATGTTCATAAAGGTCGCATTGTAACTGCTTATAGCAAAGAACAGGTGCAGGGGATACATTTGATGAGGGTTGTCTTCCGTAAGACTCACGTTGAGGTCATCAATACAGGTTGCTTGATACTTATTCTAGTAGATTTTCTAGTGTTTCCATGGAACCTGCAACCTGACCTTGAATTTGCATGGTAAAACATTTGTAAAAGCAATTAAGCCTTTTCAACAAACCGGGGAACACCAGCTGCTGACTGGTATTACTAACAGCATGTAACATGGTCAAAGGTCAGGGTAAAAGATGGTAGTTCATTTATAAGTGTTGGGAGGAATGATTTGAGTCAGGCAGGTATTATCTGATATTCAGAAGAAGTGAGCTGTGGCAGGAATGCTGACAATACCCCTTTGGTCAGACTCAGGAGGGTCTTGTCCTCAGCAACAAGAATGGAGTGGGATGCTGGTGCAATAATAGGGTTGCTCACCCTTTCTAAATCGAGAGGGGGCGTTTCTGGTGAAGAATTACTACAATTAACAGATGATTTGACTGTGACTTGTATTTAATGCAGAACAATGTGTGTTGTTTTTAGCACTTTGCACGAGAGTCCATAGCATTTCAGGCAAGGTACTTAATTGGTTGGTGATGGAAGAACATGGACAGTATTTTTCCATACACAGGCATCTGATAAGGATTTCCAGAGAGCTTATTTTAAGCCCTAGGCCAACTAAATTTGACGCTATAGTTTGAATTAAGACTACCTGCAATTTCATCATTTGAGATTGCCATAGAAGGGCCTTTTTCAACTTCATCCTTTGTAATACAGATAATTGCCAAAGAGGGACTGGAGCGGTCAACAGGAGAGGACACATGAGACTGTATAGGGCCGGGGATCCTGCATGGGTTATCTCTTACAAATGTAGGTGTTTCAAACAATGATTCTTGAATTTGAGTCTCAACGGTAGAGAGGAAATGATCTGATAAGCAACCCAGTTCCTGGTCTGTTATACTTTCCCTACTGATCATCTTTGAGGGTAGTGGAATGGTTTGTCCCACGAATGCACTTTTTGCAGGCTCCTGTAGTTGTAACTTAGACGAAGAGGTTGTCTTCCTCGCTTGCAACTTGATAGTCACTGTCCGGGTGCATTGTATGCTGCATTGTGCTTCCTCTTCCAAGACTTCTTTTGAAAGCCAGTCTGGCAAGGAGGATATCACTGACTGGTATTGATTTTTCAGTGTCAGTTCTCTTTTCAGTCATCTCCTTATGACCTAGAAGAGAGTAAGGTTGGGGTGATTGCTTGATGTCCCGATCTTCCCAGCTTAGCGTGGGGAGGAGTGCGACCTATGGTACTTTAGCCCAACAGCAGGCCTTCCCACTTGAGCTTTGCTATGTGGGATCGTAGAAAGATTGCCTGGGGTCAGAAAACCCAGTGAAGTGGGGGAGTGTGGAACTTGAAGTGGGATTTTGTGAAATAGTTTGCTAGTTGTTTTACCCAAGGGTACACCTCTTTGTCATATCTTCTTTCCTCCCTGGGAGCCTGACATATATAGGGGGACGCACACAGGGCAAGCTCCTGGGGAACGATGATGAATGTAAGCGGGGCATCTTGGTGGGCTTTGATTTTATCCTGTGGCAGGACTTCTCTTTTTGGGCATTTTCGATTTTGAGATTTCTGTGGTTTGGATGTCCTCGTTGACCTCGAGGTGCGCTCAGGGACTGTGGTTTCTCTGATAATCTTCTCGGGTCCAATACGCTTTGTGAACAGTAAATACATGTTTTTTTCTTAGTGGTGCAGCTTTAACACTTGCCATAAGGTATCCCGATCGTAGCTCGGCAGCTCTTTCCTCCAGATAGATTCGGGCCACTGCTGAGAGTCTTCATGAGATTGAATCAGCTGTCAATACCATATAGCAATTTCCTTCCATCCCGCTGGGAGGGTAGCTGCCTTCCGTTCAAAGCATTTGTTTCCATTTCCAGCTTTTCAAAGATATTTAGCCCAACTTGCTAATTGGAAGTATTTAAATTTAGAAACATCTCACTTTGTTATATCCTGAAGTTTTTGCCATGAGATTAGTTCAGCATCTTCCAACAGCTCTCCCCACCTTTCTATTCCATGTTCTTGAATTATATTTACAAGAGAGTCTTGTAAGCATATTGGTGTTCCCGGTGAATTCCATATTGGAGCCAATGTGCTATAGTAACGAATACGTAGTAGAACTCTTATTTGGTGCCAACCCCTACAAGCTGCCACTAAAACTTTTAATTTCACTTTCTTGTAGTATTTTGGGTCGCCAAATTTAAACAAGAAAAACCCAGCTTAGGACTGATGTTAAAGCCTGAAATAGTGGTGAAAAACAGTTGTATCACCCAGTAATTGCCTGAATATTTTTAACTGGAACGCCCTCTGGTACTGTAAAAGGTCTGGAGACACAAACCCTCCATTCTCCTTTCTCACTCTGAGCTTTCGCCAAGCTATCCAAGGTCTTTTTTTTGCCCATATAAAACTAGTAAAAAGCCTTGAGCCTTAGTTATCCATTCCTTCTTGAACTCCATAGGAATGGAATTAAATTAAAAAGTATACTTTGGGAGAATTGCCATCTTTAGCGGGTTAGGTTTTCTTATGAAAGATAGAGGAAGTAAATCCCATTTCTGTAGTTGTGTCCTAACTTTTGATGTTACTTTGTCAAAATTCACTTTTGCTATTAGATCGATTTTCTGTACTACCTCTATACCCAAATATCTGATGCTATGCTGGTTCTGATCACAACTATAATGTGTGTTCCATTGCATAATTTCTGTTTTATCTTTTTTCACTGCATAGCCCGATATATCCACAAAACTTTTTAAAGTGTCCCAAATGGCTGTTATAGATTCTTGAAGATGCCCCCTAAAAATCATTGAGTCATCTACATAAAGACCTATTTTCTTCTCCCAGCCATTGCATACAAAAGGAATAATTTCCTGGCATTCCCTTACCTTAATAGCTAGCGGCTCAATATACATATCAAAAAGTAATGGGGAGAGGGGGCTCCCTTGCCTGGAGCCTCTTCTTATTTTAATCTGAGGGGACAGATTAGCATTTACCAAAACTCGTGCGATTGGATTATTGTATAAAGATTTGATATAACTTGTGAGAAGTTATTTCCTAGATTAAAACGCCAAAATATTTTCTGTAAAAACACCCAATTAACCCTATCAAACGCTTTAGCTGTGTCACATTTCATAATTGTTAAGGGTTTGACATTTAAAGTGGCCAAATTAATTGTAACGATTAATTCCTGAGTTAAATTGTGGAGGTGACTGTAGTTTCTTATCCATAGCTATGTGATTGCCAGAGGCCATTGTTTGTTTTTTTTACGAATATTTTTATTATTATTAACGCAATAACAAAAAAAGAAAAACATCAAGTGACTTCAGCAGTTATCATACATGTCAACAATACATTCCCATACTTACAGAATATTAAATACAAAATAAAGATAATGGATCACGGGGACTCCTGCGCTTCCGCTTCTGCAAGACATATCGGTGGAGTACAAATATCTCCACAGTGATGGTTCCAGGCATCCCATACCTTCCCCCACTTCTCAGGGCAACCCCTGGCAACATAGAATGACCTCTCTCTGAACATACACCAGTCCAAGTCTTCCACTCACTTCGTAACCAGGGGTGGCTGATTGGTTCCCCACAGCTGAGCTATGTTTTGTTTCGCTATCATACATGCCAATGTTACCCATTGTTTCCGGTACACATTCAGATCTGTGGGTTCCCAAACATTTAACATGCACCTATGGGCCTCCAGTAAAATCTCCACCCCAAGGACTTCTCGCAGAGCCTCATGGATCTTCACCCAGTAATCCTGCACCACCGTGCTGTGCCACAACATATGCATAAAGGTGCCAAGCTCCCCGCAGCCCCTCTGACACTCCCCGCTCTCCACCCATGTGAACCAGACATGACCCCCTAACATCTGACCTTTGTAAAATCTTCAATTGCACCAATCTGAGCCTCGTCTCTATCGCTACCACCGTTGGAGAGGAGATCGCCTCTCTCCAATCCTCGTCATCCAGCTCCAACCCATTGTCACTCCAGTGTGACCTGATAGACAACAGAGAGTCCTCCATATTATTTAGAAGCATTAAGGAGATGGTCTTCCCTGGGAGGTGCCCGTCTAACACGCGATCTTCTCGAGGGGACATGTCGGGAAGCGTTGTGTCCCTCAGGACATGTGTAAGTAGAGCATGTCTCAGCTGGAGGTAACGGTAGTGCTCACTATCATAAAGGCTGTATTGCTGCTTGAGAGAAGTAAATGTGTGCACAGTGTCCTTTCCATATACATATTTCATCTGCGTGATCCCAATGAGATCCCATTTGTCAAAGCCCTTGGACTTCCACAAGCTTCCAAGCTTCTCTGAGTTCCATAAGGGGGTGGAGAGTGTGAGCTTCCCCTCCCAACCAAGTTGCCTGTTGGCCGCATGCCACACGTGCCCGTCATGCGCCGTTGGTCCTGCCAGTGGAAACTGGCAAGGTCTGGCATACAGCACCCTGGTAAAGTCCCTCCCAGGCACCTGCCAGCGGTCCATAGCATATCCAGGGTCCCTGGGGGGCCCATACACAATGTGATTCACTGCCGCCAGTTGAGAGGCCCAATAGTATTTCCTTAGGTTCGGCAATCCAACCCCTCCGTCATACCAGGGGAGAGCGAGTTTCGTAAATGCTATTCAGGGCCTACCATACCAAAGAAGCTGTCTCTGGAGGGCCTCTATTTCCCTGAAGTAGGATGCCGGTACCAGGTCCATTGTGTTCTGGCGTGCATACAAGAATCGGGGAAGGGCCATCATCTTGAAAAGCACCACTCTACCCAAGAGGGAGAGCAGAAGAGCCTTCCAGCGCTCCACATCCCTCTGAAACTGAGTCAAAGGGGGGCCAAAATTGTTGGCATATCTTAACTTCGCATCAAGCGTGACATAGGTAACGAGGTACCTAAACCCCGTTGGCTCAATATGTATTGGGTAGGCCTGCAGTATTACCGGTGGAACGCCCCTAAGGATGAACAGCACGGATTTCGTCCAGTTTATTGTGAAACCAGAATACCTCCCGAATATGGCTAGCACATCCAAAAAACAGATTAGGGATCCCCTAGGGTTGGTAAGGTAAAGCAGGATATCGTCCGCATATAACAACATTTTATCTTCCCAATCCAACATCCACCGCAGGCCTCGTATTGAACGGTCCCATCGAACCCATGCCGCCAAGGGCTGCAGGGCGAGGGCAAACAGAAGCGGGGACAAGGAGAAACCCTGCCTCGTGCCTCTACCAAGGGGAAAGTCAGCGGACTCGCGATTATTTACAACTACTCTGGCCAAGGGAGTGGTGTAGAGTAAACGTACCCAGTTAACTAATTCTGGTCCGAAGCCCATCTTCCCCAGTGCTACAAATAGGCAGGGCCACTCGACTCTATTGAACACCCCATTTTGGCATCTAAGGAGACCAACACTGCAGGCTCCTGAATAGTTGGGGTCCTGCCCAATATCCCATGTAGCCTGCGCAGATTGAGGGCTGTGTTACGGCGGGGCATGAAACCGGATTGATCCGGGTGTATCAAAGTGGAGATTACCTTGACAAGTCGTGTCGCTAGAAACTTTGCTAGAATATTAGGCTCTGCATTGAGCAGCGAGTCTATATGAAGAACAGAGCGACTTGGGTTTACCTGCTTTGTGGATAACCACTATTTTGGCCACCCGCTGGTCATACAGGAGCAGGCTCCTCTCTCTACTCTCCGTGAACATGGTCCGGAGGAACAGGGCGATTTTATTGGCACTTAGTTTATATAGCTCTATGGGGATTCTGTTCGGGCCGGTAGCCTTCCCCGAGCGCACTGATGGCTTGCGCCACCTCGTCATCCGTGAGAGAGGAGTCTAGATATTCCCGGTGTTCATCTGAAAACGTAGGCATCTGGATGTCCCTAAGCATTGCACTAATATCTTCCTCTGTGTACCCTCCAACTGAAGTTTACACCCTGCCATAGTACTCAGCGAACTCATCCGCAACTGCTTGCAGGTCAGTGACCACCTCGGAGTCCATTCCCTCCAGTTCTGGCACCAGCCTCGATGCCCACTCTCCCTTCTCTAGCCATGCTATCAATTTATTGGCCTTGTCTCCATGCTCGTATATTTTACTCTGTATATCGTCGTTCTGAGCTATGGCCTTGTCTCTAGCGAGGCCTCTCTAATAATCTTGTAACAATTTTTGAAGGTGCATGTTCTCCGGAGTTGCTGCCCTGGCTACCTCTTCTGCTTAGTGATTACTGAGTTCCTCCTGTGTCACTTTACTCGTGGAGCGCCTGGGAAAGAGTTCCCTCTTAGTCTCGGAGGACATCTCTCTGCCGCAAATAAGATTACTTTTGTTTGGTAACTGCTTGAATTGCTGCATTTGTAGAGCACCTGGGAAAAGGCTCTCATGTTATTTTAACTAATTTTACTCTGTTTATTTCTTTTCATGTTGCAATCGCCTGTCACTTTGTGTTTTAATGACATTCCGATTTTAAATATATTTCCACACTCCCTCCTCCTTTTCTGGCTCACCTGCCGGTTGGGTTTGGCGTCCCTCCCCTGTCCAGCACGGTTTCTTCCGATTGACTGGAGGGAGGTACCACCAACCGGAAGTCAGGTGTCCTCACTTCCGCCTCTCACCACCCCAGAGGTTAGTATCCCAGCTAACCTCCCTATATCTGGACATGCCCAGGCCGACGCGCTGTGGACGCGCGCAGCGGGCCGCCAAAAGCAAGCCTGTCTGCGCCCGTCCGCGCCTTTGCCGCGACAAGCGCTAGCCATGCTGCTGGCGGCCCCTACGACACCCCGATCTGTTGGTCCTCCTCTCCATTACTGTCTATTGGAGACAAATGGGGCATTTGCCCTGCCCCTTCCCATTTCAACCTCGCTGATCCCCCTCCTGTCCTTCACTGTAATAACTGCTCTTTGGCACCTAATGGGGTCTCCTCCTTCCCCCGATCGCTCAGCCCTACCTCTCCTCTTCCCAATATCCTTATCAAACCCACAGTGCCTCTACTATCTGCAAAAGCCTGTCTTCTTAACTGTAGATCGCTCCCCCACCATTCTAATGACATTTGGCTCTCCCTAACAACTCATGCCTGGGACATCATGTTTCTAACCAAAACATGGATCAGGGATTCCCCTAACCCTGATCTTATTTTTTCTCTTCCACTCGATTACCATCTCACAAGAATTAACAGACCCAATAACAAACTAGGCGGTGGGATTGCTATGATACTTAGACACAGTTGGGAATTATCCTCCAGAACCTTCACCAATATTAGTCCTTTGGAAGCAATGTACTTTTGCACATCGTCCACCACCTATTTGGTGCTGGCTGGAATTCTTATTTATCGTCCACCTAATTCTCACCACAACGGCTCTTAGAGTTCTATGACATTGTGGCAGATATCACTAAAACACGCGCATTTCACTGTGCACAACCTTACGTCGATGAGGTAGGCTGTTCTAAAGCTGGCTAACTATTAGAAACTATGAATGGCCTCAATCTCATGCAAAGGGTGAAGGGCCCCACTCATAAGGCTGGCCACACTCTTGACCTACTATTCTCCAACAATCCCAACCTCCTCACTACTAAACCCTTGCCACTCCCCTAGTCAGAACACTCCCTGATCCCCTTTAGTTTCAATTTCATTTCACCTCCTATCCAGCCCCACGACCCGAGAGCGTGGCAGAAAAGGGTGCAAGGTCTCCTGTTCTTCCCTTGCCCCTGCCCTTGACAACTTCATGCCATGGGCTAGTGGAGACCTGGATCATGCTGTTACCAGCTTCAAAGACTGGCTTTCCTCTACTCTTGACAAAGTTGCCCCTATCCAACCAATTGTCCCCACCCCACTTAAGCCCTCTGCTGCTTGGTTCACCCCGCACTACATACCACGAAGAGCGGCTGCAAAAAATTGGAGCATAGCTGGAGACTAACTTATAGTCTAGAGGCTAAACAAGCAGCATATAGAGCAGCGATTAAGAACTTTCACAGGCTAAAGCGCGCAGAAATGAAAGACTATTATGCTAAGCAGATCAGCTCGGCCAGAAACTCATCTAAATCCCTCTTTAAAATCATAAAAGGTTTTGCTAAACCAGATGCCCTGTCCAGTTAGACACCCCCTACTCAGGAACTCTGTGACGGTCTCTCTAATTTCTTCCATGATAAAATTGTTGAGATCTACTCTTCCTCAACCCCTCCTTGCACCACCCTGAACCCATCATTGAACCCTCCACTGCCCACACTCTCACTTCCTTTTTGCAAATCTCTCACAAAGCTGGACTTCAAAAATGGCTTTCCTGTAAATCTGGTTCACCCACTGACCCCTGCCCAGCTTCCCTTTTTACCTTAGTCACCCCCCTTGTTATTTCTCCACTGATCACCATCTGGAATCCTTCACTACGGACTGGAATCTTCCCCTCTGCCTGGAAACAGGCCATGCTTTTACCCATCTTAAAAAAACATGATGCCGACCCTTCAGTTTTTAAAAACTACCGCCCCATTTCTCTTTTACCTAAACCAGCGAAGGTTCTTGAAAAAACTATCCAGGAACAACTCACCACCTATCTTGAAACCAATATCCTTCTCCACGACTCTCAGTCTGGCTTCAGACCCGGTTTTAGCACGGAGACCGCCCTGCTGGAGGTGTCGGAAAACATCTGCGAATCCATTGACAGGGGCGAAGCAGCCATGCTAGTGCTCCTCGACCTGTCTGCGGCGTTCGATACGGTGTCCCATGACATCCTGATAGAGCGCCTTCTTAGCCTTGGGAATCCGGGCCCCCCTTTCCTGGCTTAGATCATTCCTAACTAACCACACTCAATCAGTTTCCTTGGGGTCCTTTGTCTCTGGTGAAAAACCACTGAATTGTGGTGTCCCACAGGGCTCCGCACTCAGCCCCCTACTTTTTAATGTCTACTTATTCCTATTAACTCAAATTGGCGAAGCCTGCGGAGTCCATGTGATCCCATATGCTGACGACACCCAGTTAGTCTTCTCTTTTAGGGACCACTCCGAAGCCACCTTTTCCAAGTTTAGAGGCTGCCTGCGCAATATCTTGTCCTGGATGGCCCTCAATACACTCAAGTTAAACTCAGACAAAACGGAGGTGCTACTTTTTTAACCAACCAAGCCCTCCTCCCTCCCTCCCTCTGGTGGCCTCTAGAATTATCCCCTCCTCCCGAACCTGTGATGTCAGTCAGGAATTTAGGGGTCAGATTCAACAGTGAACTCCCATGCAAAAATCAAATTGACCAAGTATCTGCAGCCTGCTTTTGGGAAACTCCGCATGAGTAGGGAAATCTTCCCCTTCCTCCCTCAGGACTCACGTAGGACCGTGATTCATGCACTTATTACTTCCCATTTAGACTACGCTAATAGCTTGTACGCAGGGGCCCCTGCCTACCTGATTAGACACTTACAGATAGTCCAGAATGCGGCAGCTAGGCTGATTCACAATATCCCTTACCGCCACTCAATATCCCCTTTCCTGAAGAAGCTTCACTGGCTTCCTGCGACAAAACATATCCAATTCAAATCTATGATCTTAGTCTTCAGAGCACTTCAGAATACTGGTCTGGCCTATCTGAAAGCTCGACTCAGACAGGCCCAATCTAATCATGCTCTCCGATCAAACCACCTTCAACTCCTCATCCCCCCCCGCTTTTGCCGCTCCAGAATGGGTGGTAGAGCCTTTGCGGTAGCTGCTGCTGAAGTCTGGCATAGCCTATCTTTGGGTCTACGACTGACTAACTCAGAACTCATCTTTCGCCGAGACCTCAAGACGTGGCTCTTCTCCAGCTAGTATTTTTCACTGAGTCTACTCACCTCTTTGCCGTCCAAGCGCCGGAACACCCCCGTTGGGGGTAGCTCTGCGCTATACAAGCTCCAGAATAAATAAATAAATAAATAAATCAATTCCGCCTCCGCCCTTACCATCTCTGCCCGACGCTTCTTTTTCTTCCCCGCTACCAATGACAGTATCTCCCCCCCGAATGACGGTCTTATATGCTTCCCATAGGGTCTGTGACGGAGTCCCTATTTTCTAGGAAATACCTATTGGTTATCTTGACAATCTCTTTCTTGGTGCCTGGATCCTTCAAGTGCCAAGCGCTAATAGGAGCCACTCTGCCCACTGCAAACTGGCCAATTTCCAGCTGGAGCCAAACGGTAGAGTGGTTGGAGATATCCCTCCCCAGGTGCTGCGCCTCTCTAACCCTGGCGGCCTGGGCCACCGGCACCAATACATAGTCAATTCTGGACAGTCTGTGATGCGCCGCAGACACGTGGGTATAATGTAGCCCCGTTGGATTGCATATTCTCCAATCGTCCACAAGCCCTGTCCGTGCTTGGAAGTTGGGAAGCCACGTCTGGGCCGGTCTCAGCACTCTGGCCGGGTTTCTATCTACCTCCTTGTCCACCACCACGTTAAAGTCTCCCCTAACACTAGGAGGCCCAAGGACAAAGTCAGGAAGATGGCGCCCAGGTCTCGGAAAGTATCGGATTGAAGGCCGGGTGGGACATACACTGACACTCCCAGAGGCCATTGTTATTTCGCCTTACCCACTTATCATGATTAGTGTTCAAATGATTGAGTCCCCTTTTCAGCACCGCCTCACCTTCCCTGTGTGGTGCTATCAAAATCTTTTTTTTTCATAATGAGGTACATTTTTTTGGAATTTGCAAGAATGTGTTGACTACTTTTAAAAGCTTATTAGTGTGATAGTATGTTTATTATCATGTATGTGGTGGCTAAGAACAACAAAGCAGGTACCATCCCTTTCAGTTGAGTTTGGTTCTTTGGATTCTCAGAAGCATCCGCCTACCTCATCTAAACCACTGTGCTGACTGCTGCCATGACAACTTCAACCAAAGACAGATTGGGACATTTCCTCTTAATCAGTTGTTGGATCATTTTAGCAAAGCTAATATATCGTAGTGTGAGTAAGTGCAGCAAATCTATCCATATCCCTGAGTCTTGACTAGTAGAGTGATTCTTTATACATTATTTCAAGTATGTTCATTAGTTCTTTAGTTATTTGTAAACCCTCAATCATATTCTCTTTTCCCATTTAAAACACAAAACTGATTGGTCATGCATGACATGATTACCTTGTCAGCTGTAATCTGCTTCTCTGTGTTGACTATGCAAAATTTACAGATATACATCATTAGCATCTATGGCCTTCTTTTAGTCAGATGTGATTATCATAGTATTCTACCACCCACAGAGTGTCTACACCTCTGACAGTTTGATCAGAATTATAAATTTACAAAAACAAACTAGATTAGTGACAGAAGAATATTTGCCTAGAGTTCCTCTCCATTAAAATTAAATCATATTTCACACTACTATCCCGATTTGCTGTGACAGCATGGGCTAGTAATTTCTGGAGCAAATTAATAATTTTCCTTTTAAATGCAAACAGTTTAATGACATAAAAAATCTCACTGTACCAAATGCTTTTCTGCATCTAGCTCCATAAGCAACACAGGAAGTTGAAGAGTGGATCATATGTCCGTGGTAGAGACAAACAACTTATTTAATTTGGATTTTTTTAAAAAAGATTGCAATTTTATTTCACCTTCACAAGTCATGTTTAGAAGGTGCAAGTTCAGTTGGAACGTGTACACTGACGCAGGCACTGATTCATAGTTTTAAATGATTGCACTGTAATTTTAAAGATATGGAAGATACTAAGCATTCATATACATAAAGGAATAGCTGGTAAAAGTTTGAGGGCCTGATTTAAAGTTTAGCAGATGATTCCTCCACCACAAACCTGACAGATATCCCACCCACCCTATTACAAGTGCCATAGAATATAATGCTCTTGTAATAAGGTGGACAGGCTATCTGTCATGTTTGGAATGGTTTGTATCTTTCATAACTTTGAAATTACAGTGCAACATGTTGAACACCCTTTGACAGGAAGTATTCCATTGGAACCAAATCATGCTAAATCTTGAAGGAAGTTGGTTGTCTGAGAAACCCAGTCAAACATTTCTCCGAACAAAAACTGGTCCTAATGAAGGTGTGAACCTTCAGTATTAGTTTTTCTCACCTGAGCCATCTCTTGCTCCTTTCTGAAGACTGGCAAATTGAAAATTAGACAACTTTGCTAATGAAAATACATCTTTGCACTTCACTACAGCTCTAATGCATAAAATGAATGAAGACCTATACATACTGAAACAATGTTTATATTTTAATAACCTATTATTATTCAAACATTGATTTACATTTATCACATGCATTAACATGCACATAATTGTGAGTACTTAACAGAAATCACAGGCTCATGGCGCACTAGTACTTACATCTTAATATCCAAATGTCTTTGAGAATGAAGCCTGAAGGAATTCAACCGCTATGGATGAACACATGTCTACAATTAGTTAGTCCCGCCTGAACCCAAATATATCTACTTCATATTAGACTATAGAAGATGCTAGGAAAATAGATCCTTTGTCCTATGGGCTTAGGATGGATGAGATTATTCGGAAACCGTCGGTTTATTATATATAGTTCAAAAGACACTGTTGTATAAAAGTGTAGTTGTGCGTTACTCTTAAAAAGCTACCTTGTTGCAAGTGGGCACACAAGAATCTAGCGAGTTTCTCAGGTCTGTGAGTGCCACTACACTGGAGATAAATGACTCCAAATACCAGTTAAGAGGAGATAATTTTCAACTGGAGATGTTTTTCAACGTTCATATGTTGAAAGGCACAGTTATCAGATTTTTCAAAAGATTGTTGCAAATTCAGAAGCGTGAGCTCAGACCTTGAGTTGCCCTTCTTATAGAAACAGTAGGGCAGATTTATGTAGCATATGGCCACCACAAAGAAATGCATAGTTACTCAAAAGTGTGCTAAGCCTTGATATTGTATTTACTTTCCAGTTCAATACTTTTTTTGCACTGGAAAAATGGCTTTTTGTAGCACTAATAAAGATTTTCATTGTTTTTCACTACTTTGCGTCAAGGGTGTGTTCCATGGTGAAAAGTGGGCATTCCAGGTCAGCCATCCCTGGTGTCTGACATAAAGCTCTAATAACTATAATTGTTAGGACAAACTGTGTGTTTCCTTGAGGCAGATACAAAATAGGAGAAATGATTTTAATTCTTCTTACATTTCAAACACTGCATGTGTGGTGTATTATAAAATACATATCCAATTGTGAAATGTTATAAATAATGGTGCAAAGGTGTGTGCATGACTCTAGGCAGATTTGAAAGTGCCGCTGCTGGGGAAGTGAACAGCAGAAGGCCATAGTTAGTAATCTAGTGCAAAACAGTACAGCATCTTTTGTTTCTGCATTGGGTTGCGCTGTTTATTTTATAATCTTTAGTAGAGAAGGGAGACCTGAAGTCTTCCAGCAGCTGCCCGACATCTGTGATTTCCAGACATCTGAATACATTACCCTTAGACTCCATTTTTATTTTGAATGTACACAGTCCCAATATAAATGCTTTTACAATGTTTGTGGTTGTTTCTCTGCAAAAGAAGAGGCTATGGTATTGTGGTTTCCTCCAGCCTTGCGGTGTTATCGTATTGTAAAAAAACTTAAAGGTTCCTATATTTCTTGTGTATACAGAATGCCCTAGTATATTTCGAGATAAACAGTAGTTCTGACTAGACACTCAGGTATTCATTCCAAATTGTCTGGAACAAGCACTAGCCATATATGACAACTGGTGGCTAACTGAGATATGTATCAATCTTTCTCAATCTCCTTTCCTCTACTCACATCCCCCCTCCATCATATATCCATCGTGGTGGAAGGTTTAGGTGAGAGCCATGGTGAATCGATTGTACAACCATATGGCTTAACTGTTGCTCACAGGTTGGTGCATATCATCTTGTACAACTTTAGCCTCAACCTGTAGAAAGTCATATTTAGACCCAGATTTTAATTTATGATACTCACTATTGATGGGTCAGCTGTGAAGACCGTTATTTCAGATATGCCTTATTGGCATTGACAATTTCCATTTCCATTATACTTTCAGAATCATTTCCATCACAGTTAGACTTTCAGGAACCATTTTCTTAAATGCATAACATCAGAAAAGTTTATTGTAATGAGGCAGTTACGTTTTTGTCTGTCACACTTGGGGCTCAATTCCGATCCTGGAAAAAGCGATCCGAATCGTCATACAGAGCGTTTTTTCCGTACGAATCGTACCCGTAACCGTCCCCGTATGAACGACATAGTAGGATCCACACCCAATACAGCTATCTGTACGAATCGTACCAGGGACCGTACGAATAGAATTCCCGTACGAATCGCTCTCGGAACCCGATGTATGCAACGTTTGTAAGGTTCGCGGCTGCTTTTTACGACCCGGCAAGTACCATCCGTGTTGGGTTCGCTCCGTACGACCCTTTTTCTATGGGAGCTGGAAACTGCCGTAAAAGCAGAGTTGGCCCCGAAACAGGTACGGAACGGCACCCCCCGGGTACGGTGCGTACCACCGATGATCGCAGGGGTACGGTGAGTACCCCTGCGATCATGGGGGTACGTACCGCACACCCCAGTGTACATTTGGTACACACCGTACCCCATGTACGGTGGGTGTACGGTGCGTACTCCATGTACGCTGGGGTCTGCAGTGCGTACCCCCATGATCGCAGGGGTACGGTGCGTACCGCTGCGATCATCGGGGGTACGCAGTGTACGGTGTGAATGTGCGCTTTTCCGTAGAAATGGCCTTACCTGATGTGGTCCGTACGAATCGCGTCCACGTACCCCGGTCCGGATCGTACTTGCCGGGTCGTACAGCATCTCTATGATTCGTACGGAAAACCGTGGGTGTACGGTTTGTACGGATTTGCTCCAGCTTCTCGTATTGATCGCACAGATTCGTACATATTTGCTCAGTACGAATCGTACTACGCTAATCGTACTGACCTGTACAATTCGTACGGAGCGGGCATTGAATACGAATCGGACGGACTTTTATTTTCCAGGATTGGAATCGACCCCTTGATGTTTATAATTACCCACAGAAATATATTGCAAGTTTTAGCAACATTTATGTGTCTAGCCTGTACATCTCTAGCATTGGTTTCTCTCACATATCTAAAAGGCTTAAAAGTTTCCTGTAAAAATGTAATTCTTCCCTTAATCGTCATCATCCTCTTTTAATTTTCCTGCTTGACATGTACTTTGGTCATGGATTCATTGGCAACAGTGAACCTGATGCAGAGGAGAGGTGCCAGAAAACTGATCCTAGCAACTACGGGGCATATTTCTGAGAGGTTTGCACCGTTGATGCGTCATGAATTGTGATGCTGTGGCAGTACAAGCTTTAAGTCACATTTATAAAAGTACACATTTGCCAAAATGCGTTGGTTTATACGGCTTGCGTGGAGGCAAAAGCTGCGCCAAAACAAGCTATGCTACACATAATATAATATATGCAATGTAGGCTTTCTTCCACTCAAATCATTGTGAATGTGACGCAGTCATATTTATGGGTTTGACAATGTCACACGCATCGTTGTGGAGAGCATCGCAAAGCCTGAATGCACCAGAGGTACTGCCATCGGCAAAACCAGGTGTAGAAAATCACACAAAAAGTGTAAGCCCACAAAACATGTTGGCTAGCTCGTTAAGCTGTAGCTAGGAGTCGCAAGGATAACACTGCCACCACGTTGGCAGTGAAGGAGGAGGGAGCGTTTGTTCTGGCAGCGCATATCCTCATTGACCTCACTTAGGATGAGGTCATAAGATTCTACAGACTCAGGAGGGAGTACATCATCAAGTTCTCCACAAGATTGGGGCAAGTCTCGAGCCACCAACTGCAAGGCCCAATAACATTCCACACATGTGAAACTAATGGCTGTGCTCCACATGCTGTCATCTGATTTGGAAATTTGATTTGATTTGATTTTGATTTGGAAGTTTATATAGTAAATGAATGCCCAAGGGCATCTGGGCGCCACACGGTAGCATGCCAGAAATAACAGGGAAGAGAAGCTTAGTTAGAGAACAACCAGGTTTTTAGGTTGAGCCTGGCGAACGCAGCGCAAAAGTGCTGTCGTCAGCGAGATCTATTGTTGCTGACTTGCCTCGGAAGTGGGACAGGAGATGGGCACGTGGACAGCGATTGGCGCTGGTGCACACGCACGTACAACCACGCGGTATGCACATCTCCTGTCCCCCTTTGGTCCACGCAAGCCAGCTGCATACAGTAACAGCGCCTCGCAAGCCTGATGCAATTTCACTTTTATTTTCTTAATGCGCACGTGCACTCAACTCTGGATGTCCTTAAGCCCGGTGAGCGACAAGCTTTTTTTTCTAACAGCCAGTCTATTCTATATACAAAAGACATAAATCAAATCACATTATGACATAGTAATTAACACACCTTCACCCTTATAAATATTAACCGTCAGAATGTACAGAACGGTTTTCACGCTGTATAGTAACAAGCACTGTGAATTAGTTAGCTGTGCCAGGGTAAGAGATGCAACAAGCAGTTTCACGTTGTTTACCTTATGCCGCACATCGTGAGGAGCGAGGGTGATGCGCCATCCAGCATTTCACACAGCGCTTTCTCCTGCTCTGCTTCACCCGTCAGCACGTGTCTGCCTCTTCCACACCTCACCCCTGCTGGTGTGAAAGTGCTGCTTTGCCCACTGTGAGATGGTGCTGAGGTGAGGTGCTGGTACACTTCGGGATGAAACCGTGCACCTAAACTGTGAGCTGAGTGCTGTAAACTGATGTGCTCTGGGCGCTGCAGTATAGTGTCCGAAGTGAAATATTTACCCTTAAAGGTGTGAAAGTGCTGTTTTACCCACTGTGAGATGGTGGTGAGGCGAGGTGCCCGTATACTCAGGGATGAAAGCGTATGCCTAAACTGTGAGCTGAGTGGTCCGTAGCATACTGGCAGAACCAAAGTATTTACCCTTACCTGTGCGAAAGTACTGTTTTGTCTAGAGTGAGATGGTGCAGAATTGAGGTACCGGTAAGCTCGGGGATGAAACCGAGCGCCTAAACTGTGAGCTGAGTGCTGTAAACGGATGTGCTCTGGGCGGTGTAGCATACTGGCCGAAGCGAAGTATTTACCCCTACCAGTGTGAAAGTGCTGTTTTGCCCACTTTGAGATGGTGCGGAGGTGAGGTGCCGGTATAGTCAGCGCTGTAGCATACTGGGTGTTCTAGCATATGTGTGCAGGTGGTGTTAGTATGCATTCAGAGTATAGCAGGAGTGGGAAGCAAACTACTCAGTGGTACTGATCTGAAGACTCGGGATGAAACTGTGAGTGTAAGTTGTGAGTTTATTGCTGTGAAGTGATGTGCTGTGTGTGCTGTAGGATACTGGCTGCTGTATTATTCCTGTGTAAGTAGTGTTAGTGTGCGTTTATTCTATGCAGGGAGTGGGAAACGAACTACTCACCACTACTGCTCTGAAGACTCAAATTAAATGTTTTAGGAAACAGGAATAAAGAAATAATCGTGAAGTATATAATGCAGAATGTTACAATGCCAGAGAAGGAAAATGGTAAAATGAGGTGTGTCTAAGAAAGTGGTTGTGTGTAATAAAGGGATGGAGTTTGAAAATTAAATAGAAAGTGTCTTTATTTAAGTGCCATAATTGGACCCACTGGTGCTATAGCTAGGGCATCCAGCTGATGCAAAGTTGAACCACTTAAGCTGTATTCAAACGTAAGCTCCTGCATCAGAGAATTGCATATTACATGTTACAGTTGCATGTGAAATAAACAATAGCTAATACACTTGAATGACTCTACATTCTATAAGGAAAATAAAGGTAGGATATGATTACCACAAGTATCCTTTAAGAAAAGAAAGAAATAAAAAAGAAATTTCAAAATGTAATCATCAAACTTTTTAGGTACCTTGGCAGTGCTTTTTTGTAACAGAAAATTATCAGGAGTAGAATAGTTAGCAATCTGTTGTACAGTAGATTCAATGTGGTGCATCTTAGAATTGGTACTAGTCCTACCCACATTGGAACTTTGAGGATGAATACAAACATTGAGCTTTTGAGAAGCACATTCAGTACCTTTGTAGTCAAACCGTACATCATTGTCTTCAGCTGTTTCTTACAAGTCTTGGAGATTCCAGTCAAGAAGTTCTTCAGCGGCTTGAGATGCGTAATGTTTCAAGAGGCTATTGTTGCCGTCCTCTGAGAAAAGCAAGTGATCCAATTCATATCCTCGAAGGGACAGTAATGTTCCTCGAATTTTGGAGTGGCAATTTAAATGGGCAGGTAATCTGCAATGTTGTGAAAGGTCGCACATTGCAGGAGATCTTTTGTGGCTGTGTTGAAATCCCATTCCGCTGCAATTCCTTTTTGCATTGCATTTGCTATTTCTCCACTGCCAGAACAATCACGTTCATGGTTTTCAAGATACTGCATTACCTGCTGGATATTGGGAGCGATTGTTGGGATGTTGGCAAGGCATGCATTCATTCACCAGTCAAATGGGCAAGTTTTGCAATCAAAAGATGGTTGTACGCATATTGCATAAGTCTACAAAAATGTAATGTTGTAGCTAGCTCCGATAACAGATAGAGGCAGGTTGCCGAAAAGTTTTTCCGTTTTTTTACAGTATTGATGTAGCTTGGCGCAGAGGCATATTATGTGGGACATAGTTCTTACCACAGAGAGTGTAGCCATTTCTAGAAGTAGAATTAGTAGTAGGATGGCCGCAAAGAATTATGGGCACTGTTCCTGTTATTCCAGAGATGATCGAATGAATGTCAGAATGTAGTCTGGTATTAAAAGAAGAACAGTTTGAAAGCGTGTTAGAAGGCTGTAGGAGACCATGTTAAAAAAGTGTGCTAGACCTTGAGTGCGGCATGTGTTGAAAATTGTGTAACAATTCACAAAGTGCAATTGGTGGTTTGTATTTAAAAGGAAGTGTATTTTATTTGAAGTTTGTGGATCTGCTGTAGATACATTTCTTTTGCAGAAGTGAGGGAAGCATCTGTTCTGAACAAAGGTGCTTTTAGTTTGGTTTGTTTCTTGAAATGTGTTTTCAAACTAGGATTTGAAGACCAAGTTGAAGTTTGGGAGTTAGTTTGTGTGGGTGGGAAAATATATTGCCACAGGAAGTTACTGTGTTTGAAACAGTAAGGACATGCAGTATGCAAGCTCACATTTCGTAGGAGTGCATGTTATTGAGAAGCAGATAACTGTTGTTAGAAAGCTGTGGGAGTTGGCGTCCTTTTAAGAAAGGACGCAAGATTGGGGGCTGTAAGCTTAGAAGCGCCGTGTAGTTGGACATTCTTGGATAGTAATGAATGACTGCCATTGTGGTCACACTATTCACCTGTGAGAAAAACTTCTGTATGCTCTTTAAGACAGCGATATGTAAATGGGATAAACCACTGCTCGTGAATAAATGCGCCACCTTACATATTCACAATCAACGTGACAAACAACATGTGCACGTAGCAGACACAACAACAATACATACTGTGGGAACCGTGGTTAGCCATGTATCCAAACTGAACATGGCATGGCACCTCTGCCTCACAATGCAGAGAGAGATGGGAAAAAAGTATGTGCAAAGGTGGCAAGTAGTTATCGATTATAAAAGTATATAATGCAAGTTCTTGAGGGGATGTGCCAGACAGAGTTGAGTATGCGGAGCACAGACATGTACATATCAACATACACTGATGGTCTATTGAGTGAAATGGACAATGGACGCAACCATGATAGTGCAGTCAGTAGGGAAGATTACGGAAAGGTAGCGCGTACTTGCCTCCCCCCCTAAATGTTTAGGGTAGTGGGCTGGCACAGCATATGCAATGCTAGCATAGGAGTATGAAGAAGAGGCTCTCTTCTCTGGGTGTGGTTCGCTTCCGGATTGCCAGGTCTGCACAGCTTACACCGCCACGGGGCTGACGCTGTGAGCGAAGGGGGGTGCATAAATGATGCTCTCAGCCTGCATATATGCTCCACCATTCGCCCTCCAACACCACTGTATGTGAAAGAGGGCCCACCACGTGCCGGCGGAAGCTCCTGGGCCGAGGTCTGCGAGCTCGGAAGGCTCCTGAGATTAACACTGGCTACCACAACACAGGCACAAAGCACCCAGCCTGAGGCCCAGGAGCGTGGAGGGCTCTGTATACTACTAAAACAGTAGTCCCCCAGGTGCCAACATTGGAACAGTGTTTTTGATACCATAGTTGGTGATGCTAGAACTGTATCTGAGAGTGGAGATGAAGGTGCTCCCTTCGAGTAGGTGTAAGAAACTCTAGGTCCCAACAGTGGAACAGTGTCTTGATCACACAATGGACAATGTTTGATATTACCTGTTACTGGTTTTTCAGAGAACTCCCTCTGTTGAGGTGCATCAAATCCTTTGCTTCTGTAGTTAAGTGCTGCACATGGTTATTGGGCTTAGTTGACATCTATCGCTGGAATACACCGTGGTACAACAGGCTCAAACAGTAAAACAGGGTTTCATTTCTATGATTGAGGATGTCAGAAGTTAAAGTTTTGACGATTTCTGTGTACCCCCTCTGATGAGGTGCAAGCAACTCTAGATCCCAACAGTGGAATGGTGTCTTTATCAAAACAATGGATGATGTTAGAACTGTATCTGAGAGTGGAGATGGAGGTAATCCCTTCGACCAGCTACAACTAACCTTAGGTTCCAACAGTGGAACGGTGTCTTGATCCCACAATGGATGATGTCCGATATTACCTGCTGCTTGCTTTTCTCAGAAGTTTGTGTGTTGAGGTGCATCGCACTCTGTGCTTCCAAAGCTAACTGCTGCACATGATTATTGGGCTTGGTTGACACTAGTCGGTGGAGTATACTGTGGTACAGCAGGAGAGAACAGTGAAATGGGGTCTTGATTCTATGATTGAGGATGTCATAAGTTAAAGACTGTGATGATTTCTGTGTACCCCCTCTGATCAGGTGCAACCATCTCCCTGCTTTCGAATCCTACGGTATGTGGCTGTGAGGTGTTAATGACCACTTCATCTGGTCTAGACTGCGGTTCGCAGGGGTCACAATTTAGATTGAGTGGTGATTGTTTAATTACAGAATCCAGTAGTTAAGTAATTAGAACGTCTATTTAAACATACACAATATTGTTTTATTAGAACATTGTAATGTTGGGAGGTCGGTAGAAAACAATGGAGAAGCTCCGGTCTTATAATGGCTGGAGTTCCAACATTCCAATGTTTATTTGTTCACTGCTGTGGCTGTGAACAAAGGCTTCAGGGAGCCTGAGGGGATTCCAATCCCCTTGCGCTGCCATTAGGGTTTGTTTTACTTGTTAAAACATTCTACCCTCTAGTGGCAGATTGTTCTAATAGCCCTATAGCCCTGTGTAGCTGGACTATACTGGCTATTAAAGTCCCTGTCCCTTGTTAAAGGCCCACGCCTTCAGCGTGGGTCTTTAATGCTGGAGAGGGCCTTTAATAGCTGGCATAGCCTGCTACGGTGGGATATAAGGCTATAGTATACTTGCTTGAAGACGTTTTTTTAGATGAGTTATAGGTTTAGTAAAATGACCAAATTCATCTTCAAGTCCAAAGGAACAGTGAATAGTGTAGGCAGTGGACAGATGAAATCCCAATTCAAATTGTTTTGATTTATTCATTGAAGAGTTCTCTGTAATTTATGTTGTTATATTTTGTAAAGAGGGAATGAGAAAAATATTGATGGTTGTGTGTGTGAGTACTGCCTTCAATTAACAATGCAGACAGTAGTGTTCACAATTCAGATCGAGTTGCTATTGTAGATGATAGAGTCCTGTAAGAGAAGAGATTTGTGTAGTGTGCTCTCTCTGCACCACTCACACGCATCATCGAAGGCTCCGCACAAGTTTTCTTTGCTTTACGTATTGCAAACTGATGAGCTCAAGTCAATGCCATTTGACTGTGGGCCCTTGCTGAATGCTCTCTCTGGCCTATACTGCAGACTTCAGTGTTCATATTTGACATTGAGTCAGTACTGTAGATGATGCAGTCCTGTAGGAAAAGACATTGCTCCAGTGTGCTCTGTCTGCACCACTCATACAAATCATTGCGGGATCTAATGGAATCAACTACCATTAGATATAAAAAACAGCCCATCTTTGGACTTGTTCAGAAAACAAATCAAAACATGGTTGTTCACGGCATAAACCTAAGACCAGTTCAGGACTACGGGCATGTCATAGTGCCAAGACGCCTCCGGGCATTCGTGCGCTTTAGAAATGGATAAATCAAATCAAATCAAATCAAATCTACACACGTTTTATTTTTGCTTTGTGTATTGCAAACTACAGAGCTCAAGTGAATGCCACGTGGCTGTGGGCTCTTGCTGACTGCTCTCTCCAGCCTACACTGCAGACAGCAGTGTTCACAATTGAGATTGAGTCGCTATTGTAGATGAGGTAGTCCTGTAGGAAAAGATGTTGCTCCAGTGCGTACTGTCTGCACCATGCATATGTATCATTGCAGGCTCCGTACACACTTTTTTGTTGCTTCGCTGACGACAAACTGGGCAGGTGAAGTCACCTTACATACCTGTGGGTCCTTGCTGACCACTCTCTGTGGCCTACACTGCAGACTACTGCAGACAGCAGTGTTCATAATTCAGATTGAGTTGCTATTGCAGATGATGCAGTGTTGATGGCAACAGATATTGCTCTTAGTACGGCCTGTCTACAGCACGCATTATTGGTGGCTGTGCACAAGCTGAATGCTTTTCATGTGGCTATATGAGTGCACTAGAACTGATGGAGCATTTATGATATCATCTTTTTGCGTATTATTTCAGATCTATTGATTGTGTGTCAGTATACCACAAGTTGTTGTTTATTTACAATATAATTATTTCTACTGTCCCTACCTAACTGCAGCATACATTATTGATTCTATTCATATTGAATGTCTCTGTGTGATCCAATGATCACTGTTGTAGTTAATGCTAGCAGTTCAAAATAGATTGGTTCTGTCGGGTGCGAACAACAATTACCTTTCTAAGAATATTTCTTCCTATTTTATTTACAAACCAAAAACCAAAAAATACACAATTCGGACCCCCTCTGAAAAGGAAACCAGATAGCCTCTTACAATCAATGACAAGAAAGCTTGTATGTGACTCAATATTCTCTTTATATATTCATATAAGTCACACTTTTGCAAGAAATTGCGTTTATATAAACGTGACTGTCAATATCTACAATACAGTGCAAACACAGTGAAGACAGTGAATGGTGATCATGTGATGAAGACGATATATACAAAGTTAATACATTCAAAAACAATCTATACATATATACATAAGACTACAAATTCTTGTCTCGCAAAGGCCAAACCACTAACATAAACTTCCTGAACCCTTCTAAATTTCTTTTAGTTCGATGGAGTTCTGGAGTTATGGGGCCAGTAGAAAAATGTCGAAGTTTCGACCCTGTTAAGCGCCAACTTGTTGGTCGCGACGGATCTTTCTCAAGACGAAAAATGCACGGCAGTCCTCGGTGTCAAATACACGGATGTCACCTGGATTCGTGGTGAATTAAAATCCTCTAGTCGGTCCATTCTGTACGCTCCGGTATATTTCTTCCGTCGGTGCGGCTGCTCATAAAGTAGCTGTCAACCTGCTGAGTGTCCGTTCGCCAGCACTTTCACTTCGGAAAGGGTTATCTGCCATCGTGAAGTGGCTAATTGGTAAACTGGGTCTTAAGTACACCAGCGTATTCACTCGTGAAGATTAATGCTAGCAGCAACCATTCCCTGAAGGCTGGTTTACACTTAACCCACACACATCCAGCACAGACGTCACTGGATATGTCACCATGGAAATGAAAAGGAATCGAGCGTACATTCCAGTATCCACTTCCACCATCTATCTGTGTCCGTGTGTTCATTATCTATGCATGATACTGTCTCTGGGCCGTACTATATTACATTGTGCTGTGGACAACGTATGCAACCATGTTACCTGTGGTATTGAAGAAAATTTCGGTAATGTAACTTTTAGGTGTATGTCTATAATAGGTTGAAGGCTACTTTTCAGAGCATAAATATTGATGAAAATGATGGTTGCATGTTGTGTGTAGTGTAAGATGTGTGTATTTTGCAAAAAGTTTAGAACAAAGCTGTGCCTCATGAAATGCAGTACAGATATTGACTAAAATGGGTGGTGTTTTCTAACTGTTACCATGGGAAATGATATGAACTAATGAAATGCTTTTTTTATGGTCACATGGCAATCGCACTGCCAGTGCGTATTGAGATCGCACCCGATGTCATTTTGAGAAAATATATTTACTGTAATATAAGTTTATTACAATTAGAAATATGTAACTGTTTAAAATATTTTTAATGATCTCTTGCACTCATATACACCTATTTAGATATTGTTTTGAGACAAAAAAATGAGGGACTGGCAAATGTGCATGACATCATACGTCAACGACGTAACACAGGGCGTGGCAACGTGCATTCGTTGCATTTAGAACACCCAGCGGGTGCCACCCCATACGTTCATGATGTAACGCACCTCTTGGTAGTGCGTACTGTTCGAATACCACAGTAGCAGCTGGCGCGACCTCATACGACATGTTGCTCAGCGTGACGCGGTGTGACAAACCTGTCAGATACGAAATGCGCATCATTTAAATGTGGTGGATAGGATTCGCGTGTTGATCATGCTTGGTACACTACCGGTACAGGACTGTAGTTTTCTCAAAATAAAAAAATATATACATATTTTGTGGGAAAGATATAAAGGATTACATCATTTCTAAAGTTTAAAAAAAGGATGATAGAGTTGCAAAATATTAAAAAACAATTAGAAAAAATATAGGTTTTATAAATATTAAAATATGAAATTAACATTTAAAAAAACATTGAAATTCACTGAAAAAAACATAGGTTTTTGCAGACCTTATAGTTAGGAATTAGCATTTCAAAAACCTTAGAAATTCACTGAAAAAAACAGGTTTCAAGGGCATTATAGTTACTGACCATGTCATGAGTGATGTAATATGTGAAATCTTTAGCAGTGCATTGTGGGTGCACGAGTTATAGTTAGCTAAACTAACTACAACAGGCTAATTTCTCTGGTTTTATAGGAGTCAAATGTTCAACTAACTATAACGTCCCGGAAACCCATGGTTTTTTCAGTGAATTTCTGTTTATGTTTATGTTTACAGATTTGTAAAGCGCATGGCTGCCTGTGAGCGTCCCAGCGCTAGTGATAGAGCAGAAGAGGTTAAAGAGGGAGATAATTAGGGGAACAGCCACGTCTTCAGAAGTTTGCGAAACAAAAGGAGATTGGGCTGAGCCCGGATGTCTAGTGGCAGTGCGTTCCACAATTTGGAGGCGTTATACGAAAAAAGACGGCCTCCAGATCGGGCCCTCTTAATCCTGGGTATTGACGTCAGGTGTAGGTGTGTGGAACAGAGAGTTCTATTAGTTTTGTAGGGAACGACAAGATCCTTTAGAATGGGAGGGGCTTTCCCGTACAAGATTTTATGGGTGATTCAAAGGGCCTTGAAATGCACCCTTTCTTGAATAGGCAGCAAGTGAAGTGACTTAAGGGCTGGTTTGGCTTAGCAACGGCTGTTCGTGCCCGTGAGAAGCCGGGCAGCAGTGTTTTGCACAACCTGAAGCTTTGCCATCACTTTCTTGGGGGCCCCCAAGGTAGGGGCATTGCCATAGTCCAAACGGGACAGTACAAGGCCTTCAATCGGAAGCTTTTGAGATTGAGTAGGAAGTAAGGGTAACATTTTTCGGGAGGTGCGTAAGAGGCCGTAGCAAGTTCCAGCGGTTTTTCTGGCTTGGGTGGTAAATGTACGGCCTTCATCCAGCCAAATCCCCAGACTTTTAACTTCACACTTTGGAGTTGGGGGTGGACCTAAACAGGGAGCCCAAAAGGTCTCAGTTCAAAAGTGTGATTGGTTGCCCAGGACCAGGATCTCCGTCTTGTAGCTGTTCAGCTTAAGATGGGACCTGTTCATCCATTTGGTTATGTCCCCAAGACAGGAATGAAGGTTGGTAGAGGGGTTGTCATGCTGACTTAGGGATACAACCAACTGGGTATCATCCGCATAAGTTAGTAGCTTGATACCAAATGGGGTGACAATCTTTTCAAGGGGGGACATATATACATTAAAATGGGTTGGGCTCAGGGAGGAGCCCTGAGGAACACCACAGTGTATAGGTGTTGTTTTAGAGATGAAATTACCACCCGCCACCTGAAAAGAACGGCTGTGTAAAAAGGATTCAAGGTTTTTTAAATGCTAATTCCTAACTATAAAATACCTGAAACCTATGTTTTTTCAGTGAATTTTGAAGGTTTTTTAAATGTTAATTTCATATTTTAATGTTTCTAAAACCTATATTTTTTAATATTTTGGAACTCTATTACACTTCTTTTTTTTAACTTTAAAAATTATGTAATGTTTTATATCTTCCCCAAAAAATATGTATATATATTTTTTTTTAGGAGAAAACTGCACTCCCATACCGGTAGCGTACCAAGCTCCATCACCACATGAAACCTATCCGCCATATTGCTAAACATCCATATCCGACGGGTACGCAGTACCAAGCCACGCGTTACATCATGTACGTATGGGGTAGCCCCCGCTGCGCTTTGCATATGCGACGAGTACACGCTGGCAGGCGCTGTGTTATGTCACAGACGTATAGTATCGTGCCGAGTACGCCATTCCATTTTTTTGGGTCTCAAAAGTATATCTAAATAACTCTAAACAGTTTATGAGAGCAAGCAATAATTTAAAATATTTCAAACATTTATATATTTCTAACTGTAATAAACTTATTTAATGATAAATATATTTTGTCAAAATTACGTCGGATGCGGCCTCCTTGCGTGCTCGGTGCGCGATTGCCATGTGACCTTAAAAAAAAGCATTTGACTGGTTTATAACTTTTCCCATTGTAACAGTTGGGCGACCCCACCCATTTTACTCTTTCTCTTTGCATCGTTTTATGAGAGACACCTCTTCTGCTTAGAAAGCTTTTTTGAAAAGTGTTTTCCTGTATACACATATCTTATACTACACACAACATGCAACGTTCATCTTGATCAATATTCATGCTCTGTACATTTGCCTTCCACGTGTGATTGCCATGCATCGCAAACGTTCCATTAAAAAACAAATATGTGTTACACAATGCCCTTGGTGTCTGTGTGTGCACATTATTGTTCTCCCTTTCAGCCTCGGTATTTGTGGCTCTAATAAGTATCAGGACCCACGGGCATAGTGCACATCCTAGATCTCATGTGACAAAGAGCAATGTGTAGATTTCTTTTGCTGTACGCTCTGTTGTCAGGCTTTACCAATATAGTACTATGTTATATGTGAGACTTTCATATTCACATTTGACATGCATTGCTTGACTGTAACGATAGTTTTCGCCCTCTCGACAAATGCTACACTAATCTAAATTGCACACTCTGCGAGGTCAAAACTACAAAAGAAACATACATAAGTACACTTCCTGGCCAGACAGGACCTGAACAACACCCAGGTACCCAGAATAATTATTCACAACCCTACTCTGGCCTGGCGTCCCCAAGCCCAGCCCATTTTGCGTACGTATAAATAGGATACCCACAACGCTACACATCCCTCTTCTTCCACACTGCCTCAGGTGATATGCCGCATCCACCTCGCATATCACAATGCGCAATTAAAAAAGAAAATGGATACATGAGTGTGTACATCATCCTGGCAATCAACACGGGCTCTAAATTGTGAGCCCTACTGCCCGTTGTCTACTAAAGGGATCCATGAGGTGTACACTATCCTGCAATCAACACTCCATCTGAATTGTCAGAACTGCTGCCGGTATTGTTTGCTCACACAACAATGATAGCAGGTGAGCAGTGGGGCCTGGGTGCACAGGAGCTCCAATTGAGCGCGGTGATATGGGAGGGGTGGGCTACATCAGCCTGAGTGCGCAGTTGAGAACAAGCAATTTTACCCTGCGTAATGATGTGATCTCTGACCTCATTCAGTATCATCTCTGTCTCATTTTAAAGACCTCCTGGACCGTACTGTAGGCCTGAGCCAGCGGGCAGCGCTGCCATACAGACACTTCTTGAGCACGGTGCTGCGGGGGGCGGAATGCATCCGCCAGAGTGCGCACATGCAAATAAGCGATATTACTGTGTGTAATGATGAGATCTCTGACCTCATTCAGGTACATCTCTGTCTCATTTTAAAGATCTGCTGTACCATACTGTAGGCCTGAGCCTACAGGCAGCGCTGGCCTGCACACACATATTGAGCGCAATGCTGCGGGAGGGGTGGGGTGCATCACCCTGAGTGCGTACATTCGAAAAAGCAATGTTGACATGCGTAATGATGTGATCTCTGACCTCATTCAGTCACATCTGTCTCATTTTAAGGACCTGCTGGACCGTACTGTAGGTCTGAGCCAGCGGGCAGCGCTGCCCTACAGACACGTGGCGCTGGCTTTTAGGACACTGTAGTGAGCTTGTTACTAAGTGTACATGTACACAGGCATCCTCCACTGCATTACACATGCACATCATGCTTCTAGCATGCGCTCTGTTTCTTTATATGTGAACCTTGTAATAACATATTGTTATTTAATCTTGTTTATTCTCGTGCACGCCAACTCCTCTTTGAACCACGATTACCACTAACAGTTGGTCGATAGTACTTCAAAAATGAAGAATGCACTCAACTCCTATTTTATATCAAGTTTGAAGTAAACCTTCATTTACCTCCAGACATTTCCACCATTAAATTATTTCTCTCTTTTCAGACATTCCATTGATTGCCTCAAGAAGGGTGGAGCGGAAGGTGACCTCGCAATGATGCCCTGGGCATTCTGACACCTTTCATCATGGTATCAAGACACCGTCCCCGACCGGGGACCTGGTCTACCGTACAAAAGTACCCCGGACTGGGAGCTTGTACCAACACGTCGTGTGCCACACCAGTGGTGGCAGGTGAGCAGTGAAGCCTTGGTGTGCAAGACCTACAATTGAGCATAGCGCGGGGAAGGGGCTGGGGTGCACCACCCTGGGTGCAGCACCCTGGGTGCAGCACCCTGGGTGCACGGTGCATGCAAGCGATTTTCCTGTAGCTAATAATGTACGACTTTATTATCAAACAACAGCGATAACATTATCACCACTTTAGCGGCAGGAAACTGCAGCTAAAGCGGCTATAATGGGCTTGATAATATGTGAATTCCCATAGAAGCCCAGGTTCACCTCAGAACCTGGCATTCAATGGGAATTAACAAGGGCATATTATCAACCCCTTATCACCTCTTTAGTGGCAGTTTCCTGCTGCTAAAGCGGCGATAATGTTATCGCCATTCCTCGATAATATGGCCATAATCTGTGGCCTCATGTGTTTCATTTTAAGGACTTGCTGAACCACACTCTTTTTTGCAGACCCCAGCGTCCTAGACAAATGAGTGACGGAGTGTAAAGACTAATGGCTGGGTGCAGTAGAGATCCCAGCATCCTAGACTAATTGGTGAAAGGAGGGTGAACACTAAGGGCTGGGTGCAGTAGGCTGACGTTCTGTCTCCTCCCCCCTCTCTTCTCTACTCTGAGGCAGGTATCCCACTTGGGAGGTAGTGTTTCATGATTCAAAGGGGCTCACTCGAGCCAACCTTCCTGTTTAATTAAACTAAAAGATGGACTAATTTCCTGTTTAATTAAAATAAAAGGTGGACTAAAATGTTGCCCAGTTGTTTGCCGCATTTGTTTCCTGGGATCCATGATTAAGGGACATCTTTCCCGAAACGCGTCGGATCAATACTTTGGGAAGGGGCGTGCATTGACCTCCACTTACCTGGCAGGGCCCTGTATCCGATCTGCCTGGAGGTGCTAGCCATGTGAGTGTTTCCTTTTTTGCATAAATGTGTAGCTCTAACCCGGCCACAGAGAGCACCACTGCTGGACACTTTCGGATCCACCCCTGATCACACGACAGGATTGCAGAACGGGTGGCCTGGAGGTTGCCTTGCAGATGAAACATAGTGGGGATCATTGGGGCTCTTCACCCCTTTTAACAACTTTGCAGGAAAAAGGTACTCTGAAGCAGGCATCCCACTTGGGAGGTATTGTTCTGGACTACTGGTTTCATGATTCAATGGGGATCACTCGAGCCAGCCTTCCTGATTAATTAAACTAAAGAATGGACTAATTTCCTGTTTAATTCAAATAAAAGGTGGACTAAAATGTAGCCCAGTTGTTTGCCACGTTTGTTTCCTGGGGATGATTAAGGGACATCTTTCCCGAAACGGGTTGAATCAATGCTTTGGGCAGGGGGCGTGCGTTGACCTCCACTTACCTAGCAGAGCCCTGTATCCTATCTGCCTGGGAGTGCTAGCCATGTGGGCGTTTCCTTTTTTGCATATATGTATGCGTATATATATATATATATATATATATATATATATATATATATATTCGTCAGCAAATGTTCGCCAATCCCCCAGCCTCACACGGCGGCGGGCTCGAGCGAGGGAGCGACCCTCACAAATTTGATCAAACTACTTTGCCACCAAAGAAGTTACTCGAGCCCAGGTCCTTTACATTCATGCCCACTGGGGCTCAATTCAGCACATTGAAACATTACGCCCACTGGGGCAGAATTGTCACGATACATGTACCAATGTACAAGTACATTAGCCCACAGGGGCTACAACTCGCAATCACGTGACTCTGTTTCGATTTACTTTGCTTTGGGGCACCCACATGTAACTTATTTACCCGAATGTTACAAGACTCATTGAAAATCTCTTGAAAATGTTCCCAACAAGGTTTATGTATATATATGTGTATACTTTACCTGTATCCACCACACATTTAAATATGGCTGCCATATAGTGGTAAGAGAAACTGTTGTGAGGACGAGTAGTCCTACGTTTATGTTTATACTATTTTTTACTTTAAAATTGTGATATGAGTAAACACCGTTACCCGTGATCAAGGTGCGGCTGCACCGAAACGCGTCGGGTGTTGTTTGACACTCTGTGTACTTAATAAATTGCACGCTGCAAAGGACCTGGGCTCGAGTAACTTCTTTGGTGGCAAAGTAGTTTGATCAAATATATATATATATATATATATATTATACCTACTGGCGGTTGCCAGTAGGTAGTTATAGTTAGGATTATTTTGTATAGGGATTTCGCAACGTTCTATTGGGAATAACTTTGGCGCCGGTTGAGAAATCTGCCTCAGTTTTTTCCCAAATTTGCCTTGCGGCGCTCTGCTCCTTCCCTGACAGTTTGGTGGGGATTCGTCAAGCGGGGGCCGAGATAAGAGGGGGGTCCCAAAACGTGTTTTCCCCATGTTAATTTCCATAGGGCGGTTGGACTCACTTTTAGCCCGAATGGCTGAATGGCTTTCCACCAAACTTGGCAAAATTGTAGGGACTGGTAGCCCGATGTGCCTTTGCTATGTCTCAAGATATGTGCTCCAGTGGTTTTTGAGTAATTTAGGTTAAAAAAAAAATATATATATATAAGCGCTTTGCGAGCAGAAAGCTGATTGGCTCTTGGGTGCCAGTCAACATTCCGAACAGTCCGGAGCGGCCGCCATCTTGTGTCTCGGTAGGATCGAGACACAAGAGGTGGCAAAAACAAAGGGGGAAATGGCCAAAAGGGGGCAGGGTAGACCCCCCCTGACCCCCTAGGTTTGATGTGGGGGCTATAAAAGGGCCCGCAGGGCAAAAAAATATATATATTTTTTTCGATTTCTGCGGGGAGAGCGCCCGGTACGCACACCGGGGAGCGCACCGGGGAGCGTACCATGGGGGGAAAAAATGACAGATTTTTTGAAAAAGTAGCATTTTTTTATAAATTTGAGGTAGTTCTAAAAAGAACTGTTTTTTTATTCTTTTTGTTGTTTTAGTTTTTTTTATTGTATTTTGGAACATTTTGTACTTTTTTTGGCTTTTATGAACAATTTTATATTTTTTTTGTTATTTTTATGGGGACAAACAAAAAACAGGGAATTGTAAACGGCTCAACTGGAGCAAAAAAAAATCAGGAAAAAGTTACGTTTTTTTGGGGCACACGTGGTTGTCACCAGCACGGTTGATGAGCTTAATGCTTTGCTCACCATACGTAATTGTTTTCCCACAAAATATACATACGATTTTGTATTGTCCAAACTGGGGTTGTATGTTTGGGACCATCTGCCTTGCCTCTAGACCTGATGGAGTAGGTTGCTTACTTTGGGAGGTGCTGGGAGAAGATTGGGGAGGGTTCCTGGCCATTTCTCGGACCTCTGCCCTAGCATAGTTGTTAGGGTGCCGACGTTGCATGTGGCGAATCATGGTGTTGTTGCCAAAAGAGAACTTTTTGTTAGGGTTCCCCTTTGAAAGTACAGTGCCACAGATTAGACAAGTAACCTTTGGCGCATTTACTTTTTGAGGTTCTTTGGGATTGAAAAAAACTCCCAGACTATGTGCTCCTTTGGCTTATAGGTTGGAGTATCTTCATGCAGGATCGTCCTCCTCTCCTCCTCCTCCTCCTCCTCCTCCTCCTCCTCTTCTTCATCTCCACCACTGTGGTGTTGTGGTGGTCCTTGTGGTGGTGGTGGTGATGGTGGCTGAGATGCTCCTGCTGCTGCTACTGTAGGCCTTTTTCAGACAAATAGGTACAGATAGGTCTTTCAACAGGTCTTCTTCACTCAAATTACAAAGTGAGAATGAGGAAAATAGGTGGGGGCTTTCATCATTTGGAAAACAAAACTGTCCTGAACCAATGAAAAGTGTTATTTTCAGGTCACATGACTCGGGATTTCATCGTTTGGAAACCAAAACTGTTCTGAACCAATGAAAAGTGTTATTATCAGGTCACATGACCCGACGCGCTTACGCTACACGACCCGGGGCGCGCCCTGGGGCTCTTACGTAGCGCGTTCGTATGCGCGTGGGTGCTTCCCGGTGCGCTTACGCCGTGCATATCATGTAGACGCGGCTACGCGATACGTCACAATGATGTTTCCGTACGCAGCAATAGCGCTAACGGGACGCTCCCCGGTACGCGCACAGGGGCGCGCCAGAAGACTGCGCTTACTGGTGCGCTCACCGGTACGCGCACTTGGAGCGCTCCAGGGCAATAAAAATTGTTTTAAAACCTTGAACAATATACAGAAATAAAATAGTATTACATAAATATACAATATAGGATTTATTACAAAAAATATTACATTTCATAGCTATAGAAATTTGCTATTAAAAAACCTTTGAAATTCACTGAAAAAAAACATAGGTTTGCCGCCCTATATATAGTTAGGAATTAGCATTTAAAAATCCTATGAAATTCACTGAAAGAACCATAGGTTTCACACCAGTTATAGTTAGCTGGAAATTTTACTGACATAAAACCATTGAAATTCCAACGTTATAGTTAGTTGGACTCACTATAACAAGCGTGCCTGCAAAGCACTGCTGATGACGTCACATAATACATCACTCATGACATGGTCAGTGACATCACTGATGACACCATCCAGTGAATGTGTGTCTTTCTGAAAAATAAATATGTTTTATATGTGTATTTGTAAAGGTTGATGGAAGAATAAATGGTTAAATAAGTGTGTAAAAGGATGTATTTAAAAAAAAAATGATTGGTTAACTGACATATTAAGTGTATCTTAGTGAATACATATATTAGCGAGTAACTTTTAAATATTGAAATATATGTATCAGTGTTTCACTTTGTGTATAAGTAACTGCATGGGTTGGTGACTGACTCACTGTTTGTATGTGTTTTGAAGACAGCATATGTGCAGGACTGTACAGGGTGGATGAGTGTGTATATATGTGTGTTAGTGAGTGAATGACTGTCTCACTATTGTCTTTATCAGTAACGACATATGTTTTAATCTAGTATATGTGAGTATTGATGTATATAAGTGAGTATATGTGAGAGTGAGAAATTGAAAGAGTTCTTGTTTAAATAAGTATGTGCTTCTATAAGTGATTGTTTAAGAGAGTAAATATGTCTAGGTTTCCTTACAAGTAAGGTGATAGTGTGGGTATAGCTGTATATGCAAATAAATGGATGTTCAATACTTTATTTGCATGTGTGAGTAACTTTTGGATGACTGTTGGTGTGTAACAGGATGTATAGGTGTATCACTACATATGATGAGTGAGTATATGTATGAGTGACTATATAGAACTGTTGGTGAATGAGTGGAAGTGTATATAGATGGTGGAATTACTGAATTGGTTGTTGTAACTGGTATGGGTATCTCCATTTTTTTGAAAATGTTAGTTTCTATTTTTGAATATGTGTTTCAAGGGTTACATTACACTAAAAGGAGGTCTGTCACTCTGTCACAAGCATGGTGTCATCAGTGATGTCATGAGTGATGTCACTGACCATGTCATGAGTGATGTAATATGTGACATCATCAGCAGTGCATTGCAGGCACGCTTGTTATAGTGAGTACAACTAACTATAATGTTGGAATTTCAATGGTTTTATGTCAGTAAAATTTCCAGCTAACTATAACTGGTGTGAAACCTATGGTTTTTTCAGTGAATTTAATAGGTTTTTTAAATGCTAATTCCTAACTATAACTGGTTTGAAACCTATGTTTTTTCAGTGAATATATTCTGAGGTTAGAACTGATGTGAACATCTCCACTAGCCCGACCCTTATTGGTCATGATTTACCACTTATACAGGACTTGGAGAGTTTACGATATGAACAATCTCTGACACAACAAACTGTTACCTCTCCCGCTGCTACGGTGGGTGGCCTTACCAAATTCAAACCCAAATCAACTTATACACCTCAGATGCTGCATGACAACATCGATATTTTCCAGGAAGCTGCAGTTAAGGACATTAAGGCACTATACTCACAGACACTAAGGAACAACAAATATAAGAACATTTGCAACAAAAAATATACTGATTTGGTGGCTAAAATCCCAAAAAATGGAAATGTTATTGTTCGCCAATCGGACAAGGGGGGCAATATTGTATTATGGGCGAGGGAACTGTACTTAGAGGAGGCGGCCACACAGTTGAACGACATCACCTGTTACAGACATTGCGATCTGGCTGTCATCAAGAAATCCCACAGTACATTTTATTCCATGCTTATGGGTTGGAGATCATCGGGCCTCATCAGCATGGATGAACTAAAATATCTCAAAAATGATTTCCCCATAATGCCTGTCCTCTATTTGATCCCTAAAATTCACAAGAATCCCGAGAAGCCCCCAGGCAGGCCTATTATCTCTGCATGTGGGGGTTTGCTTGAAAAGACTACAATCTATGTGGATTCATTTTTGCAGGACTTTGTTGGGGGATTGCCTTCGTACATCCAAGACTCAAGTGATTTTCTGAGGAAGCTCAGCAGTGTTCAATGGGATCCAACATACCTGCTGATCACACTTGATGTTACCGCCCTATATACTAGCATTATCCATGCGGATGGGCTTAGGGCTGTAGCGCATTACTTGGGGCAACGTCCGATAGCATTGGTAGAACATAACAAGATGCTGCTGTCCATGATAAATTTCTGCTTAAATAACAACTATTTTATGTTCAACAAACAACATTTCCAGCAGGTCAGAGGGGTAGCCATGGGGGCCTGTTTCTCTCCTAGTTACGCCTGTCTCCACATGGGGTACTGGGAGAGACAGGTCCTCAGTGGCGAACACTCTGACATATGTAGGGATCACATCGTTCGGTGGTATAGATACATCGACAATGTATTTTTGATCTGGAAGGGAACTAGTGAACAGGCAGCAGTGTTTATCGCTGAGTTGAATGTTAACAACTACAACTTGTCTTTTACCTCAGACATCAGCAATTCACATGTCACCTTTCTTGATGTTGCAATTGATGTCAACAATGGAGAAATAGAAACATCTTTGTTTAGGAAGCCCACAGAAGGCAATACAGTGCTGCATGCTCACAGTCATCATCCACCACATCTAATCCGAAGCATCCCCTACGGGGAAATGCTGAGGATTAGAAGAGCGTGCAGCACTGAAGCTCAAAAGAAAACAGCGCAGGAAGCATGCAGATTGCGATTTTTGGCCCGTGGCTACGATGAAAAAGTAGTCGCATCAGCAATAAGAAAAGCTAATGCCATACCCCGTTCTGAAGCCTTAATTCCTAAGAAGGTGCATAATCCCATCACGACAACGGTGCAACAACCTGTCAGACTTATATGGTCTTTTAACAGCCAACATGGGGCGTTACGTAGGATCGTGAACAAGCATTGGGACTTGGTTAAATGTGATCCGATCATTGGTAACAATATGCCCAAAAAAACGGCAATTACTTACCGGAAAGCCTTTTCACTACAGGACGCACTCGTGAAATCGAGTCCCGAGTTAGTGGTAGGGCAAGATTGGCTGGCAGGCAGTAAAGGCTTCAGGAAGTGTGCTTCATGCAAAGCCTGCATGCATGGGGTTAATAAGACTGAATACTGTACCCCCTTCTCCGATGCCCCCTGTAAGATCAATAAAAAGCTCACATGTAAAAGCGACTTCTCAGTATATGTGCTGGAATGCCCATGTGGGCTAAGATACGTGGGTAGTTCCAAACTACAGGTACACAAAAGGGTCTTACAACATCTAAGGGCCATAAAGACCAATGACCCGGTGTACCCTGTGGCTGGGCACTTCAGGGAAAAGCACAACAGCGCATTACTGAAGTATTATGCCATAGATTCCATCACACCTATGAGAAGGGGTGGCAGTAGGGAAGCTGCATTAAGGAGATTGGAAACGAGGTACATCCTCATGCTAGACAGCAAGACACCCAATGGGCTTAATGCATCGGAAGATTTTTACACCTGTCTTTAGACTTTTTGTTCATTTCTCCAAAAGTTGCATGTCTGTTCCTTATGACAACACAGTTAGTTATTTCAAGTAATCGCTTTAAACGGCTATTTGTATGTATTTCCAGCTTGGCCGGAGCGGTTTTCTGACCCTCTGTGTTTCATATGTTGTCACAGTGTCCAAGTAGATGCTCATAGTTCCTATCACTTCAGTAGACAGACTTGATTAGAATCATTTTAACATCTGTGATATATTTGTAATAATATCAGGTTGCCTGTCTTTTTTAATCACATTCACCCAGCACTGTATGTTCACAGTTATTTAGCAGTCAACGTGGTGATTTTACTACTTTCTATGCCAGCCCGATTTGTTACAATTGTCTACATGTTACCGAAGGGTTTTAATCTTCTTGTCACTTTATTTATTTATTTATTTGTGGTTTTGTATAGCGCTAGAATCACTCCACCAGGAGTATCTCTGCGCTTTTGACCGGTAACTCCACTAATGAATTCTAATGAATTCTTTCATTGATGGTCCCCACAATATGATATATTTCAGTAAAATACACTGGTCTCAATGTCTATACAAGTTGAGCAATTAGCATGGCCTAATCTTAAAAAGCAGGGATTTAGCCGTACACAATTTATATGATGTACAATTGGGCTCTGCATTTGCACATGTATATACGGTTTACCATGCATATATGTGCCTAGACAAACCTTGACCTGTTGTGTGTATAAATGGATTTAACCAGGTATTGCACTGTTTGCATGTAACTATGGGTTTTAAAGATGTCAAGGATTTATCCCAATACTGGCATTTTTGTTAAAGTTACGGTGTATGTTAAATTTGAAACATTTTAAGTTAACATATAGTATGTTTACTATGTTCATTTCACCGTTGTGAATACCGCTATGTTGATTGGCTAACGTTCAATGCACTTGCACTTTAAAATTCTGCTGTTCCCCCTTGGAACACCATGTGACCAAGGCCTCTGGGAGGCCGAAACGTTATGCTGTCTGTGTGTTGCAGAATAAACTAACTCACGGAAAAATTTCTGGGTCTGCTGTTTTCTGAAGGCGGTGTTGTTACAGGATTCTTCGTCGCTGCTTACTGAGAACCCGTGTGGATATATATATATATATATACATATATATTCACTGAAAAAACATAGGTTTCATTGACGTTATATTTCGTTGGAAATTTCGCTCATACAAAACCATTGAAATTCCCCCGTTATCGTTAGTTGCGCTAACTATAATTCACGCCCCCGCAAAGCACTGCTGATGACGTCACACATTACACCATTCATGACATGGTCAATGACATCACTGATGACATCACTGATGACATCTCAAATGACATCACTCATGACATCACTCATGACATCATCCAGTGACTGTGTGTTTCTGTAAAGTTTAAATATGTTTAATTTATATGCCAAGTTCTAATGAAGAATAAGTGGGTGTATAAGTGTCTGGATAGAAGATTTAGTAGGTGCATGACTGACTGTACAAGTGAGTGATTAAATGTATCTTAGTGAATGCACGGGTCAGTGACTAATCTGTGTGATTGTCTGTATCAGTCTATCTATCGCTGTGTAAGCTGCTGCATTGGATGGTGAGTAGCCACATGAGTGTGTATAGGGATTATTGTTTGGTTGTGTGAGCATTTGTATGGGTCCCTGAGTGTATATATGGGTGGATGGGAGCTGTGTGACTCTGTACATAGATATGTGTGTGCTTCATTCACTGGGTGTATGGGTTCAAGAGTGCATGTGGAAACACCTGTATGAGTGGGTGAGTGTGTGTATGGGTGTGTTGGTGAGTGAATGCATATCTGAGTGCTACATGTCTAAGTAACTACATATGTAAAACACAGTGCATGTAAGAGTTGGAGTATATAAATGACTATACATGACAGCCAGTGATTGTGAGAGTGGCTGTATTTGATCAGTGTGTACTTGTATCAGTGATTGTATAAGAGAGTTAGTATATGTTAGTATCTGTATGAATAAGAGAGGTTGTGTGTGTATAACTGTATAGGTGAGTAAATAGAAGTGTGATTGGTTCTTTGCATGACTGACTAGGTGTTTGAGTAACTCTGGATGAGTGGTGGTGTGTGAGTATTTGAATAGGTGTATGAGTTCCGATTATAGTGTTGTATTGGAGTCACTGCATCTATGACTAACTGTATGGATGAATGAGATGATGTGTGTGTAGACCTAGGAATCTGTGAATGCATATGTAGTAACTGGTATTGGTGTCTTTACTCTTTCAACAATGGTAGTCTGTATTTTAGAATGGGTGTATTAAAGGTTTTATTAAGGTATGAGGAGGTGCACCAGATTTTCACGTGGACGATGTCATCAGTTATGTCATTTGAGATGTCATCAGTGATGTCATCATTCATGTGAAATATTCAGATAAAACTATATGTATAAGTAAATTGAAAAAATTGACTTGATTTGTTTATTGGATAAACACCAAACGTTGATGCTGGTTGTAGTCCTAGTCGCCCTTGTGGGGCTAGGCCACTTAAAACTTATCATTCATGTCACTGACATGTCATAAATGATGTAATATGTGACGTCATCAGCAGAGCATTGCGGGGGCGCGAGTTATAGCGGTAGAATTTCAATGGTTTTGTATAAGTGAAATTTCCAATTAACTATAATGTCAATGAAACCTGTGGTTTTTTCAGTAAATGTCTATGGTTTTTTAAATGCTAATTTCTAACTATAACGTCCCTGAAACCTATGGTTTTTTCAGTGAATTTCAAAGGTTTTTTAAATGGAAATTTCTAACTATAACGTCCCTGAAACCTAGGTTTTTTTTTGTGAATTTCAAAGGTTTTTTAAATGCTAATTTCTAATTATTTTCTTCTTTAAACCAATAGTTTTTTCAGTGATTTCAAATTATCACTTCATTCTCAACCTAGTGAAAACAGCCTATATCCCCAGTTTTCCAGCAATAGCTTCCACAAATATTCGCCACAAATTAGAGCAACAACTAGCAGTAATAATATGCAGAGTAAACATTCATGTGCAAAAATAACACAAAAGCACCACTTCCCGATATTTTCAACGAGCAGCCAAATCTGGGGTGCGATCCAAAAACAGGCAATAAGCCACGTTTGCAGTAGGAATCTAACATTTGCCTTTTAATGGTGTAAACCAGGACGACTACCTACACTGTGAAAGGGAGCCCAGCCAAGAATCACATCTGAAGACCAACATATGTCATAGAGTTACCGATCACGCAGCTCAGACACCCATGAAAGCCACAACACCCACTGCCACCAGCCTCAGGATGTCCCCCTGGACCACCACCCTCCCTACTACCAGCACAGAATAGGACAGCGGACCTTCCAGAAACAGCATGGTCCCTCAGCCACACAATACTTGAATTTTGGCAGATATGGCAAGCAAGTATGTGTGAAGGACGCAACTCACCCATCAATAATAATAATGCACACAATACCAAGTGTAGCAGTGATGTGCAGGACAGAACTCACTATGCAGAGCACAAACCTCTCCATGTGTACATATGCTACTGGTGCTTGCAGTGTTGTGGACAATAGACGCAACCATGTTAACTCAGGCAGTGGGCATCATGTCAGGGTGCACACACGCTGAGTGTTTCAGGTGCCATTAACTCACTGCACCATAATTCATCGCCATGCGGCCTTATTATGGCAGAATTCAATAGCCAAAAGATAATTCTCCCAGTGCGGAACCCTGGACCACTCCTCATCGCAGGGTATGTACACGCTCAGTGCAAACAGTACTTCTAACTCGGTGCACCATAAGTCATCACCATGTGGCCTTATTAAGACAGAATTCAATAGACACAAGACATTGCTCCAAGTGTGGCCCCACAGACCACGCATCATCGCAGGGTACTTGCACGCTCAGTTCCAAAGGTACTACTAACTCAGTGCACCATACGTCATCGCCACATGGCCTTATTAAGGCAGAATTCAATAGACACAAAACATTGCTCCGAGTGTGGCCCCCTGGACCATGCATCATCGCAGGGTGCCCATACACTGGTTGCTTCAGGTGCCACTAATTCAGTACACCACTAATCATTGCTGGTTGCACACATGCTGAATTGCCAATACTGTGCATCTCTACTCAATGCCACGTGGCTGTGCGCCCTTGCTCACCTCTGCCTCCTGTCTACACCGCGGTCCTCGGGGCTCACAATTAAAATGGAATTTTCAATCAGTAATTACAGAGTGGAGTAGGCAACTAACTACAACATCCCTAAAACCTATATATTTCCTGTTAGTATATTTGCTTCAAGAACTTTTTTAATATCAATTATAGCATCATTACAGGGTGCACACATGCTGAGTGCTTCAGGTTGCCACTAACTCACTGCACCATAAGTCATCTCTATGTGGCCTTTTAAGGCAGAATTGAACAGACAAAAGATATTGCTCCAAGTGCAGCGCGCCCGGACCACGTATCATTGCATGGTAAGTACATGCTCAGTGCCAAAGGTACTACTAACTCGGTGCACCATAAGTCATCACCATGTGGCCTTATTAAGGCAGAATTCAATAGACACAAGACATTGTTCCGAGTGCCTTTCCCCCAGACCACGTATCATTGCAGGGTACGTACACGCTCAGTGGCAAAGGTACTACTAACTCAGTGCACCATAAGTCATCGCAACGTGGACTTATTAAGGCAAAATTCAATAGACACAAGAAATTGCTCCGAGGGCAGCCCCCTGGACCACGCATCATTGCAGGGTACGTATACGCTCAGTGCCAAAGGTACTACTAACTCAGTGCACCATAAGTCATCGCCACGCGGCCTTATTAAGGCAGAATTCAATAGACAAAAGACATTGCTCTCAGTGCAGCGCGCCCAGACCACATATCATCGCAAGGTGCCCATACACTGGTTTCTTCAAGTGCCACTAACTCAGTGCATCATTTATCATCGCTGGTTGCACACACGCTGAATTGCCAATACTGTGCAGCTCTACTCAACACCACGTGGCTGTGTGCCCTTGCTGTCCGCTGCCTCCTGTCTACACAGCGGTCATCGGGCTCACAAAATTGAAATTTCGGTCAGTAATTACAGAGTGGAGTACGCAACTAACTACAACGTCCCTAAAACCTACATAAGATCCTTTTAGTATCCTTGCTTCAAGATCTTTTTTGCTATCAATTATAGCATCATGGCAGGGTGCACACACACTGAGTGCTTCAGGAGCCACTAACTCAGTGCAGCACACCTCATGGACCCTTTATGGTCCAATATTTTGTTATTTTCAACAAAATAGATTACTGCATGCAGTTGATACCTGTGGGCATTCTTATGAAGTGAAAAATGTCTCTCCAATTGAAAAAGAAAAGATAGTATCTAGAAATGTTCAACAAGTAATAGCTGAAGAACTTCAAGGGAGACGTGTTTACATGGGATTGTAGTAGTATTTGTGGTATATGTCAACAATCTATTGATATTTTACAAAATTTCTTAAGACAGTATGGAAAAAACTGTGAAACAGAAGATTAAGATATTACAAGAACTAGATTCTCCAAAGTGAGAAAAAATAAAGGGTTGCAAGATCATTCTCTGGCTTGTCATTCTAGGAAAGTGTGTCAAAGTTGTTTTCATCATTTAACAATGTTAGCAGTACATCATTCCGAAATGCAAAAATTAGTTAGAAGATTATACTACATGAAAAGTCCTGCATTATGTCTAAATGAAATTGGTACAGCTCTTTTACATTGTTCAGTGTTGGATGTAAAACAAATTTGTGATGATATAGAGTTACGTTTCTTTGCTAGCCAAGAGGAGTGTACAGAAAATAAGAGTTTGAAGACTGTATGTGTTGAAGAAGAGATGGAAGATAGTACTGATGTGAAGTTTGAAAAAGAAATAACAAAGTTTAAAGTAGTTTCTGGTGAAAATCCCAACTACGTTTGTTTTTGTTCTCGACGTACTCATTACAAAATTCAAACTAAGAACACAGATGTGTTTTTAAAAAGTGAAAAGGAAAACAATGATAAATAGAATGAATTTTGCTGCTTATCTGTTTGTGGAAGGTCGTTTTGAATTACGTATTGTACAATGTATTTCTAAATATTGTTACAATAAATTAGAAGAAAACAAAAAGCCAGCTAGAGATGTCCATAATGACTTAGAATTAGACGCTATACCTCCTAAACTTACAGATTTAAAGACATACGAGACCATCCTTATACAATCTGTGCACCCTTTTCAGGCTATAATTCGTATGCAGCCTAAAACAGGTAAGCTGCCTCCAACAGATCTACAAAGATGTTTAAAAGGAAGAGTTGTGTATTTACCTTTAGATTTTAAGAAAAATGTTGAAACTCTTGGTGTAGAAAGAGAGGACACGGAACCTGTAGTCATTCTTGCACCACATTATATGTGGTGCAAAGCAATATTTACTATAAAATTGTAAATGTAGAAGAAATTACTTTAGAAGATGAAACATATTTCAAGTGGACAAATAGAAAAAGTGGACAATTCAAGAAAAGAAGAGATTTATGAACATTATACTATACATCCTCTACATTAAAAAGAACTGATAGGAGATACTATTGAATTGTTCCAGATGAAAAAAAGCAAAAGGAACTCTCATGAGTGTGTGGGAAACAAGTTTGGAAGCTCGTTGTTTTTCACAGCTGTTCCCTACTGGAAAAGGTGGACGATATGATGAGCGACCAGTGCAGATTCTAGCTTCAGAATACCATACTTTACAACTGTACTCAGAAGAACCAAAATTTCCTCAGTGTATTCCATAAATGTTTCATCTTTTATTCAATACACCTACACTGCGGTCAGCAGAGATCACAATTTAAATTGAGACAGGATTTATTTGTCACAGAGAGAATTTTACTCTATGTCCTCAAACTTTGTCAAGAGGAAGTGACCTAAAACATTCCTCGTTGTCTGTGCTGACTACTTCCTTCGATGTACACTACCGATAGCGAGGCTCACAATTCACATCAAGTCGCGATTGCAGATAACGCAGTCCAGTAGGCAACAGGCGCACAACAAATGGACCCTTTATAATACAATATTTTGTGTATAATTTCACATCTGCTGTCCTAACTCATTGTACCACAAGTCATGAACCCTTTACAATAGAATCTTTTCTGTATTATTTCATATCTGGTGCCCGTACCTTAGTGCAACACAAATCATTGACCCTTCATAATTGAATTTCTGTGTCTGATCCAATGATTACTGTTGTACTTGTTGCCAGCACCAACAATTTCCGGAGGGTTGGCTTACAATCACCCCACACGCATCCACCACAGACGTCACTGGAAATGTGATCCTGGTAATAAAAAGGAGTCAAGCGCACGTGCCCGTACCCAGTTCCACTATCTATCTGCCCCTGGGCTCCACCACATTACATAGTGCTCTGGACAGCGTCTGAAACCATCTTACCTTTGACAGTGGGAGAAAACTTTAGTTATGTAACTTAGACGCGGTCCTTGTACAAGTACGTACGTAGATGCTGTAACATTACAGTACTGCAAGAAGAGTGTATAGTGAATTTATAAGTGCGTGAGGAATGGTGGAGCAATTGTATAAGTACATATGTTGGCGCAGCCTAACTCCGACAACAAGCTTGTCTCTAATTGGCTTCCCTCCATGTGCCAAAAACGGGACCTTCAACTTTCCATGACCCTGTATTGCTACAGCTGCAACACTCCACTGAATGTGCAATAAACATTCATATCCACACAGATGTCTCATGTCCACCATCTTTCTTGTGTGGAACTATGGATGTATTTAGGGTGAGTGATTCCCGGTACCTTCCATTTTAGTTATGTTGTGGGACTTGGCTCACAGAGTGACACTTTGGCTTTTGCAACCCGGGTGACGGCAGCACTCCAACACGGACACCCGCATCCAGGGTTGTCAGGTTTTTAAAACTTTCTATAACCCAAAGCAAACCAAAAAGTAGCCCAAAGTAGCCCAATACTGCTACTTTAAGGAAGGAGGGGCAGGGACAGCATCAAGCAGACAGTGAATGCATTGGAATTGATGTTGCAGCAGGTTGCCAAGACAATCTTTGCCTAATTAAGCGCTTTAACATATTACTTTGTTGGAGCGCTGTATCTATATTTATAATCTGGCAACTAGCACAAACCAAAATTTTATTGCAAAACTGGGAAAAAAATAGCCCAATTATGAGTGATCTAGCCCAATCTGGGAACACTGCCCGCATCAGTTGATTCCTCATAGAGCTCACGACGGAGCCACGCCCATAGCACCGCAGTCATTTTAAACAGCCTCACGCTGGACTGGCATACGCCAGGCCAGCCCACTCCGCTTACGCTTACAGAGAAGGACAACAATGCTACATGACCCAGATTTTCATTGTATTGATCTGCTGGCCACAGGTCTAGTTGTTATTATGCCACACAGCGTTGTCAGATATTTTAAGTATTCTGTAGCCCAAAGCCAACCAAAAAGTAGTCCAAGAAGGGGCAGGGACTGCATCAAGCAGGCGATGAATACATTGGAATTGATGTTGCAGCAGGCTGTCAAGTAAATCTTTGTCTAGTAAAGAGATTTAACATACTACTTTGCTTGAGCGCTGTGTATATATTTATAATCTGACAACTAGCACAAACCAAAATGTTACTGCACAACCGGAAAACATATAGCCCAATTTTGAGTGACCTAGCCCAGTCTGGAAAGACTGATGCCACAGCCACTCCCTCACGGCTAGTGTATACCCTCACCACACCCATCCAGCACAGGCATCACAGGACACGTGAGCCTGCTAATAAAAAAGGCTGGGCGCACATGCTCAACGCCATTTTAGAGTTGCTTGCAACGCATGCACTGCGGCTGGCACAGTTACACCTCCACTGTGTTGGACCGTCCCGTTGCTCAAGACACCTCATGTTTTGTGTACTCTGCTGCACCGCAGTGTAGGCCTGAGCCCAGCAGCGAGGGCCTACCACCAAGTGCATGGCCTCACTTGTCACTGAGTTAGTAGCACCGCAAGCACTGAGCGTGTGTGCAACCTGCGATGATGATAGGTGCACTAGTATGCCCTCTGATAAACACAGCAAGTGCAAAATCCCTTAGTCAGGGGAATGTAAAAATGACGTCAACACAATGCAAGGCAAATTCCAACTAATTACCATCAAACTGCTGACGCAATGGTTTATACCAGCATCTATCCTGCTATCTGTTGATTCTGGTGTTCCGATTCTATTAATGCACAAACGTCTTTCCGTTCAGAACTGCAAGATCATCCAACACGAATGTAAGATATAGTGATGCTGTAATATTAACTTATGTCAGCTGACGCCCGGTTCAGTGAAGTGTGCTGTTCTACCTGATCACATATAATCCTGAACTCCAACTCATAAATCGAAGGGATTTTGCAACTCGAAATGCATTAGGACAGACATCAAGAACATTGACGTCATATATGGGTTCACACTTTGATTTAATGTATAATGTTTTGTCAACCAATGTTCACAATTGTGGAGCATACTTCAAAAACTATAATAGAATGTATGCTGTATTATATTGTCAGTTAACAAAAAAAACTAATTTTGTTCTTTGAGAAAAAGAAGATTACGTGGTTAATATGTATGATTTTGCATGTGTTAATTGAGCAAACCTAGATTTTCACTTTGCAGTACGGGCAGGGGTAAGTGATTAGTTACACTTGCTGTGTTTATATATTGATAGTGTGGAGGATAGCTACCTCCCACCCAGCCCTTGTTAAACACTTGGTTTCAACATTAAAACAGTTAAAAAAATAACACATTTAGGTGCATGTAGCTCAAACCATTAATATTATTATTATTATTATTATTATTATTACATTTCTTATATAGCGCCAGAATCGACCCCCGAAGGGGTATCTCTGCGCTTGCCTTGGGAACCCGTCCTGGTTTTTCCCTGTGAGATAGCCCCTACAGGGCATCCCCAAGGTGAAAGCCAGGCATCCCGCCGCGGGGGGCCGTTGTGGAGATTAAGCAAGCCTAATGCCCAGAGTTGCAGAGTGTGAACCCATGATTAGGTCAGGCACCGAAGCGAGAATTATCGAGTCCGTGGACATTTGAGCTCAACACCCTGCCGCGTCGGGAATCGAACCCTGGTCCCGGGTCTGACCTCTGCTTCAGGGTCTGCCTGCTCTAACAAGTGAGCCACACTTCTCCACATTATTCACTAGTATGTCCTCTGCCATGGCGATATCAAGACTCAATACCAAATGTGAACCTGTAAGCTTGCAGAACGGAGCTGCATGATGTGGAAGGTGCCCTGACCATGAAAAGGTGAGCATTGAGGCCTTGGTTTGCAGCGTTGGGCAGATACCTCTGGGCGGCGGGAGTGGATGGGGTACAGCAGCCTGAATGCAGAAAAACGGCACATCGATTTAGGCGTACCCTGTTGTATATATTCTTCCATTACTAATTTTGTACTATCTTTCAGATGTGGGAGCTTGAGAGTTCCACTAGGTGCTGGCACGTGGTTGGAGACAGAGTGGGGGCGTAAAGGTGAGCTGTGACAGTTTTGTTCAGTGTGGGCACTCAGTGTCCATCCTCATCTCTTCCTTTCTCTCCTCCACAATCTTTCTCTCTCCCTCTTCCTCTTATACTATTTGCCTCTTTTTCTCTGTCTCTCTTCCTCTCTCTCTCTTTCTCTCTCTCACTCTTCCTCTGTTTTTCTGTCTCTCTTTCTCACACTCTTTCCCTCTCTCTTCCTCTCTCTCACTGTTTCTCTCTCTCTTCGTCTTTCTCACTCTTTCTCCCTGTCTTCCTCTCACTTTCTTTCTTTTTCTCTCTCTCTTCCTCTCACTCTCACTGTTTCTCTCTTTCACTCTGCCTTCTGCTCACTCTTTTTTCTCTCTCTCTCTCTTCCTCTTTCCTTTGATGGACGCATGGTGCACAATCTTATCTTGCTTTTCATCTAACAGGCTGTGAATCACAAATCAACATTCAACCCCCCAAAACCGCCAGAGCTGAACACGATTGGTTCAAAGAGGGGGTCATGGTTGGAGTCATCTGTGGTGTGGTTGAGGATTTCAGGTTCGGATGGTGATGCCTGGATGTTGACTCTGCCATGATGCATGGCCATCCCCAAAGCATGTGGTGGACCCTCTTACACACACGCTGGTGACAGAAGGTGAGCAGAGAGACTTCTTTCCGCAGCAGCATACAGTCTCCTCTGGGCAGTGGGAGTGGTTAGTGTGCAGCAGTCTGGGCACACAAGAGCGCACAGACACCTCCGAGCAGTGGGAGTGGATGGGGTGCGGCAGCCTCATTGCGCATTGGCGAAACAGAATCACGTGTGTGCCGTTGTATGTCCTCTGCAATTACTAATTCTATACTATCTTTCAGATCACAATACTTGACGGTGTGCTATGTCCTGGCACTTGGTTGGAGACACTCCCTCTCCATCTCTTCCTTTCTCTCACTCACACTTTCTCTCTTTCTCTGTCTCTTCCTCTCTCTCTCAATCTTTCTTTCTCTCTTGCTCCCTCACTCTCACTCTTTCTATCTCCTCACTCACTCTTTCTTTCTCTGTCTTCCTCTCTCTCACACTGTTTCTCTCTTTCTCTCTTACTCTCCCACTCTTTCTCTCTTTGTCTTCCCCTCTCTCTCATTCTTTCTCTCTTAGTCTGTCTTCTTCTCTCTCTCACTCTTTCTCTCTTCCTCTCTCACCCTTTCTCTCTCTCTCTTTCTCTCTTTCACTCATTCTCTCTCTCTCTTCTTCTCTCTCATACCGTCTCTTTCTCTCTTCCTTGTATCTCACTCTTTCTCTCTTTCTCTATCTTCCTCTTTCTCACACTGTTTCTCTCTTCTTTGTATCTCGCTCTTTCTCTCTTCCTCTCTCTCACTCTTTCTCTCTCTGTCTTCCTCTCTCTCACACTGTTTCTCCCTTTCTCTCTTCCTCGTATCTTACTCTTTCTCCTCTCTCTTACTCTTTCTCTCTTTTTCCGTCTTCCTCTCTCTCTCACTCTTTCTCTATTTCCTCTCTCTCTCTCACTCTTTCTCTCTTGCTCTTCCTCTCTCACACCGTTTCTCTGTTTCTCTCTTCCTTGTATCTCACTCTTGATCTCTTTCTCACTCTTTCTCTCTTTCTCTGTCTTCCTCTCTCTCTTGCTCTCTCTCACTCTTTCTTTATTTCTCTCTCTCTTCCTCTCTCTCACTCTTTCTCCTTTGCTGGACACATGACGCACCATCTTATCTTTCTTTTTGTCTTGCAGGCTGGGATTCACAAATGATCCAGCAATGACACGCCATGGCTGTACATAGTTTTATTTATTGTTGTTTTGTTTTAATAAAATGTTTTATATGTAAATCCATAAATGACTAAAATTCTTATTAGTCCAACCTCACAACCATCTTCTTATTATTGGTTCGCAGAGGGACACTTCGGGGCCCAAGAAAGTTGTTGGGGGTATGCTGGTGTTGTGGGTGGAGGGTGTGTTACCTGCTAATGTGGGGAGATGCAGCGTGAAAGGGGTATCTCTCACAGAAAGATAGTTCAAGTTCAAGTCAGAACTGCGGGCTGTCTGCTCCCAAAGGAACAGCAGCGTAGTAGCTTGCAGATGCAGAGGCACAGCAGCGTACTAGCTCGCAAAGGTAGAGAACTGCATGCTGACGGACTGGCTTCTAAAGGCATAAATGTGAATTGGTGATGTTGGGCACAGAGAGCGTGAAAGGGTTATCTTCCTACTGGTGTCCTGGAGTGGAATTCATGCTGCATGGCGCTCACCTGTTTCTCCTTTATAGTTAATAAATCTTAAACCTTCACTGCCTCCATATCTTCACTACACAGAGCTCTGCTACATTAAATTGCCCCGGGACCTTTCTTTTATATTTTCACTTGATGGGAGCCACAAGATGGCTACTAACACTTCCTGGTTTGAAGGGTTAGCAGCCAATCAGAGGCAAGCTCGTGCTCGGGAGTTAGGCACCGACCAGATATATATATAAATATATATATATATATATATATATATATATATATATATATATATATATATATATATATATTACCTACTGGCGGTCGCCAGTAGGTAGTTATAGTTAGGATTTTTTTCAATGTTAAATCTCAACATTCTATTTTGAATAACTTTGGCGCCGGTTGACGAATCTGTCTGAAATTTTCAGGAAAATGGTCTCATGGCGGTCCGGTCCTTCCCTGAAAGTTTGGGGGGGATTCGTCAAGCGGGGGCCGAGATAAAAGGGGGGTCCCAAAACGCGTTTTCCCCATGTTAATTTCCATAGGGCGGTCGATTTCACTTTTAGCCCGAACGGCTGAATGGATTTCCACCAAACTTGGCAAAATTGTAGGGACTGGTAGCCCGATGTGCCTTTGCTATGTCTCAAGATATGTGCTCCAGTGGATTTTGAGTAATTTAGGTTCAAAAAAATATATATATCTATAGCAGCGCACCGGTGCGCGCACCGGGGAGCGCTCCAGGCGCGCCACGCGAGGTGCGCATGGAAAGCTGATTGGCTCTCGGGTGTCTGTAAACATTCGAAACAGTCCAGAGCGGTCGCCATCTTGTGTCTCGGTAAAATCGAGACATAAGAGGTGGCTAAAACAAAGAGGGAAATGACCATAAGGGGGCAGAGTAGACCCCCCTTGACCCCCTAGGTTTGATGTGGGGGCTATAAAAGGGCCCCGCGGGGCATTTAAAAATTTTTTTTTTTTTCGTTTTGCGCGGGGGAAGCGCACGGTGCGCGCACCGGGGAGCGGCCCTGGGAGCGCACTATGATGAAAAAAGGTGACAGAGTGTTTAAAAAATGAAGTTTTGATTTAGAAATTGGAGGTAGTTCTAAAAAGAACTTTTTTTTTTCTTCTTTTTGTTGTTTTATATTTTTTTTGTGTTTTTTGAACTTTTTGTACTTTTTTTGGCTTTTCAAAACAGTTTTATATATTTTTTTGTATTTTTTTGGGGGAGAAACAAAAAAAGGGAATTGAAACTGGCTCAACTGGAGCAAAAAAACAAAAAAACCAAAAAATTACTTCTTTTTGGGGCACTTGTGATTATCACCTGCAAGGACGATGAGTTTCACACTTTGTTCCCCATAGGAGATAAGTTTGCCACAAGCTTTGCAAGTAATTTTAAAATCAGCAAACCTCGGCTGAATGCAAGGCATCACCTCAGATGTTTCTGGTTGCGAGGAAGTGGGTTGGTTTCTTTGGGAGGGGGTCCTTGATGAATGGGGGAGGTTACTGGCCAGTTCCCGGAACTCTGCACGAGAGTAGTTGTTTGGATGCTTTCTTGTCATGTGCCGAATCATGGTATAGTTACCAAAAGAATATTTCTTATTTGGGTTGCCCCGTGAAAGTTCATCATTGCAGATGAGGCAAGTGACTTTGGGCGCATTCACCTTTTTTTTCCCCTCTGGAATTGAAAAAAACTCCCAAATGAAGTGTGGTTTGGGTTTATAAGGTGTGTTTTCTTCAGGCAGCCATCTTCTTCTCCCCTCCTCCTCTTCCTCTTCCTCTTCCTCCTCCTGTTCTTGACCACCAACATAATTTGGAGCTGGTCCTCTTGGTGGTTGTGGTGGTGGTGGTGGGGCAGATGCACCAGCTGATGCTACTAATGAAGCCATTTTATAGTACAAAATATTACTCAAAGAGCAAAAAAGTAGACAGAGCAACAAACAGGTCTTCCTCAGTCAAAGGACAAAGTCAGAATAAGGAAAAAAGGTGGGGTCTTTCATCATTTAGAAAAAAAAACTGTCCTGAACCAATGAGAAGTGTTATTTTCAGGTCACAAGACCAGGGGCTTCATCATTATGAAACCAAAACTGTTATGAACCAATGAAAAGTGTTATTTTCTGCTCACATGACCCGACGCGCTTACGCTACGCGCCCGGGGCGCGCCCGGGGGCGCGCCCCGGGTCGCGCAGCGTAAGCGCGTCGGAAGTTTACGTTGTGCGATCGTATTCGCTCGAGTACTTCCGGGTGCGCTTACGCCGTGCGTATCACGCGGTCGCGGCTACGCGATACGTCACGATCATGTTTTCGTTTGCGATATTGGCGCTCACGGGACGCTCCCCGGAGCGCGCCCCGGGGCGCTTTGTAAAAATACGCTTTTCGGGGCGCTCCCCGGGGCGCGCTCCGGGAGCGCTCCCCAAAATAATTTTTTAAAAAAAAATTGGGAAAATTGTAGGGACAGGTAGCTCTATTCTGAAGTGGTTTGTAAAAAACATTAACTTTAGAAAAATATGTATTGTGCTACATTGGGCTTAATATATGTTAGAGCCAAAATGTAGCCCAAATGTAGCCCAAAGTAGCCCAATGTAGCCCAAAGATGGCCACCAGAGATCAAAAATTGAAAATGTAGCCCAAAATTCAACTAGATGTAGCCCAACTGTAGCCCAATGAGAAAATGTACCAGAGTGTTAAAAAGAACAACTAGAGTGCTAACAGTCTTATTTATAAAGTGAAACTTATAGTTAGGAATTAGCATTAAAAAAACCTTTGAAATTCACTGAAAAAACCATAGGTTTCACACCAGTTATAGTTAGGAATTAGCATTTAAAAAACCTATTAAATTCACTGAAAAAACCATAGGTTTCACACCAGTTATAGTTAGCTGGAAATTTTACTGATATAAAACCATTGAAATTCCCACGTTATAGTTAGTCGGACTCACTATAACTTGCGCGTGCAATGCACTGCTGATGACATCACATATTACATCACTCATGACATGGTCAGTGACATCACTCATGACATCACTGATGACACCATCCTTGTGACACAGTCACAGACCTCCTCTCAGTGTAAAGTAACCCTTGAGACACATATTCAAAAATAGAAACTGAAATTTTTAAAAAATGGACATACCTATATCAGTTACAACAAGCAATTCTGTACTTCCACTATCTATATACACATCCACTCATTCACCAACAGTTCTATATAGTCACTCATACATATACTCACTCATCATATGAAGAGATACACCTATACATCCTGTTACACACCGACATTCATCCAAAAGTTACTCACACACATATTCACACGTGCAAATAAACTATTGAACAACCATTTATTTGAATATAGAGTTATACACACACTTCCACCTTACTTTTATTGAAAATTACACATATTTATTCTCTTAAACAATCACTTATAGAAACACATACTTATTTAAACAGGAAATCTTACAATCTCTTACTCTCACATATACTCACTTATATACATCAATATTCATATATACTAGATTAAAACATATGTAGTTACTGATAAAGACACTAGTGAGACAGTCATTCACTCACTAACAAACACATATAGACACTAATCCACCCATACAGTCCTGTACATATGCTGTCTTCAAAACACATACAAACAAAGAGTCAGTCACTCATGCATCTATGTGCTAAGTAATACCCCCACCAAACCATATAGACACTCATAGTGATACTAATAAAAATATCAAATAACCCATATACATACGCATGTAGCTACTTATCAACACATGTAGTCACTTATACACAAAGTGAAAGACTAATATATGTATTTAAATATTTAAACATAACTCACTAATATTTATTTTTCAGAAAGACACATATTCACTGGATGGTGTCATCAGTGATGTCATGAGTGATGTCACTGACCATGTCATGAGTGATGTAATATGTGATGTCATCAGCAGTGCATTGCACGCGCAAGTTATAGTGAGTCCGACTAACTATAACGTGGGAATTTCAATGGTTTTATATCAGTAAAATTTCCAGCTAACTATAACTGGTGTGAAACCTATGGTTTTTTCAGTGAATATATATATATATATATATATATATATATATATATATATATATATTTCCTTTAATATCTCAGAAACTAATGACCAGATTCACACCATTTCTACAAAAGTGCGCTTTCTGGACCAAGACCTTTCTCCCTGCCAAATTTGGCCTAATTCCGGTCAGCAGTTTGACCTGTACCCTTGTCTAAAGTTTCCTATGAAAAATGCATTGGGAAAACACGTTTTGGGACCCGCTTTTCTCTTAGCCCCCATGACCAATCGCCCCTAAACTTTCAAGGTAGGAGCTCATCAAAACAGAGAAACTCTTGGAGAATTTCGTAAACATTGGTTAAACGACGTCAAAGTTATAAGAATATGGGGGGTTCCAGGCGAGGGGCCAAGCAACACCCCTCCCAACATGAGTAAAGCCCCGGGACTGCGGGGACACCAGCGGGCCCCCGCAGCCCCAGCGAGCCCCCACAATTTTTTTTTCAATACCCCGAGACCTAGCCTACCCCGGAGTTTCATTAAAATAAAACGCAGGAACCAGCGAACCCAGCGCGAATTGCGCTTCATTTTTATTTTTTTATAAAAATGCTTTCATTGGCCCTGGGGGTCCTTCAGAGACTATGGGGTCAGGGTGCTTCTACCCTACCACCTTCTCTTGTTATATGCCTTTGTTTTTCTGTTTTCTGGTGACTCACGTCTACCGAGTCACAAGATGGCTGCCAACACTTCCTAGTTTGGAGTGTTGCCAGCCAATCACAGTGAAGCTTGTGCACAGGAGTTAGGCTCCGCCCAGATATCAAACCTTTTCTTTTTCTATTTTCTCAGCAACTACTGAATGGATTTATACCATTTAAAAAAAAAAGGTCACTTTCTGATCCAAGCACTATCTTTTTGCCAAATTGGGAGTAATTCCGTTCAGTAGTTTCTGCTGTAGCCTTGCACAGAGTTTCCTATGGGAAATTGATTTTTTCACTCTTATTTTTGGAAATTCTCAAAAACTACTGAATGGATTTACACCATTAAAAAAAAAGGTCACTTTCTGAACCAAGCTCTACCTTTCTGCCAAATTTGGGTAATTCCGTTCAGCAGTTCGGGCTGTAGCTCGTCGCAAAATTTCCTATGGATATTAACATGGGGAAAATGCGTTTTGGGACCCCCCCTTTTTTCTCAGCCCCTGCTTGAATACTCACCCCCAACTTTCAGGACTGGAGCTGACCTAGTTATACTTCTTTTTTGGAGAATTTCCCGAAGATTCGTCAAATTACGCCAAAGTTATTAGCAAATCAAAAAATGCTTTTCCTATTGGAAACTAGGTTCTAACTATAACTACACAACTGGCAACCGCCAGTAGGTAATACACACACACACTCATATATATGTAATAAAAAAAAATAATATATATATATATATATATATATATATATATATATATATATATATATATATTTGTTTATGATTACATGTATGGGTAGCGTTTGTTTGCAATAGGGTGGTGTTGGATAACAAGACAAAATATCGAATTCATAATATAGAATTACCAACATATCGAAGTCAAAATATAGAATGGACAAAATATCGAATGGACAGAATATATTGGTGAAAAATATCGAATTGAAGGTAAGTAATAGAATATCGATTTTTTTAAATATAGAAAGTCAAAATATCGAAGTATATAATATAGGTATTAAAATATATCAAATTTTTAATAATATCGAATTTTTTAAAGTGTTTTGTATGTCAGTATATAAGTGAAAAGTGTATATTATTTTTGTAATTTATTTTAAGTAATGAATTTTATGTAATTTAATTTTTGCGTAATTAAATTCTGTAGCGGGTTTTGGGTTTATAGGGGAATAGGGTGGGAATAATTTAATTATATTATATTAAATATAAATTTTTAGAAATTACTAATGATTTTTAATTTAATTTTGCGTTTTAGTTCTGTAGCGGGTTGTGGGTTTATAGGAGAATAGGGTGGGAAGTAATTTAATTGTAATTAACTACATGTTAAAAATACTTTTCGTGTATTGATAATGTATTTGCTGTTAATTAATTATTAATTGGTATTAATTTTTATTATTTATTAGTTTTTGTTATTAAAAATTAATTAGTTGTTAATTAATTATAAATTGGTAATTAATTTTAACTAATATTTATTTTTATTTATAATTGATTAATTATTACCTAATATTAAATTGGCAATTAATTTAATTAATGTTTTATTGGCATTGATATTCAATTTATTTTCATTAATATATTAAATCATTACTTTCTCTACTGTTAATTTTACTAGAGTGGGAATAGTAACTTTTACCCCTACACTATCCAACGTTTTCCCTACTGTTGCACTCTTTGGAGTGGAAATAGTAATTTTTATCCCTACCCTATCCAACACTTTTCCTACTGTTGCACTCTATTGAGTGGGAATTGTAATTTTTACCCCTACGCTATCCAACGCTTTTCCTACTGTTGCACTCTCTGGAGTGGGAATTGTAATTTTTACCCTCCCGCTATCCAACGCTTTCCCTACTGTTGCACTCTCTGGAGTGGGAATAGTAATTTTTACCCTCCCGCTATCCAACGCTTTCCCTACTGTTGCAATTTCTGGAGTGGGAATAGTAATTTTTACCCTCCCGCTATCCAACGCTTTCCCTACTGTTGCACTCTCTGGAGTGGTAATAGTAATTTTTACCCTCCCGCTATCCAACGCTTTCCCTACTGTTGCACTCACTGGAGTGGAAATAGTAATTATTACCCTCCCGCTATCCAACGCTTTCCCTACTGTTGCATTCACTGGAGTGGGAATAGTAATTTTTACCCCTACACTATCCAACGCTTTCCCTACTGTTGCACTCACTGTAATGGGAATGGGAATTTTTACCCCTAGGCTATCCAACGTTTTCCCTATTGTTCCACTCACTGGAGTGGTAATAGTAAATGTTACCCTCCCGTTATACTACGGTAAAAATATTGTATATTTTTTATTAATATTATGTTAATATATAGATATATATATATACATATATGTATTAAAAAAAATTAAATTGTATGTTTTTTACTTAAATTAATAATTTAATATTTTTAAGGTTATTTAAGTATTTTTAAGTATGTTTTAGTTAATTATATTTATTATGTCATTAATTTTAAATTAATGTTAAGACATTTAAAAAAAATTATATTTTGACTAACTATATTTTTTAAAACGATATTTGTGATTCAATATTTTTGTACTTACCTCTTTTTAGATAGGAATTCGATATTTTTGCATTTTATATTTTTTCTTCGATATTTTGGTAATTCTATATTTGTGTATTCGATATTATGTCAGCGATCCATTGTGCTGATGTATGTGTATTAGGGGTTTGCAGGATTGATGTTTCACTTGTCCTCTGTGTATAGTAGATGGGATAGTGTAAAGGGCAAGATGTATAATATAAAATTGAATGCGCAAATGGATTTGCGACCCATTTGCGCATGCAATTTTTGTCTGGGCCATGTACTTACACAATTTTGCAAGTAGCAACTAATTTTTGACTCACAAAATAGTATATTGCGACTCGCTATTAGGAAGGGGCGTTCACTTCCTAATAGCGACCGCGGAGCCACGTATGAATGTTTTGCAATAGCAGTTGCAAAACACTTGTACATTACTGTCCTCTTCAAGAGGGTGTTAATGATGTTCGAAATTGGAAGGGGTCCCCATGGGACCCTTTCCCCTTTTGACTCGCTCCAAAAATATTTTTTAATGGCAGGCAATGGTCCCAAAAAACCCTGTCCTTAAAAAATGAAACAAACATGTTTCTTTTTATTTTTTTATGAACTCCGCTTTCCTTTAAGGAAAATGGGCTGCATTTTTTTTTAAAAACAGCTTTATTTAAAAGCAGTCCAAGACATGCTGGTCTGCTGAGCCCAGCAGGCCACGATCCCTGGGAGGACCTGTCATTTCCAATGGGTTTGCAAACTGTGAGAGGCTCATTAATATTCATGAGCCTCGCAATTTGCGACCCCATTGGGAATCGCAAACAGTGTTAAAACACACTGTTGTACTCGCAAAATAGCGTCTCGCAAATTGCTAGTCATAAAAGATTAGCAAATTGCGAGGTGCTATTTTTCACATAATACATCAGCCCCAAAATTAGGGGGTCATTATGATTGCGGATTTTCCGCATCCTCGGGGCCGCCGGAAGCCACCGCCGGCCCCGAGGATGCGGAAAATCAGCAGCGGACTGACCAAAGACCCACCACCAGATTAGGATGGCTGGTGGGTCCTGGTTTCCCTCCGCAGCTTTTCCGCCACGGTCGGATTACAACCGCGGCGGAAAAGCTCTAATATGGTGACGGTGTCTGGAAGACACCGTCCACCATATTAGGATGGCCAGTAAAGTTTGCTTTTCCGCGGCGGGTTTTCCGCCGTGGAAAAGCATACGGAACTTCACTGCGGGGGCCCGTTGCGGGCCCCCTAGATGAAGGGGGGGTGGGGGGTGCACATGGGGGGTACCTATGGTACCCCCCTGCAGTTGCATGCAGAAAGCGGCAGGCACCGCGCGGTGCCTGCCTCTTTCTGCATGCAAATGCAATGCGTGCATTTTTAACATTGCCGCGGGTGCAGCTTGAAGCTGCACCCGCGGCAATGTTAAAAATAGAGGATGTGACCGCAACCCTTGCGGTCACATCCTAATTGCACAGGAGGGAACTCCGCAGGCCATGCGGAGGTTCCCTCCTGCTCTGGGGTCGCAGACGGACGAAAGTCCGTCCGCGATCCTAATCGACCCCTAAGTTAAGATAGTGAGGCTAGATTTAAGATTATTTAGGGTAAGTTAGGCAAGTGTAGGTGTTTTAATAAGTTAAGATAGTGTAAGGTAGTGTTAGGTTTAGTTAGTTTACGTAGGTTTGATAATTTCTATAGATTAAAACAATTTTTACTTTCACTACATCATCATTTCATATTTGTGAATTGATAGCATGAAGAAAGTTGTGTTCAGTATATGATGTAGCTATTAACCAGCAATCATTGTAGGTAAATGTTGCTTTGTCAGAGGCACATGGAGATTTGATAGTCTGCCTTACGTTTGAGTCATGTATGGAGCCTTTTCCAATTTTAGGCACTGTAAATCGGCATCATCTGGAAATTTTACCACAGCACAACACAGGTAGCATACTACTGGTGCACTCTTTGTGAAAGTGATAGGGCAGGTACAGTTGAGATAGTTTTGTCACTACAGATTATGGATTTTTGGCTGCACTGGGACACACACTGAGACATGCCACTACCACACACACCCTTGTAACATTGTGCAAGTGGGTCAGTGCTTTTGGATGGTTACAAATAATGAATGTATCCACACCTACCTGAAGAACCTCCATCATCATTGGCATTGACTATTTGGTAAGTGTGGCACAACATGCAGCTCATTTTGGGTAACTACTTTCAAAGTTTCCTGCCCATAAGTCTCCCATGTTCTCTTCCCCTGGGGAGGTGATGCTTTGTGCCTGCTTGTGTGCTCTCATGCAAAAGTATGTGTGTAGAAAGTACCATATATGTAATGTGTGGTTACACTTGCATTCAAAACATATGAGGCCTCTCGAGCACAGAGGAACATATTTATCCTACTTATCCCAGTGTTGCATTAATCACCATTTATCAGGAGACACAGGGCCCCAACAACAAACCTTGCATTTCTTGCATACTGACATCAAAGGTATTGGATTGGCCTCTGCATCCTTGTGTGGCACAGGTATGATGCTGATTCAGAAGGAGCATGGGCATGAGTATCTACCTAATATTAGTGTCACCATGCTAATTTATGACCTGTAGGATGTCTTCCATGTGAGCATTGAGACTATCATATTAAGATGATTAAATGTTCATGTTCACTGAACAATATATATGTAGATGAGATTAACAGTGTTATGGCCTCACCTGCATCATAGACCCCACTTATAGCAGCTTAGTATTTGTGTGCCTAGAAAGAGTTTTTCACTTTGTGTTAGTCAAGTAACTGTAGTTTATTGTCACACCCTGACAGTCCTTTGGGAGACAACGCATTCCTCATTTTGCCATTGCAGTGGATGGACTTGTTGTTGGTGCATTTCAAATAACTGCTTGTGCCAGTGGTGTTACCTTTCTCTTTGTGAGCTGCTAAGAAGTGGGGTATGATAGTACATATCCTCTATGGTATATGTAGTCCTTTCAACTACTACCTGCGTAGTAAGCATATGGCGTTAATAGGCCCGGCAGATGGCAGAATGTGATAGGTCAAATTACCTGTGTTGGGATCTGGCAGGCAAGTCCATGCACTAATAATGTAGCCATCTGAGGGAGATATGTACTGCTGAGGGTTTTTAGTCAAATGAATGTTGTGCTAGAATATTTACAAAGCTTCCAGTAGGAGATTAGGTATTTTACAGTGCTGACAATAGACAGTGAGTAGGGAATGCTAGCCTCTAATGAAGGTGGATCGATGTGATCGATCCCTAATACGGATAGGCAATAGTGTGGAGATCCCTTCCTTTTTTTGGGAGGAGTGATATATATGTTACGCCGTTTGCGAATGTGGTGGAATATTTCAAATATTGTAAATACCACCGCTATTGAAGGGATTTACTTACCAAAATGACAATTCTCCACCTAAGAGGAATGTACTAACTTACATTTGAAGATTAAAAAATAAGATTTGCAACCTATTTGTATTTGGTAGGCAAGTCCATGGAAACAATATGACACCAAACAAGGTTTAATGCATAATTTTGTTTGAACTTTATTGTACAAAATCTTTTTGCGGTATATTGTGAGAAATTTTAAATGTGTGACTTTTTTTAAAATAAAAAGTGTTTTTAACTCTGTGAAAAGGTATAATCATTTTCTACTGTGATATTGCCAATGTAAACATTGTATGGATTATGAATTTGCAATTTAATAAGGTATGTGTGAACATACCATTTTAGCCTAGAGTCTCTTGTAGTGGCTCTAAAGTTTGAGTTACAATATTTTTTGCAATACCAATTCTAATGGCTTCTTAAAGAGTCAATGTAGTACACGTATGTAGTTTCATACTGCCCAAGGGAAGATTTGATTTTTACTATCCCTTCCACTACAAACATACGACACTCCGGGGTGTAAGAGTAAATTCATTTATAAATGTGGCTCGATCACCATGAGCTTTTTTCGCAGAGTTTGATGCAACAACACTAACATTGATTGTGAGAAAAGGCTGACCAGACAGAGTGCATTTAGGAGACATTTCATGCAACTTGTAGAGGTGAGGAGAATTTCGGTGAGGAGGAATAAATTGCCATTAGGGAATGATGGCTTCTTCAAAAACCCACAAGTGGCTAAGATCAACAGGTGCACAAACAAAAGGTGCAGTACTGGGTGACAAAGGAGGTGGCATCATGAGAGTCACAGGACCACTAGGTAACTGGCCACGAAGCACAGACAAATGTTATCTTGATGTTCGCTGACAGAAACTGGGGAACTCTGCATCTTCCATCCCTGATGGGTGTTGTGCCCCCCTGTAGTTGGTGATGTTTGTGTCGGAGGCATCTGAGGCACACACACATCAGGGGCAGATAATGTGGCTCCCCTGTCCTCACCAGCTTTTGTCCGTGCCAGTAAGAAAGGCAGCACATTGCTGCGAAGGGTCTGATGGCTTCTCAACAAGGCAACAACATTGCAATTGAGGGCACCTATTGTTGTTATGTAAGAGTCCAAATTGCACTCCATAAATTCCAAGATGGTAGGGATGATCCCCCGCTGGGTGACAGCCCGGCTTTATTTTAATTCACTTTATAATACCCATTGATGTGTAGAGAATATCTTCCAACAAGTAAATTATGCATTTTACACTGTTGTTGCCTTTAATGTGGCAATGTCTTTACATTGTTCACACAACCACTGTCTGATAGGAGGGCCTAATTGTATGATGCCACCCATTGGAACAGATCTAGGCAGCTTGATGGTCTGATGCCTGAAAGAGCGAGTGCAGGTAAAGGCCCCATTGAACATACTGATTAGCTTTTCAATATTATGGCTACATGGATGTAACATTCTCTTATTGACAGGACTGCTGTGAACAATTGCACCATGTCACCAGGGTAACTCCCTTCACTCTATCCATCAGTGAGGCCACATCACTGACAAAGTAATGTAATTTTCTCATCTATGACATTTGATCCTGCAATCTGCCTTTCGCACAGTATACCAGACCAATCTGCATTGCGGTCTGTCTAGTGTGCAATTTGTGCACTCATGTGGCCAAGGAGTCCTATTTGACCCACATACAAAAACCTCTATACCAAGCAAGCTAACTTGCTGCAGCCCAGAAAGGGTAAGGGCATGCATGTACCATACATTACTTGTTTGTGTGGATGCTAGGAGTTTCTTTGCACACACATACATCTCCAGAGTCCAGACCAATAGACACTGAGACCTATCTCTGATGGGTATAAGCACCATTTCACTTTGAAATATGCAACCACTCATGCCTACTCAATTTCCTCATTACCCACAATGCTCATCCGCAGAGTAGCACTAATTTTTTCACTCAGCCCCACTCACTTGCACTTTTTATATGACTCTTCTGGCAATCATTATCCAGTCCAGGGACTCAACTTCATCTCAATCAATGATGATTCCTAGATCATACATTAACTCTCAGGAGACACCATCACCATCCACATCATCAACAAACCTACCGGTATGTGAGGGCACTGGCTCCTGCTGAACCTCACAAGATAGTGGTGAGTATATTTAAGCAGCATATGCCTACCCTGACTGACCACACAACTAGACCCAAACACCTCACCCTCCAACCATCCCAAAAACCTGCCCTTTATTCAGGACTCCTACCATCCCGAAAACCTGCCCTTCATCCTGGACTTCTACCTCACCCTGTCACTTTTCTATTCCTTGTTTCACAGCCACCTGCTTCCACATATGTTGCGTAGTCAGACATTTCTTCGTATGACTCCCTCCTGAGAACCAGGATACCATCACCCAGGCCCCCATCACATATAGAATGTAGTACACCAACAGCCTCTTCTATGGCATCCCTGCACACCAGCTACACCTATGTTAATGTATCAAACACAGCAGTGCCTGACCAATGCTCAGCCTACCTTGTGGCACACATAAAACACCTCACCTCCTTGAACAGAGACACACTGCCAGTTCAATATGCTTAGCCACACCTACAAGGCACAATACTACCAGGAATCTACCTAGCTCACACACCATCTATGTTAAAATCAAACATGCATGGACCTCTGCTGTGTATCAGTTGAATTCACCTCTACCTCCAACTTTCATTTGAGAAGGAATGAAGGTAAGGTGGTCTCAAACATGGTTGCAACACCTGTTAAAACCTCCCACAGCACATCAGGACAACTGCATGCAATATGGTTTAGTGCTAGTGACTGATCACCTGGCTCTTCACATGATCGCACTTGGAGAGCCTTCACATACATTAGTTTACATTCCACTTGCATATTATAAAGTTTCCAAGGCACATGCATGATATGCTGCTGCAGCCCAGATTTTTTACTTGGTATTGTAGGACCTGTAGTCATGATCAATAATAAAGTAGACTCAATTACAAGTTCCAGTATTAAAAGGACAACCTGCACGGGTCCAGTGCATTACTCATGGACATAGGAAACTTGGTAGAGATGGACTAGGGTGATTGAATAGTCACTGCTGAAGATAGTTACATTTATGTGATGGATGACTTAACATATGATATATTCCTGCCCTTTCCCTTGCACACAGTGCAGTGCAGCAGAGCAAAGTTGTCCATTGCTTTGACTTACTTGTAGTTTTTCCTGGTCCTCAACTGAAGCACTGTCCTGTCCTTCCCCTCTTACCACCAACTTTGAGGGGATGACGAATGCCATCAGCTCCTCCAATGGGTACAACTCCTCCTGGATATGTGGTCCTCCTCTTGTCCTCATTGCTGCCATAAAGTTATTGGCAAGTTTCTCTTTGGTCCTGCGCTTATAATCATGCCAGTGCTTCTTCCACTCTGGCACTGTCTTTTTTGTTTTGCCTACACTGTTGATCTTATCTACAATGGACTGCCAAATGGCTTCCTTCTTCCTTAATGGCAAGTTGGAGGTGACAAAAAGAAGATATTCTTTCTATGACGCCTCGGATTATAATTTCTGGTTGTACTCTGAAATTAGCCTTCCTTTTCTTCCCCCGGCGTGCTGTCTGTTCATCTTGGCTTGGGTTGATTTTGTTGAGCTCCATATTGAAGTATTTGTGGTCCTGAATTGCAGAGAAATCCAATGCATAATTTTTTCATGCAAATGCGTCACCTTTTTTTAATTTACTGTAATAACCAAGGACCTGTGCACACATAAGATCAAAACACAAAGCATGTTCATGTAATGTACAAATAGATTAAAAAATCGCTATGTCTTTTCTTGTTCTTTTTAATGCTTGTTTGCATAGAGACCAGCCGACACATGTTTCGTCAAAGTGTAGACAACTCTGACTCTTCAGGGCAAAGTCGTAATAGATTAAATGAATAATCCCAAACCCGGTGATAATTCCAACCCGGTCGGGGTCTGGGTAGATGCAGAAGCAATGGCAAACACAATAAAGATCCGGGGTATTCAGCTGATAAAAAGCACAAATAAATCCAAGTCCAATGACCAGATAAGTAAGGTTAGCTGCGTGTATCTGTCAGTATTCAACCGTAACTATCTGAAAGATAATCAGTGAGCGCTGTAAAGTATACCGATATAGGGTCTGTGAGAGACGGGTTCGTCTGTCAAGAATTATTCACGCTACAACTAATGAAGTCAAAGCCTTACAAGACACAGAAGCAGTGTCAAAGCCATCAGGAAAAACAAGACCCCATGTCTCAGTGTTCATCCGATCTTCCCGTTAGCTGAGTATGCCGAAAAGACCGGACTTTACAGGGCTGTTTTGTGGCACTTTACAACACACAATTCCCCTTTAACAAGATTAGCAATTTTTTGGATTAGGGGGCCGTGAAACCCCCTGGCCGTATTTATTAACATACATTATTTAAAACAAAATTTTAAAAACAAACATTTTAATATTTACATAATAGGCAGAAAAACATACAATTACTTGGATTACATTGGAAGGTACAGATGTCAGATTGCTAACCTTAACATGTCTCTAATACAAAGGTATTCCTATCCGAATCTAACATACGTTAAACCAAATAATCATACTATCATTTTCTTTTGTGCGTATCACTATTTGAGCCTACGGCAAGGTCAATAACTGGCGTCAAATCCTTTTTAAATTATGGCTGCCCTGCAATCGGAGTGTGCATGCGCAGAGGGCCTGTTCACCGTGAGGGTACTTCCCCCCCGTACGCTCTGTATATTATCCCCAATTCCCCATAAGGGGCCCTTGCACGTGCGGGGTGGCCAACCAGCCTACTGAAAAGTGTAACTCGCACTTCCCCACACCCATCCAGCCAACCGGCTGTAACTGCCCTTGGAGTTCTTTGAGAGACCACTTGTTCCTCCCCTTGGGTGACCCCATTCAAGAATGGCACCGCCCTCTAAGGACCTTAAATTTACTGATCACCAATCATGACCTTACCTCCTGACCGAGGAATAGCGCAAAATACAACAAAACATTCATGTAAAGGAAGACATTCCTGAAAAAGAAAACTATTTCCAGTCCCTAGGGAAGAGAAAATTACTACATACATTATAAATGTATCAATGATATGACAACCTGAAAAATAAGGCAATACAACAAATACATCCTTTTAATCCTGCTTTTATGGGATGATGGGTGAGGAAATCAAAAAACTGTTACTACTTGCGACCTAGAAGTGATTGGGATCACTTCCTGTGCGCACACCAGGAACCAACTGCTCAATGGCAAGTATAGCGAGCTAGTGTCGTCACTACTGTGCACGACAAGCCCGCCCCTGTTTGGGACTCGGGCCGACCGACCGCCATACCTTGTGGCGTGTCTAATGCCTGCCCCACCTTCCTATATGGTCTGGTACGTCCTAGACCTCCTTCTCCCATCTCAGTACCCTTCATAAAATATAACACGTGTACTACCAAGATTAGGAATTTTTTGAATTAGGGGGTCGTGAAACCCCCAGGCCGTATTTGTTAACATATAATATTTAAAACAAAATTTTAAAAACACACATTCTATTACTTACATAATATGCAGAAAAACATACACTTAGTTGGATTACATTGGAAGGTACAGATGTCAGATTGCTAACCTTAACATGTCTCTAATACAAAGGTATTCCTATCCGAATCTAACATACGTTAAACCAAATATTCATACTATCATTTTCTTTTCTGCGTATCCCTATTTGAGCCTATGGCAAGGTCAATAACTGGCGTCAAATCCTTTTCAAATTATGCCCGCCCTTCAACCGGAGTGCGCATGAGCAGAGGGCCCTTTCACCATGAGGGTACTCCCCTCCCGGTCACTCCTGTACGCTCTGTATATTGGCTCCATAAGGGGCCCTTGCACGTGGGGGTGGCCAACTAGCCTACTGGAAAGCATAACTCCCACTCCCCGGCACCCACCCAGCCAACAAGCTGTAACTGCCCTTGGAGTTCTTTGAGAGACCACTTGTCCCTCCCCCTTGGGCGACCCCATTCAAGAATGGCGCTGCCCTCTAAGGACCTTACATTTACTGATCACTAATCATGACCTTACCACCACAGACCTGCATAGTGGACCGACTATCAGGCCCCCCCTCTGCTCCCTGACTAAAAGGTCATGGCCGCCTACCTAGATCCACCTAGCCATACTAACAGATTTTCCATGAGAATTTGATTACCTAATTTTGACAAATGTACGCCATCTTTTAGGAAGCATGGCTCCCCCTGATGCACCCATGGGCAATTGTTTGCAAATGTGGGGCACTGAACAGTCTCCCTATTTTATTATTACATCTCCTGAAGAATGATTCAGTGCCTTCACAGACTCATCCCCAGCCACTGAAACCTTGGCATCATTTGTGACCAGACTAGAGTGCACCCCGGGCATGTCCTAGCTAACCATCCTACTCCAGTAAGTATTGTTTCCATCAGCCCTCTTCTACACAAGTGTACCAGGTCATTCCTTCCCAAGTGTAGGATAATAATGCTGGGGAGACTGTCTCTTTTGTCACATACGAATGACCGACCACCCAAACATCATGCGGTCTGTTCTTGCGGGCGTGTGCTTGCTCCTCTGTTGACTGATGTTGCTGCGCCACCATTGGTTTCCCCCTTGTGTGACAGGTTTGAAAAACTGAAATTTGAGCAGATAAGAGAAATAAGTATCAGAGACGCAGCCCAGTGTTGTACTTGTAACATATGTAGCGACACACAGGGCCCGATTCACAAAATGAACTTACTACTTTTGGCATTCACAGAATGCACTTACTACTTTTGGTATTCACAGAATGAACTTACTCATTTCGGTATTCACAGAAGTTAGGACTACTAACTTTAGGACGCCTAAATGCCTTCTGTGAATACCGAAAGTCTTAAAATTAGGATTTTTCTCAATTTAGTAGTAGTAAAGTTAGGACTACTAACTTTAGGACGCCTAAATGCCTTCTGTGAATACCGAAAGTCTTAAAATTAGGATTTTTCTCAATTTAGTAGTAGTAAAGTTAGGACTACTAACTTTAGGACGCCTAAATGCCTTCTGTGAATACCGAAAGTCTTAAAATTAGGATTTTTCTCAATTTAGTAGTAGTAAAGTTAGGACTACTAACTTTAGGACGCCTAAATGCCTTCTGTGAATACCGAAAGTCTTAAAATTAGGATTTTTCTCAATTTAGTAGTAGTAAAGTTAGAACTTTACTACTACTAAATTGAGAAAAATCCTAATTTTAAGACTTTCGGTATTCACAGAAGGCATTTAGGCGTCCTAAAGTTAGTAGTCCTAACTTTACTACTACTAAATTGAGAAAAATCCTAATTTTAAGACTTTCGGTATTCACAGAAGGCATTTAGGCGTCCTAAAGTTAGTAGTCCTAACTTTACTACTACTAAATTGAGAAAAATCCTAATTTTAAGACTTTCGGTATTCACAGAAGGCATTTAGGAGTCTTAAAGTTAGTAGTCCTAACTTCTGTGAATACCGAAATGAGTAAGTTCATTCTGTGAATACCAAAAGTAGTAAGTGCATTCTGTGAATGCCAAAAGTAGTAAGTTCATTCTGTGAATCGGGCCCATGGTGTTAGTAGCAATTGGACGACCAGCTGCCAATTCTTTGCACATCATTATGGAAGCCCTTGCTGCTGCCTCAGTTGCTGCCCCTATCCTGAATGAATGAGTTCCAAAATGTGCTGGGTCCAGCCCTGCTCTTTGTAATGCCATCTCCATGACTCTTTTAAACTGGAATTTTGTGAGTGGGGTACCATCAGTATGTATTAACAAAGGTCAACCTTTTTTCCCAGGTCTCCCTTTCAAAAAGGCTTCAAGGTGTGTGATAGAGCAACAAGGATTACCAAGCGCCCAATGTAACACCATCCCTTCCCCTCGGCTGGCTTGATCAGTTTTGGATTTTTAATAGATATCAAAAAGGAATGCCCTTTGATCCATACTCAGTCAAACTGCAACCCTCCCTGTCTATCCTGTTTGTTCTTTGCTGTCAATTCCCCAATTCTAAGTGTGCCATAGAAGGCCAGTGTAAAGGCGGGGCTGAATAACTGAGTTTCCTCAGTGGAGTGACAAATATGAAGTGGGGCCTCAAGTAAGGATACCAAAATATCCACCCCTATAGGCCGCCTTGAGTCTGGTTCAGCTCCCTGTAGGTGCTGCAACCCCTTCAAAGCTTTCCTGACTATGAAGTTACCAATGGGGTCCTTTTGGCCTTTAGTGTGAGCAAAGAAGGAGATCGCTGCCATATGTCGCTTAGCTAACACCGCTGACTGCCCTTCTCTACGCATAAACTCAAGGTAATTGAGAGGCACCCCTGTATCATGCCATCTCTTAACCCTATTTGGCCCAAGAAATGTACTGTATGACCCAAACACCCCTTCATATGCCTTCCTGGTCCCAGGTGCTAGGCTAGCTGCCATGAGGTCCTGTAGTTGGGGGCACCAATCTGCCAAAGTAGTTCTGGCAAGGGCGTGGGACTCTCAGCTGCCTTCGGGAGGTGTGCCCTGAAAACCTGCATCTTGAAGTGAGAAAGTGCATCAGCAGCATGATTCAGCACCCCTGGAACATGTTAAGCCCTGACTTGCATATTCAATCTCATGCATAACAACACTATTTCTTTCAGCAGACAAAGGATATTTTTACAGTGTGCTGCTTGCTGATTGATGCATTCCACAACGGTCATGTTGTCCAACCAAAAGACAACCCGTTGATTGTGCAGTTGTTCCGGCCAGACTGACAATGCCACCCAAATGGGTAATAACTCCAAGAAACAAATGTTTTCTGTCAAACCGCTCTGCACCCACCAAGCTGGCCATCGCAGTGCCACCCACTCAGTACTGAGCATAGCTCCAAATCTCTCACTACCAGCAGCGTCTGTCATCAATCCCAACTCTGCTGAAGTGGTGAGCGGACCGGGCCACACTACCATGCCATTGAAGTCCTGCAGGAATGCTAACCAAATCTGCTTGTCCTGCCGAACCTCAGTTGACAACCTGGTGTGGTGGTGTTTTTCCTTCAGACCTGACATGGCTTGTGCGATGAATCTAGAGAATGGGGGGCCATAGGGATAATACGCAGGGCAAAATTTAGTTGCCCCGCCACCTATTGTAGCTGATGCAAGGTAAGCTAAGCATTGCTGCAACCCTGCCTAGAATTTCTCTTCTGGTAATCGAAAACAACCCCCAACGGAGTCCAACTCGAACCCCAAGAACTCCAATTTAGTAGTTGATCCCACAGTCTTTCCTGGTGCCAATGGAACCCCAAAAGCCTGCATGAGCGCGCAAAATTCCTGCAGCACCCACCCTCACTCCCGGGAACCCGGTGACCCCAGGAAAAGGAAATCATCCAGATAATCCAAAACACCATGGTGTCCGTCACCTGTCTGAAAACCCATTCCAGAAAAAAACTAGATTTCTCAAAATAGGAACAGGAGACTGAGCACCCCATGGGCATACACATATCCATATAGAATTTTCCTTGGAACTTGTAACCTAGAAGGTGGAAGTCAGAGCGGAAAGCTGACTCAATGTCCTGACTTTGCCAGCAATAACCCTGGCCCCAAAGATCTGAGCAGCTCCACTGCCTGGTCAAAAGATGCATACTTTACACTACACAAATCTTCACTAATAGGGTCATTCAATGATTTTCCCCTGGGTGCAGATAGATTATGAATCAGCCTAAATTCCCCCTTTACTTTTTTGGGAACCACGCCCAGAGGGGAACAGACAGAATTACTGACTGGGATGCAATCAAATGGCCCTGCTACTCTACCCAAGTGCATCTCCTTTTCAATCTTTTTGCCGCCACACTAGGATTGTTCCTAACCGAGAGCTGATTTTTGCATTCCATGGTCCCCACATAATGAGGCGCTGGGATCCTAAAATCAGAGCTGAAACCATCTTGCAGCAATTTTGCACTTGAATGATAGGGATATCTGTTTAACCATGGTATCAATGCCATAACCTTAATGGGCGTACACATTATCTGTGATGCCACACCCTCACGCCTGTTTCTTTCTCCCTTTATCCCCCTTGATTTCTTGTGACATCTGGACTCAGGGTGAGATGGGTGGGCACAGAAAGAGCATGCATGTTTAAGTTTACACGTGCCGTGGGTTCTGGTACATGTACGCCTGTTGAAATCCCAACAGTTCCCTTCCCCCCCCCCCTCTCCCCCCCACTGCTGGAACTAGCGGGGAAACCCCAAGGAGGGTGCGACCGAAAGGGCTGAAAGGACTGTGGGGTCTGTACTTTGGGAGTTTCCTGAAACCCACAACCAAAATTGTCTAACCAGGCAATCATATCCACTTGATTCCACAAGAGTGATGGATCAGATGCCTTTGCCCTCCTGAAATTTAAGTGATACTCCTTCCAACCCTCACCCCCATATTTATCATGTGCCCCTGTGATCCTGCTCTGATAGCATGCCATTTCTGCCTGTAAATTGGGAAAATGCTCTGCCATGATTGTCATATAAACTTAAAAACCTCTGACCTAGTTAATCAAGTTCTCTTCAATTCTATATTTCATTAATTCATTGGCCCACTCCCTCTGGAGCATCCCATCCTCTGCTTTTTGGCTTCCTCTCTTCCAGTCTCATCTAACAACAAAGAAAACATACTAATATAACTTCCAACCATACTCTTTCTTTCACCTCTAGAGTGACATGCCGCGTCAAATGCTCCCTGTTGGTGTGAGCCTCCCCCATACCTAACAAAGGCAATGTTATTTGCGTACCTACTGGCGCTGCCCCAGCTGGCTCAATGAGAACGAAAGAATGCTGAATGGGAAGAGATAGATAGCAGACAAGGAAAAAGCAGAGTAACAGAAATAAGATGAAGGGGTAGGCGAGACAGGGAGACGGGGAGAAAAACTCTGCCCAAAGTCCGGCTTCTCCACTATTTATTAATTTAAAGGTTTTATATAGTGCTGGCTAGACCCCGAGGTATCAGAGCACTTCACATGAGTATCAGACAATAATTGCAGGTTACATCTTTACAAAGGTTACACGGTTATTAGAGCATGGCAACATAGTGAAAAGTAAGGTTGAGACATACAAAAAGGAACATATAGGTAAGGGAAAAAGCAAGCAAAGGGAGAGTGGGGGGGAGGAGCAGGGGAAGTAGACAGAGAAAGGAGGAGGGAAAGAGGAGGAGGGTTAGAGACACGGCATGGCAAGAGGAGGGGGAGGGTGACGGGTACACAAACCGGTAGATGAGTCAAAGCTGTACCCCAAAGTCCAGTAAGCTGTGATACCAGTGGTATAATTTCCCCATATCTGTTGCAAGAGGCTCCCTAAGCGCAGTGGACTCTCTCAGAGGGGTCTCTGAGATTCCAAGGCCTACTCACTGGATCCTTCCCCAAAAAGGGGAGAGGGAGTGGTTTGGCAAGGGGTGCCATATAATACCTCAATTATGAATGGCTCCCTTGGCGCTGTGGACTCCCTCAGCGGGTACGCTATGACTCCAGCGTATATATCTTAGATCTTTCCCAACAAGAGGAGAAGGAATGCTTAGTTAAAGGGCATAAAAGTATGGAGGGCTAGGCGGTATTGCGGGCAAGGGGAAAGGTTCAGGTGGGAGGGGGTTGGAGCTAAGGAAGTAGACAAAGAACGAAAGAATGCTGAATGGGAAGAGATAGATAGCAGACAAGGAAAAAGCAGAGTAACAGAAATAAGATGAAGGGGTAGGCGAGACAGGGAGACGGGGAGAAAAACTCTGCCCAAAGTCCGGCTGGGTAGGTGACGGTCAGAGGATGAACCAAGGCTGATCTCCTCAATAGCTGAACAGAGCAGCTATACCGAGCGTCGGACATATGCTCATTGTGCGTTGATTAGGTGGTGGTCGCTTCCACCCCTCTTTCACCCCTGCTCCATTGCTGCCTATTTGATCGGTTACCCTGCCTCAGGGTCCCAACAGGTGCTCCAGTCCCAGGCACATTCTCTAACTAGTGACAGTAGTAGCAAAGAATTGCAAGACCTCTGTTTCCCCATTTTGGTATTTGCGAGGGTGTTCAGTATATTGGGCGTCACACTTATCTGGATCCGGCGTGACAACTAACCCAAGTTCTGGGGTGCGCCCCCCGTGATCCGGGCAACCCTCTGTGGATGGTCACTGTCTGTTGAACTTCGCTGGGGGGAGGGGGAATAGACAAGGATGTCCACTACTCTATCAAACTTCATGATTGCATGGTCTCCCTAAGCAATTGCATGAGTAGGCATTGCCTGAAGTTAAATTCAGGTAAAACCGAGGTGGTGCTTTTTGGAAAGCGTTTTCCTCTATGGTCACCAGTCTGGTGGCCAAGACCCCTGGGTTACCCTCCTAGACAGATAGCAAAAGCCAAGAACATGGGGGTCATAATAGATGAAAAGCTTCATTTTAATTCCCAGATTTTATAAGTGGTGTCCTCTACATTCTTAACCATCAAAACCTGTGTAAAATTCTTCCATTTATCCCTGCTCATTGGTTCCATTTTGCCAGATTTTCATGGCTGATAGCTTTGAGGCTTAAAAAGATCATGTTGTGTTTTCACCTTTGCAAGAAACGTTAACAGCACCCATGACAGCCCTATTTGTGATTGGCTAAGGACATTTTTTCGAAGTGGTTTTCCAATGGGACAACACTATGCCATAGGTGGCGGCCAGCTCTTTATTAGTTTCCACAGGGGCAGTTCCTCCCACTGTTATGACCAGTGACGGTGAGCCTGTAGCTCCTTGTCAACTGCCCTGCTGATCTACTATCTGTTTCGCCTTAGAGAGTAAATCTTCCCCACTAAATGATGCCCCCGCTGCTGGAGATCAATCTCCCACTTTTCCTAACCAAGGAAGAACTTCAGCCAAGTTAGACACCAAATCAGAAGGGGTTGAGCCAGTACCATCTAATATCCCCTCTGGCGGGACAACCGGGGCTCCCCTTTCCTGTTTCCGGCTGCCCACTAGTCCCCAGGGGAAGGAGGATCCCTGATGTACCTGGCCCCACCCCTTCATCCCTGGGACCCAGTGTTGGATCCTGACCCACTGGCTCAACTGGTTCATTAGCTGGTCTTTTCTTGTTTCCGCTTTTCTTTGCATGAGGGGGGAAAACCTTTTTGGAGCCACTATAGCTGTGGTTCCCAAACTGTGCGCCGCGGCGCCCCGGTGCGCCGTAATGAGGTGCCAGGGGCGCCGCCCACACTAGGGTGACCAACCGTCCTTAAATTCTGTCATTCTTGCCATCACAGGGAGCAGTGCTGCTCCCCTGTGAGAGGCCTCACCCCTGCTGCTGGAGGCGCCTCGCACTCCTTCAGGAGCACGAGAGCAGCCCCTCCCGCCCATTGTCATTCAGTATGCCGCTGATTGCCATTACTGAATGTCAATGGGGCAGTCTGGTGGTGTGACACCATGTGGCGGCCTCCTCCTGCCTCAGTGTACAGAAGGGCATTCTGTACGATAACAAGTAAAACGCCCACGCTGCAACTTAGAAAACACTTCCTTCAAAGAAGCCTGCAAAATAAGTTTAAAAGAACAGGTTATCGTTCTCTCACTGTCCTGTCATTTTAGAACTGAATTATTTTTAATATTGTATTCAACAAAGCCATGGTTGCTCCTTTTTTTTTTTTACGGAACTAGCAACCATTGACAAAGCCAATAGTCCTGGCTTGTTGAGGTGTAATGATACTTGCTGTATTATATATCTGGATGCAATGACAGAGACAACATAATACCAGTGAGGCGGAACACTATGCTAAGAGCAGATTTTTAGCCTAGGTGTTTTAAACTGATCTCAATTACGTCAAACACTCCCTTTGAAGAGACCCCCCAGTTTTTTTACACCGCTTAAAGCCCTGGAAACAACATCATGTTACAGTAACCTCATATCCTGGCACTGTGCACCATGCATGACTCATGCCTTCTGCGTTTTCAGTCTGCCTATGTGCAGGGGCATAGTGAACTCTCCACCACCCGACCCCTTGCTGTAGTTCATTCTTGATGGGACTCTTATGCCTGCAACTCTGCAAACAAAGGCTCTGCTCATAATGTGAAAAGGTGGGTGAGTCAATAAGTGAAGGAATGTCTGAATGGCTGGATGGATTACTGAAAGGATGAATGTATGAATGAAAGGGGGAATGGATAGATAATGAAAGGATGGATGGATGAGTGAATGAATGGAAGTATGGATGAGAGAAAAGGTAAATAGATGGATGTATGGGTGGAAGGGTAGATGTATGGGTGGAAGGGTAGATGAATGGGTAAAAGTGTGGATGGGTGTGTGAAAGGATGGATGGATGAGTGAAAGGGCAGCTGATGGGCAAGTGAATTGGTGGATGGGTGTGTGAAAGGATGAATGGGTGGATGAATAAAAGGGTAGATGATGGGCAAGTGAATGGGTGGATGGATGAATTGATAAGTGAAATGGTGAATGGATGGATGAGTGAAAGGGTGGATGCAAGGATTGATGAGTTAATGAAAGGGGGTAGATGGACAAAAGGATGGATAGATGAGTGAAGTGAAAGGGTGGATGGATGAGAGAACGGATAGCTGGATGAGTGAACGGATGGTTGGATGAGTGAAACAATGGATGAGTAATAGGATCGATGGATTCATGGATGGATGATAATATCTAGTCCTGAAAGTTTATCTCCTCAAGGTGCACCTGCCCCTCTCCCCGTTGACATAGGCCTCCCTAATATTAATACACACCTAAACCATTCACATAGTGATAGCAGCTCCCAGACAGATATCGAAAGGCATGTTGATCTGCACCTGCCCTCACCGCCACATATGACTGCTGATATGGGGAACCCCCATAACAACCCTAGCTCCATCAAAATTTTATCATGGAACATTGCAGGTTTGGCCTCAAAAATCAACGATCATTCCTGGATAGCCTTTGTTAAAAACTTCACTATATTGTGCTTTCAGGAAACTTGGCTCACCAACAACAATGTTTTCATTGAAGGTTTCCAAAGTTTCTTCGTTCCCGGTCTTCCTTCATCCAGTGGAAGGGCAAAGGGGGGGCTGGCAATTTTCATTAGCCTCTCCCTAGTGATACAGATAAAAAACAAACGTCAAGACAATATCAACATACAGGTCTTGGAGCTTAGAAAAGGCAAAAAAAGTACTAACTTTGGTTAACTTTTATAATGCCATATCGCCCTCAGGTGATTGCAATATCGTCAAACTCCACGAGTACCTTCACGATAACCTGGCAGTTCTACCACGGAACAAAATTATTGTAGGTGATTTTAATGTGCATATCTGTGGTCACCCGACATTGACATCCCTGGGTTCTATGGGTTGTGGAAATAGATCAGGCCTTCATTTTGTGCACTGCCCACGTGGCTCTAATATGAATAACCTAATAGACGGCCTAGACTTGAGAAATGCGATGACCCTGAAAGAGGATTCCTTTATCTACAAAACTCCAACCTATAAAGGTTCAGAACAAAGCTCATTTATTGATCATATATTGCTCTCCGTTGATATGGCAACTACAGCTTCAAATTTTAACATCCATGAAAATATCCATAGTGACCATAATCCGATCTCAGTGGAAGTTAAAAGTGGACTGTTTGAACTCAGCAAAAATCGCAAAGACCCAGGTGTTTTAAAATTAATTAATGGCAACCGACGACTAAAGTGGTCTTCAATAAACAGTGAAGCTTTACTTGAATCAGTTAAAACGAGTTGTGTTCAAGAACTTACCATCTGCTCCTCTAACACCACTCCCCCGGATCTTATACTATCTGCCTTTGCTGATTTGACCAAAAGAGTGGATCAACTGCTCTCTGTACCAATGAACGGTCAAGACAACCAACAGCCACGATGGTTCGATCATACCTGCTCAAGAGCCGGTCGACAACTAAAAATGGCTCTAAAGAACAAACCAAGGGATCCCACATTAATCAAACTATTACGCTCTGATTATAGATCTGCTATGGCATCACGCAAAAAAGCTATAAAGGTGAGCATCTGGGAATCCTTACTCGATCCATCCATCCTGGGCAACAGCTCCAAGTTTTGGAGCCTAATCAACAAACCAATGTTTGACGATCCGAATGCTGTTACAATTGGAACTTGCATACCCGAAAGCGACTGGGTCTCTCATTTTAGTGCAATTTTTAAAAGCGACGACACACAGCAAACGCAAGTCCCAAAACTCCTTGTAGAAGCTCCGTTGTTATTCACAGACAAAGAAGTGGAAAGGGGGATTCGCTGTCTGACTAGCAACAAGGCCCCGGGCCCAGATGGCCTCCCCCCAGACCTATTTAAATCAAACGTCGCCTTCTGGGCTCCAATCCTCACGGCAGTGGTCAACGCTGGAGCCGCTACCAGGGCCAATAAGTCCTGGGGAGCCTCAACTATTGTACCCATGTACAAAAAAGGAAACAGAAGTAACGCAGCTTGCTACAGGCCAATTTCACTGATTAACTCTGTCGCCACGGTTGTTGGTGGGATCATCCTAAATAGGTTATCTACCTGGGCCAAAAACAACAATGTTATGTCGCCAGCACAATATGGCTTCAGACCAGGACATTCCACAATAACACAATGCCTGAACCTATACCTAATTAGTGGCAAATATACACTGGCCAGAAACGGTATACTCAATATGGCCTTTATGGACCTTTCATTGGCATTTGACTGTGTCGACAGAAATAAACTTTGGGATGTCTTGCTGAAAATGGGGGTTGAAAAAAACCTAATCAATTTCTTGGCCGATCTTCACAGCGATACACAAGCGAATGTGCGATACACTAAAGACCTAAAAGTGACCAAAGATTTTAAAATATATCGGGGGGTCAGACAGGGCTGTATTTTAGCGCCTTTTCTTTTTAATTTATACATCAATGATTTAGAGGAGCACCTTTTAAGAACAAACACGGATTACCCATACATAGGTAAAAGGGGCGTCCCTGTCCTTCTCTACGCTGACAACGCCGTCCTTATCTCAAGAACTGCACTTGGCCTCCAAATTTTACTGGATTCTTTTTTTCACTTTATGAACTCTCGAGGCCTGTGTATTAATAACGCCAAGTCATTCATCATGAAGGTAGGACATGGGTCCAAGAAGACTTACCCTTTATCCGTTAATGGGGAAAAAATACCCTACACAACATCTTTTTCCTACCTTGGTGTATTGTTCGACAGTAAACTCACATGGGGACCAGCGCTAAAGAAAAAGAGAGGAGACTTAATAAGGACCAACGCGGCAATAACTGACTTTGCTCGCAAAATGGGCAACACACCCGTGGCTGCGTTAATGAAATTATACCAAGCCAAAAGCATATCAGTTGCCTGCTATGGGAGTGACCTCTGGGGGTTCTTACCAGTGCCTGATCTAATAATCACAGAAAATAACTTTTTAAAACAAATCCTATGTTTACCGAAAAGTACGGCCAACTTCTCCATCCATGAGGAACTGGGCATGCCACCTTTAGAGGATAAAATTGCAGTAAACCCCCTCTTGTGCTGGCTAAATAGTTGGATGAACAACGAAATACCGTTCACTCAGAACATTTTATCTGAAGCACTCACATGGGATGGGAAACTAAAGATACCCTGGATAAAGTACATTCGAGACTGCCTTCAAAACCTGGGCAGGTTGGACCTCTTCTTAGCTCCACAGTCAGTAACAAAGTATGATGTAACATCTGTAAAAACTACTTTTCTAATGACCCGTCAGTTGGCGAGGGAAGAGACTGAACTGAAGAAGGGCAGTGTGTTGAGTCACACTTTATCCAAAACATGCATTTAAATAGAACCATATTTATCCTGGGCCGTCTCCAGATATGAGCGCTTTTTGATGACTAGATTTCGTTTTGACCTCTTTCATCTGTTGCTAGCCGTGCCCAGTGGCGCCCATAGGGGACAAGTGCTGCCAGCTTGCGGCTGCGACAACAAGTCTCCGCAAGATCTGGCGCACTTTTTATTTATATGCCCATACTATACCGTACCTCGAAAAATGTTTTTAAAACCTCTTCTTAAAAAGTTGAATTTCGTACAAATAAGGCCCGCACTAATTTATCTTAAAATGTTGCACTGTGAAAGCACTTTATACGTAATCAATTTTTTAAAGACAGCCCTGAGATTTAGGAAAAGTATGGAAGGATAATGAGCACCTTAATGAATTGTACTACCGCTCTTGTATGAGCTGTGATAGGGTATGTCACAATTTACTGTTTTATATCTAACTGTTTTTAAATGATGAATTGTTTATATATGTGTTACCTTTTTTTCCATGTACTTTTATGACTGATTTTACTTTCAGTCGAATAAAGAAATTTTGAAAAAAAAAAAAGAATGGATGAGTAAATGGGTGGGTAGATGGATGGATAAGTGAAAGGGGGAGGGAGAGAGAAAGGGAGGATGAATGACTGAAAGGGTGAATGGGTGGAAGGATAAATGACTGGGTAAATGGATGAGTAAGTGAGTGGGTGGATGGATGAGTAAGTGAATGGATGGCTGGGTGGAAGAGTGGATGCATGGATGATTGTACAGATGGATGGGGTGAAAGGGTGGGTAGATGAATAATGGATGTATGAGTGAAAGGGTGGATGGAGGGATGGATGAGTGAAATGATGGACGGAAGGATATACGGTGGATAGGTGTGCAAATGGTTGAATATGTTTGGATATAGATGGGCACACAGATGGAAGGACAGACCTTTTTAGTGTAAAAATAAGGCTGGGGATACTGATTACGACAGACCAAACTCAATGTTCCATTTTCTCAGAGCGGGTCTCAGTACCAAAAGGTACTGAAAGCAGCAGCTGGCATAAATAAGGGTTTGGGACCAGGCACTCTGTTGGGGAAAAAAAAGAGGGATTGGGATGCAGCCAAAGTGATTGCCAGTGGATGAGATTAATAATTCAAGCATTCCAACCAATATAATACGTTCATTGCGTCCCAAATACTTTAAGGAAGATAACAGGAGGTACACACCACCCACCCACCCACCGGTAAAAAAATGGTGGGGAGCCACGGCCAACTGCCGATTAGGTCAGGGGAGCCACAGGTCAAAAAAGTTTGGGAACCACTGCACTATAGTATGCCTTGGCCTTTCTTCCACCCCTTCCTGTCCATCTAGTTTTTCTTTGAGATCTGCGAGTGCTTCACCCATCTCATTTACTCTCTTTAATTTATCTTCCATATTGACCATTTTCCGCATCATGGTCTGCATCAGCCTCTCCATGCGAGAAGGCTTCTCCCCTCGTTTTGTATTACTGGCCATAACCCTTTCCAAAAAATTGTCAATCCTACTAGGTACTCCTATTGAAACTCTTTATTGTGTTTGACCTGGCTGGAACCCTGTCCACGCCTTTACCTCACACATGTTGGAGGCACACAAATGGCAACTATCACTCACGCTACCAGAGCCACTCCACTCCAGCTAGTCCAGCGGGGCCAGGGAGTATTCTCTACCCAGGTTGTTCCCGGCAGAGTCCGAGTGCAGGCCTTCAAGGACGTCCTTTGTGCTGCACGATGAAAGTGTTTCACATAACCTGTAGCGTGTGAATAACTTGTCTGAAATACAAAAAACAGTGAAAATGATGCCTCCAATTGAGGCTAAACAAACTGCTTGTGATGCAACTCCAAGATAAACACAATTCACCCCAAAACTCTATTTGTCCCCAGCTCCTCCTTCAAATTGAAAATAAGGGGTATTTTATCCTTTAAAGGATCTCCACAAACTGCCCAGTCACCCCACTATACCTATATATAATGGGCCCCCACTGAAATCACAGATCCTGCAATATGCCACTCCATTTACCTACTCCTGCTTGAACAATTCACTAGTATTCTCGAGGTAGCACCGTCAATTTATTCTAGCGCGCTGACCTTTGTTGTCCCCAATGCGCTAAATGCAGGTAATGGCTCTAGCGTGCCTCAATCCTGTTGTGAGCGATTGAGTCCTACACTCTATAACCCACTCTAAAGAGAGAGCGGATCCCAATAGCAATGGTATCGGCAGACACGGCCCACGCCTTGCTGCAGATTACTCACAGCCACGACATTCAAACAGGGAACCCCACCGCACCTTACCGCGCTTCACTCAGTTTGCAAAAACAAAGCGAATCTCAATCCTGTTGAAAGCGGGAGCTCCTAAACTCCGCAACCCACTCCCACTTTACGCTTCACTTGGCCTGGCAACAACAAACCCAGAAACGTTGCCAAAAGAATCTTGCCTCGTGTCCAGGATGCAACATGAATCGCCGCTACAACGAATCTCGCCTCGTCCACGAACTCGCGACTCGTTTGCTTCACTGCTTCGGTCGTCATCGCCTCAGCTCCCGAACTCCTGAAACAAAAAGGGGAGAAATCATAAAAACAGCCTCCTAGCGAGGCTGGCAAGCCGGGGAAAAAAGACGCAGATTTCCATCCATCCCAGCCTTTTAACTGTCCAGCCAGGCCGGTTCTAACCATCCTGCCATTGTTCCTACTTGGGCAGGGAAGTCATTGGAATCACTTCCGGTGGATGCACCAGGAACCAACTGCCCAATGGCAAGTATGGGGAGCTAGTCGCATCACTACTGTGCGCGACAAGCCTGCCCCTGTCTGGGCCTCGGGGGCCGGCCGACCACCATACCTTGTGGCGTGTCCGATGCCGAACCCGCCTCCTATTACCCGCAGCACTCATCAGGGTTGCCCATTCTCGCCCTTCTTTTTGCAGTGGCAATTGAGCCATTGATGGCGAGACTCACACAGCATCATGTGACGATATCATGCTTTATGCTAGCCATCCTCAGGTAAATCTTGTCCTGCTGATGCACTATGCTTCGGTGAATATTCAGGGGTCCAGATGAATTGGGCCAAATCTATGTTGTTCCCTCTTGCAGATGGTATGCATCCTTTTCCTACTGATTACGCTTCAAAATGGGCACCTGACCTGATAGCTACTTAGGTATCGAGCTTAGCTGTGAATTTTGGGAACTAGGGCGTGCCAATTACAGGTGTGCTGTCACCAGGTCTGAGGGTAGAATACTGACGTAGTTTAAACTAGCCCTGTCCCTCATTAAATGTATTGTGATAGCGAAGATGGTAATTCTTCCCAACATCTTTTACCTTTTTCTTAATCTGCCTCTTCCACTCACAATTCAGATTTTACAGAGTTTGAAAATTAACCTTGTTACATCGATACGTGCTGGCAAAAACCACACGTTTCATTGAACCTCCTTACTTTGCTGCTTCCTGAAGGGGGTCTGGGTGCACCCAATATGATGATATCTGTCTGCCTTGTGTGCCAAAGCCTAATTCCTACATTACTGTATCCACCCAACGCTTTATCAGCCACACAAAGCCATAGGAACTGATGGGGCAGCCCCATTGTTGACAGTACTCTATTCCTCTTTCAAGTCTCCCAGGGTGGAAATAAATACTGTTGAATGTATATGCTGGGCATGAGAAGATCTGAGGAAGTGCGCAAGAATACCATATCTAAATGCCTCCTCCATCCCACTGGGTAAGAACCCTCAGTTTCCACCACTTTAAGAAGTAAGCCAGACTACGTCCCCGTGATTGAAATATTACTATATTCTCTGAGTTGTGTCCGGAGGACCAATTTATTCCTCCCATCGTCTCAACATCATCACCAAATCTCACCACATTAGACACCCTCCTGTATTATCAACTCAGGGCCACCGTCGTGCAATACATGATACATTTCAAGCTCCTCCACTGCCCCCCCTTGAACTGGAACACATCTTCACTCACCCCCACCCTTCGGAAATTTACAATCCTACTTTTTAACATTATGCTGTCCTCTGCACCGCTAACTGTTCCAGCGGCGCGGGCGCTGTGAGAAGCAGACACGCAACCTCCCATAACAAATTAGCAGTGGTCCTTCTGTTGTAGCCAGCTCGAGGCACCATCCCCAAAGTACAGACTATGCTTAATGCATTTCAAATATCTCCACCAGCTGTATCGCACACACTTACATTTTTTCAAAATGGGGCTTGTCCCGACCCACAGTGTCTCAGATGTGCTTTCCCACAGTCTTCCTTTGTTCACCTTGCCTGGTTCGGCCCGAAGGTGGCGGCTTTTTGGGAACCTGTATATTCAACAATTCACAACGCCATTGGGCAGTCCCCCCCTTACACACCTCTAATGAGACTATTGGGCTTGGTCAAGGATATACCACCCACTGTCCGCTGACACACCACCATGTTACTCCTTCTGGCAAAGTGCAAAGAGGCCATGCATTTGTTTAGGAGACCTGTTCCCATCCTTCAAGCGTTTTGGCACCATTTTATTTATTAAATGATTCTCTATTTTTGTAAATTAAAGTGCAATAATTATTGTGTTGTGTTTTCAACTTTTTATCTGTTTTGATACTTCAAAATGCTATCTATATTTTCTTAAGTTAAGCCTGTCTGCTCTGTGCCATAGGTGTCATTAGTTGAGCTCAAGGTTAATTTACGGAACCTTTACTGGGTTTAACAAAAAAAGAGACATGATTACATGAGGTGGACAACCAGCCCACCAGATAACAATCCACTTTTTCACATCCACCATTCCAGCTTCCTACCCTTCCACCCTTCTTTCCTCACTCCTGACTCTCCTTATATTGCTTTTACTTAACTATTCCTTTACATTCTTACTTCCTTTTTGCTGCTTCCTTCCCATTTGCTACTTTTTTCAGCCCCATATTCCTGTCTTTCCTTGGCCTTTTCTCTCATTTTCTTAATTCACCTTCCATATGTGTTGCCATTACATCTCTTGACACTGCAGTCTTTCTATTTTATCCCTCTTTCCCTCTACCTTTCATGTTTTTCATCTATTCTTGTTTCATCCTTCTCTTAATATTCTGTATGTTTCCTCACACATATACCCAGGGCCACTGGAATTATGTCATTGTGCGGTCAAGGTGATTTTTTCATAAATATATATGTGCTGCATTTGCAGCGTAATCCTTCAACTGCCACATAATCTGCAGATTTTAAGAACATATGTTTTGTTTGCCCAAAAGGTTCAAAAGGTACTGAAAATGCAACAACACCTATTGCTGTGCAGTGGAAGGCCCTGTGCAAAGCTGGACTAGTCACCTTTCTGATGCTTATTGCTATATTTGTGTGTTACTCAGGTACTAATGAGATGCAACCAATACCCAGACAGTGTTGCTAAGTTTAAAAGTGGCAAAATAATGTAGTAATACTATTACAAAACGTGCCACATTATGAAGCATAATTTGCCTTTCCTTGCTGTGTAGTTTACTCAACCTTGCTGCATAATTTGGATCTCACCTGCCGGATAATTTCACTGGCCCTGCATATACCTCAAGTTTTTTCTCACTGTTATGCACCAACACCCAGCCACTTGACACTATTTCCATACCAGATTAAAAGTGGGGCTGTCGTAGACGAGGGTGATTGGTAGATTGCATAAGCGAGATGCCAGTTGGTTACTATTAGGTAAACCCAACAACTGAACAGAATTTAGAGGGCCTCTTACTGTTTTATTAAAACTAACAGCATGTCTGTGAGGTCCATATATAAACTCGTATTGCCTTTTTTATCTAGTCTGTGGGCACCTTCAGCCACCAAGGGTCGTATTACATATTGTCATTGTTTGCACCGGGCGCACCTTTGAAAAATATCATAAGGAATCAAACCTCCAAACCCATACCTCCCTTAACTCAGGCATTCAAAGCTTGGTGACACAGCTTCGGAACCTTTTTCAACAATAAAATTGTCAAGATCGACCGCGCATTGGCTTGAATCCCATCTCTCTCAATGAGATCAAAATGTCTAAAACCCTTGTCAACGCTTCTGTGAAATCTCCAAAACAGTGGTTATCTTTCACTCCCATCCAGAAAGCAGAGCTAGTCAATCTAATCTCCAATGCCAGGCCCTCAGCTCATGCCCTGGACCTGCTCCCGCCTCTCCTGACCAAAGACCTGAAGCTAGTCCTAGCTCCAATATGGTGCAAGATCATCAACAGCTCATTGAGCTCTGGAATCGTACCAGACTGCCTCAAGGTAGAGTAAGTCACACCACTATTAAAGAAACCAGGACTAGACACTAAAGATCTGAATAATTTCAGACCAGTCTCGAACCTTCCTTTTTTGGCCAAAATCATGGAAAGATGTGTACTCCCTCAGCTAACCCATCACCTAGAAGACATCAAACTACTAGATCCCCACCAATCGGGCTTCAGAAAGGGATGCAACACTGAAACTGCAATCCTCAATGTCATAGATGACCTACTCAAGTCACTCGACTCGGATCAATGCCGCCTTCTCATCCTCGGCTGCATTCAATACAGTCAACCACAATTTGCTCCTAAGGCTTCTTCAAGAAAGAGCTGGTATACAAGAGACGGTCCTTCACTGGTTCTCTTCCTTTCTTCACAACTGATGACAGAGAATAAAAATCAAAAACTTCGAATTCAACCTCCTCCCTGTCATCAGAGGTGTTCCACAAGGGTCTGTACTCTCCCCCCAGCTCTTTAACATCTACATCGAACCCCTCACCTCTCTACTCAGAAAATCTATCATCCCTTTTCATCTATATGCTGACGACACGCAGCTCTATATGGAAACTACCTCAAATGATGACGTCCAGAGACTAAACAACATGCTCAAGGAGGTCCAAGACTGGCTCACAACCAATCACTTGAAACTGAACCAAAAAAAAACAGAAATACTACTCATCTCCAACAAAGATGAGAACCCTCAAATCGAAGAATGTCTCAAAGCCATTGATGCCAGACTCAGTGAAATCTCTAGGGATCACCCTAGACCCAAAACTTGACATGAAGAAACACATCTCAAGATTGGCTAAAAGTGCCTTTCTCAACCTAAAACTACTATACAAAATAAAACCCTTCCTCCCACCCAAGGACCTTCAACAAGCCACCCAAGCATTAGCCTTCTCCAGAATAGACTAGGGGATCGCGACCTTGACGAAGTCAGCAAAAACCCACCTTGCCCCCCTAAAGACTACACTCAATGCAGCAGCAAGAATGGTCTCCGGAATTAAGAAATTTGAGCACATCTCTCCAGCCCTCAGAGAACTCAGATGGCTCCCAGTGGAGTTGCGAGCCAGCTTTAGAACAGCCTACCTCACGCACAAAGCCCTGCATACAGGTAAACCAGAATATCTGGCCGCTAAACTCAAAAGGAGAGGCCAGTCCAGAAACCACAGGAGCTCCAGCTCGCTACTGCTCATCCCTCCAAAAACTCGCAAGCAAAGAACCACAGTTAAATCTTTTGCTGTAAACGCACCTAAAATCTGGAACTCCATCCCACCCCACATCAGAACAGTCCCCTCGTTTTCAAAATTGAAGAGCCTACTCAAAGACCTCTTCCTCGACCCGACTTGAGGGAACTGACAGACCCTGGACAATCCCCCAACTGTCACCCCCTCTTCACTAAAATTCAAGCATGACAACACGGTCGCAGCTCAAGAAATCCTATGTGTTCAAACATGTTGATGGCCGATTCTGTATGGTTGATTATCAGACCCTACCCTCTGAAGTAGTGCAAGAAACCCTTCTATGTTTAATATTTTTGATTCCCGATTATGTATGGCTGAATATCAGACCCTACCCCAGCGCGTCTTCCCTGCAACCATATGCCAGTCCCTCGCTTGCCCTTACCCACATGTTCCCCCACTTTCCTGGATCTCATGTCTGTTCATTGTTGTATATGTTGTGAAGTGCTCTGATACCCTTTGGTCCAGCTAGCGCTATACAAAACTACTAAAATACTTGGGGTCCCTGGGGGCCAACTAGCCCCCCAGGAAACTCCAGTATGTGCCAGGGGGCTGCGTTGCAGAGAGGTGTTCTGAGGCCATGCCCCTTTTTACACCTCTCTGCAACGCAGCTCTGTGGCGCTTAATGGAGGTACCTGGTGGACTGGCTGCACCCCAGGGACCCTCAGGATTCAAGGGGAGTTAATCCACCAACTTAAAATGTGCCAGGGGCACGTTTGCACAGTGGTGAAGGGAGGGGCAGGGCCTGAGGTGACATGTGTGCAAATACACCCTGTGGCGCATTTTAAGTTGGGGAATTATTTCCTCTTCAATCCTGAGGGTCGCTGGGGACCAACTAGCCCACCAGGTACCTCCAGTAAGCTCCACGGAGCTGCTTTGCAGAGTGTTGTGAAAAGGGAAGTGGCCTCTGAACACCTCTCTGCAACGCTGCTCTCTGGCGCATACAGGAGGTACCTGGTGAGCTAGTTGACACCCAGGGACCCTCAGAATTGAAGAGGAATTAATTCCCCCACAGGGCTTGTTTGCAGACATGCCACTTCAGGCCCCGCCCCATCCTTCACCATTGTGGCAAACAAGCCCCCTGGTGGGTTGTAAATTGGGGAATTAATTCCCCTTCAATACTGAGGGTCCCTGAGTGCCAAAAAGCCAACCAGTTACCTCCAGTAGGCGCCAGGGAGCTGCTTTGAAGACAGGTGTTCAGAGGCCGTGCCGCTTTTTACACCTCTCTGCAACCCAGCTCTGTGGCGCTTACTGGAGGTACCTAATGGACTACTTGGACCCTAGCGACCCTCAGGATTCAAGTGGAGTTAATGTCCCAACTTAAAACGGCCACAGGGCGTGTTTACACAGTGGTGAAGGGCGGGGACAGGGCCTGAGGTGACGTGTGCAAACACGCCCTGTGGCACGTTTTAAGTTGGGGAACATATTCCCCTTCAATCCTAAGGGGCCCTGGGGGCCAACTCGCCCACTAGGTGCTTCCAGTAAGCGCCACTGCGCTGCATTGAAATGAGGTGGTCCAGGCTGTGCCCCTTTTTACACCTCTCTACAACAGCGCTTACTGGAGGTACCTAGTGGGCTATTTTGACCTTAGGGACCCTCAGGATTCAAGGGGACTTAATCTCTCAACTTAGAAGGGCCACAGGGCGTGTTTACACAGTGGGAAAGGGAGGGGACGGTGCCTGAGGTGACGTGTACAAACATGCCCTGTGGCGCGTTTTAAGTTGGGGAAATAATTCCCCTTCAATCTTAAGGGCCCATGGGGGCCAACTAGCTCACAAGGTGCTTCCAGTGAGCGCCACTGCGCTGTGTTTCAGAGAGGTGGTCCAGGCCATGCCCCTTTTTACACCTCTCTGCAATGCAGCTCTGTGGCACTTACTGGAGGTACCTAGTGGACTACTTGGACCCTAGGGACCCTCAGGATTCAAGAGGACTTAGTCTCCCAAATTAAAATGGCCACAGAGCGTGTTTACACAGTGGTGAAGGGAGGGGACGGGGTTGAGGTGACGTGTGCAAACACGCCCTGTGGTGCAATTTAAGTTGGGGAAATAATTCCCCTTCAATCCTGAGGGCCCCTGGGGACCAACTAGCCCACCAGGTACCTCCAGTATGTGCCAGGAAGCTGCGTTGCAGACAGGTGTTCAGAGGCCACGCCCCTTTTTACACCTCTCTGCAACCCAGCTCTGTGGCGCTTACTAGAGGTACCTAGTGGGCTAGTTTGACCCTAGGGACCCTCAGGATTCAAGTGGACTTAATCTCCCAACTTAAAACAGCCACAGGGCGCGTTTTCACAGTGGTGAAGGGCGGGGACGGGGCCTGAGGTGACGTGTGCAAACACGCCTTATGGCGTGTTTTAAGTTGGGGAACAAATTCCCCTTCAATCCTGAGGGCCCCTGGGGGCCAACTTGCCTACCAGGTGCTTCCAGTAAGTGCCACTGTGCTGCGTTGCAGAGAGGTGTTCTAGGCTGTGCCCCTTTTTACACCTGTAATTTGTACTTGTAAAGCGCACTAATACCCCAGCTGGGGTGTCCTGGCACTGTAACGCATACCGCTGTGGAACCCTTCCTGGCTTTACCCTGTGAAACGTCCACTCCTGGCCACCCCCAAGGTGAAGCCAGGCATCCCAGAGCTCTTGGGGCCGTAGTGGAGATTAAACAAGCTATTTCAGAGTGGGACCCATGATTAGAATAGGCACAGAGGCGAGAATTATCAGGTCCGAGGAAATTGAGCCCAAGACCCGCCGAGGCAGGAATTGAACCGTGGTCCCGGGCCAGACCTCTGCATCAGGGTCTGCCGCTCTAACCATTGAGCCACACTTCTCCACAACAGCGCTTACTGGAGGTACCTAGTGGGCTAGTTTGACCCTAAGGACTCTCAGGATTCAAGGGGACTTAATCTCTCAACTTAGAAGGGCCACAGGGCGTGTTTACACAGTGGGGAAGGGAGGGGATGGGGCCTGAGGTGACGTGTGCAAACACACCCTGTGGCACGTTTTAAGTTGGGGAAATAATTCCTCTTCAATCCTGATGGCCAATGGAGGCCAACTAACTCAGCAGGTGCTTCCAGTGAGAGTCACTGCGCTGCATTTCAGAGAGGTGGTCCAGGCCATGCCCCTTTTTACACCTCTCTGCAATGTAGCTCTGTCGCGCTTACTGGAGGTACCTAATGGACTACTTGGACCCTATGGACCCTAAGGATTTAAGTGGAGTTAATCTCCCAACTTAAAATGGCCACAGAGTGTGTGTATACAGTGGTGAAGGGAGGGGACGGGGCCTGAGGTGACGTGTGCAAGCATGCCCTGTGGTGCAATTTAAGTTGGGGAAATATTTTCTCTTCAATCCTGAGGGCCCCTGGGGGCCAACTAGCCCACCAGGTGCTTCCAGTAAGGGCACTGTGCTGCGTTGCAGAGAGGTGGTCCAGGTCGTGCCCCTTTTTACACCTCACTGCAACACAGCTATGTGGCATTTAGGTGGTCCAGGTCGTGCCCCTTTTTACACCTCACTACAACACAGATATGTGGTGTTTACTGGAGGTACCTAGTGAGCTAGTTGGACCCTAGTGACCCCCAGGATTCAAGGGGACTTTATCCCCCAACTTAAAACGCCCACAGGTTGTGTTTCCACACGTCATCTCAGGCCCCCCTCCCTTCACCAGTGTGTAAACGCACACCGTGGCAGTTTTTAAGAGGTCGTTTTAATCCCCCTGCCCTACTATATACTAGGGGCTTACAGAGAAGGGCACGCAAATCAGTGGGGGACCCCAACGCATAGTGTTAGCTAGTGTATGTAGGTGTTTTCACTGTATTCTAAGTGTCTTTTAACCTAGCACTGGCTCTAGGGCTGGTTAGTCAGACTCAGTTACCACCAGTACCCGTCTGAAAAAGTTGAGGGTACAGGATGATTTTGCAACAAGGCTTCTTTCTGCTCCTCTGTTTGTTCTTTCTGCATGTTTTCCTTCTTCCTGCACTTTTCTTCGTCTTTGAGGACTTCTGCATTCTGCATTCATTCTGCATTTATTTTTTTCCTTTCTGTGCGTTTTTTCTTCTTTCTTCACATGTCCTACCTCAGTAAGCATAGTTAGAAACTACCATTTAAAAAACCTTTGAAATTCACTTAAAAAACCATAGGTTTCAGTCACATTAAAGTTAGAAATTATCATTTAAAAAAACTTTGAAATTCACTGAAAAAACATAGGTTTCAGGCACGTTATAGTTAGGAATTAGCATTTTAAAAACTTTAGAAATTCACTGAAAAAACCATAGGTTTCAGGGGCGTAATAGTCTTATAGTTAGCTGGACATTTCACTCGTACAAAACCATTGAAATTCCCCCATTATAGTTAGTTCAGCTAACTATAACTCGCGCGCCCGCAATGCACTGCTGATGACGTCGCATATTACATCACCCATGACATGGCCAGTGACATCATTCATGACATCACTGATGACATCTCAAATGACATGGCTGATGACATCACTGATGACATCATCCTTGTGATAGAGTTGCAGACCTCATCTTACCCTAATATAACCTTTGGTACAATCATTCAAAAATAGAAAATACAATTTTTAAAACAATGGACATACCAATACCAGTTACAACAACCTAGTCAGTAATTCCAAGATCTACAAACACATCCACTCATTCACCAACAGTCCTATATGGTCCCTTATACATGTACTCACTCATCATATGTACTCATACACCTATACATCCTGTTGCACACCGCCACTCACACAGATAGTCACACATGCTAATAAATAATCAAACATCCATTTACTTGAATATACAGTTATACACACACCACCACACTTACTTCTACAGAAACTTACACATACTTACTCTTTTAAACAATCACTTATAGAAACACATACTTTTTCATACAGGAACTCTTCCAATATCTCACTCTCACATACACTCACTTATATACACCAATACTCACATATACTAGTTTAAAATATATGTAGTTACTTATAAAGACACTATTGAGACAGTCATTCATTCACTAACACACCCATACACACACTCATCCACCCACACAGTCCTGCAAACATACTGTCTTCAACACATATAAACAGTGACTTACTCATTCATGCATCTATGCACTAAGTAACACCCCCACTGAACCATACAGACACTCAGACACTCACACTGATACTTGAAAAACCAAGTAATAACCCATATAGACACTCATGTAGCTACTCACTGATACAGATATTTGCATATTTAAACATTACTCACTAACCAATGTATTCACTAAGATACACTTAATCAGTATGTTATACAATCAATTTTACACAAAAAAATCATCCAATTAGACACTTATATACCCATTTATTCTTCCATTGACGTTGAGATATACATATATAAAATATATTTAATTTTAAGAAAAACACACATTCACTGGATGATGTAATAAATGATGCCATCAGTGATATCATTTGAGATGTCGTCTGTGATGTCATGATTGATGTCACTGACCATGTCATGAGTGATGTAATATGTGACGTTATCAGCAGTGCATTGCGGGCGCAAAAGTTATAGTTAGCAGAACTAACTATAATGGGGGAATTTCAATGGTTTTGTACGAGTGAAATGTCAAGCTAACCCCTGAAACCTATGTTTTTTTCAGTGAATCTAGATATATTTACAATAGTTGCTGAAGTAACAAGAAAGCCCCATGGTTCACCGACGAACTCAAGAGCTCCAAGAAGAACTGGCGAGCCCTCGAGAGAACCTGGCGCAGAGACCCTACACCGGACAACATGACTGCTCTCAAGCTCGCCACCTGAAGACACCACCAACGTATCCACGCCACCAAGAAAACAGCATTCAAGGAACGAGTGGACAACAACGCACGCAACAGCAAGGAACTCTTCAACATCGTTAAAGAGCTCTCCAACCCCAACGCTGGAAACTACGACATCACCCCATCTCAAGACCTCTGCAACTCCCTCGCCTCCTACTTCCACAACAAGATCGCGGACATACACAACAGCTTCAGCACTCAACCGACGCACGCCACGACCGAACCACCGCCCCCCACCACCACCCTCCGCGGCTGGACCCCGAATAGCACCGAAGACACCGTCCGCACGATGAACTCCATCCACTCCGGATCTCCGATGGACCCCTGTCCTCACCACGTCTTCAACAAAGCCGACGCTGTCATCGCACCCCACCTGCGGGACATCATCAACACCTCCTTCGACACCGCTACCTTCCCGGAGAGCTGGAAGAACGCCGAACTCAGTGCTCTACTAAAGAAGCCATCAGCCGACCCCACCAACCTCAAGAACTACCGCCCCATCTCGCTGCTCCCGTTCCCTGCAAAAGTCATCGAGAAGACCGTCAACAAGCAGCTGGCCGCCTTCCTTGAGACGAACGGATCCCTCGACCTCTCGCAGTCTGGCTTCCGGGCCAACCACAGCACCGAGACCGCCGTGATCGCAGCCACCGATGACATCCGAGCCCTGCTCGACAACGGAGAAACAGCAGCCCTCATCCTCCTAGACCTCTCCGCAACCTTCGACACTGTATGCCACCATACACTAGTGCAGCGACTCAGCAACGTCGGAATCCAGGAGAAGGCACTGGAGTGGATCATCTCCTTCCTCGCCGGAAGGACACAGAGAGTTCGCCTCCCCCCGTTCAGATCTGAAGCCACCGAAGTCATCTGCGGCGTTCCTCAAGGCTCCTCGCTCAGTCCAAACCTCTTCAACGTCTACATGAGCCCCCTCGCAGACATCGCACGCCAGCACAACCTCAACATCATTTCCTACGCCGACGACACCCAGCTGATCCTCGCCAACGACCCCGCCACCGCCAGAGCCAACCTCCACGAAGGAATGAAAGAGGTAGCCGAATGGATGAAGAACAGCTGCCTGAAACTGAACTCGGACAAGACGGAAGTCCTCATCCTGGGATCCTCACCCTCCGCCTGGGACGACTCCTGGTGGCCCCCCGCCCTAGGCAGCGCACCCAAACCATCAGACCACGCACGCAACCTGGGCTTCATCCTGGACTCCTCCCTCTCCATGACCAGACAAATCAACGCCGTCTCCTCGTCGTGCTTCAACATCCTGCGCATGCTACGTAAGATCTTCCGGTGGATCCCCACCGAGACCAGGAAGACGGTCACCCAGGCCCTCGTCACCAGCCGTCTGGACTACGGCAACTGCCTCTACGCCGGAACCACCGCCAAACTCCAGAAGAGACTCCAGCGGATCCAGAACGCCTCAGCACGGCTCATCCTGGACATCCCCCGCCGCAGCCACATGTCCGGACACCTGAGAGACCTGCACTGGCTCCCGGTCAACAAGAGAATCACCTTCCGTCTCCTCACCCACGCACACAAAGCCCTACACAACCAAGGCCCAGGATACCTCAACAGCCGCCTCAACTTCTACGCTCCCAAACGCCAGCTTCGATCGACCGGCCACGCCCTCGCCGCCGTCCCCCGCATCCGAAGAGCGACCACAGTGGGACGGTCCTTCTCCCAACTCGCCGCCAAGACATGGAACTCCCTCCCAACCCACCTCCGCCTGACCCAGGACCACCTCGCCTTCAGGAAGCAACTCAAGACCTGGCTGTTCGAGCAGTAGCGGACCCCCCTCCCCTAGCGCCTTGAGACCCTCTGGGTGAGTAGTGCGCTATATAAATGCTTTTGATTGATTGATTGATTGAGTCACCCTCTGTCCAAAAAAAAAACAATACTCTTGTGGTCGGCCTTCGTTTTTACTCAATAACTCTGTCCTTGTAATACATAATGTAAATCCAGCTTGCTGTCATATATTTAAACACATGGCAGATATTTCAAATGCGCTGTTAGAAGAGTTCAAGTCATCGCCACACCATAATAACGAATGCCGTTGTTTCAGTGAATAGGTCTCTGCAGTATTTTTTCATGATTATGGGTTGCCCTTTTTACCTCTTCCCCACAAGTTACTGAAACTATTAAATGGAAGAATCAGGATACTCCACGGATCCATTTGCAGATCACTCTAAAGGTGACGGTGAGAACGAATTCTATTATTTTTAGTGACGCTCTTGAGATATAACGTTGGAAAAAATACATTCCCTTTAAAAAGATTAAAACTTTAAAAAATCTTAATATTGTTATATTGTCTTCTCTGACACTTACTGTAATCGAAAAAGCAGTAAATTATCAAGTAAGAAATGTAATTCATCTACAAAACTGTGCTTTCTAAATGATACAGCCTTATAAAATGCTCAGTCAAACAATTTTGTGTTTGTAGTTCTGAATATAACAAAGCAGAAAAGAAACATTCAGCCCAGATGAGCAAGTCTGGTAATCTTTTTAAAAATGACGCAATACTAACGTAAATTAACATCAACTAGATTTAAATATAAATATGAAAATGCATCGCTAACAGTTCAGTAACATTTCAGCAAACTGAAAAGTGGTGAAGCTAAACACTTGTATTTCTTAAAATGATGCTTAAAGAGCATAGAAAAAGTGGCTACAGTGAGACAATGCACCCATAAAAACACCTTTTTTTCTTAGTGCACAGAAATATGGCCTCTAATTCAAACAATACCATGCATCTTCAATTGCACTAAAGCATGACATAATTTATCCTTTGTAGGACTCCTTGTGACACACAACCATGTGACAGCAACCATTCAATAACTCTCTGGCACAGCACAACAACTGGTAAACGTGGACTACCAAAGGACATGGCATGATATAAGTGAACTACCCAATTGCAATATACAAACAGGACAGGATTCTACTCCTGACTCCTACAACTCGTTAGGGCATAGGCGCAGTTGTTATATAGGCTGGTGAAGAGACCCCAGGTGGTTTCTGTCTGGTGGGGGAGTTTACCCTTTAAACGATGGTAGTAGTTTGCTATCCACTTGTATGAGAATGGGTGTGCTAAAGGAACAGCTAGATCCACACTGGTATTTCTTTATGTATCTATTTAATTTTTTACCCTCAGCCTTTTATAACTAGTTTGCTTCTTGGTTTGTGTGTCTGGGCTGGCCCTGGAAAAGCAGTAAAAGGTGTTTTAAGATGGCTTCTATGGCACATTTGAAGACATGCACTGTAGATGAAGCTGCTCACTTTCAGACATAGAATAGATAGCTATGGTACTGATTCTTCGACTGTGACTAGAAGCAACCTTCTTGTCAATTACCGTCCATCTTCCTGTCTCTGCTGCACAAATGAAGGAGCAAGCCAGGCATAGCAGCGCTGGGAGGGGGTGAGAGGCCAATAAACTGAAATGACAAACTGTTCACGTCAGTGATGCTTGTCTACATATGCGCTGCAGAAGCAGCGCTATTCTGACTGCAGTTTCTCCTATGAGCACGTGAGGCTACTGTTCTCTTGAGGACACTAGTTTGCAACAAGCACGATGCAGTGCAGCAGCCTCGAGCAAGTGTAGGGGCCACATGAAGGTGTTCTGAGGATAATTTGATCAGACTGCTAAAATACAGGGGTTCGAGGGGCAGGGAGGAGCAAAGCCGTGCTACACTGTGCTGGTGCTTAATGGTATTTGACATACAAAGTGACAAGATGCAGCATCACATTTTGTATAATTGGAAAACAATGGTGCTTTATACGCTGAAGCAATGTGGAAGCTGGCATCAAAATGCATGCTTAAGATTATAAGAGCTATGCAAAATAAAAGGGTCAGCTCTATAACCCTGGGAACCAAGGCAAGACAATATTAAATTACATATACGCCTCTACTTCCTTGGCAGTTGTAACATGTCTATCAATTGAATGCTTTTCGAAGAGAAATTAATCAATATTTTTGTTTATTGTACACAACTCTAGCCACTAACTTTGTATTTATGCCTTGTGTACAGCACGTGGCACACTTTATTTCTGTTATTCTCTGTCATTGTGTACTTTTTGGGAGCACCTTTTGATACAATGTGTCTATATCTGTCTTTGTACGTATCCTGATCAAAAAATCTCTGAGTTGTATACAATAAACATGAAACGGATTAATTTTTCTATGGCAAGCAATCAATGGATGGTCTTGTTAAAATTACTAAGGAAGCAGAGGCTGCTATTATCCAACTAGGGGCCATTGTCTAGTTTTAGCAAGATCCTAAGACAACATAAACCCAACATGCGCTATGGTAACTTGCATGCAAAGGTGTGTCTGAAATCGGGCTGGGGAGAGAGGCTGCACGGCCCCCCTGCCCCGGGCCAGAGGCATAGGGTCCCGGGGCTGATATCGGCCTGGGGAGGGGGCCATATGCCCCTCCTCCCCTTAAAGTGAGGCCTGACCACGGGGGATGGGGTCCTCAGTGCTGAAATCAGGCTGGGGAGGGGGACCGTGCTGCCCTCCTCTCCTAAAGGATAATGGCTGGACACTGAAGTCCCCGGAGCCGGAATAAACCCGGGGAGGTGGCTGGGAGGCCGCCCCCATTGGATAATGGCCAGGCCCGAGAGAAGGGTTTCCTAGGGCCGATATCGGCCTGGGGAGGAGGGCTGCATGGCCGCCTCCACCATTTGTTTAAGGTAGTGTCCTGTGAAACACTTCCACATGTGCTGATCTATTTACTTACTGATTAATGTATCCACCAAGTGCTGACATATTAAACTAATGAGGCGCTCCTGTCAGCTCCTGTATTGAAAGTTTCGGGGCGATTGGTCAGGTAGGGCCAAAAATAAGGAGAAACCCAAAACACATTTTCTCCATCAAACTGCTGAACGGAATTACACCAAATTTGGCAAAAAGGTAGGTCTTCGTTCAGAAAGTGGCCTTTTTTTTAAATGATGTAAATCCGTTCAGTAGTTTCTGAGAAATACATACATAAAAAAATATTAGAATCTGGTGACAGCGGTTGATCCGTGAACCCTCCCAAGCATGAGCTTGACTCTGATTGGCTGCCAACCCTTCAAACTAGGAAGTGTTGGCAGCCGTTTTGTGACTCGGTTGAACCGAGTGATGAGAAAAAAGGTGAAAAAACATTAAAAAAAACAAGAAAAGGGGGCAGGGTAGAAACACCCTGACCCCTTAGGCCTGCTCAGGGGATCTTACAGGGAAGCCAAGGGCCAAAAGAAGTATTTTTTAAAAAACATTTGGCAGATTTTCGTACTGTGCACGAATCCCACAGATTTTTTTAAATAAAAATATGGGGGTCCATAGCAGACCCTTGGCCCCGGGGACCACCACCTCCCTGGGGCAGCACACTGGTAGGGGGGAGGCCACGTGGCCCCCCTCGTGGGCTCTAGATGCCCTGGGGAGCGCCACCCCCTAGGGCTGGCTCCAGCAGTGTCCTAGGGTGCCACCCCTGGGACATTGCAGTGGCCAGTCTTATAGAATACGCGATGAGCTATCGGGAGCTAGTGAAGTTGTGCTAAGCAAGGTCTAGCTGACAACCACTTAGGTTGTTTATGAATCAGTCTGGCTGCCTGATTCTGGACCATTTGAAGCCTTTTTTGCAGACTGACAGGTAGGTCGAGATAGATAGAATTTGAGAAATCGAGCCGTGAGAGTATTAATGCCTGCACCCCCTCTGTTGAACTGGCCATTCCACGCGGTTTTAAAATTGTCAGATTTGACCGCCCCCTAGGTAGAGGTGGTGGGATAGCAGTTGTTTTTAGAGAACAGTGGACCTTTTCCTATGACTCCCAACAACAATTGCTTGAAGCCGAGATGCTCCATTTTTCCCTAAATTTTAATGCCCACTCTTCCATAGGCGGCACGCTGGTCTACCGCCCTCCAGGTCACGTTGGTAACTTTGTGCAGGTCTTAGAAGAACTAATAGTCCCTCGGATTTTATGCCATTCCCGGTATCTTCTCCTAGGGGATTTTAATATTCATGTCGATAGCTTGGACCTACCAGAGGCAGCTCGCCTTGCAGAAGCTCTCTCTATGGCCCAGCTAAGACAATGGGTAGCTGCCCCAACCCACTTAGGAGGTCATATTCTCGATCTGGTATGCTCTAATTTTGATATCACTATGAATCATCCTGAGCCAGTAACCTGGTCGGACCATAAGCTTATCAGATTCTCTTGGCCTCTGATAACTGCTGCTGTGATCCACCCTCAAACTGCCCATACACAGAAGATTAATCTTAACACCCTCTCTGAGGGTCTTGCTGCTTCCCGTCCTTCGCTACCTTCTGATATCGAGACCGCAGCCAACGCATTTAACTCATGGGTGGAATGCGCAACTGCTGCATCTATCAATAGCAGCCGGGTTTGCAGATTCCGTTCTACCCCCTCCAAACCCTGGTTCTCCCATGCCCTTCGTGACCTCAAATCAGACTGTAAAAAGTTGGAGAGGCTGTGGAGACAAGCCTATCTTCCCGAGGCAAAAAAGGATCTGCGGATTGCACAAAAAATGTATTATGCAGCCATTAGATCGGCCAAACGCAGCTATTTTGCAGGACGCATTAATAAAGCAAACAATAGTAAGGAAATCTTCAAGATTGTAAAAAGTTTTGTGTCCCCCTGTGCATCACAACCTTTGTTGCCTGCTTCGAAGGAATGGTGCGAAGAACTATCTGAGTTTTTCATTGAAAAAATCGCTAAAATTCAGGAGGACCTGCATAATGTTTGTAATGTCCCCATATCATCTCTAACCTCTCTGCGTCCTTCAATGCCCCCACGTACTGAGCAATTGGTCACATTTACTCCCCAACTAAAATCTGACATCACTTCTATTATGGCGACTCTAAAATCAGGATCTCCCTCTGACCCCTGCCCGGCTAGAGTATTTGCGGGTTTAGCGGAAACATTGGGGAATGAGGTTACTCAGCTGATCAACCTTTCGCTCCTTACAGCTACTGTCCCCGCCTGCTGGAAGCAAGCCAAATTGCTCCCATTGCTAAAAAAAAATGGATTAGATCCGGCCACGCCGTCTAATTACCGGCCTATATCTCTGCTCCCAGCTCTTGCAAAGATTTGTGAAAAGACTGTCTTTAAGCAGCTGGATAAATTCGTTGAGTCAACTGGGGCCCTACATCCAGCTCAATCCGGATTACGGGCCTCCTATAGTACCGAGACGGCCTTGGTCGAAATCTCAGAAGCTATTCGTGAGTGCCTTGACGGAGGTGGCAGAGCGGCTCTGATTTTATTAGACCTCTCTGCTGCCTTCGATACGGTGCCTCACTCCCTATTACTCGCCAGATTAGCAGATATTGGTGTCACTGGTCCTGCATATGACTGGCTGACTTCTTTTTTGGATAACCGTACTCAACAGATCTGGCTGCCCCCATATGCCTCCACCCCTAAACAACTTTCCACAGGTGTTCCCCAGGGGTCCATTTTAAGCCCCTTACTTTTTAATATCTATCTCACCCCGCTGATTTACCTCGCTGAACAACTAGGGGCAAAAATTATGGCGTACGCCGACGATACGCAGCTTCTGTTTACCTGGCCTAAAGATAATTTAGATACGTCGGATGCCCAACTTTGTTTGTCCTCTGTTTTTCAATGGCTAGCACACGCACAATTAAAATGCAACGAAAGTAAATCCGAGGTTCTGCTGTATGGCTCTTTTCCTGAGGATTTTAGTGAGCGTCTCTGGCCTGCTGACTTCCCCCCTCCAAAAGCCACATCTGGCCCAGTGAAAAACTTAGGAGTCTGGTTTGGTAAGAACCTTAAGTTCGAGGACCATATAAAGAAACTTACGGGGGTTTGTTTTGCCACTCTTAAAACCCTACGTAGGTTCTTTCCCTTTCTACCACAAGAAGCAAAAGAGACAGTCATCCGTGCCTTAATTCTCTCGAGGTTAGACTACTCGAACGGACTGTTCTGTGGATTGCCGGCTTACCTGATTCACCGCCTTCAGGTCATTCAGAACGCCGCTGCCAGGCTCTTGTTTAATGCACCGAGGCGCTCCAGTGCCCGCCCCCTGCTTTGTGCCCTCCACTGGCTTCCGGTCGCCCACAGGATTTTGTTTAAAGTTCTAGTGTTGGCCTACCGAGCCATTTATCAAACTGGCCCTGTCTATCTCAGAAAAAGGTTCTGTTTGTATGTCCCTAATCGCCCTCTGCGATCGGCCAACATGTGCCAGATGTCTGTCCCCAAATTTAAATATTGCAGACTTGGCGGCCAATCAATCTCAGTAAAAGCAGCAAAATCTTGGAACGCCCTTCCCCTCCACTTAAAAACTGCACCGTCTCTCAATGCTTTTAAGAAAGGACTAAAAACTCACCTTTTTAATATTAAAGTCTAATTTTACTGTTATGTTTCCTAATATTTGTCCTCTCCCAGTCTGTTCCGCCTTTACCGCGCCAGGATACTATTTTTTAGTAATAGAGCGCGCTATAAAAGCCTTTATTATTAATAATAATAATAATAATAATAATAATAATAATAATAATAATGCTATCACCACCTGAATTAAAGCAGAATGGGTCAGCAAGTGTGCGATTTCCCTGATTTTCCGTAATTGGTGGACACTGGAAGAAATCACGGTGCCCACCTGCCCACGAACAGAGAGGTCAGCGTTGAAGGTGACCCCTATGCTTTTCACGGAGGGAGAAGTGGTGGGAGGGGGCCCATGTTCTGGCAGCCAGAATTGCGTGCCCCAGCTATTCTTGCTCTTCCCAGGCAGGACCAGCTCTGTCTTGCCTGGGTTAAGTTTCAGGTGGTTAACGTCCATCCAACACTGGATGTGAAGCATGGTGGATTGAAACTCGCTCACAGCGTCGGGGGATCCGAGAGGAAAAATGATCTGAAGATCATAAGCATAATTGAAGACAGTGATGTTACTATTTTTTTGTGAACTAATCAGTGGTCTCATGTAGAGATTGAAGAGTAACGGAGACAAAGAGGAGCCCTGTGGGACCCCACAGGTGGAGGTGAGTTGCAATAAAGTTTCCAAGCCTGACTGCCTGAGTGCGGTCGGCGAGGAAGGATTTGATCCATTCCAGTGCGGGGCCTCGCAGGCCTGCTTGCTCGACACGGTTCAGTAAGATGGTATGGTCGACCGTGTCGAACGCAGCCAACAAATATAGGAGCACCAGAGCTTGATGGTCTCCCCTGTCTGCGTTAGCTCTGAGAGTGTTCAGTACTGCCAAGATCACAGTCTCCGTAGAATGCGCCAGACGGAAACCAGCTTGGTTAGGCTCTAAGTAGTCCGAGCATTCGATAAAATTAGACACGCAGCTGGCTACGTGGGCCTCCAAGATTTTTGCCAGGAAGGGGAGGAAGGAGATAGGGCGGTAGTTAACAGGGTTGCTGGAATCCGCCCCTGGTTTTTTATGAGGGGAACTACCGTGGCATGCTTGAAGGCGCTGGGGACCTTGCCTTGGGCCAGTGACTCATTGAGAAAAGGAAGCACGCTCTGAATATCTCTGAATATCTCTGAATATCTCTTTAGAAACATGCGGGGGACAGCAGTCATCGGGAGATCCAGATTTGACACGGGTCATGAGTGTGGATATGGTTTTAGTACATATGGGTTGGAGGGTGTCTAGAATGCTTTGGTTTTTAGAGATATCTTCCGTGGTTCCCAGTTGGTAGTATTGGGGAGGTTAGCTTTAATGGAGGACATTTTATCGAGGAAGAAGTGATTTAAAGAGTTACAAAGTTCTTGGATGGGGATCTGCATCGGCGAGGTTCTTGTGTCGTTACATAAGTCATTTACTATTTTGAAAAATTCTTTGGATTTATTTTGGGCGTTAAGTAATTTTGTGGAGAAGTAGGCTGATTTAATGGTCGAGATAGCTATTTTGTAATCTCTACGGGCAGTGACAAAAAGTTCTCTGTCTTCGACTGAGTATCTTAGTCTCCATTTCCTCTCGGTTTGGCGCAGCTCAAGTCTTTGTTGTTTAAGGTCAGTGGAAAACCATTTGTGCGCCTCAGAATGGCGGGCACAAGAGAATTTAGCAATTCGAGCGTGAATGTTGCTTGCTGATAATAGCCATTCTGTGACTTTTCCCTCCATGGAATTAACGTCACGGCAGAAGGTTGGTACCGAGTCATCCAGAGTTTTGACAAAAAAATACATTATATAATGAAACCTATTACTCTGAATATATACTCAAATCTCATTTTTAAGAAACATTTTGCAAAATGTCCACCCTTTTCTGTTAAGTTACAATACAAAAGCAATTCCCTTTCAGAATAATGTCTGCACACAAGATATATTATTCAGTTGTTCTACCATACACACACTGGAACAAATTCACTTTAAAAAATAACCAAGAATCCATTGAAAAACCAAAGATTAAAGTGACTTTATAGTTAGGTGTGATAAAAAAATCTGATTTTGTTAAAAGAAAAACCTTACAAATTCACAGAAAAAACAAAGTTTAAAGTAATGTTATAGTTTGGTGAATTTCTAAGTGACAACATAAATGTTTTGAACTAAAAAAAAAAAAAAAGAAATTCAGCAGTTATAGTAAGCATCGCTAACTAGAACATGCGCACCTACCCTGCACTGGCTATGACCTCACACATCACTCATGACATGTTTCACCTCATTCTTTATGGCATTGCTGATGGAATCTCAAATTACATCATTGATGACATCACTGATGACATTATCCAAACTTCTCTTTCCTGCATATTGGTCTAAAAACTAATAAGGTAATAGAGGCCTGTCAGTAAGTACAAAAGAGCTTAGTAGAATATCAGCCATCATTCCTACCATCACAGATAAACTCCCTTAGCTGTATAAAGCATGCAAAGTATACAACGTTGACCCTATACATACACTTTAGAGTTAACATAGTTCACATTAACAGTCAACCACAAATATATGGGAAGCCCTCATTGAGTATGGTGTTGAATCGGTATGCAACTGTCCCAAACAGATGCCCAACTAAAGACAACTTTTATCTTTATCAAGCCATTGACACACACCAAACTTACATAAAGAAATGAAGTTGATATCAGTAGAGAGTTGTAAACAAAGAGATCTATAAACAGTTTTTACTCCATGGAGAGACTTAATTCTTAGCACATTGTTTGCAAACAGTGAAACTCTCAAGAGAAATACACCACAGATTGGTCAAAACAATCTTCTTAAAACAGTGTACATTTTATGCAACAGTTTTAAAAAAGACTGCTAAAAATAACCAAGAACTGAAGGTGCTAAAGATCATATTACCTATCACCTTCACACTGTGGAGAACACTTTACAAATACCCCAGCTCCTGAAGCAAAACAAGCACACATACATATAGGTTAGTGCCTGGTGTATGCACTCATCTATGTTAAGTATAAATTATCACGCTAACACAACTCTCTATAATAACTCAAGGCTGCTTAGAAAAGTTAGCATCTACTAAGTATAACCTTTCTCCTGTTGGGAACTTTTTCTGTACAACCAAAAAGTTGTGAGGATCATAGCTATGGTAATTCATCAATCAAGGTAGGGGATATAGAAATGAGGATCCATTCATCTTCCATGCTATATATCAAAAATCAATAGGAGAATGAATCACTTGGGACTACAGCACCAGGGTTTTTGATTGTGGATCATCTTCATAAAAAACCCTCATACACGCACGTAAGCGATGTGGTGGTATATCTTGGTTCTCTACCAATTAACGTGGCGTGGGTGCATCATCATAGGGTTTCTCTAGTTATATGCGACCTCCACCCGGAGGTAACCACTGGCTATGTAGCAGTGTCCAGAAATAGTGCTCTCAAAAATGATAGTGAGTTTAAAAATCCTTGGATCATCAAAACAAAACTCCTTTATTTAAAAATTGTGATTCAAGAATTATTAAAAAATATTTTTTGTTCAGATGTGGGTCATGCTACTGGACCCTCTGTACATAAAGATTGGCCGACATGTTTCAGCCCCACTGTGCCCTGCCGGGTCTATGGAGCTTACATCCCACCAGTTGTCTCTTGGCTTTAATAAAATGATTGCTGATTGGAATCAATATGAAATAACCAAGATGACTCCGTACTTTGACTATATCAATGATAAAACTACTTTGCACTGTATAGAACCAAATGCTACCACTTGATTAAAAAACATTAGGATATTAACAACAATTTCCTATTTAAATATCAAGATGGACTACACTCGAAATAACAATTTTTAATCAAGTATACACTACTTGTACTGTATAAGCTGTATGTGATCACATTATTCGAGATCAACAAATAATGAATACTTTTTTTCAATTTTAAAATCGTCGCAACCATTCTGCCGAAGTGTGTTCTCAGTATCCATAGGTACATCTAATTGAAAAAGGACTCAAGAATAACACCCGTCGCTTCCGGGGGCAGAGACATAACTGGTAAGAACCGCTAAGCCGAGAGAGACACGAGGATAATCCAAGTAAGACCGTCTTTTTTAAAATGTATTTTCTTGCACCACAGGCATCGGAGAAACTTTCTCCTTACCCCTGAAGGAAGTACTTTGCAAGACTTTAGAGGTATGGGTTGGATTTGGGTCACTAATCATTATCGGTTTATGAGCACTAATGAGATACAAAGGATATTGCTTATTGCACTATATAAATGTAGAATATATTTCATTTGAAATGTTACAAGAGAGGCACTGGTTTAGTAATTTCGACAACGAACTTTACAAATTACGATGCATATTAACTACCGCGCTTGAAACACATAACTCGTTGTACACGCTCATGCCGACAACAAGTAACCACTTGTTTACTGATAACAGCACTAGTAAATTTATGCATTGAAAATGAATCGCGTCAACTACCAAGATTACAACCTTTGGTAATACAACATCTTTTCACTTGATGACAACTATGAAACTATAACGAATTTCCCCCTCATATGGTGATAGATAAGATAGACTTAAACGCCTCAGTAAGCTATTCACAGTGTTTTTCAAGATTTCAAAACAAGTCACTTAATAAGTGGTATATAGAGATTTCAGTAAATATAGGGTTGAAAAGATAAATTGTTATCTAGTTATTTTCTTTTTTTCTTTCTTTTTTTATTGTTTTTTGAGAGAAAACAGAAATCAGACAATATGGTCGTGGCGTCAAAAACTTATACAAATTACAAATTTCATACACAATGGAGAAGCAAAAAAATTATAGAGTAGTTCATGAAGCAACAGCATAGTACACATTTCCACATTATACATAAAGAAAAAAAAAACAGAAAAAAGAGACATGATCCAGGGTATTACTTTAACCATGCCTCCACCGGAGCCCAGATCTTACAAGCTAGCTTTCGCCTTCCCCTACCCTTTAAGGTAAATACAGAAGATTCTAATTTATAGAAAGCCAGCAACCTTGCTCTCCAATTAATACATGTTGGAGCTTCAGGACTAAGCCATTGCGACGTAATACAGAGACGAATCATGGACATGGCTATGAACAGAAATGCAGACGTAAACCACAAATTTCTAGTCACTGCTGAGTCTTCAACCCCCATTACCACCATCTCTGGGGACAATAAACACGGAACATGGAGCGTGGAATTAATAAATCGCTCGACCTCAGACAGAAAGTCATGAAGACTCGGGCAAGAATAGAACATATGTACTGAGTCTGCTGCATGCATCCCACACCTTGCGCAGTGATCACCCTTTCTACAGTCCCATTTTGCTATTTTTGCAGGCGTGTAGTATAGATCGAATACCGCCATGTAGCTTTGAGTTTGGAGGCTTCCAGAGACTAAGACCTTGCTAGCTAATTCTAATGCTGGTCTCACGTCTACACCGGTCTTGCCGAGTTTACCTTCCCATTTAAGATTTAACATCTCGAGATCGTCCAGGGCCCTGGATAACAGGTATTGATAAATCGTCCCTATTTTGGCCTTTTTCTGAATCAGCTCAAAAATGTGATGATTATCTAGCATGGAGGGAGATACCATAAGACGTTTAAGTATGTAACTTCTAAGCTGTAAGTATTTTAAAAAATCATGAATATTCAGCGAAATTTATCCCTGAGAGACATATAGGAAAGTACTTGACCGGCCCGACTAAGTCCTCTACGATTTGAATACCGAGTGCCTGCCATCTGAAGATGGTTTGTGTTGTAGTCTTCCTTTACCTGCTGCACTCTCCTTTCAGTAGTTCTCTGCCTACCTGCTCAGCTTGTGATGAGGTCATGTAGAATGTTGGAGTGTGTTTATATGAGTGGAGTGTCAGTTGATCTGGACGGCTGAGCAGCTAGGAGGCTGCTCCTGGTGGGGCATTTTTATGGTACTTATTGACATCTAAAGGATTTACTATCTTCCTGTAACTTAAGAATAAATATACATAGTGTAACTACAAGACCCTGACTCCGCATCTTTCATCATTACAATACTGGCGACGAGGATGGGATACACTGTGTGGTGAGTTGTTTTTGGAAACGCAGTATGTAGTTTTTGATTGTATCTTTTTGACTTGCATTCCTTGTTTTCCTTGTTTTTATCAGAGAGTAGGGTGTATTATATGTTTCTGTAGTGCATCCTCTTTTCTGCCATATGTGTGTTTTACCATTTCTATGTATTTTTGAGTAAGGGGGTAGGATGTGTGGTATGTTTTATTTCATGGCGTTATCAAGGGGTAGGATGAGATGTGTGGTATGTTTTATTTCTTGCATCTTTCCTCACTCTTATTTGTTGTTCCACTACACTACTTCCTTACATTTGTCTGTTATGGTCTTCATAGCAATCGGAGGTGATGTACCCTTTCTTTTTACTGCATCCTCCTGTGCTCTAACGTGTGTCTCACAGCTTCACACTTTCTATTTGTTTTTCATATTATAATGGGGGAGATGTGTTGTAGTCTTCCTTTACCTGCTACACTCTCCTTTCAGTAGTTCTCTGCCTACCTGCTCAGCTTGTGATGAGGTCATGTAGAATGTTGGAGTGTGTTTGTATGAGTGGAGTGTCAGTTGATCTGGACGGCTGAGCAGCTAGGAGGCTGCTCCTGGTGGGGTATTTTTATGGTACTTATTGACATCTAAAGGATTTACTATCTTCCTGTAACTTAAGAATAAATATACATAGTGTAACTACAAGACCCTGACTGCGCATCTTTCATCATTACAATAGTTTGATCTTGAAAGATACCAGGTAGGAGTCTTGCGGATTTGAATGGAGTTAAAGATTTACATTAGGAATAGATAGTTTCCGCCTAATCTTTTGCCAAATTGTAAACATAGCAATAAGTTCTTAAACCTGTTTTTTTTAAAATAACTAGGCTCCAAAACTTGTGTTAAAATACCGTTGGCACCTGAGCCAAGACCCAGCTCATGAATAGTAGGCCTTTTACATAGTTGAACCTCCACCCTGTCCCCAAACAATGGTACCCCTAATGATTGTAACATCACAGACCAAGAGTAAAATACCAAATCAGGTACTGCCCAACCGCCCCGATCACGCAGAAGACACATCCACTTTGCTGCTCTTCGGGACCGGCGGTAGCCCCAGAGAAACCTGTGGCAGATCCTATTGGCCCTTACAAGGCTTTTTGGTGATAGCTCTAAAGGAATTGTCCGGGAGAGGTACAAAAATTTTGGGAGCGCCAACATTTTTAGAACATTGCAGCGGCCGTAGAGAGAGAGATGTAAGTGATCCAACCATTCTAACTTCGTATTCACGGCATCAACCACCGGTAAGATGTTCAATTCCGGAATGGTCTCTTCGGTAACTACTGGGGCATCGGAATATGGCATATTAGGTGTCTGTATTACCTGAGTTTTGGCTACGTTTAGTTTATATCCCAAAGCTGATCCAAAAAGTTCCACAGCTGCCTTAAGGGCCGGGAATGCAGATGAGACATCTGATGTCAAAGAAACAATATCGTCGGCGTACGCTAACACACAATACTCTATACCATTTACACGAATAGGCTAGATCCCTAAGTGTCCTTCTATTCTGCTCAGGAATGGATCTATATATAGGGCAAAAAGCAAGGGTGAACACGGGCACCCTTGCCTGGTGCCTCTACTGATATCAAAGTACCCCTGTTCCTGACCAGAAATACGCAGTGCCGCTACCGGGGAGGTATACAGCACCTGTATTGCCTGAATTAACCCATTGCTAAAACCCTTCCACCGAAGCACAGCCCACAGGAACCCCCAGGAGACCCTGTTGAACGCCTTTTCTGCGTCCAACAGGATCAACCCGAGGGGGGTGGACGTGACCTGAGCTCAATCCAGAAGATCGATGACACGCCGAACATGGTCGGCTGTGTCCCTTCCGCAGATGAAGCCATGTTGGTGCATAGATACCAGCGGAACGATCACCTCTAACAACCTGGTTACCAAGATTTTAGAGTAAATCTTACTATCACTATTTATTAAGGAGATAGGTCGGTAAGATGACAGACACAGCTCAGACTTCCCCTTTTTCTTAAATAAAATAATTTTAGTTTGGCGCCAAGAGTCAGGAACGGTACCTTTCTGCACGGCCCTTAAGGTTGTAAGTAGATCAGGACAAACCTCCCCGAGGAAGATCTTATAAAATTCCAAGGGGAGGGCGTCAGGTCCGGAGGCCTTCCCATTAGCTAGGGCTTGTACAGCAAGTTCAACTTCCTCCGATGAGATAGGAGCTGATAACCATTCATTAGACTCAGGAGGGATCTTTGTAGTATCCAATCCCAACAGAAAGACCTCAGTATCAGCCTCCCACTGAGCGCTTTTAGGGTCTCCAGTATACAGTGCTGAATAAAACTTCTGAAACACTTCAGCCACACCCTCCTGAGTATACTGCACCACCCCAGCTTCATCTAGAATTTTATTGACAGACCCCTGCACATTTATCTGTTGGAGCCTCTTGGCCAAGACCCTACTGGAGTTCTCTCCGAATTCAAACATTGTTGTTCGATATTGAAAGCATTTAATAGCCAGATCCTGACAAAAGGCATCCAAAAGTTTGGACTTTAATATGGCAACCTTCAGCTGTGAATCCTCTATAGGAGACTTGTTCTTCGTAACGAGCTCCTGACCTTCCTTCGGCCGATAAGCTGCAAAGCTCTTAGTCTCGCCGCGAACTGTGGCCTTTAATGCGTCCCAAACCATGTGGTCAGATGCTGTTCCCCTGTTGACATCTAGGAATTCAGCTAGCCACTTCCTCATATGGACCCGATAAGCCTCATCATACAGGAGCTTTCTTTCAAATGTCCAAACCCTTGGAGCACTAGTTGAACGAGACCACGGGCATTCTACCACCAATGGATTGTGATCCAACAAAATTCTGGGAGGAACAGATATTGAGGCAATTTTGGCTGTCTGTTCAGACAGAAAAAAATAATCAAGTCGGACCATTTTGTTGTGAGGGGCAGAGTAGTATGTAAAGCTGTCGTCAGCACTATTGTGCCGATACCATAAATCCATTAAGCCATGTTTTTGCACTAAAGTTTGTAAAGCTTTAAACACTTGGGGTTTTCTACCAGTATACTTGGAGCTTCCTAACAGAATAAAACTACTAAGCAAATTAAAATTCATGTCCCCACATATGACCAAGGGGGAATGCCATGTGGCTAATTCAACATTTAAATACTTGAACACTTCTGGGTCGTCTAAGTTTGGCCCGTAAATCATACATATTGTTAATGGTCTATTGGCAACTAATATTTCAACGATAGACCACCTGCCCATCCTATCCTCATGAACCTTAGTACAAATGCCAACTCCCACCTTCATTAATACAGCAACACCCCTAATCATAGAGGATTGTTTAGAACAAGCAATAAAATCATAACCTGGTAGTTTTAAACAGCAGCCTACCCCAAGGTATATGGGTCTCCTGAATGCATAATATATCTAGTTCCATAGCGTTCACTACTTTAGAAAATAATGCTCGTTTTTTAGGGTCATTAAGTCCACAGATGTTACATGAACTGAAAATAAGTTTACCCTTCCCCATGGATACAAAAAAAGGGTTCTTACACATAACTGTGCATTTTTGACTTTGCAAGACATGAAAACAATTTTACAACAGTATTGATCCGAATTCAAGCCATGACCTACACCAACAACCAAGACCACAGTGACCTTACCCTCCCTCCCCCTTGCCCCCAGAGCCCACCCCTTCCCCTTAACCTCCCCCCGTCCCCACCCTCTCCCACCCACCCCCTACATACCCCTTAGCAGGCAACAGGACCAAGGTCCTTATGATGGAATGAGCCTACAGCCTACTCTTACCTGGACCTCCCACCCCCTCCTAACTATAACTGAAGAAATAGTCGAATGCAGCAACTTTAAAGGCTAAGGAGAAAAAAAAAAGAAACCCCACTTTAAAAAAGAAAGCTCCCCTGCAATCGACTCAGCACCCCTCTGCTCAAAGGATCCCACTAAAGTAATACATAAGTGAAACAACACCAAAACCAGTACCCGGCTTTCTATATAGTACCAAGGTATTCCCTAGCCTGAATTTCGCAGAGGAAGAATCTAGTCTGACCCTGATAGATTATTTTCAATTTAAAGGGGAACAGTAGGAAGGCTTGAGCCCCCTTTGACTGAAAAGGGGATATCAGCTGACGGAGCTGCAACCTCCGTTCAACTGTTGCAGGACAAAAATCAGGGCTAACAAAGAACTTGCAGCCTTTACCAGCTCTTTTTCTATCTGGTCTCGCTAGAGCATAAATCTTATCTCTCGCCAGGAAGTTGTTAAGGCATATCAATATTGCTCGGGGTCTATCCCCAGATTGTAGAAATAAACAACTAGAGAGTCAGGGTTACTGGGTCACTCCTGTACCCCTTGGTTAACTCATCAACAACAACAAAAGAGTGACATGAAGTGCAAGAATACCAAGAAATCAAACCAACATGATTCCTTTATATAACTTGTCACTAAGAAGAAAAACGCAAGTGCCACAAAATAACTCGGGTGAAAATGGGATAAGGCCTCATTGCAGAGGACCTCATTGAGCCTCCAGTAACCCACATTGCTGGTGTCATCAGTCCAATCTTTGTCCCTATCGATATCTTCATCATCTTCAATTGAGGAACATGTATGCTCCGACAGGGAGTAGCAATTATCTCCCCCCTCAGGTTCCCTAAAAGACTCGCCTCCATCTTCAGAACCACAGGGCACAATGTCCTTAGGCACAGGAATGTTAGTAGAGGCAGGGAGATGCAGGGGATCTAGAACTAGGTTACTACCCATAGGCAAAACTACATCTCCCAGAATCCCGCTTGCCGGAGACCTAAGCACGGGCTGTGAACCGACAGAGGAACTTCCATTGTCCAGGGCAGCCTTCGAAGGACTCTTCGTGGCCCCCTGGTGTACTATATGCCCTGTACCTTCCAGCTCTGTTGTAGGGACCTGCGTACCCCCCCTGAGCATGGAAGGAATAAGGCCATCTGCTAGTAGCTCTGCCCCATTGCTAGCCTGTGGTGAAGTCATGTATGCCAGATTGCCGCTGCTGATAACAACTGGTAATTTATTTTTAACATTCTTGAACAGGGCAGGAACAGTCTGCTTCGTTTTACTGATCGCCGAGGCTCCGGTCAAAACAGCCGTAGCGGCTAGGTTCCTTTTCAGTGGGGTGCCCGTAATGGCGGTAGCTTCCCCTCCCTGCGAGGCTCTGATGTCCGACTGTACAGCGCTGCTGGGTCGAGCGTTCGCCGCAGAGTGAGCCCTTGCGGCGGCAGCTTTAGCTGTGATCTTCGGGGCCAGTCGTCTATTGGATTATTGTGGCACATCATTAATTGGTTGCCTACCTCACTGCTGGGGGTGCTTTGTACTGCAACCTAGGTTTCCCCTTTCATACCCCGTCCTGAGGAAGACCCATGCTGAAGTGCTGATTCTCCCTCTACAGCGCCAGGGTCGAAACGTCGACGCTACCCCCGATCTGGGGCCTACACCTTTGTTGTCCCTTCCCACTGACCATTGGCACAGATGCTGCGACACTGTGTTAAATGATTATAGTATATCATGTAAAAAGATCCCCCTTTGGGCAGGCCCCCTGAATAGCTAAGAGAATTGAACCTTAGCATGCTATTAACTATTCTCTCGCATTTCTCATGCTTTTCTTTCACTTGAGCACTTATTTCTGCACCACCTTTTTACTAGACCTAGCAGTAATTCCCAGCTTTTATTGTCTTCGATTATATGTATATAAAGAAAAATAAATTGCAAACTATGTTGCCCTGATAAACTTGTTTTTAGATTTACTTTGGGTACTACAACTGTATATGCATTTGGCTTTCTGTGCTTTTCTCTTACAGGATTGGATCCTGTTCTAAACCAAGAAGGATTTAATTTACTGTTTTAATTAAGTTGTGTCTAGGACCACTCTGTTTTTTGTTTTTTTTTGTGCCAAACGTTCATGTTGCCACCTGAGAAATTCACCTAACTATAACGTTACTTGAAAGTTTTTTTCTATTGATTATATATATATTTTTTGTGTCTCTCTCTCTCTCTCTCTCTCTATATATATATATATATATATATATATATATATATATATATATATATATATATATAGATATATATCTATATCTATATTCACAGAAAAAACCATAGGTTATAGACCATATATAGTTAGGAATTTGCATTTACAAAACCTTGAAAATTCACTGAAAAAACCATAGGTTATAGACCATATATAGTTAGGGATTAGCATTTAAAAAACCTTATTTTATTTGCACAAAACCATTGAAATTCCATATATAGTTAGTTGCACTAACTATATATCGCGGACCCGCAATCCACTGCTAATGATGTCACATATTACATCATTCATGACATGGTCAGTGACATCACTGATGACATCACTGATGACATCTCAAATGACATCACTGATGACATCTCAAATGACATCACTGATGACATCACTGATGACAACACCCAGTGACTGTATGTTTCTGTAAAGTTAAAATATGTCTTACATATTGAAGAATGAGTGGATGTATAAGTGTCTGGATGAAGGATTTAGTAGGTGCATGACTGACTGTATGAGAGAATGATTAAATGTGTCTCACTGAGTGCATGGGTTAGTGATTAAAGTGTCTTAATTTGGCAATCATTATTTATGTTCTTCTGTAAACTGCTGCATGTTTAAATCAGTAGCTATATCAGTAACTATATGGGTTATTGAATGGTTGCCCAAGTATTTGTATGGGAGACTGAGTATGTGTGTGGGTGGCTGGGAGGTGTATAACTCTGTGCATAGATGTGTGAGCAGTTGATTCCCTAGGTGTATGGGTTCAAAAGTGCATGTAGAAACAGCTGTATGGACAGTTGACTGTGTGCATGAGTATATTGGTGAGTGAATGGATATCTCAGTTCTACATGTCAAAGTAAGTACATATGTAAAACACACTCCATGTGAGAGTTGACATATATAAATAACTGAACATAAGAGCCAGTGAATGTGAGAGTGGCTGTATGAATCATTGTGAACTTGTATCAAGGATTGTATAAGAGAGTAAATATGTGTTAGTATATGTTTGAATAAGTATGGTGTGTATAACTGTATAGTTGAGGAAATGGAGGTGTGATTGATTCTTTGCATGACTGACTAGGTGTGTGGGTAACTCCATGGATGTGTGACAGTCTGTGAGTGCCTGTTTACACTGAGTGTATCTAAGGTTATATTAGAGTCTGAAGATGTATTATCACATAAATGATATCATCAGTGATGTAATCAGTAATGTCAAATGAGATGTCAGTGATGTCATCAGTGATGTCATTTGAGATGTCATCAGTGATGTCATCAGTGATGTCATTTGAGATGTCATCAGTGATGTCATCAGTGATGTCACTGACCATGTCATGAATGATGTAATATGTGACATCATTAGCAGTGGATTGCGGGTCCGCGATATATAGTTAGTGCAACTAACTATATATGGAATTTCAATGGTTTTGTGCAAATAAAATAAGGTTTTTTAAATGCTAATCCCTAACTATATATGGTCTATAACCTATGGTTTTTTCAGTGAATTTTCAAGGTTTTGTAAATGCAAATTCCTAACTATATATGGTCTATAACCTATGGTTTTTTCTGTGAATTTCATTGGTTTTTTAAAAGCTAATATCTATAGCTGTAAAATATATTCTTTATTAAGTGACGTATCACGTAGCCCGTGAGACGCCTAATGATGCATCGCATAACCGTGACGTATCGTCTCTGCAGCGCAAACCAAAACCAAAACGTAAGCGCGCCAGAACACGCTTAAAGATATATATATTTTTTTTTAACCTTAATTAGACAAAATCCACACGTGCACATATCACAAACGTTCAAAAAACACAATATGTCGGACTCCCGTTACGCTGCCGGTTAGCTGCCCGGTTAACGTACCAGGAAGCACCTTTACCGCGAAAAATCGCAATTTTTTTTTTCACCCCCCAGGGAACTTTAATAGCCCCCTCATCAATCCTAGGGGTTCAGGAGGGGTTTGCCTTACCCCTTTCATTCATTTACACCTTTATTTTTTTCCACCTCTTGTCTCTCAATCCCACAGAGAGACAAGATGGCGGCCGCTCCAGACTGTTTACAATGATAACAGCCAATCAGCTTCTCCTCAGACTCCCGTTACACTGCCGGTTAGCTTCCCGGTTAGCTGCCCGGTTAGCTGCCCAGTTCGCGTACCAAGACGCGTCTCTACGGCGAAAAAATCGGAATTTTTTTTTTTTTTTTTTTGGGCCCAGCGTGGCTCTATAATATCCCCTCATCAATCCTAGGGGGTCAGAAGGGGTCTACCTTGCCCTCTTTCCTTCATTTCCCCCTTTGTTTTGGCCTCCTCTTGTCTCTCGATCCTACCGAGAGACAAGATGGCGGCCGCTCCGGACTGTTTACAATGTTGACAGCCAATCAGCTACTCGTCAGACTCCCGTTACACTGCCGGTTAGCTTCCCAGTTAGCTGCCCGGTTAGCTGCCCGGTTCGCGTACCAAGACGCGTCTCTACGGCGAAAAAATCGGATTTTTTTAAAAAAAATTTTTTGGGCCCAGCGTGGCTCTATAATATCCCCTCATCAATCCTAGGGGGTCAGAAGGGGTCTACCTTGCCCCCTTTCCTTCATTTCCCCCTTTGCTTTGGCCTCCTCTTGTCTCTCGATCCTACCGAGAGACAAGATGGCGGCCGCACCGGACTGTTTAGAATGTTGACAGACACCGGAGAGCCAATCAGCTTCGCTTCGCAAAGTTCCGATACGCGAAAAGTACGCGAACCGGAGCGCTGCCCGGAGCGCTGTTACAGATATATATCTTGTTTTAAACGTTAATTTCTCAAAATTCACTGAAGCACATATATTGAGACCTAGCAAAGGCACATCGGGCTAACAGTCCCTACAATTTTGCCAAGTTTCGTGGAAATCCATTCAGCCGTTCGGGCTAAAAGTGAGTCCAACCGCCCTATGGAAATTAACATGGGAAAAACGCGTTTTGGGACCCCCCTTTTTTCTCGGCCCCCCCTTGACGAACCCTCCCCCAAATTTCCAGGAGCTGCTCAGAAACAAAATGTGCCATTTTCCTGAAAATTTCAGCCAATTCCGTCCACAAACGCCAAAGTTATTAGGCATAGAATTTTCAAAAGTTCCATAGAGAAAAAATCCTAACTATATATACCTACTGGCTATCGCCAGTAGGTAATATATATATATACATATATATATATATTAAAACACAAATTGCACTGTAGCATTTGAGAGCGCACACAACAGCGGTCTAACCATCCGGCTTTCACTTGTAGCCTGTCTTCCCACTTCACTTCTCTATAATGTGCCAACACGTTTCAAGGTTTCACCACCTCTTCCTCGGGGCTGCAGACAAACGACATCTGAGGCTTGTGTAAAAATTCAGGCTTTATTTCTATGCGTCACCATCCCCACTGGGCGTGTCTTTAGCGCAGGTTTTCTTCGTGCCTCCTGGGATGTGAAGTCCCAGATACAAGCATGATATGTTGACTGTAGGTCAGTTCAAATGTTCGTTTGTAACTTTGAGCAATGTTTTTTACCTTTAGTAGGTTGTGAGGAGATCGGGCAGGCTCATTAACATAAAGAATGCTGTGCTGGTAATTTCTGAAGGTTCAGATTTACAGCCTCAACTTTCCGGTGAATCTGTTCTCATCCAGATAGTGATGGTTCAGCTCCCCACGGCCAGGCTGCCGCGTACCAAGAATAAAACACAAATTGCCCTGTAGCATTTGAGAGCGCACACGACAGCGCTCTAACCATCCGGCTTTCACTTGTAGCCTGTCTTCCCACTTCACTTCTCTATAATGTGCCAACCTACAGTCAACATATCATACAAATAATAGAGGTATATTAACAAGAAAGCTCATTGCTCCATTCACAAACAAAATACTCTGATTTTGAAAGGGTGACGTAATCTGTATCTGATATCAAACAATTTTATACAAACAAAGAAATGTGTGATGTTCTGTTCCCATGTACCAATGAGGTGAGATAAGGAACTATCATCTCTTGGCCTCCTAAGTAGCTGGTAACTGTAGTGTCATGTGAATTAGCAATGACGGAACCCTTTCAGCTCCTGACGTACTCCGTAGAACTGTGACGTAAGTTTTAGAGCATAGTGCAGTGAACGCAGGTTTAAAATGTTGAATTTGTGGTTACACGCTGACGAATAAAGACATGTTACTAAGCTCCGTGTGTTGCATAGTCATTAGGGGGTACCCAGGCTGGGGAGGATGCTAAAACTGGAAACGTGATATAGATAAATAACCCAAAGATCGACAACGTTCTCCCAGAGAGTTTGCCTTAGTCCAGTGAACTGCTTGTGCACGCCAAGTGTACCTCAGTCAAAGTGCAGAATTAACATTTGGCATATATGGAGCCAAAGTGCAGCTCCAGTCAGTGTGAAGCATTCAAAGATAACAAAAGCCTCACTGAAAAGTCTACACATGGTTGGCCAAGATCCTACTGGTAAGGCTGTAAAGAGAAGTACTGCGCTACTGTGCAACTTGAATCTATACATCATATGGAATGATAATGCTAAAGGCAGATACAACCAAGTTTTGAAAGAGCCACAAATCGCGACAGCAAATTGCAAGATAATGTTGCAATCAGAAGCCCAGCGAAGCAGAGATCAACCAGGTGTCAGACAGTACAAATAGATACCTAAAAGCAAAGTGATTCAGATACAAAAAAACGATCATCTTTACTTACCAGAACTGAGTAAAGAGAATCATCACTCCACAGCATTTGGTGAAGCACCCTGGGCTGTGTTTGCGGAGCCGTACATCCACAAAGCGGCACACCACCACAACTGCTGAGTGGGGCCTGGAACAACTCCAGAGGTCTTCAAAGGTCTAAAAGCTGAGAGTAGCGATCAGAATAGTGAAAGGTTAGCTTCCCAATGGAGACCAAAAAAGAGGTCACGTTTCCTGTAATTACTAAGGATGACAATGAGGTTAGCACATTGCAAGGCCTCAAAGATGGTTTACATAAACAAGCTCACCAAGCAAAATCAGAAACAACACTACTTTCCACACTAGTAAATTCCACCAATGGTTATAAAGTCGCTGCCTTCCTTAAACCACCACCACCATTCAATATCTTAAAAAAGCTGCATAATGGCAAAGATGTACTGCTTGCACAGACATTTGGTGATTTCATTGATGTGGCAGAAGATTCAGATAACAAGAAGATTGTCAAATACCTTAAGAATCTTTCTGGTGAAGGTGCAAAAGAAGTAATAAAAAATGCTGCAAGCTGACAAAATTAAATACTGTAAAATTAAAGAAACTTAGAAATTCAAGTTCAATCCAGTGCCAAGTGAAAAAAACAAATCAAATAACATCACAAACATAAACACAAAAACAACCATAAAATTACAAAAAATGAATATAAGAAATGTGGCGGGCGTGGCTTGGCGCTGATGAAGGAAATTGCCTAAGCGCTGGGCTCCGTGTTCGAGCCCCCATTAATCCTGAATAATTGAATCTTGACCGCCCAACTGACCCTCAATCGATAGGGGAATCGGCTCCCCCGCCTTGGAGCTAAAGCTAACCATTTGGAAGGCCTGATGAGCCCGGGAATGACCGGTGGGATGCTTACCGGGGTCCAGAGGGAGGCGCTCCTAAAATAGCAGCCGCGACGGCACACTGAAGCCCTGAGCGACTGAGGCCGGAGGAGGAGCCGCGGGTGTCGGGGCTCCCTGTTGGCGGCGCCGGAGCCTGTGCGGTACTTCCAGGGGGTGCCTGCCGAGCGGCGGAGTCAGCCGCGGCGGCGGGCCGCTGTGGATGCAAGACCTGCTGAGGGAGAACTGAGCCGGGGGCTGTGAGCAGCTGCTGCGGAGTGCGGGTGGCCGGCCTCCCTTCTCCGGGGTTCGGCGGGGACGACGGCGCGGCCCGGGTGGCCGATTTGACCATTGCAGCGACTGCGACGCGGACTATCTGGGAGGCCCCGGCGGGAGCCGAGCCCTATCGCTGGGGGACTGTGGTACTGGCGGCCGGCCCGGATGAGCCGCTGTTTATATCTGAGGACTAGCGGTCCCGTGTTTTTCATCCAGTGAAGGGTTGGAAATTGCCCTTATCGCACTCCCGGCTGGGAGGAAGAAGGCGGCGAGAGGCTGTGGTTGGACGTTGGCCGGGGCCTGCCTGGAGCTGTCCGGGTTGGCGGCGGCTCGAGGGAGCCTGCGGATCGCTAGACGGGTGATCCTGCTGTGAGTTTCCGCCTGTGAAGGAGACGGAGGTGAACCGACCCGGTCGCTCGTTGGGGACACTGGGACTACTGCCGGAGAACAGCTTGGCCGGTGGAGCTGGGAAAGCGGCCCTCCTCCTGGATCCTGGAAGCGCAATAAGAGCCTCCGCAGCTGTGGTGGTGAGGAAGGAGCTCGGGGGGGAGCTTGCGCGGGAGGGGCCTGCTCTGGTGCCCGTAGGGCCGTATTGCCTCCCTCGGATCCCCCTGACCTGAGATCAGCCTCGTTGACCCATACTTTGGCAGCGTTGAGTCACATAAGAGGGACAGGACTGGTGGTACAGTCCGGCGGGGGTCTAGATCGCTCGGCAGGGATCTGCTGGGCAGCCATTAACAACTGCACTGTGTGTGAGCTGTGACGCGCCCGGCCTGGAGTGGACTCTACACGGGTCCCCGGCCATCTGCTGACTCTGGAGGAGGAATCGGCGCTGGGCCCTCGTGGCTCCGAGGCCCCTCTATGCCCTATAATTGAGACCCCGGCCGAAGATCGTATTGGGCTAAATTGCACTGCGGGAGCCGTGAACGGGGGCTCTGACCCGGTTGGTCGCCACGGGGGAGTGCCTCTCGACATTGCTCCTGGTGATATCCGGGCTTGGTGCACCTGGTTTGTACTTTTATAAGAGCACAGCAGTGGGGCTTGAAGACGCTGCACATTACAGGATCTCTCCGTTTTCGGCTGCACCGCCCTCCTTGGGAGAGGGACACTACACGAGGAGTCCCCGATATGGGGAATCCTAGAGGGAATAGAGGTGGCGCACAAACCATTTCAGATACCGAGGCATCAGAAAAGGGGGAGCGAACTGACCTAAGCAAGCGTGAGACCCCCAACTGCAACTTCAATTAGACAAAATACTCGCAGCCATAACAGACTCACGTACGGCTCTGCAGCAGGATATAGCACGGGATTGGGTCTCCTGATAGCTGACCATGGCAAACTGGCCGACCGAGTTGCAGTAATGGAGGGCACGATCCACACACTGGAACCGGCACAGAGATGACCTTAAAACTACGATGGCTGATGTCCTGGACCGCATAGATATGTTGGAAAAGAAAGCGGAAGATGCCGAAGGGCGTAATCGGCGGAACAACGTACGGGTAGTGGGCCTGCCTGAAAAGGTGGAGGGGCAAGACATGGTCCGTTACCTCGAGGAATTGCTCAAAACGGTGGTGGCCCCGGAGGGATTGTCCCCCTTCTATACATTAGAACGAGCACACAGAGTTCCAGCTAAACCACCGCTAAAGGGACGGCCCCGCACCCGGTGATCGCCCGTCTACTACACTACCGTGACAGGGACATACTGCTCCAGAAGGCAAGAATAAACGGCCCCTATCAAGTAGAGAACAGCAAAGTTAACCTCTTCCCTGATTACACGTATGACACACAGTGCCGGCGGACCTCTTTCCTCGCCGTTAATCGAGAACTGAGGGCAGAGGGACTACAATATTCCCTGATCTTTCCAGCTAAGCTGCGAGCTCTTGTGGACGATAAATCCTGGTTCTTTGACACTCCAGATGAAGCCTGCGCTTGGCTGGAACTGTATAGAGCCGGTAAGGACGGCCATACCTCCAGCAGAAGCACGGACTTAGGAGGGTTACCACCGAGGAAATCGCGATGCCCCCACAGCAGACAGAGGAATCTGAAGTGACCTTCGAGGTCCAAAATTACGGCAGAACGACAGGGGGTCTTGGAGGTGGTGTCTGCACTATCGAGTACACAGGAATCCACACCACAAGAAGAGGAGGAGTCAGAAAAAGGTGATGATCAATCGGACGCCGAACGTTCCGAAACGGACAGTTTGCCATTACCTGTGGTCACCCCAGCGACGGCGGAGGTTATGCTGGATGAAGGCTAGATGCCTACAGTGGGCTGTATGAACACGGACAAAGGTCAAAGTTGGATTGTTTGTTATGTACTTTGGGAGGGGGTTGGGGACTGTGATTGGGAAGAGGGTGGTCGTAGAGATGCTTCTCCTATTATGGCTTGATCACTTGTTGAGGAGCGCAGGAACTGGGCGACTGCCCGTGGGCAGTCAACCCCCCCTCGATGCCCTTAAGGCACACCCACAGTAGCCACTGTTGGGGTAGTCAATTGTTCATATTCAGAATTGTTTGGATGGGAGCTAGATAGCGATCACTAGGTCCTGTTCAGGAGGATGGTGGGGTTGGGATAGTTGTGGGTTCTGGAAGGGAGGGCTCGTCACCGATGCAGGTACGTTACGATGATTGGAACAGCCGAGAGACGGCAGGGAGGAGTTGCACGGGAGGTCGTGGGATACTGGGTGATTTAACTAATTCACGATGTTTGACCTGGAATGTGAGGGGGCTTCATACCATGGCGCGACGCTATAAGATCCACGCCTACCTGATACGTAGGGGGGTCCAGATTGCCCTGCTCCAAGAGACACACTTAACGAGGGCTGAAGGGCTGGCATTGCAGCGCAGATGGAGAGGTCAGGTATACAACACCACATACTCTGCCTTTGCTAGGGGGCGTTAATATGTATTAAAGCAGGAGTTCCGTTTCAGCTGACTAAACAGGATATAGACCCGGAGGGGAGGTTCGTAGCAATAGGGGGAAGACTGCGAGGGAAGAATATAGCCTTATGCAGTGTATATGCGCCCAATACTGATCAGGTGGCTTTTCTAACAAGGCTGTTGGGGTCGTTGGCACACTTCCTGGTACTATTTTAAACATAATGATTGTAGAGTTTTCGATATATGAGATATAGATATTACCATTGCTATACAATATACATAATAAATGTATTTTTAAGTTCTGCATTTATGTCTTGCAGATATAGATTGTGGCTCCTGAAGAAGGTGTTTGTCAGTATGCCGAAACGCGCGCCGAAATTATTGATTTGCCACGTCTTTGCTAATTTTTTTAAAAAGACTGTGTTGAACATTAATGCTTATGTTTTTTATGTATTGTTTTAACGTAACATTCTGATATTGTCATGTACTAAATTCTGATTGAACATTAATGTATTGTCAGATTTGTTTTTATATTTGAATAACTATTAAAAATGACATATAAACCTTTTTAATTTTCTTGTTAGAATTCCTTTTTTGTAACTACCCCTATTCTCAATGTTTTGATTTTATGCACATATTGTCTGTTTCTCTGAACCAAAAACTATCAAATTCTTCAGGGGGTCCTTGTTACTTGCATTACACTTCCTGGCGGGTCCATTACTGATGGGGGGTGCCTTTAACTCTGTGTTAGACATCTCCCTTGATAGATCGCACCCCCCCCTTGGTACACCGTACGACTAGAGGAAGGCTGGAATGGCAGAGGAGGTGGGGTTTAGTGGACGCATGGCGCACGCAGCATCCTCAAGATCGGGACTACTCCTATTTTTCATTGGAGTCCATGAGCTCCATGTCAGATTAGACGAGATGTTGTGCTCCCCTGATTTATTGTCAGCCATTGTGAGAACTGAATACCTCACTAGGATGATATCAGATCATAATCCCCTACTTGCCGCCCTGCAATGGCTCCCTGGCGTCACATGCGTCTCAACTTGGAGACTGCGCCCAGAGGCGCTAGAAAACCCTATCTTTCATGACGCGCTGGGGGAAGAGATCGCCCAATATTTTGAGCAAAATGATGGCACGGCCACGACACGGGCAGTAGAATGGGACGCCTTTAAGGTGGTTGTAAGAGGGTTCTGTATAGGGAAAAATGTAGGGATACGAAAGACACTCCTTGATGACCTGGATAGGGCTGATAAAGCGCTTCGCAAAGCGGAACGCCTGAGACCTGGTCATCCAGAGATGCAGGGCAAGGTTAGTACAGTGAAAGAAGCCGTAGCGGCGGAAACAGAATGTTTGCGTAGCTTTGACTATGAGGCGTATACAGCGCGAACGCATACGGAAGGCGGCAAAGCAGGGACCCTACTGTCTGACTTGGCAGTCCCACGAGAAGGGGCTCCCCCATAGTGAACATGCACATGACGGAAGGGAAAGAGGTTAACACCCAGACTGAGATTTTGCAATGCTTTACAAGCTATTATGAGACCCTATATAAGAGCAAGCAGGGGACTGAAGCTGAGACCGCGGATGCCTTTCTGGAGGGGCTCTGCTTCCCCGAACTCGAACAAGAACAGGCGAAGGACATCGGGAAAGGGATAGAGATAGGAGAGATAAGAAGTGCCATAAAACAAATGGCACGTAACAAAACCCCGGGCCTGGATGGGCTGCCCATAGAATTTTACGCAAAATACGTCGACCTCTTGGCGCCCAGGTTGATGGAGATCTATGATGAAGCGAGGCAGATGGGTAGGCTACCACAATCTATGCGTGAAGCATTAGTGATACCCTTATTAAAACCCGGCAGACAGAGTGAGGATGTAGCATCGTACAGACCACTGTCGATGCTGACTACATATTACAAAATTTTGAGTAGCATTTTGGTGACTAGACTACTACAACATATGACTGTACTAGTGCACGTGGACCAATCTGGTTTTATATCACTACGCGGAACACGACCACCAATATACGCCGACTGATGCGGCTGCTGGAAGGGGACCATTTAGGGGCATGGCAACCTATGATATTTTCGGCAGATATAGAGAAAGCGTTCGACAGCCTTGAATGGGACTATCTATATAAGGCGTTGAGACGCTTTGGAATAGGTGAGGACTATATTAGATGGACGACAGTACTTTACAACTCGGCGGTGGCCAGAGTGAGAACGGGCACGCTGATATCATCCCAATATCCGGTGGAGAGAGGCACGAGGCAGAGATGCTCGCTATCTCCATTGCTGTTCGCTCTAGCGGAGGAACCCTTGGCGATGTCGGTTCGGACGGGAGCCTATTACGGGGGACTGCAAAACAGGGAGGGGCAGCATTATAGCTCGCTGTATGCGGATGATCTCCTGCTCTTCCTCGAAGATGCTGATGAGGCCATGGAAGGGGCTGAAAGCCAATAAACTAGCTTTGGTGACATATCGGGTTTGAAGGTCAACTGGTCCAAAACATGCCTATTTCCGGTACGATGGGGGGAGGCCCAACCACCCACACCCCGAGCGGTCCGATGGGAGCCCCAGTGCATGAAATATTTAGGAGTACATGTCTACCACACGACGGCCGACTTGCTGGAGGGAAACATAGGCCGCGGCATACGAGCACTAAAGGGAAACAAGGCCTTTTGGGCTACGCTGCCGCTGTCATTAGCAGGCCGAATAGCAATATTGAAAATTATTGTGCTGCCAAGATTTTTGTATTATTTTAGGACACTCCCAGTGTGGATCTCTGCCGCCACCTTTAAGCTTCTAAAGTCTTTGATAGTGTCCTTCCTCTGGGGGGTGGGACAGTGATGAGTGGCGCATGCCACGCTGATACGCCCTAAACCGGAGGGTGGTCCGGCGGTCCCAGACTTTGAACTATACTATCTAGCTGCTCAACTACAGATATACACACAGGAAGTAGCACGAGAATTCAGGGGCCCAGAGAATGGAAGAGGCCGAGGAATACCTTGACATGTACTGTCGTTCATAGCACTACAACAGAGGCTTGACCTTAGAGAACTAACACAAGAGGAAAAAATTATTAGATTATGTTGGAACCGCTCACAACGGAGAGCAGGGGTATTACACCCATATGCCCCCGAAATACCACTTGCGATGCTGGCAGCGTTGCCGCACGGGAGCGATTGGTCACCATTGCAAGTCTGGGAGGAGGCGGGAATACAAGTGTTGGGAGACCTGTATGACCATGGGGTATTATTGCCATACCAGACACTCTGCGAAAGGTTTGACTTACCGAGGGGGGATTTCCTCCTGCACGCAGCAGTAGTACGAGCAATACAGACACACTGGAAAGGGGGACTAACAGAACCAAGAACGACAATGGCTTGCCAGTACACCATGATGGGGGCGGGAACGTTCAAGGCCATCACCTGCCTTTATTCTAGAATGATTCAGAAAAGGGGGTGGTGATGAACAGAGTGTCTGAATTAAGCAGACCACTCTTACCCAGTCCAAAGATCAGGACTTGATCCATCACCGTTTTTTAGCTCACTGCACCATCCCAGCTCAGAACTTGGCTATATGCAAATTAGTCTGACCCTGGCCCAGTGCATCATGGGAACAGGGCAGACCAAACTACCAAGCCAATTCTTATACTGGGAAGGAAACAAGCTACCGGGGACCGGTTTCTGGCATTTCAGCCGTCTTCGGCCCGGCTTGCTTGAATCCTGATGGTGCAATGAGCTAGGGACTCACATCTGAGTATACCCTTCCACGCTTATGGTGGACAAAAATGATTCAGAAAAGGGGGTGGTGATGAACAGAGTGTCTGAATTAAGCAGACCACTCTTACCCAGTCCAAAGATCAGGGCTTGATCCATCACCGTTTTTTAGCTCACTGCACCATCCCAGCTCAGAACTTGGCTATATGCAAATTAGTCTGACCCTGGCCCAGTGCATCATGGGAACAGGGCAGACCAAACTACCAAGCCAATTCTTATACTGGGAAGGAAACAAGCTACCGGGGACCGGTTTCTGGCATTTCAGCCGTCTTCGGCCCGGCTTGCTTGAATCCTGATGGTGCAATGAGCTAGGGACTCACATCTGAGTATACCCTTCCACGCTTATGGTGGACAAAAATGATTCAGAAAAGGGGGTGGTGATGAACAGAGTGTCTGAATTAAGCAGACCACTCTTACCTAGTCCAAAGATCAGGGCTTGATCCATCACCGTTTTTTAGCTCACTGTACCATCCCAGCTCAGAACTTGGCTTTATGCAAATTAGTCTGACCCTGGCCCAGTGCATCATGGGAACAGGGCAGACCAAACTACCAAGCCAATTCTTATACTGGGAAGGAAACAAGCTACCGGGGACCCGTTTCTGGCATTTCAGCCGTCTTCGGCCCGGCTTGCTTGAATCCTGATGGTGCAATGAGCTAGGGACTCACATCTGAGTATACCCTTCCACGCTTATGGTGGACAAAAATGATTCAGAAAAGGGGGTGGTGATGAACAGAGTGTCTGAATTAAGCAGACCACTCTTACCCAGTCCAAAGATCAGGGCTTGATCCATCACCATTTTTTAGCTCACTGCACCATCCCAGCTCAGAATTTGGCTATATGCAAATTAGTCTGACCCTGGCCCAGTGCATCATGGGAACAGGGCAGACCAAACTACCAAGCCAATTCTTATACTGGGAAGGAAACAAACTACCGGGGACCGGTTTCTGGCATTTCAGCCGTCTTCGGCCCGGCTTGCTTGAATCCTGATGGTGCAATGAGCTAGGGACTCACATCTGAGTATACCCTTCCACGCTTATGGTGGACAAAAATGATTCAGAAAAGGGGGTGGTGATGAACAGAGTGTCTGAATTAAGCAGACCACTCTTACCCAGTCCAAAGATCAGGGCTTGATCCATCACCGTTTTTTAGCTCACTGCACCATCCCAGCTCAGAACTTGGCTATATGCAAATTAGTCTGACCCTGGCCCAGTGCATCATGGGAACAGGGCAGACCAAACTAGCAAGCCAATTCTTATACTGGGAAGGAAACAAGCTACCTGGGACCGGTTTCTGGCATTTCAGCCGTCTTCGGCCCGGCTTGCTTGAATCCTGATGGTGCAATGAGCTAGGGACTCACATCTGAGTATACCCTTCCACGCTTATGGTGGACAAAAATGATTCAGAAAAGGGGGTGGTGATGAACAGAGTGTCTGAATTAAGCAGACCACTCTTACCCAGTCCAAAGATCAGGGCTTGATCCATCACAGTTTTTTAGCTCACTGCACCATCCCAGCTCAGAACTTGGCTATATGCAAATTAGTCTGACCCTGGCCCAGTGCATCATGGGAACAGGGCAGACCAAACTACCAAGTCAATTCTTATACTGGGAAGGAAACAAGCTACCGGGGACCCGTTTCTGGCATTTCAGCCGTCTTCGGCCCGGCTTGCTTGAATCCTGATGGTGCAATGAGCTAGGGACTCACATCTGAGTATACCCTTCCACGCTTATGGTGGACAAAAATGATTCAGAAAAGGGGGTGGTGATGAACAGAGTGTCTGAATTAAGCAGACCACTCTTACCCAGCCCAAAGATCAGGGCTTGATCCATCACCGTTTTTTAGCTCACTGCACCATCCCAGCTCAGAACTTGGCTATATGCAAATTAGTCTGACCCTGGCCCAGTGCATCATGGGAACAGGGCAGACCAAACTACCAAGCCAATTCTTATACTGGGAAGGAAACAAGCTACCGGGGACCGGTTTCTGGCATTTCAGCCGTCTTCCGCCCGGCTTGCTTGAATCCTGATGGGGCAATGAGCTAGGGAGTCACATCTGAGTATACCCTTCCACGCTTATGGCGGACAAAAATGATTCAGAAAAGGGGGTCGTGATAAACAGAGTGTCTGAATTAAGCAGATCACTCTTACCCAGTCCAAAGATCAGGGCTTGATCCATCACCGTTTTTTAGCTCACTGCACCATCCCAGCTCAGAACTTGGCTATATGCAAATTAGTCTGACCCTGGCCCAGTGCATCATGGGAACAGGGCAGACCAAACTACCAAGCCAATTCTTATACTGGGAAGGAAACAAGCTACCGGGGACCGGTTTCTGGCATTTCAGCCGTCTTCGGCCCGGCTTGCTTGAATCCTGATGGTGCAATGAGCTAGGGACTCACATCTGAGTATACCCTTCCACGCTTATGGTGGACAAAAATGATTCAGAAAAGGGGGTGGTGATGAATAGAGTGTCTGAATTAAGCAAACCACTCTTACCCAGTCCAAAGATCAGGGCTTGATCCATCACCGTTTTTTAGCTCACTGCACCATCCCAGCTCAGAACTTGGCTATATGCAAATTAGTCTGACCCTGGCCCAGTGCATCATGGGAACAGGGCAGACCAAACTACCAAGCCAATTCTTCACCAGAAAGGAGACAAGCTACCGGGGACCGGTTTCTGGCATTTCAGCCGTCTTCGGCCCGGCTTGCTTGAATCCTGATGATGCAGTGAGAAAGGGACTCATGTCTGAGTATACCCTGCCACACCTATAGTGGCCAAAATCCAACAAAGGTATTACCTGTGTAAGCTTACCCCTCCAACCAAGGGCCGGGTTCGCTGCATGCCAAATGGAGACAGTTGTTGAAGTCGGAGTAAACCTGGGCTCCAACTTTGATCCCCCATATAGCGCCCTTAGATAGGAGCAGGGCAACATATTGTTCCTGTCCATTCTCTTCAATGCATCAGTAATAAGCTGATGCATGCAGTGATTGAGAACCACGAGTTGTGAAGGCCAGTAATAATAATACTGAATGGCTGGTAACGCAACACCACCATCAAACCAGCTCTTGGTTAATTTGACAAATGCAATTCGGGGCGGACCATGGTTCCACAGTAGATTACACACCTCCGACTCAATGGATGTAAAATAGTGAGGGGGGACAGGGTGCGGCGTGTTCTGCAAAGCATATAAGAAGTGGGTTAAAGCCTTCATTTTCTATAAAGCTGCCCGCCCCAAAAGTGTAAGAGGGAGCATTTTCTAATGCTGGACGTCGGCTTTGAGCCACAATAGGGGGGAGAAAATTACGCTGATAGAAGACCTCTGAATATGTTGGATATATATGCCAAGATATTGGAAGCCCTCAGTCACAACTTTAGCCTCGCAACCCGAGGGGAATAGGGGCAGACGGCCACTGAGGACATATATTAGGGACTTATCCCAATTGATGGTAAATCCTGAATATTTTTGGAAAAGGGTGAATATGTGAAGGACCTCGCCAATTGACCTGGGCCTCGCCAAATACAGCAAAATATCATCCGCGTACAGGGAAATTAAGACTCTCCAGTCTGGCACCCAGTTAAGAACTCAGATTGCAGGATCGCCTCTGAGCCATATCACAAGAGGTTCAAGCGCAAGAGCAAGAGGGATAATGGACACCCCTGTCATGTGCTGCGCCCCAACTCAAAAGACGCCAATCTACCCCCATTCACCCGCGATTAGTGCCAATGGTGCGGAATATAACAATCGCGCCCAGGACAAAAATGGCTCCCAAAGCCATATCTCTCCAGGAAAAGGAAAAGGAAGACCACTCAATCATGTCAAATGCCATTTTGGGGTCCAAGGACATGATAACTGCATCTTCTTGTATTGTGTTGTTCCACCCCAGCACCCCAAATAGGCGACGCAAGTTAAGCGCCATAATTTTAGTAGGCATAAAGCCATTGTGATCCGGATGAACTAACTTTTGAAGATGGGGGGACATTTGACAAGCCAGGATTTTAACCAAAACATTTACCTCAGGGTCCAATAGTGAAATGGGTCGATATGAGGAGCACCGTTCAGGAGGCTTTCCTTGCTTATGGATAACCACATTATGGGCCAGCCGCTGCGTGGTTGGAAGGGTGCCCTCGCTCACACTCTCATTGTACATTCGCAGGAGGATAGGGGAAATTTGTGAAGTCACCGCTTTGTATAACTTAATCGGGCATCCACTGGGTCCCATCGCCTTACATGATTGTAACAAGGAAATAGCCTTCGAGATTTCTTCCACTGTAATCGCCCCCTCAAGTTCTGTGTCTCTTGCATGTCCAAGCTCGGTAATGGCAGCATCACCAATAACTCTGCAGCTTCCTCCTGAGTGGAGGTGGCGACTGGAGTATATATTCGGCTGTAATAAGAGGCCAAAGCGTCTGCAATACCAACTCTATCATGACGTGAGGTCTCATCTTCATCCACATTTCTGGACACCCATCTACTAGCCAATTCACTCTTATCCAGCCAAGCCAACAGCTTGCTCGCTTTATCACTAATGTCGTAGACCCTGTGTTTAGAGGCCTATAGTTGGTTTTAGCTGCCTCGCTCCTATGTCCCGTCTTTTTGCTTAATCACCAACTTATGCAGGGTCCACAGAGACTCACCCGACACTAAATTGTGTTCAAGGGCTGCAATTTCTGACTAAATTGTCTCCAGCTGTCAACGTTTTTCTTTCTTATGTCCTTCTACGGCCGCTAACCTGTTCCCACAGACCACAGTTTTAAAGGCCTCCCATAGTATCACATCGGACTGCACCGACCCATCATTTTTGGCGAAATACTGTTTGGTAACCTCTATCAATTTAGAGCGAATATCTGGGTTTTGGAGATACCATGGATTGAGGACTATATCATGATGGATAATGGCAGGAGTACCGCCATAATTGGCAACAATAGGGGAGTGGTCCGAAATACCTCAGGGCAGGAAGGACAATGTAGAGAACAGGGGAAGTTGCTCTGCCTTACAGAAAAGATAGTCAATTCGAGACAGGCTCCCATGCACACCAGAGTGGAAGGTGAACTGTTTATCAGTCGGGTGACAGACGCGCCAGACATCAACAATCCCAAGGGCCCTCAGGAACTCAGACAGACCCTTCCCCGCTGATTCATTCAAACGAGGAGGCTTCCGGTCCAATGATCCATCCAACACAGCATTACAATGGCCACCCAGACGTATATCCCCATCAGGCAAACCCAACAGATGCGTACCCAAATCGCTCAGTGTGGTGGAATGAAGCCTCAGGAGGATATATAAGTAAGTAATGTTGAGTGATCTCCCCTCCCAAAGGCCGGAAACAGAAACAAAGTGGCCCAATGAATCACACACTACGTTGTGGATCTGGAAGGGAAGGGTGCAAAGGATCAGGATACCAACCCCTCTGGAACCCCTTGTATACCCAGCATGGGCAACAAGTTTATATCCCAATCTGTTAAGCGCACAATAAGTATCGCCTTGAACGTGAGTCTCTTGAAGCGACACCAGATCAGGGGAATGGCGTTTCAAATATTGCAGAACAACACCCCTCTTGATCCGATCTTCCAAACCATTAGAGTTCCAGGAGAGGAGCTTAAGGTGACTAGGTGGTAGGTCCGCTTGATCAACCGCACTCACACTGGGAAATTGATTGGAGCCAACCAACTCCCATCGGCTCGGATGACAGTACAAACCACATAAAAATACCCCCCGGCAAGTACTCAAAATAGTTATTAACCAACTCGAGATAGGAGGAACTAAAGTTTCCACCACCACTGAACGTCATGCCCAAGAACCCCCCCCCCCATTGTATGCATGAAAATAGGCCATTAAAACAAAACTGCAACAATCGCAATCATTCGATCCAGCAAGAAATGTGGCTCTCCCATCACCACAGCAGAGGAACATTATTCTGAAAAGAACCCAAACACGCCCCAGAGGGTACCACCCCCTAGGTGACCTGCATTTAAAGGAAAACTGTCTGTTTACCCCCATTTCGGAGTGCCACACAAAAAGACAAATTTCCACACTGAAGGAATTGTGAAAATCGACCACTTGAAATAAACTGCACAAAAAAAAGCACAATACACATCCCTTAAACTAATCGTAAACCCCCCCCACCCTGCCTCCCTGCAACATGGACTTAAAACTGACCGCCCCCCAACTTGCAGAGTGCCTATAACCTCAAACACACAAAGACTATATATAGGGGAGACTATAGACTAGCCCAATACCAAAGTTACAATCAGTGCCTCATCTCAGTTGCCCTGCACTAAGCAAACAACATCAAGGCCGTCTCCCCTTTCAAGAACCCCTTCAAGAGCAAATGCCAGAAGGAGGAAAACGCACAACTAGCCCCCCAAAAGAGAGTCTCAAAGTGCTAACTAGACCCACAAATCATGTTTCAAGAAGAGCAGAACCACAGCTCTCAGTAACATCCCACCATGCTTCTCTACAATGTATACTTTACTGCCAACGTCAAGTATTGTTCACATCGGTGGAGTCCATGAGGCGTCACTCATCTCCAGTGCTGGGATCTCCATTGAGGGAGGAAGTTCCCCGTGCCCCCGCTGATCTCCAGACCTCCAGCCCTCCAGCCAGTCCCAGGTGTCCTCCGCAGAGCGGAAGAACCATGTATTCCCTGTGTTCTGCTCCCGGAGGTTCGCCGAAAAAATCATAGCGTACTATAGATTATGACCCCTAAGGGCCCGTTTCACCGCCAAAAAGGACCGCCTCTGCATTTGTACCTTAAAGGTGAAGTTTGGAAAGAAAGTTATCACTGAGTTATCAAATTTAAGGGGCGGAGCAGCCCTTGCTGCCTGCAGGATGGCGTCCCTGTCTCGAAAATAAGAAATGCGGGCCAGGAGAGGAGGACGTAGGGCGCCAGGTCTGGGGGCCCCCCATGATCCTGTGCGCACGTTTAACGGTGAAGAACTTCGACAGCGCACGGGGTTGCAGATGGTTTTGGATAAGAACCTCCACAAAGAGGTCCGCCTCCTGTCCCTCTGCCTTCTTCGGAACTCCAAGAATTTGCACAGTATTCCGGGGCGCTCTCCCTTCATAATCCTCCAGCTTAGCTGCGAGATCAGAAGTCTGTATTTGGAAGCTCTTAATCGTAGTTTCCATCACTTTCGTGGACTACTCGAGGGTGGAGATGGAACCCTCATTCGTTTTAACCCTGACCCCCATATTGTGCAGATTAGCATGAATCAGGGTGATCTCAGTGGACACAGTATCAATCTTCCCCTCCAATGCTGTCCGAACCCCCTGAATCACAGCCATTACGCCAACCAGGGTCAGAGTCACTTCATCCACTCTTTGCTTGGTCTCTGGTGAACCACCCGCCCCAGTACCATCTTATCTGGTGTGTTCAAATTTAACAAGACGCGCCGCCGGAAGCTGCTTGGGACCTTTCGCAGTCGCTATTCCTACCTCAGTCGGGCTTGTTGTGGGGTGCAAGGACATGTGGCGCCACCACATGCAGGGGGCAAGGAATCCAGAAGGTATGACAAGACTCTCTAATCTGGTTCCTTAGGCAGCACACCATCTCGTGGGGCCTAAGTACTGATCCCCACTGCGACAACAGAGACTTTATGGGCAAGAATTCTGTCAAAGAGGCCATTGCTGGTGCCCAGAACACGCTGTCTCTGTCGTTTCCAAAAAGACAAAAAGGGGGAAGGAGAGGGAAGGTCATCAGGAAAGTCCACATCAGGCACTGTATGCCAGCAAGCAGTGCCTGCACCCCAGGGGCCCCGGTAGGCCTGCGCAATTTGACGCTCTGGAGCCCAGGGAGGGGAGAGATGGACAAAAAGGCCAATCTCACTTGTGACTGGGATAAAAAGTACAAAATGGCGGCTGTATCAAAACATCCTGTGTCCCTTTTGTTAAGATGCACCGTGGGGGGAGGAAGGAATACAGTTCAGCCCCCCTTCTCAGCCCCACACAGACAATATTCCCAGAATCGGTAGGCCGCGTGAGGGACCCGGACCTCGATCACCCGGGTGGTTCCTCTGTTAGCTACTCAGCGCTCCCGGGCCACCACGGGCACCACGCTGATTACCTGCTGGCAGTACTGGGTCCATGGGGTTTAACAGCCCCTCCTTGGGACCGCTGAGTTATGTTTCAGAGCTGCTCCGGCTGGCACAACAGCACAATGCCCCCGAGTCAACGAGCGCTGCACATCTCTTTTGCCGGTGCCCCAGCTCCATCGCAGATCATCAGGACCAATACTTTGCTTCCCAGCCACCAATTACTGCCGCTCGATCGCCAACAAACGCTGATTGCCAAGAGGGCGCCAGGCTTGCCTAGTAGGGCATTTCCATAGATAACAGTGTCAGATGTTGGGGATTATTGTTGCGGCGGCTACTGGAGCTCTACAGCAGGGTTGCCATATTGGGCTATGGTCAAGCCAAGCCCCCATGCAAATCAGTCTTGACCCTGTGCCTCATCGGAACAGTCCAGCCCCAATTGCCAAGGCAGGTCTTTCCTGAACCAGAAACAAGCATCCTGGGACCGGTTCCTGGGTAACACCCTTCATCAGCCAGGCTAGCTTGAATTCAATGGTAAAGTGAGCAAGGGATCCATGTCTGGGCATACCCTACCAACTTAGGGTGAGCAAATAAACACAAGGAAATGATGTACGGAGCGCTGAAACATTTCAGACACTCACCCCCAGTCACAGATCTGGGTTGAATTCATCATCATTCTTTAGCTCACTTCGCCACCTCAGTTCAGACCCAGCTATATGCAAATCAGTCTTGATCCTGTGCCTCATGGGAACAGTCCAGCCTGAACTGCTTGGACATCCCAAAGATGTGAATCCTTTACTTTTAAACTCTGTCTCTTCTCCTCAAATTACTAAACCACAAAATGAGAGGCAATGCAACAAACACATTCACTGACAAAGTGATGACAGAAAAAATAATGTAAGCGGATGCGCCCATTTCTGATGTGGAAATGGAGTGTGCCTGCATGCGATTGGTTGATAATGTAACATGCTTAACCTTTACATTGATGGTGGAGCCCACAGCCATCGCTCCTTGCAATACCAGAACCGTTGCAAGTGCTGTAAGCCTTATTATAGAAATGTTAATTATTAGTTATAAAATGAATATATATTTAAAACAAAATATAACAATTTGAAATAAAGGTTTTCTTTTTCAATATATTTCGATTTTTATTTGGGGTTTCCAATATTTTTTGTAGAAGTTAGTTACAATGCCTGTGAGTGGGTGTGTGTGGCGCTAGACTTACTCCAAGCCTTGGCTAGAGTGCATTTACTAAAATTGTGTGCCGTTTTTTGACTGCAGTTACTTTAGAAGTACAGTTTGAGATAGCAATTGTCTTATTCTTTTTGTAGGGCAGTGTTTGCAGTTGCATGTCCCTCCCTTAACTACTCTTACCCCTTCCTGAGCCCCTCCTTACTCCACCGCTAGCCCCTCCCGTTTAGTAGTAAGTACTCCCCATTTTGCCAGCACTGCCCAAGGCTCCTCCCACATTTACTACTAAAACATATACCTAACCAGGATGGAGAACTCTGCTCAGAAAAGATAGGAGAGGCTGAAGTCTCCGCACATGGGTTTGTGAATAGCACGTTCTAGTACCTTTGTTGTAATTTTAAACATACTACAAAATGCAGTTTGTGAATAGACCCCTAGAAATTTTATAAAAATGGTAACAATGGGTCACCAGGTAGCTGTGCTGTCATGACAGACCTGAAATTAACTGTTTCATCCCACAAATGAATACTAACTTCATAGGCAGGTAACCATGAATTAATTGCATTGTAGAAGATCCTCCAATGCGATTCCTTTTTTTGCAGATCGCTGGGAGAGGGACATGAACATTCCCCTCCTCTCTTCCCTTGCCACTTGCAAGGACTCATGATGTGGATGCCCAGGTCCAGAATAATCAAACTTTCTCACAATGCAATGCAGCAAGACACCGTGCTGTGCTGCGGGAAAGGGCTAGGAATGCGCCATAATTAACAATATATGGTGCATTCCTGACCTCTTCGAGTGCTGACACACAATGTTCTGCCTTGAACTAATGCAGGCACCCTTGTGCCAGGGTGCCTGCATTGTAGGCGGGATTGTTTTTGTGCAGCAAGGGACACCTTCTTGCACAAAAACAATCCTCTGAGGCTTTTTCCTCTAATTATGAGTGCTGCAGAATATAGAAAGAGGAAAAATAAGTAAAAATAAACATATTTCTCCTGGCTGCCTGTCACCTGTGAAGGCATAGAATTCTGAAGCATTCCCAGGTCTACTACTCATGGTAAATCTGGGAATGCACTAAAATCCATGAGTGGATGCTTGGGAATATCTACGCTCCACCCATGGAGCACCTCCCTGGCGTAGAGTAATCCAAGGCAGTGCCGTGCGTTTCCTTGCATTACTTCGGATTTACCAAGCACCGCAGGGCCATGCAAGGTGTCCTTGCGTTGCTTGATCAAGCTGACTTTAGTGTTATATTGCTTTTGAGGCTTTCTTGCATAACGCAAGGGCAACACAACACTATGATAAATCTAACCCTTAAATCACAATCGTTTGTGAATTCCAATTTTAACTCTGTACGCTGCATAAAGTCAGAAAAAGTTTAAAGAAATTCTGGGAGGTGTTAAAAACTGATGAAGATCTGGAGGGTCATGTGGGAGAATACCCTTCTTTAACATTTCGCAAACCTAGATCTTTACGTGACCATCTTTGCAGCAATATGATTCAGAGTCACAAAAGATTGAATGATGTGAAAGGATTTTATATTTGTAATCAGTGCAAAGCCTGTAAATACAGCTGCAATTTGAAGTCCATAAAGTTCAATAACCAAGAAGTGCCATTTAACATAGAGAAACATACCAACTGCAATACTGAGTTTGCCATATATACACTCAAGTGCCCTTGCGACAAATACTACGTTGGGAGTACTATTCACAAGGGCAAGAAAAGAGTGCTTGAACACTTGCGAGCCATCAATAAGAATGATAAAAATTATCCAGTGGCTAGACACTTTCATGAGTTTCACAAAAGCAATCCCAATCTTATCAAATTTGCAGTGATTGATTGCATCCTCCCTAATATTAGAGGGGGCAACAGACTAGTTGAACTGAGATGTTTAGAATCTAAGCTTATTATCAGATTTAATACCATGGCACCTAATGGACTTAATAAGGATGAAGAATTGTCTGCTCATTTATACACGTAGTTGTCATATAGCTGCATTGTAAATTGAACCATCCGTATTGATGTTGTTTTTTAGACATGTTATTTTTCATTATCACTTTGTGCACTTAGTCACTGTACATGGTTTTAATTTACGTTTTCGTCTCTGATTTTTTACAGATACATGAATATTAACTATTCCTTAGAAATTGATGCATATAGCGGATATTCTGCATAACTTTTCGAAAGTAACTGATCTGTTGTCAAGCTTGCCCACTGAGGCGCCATAATGATGTGGAGACTGAATTTATTAACAGAATACGATTGATTTAAGCCCACTTGGGCTGCATAAACTAATCTTTATGGAATGTTGATTTATAATTTTGCATTTACAATTTGTGATTATGTTGTAAGGGACTGTCCATTAGGTTACAAGTACCTATGGCTCCTTGTACCGGAATTGAATGCACGAGCCGGTAGCTCGATTAGTTAGGCAGCTCTACGAGTGCCGAGTATTTTTACCCTGAGCGGGTTCGCGCCTCCTCTAATTTTGATGAGCTAGCATTACTGTAGCAAATCTGTATATTATTTTGCAATTCTGAACCAGTATTTATTTTGATGTATTCTGTTAAAGCATTGGCATCAATCATTACCGAAAATGCTTGCGGCATGACTCGAAATGTTAATTTGCTTTTGAACCAATATTTCTGTTTATTTTGTGAGTTTGCAGTTTATGCGATCTATTAATCCGCACATAATTGTCGAATTATCATGCTCTTGATGCTTATGTTTTAAACCTTTATTGAGATGAACACACAGACAATCCCCTGTGAGGGAGTATGTTGTCTATGTCCATGAGCACGTGATTTTCACTTTATTAGTTTTCACGTTAACATTGTTTACTGCCCGTGATGAAGGAGTGACTGCAACTCCGAAACGCGTAGGGCTGCGGCTCCTTTGTTCTTGACTCATCGTGGATGTGAGGAGTTCAATTCATTGGTAACAGGTGAAACTATATATATATATATATATATATATATATATATATATATATATATATATATATATATATATATATATATATATATATATATATATATATATATATATATATATATATCCAAACCAACAGCTGCTTCTGCTGCAACGCTGAGACCCATAGACAAGTGGCGTACACTCCGGCGAAGCAACCGGAAAATCAATATCAATCAAAGAAATTCCAATATCGTACGCTCTCAGGAATCAAAACACAGTCCAAGAGTGAGATAGAACCTTGGTTTATTCACACAACGCGTTTCGGCGGCTTGCCTTGATCACGTGAAACGCAACCATATCATGAATGATGTAATATGTGACATTATCAGCAGTGGATTGCGGGTGCGCGACATATAGTTAGTACAACTAACTATATAGGAGCAATTTCAATGGTTTTTTAAATGCTAATTCCTAACTATATAAGGCCTGAAACCTACGGTTTTTTAAGTGAATATATATATATATATATATATATATATATATATATATATATATATATATATATATATATATATATATATATATATACATATACATATACATATACATATACATACATATATTTATATATACACATACATACATACACACACATATACACACAAACGTACATACACACATGTAAGCACACGTGTATATATACAAACATACACATAGTAACAGTAAAAGTAGTAACCGGTGTACAGTGGGATATGTAAACAAAATAGCAACAGGTAGCCGAGCCACACAATGCATAAACAAAGATACATAGCAACATTATAAAAAGAAAATCCGCTAGACAGTAGGACATGTGAACGTGACAGGTCTGAAGTAGTTGAGGAAGGGAGATGTGAGGGATGGGATAGTTTTCCACCGAGGTAGAGAGAACTATGGTATCTTAGCGCTTTCTAGCCTTAGCTAAGGTTAGAAACATTCCATTCCTCTCGGGCGCTCATTCTAGCGGTGTCATATATACCTTTCGGCATTGTTCTAGCCATCAACACACTCCATGTAATTTTCATCAGTCTCCAATTATACCTAGGGAAGATAAACAGTGATGACTAAGAGGAATGCATGCATAATTTACAATGGTCTGTGATTTGGGGAAGAAATGGCATTCTTGAATTTCTGAGCTGCATTGTTAGGCTACATAATGATAATTCAATCACAGCAACAATAAGGCCTGATTTAGTGTTCAGCAGAGTTTAGCAGTTGAGCATCGAAAAATGCACACTCGTCAATGTATACACGTTTTGGAAAATAATAACAACACAACGAAACCTTTTAAAAGAGGGTCTGTGTACTGGGCGCTTCTAATTTAAAGTGTTACCTCATCTCCACAATGTAATTGAGAGATGATTTTCAAATTATTTTCCCGTTACAAGCAACCATTTGTGGAAGCATCTTGTCTCTTTTGAATGCAATAAAACGTCAGAGCTCTGTGTTCGAATGTCGGAGAAGGAACAGATTCTAGAGATTACCCTTCTCTATCCTGGACCCACTTTGAGGAATTTATATCGTAACGGGAGACTGATTTTTCATAACATCTTCTTTGTTATTCGCGTACAATATTCTATGCATCATATAGTGCATTATCGCCACCTGGTGTTCAAAATAAACCCGTTTGGAGGCAGCAGTTCTTGCTTTAACGTAAATCAACTCAAGAACATAAATTGGACCAAGCGTATTGCATCTTTGCTGTTTTACGGCCCACGGGCAATTACGGGTACATTTCTGCTGCGATGTGAGGTTGGCCACAGGAGCTCTCTTGCCTTAGGAAAATTTCGGTCAAAAATGTGCCTAAAGTCAGGTGTCCTCTACCACCCTCCTAAGAAACACTTTAAAAATCGCACCATGATTTCGAATCACGCTGGTTCACACCGCCAGCAATTATTTTTTAGATCCATTTACATACATCTTACAGGCCCCTTCTCATATTAGTTGTAAGGAATTACTTAGGGATCCCAAAAAAAACCAAGGAACGCCTTTTCACCCTAAATCATGTTAATCAGAGCCTTCCATTAAACTCATTTTCTCTCCTGTCCTGCACACAAAGGAGGGTCTGAAACAACAACCGACTGCTAATTCCAAATATGTTTCTTGATAATGTGCTAGCACAGCACTTGATAGGATTGTGTAACTTTCCTTGTTATTCATGGCATAAATTGTCAGGCAATCGGGCTACAATGTTGCTAAGACCTCTATATATGGATTCCAAAGGGTATATTCACAAGAACATGTCATAACTACCGCAAGAGTAGCATATCTCAATTTTCAACATCGCAGCCTATCACGGGAAAATAGTGTCAACGTGGAATTCACAATGCGGCAGTAGCATGCGATAGTCTGCCGAAACCGTGGCCAATGTCTGAGATACAACCACCTCGATGGATACAAAAACATAAACCACACACCAAAAAACCTATGATGGGCCCAAGCGCGATGAGGAAATCAGCGATAAGCAGTGCCGGCCTGCAGCACACACCTGGCAGGTGTTAAAAATCACCATAAAAGTAGAAACAAAACACCCAAACACAAATTGACCAACACCCAAGCATCATGGAGGCAGCCGGAGCAGGCACAGTGGATAAGCGCAACCCCACAAGCACCCCAGACGGCCAGCCTGGGATCTCAGGGACAGGGGACGGCAAGGACAAGAAGAAGAGGAAGATGAAGTTCAGTCCGCAGGCGAACAGGATCATAGTCATGGAGGTGATGCAACACCATCAACAACTGTTTGTCACCTCCAACGTGTCATTGGGCATCGAAAATGGAATATGGCGGGACATCGTGGACAAGGTGAATGCCATCGGAGAGCACAAGAGGACAATGGATGAGGTCAAGAGGCAATGGAATGACATCAAGCGGAGGAACAAGGAGAAACTCTCCACCAACCAGAAGGCACCAACGCAGACTGGAGGTGGGGTGGCAGTGCCACAGCTCAAGCTGGATGACATGGAGTAGCTGGTGTCGACAGTCATCTGTGTGGAGACTGTGGCCGGAGTCGAGGGATCGGACACTGCTTGAAAGGACACAGAACAACTGCAACAGGGTGAGTGACCACCAGGTACTGGGGGGACAGGTGGAGATGGGCACAATGGGACACATGCATAATCAAGCAGAGCACAGTGCACACCCACCATGACGCTGGGTCCTCGCCCAGATCTACAGACTGTCACAATGTACAATGCCATGCTGTCTGAATGTCAACATGTACCATGTGGCTACCTAGATGTAGACACATTGTAATACACCGTCTCCCCTTCTCATTGCAGGGGCACCGTCAACACCTCCTGCAGAGCATCCCAGCCACTCTTCACTGATGACAGGGAGGACAACACCAGCATTGACACCCAAACTATCCAAGACTTCATTGACCTCATCCGCCACTCACCTCCAGGATCTGGGCAGCCCAGCTACCTCGAGGAGACCCCACCCACTACCCAAAGCACCCAGCAGGAGACACCCACAGCCCCAGCACTCCCCCAAGACCCCCAGGAATAACACATGGCCTTCCAACTCCGTGGGCTGGAGTGCCAGAGGGAGACCGCAGAGCAGGTGCTGTTGGGCTTCGGCATCATGGCATCCAAACTTGACTCCATCCTTGGGTGTGTAGGCCCGCTCCATGGTCTCCTACGAGCCCTGACTGACATTGATTCCAGCCGTGAGCGGGGCAACATGCGGAGGCTCATGGAGGACATGGTGCGGATGGAGGTGGAAAGGATGGCAGCCACTTGTGCACATCAGCGGAATATAGCTGGGATCTACCATGCCCTGCAGATCCTCATCATCGCATTGCTGCCACAAGGCGAGGCAATGATGAATGCTGCTGCCCCCACACCATCCACATCTCTTCCCCCTGGTGTGTCTCTACCTCCCAGTGCAGCAGGCCCAAGCACTCCAGCACCTGATGTGTCAGTGGGAGGGTACCATGTCCATGGGTCCCGGGCTTATGGCTTGCAGCGGCACATGGTGGGACCTCCTGTCTACATGCCGGTGGAGGAACGTGAGCAGTGAAGCCTGGGTGTGCATAGGCGGGCATGCTGCGATGGGTGGTGGGAGGGACTAAGGTGCCTCTGCCTGGGTTTGCATCGGCGGGCGGGCGATGTTGTCTTGTGCAAGTGTCTGTACTGTGCTAGTCATGTATCTGGACTCTGTTTCAGATGACGGCTATGACTCTGATGAGTGACCTGGTGTACTGCTGTACATACGGGCAAGTGGTTAGAGACACACCGGTGGCAGCTGGTGAGCAGTATGGCCTGGGTACGCAGGGGCAGCACTCTCTCTCTCTCCCCCCTCTCTTCTTCTCTCTCTCTCTCTATCTCTCCCCCTCTCTTCTTCTCTCTCTCTCCCCCCTTCTCTTCTTCTCTATCTCTCTCTCCCTGTCCCCCCGTCTCTTCTTCCCTCTCTCTCCATACCTCTCTCTCTGTCCTTTGATGTGCGCAGGACACACCTTCCCATCATGTTTTTTGTCTTGCAGGCTGTGACCTACGGATTTTCCCGTGGGGAGGTGCCATATGTCTTCATTTCAATAAAGTTTCATTGGTTGCCTCGAAGGTGAATGTGTGATGCTCATTTTTGTGATGACACATGCATGTCACCAGTTGTCATTGTGTGACATCAGGCGGATTTTTTCGTACATGTTTAGGTGTTGCTGATGTAGCATGTCTTTGGTTGGGGGTGCTAGGGAGGGGTGGTCCTGGGTGTGGTGTCAGTGGGTGTTGTGGCCCTCTTGGGTGTCCATGCTGCTTGTTCAGTTGCTCCCTGGCATCTGTTTGTCTTCAGGTGTGGCTCTGGGCTGTGCTCCCTTTTGTGGTGCAGGCTGTGGTCCGACTTTACACCCGGTCAGAGCAGGTGTTAATTTCCTGCTGCTAACGCGCCTTATCACGTGTTTTGTGTTCTTATCGCTGATCTGGCTGGTCTTTGAGAATGTTTAGGTGTTGTGTTATCGCTGCTTTTTGCACGAGAACACCTACTCTGCACCTCATTAGCGATAGTTGTGGGGGTCCTCTGTGGGGATGTTTTTTTGGCTTCTATTGAGGGTAAACTGGTGCTGTGGACTGTTAACACCAACTTGTGAATAGGGAGGTACGTTTATCATGACTTTGGCTGCCTTTAAGTGCCGTTAATTCAGCAATAGCTCCTTGTGAATATGCCCCTAAATGTCTTCACAAGGGCTTGTTGCTCTTCAGAGGATTGTTTTGAACTGACTGTTGAACTAGAGAGACCTATTGCATCCTGAGGTGAGGTTGTTGATGAAAGTGAACTTTGAATATTGTTTTGAAAATTTGTTAACTATTTAGAGCAGGGTTATTTTCCAGGTGACACTGTGAAAGATGAAGTGGATTATTGTACATGTATTTAAAAATGTAATGTATAAAGTATTAAAGGTTCAGTAAACTCATGCGAATTCCAGGATTATGAAGCAACAAGTTATCTTTAATGCGGGGAAAAGTACTGACCCACATGCATACTAGGTTTACTTATTTCTGTATGTTTGTATGTTTTCAGGAACATTGACCACATATTGAAGTACAAAGAGTTGGTTACACCGAGACAGCGGTCAGGTATATTAAATCATAATAGCATTTGCACTTACAATTGTGCTTCCAGCTCCAGTTCAAATGTGAAATGTTTTGTAGATTGTAAGATGCATGGATTTCAAGCAGTGGCATTTGGAGGGTGGTGTGCAGATGGTTGCAACCTGTTGACTTGGCTGGCAATAAACACCCACTTACAAGAGACCACTACGACTTCTATGGCTTGGCATCTGCCTTTAAGTGGCATTGAGTGGATCCTGTACCTGTGGAAACCAGTTTACCACCTTCGTCTTGTTCTTTAGAATTTTGCTGCCTGGTGCACCTGCTGTTCTTCAAGAGATGCAGTGGTTGGAGTGAGTTGATCCTGCCTACTAAACTCGCTTGTGGGAGTAGTCATTATCAGTGCTGCCATGTGAAAACATATTGGGGTAAATGGCCAAAAAGGGAATAAGTAATATAATTGTTAAACAGTTAATCAAGGCCCCTTTTCTTTCGTAGCTATCTATTTTTAGATCATTAAGCAACAAAAATTCTAATTAGTAGAACCAGAGATAATAATTGTAAACTTAGTAGCAAAAATAGCACCAAAAGGCATAAATCTCCAACTGTGGATATTTGGTCACACCAGACCAAAACAGTCACAGATTCATGCTGAATGCAATGGAGAACGAGCCGGATATAGGGACCCAGTTAGGCCTGCTGAAGAAAGTACCTTCAATCTAGGCCTGGACGAAGTTCGCAGAGTTCCGCTAAGCAGCTCTCTGCGAAGTGACCAAAAAACTCAACTGCTCTACGCAGAGTACTGCAAGTGGTGGCGTGCGTTAGGTCGCACAGTTCACACTAACTTTTAGCACCGGATGTTTGTGATGTGTTGGAAATTCAGCGCAAGCCGCACCGTGCGCAACACAAGAGGGGGAAGTTCCTATCTGCCACTCGAGTAAATGTTCTATTCAAGTGGCAGCTTCCTCAACCAAAACTGAAGGTTCTTCAACGCGAGCGGTAGCAGCCATCCGCGACTACTCACATTGAGAAAACTCACCAGGAGGAGGTTTGTAGAAAGAATTTCCTTGCTCGAGCTTGCTAAGAAGCGCTAGAGGAAAAATTCCGCTACACAGAGTTTTTGGGATCTTCGTGCCATATGTGATGTGGGAAAAACTCCACAAACTCTGGGAGTGGAGGAAAATTTCACGGCCAGACCTACTTAAATCTTGGCACTACCGTCGACAAGGGATGCTAGGGACTGTGCTGAGAAGGTGTGGGACAGTTAGGGAGAAAGCCACACCAAGGATGCCTGGTCTAACCTGTGTTCCCCCCAGCTGAAAGTGGGGAGAACTAACCAACCCCACTTCACTAAAGTGGGAGAACCTGGAGAGACCATCAGCATTAGTGTGGTCTGTTGTAGGGTGGTGTTCCACCATAAGGCCTAATCCCTGTAGGGAGATGGATCACCTCAGCAACGTGGGATTCTTGCCTTTCGTCTGCACTAGCCATTTGATGTGTCTGTGGTCTGTCTGAAACCGGAAGTGAACACTAAGCAGGCATGTCCTCAACTTCTTCAGTTCTCAGACCACTGCAAAGGCTTCGCTCTCTGTTGCACTCCATCTCTGTTCCCAGGGACCTTACCTCGTGCTAATGAAGGACACAGGTTGATCCAGGCCTCTTTGTTTGATGTGAGAACACAGCCCCTATGCCATGCGCTGATAGATCCATGGGGACATTTAATTCTTTTGAGACCCTGACCATAGGTGTAGTGCACATGGCTTCTTTCAGGGTATCAAAAACATACTGCCACACCTCCATGCAGATCACCTGTTGGGGCTGCTTCTTAGAAGTCAGCTAGGTCAAGTGTGCAACAATGGTGCCATAACCTTGATGATTCTCCTGTAATTACTAGTGAGGTCTAAGAAGACTCAATAGTCTGTCTGGGTCTTGGTGGGTTCCAAAACCAGAATGGCCTCAATCTTGGTCTGGAGGGGCTGTACCTTGCCTCTTCTAACTTGTTGTCCCAAGTACACCACTGAACCCTGCCCTATCAGACACGTACTGGCCTTTAAAGTCAGGCCTGTTAACTGCAGAGCCTAAAGCACTTCGGTGAAGTGGCATATGTAGTCCTGCCAGCTAGAACTGAAGATCGCTATGTCATCTAGATAGGTTGCATTGAAGTTTTCCCACCTAGCAAGGACCTGGTTGCAACATCTGGAAGATGGTAGAGGCATTCTTTAATTTAAAGTGCATCTTCCAGAACTAGATGTAGAGCATGTGGATCTCTCTTTGGCCCCCGCAGTTAAGACAATCTGTCAGTACCCAGATTTTAAGTCAAATGTGCTCTGGAGCTTGGCAGGTCCCAACTGATTAATGAGCTCATCAGCTCTAGGGATGGGGTGGCATCAGTGTTGCTGACTGTATTGAGCCCAAAGTAATCCAAGCAGAACCTATGTTCTGGGTTGGTAACTGGAGGAGCAGGTTTGGGAACCAGCATCACTGGGCTGGACAAAGTGCTATTTGAGGGTTCAATAACCCCTAACTCCAGCATTTTGGATATCTGGAGGTAGGGGGTATCCACCCTTTTGCATGGTTGCCCCCCACTTTTGACCTGATGTTGATGCTCTTTGACTAAGTGTGCTCTGGGTTTCTGACAACCAAGTAGCCAGGGCCTATGTTCTTTCCTTTAGACAGTACTGTTGCAAACCCAATTGGCAAATCTCTGGGCACAAGTCCCTTGTAAAAGGTACTATCGATACCAGTGGCACTATTGACCAGGGAAGGCCTCTGAGGACTGCAGCACATACTGTGCCACCCTTAGAGGCCCTGTTCCTCAACACACACACACTGCCAATGCAGGCTGTGGGTTTGGTGCAGATTAAAGTGAGGAGTCGACATGGCACATTCCTGTGTGCCATGCTTATAATCTACTGCCTATGGCATAGGTAAGCCACCCCTCTAGCTGGATGCACTATACCACTGTTGAGGGTACAGGTGCATGAGCTCTATATCCTACAGTGTCTAAGTCCATTCTTAGGCCTTGTAAGTGCAGTAAAGAAATAAAGAGTATATGGTTTAGGAGTTTGTCATTACAAACTCCATTGCACCATAATGGCTTTACTGATATCAAACTTCTCAGCACATTAAACCCACTATAATGCCAGTGCGGGATTTAAAACCAAATGCATTCAGGTGGCCTCTTAGAGATGACCCCAAAACAACTATCTAACTCTAGTGTCCTGGCTGATTGGCTGCTTGCCAGCTGCACCCCCAGACATGTTTCTGGACCCCTGGGTTAAGAGCCTCTTGCTCTTAGTGACCTGGAACAAAGCACATCCAGGACAGAGGTGCCAAGCCTCCTCCCCCAGGATGGACAGGGTCCACAAAGGGAAAGCTTCAAAGGCTTGCCGCCTTTGTGAGCTGACTCAGCCATTTGCTGCTCCCAGCAACTGGCCTCTAGCAGTTCTGACCCCTACTTTGGGCAGGAGAATCATCGGGAATGCCAAGATAGCAGGAGAGGTGTGACCACCTTGCCAACCCCACCCCTCAGGTGGAGGAGGCGAGGCACATCACAACTCTCAGTCCCCACCATCTTGAAGATGGAGGGGCCCAGCCAACCAGGCTCTTTTGTTAAGCAAACAAAAGGCATGGAAAAAGGACATCCCACTTCTGCCTCAAGCGCCCTGACAGGCCCATGATCATGCCTTTGAGCGTCTTGTTTAACCTTTCAATAAACCAATTCAGTTCAGGTGTGGTAAGGTTGATAAGGGATGAATAACTAGTAAGTTACCACACTCCTTCCACATGAACTTTATGTATGCTGAGATGAAGTTGGTATCATGGTCAGATAACAGCTACTTGGGAAACCCACATAGGTAAATATCCCCATCAGTGCCCTGACCACTGCAGATGTAGTTATTGTCCACAGAGGTATAGCCTCTCTGTACCAAGTGCCCCGGGCCACCAAGACCAGAATGAACCTGTTACCAAGGGTTGCCTTGGGGTCCAGAGTCCCAGAAATGTTGATGCCTACCCATTCAAAGGAGTGCCAATGACAGGAAATGACTGCTGAAGAGCCTTGCATGTCCCTCTTGACATGCAACTAGCCAGCAGGTAAGGTATTGTTAAAAATTGTGTCTCTAGTTTGCAGAGGTAGGCACCCTGTCCAAGTTCGGACCACAATCCTAGTCAGGGTAAGCTAGATACACACTAAAAGAACCTAAGCTCACCCTCTGATAGCTTGGCACAGAGTAGGCCTGGGTGAAGTTCACGGAGTTGCGATATGCAGAACACCGCAGAGTGGCAAAAATACTCTACCACACTATGTGGAGCGCCACGGCCTGGTGAAGTTTTACGGTGCACCTGTTCGCATTGCATTTTCCATCAAATTTTCAATGTGGGATTGATGCACAGCTTCAAATTTCCAAATTCTTTTTGTGTGCTTTTCTAAGTTAAGGTGCAGCTGTCGGGTGACGCATTCCGTCTGTAAGCGTCCTTTATCAAATAATTAGACGTGCGGCCAATGAGTCATTAGTCACATCCCCAACAGGCACTCTGTGTTGGTTCCTCTGAAATGAAGACTCCACTTCAGTTCATTTGTTTTCTTCTTTTATTTGGTTATGTTTCTTTTTTTATACGATTGATCTCATCATAATGAATTTTTCATACATTCTCTGAATATTCATTCATTACTTTAAAGCGCATTTTCCTCCTTACATAAGCTCCAATGCATTTCGGATATTAACTACCCTTCCTCAGGGAGCCACAGCTGTTGAAAATGTAAACATAACCATAATCACAACCCAAATTAAACTGTATGCATTTATACTTCAAGCATATAACCACTTTCTGTTCAAACCATGCTCAAACGATATGTACCAGTGTCTGTAACCTTATGTGTCCCAAAAAAACAATCAATGTGCATAGTGCTTTTACCCGTGCCGTAAACCACGAATATTCGATATTCTGCACTTACGTGAGAGTCAGAGGTTGTCATAACACATAACACTGGACTGGGGATGAGCTTTCACCCACTTACACCATACAACCATACGTTCATATTGTTTTTTGCAATTATGTCCCTTCGTCTCATTTATAATTGTTTCCCCAGTTTTTGTTCACCTTTCAGTTTTTGTTCACCTAAGGTTTCGTTTATTTCATACTTCCCACGTTTTTGATATTATTTTCCGGCCCGAGCACAACGAACCCGTGAATCTTTTTTCCGAATCTTTTCCCCGATGCTTAACCCACTTGAAAGAGCAGAGTATCTTTACCCTTTCTATTCCCGCGTCATAGCGACACGGAAGTAACTTCATCCTCGCAGTTACCAGGGTCTTGATCGCCAGGAAACGGCTTGATCTGCCGAAGAAATACGGAACCACCGGTTAAACAAAAGGTCGGTTATCTAGCATTTCACGTACAGCCCGTTGCGATAGTGAAGATGACGGTTTTAATTTTAATAACATATGCACATCAGTAACGCGTGTATCCTTTACGCAGGGTTAATCATTCCGACAACCTCTGACTCTCACGTAAGTGCAGAATATCGAATATTCGTGGTTTACGGCACGGGTAAAAGCACTATGCACATTGGTTTTTTTTTGGGGCACATAAGGTTACAGACACTGGTACATATAGTTTGAGCATGGTTTGAACAGAAAGTGATAATATGCTTGAAGTATAAATGCATACAGTTTAATTTGGGTTGTGATTATGGTTATGTTTACATTTTCAACAGCTGTGGCTCCCTGAGGAAGGACAGTTAATGTCCGAAATGCATTGGAGCTTATGTAAGGAGGAAAATGTGCTTTAAAGTAATGAATGAATATGCAGAGAATGTATGAAAAATTCATTATGATGAGATCAATCGTATAAAAAAAGAAACATAAGCAAATAAAAGAAGAAAACAAATGAACTGAAGTGGAGTCTTCATTTCAGAGGAACCAACACAGAGTGCCTGTTGGGGATGTGACTAATGACTCATTGGCCGCACGTCTAATTATTTTCCATCAAATGCAATGTGGAGTATGTCCTCGCGTTCTAAATCACAAATGTATGACATCACGTGGTTTGCATGGGCACAGCCATATTCTTTTCTACTCTGTTTATGATGCTGGGCCCAATTTTCAATCCCTCTGTAATCTTTGTAACCCTCTGCCCTCCTAATTAATCTAAATATTCTTCCCCTCGTTTTTATTTATTGTATTAGGGTGAGTTTTTGTGTCTGTGTATTTTACGTTATAACATTTTGTTGTGCTTTCCCATGAGTTTTTCTATTTTGTTTATTTTTCCCCTTACTTCCTTCTCATTCTGTCCTTTTCTTCCTTTTCCTTCCTTTTTCTGTTTCTTTCCTAATCTTTACCACACCCAGTGGCAAGGCAAAGCAGGTTCACCTACCTTGCGGGCGGCGCCCCTGCCCGGGTGTGCAGTCCTTGGTGATCTTCAGTGAGGAGGAGATGTGCAGCGTCACCTCTTCTCCATGCTGGCAGCAGGCAGCAGTTCTGGCAGAGTATACTCCTTGCAGGTCAGTCAGCTGCAGGTTTGGCGCACCACTCAGCAGCTGACGCACACCCCTGGGCAAATATTTTTGACCGGAAGCAGGACCTGCTCGGTGTCAAGATCCCAGGGCTCGTGAGAATTAATTATTTGTTGTGTTTGTGCTCTACAATGCTAACTTTTATTTTCTGAATAGCAGCTCACTATCAAAGGTAAGTTATGTTTAGTTTACGTTAGGAATATTATTTATAATGTGGTCCAGAGGTACCTAATCGTACTCATCAATGGCACTAATTTTGGCTGATCAATTAAGAAGCCATTGCAGACACTTCTGTCCTCCTGTCACCATAGTAAATCAGTGATATCAGTGAGTTAGCATTCCCTGTGACTTTGTTTATGTAGTTCGCACAGTTTCAAGCTATTTCATGACGTGTAATATCCATATATGCATAGCAAAAAAGGGAGACTCAATTGGTCCATTGACGGGGTTGAAAACTTAGAATAGAATCAAAGATCATTCACTGCAATTCATTAGTTCCAAATATACACTTTGCTAAGGAAATTTAGAATAGGGATTTTAGGATTGGTATGGAAAACTCAAATATAGAATGGAAACTAGTACTATAGGCGATCTGTTTTAGAGCAGCACAATGTGACTGTGTTTACCTGTCATAAAAATTTTGTTCAAGATTATTAACTGAATCACTAATTCTTTATTTGTATCTTCTTTATTTCTTACATCATCACCCAAGGGTAAGAAGAAGGACATTGCAGAGATGGGTCTGGGACTTGCAGCCCAGCAGGAGGTACTGACCACCAGCACCACTGCAGAGGGCTCTGCCAACCCCAGCAATTCTTAATATTTGCTATTTTCATTTTCCTAATGTTGGGTTTAGGATTGTTGTTGGCTTAGGGTACAATCTTGAGGTATTGAAATGTTGGTGCTGTGTTCCAGGATGGAAATTGATGCTTGGAGGCTGAGGTTGATGGCGAGAAATACATTTGCTCTGACACCATTACCTGCCATCTTCCTTTCACGTGGCACCGAGGACGGGATACAAACTCACTCATTCAAAGTGCAATGGATTAGCTCTTTTTCCTCTGCCCACGATACCACTTTCACATTTTGCAGTGTTTTTTTTTATACTGTATCTTTTTTCCAACTTCCCTATTCTATTTTTGTTTCATTTCCATTGTCCCTGCATTATCTTTTCTTCCTTATTGCAAGGGTTTTTTTAGCAGCTGACTTTTTCTGGTTGTTGCAAAGTCATCCTGTGCCCTGGGCACCCCCCAATGTTTTGATGACTGGTGGTAACTGACTCTGACTGACCATGGGCTCCACCTAACATGTGTTTTCCTCAGTGTCCTTTTCCTTGGTTATGAATAAACCAATGAGGGTAAAATCCTGGCCCCTCAATTTTTCGAAAAGTGTGCGCAGTTGCAACCCCTAAGTACACTGAAAAAGCTGCAGTCTGTGGGTTGATTTTTCAATTTCGGCAGGACTTATATTCCCTACTTTGCTCAATGTGTTAAACCACACTATGCCCTAATACATCCCGATGTTTCTGCATCCTGCTAGATTCCCGAACATACTAGAATTCTCAGAACTTTACAGTCTAACTTGCTTGCAGTATGACAGTTACATTCACAATATAATGCAACAAATGTGGGTTATATGGATTTTTACCAGATTCACTTGGGTGCACATACATCACCTTTAACGAGGGTGAAACTGCTCTGATTGCTTATAAATAGCATTTATATTCTCTATCGGAGATGATTTTTGTTTCTACTGAGAAATTAGTAACTTCCGTACAGATAGCCATCCTCAAAGAATGGCCCCTTGCTCAAGGCAAATACATTTTTGTTGTTTCTCCTGTGTCCGCTTTGGAACCTGTCACAAAAGCTGGTGTTCCTACTTCTAAAGCCCTTCATCCCAGATGGATTCAATGGGCTACTTCCTTAACAGCCGTCGATGAAGACTTTTTCTTTGACCCTTCTTTACAGATGCAAGAATTCTTGTAATATGAATACGTTAATCCTATTCCCTCTTTAGGTCTTCTGCTTGGTGACTACAGGTGTATTATTTACACTGATGGCTATAGGTTCAAAGCAGCAATATTCTGCAGCATGCACCGCGGTTTTAGGCACTCTGTTACATAGAGTTTTTCACCCAGCAGTTACTTGCACTAAGTCTCTGGGGGACTGTACTGTGCATTTGGCTGAACTAAAGGCTTTGCTTCTAGCACTTGAACATACAAATCCCGATTTTCCACTGTCATAGTGTGTGATTCGTTTTACAGTGTGCAATCATTTAATGTTAATTTACATTTTTGGCAACAAAATAATTTGCGAGTATTCCAAGGGTAGCACAACTAAGCACAAGATACTTTGGGTTAGGGTGGCAAATCCTAAGGACAGGTTGCCACAAACTCATGTTATACATACATTGATTCATCAATGTGTGGAAGCACATGCAATAGGGAATTCTTTGGCTGAGGAAGCAGCCAAATCTGCAGTAGCCACATCTGAAATAGCAGCTGTTACATGTTTGAAAACTCTTATTCATGAATACATTTTGGCTGCAGTTCATGTTTTAAAGCCTGCACCACATTACCTGAAGGTTTTCCTGTAAAATATTCTTACTATCTCAATGACCAAAACGTCCCATTTGTGACTATTCCATAGGTTCATGGTCACAATATACACCAACCTTGACCGCAGTCTTTAATATTTGCCTTGCATCGGCTCAGCACATGTTGGAGTGAATGCCACTATTTCCCTTCTACAACAGCGGTATTGGTGGCAAGGGTTTACCAGAAAACCAGGAAATATATATTATATTGTGACATTTGTCAACAAACTAAGAGTTCTACTGTGTTTCGTCCACTGCAGGCACATCTGTTTTTAATCAACCTTTTGGCTGCATTTACCTAGATCATTGCGATCCCTTGATTTCAGATACTGCTTTAAAATTTTAAGTTGGTTGCTGTTGATTCGTGCTCCAGGTGCCTCTGGGTTTGGCCACAGCACTTGGTTGACGCTCAAATTTGCAAGTCTCTGTCAGGACGTATGCCTGTCATGCATTCCACTTGGACCAAGACTTGGCTTTTGATTCTAAAGCGTACTGTCTTTCAATGAAGTCCATGGGTGTGCAAGTGCATTTTACTTCTCAGTATAGGCCGGAGGGCAATTCTGTTGTGTAAAGAATGAAACATGACTTAAAGCAGTCCTTGACAGCTAGAGTACTAGGTACAGGCATGGTTGGTTGAACCATCTCTGTGAGGTTCAAAGAGCAATAAATAATCTCCCTAAAAGATCTCTAGGTGGGCGGACCCCCTATGAAATGCTCTTTGGCATCAAGATGTTAGTTTAAGACCTTGATGGTCCAGATGTTGTGGCGTTAGCCATGACCTTTGACATAGACAACCACTGTACTGTATTATAGGATCTACAAAAGTGCTGTGATTCCTAGGCTCATACACATTTGCCTGAAACTCTCTGTTCGAGTACTGATACTCAAATTCCTGTATCTGGTTGGCTTCCCAATTTTGGAGACCTTGTTTGCGAAAAAGTGGCCTCCAAGAAGAAATTCGGAGCAGTGTACCATGCTCCTGTTCCAGTCCTTGGCATGCACTGTGATTTTATTGCCACTTCCAGGTTATAAGGAAAATCGCTTTGTCTTGATTGAACTTGTCAAACTACACCCTATGGGTGATTCTCCATAGTATCTCCAGGAGTGGTCTCTTACGAGACTTTTCTTTGCAGCCCGTGAGTGCCTCTGTTCCTGCTTTTCCCTGCTGCCGTGAAGGAGGCTGGAACTTCAGTTGTCCTAGAACCTGTTTCTACTTTTCCATCTTCTACAATGGAGGTCTTTATATGGAACAAGGCCATTTCTCTTCAGACAGCTCTTCAGTGTCTTTGGTTTTGTATCCAAAGCCAGTGCGGATTTGTGTTTTTATTTGTTGGTTAAAACGCACTTATCTAGTCCCTCCTTGGATATATGTCTGGATCATATTTTCCTTGATTTTTGTTCATGTGAATTGGGTTTTTGCCAGTTTCTTTCTTTTTATCAATAGCTATTAACTCCCAGAACGTTCTGCTGCAGAACGGGCCTAAGGGGTGTTGGCCCCCCCATTCCTCCTCACATAAACTATAAAGAGACTTGTTTCACATCAACATTTCAGGCATTCCAGTGTCTGATGGAATTGTTTGGGATAAAGTTGCATTCGATATATTTGGTTGTGCATATACCATATGTGTTTAAAGTTTCTATGGGTTATGTAATTGTACCAGAGTTACAGTCGGGTGATTGGGATGTTCACACTGGGAATTTAATGTTTTCTGAAGATTTATCAGAAGATTTATATGTTAATTCCGCTAATTACACTGACATCTTCTGCCATCATCATTATGGACATCTATTTCTATATAGGGCAAGTGGAAAGCGTCCCCATTACAACTAAACACAATGGGAACATTGTCCAACTCCACCACAAGGAAGTTCAAAAACAGAGATAGACAAGCACAAATATTTTATGAGCTATGACGTTTCAGACCCAGAGTCATACTATTTCAATTTCGTTCCAATGCCTCCTTAAAAATATATGCTGATTCAGACCAAGCTTATAAATGCACCTTAATTTGTCGACATTGTTGGCCCTTATAGGCTATGATTATTGGAAAGACAATATTGACCTGAAATCAATTTGGGATACAAGATCCTGGCAGATCCAAGGCACATAAACTTTATTTCGAGCCTGACTCATCCCAACACAAATTATTTGTTTAAATTAAACGATCCAATTGGCTACTTGTCTGGAAATGGCCAAAATTAAAGAAAATAATTCCCTGACCATTCCTTCAATTGCCCACTTCAATGATTGTCAGTCTTACACAAACGATATTGAAGCTCAGTTAAATGGTATGAGACAAAACAATACATTTCACTCGTCATTTTCGAATCTTGGTGGGTGGTTATTGTGCCCAATGACGCGGTGATGACAGAATCCTCGCACTCGTAATTTTTGAAATAAAATTTGTAAGTCTTTCGTTAAATGTATGTAGGTGCTAGATGAGATCTCCCTTCTGGGTCATGGGAGTATAATGAACAACTGATAGCAGCGTTGCTCCAGCAGGGAGCAACGTCCTCATCAAGCACTCAAGAAAAATATTCCTTAGAACTGTGTTAGTGTCTCTTCAATAAAGTTTTATTCAAATGATTTGTGTCAAAGTTAAATCATATTTTCATTCGTTAATGTTATCCTTTTTATAAATCAAAGTAAGATGCCCAATGCATTTCGGGCTTTTAGCCCTTCTTCAGGGGCATGGTATTCTGTTGAGGAAAAACAACACACTTGTAATGTAGTCATGTAAACACAATAGAAGTAATTACATTGTTTTCATCAAGGTCTCTTTCATGAAGAATTCCTTATATCCCTTCAGAACGTGATGTTTATAATTGACAGTCTCTTTAAACCTCACACTTAAACAAAACATTGGAGCTGGTATAACATCAAACATGTGGGTTGCGTGACTTTATCATGCTACATGCGTTGTGGTACTGTGATTTTATCTCAGATATGTGCAATTCGGTTACCTTCGTCGTCATATGAAAGTATCTAAATGTCGATGGGTTGGGTGCCCAGAAAATGTAAGAAACCTGTGATACACACAAAAGTGCGTTTTAGCCACATTGTTCAAAACGAAAGGGGTGTTGGAAGGTTGAATTAAATAGATTTACATACCGGCGTCGGTATCCGGCGTTCTACGCTTTGCGGGATGCTTTTGTAAAAAGCCTTAAATATTCATGCGAGACTTTTTCTAAAACGAAAGGCGTGCAGATGATTACAAATCGGCAAAGTCGGCATTAACATAAGGCCAAATTGTATTTCGCGCTTAGCGGAGCTTACCGGCAAGGTAACCAAAGGTAGAAGTAGTCGGGTCCCGAAGCGATCCGAGTGGCGGTAGCAGTACACGGCTTTTAGGAAACTGGATGTATTTAACCCGGAAGATCCTGTGAGCAGGCCGGGCCTGGTAAAAACATCGACATAAACGTAGGACTGAATTCGCGAAAATGAATTCCCACAACAAATATGGCGGGGCTAAACAACGAAGCGCTGTTAAAATCACGTGTATTCTAAAGGATGATGGAGTGGATCGATCGGTTTCGAAGGGATATCGGAAAAGGTGTAAATAAATGAATAAATGTGCAATTCTACTGTCCAAGAAAACAGTAAACAAAAACAACATTGGTTAGGCAATTAAATAGAGTATGACTGTCCTTCAATCGGTAAAGATGGAATTAACACAAATATTACTTTACCAAACATCATCATTATTAAATAAAGCATCATCATGATTAAATAAATCGGGCAGAATCATTATCACTGTTAAATGAAACAATTTAGGTCCATACGGTCATTAAGACCTTTTGGTTGGCAAGTGTTCAAATAGGATATCCAGAATACTTCTCTACGTAGAAGGTGTTGTGAGTTGTCTCTGCCTGGTAGAATAGGAACAGATTCCAAAATCAAGAAACGCAGTTGGCTTGGAGTGTGGTTATTGTCATTGAAGTGACTTGCCAAAGGCGACTTAAGATTCTTGGTTCTAATGCTGCTCTTGTGTTCAATTATTCGAGTTTTAATTTTTCTCTCAGTTTTACCGACATATGCCAAGCCGCACGGGCATTTGATAAGATAAACAACATTTTTGCTGTCGCATGTAGCGGTCACTCGTAGAGGAATGGTGGTACCTTTACTTGGATGTTTCATCTCCTTTCCCTTAATTATAGCATTACAATTTCCACAATTTAAGCAAGGGATGGTTCCTTTGAATGAAACTTGTGGTTCCAAACTTTTTTTGTTTAGCACTTCTTTTATGTTCCTTGATCTTTGATATGCAAACCTTGGTGGGTGTTGAAAAATGCAATTGAAATCATCCTCTGTCGATAGTAAAGGCCAATTTTTCAATATTATTCGTTTTATTCTGAAGCTTTCAGTTGAGTACTTAGAAACAAAGACCATTCTATCTTTTGTAGGCGATTTTGGTCTGGGTTGCAACAAAGTCTGTCGGTCGAGTTTGCTCATTTTTAGTGATGCTTGTTCAAGAATCTCTTGGGGATAACCTCGCTCACTGAATTTCTCAATGCAGATTTTTGTGTTTTTTTGTAGTGAATCCTCGGTGGAGGAAATCCTTTTTATTCGCAGTAGTTGGGAGTACGGCAAGTGTTTCTTGAGAGACGGTTGGTGGAAACTGTGAAAATGCAGCAGGTTGTTGCGATCTGTGGCTTTTGTGAAAACGCTGGTGTCCAATTCTTTTTCATTTTTGGTGATTAATACGTCCAAGAACGCTATTTGTTCAGTTTGTATGCTGTGTGTAAATTTGATTCGGTCATTTACATCATTTAGACCTTCAATGGCTTGTAACAACTCAATCTTTGTGCCTTTCCAGAGGATAAATATATCATCGATATATCTCCTGTACAGTAAAAGATTGTCAGTCCAGCATTTTTTGTTTAGAACCATTATCTGAGGAGCAAAAGCAAATACATTCCTCCGGTAAGCCACAAAGTGCTTGATGCCTTTGAAAAAATTGTTCACAAAGAAATTGAAAAGATCTATAAACAACCAAAATCAAAAATGAGCAATTTATCAAAAAATGAACGGAACATTCTCAAAAACCTAGCCAACAACCCAGAAATCATCATCCGCCAAGCGGATAAGGGAGGAGCTCTTGTGATTATGGATGCCAAATTCTACAATGATCGAGTCAACGAACACATCAATGACAGTAACACCTACTACAAAGTGGATCACAATCCAACGAAAGCATTCACGGACATATTGGTCAATCTTATTGATAAAACTATTAAATTGGGAGTTATCGGACAGAAAGAAAAACAATATCTTGTGAAAACCAATCCATCTATACCCTACATATACATGTTACCCAAGGTGCATAAACACCCAACACACCCACCTTGCAGGCCCATCGTTTCAACGATCAACTCAATACATGAACCTATTGGACGTTACATTGATAAACATTTACAACCATTGGTACAATCTATGACTACGTATATAAAAGACACCACGCATTTTCTCACAACTCTGGAAAATCACAAACCTTTATTCACCAATGACATGCTGTTATGTACCATTGATGTACAAGCTTTGTACACATCAATTCCTCATAATTTGGGACTGGATGCCACCGCATCATTTCTAATGACATCTGAAATGGAGGAAGGACTAAAAGTATTCATTATGGAACTTCTAAATTTCACACTTTACCAAAGTTACTTTTCGTGGCAAGAGCAATACTTCATCCAGAGCTCTGGTACATCCATGGGCAATTGTGCCGCACCGTCATACGCAAATTTGTTTATGTACAGGTTTGAGTTGGATAATATTCTAAACAAAAAATGCTGGACTGACAATCTTTTACTGTACAGGAGATATATCGATGATATATTTATCCTCTGGAAAGGCACAAAGATTGAGTTGTTACAAGCCATTGAAGGTCTAAATGATGTAAATGACCGAATCAAATTTACACACAGCATACAAACTGAACAAATAGCGTTCTTGGACGTATTAATCACCAAAAATGAAAAAGAATTGGACACCAGCGTTTTCACAAAAGCCACAGATCGCAACAACCTGCTGCATTTTCACAGTTTCCACCAACCGTCTCTCAAGAAACACTTGCCGTACTCCCAACTACTGCGAATAAAAAGGATTTCCTCCACCGAGGATTCACTACAAAAAAACACAAAAATCTGCATTGAGAAATTCAGTGAGCGAGGTTATCCCCAAGAGATTCTTGAACAAGCATCACTAAAAATGAGCAAACTCGACCGACAGACTTTGTTGCAACCCAGACCAAAATCGCCTACAAAAGATAGAATGGTCTTTGTTTCTAAGTACTCAACTGAAAGCTTCAGAATAAAACGAATAATATTGAAAAATTGGCCTTTACTATCGACAGAGGATGATTTCAATTGCATTTTTCAACACCCACCAAGGTTTGCATATCAAAGATCAAGGAACATAAAAGAAGTGCTAAACAAAAAAAGTTTGGAACCACAAGTTTCATTCAAAGGAACCATCCCTTGCTTAAATTGTGGAAATTGTAATGCTATAATTAAGGGAAAGGAGATGAAACATCCAAGTAAAGGTACCACCATTCCTCTACGAGTGACCGCTACATGCGACAGCAAAAATGTTGTTTATCTTATCAAATGCCCGTGCGGCTTGGCATATGTCGGTAAAACTGAGAGAAAAATTAAAACTCGAATAATTGAACACAAGAGCAGCATTAGAACCAAGAATCTTAAGTCGCCTTTGGCAAGTCACTTCAATGACAATAACCACACTCCAAGCCAACTGCGTTTCTTGATTTTGGAATCTGTTCCTATTCTACCAGGCAGAGACAACTCACAACACCTTCTACGTAGAGAAGTATTCTGGATATCCTATTTGAACACTTGCCAACCAAAAGGTCTTAATGACCGTATGGACCTAAATTGTTTCATTTAACAGTGATAATGATTCTGCCCGATTTATTTAATCATGATGATGCTTTATTTAATAATGATGATGTTTGGTAAAGTAATATTTGTGTTAATTCCATCTTTACCGATTGAAGGACAGTCATACTCTATTTAATTGCCTAACCAATGTTGTTTTTGTTTACTGTTTTCTTGGACAGTAGAATTGCACATTTATTCATTTATTTACACCTTTTCCGATATCCCTTCGAAACCGATCGATCCACTCCATCATCCTTTAGAATACACGTGATTTTAACAGCGCTTCGTTGTTTAGCCCCGCCATTTTTGTTGTGGGAATTCATTTTCGCGAATTCAGTCCTACGTTTATGTCGATGTTTTTACCAGGCCCGGCCTGCTCACAGGATCTTCCGGGTTAAATACATCCAGTTTCCTAAAAGCCGTGTACTGCTACCGCCACTCGGATCGCTTCGGGACCCGACTACTTCTACCTTTGGTTACCTTGCCGGTAAGCTCCGCTAAGCGCGAAATACAATTTGGCCTTATGTTAATGCCGACTTTGCCGATTTGTAATCATCTGCACGCCTTTCGTTTTAGAAAAAGTCTCGCATGAATATTTAAGGCTTTTTACAAAAGCATCCCGCAAAGCGTAGAACGCCGGATACCGACGCCGGTATGTAAATCTATTTAATTCAACCTTCCAACACCCCTTTCGTTTTGAACAATGTGGCTAAAACGCACTTTTGTGTGTATCACAGGTTTCTTACATTTTCTGGGCACCCAACCCATCGACATTTAGATACTTTCATATGACGACGAAGGTAACCGAATTGCACATATCTGAGATAAAATCACAGTACCACAACGCATGTAGCATGATAAAGTCACGCAACCCACATGTTTGATGTTATACCAGCTCCAATGTTTTGTTTAAGTGTGAGGTTTAAAGAGACTGTCAATTATAAACATCACGTTCTGAAGGGATATAAGGAATTCTTCATGAAAGAGACCTTGATGAAAACAATGTAATTACTTCTATTGTGTTTACATGACTACATTACAAGTGTGTTGTTTTTCCTCAACAGAATACCATGCCCCTGAAGAAGGGCTAAAAGCCCGAAATGCATTGGGCATCTTACTTTGATTTATAAAAAGGATAACATTAACGAATGAAAATATGATTTAACTTTGACACAAATCATTTGAATAAAACTTTATTGAAGAGACACTAACACAGTTCTAAGGAATATTTTTCTTGAGTGCTTGATGAGGACGTTGCTCCCTGCTGGAGCAACGCTGCTATCTATTGTGCCCAATGGACACAAATGGTTGGCATGCTCGTTTCTTAACTCCACATCTGGGTTTAAATCAAGTAGACCGGTATTTCCAGTCAACCCATTCAAACAATCAATTCAAACATTATCACCACCTATTTATTAGGAAAACTATGCTAGCAATGGCTGGAACATTCTACATTATCTGCAGTGAAACAACATATTTCTCTTTCGTCCAAGGACATGAATCCATGTGATTATCTGCTGGGTCCTAAGTCCCCTTGCTTTCATAATATACGGTTTACTGACTATGCTGACTGTATTTTTGTTAGGCATTTGTTTTCTAATTGTGGCACAAGTACTGCTTTCTAGAGCACAATAGTTTAAATAATCATTTCTCAGTTATGTCTTATTGTGGATGAGTATGAGTGTGAGAGTGAGAGCGAGAGGGGGTGCTATGAGAGGGTCAGAAATGTTGTGTTCTGGGCTGTCAATTCATTTGTATATCTGGATATGTATAGGAGAGTAAGTGAGACACAATAGCTAGTCAGACTCGGGTTCATTGGTACTGATGTGGGTTAGTGACTCAGTATCTAACTACTGACGTTCTATGGTCCCAAGCATAGTTCTGTTCCATCCTTTGTTCCTTCCTGTTGACCCTGGTGCTGATCCAGCATTCTGCCTCCTTAGCAAGCTCCATTGGGTCAGTGAACTTACTATCAATAAGGTGCTGACACAAATCTGCAAAACAAGGAGAGAACATGTGTTCCCTCGCAATCAAGTTGTACAACCCCTGATATTCCTTTATTTCACTGCCCTCCATCCAACCATCCAGTTCCTTGCTGGTGCAGCTTCTGGCTTTCCCTAAAATTCTGCCTGTACTTCTCCATGTTATGGACATGCTTCCTTCATGAGGTCTTCAACCAATCATTGGTGATCTTCCGCCCAGTCCCTCAATGCCTTTTTGATATCCAAATTCTTGGTTGTTCTCTTGGCTGCACGCCCTTTCTCTTTGCAGAACTCCAGGAGCTGGGCCACAGTGTAGGCATTCATGTTGGACAGCAGCTCGAATTCCTTCCTTGCAGGTGTGATTTCATACACAACAGTCAAAGGAAGAATTTGGAAACACAAACTGAACCCAATGAAGTAGAATTTAAACTTGAATTGGTCTTAGATATGTGATGGCAGTGAGCACCAAATCACTGTATGGCACTGCATACCCACAAGTCCTGATTCTCACTGCTGATCACCAATGTAAGAAATTGGGTTTCTGGTTGACTATAGTATGAGCACTGGTCAAGCAGCAACCACAATTCTTGTCAGGGTAAGGCACAAGCAAACACCAAATTAACCTGGGATCCAACCCCTTACAGCTTGGCACAGAGAAGTCAGGTTCAACTTAGAGGCAATGGGTCAAGTATTTTGTGAAGCACTTTAAACAGTAATAAAGTGAAAATACCACACAAAAAGGATCCCACACCAAGATAGAAAAATAGAGATTTTTTGATAAATAAAGTAAAATAAAAATAGGAAAATCTAATCAGTAGTACCAGAGATATTAAATTTGAAGGATTTTTGGGAAAATAGTGCCAAAAAGTTCCAAGCGGCAACTATTGATATCAGGTCACGACGGAGCAGAAAAACATCACAAATTCAGACCACCCACGATGGAGCGAAGACCAGATACACGGTCCCAGTTTGGCCGGCTGAACAAAGTACCTTAAATTAAGGTTTGCAGAGAGAGCCTAAATTCTGAGATGCAGTAAGGTTGCAATGCAAGGTCCTACATTGTCATCGAGGATCCCATCAATGAGGGCTTGCAACGCAAAGTCCGGTGTCCACGATGCATCACCTACTCTGGTTGACCTGCCAGTTCTGAGGAGCTGCGAGGCTGCCATGCGGAGACCGGCATCACCGTTGAGGCTTCAGCAAACTAGGCATTACGTAGCAGTTTCTAAAGAGGTTGCGGGTTGCATTGACGATGCAGGTCTTTGCGACGGGTTCTATCCAAGCAGCAGCGGCAATACCTCAGGTTGCACAGGACAGAGGAGTGTAGGCATCAGCTCCACTAAATTAATCAATCAATAAATCAATCAATCAATCAATCAATCAATCAATCAATCAGGGGGTTGTAAAGCACACTAATCACCAGTGAGGGTCTCAAGAAGCTGCAAGTTTGGGGCATTATAACACTTGCTCTTATTCACACCAACCTGACAAATGTAGCAGTGACCAGAGTGTAAAGCTAAGGGATAGAGGGGTGTCTTGGGGTGTTCTGAAGGTTTGTTACCGTTTATGTATGTTTATGTTTTTGTTTTCTTACAGATTGCATGTATTACCCCCCTCCCGTAGAATGTTGGTGCTAAAACCCGGTCAAGTACTGACTCATGCTTAAATTTCTGAAAATCAGGTCTTCAGGCGCCTCCTGAGTATAAGAGAGTCTGACTCAGCCTTGAGAGAAACCAGAAACAGCAGGCTCCAGCTCCGAGCTGCAATAACAGAAAAAGCGTGTCCGCCAACTCTTTGCCCTCGAAACTTAGGAACCATTAAACTATAGTGAGAAGCCGACCTTAAGGTAAGTTTAAGAAGATGCTGCCTGAAACGAACCTAAGAGGAGGACTGCTGGGTGAATAGATTGCCTTGTAGACCAGGCATAAACATTTGAACATAAGTCTTTCTCTCACTGGCAACCAGTGCAGTCAAGCGCAAATCAAAGAATTGTTAAAGGTGTGATGAACACCGCCAGCTACTGTATCAGCAACATTTTGAATCAGTTTTGGTTTCTTAGTAAGCAATGCAGGCAGCCCTAAGTCAACAGCGTTACAGTAATCTAAACCCGAAACTGCGTGTTCAACATTGTAAACACATAGAGTACTCGTATAAGGCAGTGTCGCTGGAACAAGCAAGTTTAGATCACTGTAGTTCTTTGTTCAGATACTGTTAATGAGGCATCGATCTTCACATCAAGGTTCTTCACTACTGGAACAAGCAAGGTGGGCAAGCCCTGGCTGCGAGGACAAAAATTGGTAAGAAGAGGGGCTGTCAGTTTTGAAGGATCCACAATCTAAACCTAAGATGGGTAGAGTTCATCCAGAGATAAAGGCTTACCAAACAGCAATTGATATTTGAGGCGGCGATGATGTCTCCATTTTTAAAGCCAACAATTATTTGGGTGTCATCAATATTGAAAAAGTTTTGGTCCAAAACATTCAATCAGGTGGGCCAGAGGAAATATGGTACAAGGAAAAAAGTAATCAAGAAAGGATGGAATGCTGAGTAAAACCACATGAGCAAGACTTGGAAGAAGATTCAAACCGGGCTAAACTCAATAGAAAGGATCTATCCGATAGAAAATCCTGACTAAGGCTGACCCACGAATACCAAGTTCTGCAAGTCCGGTAGCTAGACCAAGGGCCTCATTTACAATACTTTGCTATTGGTAGTGCTGCGAGCCTTCCTGTTACGCTGCCTAGCAGCTAAAGAAAAGAGCAGGAATACACAGTATATATCAGATACAATACATTGCTTTCCTCTTCCCCTGCGCTGATGCTCAAATGGCTACCATGCACCAAGGCAGGCATCCTTGCACCATGGGGAAAGGGTGTCTGCATTGTGGGAATGATTGCTTTTGTGCATGAAGGGACCCCTTCTGCCACAAAAACAATTAATGACAGCAATTTCCTCCTTCTATGTGTGCTACTGAATGCAGCACAAGAAGAAAGAGGAAAAACGAGGAGAAATAATGTTATTTCTCCTTGTTGTGCCTCCCCTATACCTCTCTGGGGAAGAGTAGGCTTTTGACGCATTCCCAGGTTGTTGTGAACATTGCAATTCTGGGAATTTGTCAAATGCCATGGGTGTTACATAGGAACACCCAACTTACCGCCCATGACACCCCTCCTAATGGCTGTGTGAGGCAATGCAGCGACTTGTGCTGCGTTGCCTCACACCATATCTACAAGGCCATGAAAAGCCACACAGGGTCGCTGTATGTGTCCCTGTAGATATGGCACTGCAATGTTCGCCGCCAAAGAGTCATTCAAAGTGACATTACGGTGGCGCATGGGCTTGTACTAGAGACTAAAAAGTAAAGAGTGATTAATGGTGTTGAAGGCTGCAATTAAGTCTAGCAATATTAACACAGGAAGTGTATCTGAATAGGCTAATATTCTTAAGTTATCAAAAACAGAGACTATGGTAAACTCTGTGCTGTGACCTGCAGGGAAGCCCAGCTGGGCAGTATGGAGAATATTATTAGTTATATCAGAACTGGACAGTTGTTGGAACATCGCTTTTCCCACAACTTTGCTGAGGAAAGGTAATTGAGAGACCGGTTTACAGCAAAGGGCAAGAGATCTGAGGGTTTGGCCTTTATTGGTGGAATCCTCTGCGAATATTAAATAAACTACCCCATGAATCTTTGATATAAGGCAGATATCTTCTCCTAAACTCAATTTTAACTACGCTGCACAAAATAAAATCTGAAGTTCAGGTTCAAGAAAACTATGAGGAAAATGCACCTGAAGTGAAAACGATCAAATGACTACCCGGCACCTTTTAATACCATTAGCTGAATTTCAGCAGGAACACGACATACCCTTTAGTACTGTGCGATGAAAAGGACACGACTTAAAAGGACAGGACTTGATCCTTGAATAATTAATTTGACGTGGGATTATCTATCATGCTTGCTGCATAATGGGTCTGACTCTGCTATGGTGTCGAATACATTAATTAAATTGCAGATTCTGTCTCGTCTCTTACCTGCACCACCTATTCGGACTTTCACTGTCAGATTTCCAATTTAAAGTCTTTTTGGTGCTGCACAGGGACACTTAACAACAGTTAATTCAAGTTGTCATATCTTTTAAACGAGCAGCAGTCAGAAAATTACTGAAAATGTACTTAAAAAGGGAATGCGAAAACAATGTCATTTTCAACAGTTATGGCAGGAGGATGTAGTTTAAATTCCATTTTGACACTGTAACAAAAGCACGTTGATGCCTCATTAAAGCAGCTCCTAACGCAGGTCCTTTCGTTTATGCAGTAATAGAGTTCATAAAATAGCATTATGACGTCCGTGGGTTCCACCCTGGGTCATGTAATTACACCTGAATCTTCTACTCAGTAGACCGCCAGTTCGGCCAAAACGTCTTTGTGGCGTGTGCCTTCTTTGAGATGTTAGCTGTTCAGGAAGCTGAATGGAAAGATGCTGAAATGACTGTCACAAAGCACTCTAGAAATGTGGGTGACACCCATGTGCACAGCTTCCTCTCATTTTCTGAGGATATCTATTAAACCATGCATTAGCACTCTCCCCTTATTACCTACCTCATATAATGTACTTATGGTCTCATGTTGGGTTTGCACATTGCTGGCTTGGATGAATTTATGTTACTGGTGCAAGAAATTTGAACCTGCCATGGGCATGGCTGTTGCTAATCGTTTTTATGTCAAGGTGGATCACCGTGCAGAAACTGCTTTCAATTCAGTAGACAGACTGCACTTGACACTTTTCAACGCTGTGCATCGTGTCACCGTTTTGTAAATTCCTTGCTGCACTGTATAAACATTGCATTAACTTTGGCTCTTGCTTTAAAAAGCAACATCCTGAATCTTGATTCTCGAGGTGGGCAAGTGAACTTCCTCATTTGTTAATATTCTACTGTTTTTGGCAGTTTCAGCGCTATACCTTGTTTTTTTCTTGTTAACGGCTTCTATTTTGTTGCTCTGCCAGCGCTACAAAAGACCTCAACATCTTTAAATTTCCTCATAAAGATGCTCTTTATTGCAACATGCTACAACTTTTCAGCCTATCTATGACTCTCCTCTTAGTGCTTTAAACCACTTTATTGACCTTGCTTGAGAAATTTGATTTTGCCATATTTTCATATTAAATGTGACAACCAATTTATCTTTCTTCAGCATGATTTAACTTCCTCACTTAGTATTACATATGCCTCGTTAAATAAAGTTTTCTAACATTACAGTATAGAATTGTTTCTTAACATACTACTAGGGATAATGTAATATTGTATACTGCAATTTATTGAATATCTTTCTACATATCTCCTCTCTGCTCATTATTGTACTTACTGGAGCATTAGTATTCAAGTTTACTTGGTTACTTATCATTTATTGGGGAGAATATGACAATGGAAACCGCCATATATCTCTTCTTTTGCCTTCTCACAAGCTCATAAGTTCTTTTCAACTTCAAGTAGTAAATCTTCAGTATCCGGCATATCCTTCGCCTGTCGCAATTCCTAAATCTCTAATGTTGGCCAAATCTTTGCTTTCTTCTTCAAATAAGTGTCCAAAGAAAGAACCAGTGAAACCTGCTCTCATATTTATGGAACTAATACTAGGGGAAATATGAGCACTACTACTTGTTGTTCAATCTTAAAAAATGACCTAAAAATGCTATTGCTTTCTAATCAGCAAATAAAAAGGGAGGGTCAAAATATTATTCTGCCAACAGTAAAGACATACCTGACTTCTCCGTGCATAATGCAAAAGAATACAAATACCATATATTTAACCTCCGTAACTAATCTACAGCATAGGTACATTCTGGTGAGATTTTGTCTGAATTATATACCTTTAATACTGGGCTTTCCCTGTAATGTTTATGTTACTTCTGACCTCCCATTTTGTCCACGTGATCAGCAATATACTCAGAATGACATACACTTTTTTTTGTCCTCATTTGCCTTGCCCTCCTCTTAATTAGCCGCCAACCGCCATGCGTGTCATGCTTCGAGATACGTAGTGTTTGCTGTTACCCACTCGGCGACACGATTTCTGAGAATTGGCAGTAGATGACCTTAAGAAGTAAAGGGAGTAAACAGGACCATGCCTGCACTGACTCCATCTTGGTATTAATAACCTGTAGAACCAGCCATGTCAGAGGGGGGGCCTGGTCCTTGGAGTGATATGGCATAATCATAGGACCGGGGGGTAAAAAAAAACCCGGCTGCTATTTCCACTGTACCAAAAGGTCCCAAAAAGCCACGTTATGTGTACTGCAAGATCTCGTCATGTCCATCTTAGATGTTTCATACATGGATGACAACCAGTTTGCGTGTGATGGTGATGTATTTTCTATCCAGACTTTACATATCTGTCTTCTAGCCAGCAAAACTGCATAAAACAAGAAAGACCTTGCATGTCGGGTTATACTATCATCCCATCCAAAGATAATAAGGGGTAGTGTGATGGACACAGATATATTTCGGATAGAATCTAGGGTTGCTTTCACTTCATCCCAAAACTGGGCTATGTAAGGACACTCCTTAAACATATGGACGTCCGAGGCCTCGATGTAGTTGCACTTGTTGCATTTCTTGCCTGGGATAAATTTAGACAATTTCAAAGAGGAGAGGTAGGCTCGATGTATCGTAAAAATATGATTACGTCTCAGCCATCTAGCAAGGACATCACCTTCAGCCACGCCACCGGACTCCACTGGACGGACCACAGCTGCGTCCACTTCAGCTTCGGAAGGACCACGATCCACCACCACCAGCAACAGGTTGCACGCAGGAGCTGGAACAAGATCACAGCCGACCAGCTCGTGACCTCCCTGAGCATGAACCCTCCCACCAGCACAACGAACCTTAGCCAGGCGGCCACCAACCTCACGAAGTGGATCAGCGACTGCGCAGATGAGCTTGCCCCCCTGAGGACCCCGCCTAGCAGACCCGGTAGCAAGAAAGCCCCATGGTTCACCGACGAACTCAAGAGCTCCAAGAAGAACTGCCGAGCCCTCGAGAGAACCTGGCGCAGAGACCCAACACCGGACAACATGACTGCCCTCAAGCTCGCCACCCGAAAACACCACCAACTCATCCACGCCATCAAGAAAACTACATTCAAGGAACGACTGGACAACAACGCACACAACAACAAGGAACTCTTCAACATCGTTAAAGAGCTCTCCAACCCCAACGCCGGAAACAACGACATCACCCCTTCGCAACACCTCTGCAACTCCCTCGCCTCCTACTTCCACAACAAGATCGCGGACATACACAACAGCTTCAGCACTCAACCGACGAACGCCACGACCGAACCACCGCCCCCCACCACCACCCTCCGCGCCTGGACTCCGATCAGCACCGAAGACCCTGTCCGCACGATGAACTCCATCCACTCTGGATCTCCGACCGACCCCTGCCCTCACCACGTCTTCAACAAGGCCGACGCTGTCATCACACCCCACCTGCGGGACATCATCAACACCTCCTTCGACACCGCTACCTTCCCGGAGAGCTGGAAGCACGTCGAACTCAGTGCCCTACTCAAGAAGCCATCGGCCGACCCCACCGACCTCAAGAACTACCGCCCCATCTCGCTGCTCCCGTTTCCTGCAAAAGTCATCGAGAAGACCGTCAACAAGCAGCTGGCCGCCTTCCTCGAGACGAACGGATCCCTCGACCCCTCGCAGTCTGGCTTCCGGGCCAACCACAGCACCGAGACCGCCCTGATCACAGCCACCGATGACATCCGAGTGCTGCTCAACAACGGAGAAACAGCGGCCCTCATCCTCCTCGACCTCTCCGCGGCCTTCGACACTGTCTGCCACCGTACCCTAGTACAACGCCTCAGCAACGTCGGAGTCCAGGAGAAGGCACTGGAGTGGATCATCTCCTTCCTCGCCGGAAGGACACAGAAAGTCCGCCTCCCTCCGTTCAGATCTGAAGCCACCGAAGTAATCTGCGGCGTTCCTCAAGGCTCCTCGCTCAGTCCATCCCTCTTCAACGTCTACATGAGCCCCCTCGCAGACATCGCACGCCAGCACAACCTCAACATCATCTCCTACGCTGACGACACCCAGCTGATCCTCTCCCTCACCAACGACCCCGCCACCGCCAGAGCCAACCTTCACAAAAGGATGAAAGAGGTAGCCGAATGGATGAAGAACAGCCGCCTGAAACTGAACTCGGACAAGACGGAAGTCCTCATCCTGGGATCCTCACCCGCCGCTTGGGACGACTCCTGGTGGCCCCCCGCCCTAGGCAGCACACCCAAACCAACAGACCACGCACGCAACCTGGGCTTCATCCTGGACTCCTCCCTCTCCATGACCAGACAAGTCAACGCCGTCTCCTCGTCGTGCTTCAACATCCTGCGCATGCTACGTAAGATCTTCCGGTGGATCCCCACCAAGACCAGGAAGACGGTCACCCAGGCCCTCGTCACCAGCCGTCTGGACTACGGCAACTCCCTCTACGCCGGAACCACCGCCAAACTCCAGAAGAGACTCCAGCGGATCCAGAACGCCTCAGCACAACTCATCCTGGACATCCCCCGTCGCAGCCACATCTCCGGACACCTGAGAGACCTGCACTGGCTCCCGGTCAACAAGAGAATCACCTTCCGTCTCCTCACCCACGCACACAAAGCCCTACACAACCAAGGCCCAGGATACCTCAACAGCCAACTCAACTTCTACGCTCCCAAACGCCAGCTTCGATCGACCAGCCATGCCCTCGCCGCCGTCCCCCGCATCCGAAGAGCCACCACAGGGGGACGGTCCTTCTCCTACCTCGCCGCCAAGACATGGAACTCCCTCCCCACCCACCTCCGCCTGACCCAGGACCACCTCACCTTCAGGAAGCAACTCAAGACCTGGCTGTTCGAGCAGTAGCGGACCCCTCTCCCCCAGCGCCTTGAGACCCTCTGGGTGAGTAGTGCGCTATATAAATGCGATGATTGATTGATTGATTGAGCCATGCAGGTTTAACGGTTTTGTATAGCAGGGTACAAGATCTCTTCCAAATTTCTAAACTTTGGGCACCCAATTCTTTTCCCCACAATTACATACACTTTTTGTTTTACTGTAAAGTTTATTGTGATGAAAGGAAGCGATTTATTATCCCCATTATGAGTAAAATGAAGTTTAGACAGTCTTGTGTAGCCCTTTATTACCTCTAATCTTTACCTGACCCTTTTGTTTTCGTTCTCTGGTGTCCTTTTTGCTATCTGCATTAAAAAAGAGACCTACAATTTGCTAAAATGATATACCGAACAATGAACTGATTTGATTGTACTGTGTAAATAATTATAAATTTGTATTTTTATATTACCATTTTTATATATTTTAACCATACTGTGATGTTGTGAAACACTGCAAATGTTTCTTTTTACTGTAGTATACGTTTTCTGCCTACATTGTGTTGGTGAAATAAAGTTATTCTGACTGACTGACTGACTGACAAAATCCCTCTTTCAATCTTTAATGTTTATGGTCCCCTGATGATAAATAATTATTTTTAATCTGATATCACTAAACATATTTTGAATAGTACTTGTGAATATTTTATCATGGGAAGTGATTGTAATCAGATTGCTGTCCTAGTTTTGGATAGATTGTCTAAAGTCAAGTGTATTTCGTCTAAAATGCATAAATCCTTGTGTTCAACCATATCGCAAAAATCATTGATTGACTCATGGAGAATCGCTAACCCTACAACAAGAGAATATTCCTCCTTTTCTTAAGTACGCAGTGCTCAATCCAGAATTGATTATATCATCACATCCGAAGCACTAGCTCAAAATCACATTCATGCTGAAATTGGGTATATTTTGATTTCTGAACATTCTCCTACTATTGCTGTCTTTGATTTAGTACCAGTTCATCCTTACCCAAAAAGATGGAGATCCAATAATTCCCCCCTTTTAGACCCCACATTTAACAAACAATTCACAAACTTCATTAGTGAGTTCAGACAATCCATTGGATATATTATGAGGCTTTTTAGAGTCTTTGCAAGAGGCTTTCTTCTCACTATGTATATTGTAAAAAAAAAAAGCTGACATGATTTCAAAATACTTACTGAAGGAAATCAGAAGCCTAGAACATACATTCTACCATTCCAAATCGGCTGACTCTCTTCAAGATCTTATACAAGTACCGAACCGGCTTTCTCAATACTTCTCCGACAAAATGCTAGATATTATGGTGGTCATAATAACATATAAACAGCTCCTACCTAATTATTTAAAGGGCAAACAAGAACGTAAAACAAATATTCCATTTAGAATTGATATAATTAAAGATGAAGACATCCTGAACAAATGTTCTACCTTTCATAAATCTTTATATAACCTCCAGCTCCCCATTTCACATATTTCTACTTAAACTCCATTCCTAAATCTAATTTTAAGGATATGGATTTTTCCCACTTGGAATCTGACACTACCCTTCAAAACATTATGACAGCTGTCAAAAAACTAAAACCCAATACATCTCCAGGACCAGATGAATTTACATCGGTATTTTACTCTCCCTATCCTATCACTTCTATTTCCATGGCTCCTTACAATTTATCACTATTTTGTGAGCACTCAAATGACTTCCAGCAGTTTTTAAGAAGCTTATATCTGTTTAATTGCCACAGAAAATAGAGACTCTCAACAATGTATAAATTATTGCTCCATTTCCCTAGTTAATATTTTTTTTTTAAAAAGCTTTTTATTAGTTGAGTAAATGGGTTACACAGCTTCGTGCCTACAACCAGTCGTGTGGCCGGCAGCGCTTACGAACAGTGAGTATCATCAATATCAAAGGACGATTGCCCGAATTCTCTAACACAGCAAGCCGCCTACAACCACTCAGGGCCGGCCGCGTCTCAGCGTTTAAGCATTTCTGAAATATACGTGTGCATGATGGAACCCACAGCAAAGTGAATAAAGGTGCAGTGGTCATAGTGGTTCTCTCGTTAACCCGGGTCAAATAATAACTTTGAGCAAGTGATAGCTAGGAGTACACTACACAATAATTCTCATAACATTTTACATGTAGATTTAATTCAAGGAAAGCATGAGAATACAAAAAGGCATAAGGGGGTGACTAGGGACTCCCTTCCCTTGATATGATCCTCCGGGTTCTGCAGGATATAGGGGTTGTTGGTCAGGAAAGAATGTGCAGGAAGGCCATTCTAAGAGCTTAATACCACGGATAGATAGATCCTGCACCTAAGCATTAGTGATATGTTGGTCATCTGCCTTATCGCGGGACAATAGATAAGCTGCAAATGGTGCTCATATGTCCCTTGGTCGAGAGTTGGTAGGGAGGAGTTCAGCATAAAGGGTGGATTGATCGTGGCAGCGTATCATATCTGCAAGCCAGGCCTTAAATTTCGGTGTTCTCCCCCTACCCCATCTGCAGGCTATGTGATGATTGGCCATCAGTAGAGCAAGAGCCACAAATCTGCGGTGCGCTGTAGGGACATGCTGAACATAGCTCAGTAATGCGGTCAATGGGGTTACTTCGAGGTTTGCATTGATCACCCGGGTAAGGGCTGCAAAGACTTGTTGCCAGTACTTGGAGATGGCGGGGCAGTCCCAGGCCAGGTGCAAGAAATCGGCCTGCGGCGCGCGGCATCTATCGCAGTGGTCAGTGTCGCGCAGTTGGTGTCTGTGCATGCTAACCGGGGTGCAGTACAATCTATGTATATATTTATAATGTATTATCCGAAACCGACTACTGGCAGATATTCGTTCAGTCTGTGAGCAGCAGTATTCCCACTGTTCTTCTGTGATGGGTGTGCCCAGTTCAATCTCCCATTTGGTTCGAGATGGCGAGTCCAGTGTCACAGGTCTGGCGTGTATGGCCCGGTAGATGAGCGAGACCAATCGCCTAGGTGAGGGTTGTTGTAGTACAGCGTGAAGTGGTGGAAGCAATAGGGGCTCAGCAGGAAAGTCAGTGTGAAGTGCCCTCATCCCCTGTTTGAGTCTAATATACAGAAAGCTGTCTAGTGGATTATGCTGTACATCCTTGAACAAGTCGCTTGAGTCCCTGAACGCGCCATTCGTGTAGAGGTTTCCCCATAATGGGATGGATAATCGTTGCTGCAGCCTGTGGAAGACTGCCTCTTGTAGCAGCGGCATGTCCAGGTGATAGGCCAAAAGAAGCTACGGCGAATACAACAGGGGGAGATCGAAAGGCTCTTCATTCTTTGCCATGCTGTGATTGTGGCATTCACTGTGGTCTGTGTGCGTTCTCGAGCATTCAGAGTCATATAGACTGCTCCTTCTATCGGGATAGGGTGTAGTATCTATCGTGCTCCGGGTACAGCCCACACCTGGGCTGCCTCCTTTCCTGAGTTCATTGCCCTGTTCCTGTTGGATGCCACTAACTTTCTAATAGTCGGAGACCTAAACATCCACTTTAATGATATTTCTTGTCACACCAGTACTAACCTCATATCTGACCTAGCAGCATTAAACCTTACTCTTTGTAACTCTGGCCCAACCCATAAGGCAGGCAATCTACTTGCTCCGATCTTCTCCAATCTTGACAATATTGTATGTAAGCCACATTTACCTATTTCCTGGTCTGACCATTATTTGGTAGAATTTACTATAACTATCCCCCTGCCTGTCACCTCTCAGACTGCTCCTGCAGGACCTAGGGTGATGAGAAATTGGAAAAAACTTGATACTACCCAACTGAATGCGTGCCTTGACGAACCTAGGCCGCTCACCACCATAACAAATATCGAGGAGGCAGCAGTTATTCAAAACTGGCTTAGTTCTGCCATCAATATATGCCTTCCACAAAGAAATAAAAAACATAACTCACATCATCCTCCTGCCCCATGGTTTACGGAATCATTTAAACTTGAAAAAACTGCATGTAAAAATTTAGAGCGTCGATGGCGTGCGCATTACGACCCCTCGATAAAGCTATTATATAATGCTGCCCTAGCTAAATATCATGCAAACTGCAAAATAGCCAGAGCTGAATACACCAAATTAACTATTGAGAATGCTCAAAACCGCCCCAAAGCACTTTTTAAAATTGTGCAAGAACTCTCTGGTTCTACCTGTCAACCAAAAGCCCCATGTCTGAACTCCTCACAGTGCAATACTTTGGCAGAATTTTTTATAAACAAAATAGCTAAAATCTACGCAGATTTCAAAGACCCAACTTTTTCCTCAATAGTACCTGAATCCCCCAGAATGATTTCTCACTCTGACGATGCTATACCGGAACCATCTTTATATGACACCTCTCAGCACCTAGTTAACTGGGATTTGCTCAACCTGTCTACACTACGTGAGCTCATTAAAAAAATCAAATCAGGTTCCCCTCTAGATCCCTTTCCCCCACAAGTCCTTTTGACACTCGACACCCCTTCCCTCACTCTCATTCTGGAGCTCCTTAACTCCTCCCTAAGTGAAGCTAAAGTCCCCAAGGCATGGAAACATGCTATGGTATCACCCCTGCTGAAGAAAGCTAATGCCGATCCAGATGACTCTTCTAATTTCCGTCCAATCTCGCTTTTACCCCTATTTTCTAAAATCTTGGAAAAACATATTGTCACCCAACTTACTCACTTTACGGAACCAAGGAATCTCCTTCACACATCCCAGTCGGGATTTAGGGCAGTATTCTCAACCGAATCGACTCTTCTAGGGGTCTCTGAGACCATACGCCGACAAGTTGACATTGGAGAAACCTTGGCACTCATCTTACTCGACCTCAGTGCCGCATTTGACACGGTTTCCCACACCATCCTCCTTAACACCTTGCAAGTTTGTGGCATCTCTGGATCTGCCCTTGCATGGCTCAAAAGCTTCCTCACTGACAGAACTTTCCAAGTCTTCTCTTCCACATCCTCCTCAAAACCACATGACTCTAAATTTGGGGTTCCCCAAGGCTCGATTCTCAGCCCCATATTATTTAATTTGTACATTAGTCCCTTTGCTACTTTAGCGGAACAATCTGGGTTGACGATCTACTCATATGCTGACGACACCCAGCTTATTTACTCACTTTCCGCTAACGCACACTCTAACCCGTCTTCCCTCTGCTCCGGCCTTAACAACATTGCCAAATGGATGCACGATAACAAACTGAAACTCAATGGACGAAAGACCGAACTACTTCTGTTTGGTAAACACACTACCTTGTGGGGCCCCCAACATTGGCCTCATCCGATGGGACCCACACCCTCTCCCTCCAAAACCGCTTCCAATCTTGGTATCATTTTTGATGACCAAATGTCCATGAAACAACAAGCGGTCAGAGTTGCAGCCACTTGTTTTACCATCCTCAAGTGGCTCAGGAAAATCATATGGATGCTCCCCCAGGTTACACAAAAAACCGTAGTCCAGGCTCTAATCACATCTAGACTGGACTACGGCAACATCTTGTACCTAGGAGCCTGTAAGGAAGTCACGAAGAAACTTCAAACAGTACAAAACGAAGCGGTTAGGCTGCTTTGCAAACTGACCAAAAAATCTTCCACCTCCTCTGGGTTACGTAATCTTCACTGGCTTAGAATCGAAAGCCGCACAAAATTCAAAGCCTTGTGTTTCATGCACATAATAAAGTCAGGCAAAGCACCATCCTACCTGAGTACCCTTGTTCACCAATACTGCCCCCCAAGAACCCTCCGCTCCTCAAGCCAACATAAGTTTCAGGTACCCTGAATTAACTGAGCAAGAATGGGTGGACGTTCCATCTCATTCCTTGCCCCCTCACTTTGGAATTCCCTCCCTATCCAGCTTCGCATAGACCCATGCTACCTCCAATTCCGTAGGAACTTAAAAACATGGTTGTTTAACCAATAAGCCTCTCTTAGGCCCTTCTGTCCCCTTACTGTATTCTCGCCGGGAAACCTCCGGGTAGCTGCGCGCTCTATAAAAATAAATATAATAATAATAATAATAATAATAATAGCCACTGTTCAGCCAAAAGCTGTGGCAGGTACTTGGGCTATCGAATCCAATATTATATGTAATGTGCCTGGGCGCTAATATAATAAAGTTCAAAGTCAGGAATGCCGAATCCACCTGCTGCATAAGGTTTAATTAGCATGGACCACTTCAGTCTAGCTCTTTTACCGCCCCACAACAGTCTGCCCAGTTCGGATCTGAGGGATGTAAACAAATGTCTCCCGGGATAATAGGGAATGTTTAGGAACAGGCACAAGAGCTGTGGCAGAACCACCATTTTGATCAATGATGCCCTCCCCGCCATATAGAGTGGGAGTGTAATCCAGCGGTCAATTTTATCCGTAAGGCGCGAGAATGCTACACCATAATTAAGACGCATGGGTTCTTCCTTGTCCCTGGCGATTTTGATACCCAAGTAGCGCAAGTCTTCGTCACACCATTGCAATGGGTAGTCCAGGGGGAAACGCGTCACTGCTTCTGTGAGCGGGAAGAAGCAGGACTTACTCCAGTTTATGTGGACCCCCGACAGATGGCCAAACGTTACAAACTCTCTGAGTAGGGTGTTTAAGTTATGCTGTGGGTCTCTAACGTACAAAGTAATATGGTCGGCATACATGGATATTAATATTTGCCTCATGTTACAGGGGAGAGCCAAATCATTGTGGCGTTGACGTAGGTGGGCTGCCAAAGGTTCTGTGGCAATAGCAAATAAAAGAGTGGGGACAGCGGACATCCCTGCTGTGTGCATATGGTAATCAAAAAAGTTTGTGAGATCCGGCCATTGACCAGTATTCGCGCACCTGGTTGGAGATATAGTAAGCGTATCCATGATAAGAACAGGGGGGGAAGCCCATTCGGTGCATTATCCCAAAAAGGAACAGCCATTCAAGCGAGTCGAAAGCTTTTGTTGCATCTACAAAGACTGCTGCGAGGGGTAGCTCAGGGGACACGTTGTGCAGTACTGGTTCTCAGGTTGTGGGAGGTGGATCTACCAGGGACAAATCCAGACTGATCTGGCAATATTTCATCGAGAGACTAACTCCATTGGCGATGAGTTTGGCCAAGATTTTGGCGTCGCAATTGAGGAGTGAAAGTGGTCTATAGGACTCACACAAATGAGCAGGCTTGTCCGGCTTCAACAATGAGATTATGAGTGCCTCCCTCATAGAGGCAGGCAGAGATCCCACCTCCAGTGATTCTTCATATACTTCACGTAGAATGGGTGCCATTAAATCTATATAGGTTTTGTAAAATTCAGCGGATATGCCGTCCATACCTGCAGCCTTACCCGACTGAAGGCCCATTATGGACTCCCTCACTTCTTCTAGTTCAAAGGGAGCACACAGGAAAGCGCGGTCTGCCTCACTCAGCCAACCTAGCGCAATATCTCCCAGGTAGGCATCTAGATCTATGTCTGCAGAGCCGGGTGTTGTGTATAAAGCCTTGTAATGGTCAGTAAACTGTCCGAGTATGCTTGCAGTGTCGCAGTGGCGTGTCCCATCCTGACCCTCTACTTCCAATACAAAACCTGAGTTCGAGGACATCGGATAGTGTCCGCTAGTGCCATGCCAGGGCGCTCACCTTCGCTATACCGGCGGGCCTGCCAGTGTTTTCCCCTAAAACGCACTTCTCTTTGTGCCTCTTCCATGTATTCATGAGCAGGGTCCTGATTTTCTCCTACACTTCACCATTTGGTGTGCATCTGAGCTTATCTTCCAGTGTCCGTAGCTCTTGTTCCAGCCTAGACAAAGTGTTCAGGATATCCTTAAGGATCCCTGCTCCCTTAGAGATGCACTAACACCTAATGGTAACCTTAAAGGCCTCCCAAATTGTTTCTACAGCATCTACTGACCCCTTATTTCTCTCAAAGAAGTCTCGCACCTCTGCGCACAATTCCTCCTGAAAGACTATGTCTGAGAGCATGTGTGTGTTCAGTCGCCATGCGCTGCGTGAGGGGCTGAAGTCAGCATACGAGAAGGCTATCCGTACAGGGGCATGATCCGAATATGTCCTGGCGAGGTGGTGAGCCTGGCGTAGTGCAGGGCCAAGACCCCCCGAGAGACAAGCCAAAGATCTAGTCGAGCCCAGGTGGCTGCATAAGCCGAAGTGTGTGCCTTCTCTGTCTAGTGGATGCATGTGACGCCAGGCGTCAATCAATTGGTGTTCTTCTATAATGTCTTTCAGCAATGAGCCGGATTTAGTGCGATGTTGCGGACCGTGGTAAGATCTGTCCAGGGTTGGTGCATACGTAACATTAAAGTCGCCACCCCAAATGAAATGTGTAGACCCTATGCGTCTGATTGCCTCCCACAGAGAGGAAAAGAACTCAAAGGTGTCTACATTCGGGCCGTAACAGCATACCAGCGTGACCGATTCCAGGGCAGCCGACCTCAGATCATGCAGTATCACCCCTGATCGTCCCCTATCGATCCTGTGAGGTGAAATGGGATGTGCTTCTTGATTATTATCGCAGTGCCCCTAGCATAGAGGAATATGAGGAGAAGATGCTATGTAAAGCCCAGCGGGACGCAAAGGTTGTGGGTCTTTGCGGTTACATATGCGTTTCCTGCAACATTGCTATGTGGGTGTGATGCCTATCAAGGTATGCCAATATCTGTCGCCGTTTCCTTGGGTCCCCAAGTCCCCTAACATTCCATGTAATTACATTGAGTTGTGTATCTGTCTGCTTATCCATTAAGTTTCAGAGTTCGTGTGAGATCCGATATGGCGCACAATATTACATTCACATCAGATAATCCGAGCTCAATCGAGAACCACCATGAAAATAAAGCACTCATGTAAATAGAAACACCGACTGTACCATCTTCGTCAATCCCTCCCACCCTACCCCCCTCCCACTGAAGCAATCCCAACTTGCCAGTATAGGAATCCCCCCACCCCACCTCACCACCCCTACCCAACATACCCAAAGGTCAGTCCTCACCAGCACTTGTGGCCAGGTAAGTGTGGGGGAACACCCTTTGAGAGACATCTAGGTGGCAACACAGTCCAGTCCTTGCTGTCGGAGCTCGTGTGAAACACTGCAGCTCCAACTGGCTTATGGGGTGCCCATAGAGTCAACGTCCAGCATCCCGAAGAAGTCCAGACCAGTCAGTGCAATTGTCGACAAATTCTACTTAAGTGTAGATGGATCATACCTGCAGGAGTCGTCATGTGGAGCAAAACATGTAGGGAACAACACCTTTTACTGTTCACCAGCGCCCTCTTCATCCATCGGCTCCTGCCGTTCGTCTTCTGGACCCTCCCCAGGGCACGCCGCTCGCCGGAGATGCTTGAGGAAATCATATACCTGCTGTGGTTTCATAAAGAAGTGCTGTCGGCCTAGGTGGGTCACACGCAATCGTGCCGGGGGCAGGAGAGCATAATCGATTTGAGCATTACGCAGTTTTGCTTTGGCATCTAAGAACTTCCTTTGTTCTTCTTGTACCAGGGGTGTGAAATCAGGAAACACGGTAAAGGAGTTCCCCTCATAGGATAATGATTGTTTACTGCGGGCGGCCCTCAATGCAACGTCTCGATCCCGGTAATTAAGGAGTCTGGCAATTATGGGTCTCGGGGTCGCGCCTGGCTTAAGTCTGGGCCCCAGTGATCTGTGCGCCCGCTCGACAATAAACTGAGGGGAAAAGGCCTCCGAGCCAACCGCAGACAATAGAAGCTTCTCCACATAGTCTTCCATGCGACCAGTGTTGGTGGACGCCGGAATTCCAATCATGCGTATGTTATTTCGTCGACTCCTGGCCTCCAAATCCTCATTCTTGGAGGCGATAACACGAAGCAGATTCTCCATCCTAGAGAGCTGAGTAGTATGTCCGGCTACCACGTCGTCCGATTCGGTTATGCGTCTCTCCGCCTCCGTGATGCGTTCCTCGTGAGCATCCATTTTGCGAACAATCGCATCCATTCGGGAGGACAACCTGTCTACTTTATCCGCTATGGTGGCAAACCCCTGGTACATCTATCGTAGGATATCCTGTATCTCAGCGGGCTGTGCCGTCGCACCCGCAGTTGGTTCAGCCGGGGAGGGGGTGACGGGCGGGTGGTGCCCGGTCCGGGCATTCCGCTTAGAAGCGTCGAAGGTAAGCCTGGGCTGTCGTGGATCCGTCTTGCCCATGTTGGTTTTCAGGCAGATCCAGGGATTAAGATCAGTCAAGGATAGGACAGAGCGTAGAATAGCAGCACTCTAGATGCGCAGCCGATATGGGAACAAGGTCCAGTCAGCAACTCCAGCGACAACGCCAAAATCCTACGGTCGCATCACACCAGGGATCCCACTCCACAGGTATGTCCAAAATGTCTTGAGCCTCAGCTGGATCACTCACCGGGATGTGATCAAGGGCCCAGGGGTACACACCTGCAGTCTTCTCTCCTTAGGGGGCCCCCGTCATGGTAGCGCAGCCAGGGGGGGCCCCTCGCGGTAATGAGGAGTGTAAAGGGATAACCCGGCGGCCTCTGGCACTGCACCGATCAAGGGGACACCTTGGCGCCTTAATCACGATACACCGGTCCCAGCAGCTTCGAACTCTCCCTAGTTGGCCGAGGGAGGGGGCTTCAGTGGTTCCACAGCAATATTGCCCCAAGGCACAAGAAAGTTTGCGCCAGGCACCAGCCACAGGCCCAAGGCCCACACCAGATAGGAAGGCTGCGGGGAGGGAGGGGGGATGGTAGCAGGGATCCACTCCTTACCGCTGGGATACGTAGACTCTCCGCTCTCCCCAAGGCCGGTCCGAGTCAGGGAAGGAGTCGCAGGAGGCTCATCGGAGGTTATACGGCATTTACTTCCCGATGCGAGGCCGCCAAAGTGACCCGGGCGCCGGATCGGCCTGTTCGTGGCCTAGTGTCACTTCCTACGCCACGGATTAGCGTGACTGTCCGACCCGGCTTGCGTGCAATGCAGGCTCCACAGGTCCGCCAAGGCACAGATCGTAGGGAAAATATTCGGAGTTCCACAGCTCCGATTAGGCTGCAAATCACCCTGCAGGTTCCGCAAGTCTATTGGATGAGATTTTGCTAGTCTGAGCTCTCAGGACGCCGATTTGGAGGATTTTAGGATGGATTTTAGTCACTGGGCGGCGAGAGCCTCACATTCAAGCGGCCATTCACCAGTGCGCCACCTAGCACTCCCTCTTCCCTAGTTAATGTTGACTATAAAATCTTTGCCAAAATTCTAGGTTAAATCCTTTACTCCGACATATAATTAGCCCAGAACAAGTTAGATTAATAAAAAGGATGTTTTTCCTCCGATAGAACTAGATGTCTTTTTTATGTCCTCTGTGGAGCCTCTAAACTTTCTCCTGAATAAGCTGTCATTGCTTCAGACACCAAAGAAGATTTAGATTGAGTTAGCAGGTAATTGACGTTTGAATCTTCAAAGTGGTTTGCTTTTGGTCCAAAAATCCTAAACCTTATTTCATTACATTATTCTACTCCTAAAGCAGCAGTTTTTGACATTAGCATGACCTCTGAATATTTTCCATTACATAGAGGAGTACATAAAGGTTGTCTCCTATCACCCCTTTTTTATACTAGCATTAGAACCCTTTATATTAAGAACTAGCAGCCCATCCCGACCTTGTCCGGGAGCAATCAGGCTTCCCCGACCCCCGCCTGCCCCGACATTGACCAGCAGCCCGGGACCTCCGTCTGCCCCATCTCCCGGCTGCCCCGACCCCCGCCTGCCCTGACATTGTCCACCGGACGCTTACCTCACACAATTATACCAGAGGCCCAGTGTTGGCGAGCAGCAGCGCCTGAGGCACTGTGGAGCTTTCTGGGTAAGTGGGGCTCTGGCGCTCTGTTTGCAGGGAGGCGAGGATGAGCAGAGGTTGCAGGGATAAGAGTAGGAGTTCACAGAGTATGTGAGTGGCCGGCGGGAGTCGGGAGCTTGAGCACAATTATGCCAGAGGGTCCCCCGCCTGTCCCGACCCCCGGCTGCCCTGACATTGTACCCCGGCATTTTTTTGTTGTAACTCCCCGTCCCCCGCGTGCCCCGACCCCGCCTGCCCCGACATTGTCCCCGGGAGCCTTACCTCAGCCGCCGCTCCTCAGTTCACTGCTCCTCACCACTCAGCTGCTGCTCATCGCCTGTTTGCCATTCGTCAATGCTCCTCCCCCGCGCCATGTCCGCCGTTCAGCCGCCGCTCCTCAGTTCAGTGCTCCTCGCCGCTCCGCCGGTTTGCTGCTGCTCACCGCCTGTGTGTCGCTCGTCAGTGCTCCTCCCCCGCGCCATGTCCGCCGCTCAGCCGCCGCTCCTCAGTTCAGTGCTCCTCGCCGCTCCGCCGGTCTGCTGCTGCTCACCGCCTGTGTGCCGCTCGTCAGTGCTCCTCCCCGCGCCATGTCCGCCGCTCCTCCTCGCGTTCCTCCTGCTCCTGGATGACGTCAGCACGCAGGTCGCGGCCGGCGCTACTTCAAGGGGACTACTTTTTTTTAAATGTAAATTTTTTAAATATAATGTATTTTTTACATTTGTATAGCCTATGTCCATCTGCACACCCTGAGGATTCCAACGATGTATCGGGTGTGTGGATTGGGGCTGTGGTTCCCGAGTTTACCCGCCTCAAAGCCTCAAAGTTCTTCCTTTATAATAGTAGTATAGATAAACAAAAACAGCCAAATATCCGATTTTGCATATAATGATTCCCACTTAAAATATCGGTATATGCTTATGATATTCTTTCTCTTTTGTTGCTATTCCTGCCTTTAAATCTGAGGTCCACCAATTTGCTCCTGTTTTAGGGTTTAAATTGAACCTAGATAAATCTCAGATTTTACCTCTTGTGGTAAAAAGGAAGACTTTAAAGGTCTGGAATTAATGGGCAGCCCATCAAAGGTTAAATACTTGGTTTTGTGGTTCACCAACTGCATTATATTGACTCTTAAATTACATTTTGACGAACTACCAGAAATACTGGATAATTATTGTACTAAATGAAACCCTTTATTTTTATTCAGGTGTATTCTGTTAGGAGTCTTCAAAAAATAGATTCAGTTCTTTTGTGTTTTTATGAAATAATAGATGTGCTCTCATGCCCCTCTCACAGTTGAAACTTCTCAAACATAATGGTGATGTAAACTTTCCCAATTTTTCATCATTTCATGAAACTTTTTGTCTCAAATAATCCTCCCAGTGCAGTGGCTTCAAGATAATAGTGAGTTACCTAAACTGATATGGTTTGTTATTTGATCTTCATTCATTTCCCCCTTTTCTTTTGACAAATTTGTATACTTTTAATCTAAGACGAATTCCCTTTCTCATCCAACTATTGCATACTCATATAAACATTTGAAACCCCTGCTTTTTCCAAAGTCAATTTTTCATACTAATTTTTATAAATTCCTCCCCTTGTCATAATACATATTTTAAAATAGGCATTTGAACATTCTTTTGGAAAACTAAAAGCCATTAACTTTATTAATCAACTAATTCCTAATGATAATACTCCTTCATTTCCTTCAGCCCAGACTCATTTTCACCTCCCTCAATAATTTCTTCATAAATACACACAATAAACTCACCACATTCAAGATTTTATGTCAATGTTACAGGATGATAATGTATCATCTGAGTACAAACATATTTTACTTACTTTGTTAAGATGTAATTCCAAGCCTGCTTTAATTTATAAACACCATGGTACAGATTCACAAAGGTATACTGAGAAGGAAGTCTAACTTTATGACTTTTAGTATTCACAAAGGGCATTTACTGCTGGTAAGTGCCCCTTGTGAATAGTATACCAAAAGTTGATATTTACAACTTTCATTATTCACAAAGGGCATTTAGGAGTATTAATATCGAAAGTCATAAAGTGAGAGTCTCATTTTACCTTTGTGAATCAGGCCCCTTGTCTTTTTCTCCTCAAATCAAACCAAATCTAATTTTGAATTGCAATACGAGAATGATTTACAAGTGAAGTGGTCTACATACAGCTTCCAGAGAAACAATGCTCTTTATATACAATAGATTACTCCTTACTCCTGCATTTTTACGTAAAATGAAAGTCCCTACATAAGACTCTTGCTGGTCCTTCATCCCACGTCACTGTAATTTGGTGAATATATTATTCCGTTGTCCTTGTACACAGGCTTTTTCTGTTGCAAGTTTAGATTCAACTCATTAAGATTTTAGAGTTAACATTCCATATACTGCATATTATATTTTTAGGGAAGTCTATCTCCAATATGATCTCATCTCACACATCCAACTCACCTGTTAGAAACCTTAATAGCAATAGCTTTTCATCAAACAACTTCAAATTGAAAAAAACAACATACATCTTTCATATGAAGCATGGTGGAATCACCGATCGGAGAGAGCGAATGTACATCCAACTTCTTTAGCTCATAAAAGACAACGTATATGGTCACCTTTAACATCGTTCCTTGATAGTTCAAGTTATCATAGTTAATCAATTAATCTTGTTGCTGAAGAGCTTTTCCTGCAATTCATTCCATTTATACCTCTACTACTTTTTTTTGTTTCACTATTTTTAATGCTTATCTTTAGTGCTTAAAATGTTTAACTTTGTACATTTTAATTTTAATCTTTAACATTCATGTATAATTACTCTCTTTTCTCTCTTTCCTTTTTTCCTTTACTTACTCATAATGTTTTATTGAAATGTGATCCCATTTACACTGCTTTTCGCATATTTCCTAGTTTTAATACAGTTGTAACCTTTAACATTGATGAAATATCTTTCATATGTTGATCAACATTCTGTTACATGTTTATCAATTATGATTACTATTTCAATAAAACATACTTGAAACTAAAAACAAAGAAAGTAACTGCACACATAGTCATTTATCAGTACTGACACACCCACCACACTTAGCTTCATTAAGCTTCATTTTAATTAAATTGATTGTAAAATATGACCCTGTACCACCCACCTGATCAGTGCTCTTTTGCTTTCTAGGTAGGTCTGTGCTACTCTAAAGGCAGACTACATATACATATGACTACATATACATACATACATACATTTAAGAAGTTCTATCAACACAAAGGAAAATTAAAGCAGTGGAAAACAAATACTAGTGCATACAACAAGTGATCATAATATGTGTTCAAATGTGGGGAAGAGATGTAGTGGTGGCTGCTTAACAGGGGCATAAGCATGAGCGGAAAATCCGTTCCGCTCGCGGATTTTGTGGATTTTTGGTAAATTCGCAATCCGCGAGATTTGCGAATTTCCCGTAAAATCCGCGAACGAAAATCCGCGAACGGAACGGATTGGGTCAAAAGTTCAAGCTGACTTTTGTAACTCTTTTAGAATGGCGCCGGCAAGCTGCCAGATCCATTCTAAAATAGTTACAAAAGTCAGCTTCAACAGGAAGCTCTAATAGATAAAGTAAAGCAGGTGCTGCTCAAATTCAGTTACGCAATCATTAATCACCCCAAATTTGGGGTGATTAATGATTGTGTAACTTAATTTGACCTTCAACTGGAGCACCTGCTTTACTTTATCTATTAGTGCTTCCTGTTGAAGCTATTTCTAGCTATTTTAGAATGGCGCTGGCAGCTTGCCAGCACCATTCTAAGTGGGGCTGAGGGCAGAAGGGCACAAAAGTGGGACAGAGGGCAGAAGGGGACAAAAAATTAGTGGGGCAGAGGGCAGAAGGTCACAGAAACAAGTGGTACAGAGGGCAGATGGGCATAAAAAACGAGAGGGTGGCAGTGATTAAGCAGGCAAAAAAAAAAAAACTGCGAAATTGCAAAGCATCTCGCGAACACCCGCGAACACGCAAAGCCCCTCACGAACACCCGCAACACGCAAAAAAAAATCTGCAAATTCGCGAATTTTGAGGATTCCCAAATTGGCAAATCCGCAAATTCGCGAATTGCCAATTTGCAAAATTCGCCCATGCTTACAGGGGCATCAAGGTGCCGCCCTGCTACCAGTACATCACCACATATTGGTCATTGTCTCTTCCCACATTGCTCATTATTTCATTGAGCTGTGTTTTTTAAAAACACACTTTTGTGTTGTTATGAACAGTAACTGTGTCCAGGGCAGCCCCCTTAGCCTCTCCACCAGACTCTTGATAAGAGGAGAAGGAGAGGCTGAGGGACTTTTAATTTTTGTACATCAATTCTGTATTTCTGGGCCAATTCAAACAATGTTTTCTGAGTGCTCCGAGTATGTCTGGTAATGTATTTGCAGATGAACAGTAATTCATCATCCTGGCAGGTAACTATTCTGGCCATGCTTATTGTCCCTATAATCATCTCTTCCAGCTCTACCTTAAGTCTTGCTACATCAAGGAATCTAATTGTATTCAATCTTGGGGTATTCTCTCCATTATTTCCTGCTCCTTTTCCATTAGCAAAAGAATCAATACCCTTAAGCAAATCATCAATTTTTTGAGAAGTGGGACCTGGTTGCTCTTTTGGCGTATTCAGAAATAAATCCCCTTTACTATCTTCCTTAGGTGTTGAAATTACAATAGACACATAAGAATATGGTGTTCCCAAGGGAAGGGTGTTTCCCATGGCACTTTGACTTAATCATGGAGTTATCACATATTCTCGGGGATATAGGAAGATTGAGCTTGCCTTGACCTCCCTGTTGAGGAATTAAGTAGTACTGAAAGGACAGATGAACCAGCATTCGTTTTATTGGAAACATTAGCTTGAGTGAGAACCAATGGTGTCTGTGTGGGCTGTCTTGGTCTCATGTCAACAGGCATAGAGGTTGGACCATTTATCCCAGTTGGGACAGCTAAAGGGAGTTCCTTGCTTCCGCCATTTCCAGACTGATATAAAGGGATTACAGGACAATAGTCACTGGGACAGTTAATGCGTAAAAGGTGTGTGTGGGACTGGATTGTTAGGTACAGCAGGTGCATCAGGCATTTTCTCAAGATATGAGTTTGTTAAGTTTGGGGGTTGATACTCATTATAAGGTGGTGGATGATTTAGTAATACTTAATTAAAAAAATTATGATCAAATTCACTATCACTACCTCCATCCAGAGCTAGGGATGTCATTTCCTCAAGATGTTTTTTCTTTTCCTTTATCTTCCCTTCACCCTCTTTCTCTACAACTAGTATAGGATATATTCTAGTTCCTTCTGCTATGCCAGTTCTCTAAGTCTTTTGTTATGCATCACATCTGGCCTTTCAGTTTTTCTTTTTGGTGAGCTACATGCTCCCATTTGCTAAATGCTTCACATTGCAACAGTGTAAGAGGCAGTTTAACCTCATTCAATTGTCCCCTTAAATGATCAAGAATTTTAACATTGAAAGTTCCATATTGTGGAAAGGCTAAGGACCATCATTCTCAGTGTAACTTATCCAATTTTCAAGCCACGTGCATGTTTGATATCCTTTTTCTTGTGATATATGCAGTGCTGGTGTACCCTCAGGTGGTATCGGCAATCTTCCTCTAATAGGAATGAGAACATCTTCCTACATTAAGCTTTTCAGATTCTTCAGGGTTTTCATTTTTCTTCACCAGTAAAATTTTGTCTTTCACAAATGATTCTCCACTAATCAATTGTTCCTATTCTTCCTTGTTTAGTATTCACAACCAATCCCATTGCGGCACACTGTGATGTTGTCAACCTATCACAGCATGGCGTTACACCAACTGGCCAATACGAACGCGGTACACTGTGACGTCAATCTCACTCCTTGCAGTGATTACCCCTCCTTTACAATCATTTGAACGTGTACATCTTCTAAACAAGACAAAATCCCAAACAATGCACGCTATTTCAATAAACTGTCTGCTCCTCTAAAGAAATAATAGATCCTTTCAAACAAGAATTATAACCAGATACTTATTTGTACCTACTTTACCTTACACTACAAGTGATACCTCAGCCAGCGCGATCTCGCTCAGGCTGATGCAATTAGTACCCGTGCACTGAGAACAATTGTAACAACCATAACCCTCTATCTCACAAAGAAATTACCCTTCTCTTAGTGGCACTGTCGACGACTTCACAAACACTACCTTCAAAACACAGCAGCCAACATACTCAGTGTATGCCACACTGAGGCCACACGTAGGTGTATATCCCAGGATCTTAGGTCACATCGGATCTGTTAAAACCTTCAACTTCTTTTCATAAAGTGCACACCCATACATGGACTTTAACCACTTCGCATAACATCAGACAGCCATTTCACAATACAGCAATATAAAAATTAGCATTTGTGATGGGAAGTCCTATTGATACTCACACCACTGCTTCAAATCGTCTTTGCGGACTAAAATCATGCAAACCAATTGGTCTGTTAAAGCAATACAAAACAATAATATTAGTACCTTATGATTAGAAATCTCTCTATGCTGATCATTCCCCGTCATTAATTATTCAATGAGAATGCAATATCAACATAGGAAGACAAGTCATGATAAATAGACTAAGGTTTAGTCAAAAGTAAAATTTATCATGGATATTTTACGAGTAGTACATTTGTATTTGAATTTATTAAGCTTGACAGTCATCCCAAGGGATATCACGGAGCTAGAGAAACTGTATCCTGATGTGAAAGTGAGTAACAACACACAAATCTGAACAGGGGAGTCAGGCAAAATCGGTTTAAGCCTAGGGAACAGTGATGTTTTCAGCTTCTTTCTGAATAATATGTAATTGTCCATAAGGCAAAGGTCTAAAGATAGTTCATTCCAGTGAACGGCTTCCAAATTAAAGAAGGAGAGGCCTCCTTCTCTGACTTTTTTAACACTTTTGATTTTGGCCAAAGCGTTATTGCAAGACCTCAGTTTTCGTATTTGAATGTAGAATTCAATTTTGTCCTGCATAATTCGAGGGCCAAGCTTGTGTAGCATGCTATGTGCATATCAAAGGAGTTTAAACTTGGCTCTTTGGAGTTCAGTGGAGCTCATTAATAGACATTTAGGCCCACATGCATTAAGGAAAAAACCTGTCACAAACGACCAGTATTTTTGCATTTGGGATGCATTATCCCCAAAGCAAAAATCGCAAATTACGATTGCATTTAAGGAATCGCAAATTGCGATGCCTTGAATGCGATGCAAGATGCCATTTAAAATAGCGATTTTGCTATTAGGGTCTGCTAATTACACAAAAATTATACCTAGTGGTAATTAGCGAAAACGTTGAAAAATACATTAAAGTGCATTTTTCAAAGTTACATGTTACACACACAAATGCAGTTGGGGCATATGTGTGCGCAACATGGGTTTGCATTACAATTTCAGGGGTGCAACGGGGTGTCCTTTTGGCACCCTTGAAATTGCATGCGCACTTTACGAGTACCTAATGGGTACACCCAATTGCGCATGCACTTCCCATTCATTCCTATGGGCCTCTAGGCCTATCGGAATTAATGGGAAGCCATTCCTTAACCCGTTGACCGCAGCACTAATTACGCTGAGGTGCGGGTGAAATAATGGATGGGCGTGGTTCAGATGGCCCCCGGCCGTCCTCTGCACACACCCACATTGACGTCGGACGGCCGAGAGGGCCATCCAAGGCACCGAAAGGGTTAATTGCGACTCGCAATTTGCGACTCACAATTAAGGAATTTGTCGGAATCGCTATTTTTTTGCTATTCCTACATGCTTAGACTTTTGCGATTCCTTAATAACGAATCCTTATTTTTCGCTACTAAGGAATTGCAAATGATATTTCTGATGCATGTGCCAGTTAGAATCTGAGGAGTGCTGGTCAATCTAATTAGTTTACGGTTGGCATAAGGTGACAAGAAGCTTTGGGAAGTTCAGCAAGAACATGAGCTGCGACAACTCATAGACAGGGTCCCATCAATAAAGAGTCCACAATTTGACCACAATTGGACCACACAACATTAGCAGCCGTCGGAAAGGAAAGCACGGAGAGTCCGCAAAAGTTCCGAAAGGCAATCTCTGAGATCAGGTCTGGTTTAGATCGGTTGAAACAGTCAGACAGTTCCTCATCAATGCAATCCAAAATCCCCCTTGAATTCCTTAAATCAATGTATAATTATAATCCTCTAGTTCCAGTGGTGACGATTACTTGGCCACCTCATTGTGTTAGACCACTCAGTCCATTGGTCATTTCATGCAAGATGGTTGTCACATGACATAAAGAAGACACATATTATAGAAAGAGGTGGTTTTGGTCAAGTAAGTTGTCAGATCATCTAGTTATATGTAAATAAAACTTCTAAACACTGATCCATTTGCAGTAGGCACCTGATTGAGTTCAGGAGGACAGTTTCCACCAGCAAATGTTCCCAATGTAGCAACTCTTTTTGCAAACAGTCCTCAAAAGCACGTGAGAACCCTTCTAGTAAGACACCGTTTTGCTTTGCATTGCAAGTTTATCAAACAGTCTCACAAGGGGAAAACAGTGTAAGGAGAAAAGAAAATGCAAACATCGTAAAGTTGGTCTAAAAGATGTGCAGTATATAAAGTAATTAAAATATTATTTTAATGATAAAAAATAATTCTCTTAGATTCTTTAAATCTATAGGCACTCAGTAAACATTATTAGTTGTATTGTAAAAATCACCGTTAGGCGTGGCATATATAGTGCATTTTTTTATGTACAATATATTTCAAATTATAAATTATTAATATTGTTTCATGGGATTCAAATTAGTACATATATGAAGATCACAATCTGAAGTGTTCACGTATGCAATGATGAAATTTTTATTGAATCTTTCCTAAATCGTTTTTATATAATACATTTTTATTGAGATCCAAAATTGTGATAAAAACATCTCTTCATGATATTCCTACACCTGCAATAAATATAAATTACATGTCATCACAGAATAAACTCCCCCCAGAAAAACTGCATTAAAACTCCTAATTTCATTAATACAGAGAAATGGATCTAAACAGCTCCCTTCCTTGTAAACATTCCGCCTTTTCAGCCTACTCAGAGGATTCTTCAATGAACTGCCCCTGCAATTTTTCCAATTTCCTATCCCCCCACAATGCAGTGCATACGGACACTCCATATTTCTGACTTGCTTCATTTTAACCACTTGTTCCCCTATTGTGGGGATCAACTGTGTCTGTAACCTTTGAAGTAATAAGGATCTGGCCAATGCCATTGCCACATAAAGTAGTTTTATCAATTTGGGATGTACTCGAGTAGCAGGATCATACCTCAAAATAATCCCCAAATACTTGGAGCTAATGTTGTCTGCTTGGCCCTTCCCAAATACTGAAATATTTTTTTCCAAAATTCTTGAATAGGGACACATAGGCAATTACGTGTGACCAATTTGCGACAGCCACTGAATTGCATCGAAAGCAGTGACCAGACCACCTGGGGTTAACTTATGGAAGAAATTGTTGAGTTCTATAGAGAAGTCACTTATTAAAGAATAACATTCTGACACAATTGGCTCCTCTGAGAGCAGTAAATTTCAGAGCATTAATTTCGTAGCACATCTTTTTTGTTAATTCCAACCCATACTTTTCCCATTGTTTTTATTGCTATTTGGCAAAGATCAGGGCCCTTCATGGAGGTGAGCAATCTTTTCCTTTCCCCTGGTTGCTTATATTTAGAAGCTTTTACTAATGCTGATACCACCTTTTGACTGGCCCAAATGTCCCCAGACTCTAAATTGTTGAATACACTAACCAATATTCTAAAACAACCAAGGAGCAGGAAATCACCTTGAACAGGTTCAAGGACTTACGGTAGATTTATTCACCTCTTTTCACTCAAAAGGTCTGCTACCTTCTTAAACCCAGCTCTATCACAATTTTACACTATATCGGGGGCCATTTTATCACCAGCATCCGTAATAATTTTGAAAATTGTGTAACAGCATTAATGTGGGAGGTTAGCGTAACTCCTAATGTGATCAACGCGCTTCCTAAAAAAACACCTCAGGCTTTTGTAAGGGACTATTGGCCATATGTATGAAACAAAATTTTACTTGCAAACACTGCGAATTGCAAAAAAACAGTGTTTGTGAGTAAAATGTAGCAAAAAGCGAGGAATGAGACATTTTCGCAACGCTAAAATAAGGAATCGCAAAAATAGCGATTCTTAATGCTGCAAACCAAAAATTCTGCAAATATACATGCAAATTCCAAAACTGCGATTTTCAGTTTGCGAAGTCGCAAATTGAAAAAATCGCATTTTAAGAAATCGCAATGAAATGTATGAAAAAATCACAATTAGCGATTTGACAAAATTCGCAATTTAGAGAATCGCAATTACAACCAAGTGTGAGCAGGTTGTAACCAGGTGCAAACTATTTCAGGAGTCCCACAATGTTAAGTGTTGCAGGGATTTGTTAGCATGGCCTGAAAACCATTCTGGCAGCCATCTTGTTTGCCATGTGCTGCCACTTGCTCTCCATGTGCTCTGGCCTCCCTCAGTGTTGCCTACTCTTGTAATCTGCCTAGAAACAAACTATATTTAGCATCGTCCACCTTCGCACATGCTCAGAAGGGCCTAGCTAGTAGAATGCACCTGCTTTTCTAGTATAACTGTCAGGCTATTTTTGCTACTGTATGGAGAAGTAACTCTCCTCCCACTTTGTAGAGCAAGCAGATCTTGCATGCCCATCTGAGGCATTTTGCATGCTTACATGAGCCAGGACTGCCCCTTGGTCTTATGCTGACTATGTAACCCTAAGCCATAGCTCTTCAAACTGTGGGGCGTGCCCCCCTGGGGGGCGCGCATCCCTTCAGGGGGTGCGCGCACTTCACCCCACACTGTTGTTTCCAGACGCAAGACGTGCCCCTCAGCCCCGGCTGCTGCAGCTGCTGGGGGATCGGCTGAGAGTGTCAAGAGTCACAGGTCTTTAAAGGCCAGAGGCAAGACGATTTCGGAGGGGGTAGGTGGCTAATTCTCATGGAGATGCAGGGGCTCTAAGAAAGGGTGGAAAACAACAAAGCCTCATTAACGCTTAAATATTATTTTAAAGACCTGTGAAGTACTCAGGTGCGCAGCTCCAAAACTGTCTGTGTCTGTGCCCAAGCTGTCTCAGCCCGGGTTGACACACACAACAGGTGGGGGTGAGAGGGGGAGCATGCTGAAGCCTTTTGAGCCCATGGGCGTTGTGCGCCTGTTAAAAACCATGGGGCCTATTTACAAGCCCCTTGTGCCACTTTTGCATCACTTTTAACATAGAAAAAGTGACGCAAAAGTGGCGCAAGGGGCTTGTAAATCTGCCCCCATGTGCATATTTACATACCTTTGTAAAATGATTAAAGAGGCTGTTTGTTTTCTGGTTCCAGTACCCCCTGTGTTCCCACTCTGCCTATTCCTTACATTTTACTTTTCACTGCCTTAATGTGAGAATGCATTTAATGAAAAGGAATATAAAGTAGGGTTACCAAAATAAAAATGGCAGCCATGTGCTGTTTAAAGAGTCTGCAAAGGCCCTGTCTTGACACTAAATAGGGTTATAAATAAAATAGTATGTATTCTTTTGTAATGTGATGTTTCAAATCTTTGTTCCCTTTAATTATAAGTCATAGATCATTCAGGCAGCCTTAGAACACAATTAAAAACACTTTCTATGTATTTTTGCTCTTCCAAGTGTGCAACAATCAGTGCTGAAAATAGGGTTTAGGGGACTGGTTACTTTTGTACCTTCTGGGACATCAATATAATGAGCTGGCAACCCTAATCGCAAGACTGGAAGTTTATTGCAGGATGAGCACAATATTTATTTCCCCCACCCTAGATCCCTGGACCTTGTCATAAAAGCAATAGTTTAACTTATATCTGAAGCCCTGTGCCAAGCCTCAATAACATGCTGAGTAACTTCAACTGCGACTGGGAATGCACCCTGCATTGAAACAACTCACTCCTCATTCTCGTCCTTCACTTTCACACTCACCCTGCACTCACAGGGATCACAATGTACTCACACTGATCACTATGCACTGAACCCACCCTCTCACCCTGTACTCACAGTGACCACACTGCACTTATGCCACTCACCATGAACTTACACCGTTCGCCCTCTACTTACCCTGCGGTCAAATGAGCACACCGCACACTCTGCACTCACAGTGATCACTCTACACTCACAATACTCTTGCACTGTTTACCCTGTACCTCACCCTGCAGTCACACGAGTTCACCCAGTACCTCACCCTGCAGTCACAAGCGCACACTACTCACACTGCTCATGCGACACTTCACTCACCTGTCCCTCTCATGTGTGTGATCAGTGTTAGGGCCAGCCCTGGCTGGTAATCTTAGTCCCCCCGCCCGAAGTTCTGTCTACTTGCGCCCCATGTTGCTTCCCACGTCGGAATACGTTTCACTGCAAGGAATTTACAACGGTTACATCCTTCCTGAAGATTCCATTCTCTGGCAGGTAAAAGTGAAGAGCTTTTTGTATTATTTTTTTAAAGCCTCGCTCCTTTCCCCTTCGTCCCAATACTAGTTGGAACATTGGATACTTCAAGGAGGAGTGGATTTGGCATTAATGCCATAGGTTCAGCCTTTGGTTTTGGGGACCCAGGTTCGAGTCATGGGTTTGACTCAACATCGTGTGATCCTGGGAAAATCAATTAATTTACCAGTGACTTACAAAAAATGAATTTGACCTTGATTAAAGTCGCTGGTGCTTGTTTAACATGTTCCAATCCCTAGAGCTGAGTCCACAAGTCAAATATAACAAATAATGTGAAGTGTGCCTACCATCTGTCCTAGCTTCTTTCGTAGACCAAATGTAAATGTGTTCTTGTGCAGCTATTTCTGAAGCTTTGGAAGGCGTTCCTCTTTATAAGCCAACTATGCTAACAAATTGACTCTTGATGCTGCTGGAGAATAAAGCTGTATATATCCTCTTGAACCACTTATATCACATGTGTATGATGTTAATGTCCCCTAGGCCTTCTTGGAAACTGCGGCTGACCTCCTACTGACTTGGCAACACCTGGCCATACTCCACATAATCATGGAGTTTTCGATTGTGTCAGAAAGCATGTTTTGTGGAACTTCTTTTTCTGATAGCTTGTTTAGGGTCAAGAATGTGGCACAACAGCCGGAGCTGAAGACTGTAGAGCTGGGAAACCAGGTTCAATTCTTGATGTCTGCTCAACATCCTGTGATTCTGGGCAAATCACTTAATCTCCCTGTGCTTACAAAAAATGAATGTGTGCTTGTGTAACGTAAAAGATGCTCCTGTAAAGCTCTCCAACACATTTCGGTCATGTTCGCCCTATATGAAACTACAAAAAATATATTGCAAAATGTTCTGAGCATCTCGTTTCCCCGCACTGCTCAAAAGGATGGCAGAAGCAAGAATCCATCCACATATTGTCTCTTTGGAGAAAAACAAGCACTCCCACCCCTGTGTTTTGGGGGTGTTTTTGCTAATCTATCCTACATTTTGTGTTTAATGTGAAAAATAAAGCAACAATGTAATTTTTTGTGCTGATTTTTTTCTTGGAAACTTTGCATTTTAACTTTAGAATAGGCATATGCACTACAAAAACTTCAATTTACTAATCACTCTTACTTTATTTAATATTATTTGCCCTATACAACCTAGGCTCTGCAGGAGGGAATGGTCATCAATGATGCAGAGTACCAGCTTCCACAACTTTTTTGTCATGCGGTAGTGGCGGTTGGGGGGCTCGACTTGTAAAAGGTTTAGAAGGAGGGGGGCTTGGCTGACTAAAGTTTGAAGACCTCTCCCCTAGGCATATATAAGGCCCCTGTTTTCTGTACTCCTTAGACTGCCTCAGCTTCTGTGCCAATTTCTTCTTTGTTGGTTTAAAAAGACCAAGTATCAGTGGGACCCCTGAGAAGGTTTCTATTTTCTACAACAATGCATTGGATTTTTCCACAATGGCTGGGCTGTATGTGATAGCCAGGTGGCTGTGACTCAGAGCTGCTGCACAGAGGAGGAGATGCCAGGAAACGATCTTCCGTGCGCGCATAATCCAGCGGACTGAGGAGGAGAGCCATACATACTATAGGCTGGATGAAGAGAGCATCCTTGATTTAATTGAGGAACTCAAACCTATACTTGAACACCCCACACGCAGGACACACACCATCCCCACCCACACCTCACTGCACCTCTTGGCATCAGGTAGTTTCCAGGGGTCTTAGCCTCAGCAGGAGGGGTGTCACGGAGTGCATTGTTGGGCTTTTTACATGCGTTCCTTGATGCCATGGTAAAGAGGCTGCATCACCACATCCACTTCCCAGCACCCCACAGGCACTAGACCAGAAAAAGCAGGAGTTCTATTAAATAGCACAATTTCCCCAAGTCACTGGATGCATAGATGGGCCACATGTCGCCATATCCCCCCCTCCCAGAATGAGTATGTGCTCAGGAATCGCAAATCCTAACATTCCCTGAACATACAGGTGATGTGTAATGCTAAACACATCATCACCGACATTGCTGCTAAATACCCAGGCAGCACGCACACCGCTTTCATCTTTTGCCACAGTGGGATACACCGTTGACTCACAAGTGGGGAGTTTGGTGAGTGATACCTACTAGGTAAATGTATTAGTACAGAGGACACACTAGTTAAGGATGTGCAGGACAGTGTTTAACCATATTCCTCCAACCCCACAGGTGACAGTTCGAATACGGTCCATGAGTTCATACTAACTCCCTACCTGAATCCTGCCAACGCTGGGGAGTGGAGGTACAACATTGCCTACATAGCAACCAGTTGGAACAGTGAGTGGACCTTCCGGATACTCAAGAGCAGATTCAGATGCCTACATAAGAGTGGAGTGGCACTAAAATACAGCCTCCGGACCTGTTGCAAGATAGTGGTAGCATGTGCCATGCTGCACAACATCGCCACCAGGAAAGGCACACCGGTGGAGCTTTATGAATTGATTCATCAGATGAGGAGGGGCCAGCTCCAAGACACATGCCAGCCAGTGTAATTGGTGCAGCTGCTGGGCACCAGAGGCGAGATGAGATTACACGCAACTATTTCTAGGTAAGAAAATATGACACAATGCTAAATATCAGTTTGTGACATGAGACTGTGTTTTAATTCCTTAACTTAAGGATGAATGACGGCACACAGCTTGAGTACCACACAATGTTTCTCCCAATGTCCAGCATATGTTAGTCTCATAGTACAATTGTATAATCAGGAGCAAGTGTCCATGTAAAGTGGGTTGCTGCACCCATCTACTGGTCCAAGTTAGTGCACCTCAAATATGGCGCTGTCGGGTCGGAGCCCCTGTTTGGGGTTGCACAGTGCCCTCCTCACTTGTCCCAGTAGGCCTACTTTTATGCCCACTGCGGCGCCTATCCATAGGGGGTGGGGGGTGATGCTGGTCCTGCCTGATTGTGTGTCCTCCTCTTTTGGAGTTAGGAGTCCTGACTCAGTAGTGTGATCTGCCCGCAGCGAATCCACAGCAGATGTGACCTGTACCAGGGCCCTTGCCAAGTCCTGGCTGTTGTGTGCCACCTCATGCTGCATACAGATGCTGCGCTTTGATAACACATTTGTTGCTGAGGACAGGCGGTTCACCGCTCGGGTGTAGAGATCTAGGCACTGCAGCTCCCTGCCCCTAGCAGCACGATCTGCTTTTAGTTCCACACAGAGTGCCTCCAGGGCATCCATCATGCCCATGAAGCCAACCCTGATTTGCCTCTGTAGTGATTTTATGTTTTTCGCCTGCAGGCGCTGTACTTGAAACATGTGCCCCTCCAGTCTGCTGAATACTGTGTCCTCTCCTGGGTCTGCTGCACTGGTGGATGCACATGCCCTGCGCCTGGATGGAACTGCCGGGATCAGATCAGCACGTGCTAGAGCACGGTTTTGTGGATCTGGCTGTGCTGGGACTGGTTGGACATCGCCATCCTCTAATGAGGGCAGTGGTGGCACTACATTCCGCCTGCGGCATTTCGGAGGGATTACTGGGCTGTCCTCTTCTGTGTCCTCCTCTTGCCCTGTTGCCTGTGTGTTAGGGGAATCGTCCTGTCTTCCACTGACTGTTTCCTGTGTTACAGAAGGTGTTGTGGATGTAAAAGCACACATTAATTATCTGTTCTGACTTGCACTTGTCATGTATTAAATTTCACTGTTTGGGATTACAGGAGTCCTGTATTTGCCTTTCCTGATGTGCACATGATGTTAGGGACTGGCTGAGTGTTAATGTAACTTTGTAATGTGCATGTGACTACATCTACCATAATGCATTGCTGTGTGAGCTTGCGTACCTGCACTTGACTTTTAGTTTTGTTCTGCCCCTGAGTCTCTCCTGGGTGTGTTGGGGTAGTTGGGGGGTATCATGGTTGTGATGGCATGCTTCTTACCTTGTCTTGGTACCGGGTGGTCGGAGCTGTCCAGGTTGGCCACGCCCATTACACTCTCTGGCAGCAGGGTGCCCTCAACCAGTTCCTCTAGTGGTGTGGAGTCAGTGGCAGTGGAGGTCCCTCCACCAGTCGTCTTGGCCTGCTCCAACCTGGCAGTCACCTTCTCCTTGGAGCACTAGCGCATATCGTACCAGGACTTCGTTAAATCTTCCACACTTCTGTGGGTGATGCCGACTGCATTCACTTTGCACTGGATATCAACCCAAATCTGCCTCTTGCATGTTTCAGGCACCCAGAGGGACTTTACTGAAGAGGTGCTCATGGCTTATCACCATTTCCTAGATCAGGATCTCCAGCTCAGTTTCTGAAAACTTTTGTTTTTTTTTCCTCTTTGTTTTCCCCTGCTGCTGTTTGTCCTGGCTGGCCATGTCTCCAGTGTATTCCATTGTTTGTAGCACTGCAGATTTCCCTCACCTCCACTCCTCTCTCACTGTGCATCAGAAACTCAGGTGCAGCAAGGGTAGTCACACTTCCTGGTTGTGATCTCATCAAGCTGTATCTGAGTTTCCGATTCTCAGATTTGCGAATTTCGCAAAATTGCGATTTTTTAAATAAGGAATCGCTATTTTGGTGTTGCAATGAAAATAGCGATTTTTACGGAATCGCTATTTTATTGCGATTTTTTACTTACATACCGTTTTGCGATTCTCAACTTGCGATTCGCAGAAAATCGCAAATTGAGAACCGCAAAAGGGGAGCTTGATACATATGGCCCTTATTTAGGTGACTGTGGTCATTTTAACACGCCGCATATGAGGTACTCCTTAAGGATCTGGTGCATAAAATTGTTCTCAAAAGATTGCCTTCTCTGAGTTTTGCAGTGAATCTGGACATATACTGTGCAAAATAGGCAAAATAATAGTCCTTTAGATTGGGAAGTGCCAAACCATCTTTTTTCAATTGTTTATATAAACTGCATAATGATGGCCTGGCACTTTTTTTTGCCAAATACATGATGTAAACGTAGACTCCACCTTCTTAAAAAAAGATGTTGTTAAAAACACATGAGATGACAGAAGAAAGAAAATTAAGCAATGGAAGAATTGACATTTTAATCAGGGCCACCCTCCCTTAAATAGCTAAATGAAGCTGGTTTCATTGTGCAAACATAGCTGGTATTTTTAAAAGCAAAAGGGCAAAGTTAAGATCATATAAGTCCTCGATCCTTGAATAGTATCTAATACTCATATACCTCTTGGGTTGCACATTAACACAGGAAACTATGTCTGGGTGCAGTATATCAGATTTCCACCCACATCAAATAATTTCAGTTTTCTTCCTATTGATTTTATAGCCTCCCAACTCCTTATATAGAGGTAAAATCTCGAAGGCTTTTCTCCTGTGAACATTTATAAGAATAAAGAATTAACATAATATCATGCGCATATAGGTATATATTTCCCATGTGTGCCAAGGGAGGACAGATATCACCATTCTCCCTAATTGCTCTTGCCAATGGCTTGATAAAAATAGCAAAAAGAATTGGTGATAAGGGCACCCCTGCCGGGTCCCCCCTTGAACTTGTAATTTCCTCACCTCTGTAGCATTAATTATGATATTGGCTTCAGCGTTCCGATACATCTTATATATCAATCCTGTGATTTTGGAGGGAACCCCAAATTTAACTAAAATACTAAAAAGTGTTTTCCAGACCACGACCGCGAATGCTTTTTCTACATCAAGCAAAAGAACTATGGCGATGCATTATTCACTGAAAAGTAGCCCACAGTTCCAGCTAAGTAATGTGTATTTTTACTGTCGACTGGCAATGAAGCCGTTCTGATCCTGATGTATCAACTTTGATGCTATTAATTTTAATCTATTAGCCAAAATGTTCATAATTATTTTATAATCTGAATTTAATAAAGTGATGGGACGATATGAGTTGGGTCTTCGCCATCATTCCATTTTTAAAAAAGCTACCATGCGGAATGATGCCGGTATAGGGCCCCCTTCCAACATTGTATTGGCAAACAACAAAAAATAGCCAGTATTTCTAAAGTAGTTAAAAATTCAACAGAGAAGTTGTTAGGTCCACAAGCCTTGCAATTTGGGGATTTGTAACAACCTACTCCTACTTTGAAAAAGGGTAACGATATTTTCCATGTCTTCCTCAGATAGAGTAGGAATATTAAGACCTGAGGAATTCCACAGGAAATCTCTATCCAATGCTTGATTTCGACTATAAATCTATCTGTAATGCTCAAGCATAATTTTGCCCACATTCCCGTGTATCTTACACCTAATCCCAGAATCCAGGCATTTTAAAGCATGTATTGTTTAAAATTAAAAATCTCGCCCTAAATTTACTTTCCTCATATACCTTTTGAATATAGGCATGATTCAATACACTGTACTTAGTGTGATCCAGCTCACTTAATGGCTGTTTAGCCATATTAAAGGGTCTCCTATTCACCGTTAATGGATGCCTTATAAATTTGCTTTTGTAATCTAGCGCTTCTGCAATTATACGCATCCTTTGCTATTGTACGCCCCCTGATATTGGCTTTTAAAGCATCCCACACTATTCTTGGGGGAGCACACCATGATTCCTAGTTAGAAATTCCTTTATCTCCTCTTTGCAAATCTGGACACAACCTTCCTCCTTTAGGTACTGTTGTTAAGAAACCATCGCCTAGTGCGAGGAGTACCTTTCTCCACATATATCTCTAAAACAATTATTGCATGATCTGAAAAGTCCTTAGGTAATGTCCGCTGGCCCGTAAAAACCAGAGCCTTTGAAAGAAGAAAAAAAATCAATATGAGGAGAACTACGAAATCGACCAGAAGATCATGTTTATTCTATTGTTGTCGGAAAGGCCTCCTTCCAAGGATCACTAAGTGCCATGGTTCTCTGATAATTTTGTAGAACTTTTGCAACTTTAGGCTTTAAATGCCTCTTCAAATTTACCAAGGAGTCTAATCTAGGGTTCTGCAAGAAGTTAAAGTCATCTCCAATAATAATTTACCCAGGGACTTGCAACATTGACTGAAAAACTTCCTCATAAAGTCCTGCATTATCTTACACTGGGGCATATCAACTCACAAATGTGAGTCGCCTATATACCTCTGAATAATTCAGTGTGCACCAGCACTCAGAGTTATTACTAGCAAATCCATTACTGCATCTCCTAACCTCTTGGTCCAAAACATTGCAGTAGCATGATGTGCCATCCGGGCAGACGAAAAACCTCTATAACTGGCCCAATTTTTAAACATCAAAAATTCAAAAAGCTTCCCCGCTGGAATATGCGTTTCCTGCAATAAAACCACCAAGGGGTTCTTGTCTATAACCCAGATTTCTATCACACGCATTTTCTTAATAGTATTCAGATTGTTAACATTGAAAGAGACCACCTTCAAAATATTATTAACGTCATCCTAGGTTATTTTCCAGGCAAACAATAAAAAAAGAGAATTTTTAAGTGCAACATTTGCATAAAGTGCTTAATGTGTAAAAAGTAACCAGAGCACAAAAGTGCAAAACCAAACCCACTACCAGCACTAGGTTGACATTTAGAGTGGAATTGATTTCTAGAATGCTACCCAGATTGTTGATTACCCTAGTCCTCAATATCCTACCCCAATGAAAGTACATGCATGCCCAGAATGACCGGCCATCAGCCAAAACTGTGAGCTTTCTATAGTACCTCTCAATCTTGCGGTTTATAACTCAATCAAAGTGCCCATGTGCATAACCTTTCCCTTTAACCACCCAGACTATTTGCATTTATCTGCTGTTACACATACATGTATTGCCCCCAACATGGGCCTCTCTGATCTTTAAATTCAGCATTCTAAGCAGGTGTATATTTGAATCTCTTTTTACCAAACTCATTGTATCCTCCTTCCCCTCTTGACCACCACTTGACCGACACACTCCACCCAATCCAAGCAACGGTAAGTGGCTGTCTTTCCACCCACACCCATCATGCTTACCCCCTCCCTGTTGACAATACTAGCAATGTGACACTGTGCTAAGCCTGCCGACCCTCTCTCCTCCAACCCTACCCCTCAAAAAACATAATCATGCTCATTAGTGCCACCTTACAAATAAGACTGTAGAAATGTGATGGCTTCAGCCATTTTATCAAACATGTGGAATGAGCCCTTGTACAGCACTTAAAGTTTTGAAAACTAAATTATTGAGACTTGTCCCCCTGCTGACTGAAACTTTGGGATCAGAGTCCTGAATTCCTTCTGCCTTGGTGCTGATTCTACAGTATTGTCGGAAAACATTAAAATTTCAAAGTTATCCACCTTAAAGGCCTTTCCCTTTATTGCTTTGGTCAAAATCCTTTCTTAAATTCTAAAATCAGCAAAATTAAGTATCATAGTGCAAGAATACTTCGCCTGAATGCTGATATGAGCCAGAATGCAATGGGCTTGAGTAATTCTTAAGTCTAGGTCAAATCCACGAATCATAAGGGATTTGATCAGATTTTTTACAAATTTGACACACCCACCAGCATCCTCATTACTATGAACCAAAGGTTGGAGCACATTTCATAGTTTTCCATCTGTTCTTGCTTTTCTTTCAGCCATCCAACTTCCTTCTCCAGATGCTCATTACTTTTTTCCAGTCTATGTATATTATTCTTGCAGCCTGACACTTTTTGCTCCATTTCGCTCAGTTCAGTTCAGTGCTTTATTGTACAGTTAATAAAAACCATTACAAATAGCCACCGGCAAAAGAAAACAGATTATAAAAAAGACAATTAAAAACAGTACGATCTATCAATTCCTTTCACCTATTTTTTCCTATGGGGGACGGGCTGGCCCTCTCCCTAAATAATCCTACCTCATTGAGGTGATGCTTCAGTGTTCCGGATCAGTTTAAGTCTCTGGGCCGTCCTGATATTTAGAGGCTGACGGTGTTGAGGGAGTGGTGTCGGTGTGCGTTTTGATCTTTCGGTGTTTTGAGCCTGGATTCTACCACTCCGAGATATTTTACCAATCGACAGGCCGTTTGCACGTCATCGCCTCTGAAGCAGCTCCATTTCACTCAATCGAGAGGAGAGACCCCTAATTGTTCAAAGACTGAATTCAATCATTCACGCAGTTCAATGGCCATTTTCTCTTGCACAGCTTTAATAGCTTTCATTTCTGTAAGAAGCTCCACAAGCATTTAAATCAATCCTGGGTAGGTCTTCATCACAGACCTGGACATCTTATCTTAGTGCTCAGCATGCCGCACTCTCCTTGTTCCCCTGATACAACTCTCATAGGCACGAGCTCCACATTCAGCTCCTCCGCTGCACCTAGGTTCTGAAGACTCCGTAGAGCCTGGTCGCTCTGTCCTCTGACTTTAATCCTGGCATTCCTTATGTTGCTCTTGCTGGTTTGAAATAAGAGATGCAGTCTAAAACCCTCAGTTTTTTCAAGGCAAACCCCTTTACTTTTCCACAGCTCCTTCCTGTGACAGACTCAGTTTTTCTTGTTGAACACCTTGCTCTTTAACTTGCCCCTCGACATCTTGCAGGTGCAGTTCCACTGATACTAACTGTACATCTTGTGCTAGTACATGTCTCAAATCCTTCAGCCCAGCTGGGGACCCACCTTCCACAGGTCTTGCTTGTGGTCCCAGATCCCAGAGAGACTCAGCTCCATGAACTAATTCTATCACCAGTGCGCCACCAGCTTAAATCTTTGTGAGAGATGAGGTTCTAGGGGAACTATCCGGAGTGCTCCCAGGGGTGCTCACTGAGGTATTTTCATTGGAGCCAGCCAACAGATCTGTCCCACATCTTGCTTGAGATAAGGGAGCCCATCTCCTTGCTGGCACTTTGTTCCCCTCCACCAGTCTCTTCTTCACACTATTCTTGGGAGCAGAATGCTTCTTTCTCACCACTCAGAATTTTACATTGCAAATTGACTTGGGGATTTTTGCTGGTAATTCTCACAGTACACCAACAGCTGGGCAACAAAGGAACCTGACGCCAGCGCCAGCACAAGTTGTACGAAACCTGCAGATGAGCAGGCTTGGTGCGGTCAGATAAACCCTTTGAAGCCCGAATCGGGACTTCGCAAGGTACTATTGACCTTTTACTCCAGAGTATTGACTCTGAGGTCACCCTAAATTGGGCCAACACACAATTCATCTTTTTAGGTCCTGAAGAAAGCCCTATGACCCACCAGGGGCAACAAAAGGGCTGAAACATGTCGATCATAGATCTGGACATTCACAGCGCAGCGGACTCATAACCAGTCCTCCCTGCACAAAACCTACTTTTAATAATCTCCCCATACACCAGATAGAATAAAAATGTTACTTCTTAGGTAGTATGAGGATGATGTTTTAACACCCCACCTAACTTGAGCCCTTTTTCACTCTCTAACTATCTCTGATCACTACTGTAAAAACCAGTGGTTCCCTCCAGGTGGAAGAAGCATGAAAAGAGACCCTATGATGATGCTATCACATTGTTAAACAAAGGCGGAGAATCAAGATACACCACCGAACAACCAACCTACGTGAATGAGGGTTCTCCTAGTACCTTGAAAGGTACTGACAGATAGTACATAGAGGACCCTGGTTACAGGTACAAGTGATCCATTCCCTTTTGATTTAAAATTTCGACACAAACCACCCACAAACAAAATAAATGTTGGCACAGCCAAAAGATCGTTTGTCAAAGGCAGACTAAATAAACTTAGTTTCTGTAAATCATGCCTGGGTGTAGTTCGCAGAGTTTTGCTGTATGGAATTCAGGGAAGTTACAAAAAAACTCAGCAAAGTTTTGCGAGTGGTGGAGTGCAGTGCGAGCTGCAATTTGTGCTGGTTTTCCTATCGCTCAGGTATAAATTCTACCTGAGACAGTTCACGCTCGCGAACTTACCGCTGGTGATCATGAGCGGGTAAAAACTCCGCTGCACATTGCAAAGCGAAGTTTTCTGCCCTCCGCAAGATCAGCGGATTGCAAAAAATCTCAGCAAACTCCGCGAATGTAGCGAAGTTCACTGCCCAGGCCTACTTTAAATTTAAGGCCCACTTCTTTCACTTAATATCATTGTTCATATTAACATTAAAATTTACTGAATGGATTTTGTAAACACATTTTATTGACTTTTACATGTCATGTAGCATACCCCTTTCCATGGTGTCAATGTGCACTAGAAAGGAAAAAAAACAAGACATAACCAAGCCAATGTATTTGTCAATGCCCTTACTTGGTCCCATTAGTCCCGGTTGGCTTTAGCGGTTACATTGCTGTCCAATAGCAGTACGGCATATATGCAAGAAATTCCCCCTTCCCTCTCCCCCAACAATAAACTAAACCTCTCATGCCCCCTTAATCCCTGTACTGCTGTCTCCCCTCGACTAATATTTAACTCAGGCAGAAGACTCTCTTGAGCTCAAGGTGTGAGTAATGGTGCTGTGCCAGGACCTTCCGTCCCAACCCAATTCCCCTCCAGTGTGTGTCAATGCTGTGAGACTCTTCCAGTCTTCTGACTCTGCTGAGTGGTTCCACACTAATCTGGTCCTTGGGGGATCTCTACATGTGGGAGTCTCTCTATGTTAGAGGCCTCCGATTCCCCGTCCATTCTTGTTAAGTCTGCATCAACCCCTCCCATGCCTGGGCTCGTTCTGGCTTGCCCATTCCCGGCTGTGCATTTCTAAGTAGGACCCTGCCGTCACACCCCGCCCATTTCACCAACTCCCATTTCCATCTGTGTCCCCAGATTCTTCCAGCTACTCGTTATTTCTCGTTTTGCCAGAATAAATGCCAGGTCCTGGAACCTAGCTGTGGTTTTGGCAGTGTTTGGAAATAAATGGAGCAGTACATGTGCAGGTGTGCAGGGGACCACCCTCTCCGTCACCCTCGCTGTCACCTGTGTCACTTCCTGCAAGTATTGTGTTAAGGAGGCACAGCTCCACACCATATGCATAAAAGTCGTCCCCTGTTCATGACACCTCGGGCATCGAGTGTTCGCGCCATCAATATAGCAGTGAATACGTTCTGGAGTTAGGTAAGCTTGAGGGAGTATATAGAAGCTGGTCAGGCTAAACCAGGCGTTTCAAAATACTTTGGCAGTTCGTTCTAAAATATTGTCTCAGTCCTTGCCGACTAGTGGCCTGTCAATGTCATCCCCATTTGTGTCTTAGTCTGTCCATAGGTTGTATGGAGTCTCGCCTTATGGCTCTATAGAGGCAACCCACAGCCTTAATGGTTCGACCTGCCAAGTTTATGTATTCGCATGTGTTGTGTCGCAGCGATTCCGTTGTCCCCGCTCCCCAGTGTCGTCTCATCGCTCCGGTAACCGTCCCATTTAGTAGGAAATGCCCCTGTGGAATGTCCCAGTTTTCGCTGAATTCCTCAAAGGAGAGAAGCACCCCCCCCCCCCGGAAAGGATCCCCAACCTTTGCCACTCCTGCTTCAACCCAATCGTCCAGGCCCCGCCACTGTCCTTCATGAGGAAGGGCTTCCAACAGCGGCAGCGCCATCTCTAGGGAATATGGGCACCTTGTTCTGGTTGTCTGCAGGCATCTGCCCCAGAACTGATTCATCACTCTGTGTTCATTGCTACAGAGCTGTTGGGGCCTGACCGTCCTTAGAAGGGTTCGGAGCACAGCGGTCCTGTCCGGAGTGAAAGGAAGCACCTCCCTGTCCGGTTCCCTACTTCCCACCACCCACTGTGTGAACCTCTGCAGGTGTCCCGCTAAGTAGTAGGCCTCCATGTCAGGCATTGCCATGACTCCCCCCATTCTGGGTCGCTTTAAAGTATTACGGGTTACCCGTCTGCATCCTGCCACCCATATGATGGCTGACAAGCAGGAGTTCAGCTCTTGGAACCAGGCCGCTAATATCCAAATCGGGAGTGTGACAAAGAAGCAAAGCAGCTGGGGAAGAGCCACCATTTTAAGTAGTGAGATGGGACCCATCATCGAGAGGGGAAGTCTCCCATAGAAAGCCATAGCGTATTTAAGCGAGCAGAGCACCCTCCCTTATATTGCCTTCCTTCACATCCTCCATAGAGTGGAAAATGTGGACTCCCAAATAGCAGAAGAAGCAGAGTTTCCACCGCAGTTTTCCCAAGTACAGGAGGGCCTCACATCCCTCACTAAGGGGAAGAGTTTGGACTTTAGACAGTTCACTCGCAGACCCGACAAAGAGCTGAAGCGCTCCATCATAGCCCTTGCTCCCGCAGGTCGTCCTCTGCATTGTTTAGAAATAGAAGGAGGTCATCTGCACACAGCCCTATTTGGTGCCCTAGCTCCCCCACCTGGATCCCCCTATACACCCCTCTAGATCTCGCTATGCAGGCTAATGGCTTGGTTGCCAAGGCGAACAGTAGCGGGGAGAGTGGACACCCCTGGCGTGTCCCCCTCTCTACCCGGTACTGCTCCGATATGGTGCATCCAGTGCGGACCCTCGCCACCGGGTCAATATATAATAACTGCACCCAGTGAACAAATCTCAGTCCCAAGCCCATTCTGTTTAGTACTGAATACAAGAACCCCCATTTTAGGCTATCAAATTACTTTTCCATGTTAATGGCGAACACTGTCCCTCTCTGCTCCACCGTCATCCCTAGTTCTATGATGGACACTAATCCGCGGATGTTTAGGGTTTTATTCCGGTGAGAGATAAAGCCTGCCTGGTCTTGGTACACCAGAGGTATCATGTAGGGGAGTAGGTGCATCACCAGTATTTGATTTAGTGTTTTAAAGTTGAGATTTAGCATCAACTGTGGCCCGTATGCTTCACACTCCAAAGGTGACTTGTCTGGCTTCAACAGTGGTATTACCACTGCTTCCATAGTCGTGCCTGGCAAGTGGCCTTTCTCTTTTGCATCTCCGTACATCTCGACCAACCTGATGGTCAGTTTGTCTGCTTATGCAGCATAGAACTCCTTGGGGAGCCCATCTCTGCCCGGTGTTTTCCCTCTCGCCAGTGCCTTAATTGCTACCCGAATTTCAAGTTCCGAGACTGCGGCTCCCAGGGGTTCTGCATCTTCGTCTGTCAGGTATACCTCTATGCCCCCTCCCCCCGGAGCTCAGCACTCCTATAAAGTCTCTCGTTGTACCCGCAGAAGCTGTCATTTATGGAATCCTGCCAGTAGAGATGTCGCCCCCCTGGCCCCGTCAGTTCTAGGTTTTTGTTCTCTCTACGGGTGGGACAAGTGAGCCAAGCCAGCAGCCTACCCACCTTGTCTCTCTCCACGTGCCTTCTGTCCATGGTTGCCCAGTAGTCAAAGCACCTCAATCTCTCCTCCTGTACGGCCACCTCCTCCTTTGCCTCAAGCAATTCATGTTGGAGGTCTGGAATGGTCGGGTGTCTGCGTTCCACCTCCCTCAATGCTTGATCTGCCCATTCTACGTCCAGTAGTAGTGTACGTCGTACCCCTATGGATAATGCCAAGCAGCGACCCCTAATCAATGCCTTAAAGGCCTCCCATTCAGTTACCCTGGAGCCTGTTGAGTATGCATTGTCCATAAAATATGTGGTGATTTGCTCTTTGATCTAGCGTTGAAACACCTCGTACTCAAGTGCCTACGGCCTGAGAGCCAGGTGAGGATGGGTTGTCGTTTGTGTCCCCACTGCAGTCGAATTAACAAAGGGTTGTGGTCTGACACTGTTCGGGTGAGGTATTCTGCATTGTGGAGTCGGTGTGCATGTCTGGGGAGCACAGGAAGGTGTCCAGGCGGACGTGCAAGTCAAGTATTCCCTGTCCAGTGGGTGCATCCGTCGCCACGTGTCCGCCAGCCCCCAATGGCATTGCCATTCCCTAAACATCCTAGCTGTCCGATGTACTGGAGCATCTCGAAGCGGTGGGTGGGAACGGTCCAGGACAGGGTCTGCTATACAGTTAAAGTCACCCCCCATGATGACTGACCCTGTCATATATGGATCCAGTGACCCTGATAAGTGCTCAAAGAATGTTCCTTTGTCCATATTCGAGCCTTGGATATTGATCAGTGTGATGTCCTGCCCGTTTAGGCACCCAGTGACCACCACATACCGGCCCTCTGGGTTCACTTTGTGGGCGGTGTGTTGAAAGGGGACACCTGCCCAGGTCCAGATCAGGACCCCTCTGGCAAATGCCGAGTATGTGGTGTAATATGCGTGGCCTCTCCACCTACGGTGATGTGCCTCACCCTCTGATGCTAATGTATGCGTCTCTTGCAGCATCGCTATGTGAACCCCCTCTATTAAGTTGTGATTTTGTATCTTTTCTGCATGGAGTGCATCCCCGAACATTCCAGGAGAGGAGATTATATTATATCTGAATGGGCATTGAAAATTAGCCTTTCTACCTCTGTCTCGCCTCCCCTGCTCCTCCTGGTCGCCGGAACCCAATATCGTAGGGTAAGAGCCTCTGCGCAATGACCTGTAGCCCCACGAAGAGAAAGACAACAGTGACCCCAACTAAAACCAATATAACCATCCCAACTCCCCGTCCCCAGGACAAGTGAGAACGTGTCCCTCACCCAAACCTTGCACTCTAGGACCTAAACAGTCCGAGTCCAAAAATGGTGACTAGGACAGTGTCCGCCTGGAAGACAGCCATACTCTCTTCACCCTCAGATCCCCCCCAGTCTATGGGTCTAGTACAATTGCATAGGGACCCCTATGGACAGTGTGTAGGGTGACACTAGCGCCATTCCCTGCCTCCCCACAATCGTCCTGGCTATAATTGCTTGCTCTCTCTGTCTCAGGTCATCTGCTTGAGAACAAAAAAGTTACTCCCTCTTGACCTAAATATTTTACCACTGGGAAACACCTCTAATATAAAGGGCATACAAGAATCACATATTCATCTTATTTTTGTTTATTTTCTTGATGTTTTATTCATAAAATCTTTTTCTCAATCATTGAATTATTTATTTCTTATTCTTGAAAACAGATAGTCATTTACTGCATTTCATATCATTTTCTTGTTTGATACATATACAAAAATTCATTTAAAGTTCAATTACACAAACAAAGTTTTCTATAAATTTCTTAAAAAGCAAGACAGATATAATACACCAGGTCGAGAAACACAAACACATATACTCACTCACACACCCTACTCATGCATAACTCCACTACAACCAAAAAGACATCCTGTTGGTTGTACACCAGTAACCAAAGGGTTAGATCTAGCTAAAGGAATGGTCGATGCGTTTCGGTGGAAAGACAGCGATATGGACCACCTTCATCAGGACCAGCCAGGGGCAGTTTGAACAGTGTGTCTTGCAACCTAGGATTAGTGTCTGTGAAAAAAGGTATATATATATATATAAAAAGTCTTTTCTTAAGTATGCCAATGTCAATTCATATATCTTTCTGAGACAACCGTGAAGACGACCAAATATACCAAACAAACATGCTCACTGCACTTTGCCACCTTATAACCCTAGGAGCTTGAGTGTGCAAATATATACAGGATTTATTAGAGCCAAGATTGACCAGAATTATATCTAGAACTAAGAGAATAGAGCTAGAAGTTTTGAATCTCCTATTTAGCCTAACCAGCACCCATTTTGTTGATATCTACCTCTTCATGCAACGTACTGCAACGGAAAATCACTAGACAATCCTTCTTCACACCTTGACTGTCTATCTGAGGTTAACGGACCATTACAGTGTGGTATCCTACGGTAAAATTGTATCCAATATCCTGAAAAAATATAAAAAGCATTCTCTTCAATAAATAAGTTACTATAGGAAGGGACAAAAACTTGACACTTTCGTCCTAATTATCCATTTTAATTTCATACAGGGAAAAAGACTTCATTTGTATGTTGATTTAGGAAGATTTTGACTGTTAGCACTAAAAAAAGTAGGACACTATTATAATTCATATTAAAGATGTTATCTTTTTACAGCAAGCCCAGAATTGACACTACGGCATGCAATCTGATCTGCGATTACCTTGCTCATTCATCCAGATTGGCCTTCATAGTCACTTCACAATGTATTCCAAATCCTTCTTGCTTACTGTATCCAAAGTCTGTAGTGGAGAATAGACATATTGTTCTAATATCTAATTTCAATGTCGTGAGATAAGAAGGCTTGTTCCCACAGGGAAGTCAGAAACCACTTACTTTATAATCATCCACGTATATCCTATAATTGCTCAATCCTCTTCTTTGCACGCAATAGCTCTGGTAAGTTTTTATTTTATATTAATCTACAACAAAAAAAAGGGATACGAATATGACCAGAGTTTTAGACTACAGATGGACCAAATGTGGTCAGGTTAGCATTCCTTGTTGTGACTACTACCACTCACCAATAGTATTTCAATCCATAGTGAAAAACAAAGAGTGAGGGCATCTACCCTAAAAGTGATGTGAATCCTTGTATTTATATAATAGCCTCAACATCTAGCAAATATGAGATTTAACTGGTAGGGAAGGGAGGAGGCTGCTTCTCACAGGCTGTATATTAAATTATTATTGCTGTATTTCTCATGTATACACAAGGATTGTCTATTGCACTGTCACTATGTTGCTCTGCTTACAACTTGTCCATTTAAGCAATGCATATGTACATGGGCACAATATTATGCAAACCAGCAACACCTGGCAACTGTACCCAAAATTATGTTTAAAGGCAATTCTCCCCAATAGTTTAAGACCCGGAATTCTTTTAGAAAAAAGGACACGAGCCTCCTAATGCTCGAGGGGCTTAATGCAGAAATTGATAGGAGCCATATACAGCATGCTACAATGTAATATTAATATATAAAGACAAGCCCCTCCTACTGACAAAACGGCCTATTCTCATAGGTTTGCAGCAAAAGGGCTTGAGGCGCCTGTCCAAAGCTTTCTTGTAGCCCCCAGAATTAAACCATCTACCCTCTACCACTTACCGTGTACGAAAAATTGCTAAACGTCCCAGAGCTTCGCCAATCTGCCGAATCGATCCAACTACCGCAGCGACAGTAAGTAATAAAACGCCGTTCTTAAATACTCAGTGGCTTCCTGCTCGAGATCTTCCACCCGTAATGTCCGACACCTGGGCAGAGAAGCGTAGTGATTCGCACGCAACGCCGGAATAATTGCTTCCGGGTTCCGTCACAAAAATAGACGACGGACTAAATCGCCGCCATATTGAAGGTAGACACTCTGCAATACATCTCAATTCTGTCACGGATGTAGCAGAAATAGAGCACTTTTGTTTATATGATGCACGGATATAAAATTTATCACTGTGTCAATACTGCATACCGCCCATAAGTAATCAGTTTCTATTTTTTCTCGTGTCAAACAATTAAATAGACCTGTACTGTGTTTTCATCTAAGTTTACATGAATAGTACTCATCATAGTCTATAACAAATCTGCTAGCAGCCCAGCCACAACCCTCAGGTCTATAATAATGGTCAAGACTGCATATGATGTGGTAAAAACCACGCCTAAGATCCTAAGGTGTCCACTAACCTTTCTCCTTCTCATAAATCTATTTTCAGAAATTATTGGTAAGGCAATATCTTACCAATTACCAAGCATTTGTAATCATCCATTGGATTTCCTCGTTTAATCCATGCTTAACTGAGTCTAGAAAAAAAATCCAAAAGCACTCACGCCTTTTGCGGGTTATATCCATAGTTATACCTGTAGTGCTTTTCACCTTTTCCAAGATGCACCATCGGGCATCTTTCTCGGAATGGTTCTTCTCATGAAAGTGACCAACAAGCAGGCTTCCATCCTACCATTTCGGATTGCGGACTTGTGCTCGCTGTAACAAACTCTAAACTCACGAGATGTTTCACCAACATACACCATATTGCATGGACAAGTAATACAGTAAATAATATTCTTGCTACGGCAGTTGGTGAGATCTCTGAGTTTGATTTGTTTATTCTGATGGACAAAGAGGTCAGTGACTAAAGCTGTTTCACACGCATGGCAACATCCGCATTTGTGATTGTCTTGCGATTTTCCGTTGCAGTACGTTGTATGAAGAGGTAGATATCAACGAAATGGTTGCTGATTAGGCTACATAGGAGATTCAAAACTTCCAGCTCTATTCTCTTCGTTCTAGATATAATTCTGGTCAATCTTGGCTCTAATAAATCCTGTATATATTTGCACACTCAAGCTCCTAGGGTTATAAGGTGGCACAGTGCGGTGAGCGTGTTTGTTTGATATTTTTGGTCGTCTTCATGGTTGTCTCAGAAAGATATATGAATTGATATGGGCATACTTAAGAAAAGACTTTTTATATTAAACAGGAAGATGACCATTGGGGGAGGACATGCCACAGTGATTGGGCGCTGAGGAAGGCCATCAGAGCCGAAATGCATTCGCCGCCACTGCTTACCTGTCAATAAACACGAGCTGTTTGTACTGCAATCCCTCTGGCCTCTGAGTTCTTCAAGTTTGGAGTGCTTTTTCGTCATATTTTCTGCACCTGCCGGACGATGCAGTACAGTTGGCCCCGATGCACCCAAGTGTCCCATCAGCAAGTCTGGCAACACGCTGCTTGCAGTACTTTGTTCATCGAGGGATCGATAGCTGTTGGGACTGCCAGAGACACACGCGGCACCAGTGGGGAGTGTCTGGTATTTCACCGATATGGGATCACAGTCCGTATTGACTGCCCCTGCCCATTGGATACGCCGGGAGCGGTCTCTGGTTGCAACGGTACGAGGGACCAGGAACGGGCAGCAGTCGATATTTTCAGGTCATGAATGCGCGCCTACCACCACCTTCCTGCATCCAGCAAAAGCCTAGTGCGCATCCTACTCCCCTACGCCACCCACCCGGACCTGCCGCCACAGTGCATTCTGGATGTTGTGGTTCAAGACTTTCGTGAAATACTGAGGGTGAGCCGACTGCTTCAAGGGGGAGGGGACTCACACGCTGGAGGACATTTTAAACAGGAAGATGACCATTGGGGGAGGACATGCCACAGTGATTGGGCGCTGAGGAAGGCCATCAGAGCCGAAATGCATTCGCCGCCACTGCTTACCTGTCAATAAACACGAGCTGTTTGTACTGCAATCCCTCTGGCCTCTGAGTTCTTCAAGTTTGGAGTGCTTTTTCGTCATATATATATATATATATATATATATATATACATACCTTTTTTCACAGACACTATTCCCAGGTTGCAAGACACACTGTTTAAAATGCCCCTGGCTGGTCCTGATGAAGGTGGTCCATATCACTATCTTTCCACCGAAACGCGTCGACCATTCCTTTAGCTAGATCTAACCCTTTGCTTACTGGTGTACAAACAACAGGATGTCTTTTTGGTTGTAGTGGAGTTATGCATGAGTAGGGTGTGTGAGTGAGTATATGTGTTCGTGTTTCTCGACCTGGTGTATTATATCTGTCTTGCTTTTTAAGAAATTTATAAAAAACTCTGTTTGTGTAATTGAACTTTAAATGAATTTTTGTATATGTATCAAACAAGAAAATGATATGAAATGCAGTAAATGACTATCTGTTTTCAAGAATAAGAAATAAATGATTCAATGAATGAGGAAAAGATTTTATAAATAAAAATCAAGAAAATAAACAAAAATAAGATGATTATGTGATACTTGTATGCCCTTTATATTAGAGGTGTTTCCCAGTGGTAAAATATTTAGGTCAAGAGGGAGTAACTTTTTTTGTCTCTAGTTGTCTTTCCCCTTCACTCTCTGACCTTAAAGTACAATTGGGAGGGGGTCCCTATCTACATTCTATTCAGGTCATCTGCTGACCTGGGAGTTATGTGTGGCAGGGCTTGGCTGGTGTCTCCCACCGAGCTCGAGCTGGTCTCAGAGTCCGAGTCTCTCTGCTCCTCTCCGGAATGCAAGGGAGCATCCCGGGGCTCACTGCGCTCAGTGAGGCCACCGCTGCGATCGCACTTGCTCTATTCTGGTGCGTTTTCCTCCATCGTCGGGTCACCCCTCTGTTAGGAGAGCATGTAGTTTACTTTTCAACTGGGTTTTTGCCTTCCCTTCGCTGACCTCGGGGATCATGCTCCTCAATCCAGTCCCAAACATCCTCGGGATAGTGAAGAATGTAGTTCCCCCTGATCGCACTATACGGAGTCTGGCTGGGAATACAATGGAGTAGGACAACCCCATTTGGTGCACTTTCCTTTTGACAGTGATAAAGGGTGCTCACTGTTGTTGCCCCTCCTTGGAAAAATCAGGGAAAATCCGGACGACGCTGTTGTCCACTTTCAGTTATCCTTTGAGGCTCTCCGGGCTCAGCACATTGTCTCTGTCTTCATAGAATAGGAGACGGGCCACCGCAAGCCATGGTGGCCTGCCAGGCTGCGGTGCTTGAGCGGGAAGTCTGTGTTCCTGTTCTAAGGCAAAGAACGTCCACAGGCCCTCTTCTGCCACGGCTGTGCGCAGCCAGTGCTCAAGGTATGCCACCATGTTATTCCCTTGAACTTTTTCAGGTAGGCCCATGACCCTAATATTATTTCGGTGGGCCCTATTTTCCACGTCCTCTGCATGTTGATCGAGGACCAGGACTCTTTTCTCTATGTCCGTGACTTTATGCGCGGTCACAGTTACAGGTGGCCTCAGGCTTTCTACCTCCTCCTCTAAGGCCGTGAACCGGTCGGCCAGTTTTCTTTGGTCTGCTTGTAGTAAGCCCAGGTCCTCTAGGATTTTGTCGATCTTGGTCTTCACTGCCGTCTGCGATCTTTCTATGGCCTGCAGGATGTTGTGGAGTGATGGCTCCCCTCGGGGTATCGCATCTTCATTTCTGGTCCCCGTGCCTGACCGTGACTCTCCACTTTCATCACTCACTGACTCCTGATGCTCGGTATCGTGTTTCTTGGTTATCCAACCCATGGTGCCTTCGAGGTGAGTACTCACTGACCCTATTGCGGCGCTTAATGGGATGGGCGGTCAGCCCTGTGCTCTGTGCGCCTTCCTGGCTCCCAAGTTTGTTGCTGAGTGCTCTGCTGCTATGTATCAGGTAGGTTTCTTGTGATTATCAAAGGCCCCCTGAACTCTAAGTCGTTCAATTCCTAGGACAGGGAAAAACCATGTGCAATAAACATTTCCTAGGCAACTAAAGATCTTAAGAACAACAGTGTGTGGAGGACTCAACAAAATCAGTAACTGAATGTCTAAAAAATTATATAGTTTATTCAATATTCTTGGTGTTCATATTATTAAAAATGTGTTCAGCAGAACAACACAACAATGGGCCCATACAATCAATACATATCATATGTTCAAATTTACAAAGCAATACATTTCAATTTCATTAAAAACATTTTATATAAAACAGTAGTAATTATCGACGCGCGTTTCGGCATGTCAAAAGCCTTCTTCAGGTAATTACCACGAAAAACCTACAAAGAATTATGAAAAAAGAATAAAAAAGATATAAAAATACAAATACATTTTCATTGAATTCACTGTTTTTTCCTTTGTCATCTTAATTAGTAACTATACATTTGCTTCAGTTAGTTGTCATGACACAGGTATACCAAGAATATAAATACAAAGAATCTCAAAACACATATATAATCACTTCTTAGACATTAGACAATCAATCTACATTTCTATATCACCTCCATAATTTATCAGAATTTTTTTTTCTAGTATGATTCTAGACACTGCCTTATTTGAGTACTCAATTGCAACACTCGGAGTATAATATCTGGGGAGACCGTAAATTAAGTAATAGATAAATACAGTCTTCCCATTGTGTACAAACATTGCAATGATAATATCGAAACTTGCTTTGTTTTTCGCATAATTATGTAAAACTTAGATGGCTGTACTTTTTTCTTTAACGGATAAAGTTCTGTAATACACAAATGTATATTTTCAGGGTTTACCTTATTTGCCTGAATATTGACTACTTCGTGTCCCACCAAATCTATTATATAGAAGTAACTTACTTAGGATCCCCTTTTAATGATGTAGGGATAATGATAGTGATAGTTTAAAATATTTTAAATAGAAACCTCCTTCTTCCTGCTGTAAAGAAATGGATATAGCTATAACCTTTCTGCCGTTAATTTCTTTCACTTTTTTATCACATGTGTATATTACACTCATTTTTAATTACCTAAAAATTATTGTAGTTGCCCAATGCGAGAGGATATTCCACAAGTACTGTTATCTTAGATGGGACCAGTTACGATTCACTAATTCGGAAATAAAGGCATTATATCAGTTTTATGGCCTATATAGATTCACAGATATTAATGACAATATATACAAACATGTCTTACAATTAATGCTGATATTAAAGTATATCAGTACAGAACCTGATTTCAAACATGCTCTCTGTTTTGTCTTTTATTGTGTCAAATGTCTGAGGGCTCTATGTAGTTATATAATTCCCTATTGACTTTCCCCCATCTACTAACACCAGATAGGAACAGACAATATTGCAAGGTGAACGACTCACTTTCAATGGTTCACAAATTATATATTACCTTAAAAAGTTAGGTCAGATGAAATGTCTCGAAGCTATTGGGCATCTCATGGATTTCTGATTATATGCCTGAAACTGTATAATTCAGAAAACAGAAAAGATATGTTTTGGTATTGAGGTGGACAACGAAGATTTTTATTGGCATTATCTTATTGTTATCGTATGTCTCACAAAACTAAAAGGTCCTATAATTATGTAAAGGTGGACACTGGTTGTCACCTAAGGCGCAAGCATACACTCGCTGAGCATCTCACTCCTTATATATTACCTTAAAACGGTCAGATGAAATGTCCCGGAGCTATTGAGCATCTTATGGCCGAAAACTGTATAATTAAAAAACAGAGAAATCATTTGTATTGATATTGTGGTGGACAGCGATTGTTTTTTGGCAATATCTGATTATTATCGAGTTTCTCACAGTACTAAATAGTCCTATGGTTATATATCAGAGGGCACTGATTGCAGCTTGGGGCCCAAAAATATATTCGCTAATCATATCGGTTTATCTATGTTCATATCAATCTTCTAAAGTGGTAAGATAAAAGACGAACGTATAATTTAAACGGCCGTTCTGACTCATAATATGCTCTATTGTTGATATACACTTATCCACGATCATGTGTCTCTCCATATTAGAAAGGTATGAATATCTATTAAATACGTTACCATCTCGAGGGCTTAAAATAAAAGATATATGTAGAGGACTGGTAGATCCAAAAAGACAAAATCACGGTATAAATGATATACCTACAAGTATATTGATGATTCTTCACAGTGGTGGATGTAATGATGAAAGTGTAACCAAGACGTTGGCACTGATATTGCTAACGATCCAACATATTAGAAAGAAAAAGATCATAAAAGAAAGAGGTCACTATATGGCAAGCCGTTGTGATATAAACATATCAAAATCTTAACGCAGCAACTTCTAGAATACCTGTGTTCGGGTTGGATAGAAAATGAGCTCCTGTACATTAAGCCGCTCCTGGCGTCTGACGTCACGGGAAGAGGAGGTTCCAGAAACCGGATCCTCTGTTCTCGGCGTTTAAATAGTCCCCTGTGTATTCTATTGACAGGCCACGTGATATACCGAGATCGTTTCTATCTACCATAAACCAGTGTGACATATAGATACATATTGTTGTAGTAAAAACCAACGATTACAAATAGGTAAAGAAAAATAATAGAACTAAATACCATCAAAAATATCCTCATGACACTATAATCTATTTGCACGACAATGTTTGTTTTAAAAGTGTTTCCTCTATGTCGATTAAAGATAGACATAAACAGAGGACTGATCTGTCAACCTTGAATATAGATATTTGAATGGATGAAACAAACCACGGCGGCCACTGCGCCTTCATCGGCCTGGTCGCCCCCACGCTCCTCGTGTCTCCTGCTCCTGCTCCTGTGCATCACCTGCCTCCTGCTGCCTGTGCCTGCCTGCTCGCCTACGCCGTCACGCTGTCAGCTCCCTCATCTAGCGCCCCAGCCGCTGCAGGGCCGCCCGCCAAGCCCGCACTCGTTTTTCCCGCCGCTGCCTGCCTGCGGCCCCGCCACCCCGCCAGCCGATAGGCTCCCACGCCCCCGCCTCCCAGCGGACCCGCCCTCCCGGCTCCCTTCTTATGACGCCCCCAGAGCGACCGCGCAGCGGACGCGTGCAGCGGGAGCACCGATTGAGCGCCGAAGGTGCGCCAAAGGTAAGCCTGTCTGCGCCCGTCCACGCCTGGACGGCGCCCAGTGCCAGGACCCCTGGCCCCCGATGACACCAGCCCACCCGCCGGACCTACGACGCCACCAAACTCTACGCACTCAATGCCGGTAGAATCCCGGGCTGCTATCGAGCCACCCCGAGACGCACCCACGGACCCTTCTGCTGCCACTCCTGCAAGTACACCTGCATTCGGACCTGCACTACACCAGCACCGACCAAGCCGAGCACCAGCAGCAACCACCTCAAGTGCATCCTGCTCATCATCCGCTCCATCCACAGACACGCCGTCGAGCTCTGGAACCTGCTCGACACCACAGCACCAGACATCGCCTTCCTCACGGAAACCTGGATGAACGCCTCCTCAGGGCCCAACATCGCCATCGCCATCCCGGACGGCTACAAGATCATCCGGAGGGACCGCGTCAACCAGACAGGAGGAGGCATCGCCATCGTCCACAGGAACTCCATCCGCATCACGACCAACACCGACGACACCCTTGCACCCGCCGAACACCTGCACTTCCAGATCCACATCAACCCCAAGACCACCCTCAGAGGCACCCTCATCTACAGACCCCCGGGACCACGCACATAATTCAGCGAAGACATCGCCGACTTCATCAGCCTGCACGCCCTTCCCTCCGCTGACTACATCCTCCTCGGGGACCTCAACTTCCACCTGGAGAACAACAACAACTGCAACACCACCACCCTGCTGGACAACCTCACCAACCTCGGTCTCAAGCAGCTGGTGACCACCCCCATCCACTACGCCGGACCTCATCCAGAAAGGACATTGCCTTCAACCACGCCACCGGACTCCACTGGACGGACCACAGCTGCGTCCACTTCAGCTTCAGAAGGACCACGATCCACCACCACCAGCAACAGGTTGCACGCAGAAGCTGGAACCAGATCACAGCCGACCAACTCGCGACTTCCCTGAGCATGAACCCTCCCACCAGCGCAACAAACCCAAGCCAGGCGGCCACCAACCTCGCAAAGTGGATCAGCAACTGCGCAGATGACCTCGCCCCTCTGAAGACCCCGCCTAGCAGACCCGCCAGCAAGAAAGCCCCATGGTTCACCGACGAACTCAAGAGCTCCAAGAAGAACTGCTGAGCCCTCGAGAAAGCCTGGCGCAGAGACCCAACACCGAACAACATGCCTGCCCTCAAGCTCGCCACCCGAAAACACCACCAACTGATCCACGCCACCAAGAAAACTGCATTCAAGGAACGACTGGACAACAACGCCCACAACAGCAAGGAACTCTTCAACATCGTTAAAGAGCTCTCCAACCCCAACGCCGGAAACAACGACATCACCCCTTCGCAAGACCTCTGCAACTCCCTCGCCTCCTACTTCCACAAAAAGATCACGGACATACACAACAGCTTCAGCTCTCAACCGATGCACGCCACGACTGAACCACAGCCCCCCCACCACCACCTTCCGCGCCTGGACCCCGATCAGCACTGAAGACACCGTCCGCACGATGAACTCCATCCACTCCGGATCTCCGACCAACCCCTGCCCTCACCACGTCTTCAACAAAGCCAACGCTGTCATCGCACCCCACCTGCGGGACATCATCAACACCTCCTTCGACACCGCTACCTTCCCGGAGAGCTGGAAGCACGCCAAACTCAGCGCTCTACTCAGGAAGCCATCAGCCGAAACCACCGACCTCAAGAACTACCACCCCATCTCGCTGCTCCCGTTTCCTGCAAAAGTCATCGAGAAGACCGTCAACAAGCAGCTGGCCGCCTTCCTTGAGACGAACGGATCCCTCGACCTCTCGCAGTCTGGCTTCCGGGCCAACCACAGCACCAAGACCGCCCTGATCGCAGCCACCGATGACATCCGAGTCCTGCTCGACAACGGAGAAACAGCGGCCCTCATCCTCCTAGACCTCTCCGCGGCCTTCGACACTGTCTGCCACCGCACCCTAGTGCAGCGCCTCAGCAACGTTGGTATCCAGGAGAAGGCACTGGAATGGATTACCTCGTTCCTCGCCGGAAGGACACAGAGAGTCCGCATCCCTCCGTTCAGATCTGAAGACACCGAAGTCATCTGCGGCATTCCTCAAGGCTCCTCGCTCAGCCCGACCCTCTTCAACGTCTACATGAGCCCCCTCGCAGCCATCGCACGCCAACACAACCTCAACATCATCTCCTACGCCGACAACACCCAGCTGATCCTCTCCCTCACCAACGACCCCGCCACCGCCAGAGCCAACCTACACGAAGGGATGACAGACGTAGCCAAGTGGATGATGAGCAGCCGCCTGAAACTGAACTCGGACAAGATGGAAGTCCTCATCCTGGGATCCTCACCCTCTGCGTGGGACGACTCCTGGTGGCCCCCCGCCCTGGGCAGCGCACCCAAACCAACAGACCACGCACGCAACCTGGGCTTCATCCTGGACTCCTCCCTCTCCATGACCAGACAAGTCAACGCCGTCTCCTTGTCATGCTTCAACATCCTGCGCATGCTACGTAAGATCTTCCAGTGGATCCCCACCGAGACCAGGAAGACAGTCACCCAGGCCCTCGTCACCAGCCGTCTGGACTACGGCAACTCCCTCTACGCCGGAACCTCGTCCAAACTCCAGAAGAGACTCCAGCGGATTCAGAACGCTTCAGCACGACTCATCCTGGACATCCCCCGTCGCAGCCACATCTCCGGACACCTGAGAGATCTGCACTGGCTCCCGGTCAACAAGAGAATCACCTTCCGTCTCCTCACCCACGCACACAAAGCCCTACACAACCAAGGCCCAGGATACCTCAACAGCCGCCTCAACTTCTACGCTCCCACACGCCAACTTCGATCGACCGGCACGCCCTCGCCGCCATCCCCCGCATCCGAAGAGCCACCACAGGAGGAAGGTCCTTCTCCTACCTGGCCGCCAAGACTTGGAACTCCCTCCCGACTCACGTCCGCCTGACCCAGGACCACCTTGCCTTCAGGAAACAGCTCAAGAACTGTATGTTCGAGCAGTAGCGGACCCCCCCTCCCCGAGCGCCTTGAGACCCTCCGGGTGAGTAGTGCGCTATATAAATGCTGTGATTGATTGATTGAAAGTGACTATAGTGACCCCTATCTCACATTTTCATGTATAGATACTGCATCAAGATGTATAGGTCCGTGAACAAACAAGTCCTGCACATGAACACATATCGTTATGTTAAAAACCAGCGATCACAAATTAGTAAGGAAATAATAAAACTAAATAGCATCAAAAATATCATCATAACGTTAGAATCTATTCGCAAGACAATGTTTGTTCAGAAAGTGTTTCCTCCATATCAATTAAAGATAAACATAAACTGAGGACTGCTCTGTAAACCTTTAATATAGCTCATTCAAGGGATGAAACGTAGTTACTATAATGACCCCTACCTCAAATTTTTATATTAGATACTGCATCAAGGTGTGCAATTTTTGCGAGTTAGAAGAAATTGTTCAGATTCGATAGATTATGACAGACAGGCAGCCATAATGAGGAAAAAATTCGTAGATCGAGAATATCCCCAACAATTAGTGAGGGATTCCTATAAGCGAGCAAGATTTTTTGACAGAAATCATTTACTACGATTCAAAGTAGCTAAAGAAAAAACTCAGCTTGTGTGTGTCACTAAACATTCCACTTTAGACGCCAAAATCAAACAGATCATTATTAGCAATTGGCATATCTTAATTAATAGTAATCCTACAAACAATCTCAAATTACCAAAACCTCTGTTCGCCCATCAGCGTAACAGAAACATCAAAGACCTTGTTGGACATTCTAGATTTGAAGACAAAACAAAAAATAGAAGCTTTATACAAAATCTATAGACAGTACTGTACCGGTAAGAGGATCAGTGAAATGCTCCTCATGCAAATCCTCTGACATAAGAAGCGAGAGGTATTCTGGATTTTTTCTTTGGACACCCATAGGAATGGACTTAACAGCGAAATTACTTGGGAAAATGCTATTACTTGATTATTCAACGACCTGCACACCTTGATGCAGTATCTAATATAAAACTTTGAGTTATGGATCATTATAGTACATATGTTTCATCCCTTGAATTATCTATATTCAAGGTTGACAGATCAGTCCTCTGTTTATGTTTTTCTTTAATTGATATGGAGGTAACACTTTCTGAACAAACATTGTCTTGCGAATAGATTCTAGCGTTATGATGATATTTTTGATGCTATTTAGTTTTATTAATTTCCTTACTAATTTGTGATCGCTGGTTTTTACCATAACGATATGTGTTCTTGTGCAGGACTTGTTTGTTCAAGGACCTATACATCTTGATGCAGTATCTATACATGAAAATGTCAGATAGGGGTCACTATAGTCACTTCGTTTCATCCATTGAATTATCTATATTCAAGGTTTACAGATCACTCCTCTGTTTATGTCTATCTTTAATCAACATAGGTGAAACACTTTTAAAACAAACTTTGTTGTGCGAATTCTAGGCTCATGATGATATTTTTTATGGTATTTAGTTCTATTATTTTTCTTTACCAAGTTGTGATTGGTGGTTTTTACTACAACGATATGTTTCTATATGTCACACTGGTTTATGGTAGATAGAAACGATCTCCGTATATCACGTTGTCCTGTCAATAGAATAGACAGGGGACTATTTAAACGCCGAGAACAGAGGATTCAGTTTCTCGGACCTCCTCTTCTCGTGACGTCAGATGCCAGGAGCGGCTTAATGTACCGGAGCTAATTTTCTATCCGACCCGAACACAGGTATTCTAGAAGCGGCTGCGTTAAGATTTTGATATGTTTATATCGCAACGGCTTGCTATATAGTGACCTCTTCCTTTTATGATCTTTTTGGATCGTTAGCAATATCAGTGCCAACGTGTGGGTTACACTTTCATCTTTACAGCCACCACCGTGAAGAATCATAAATATACTTGTAGGTATATCATTTATATCGTGATTTTGTCTTTTTGGATCTAACAGTCCTCTACATATATCTTTAATTTTAGGCCCTCAAAATGGAAACGCATTTAATAGATATTCATGCCTTTCTAATATATTTTTGGACCCCAAGCTACAATCAGTGCCCTCTGTTATGTAACCATAGGACTATTTAGTACTGTGAGAAACTCGATAATAATCAGATATTGCCAAAAAACAATCGCTGTCCACCTCAATATCAATACAAATGATTTCTTTGTTTGTTTAATTATACAGTTTTCAGCCATAAGATGCTCAATAGCTCCAGGACATTTCATCTGACCTAACGTTTTAAGGTAATATATAATGAGTGAGATGCTCAGCGAGTGTATGCCTGTGCCTTAGGTGACAACCAATGTCCACCTTTATATAATTATTAACCCTGGGCTTAGTATGTGTAGTCACGCTACGCGAAGCTACACGAAGGCGTTCTTGCACTACGCGAGCTTCCCGTAGCTTTGCGAGCATGCGTAGTAGCTTGCTGGACCCGTTCGCGAGCCGTTTTTCTTGCTCGGGAGCACGTTGTGGGTGTTTAGGGTGCTGTCTGCATGTTCGGGGGATTGTAGCATGTGACCTTGCCCATGTGGTGGGCTATGGGCGTGGCCATCTTGTTTTTTCAATTGTCCCGCCCGCTCGCGTCCCCTATTTCCTCTTCCGGGTCACGTATAACGTGTTTGCCTGGTGCAGGTCTTGTTCGGGAACACACCTACTTGTTCACGCTGACAAAGTGCATGTTCGCGTGAAATTGCGCGTGAACTTACCCACGTGGTCGCGATGGGTGCGGCCATCTTGTTTTTCACACTCTATGCTATCGTTCTGGGCCTAGGTTTCTATCCACCTTTTATCTTTGCAATCTTTACCTATTTTCACAGTTTTTCTTACTTTTTTTACTTATCATCTATCTCTCTCTGTCCCTAAGTTTATATTTTGCATTTTATTTCTACTTTTTCACCTTTTTTAACTTTCAACTGTTTTATTTTACTTCTTTATTTAAGCTCATACTTCTTCCCCCTAACTAGTTTTTTTCCTTTTGTTCTAACTTTACTTTTCCACCTCCACCTCCACCCCAGAACCATGGCAAAGGGGAGCAGCAGAACTGGTTCGAAGGGCAAGGCGCCTGCGCCCAAGAGCCGGCTGCCTTGCGGCAGAATGCGACCTGCAGGGGTGAAGGACCGGAATCTTTTCGGGGAGGCGGAGTTGGCCGCCCTGGTTTTTTTCATCCAGCGCCACCTCCCCTTGACCTTGGCAGCAGGCGGCAGGCCAGGCTCTGGTTCCCTCCCAGAGGAGCGTCACCGCCGGTGGGCGAAGGTACGCCGGGCAGTCTACAGTCGCTCAGATATCCGGCGCACCCACCAGCAGCTGGCCCACCGGTGGGCAGACATTCTGGACAGGAAGCAGGACCTGTTGGAGCTGCTAGGTGTCGAGGTCGTGGGCTTGGTGAGTAGCTAGTAATATTAATAATTTAATATTTAATTTAGTAGTATAAGTATTGTGTATAATTCTTGGACGAATGAGTAACACGATTACTGGTGCGCTTAGTTACATTGCAGATCAATTCCGTCTCAAAATCTTCTGTTATTGTATGACACAGGTGCTGCTCGACACTTCTCTTACTGGTTTGTAACTTTGCGCTAGCTTGGGCTGGTGATTATTGATGTTAGAGTTTTTAGAGAACTGAAGTTAGTTAATGCTATTGCTAGAGTCTAGTCCTTACATTGTCCTTTAGTGAAATAGTGGTGGATGGATAGCATTTGTTCATAATTTTTTTAACGGTCTGCATGACGCCTCCTCTGTCACTGAATTCTTAGTTAGTTCTTATTCATCCCACCTCTCCATAGAACCGGTTGGAAGTTTGTTTTACTGAGTGGTAGGCTTAGCAGCAATAGCATGGTCACGTCAGTCAGTAGCAGTTCATATGACGCAAGCAACCAATTTATGCATGTGTCCTCCATCTCACCTATACATGTTTACGGGCAAAAATAAAATCGAAATGCTGACTTACTGAACAATTTGTCCGTCTGGATTCTGGAATAGGTGATGTAGGTCAGGTGGTACTGGCTTCGTTAGTATGTTCTGCAAGCAGAATGTTTATGGAACATTTGATTAGTGTTCTATAAGTAGATGGTCTGTGAATCCTGCAAGCCAGTAGTCATTTATACTTCGAAGTCAATTTTATTGGAATTGTTGTTTCCTAAAATGTTTGAGAGGATTTTTGAATGATGTCTTTGTTTCACAGCACTCAATGTTTCTCTCTCTTTATTATTTCTTACATGATCAGCACCAGCCAGGCGCAATAAGACGGGGTCCGAGTCGGCACGGACAACCACAAGAGAAGCGCTCCTCTACCGAGGATCCTGCTGCTGGCCCCAGTAAGTCCTACTCCTACAGTGCTTATATTATTAACAATTATATTTCCCTAACTTTTTAACGCACCTTATTTTTTCCAACCTATTAAGCCTCCTTCCTAATTCAATGTTAGCAAAACCTTCTTTGGTCTTCAATTGGTTTTCCAAATTTTGGGTATCCAATGCCATCCCTGACTTTCAGTTCCTTCAAACTGCCTCTGCCCCTCTGTGCTACTACTATTAGACTGTGTGTAGCTAAGCTTGCCCTGTTGGCCACTCTTTAGTTAAGGTATTCTTTTGAATAAAGCTGTGATAGAATAGCTGTAGCCACTGGGTCCACTCCCGTCTTTTACGTTGTCCTCTGTAATCTCTAGTTTATGTCAATTCCCATCAACAAAATGCGCAACCAGATGTTTGCCTACTAATTTTTGTTTGGTTAGTATACTACTACTACTGTTGTGGTTAATATTCTCTGCACATGCACATACAGAACTATGCACAAGAAAATAGGATGTTGGTGATAGGGAGGTTGGACCTTACTTACACCTTACACCCAAGTCACAGAACTCAGTCAGAAGAACCCACAATCCAATGACCGTCTACCTACCTTAGTGTCTCAGTCATAGTCATTTGTCCCACTCCTGACCCCCACACGAAGATAGTTAGATATATATATATACCCATCACACAACCCAGAACAGAGTTAAAGAACACCCTTTCGCTCACTCACTCGTTTCAGTCCACAACACCCCAGACACTCAAAATAACCACAGAGTCTATGTGCAAGTTCAAAAACTTTATTTTTTTAATAACAAGCTTTGTATTGTTGTAACTTGTATTTCCATAAAAAACATCCAGCTCCACCATGCAAAATGAAGAAGATTAAATACTATACATTTTGTACATCTAGTGCACGATAGAGAAATGTGTGAATTGTGGGAGACCCCTCACCGTTGAACGTATACTGGTTACACATGCATCTTTCAAAAGCTCTGCAAATCTCTGGTTCGTAGAAGGCAATCTTCTCATCTGCCTATGAGAAAAATGTTGTACGTTAGACAGTGAATACAACTATGCCAGTTTTTAGCAGTCATGGCAAAAAGTGCTACATGGATAAGCAAAAGGGACAAACAATACTGCTTTGTCAACCTCTTTAGTTGTATGCAACACTCATGTGGCCTCAAAGGTGTCTTTCTTACTGTGCAACAAGCTTTGAGGTAACATGGGCAAAGCCGTAGACCAGGATCTAAAATGGTTATATTGCTCAGGCTAACTTTCCAAAGACTAGAGTAGGAGTTGAGATTGGATGACCCTAGGGACCATCTAATAAATTAAAACTAAACTCTGCCTAATGTGACTGCTGTACAGTAGGACGCAATTCGGACAAGATACAACGATTCATGTTATATGTAACTGTTTTTTCAATCTTCCTTCCTGGTGAAAAACGTACAACTAGTAAAATAGGGGGAGGTGTGCAGGAATCCAAAAAGGTGTACTTGCTTTCATAGGTGCACAATCAGTACCAACCACCAGTGCCGACGGGGCCAGCGGCGATGTGATTGCCATACAATGGTTGAAGAAGACACCCTTTGTAGCATTACCAGTGTGAGTTGAGTAAACAAGGACTCTTCTATCAGACTCCAACTCAGCTGTGAAAGTTATGGAGAAGACTAAAAGCCAGATCAGATGACCTTGAGGGATGTGTTGAACAAAAAGGGAAAGAAGTGAACTAGGGTGGAAGGACAAAAGAGATGTAATAATAAGACTACCATAGAAGGATACTTTGGAAGGTTCATGCACGTGGCTTATATGAATCTGATGCATGGCTTGTTGAAGGATGGGTAGAACTGGAAGGTGAAAGAAAATGCAGGCCTTGTTAGGCAAAACTATATTGGTGCATGGATATAGTGGATAGCAAGAATCATGAGCGGAGTTTGTGTCAATGAAACCCAAAGCAAGGAAGGAGTGGATGCATGGGTGGTTGCTGGTGAAAAAGAAACCAGCTAAGGCGATAATAAAGAATGATAGACATTTACTTTTAATGGGTGGATGCCCCCTAAATGTATTGTATTCATCATAGGTGGAGATTGTCACTGGAAGCAGAGTCATACTTTGAAAATATAAAAGGAGGTACAAAAAAGACTGGTGTTCTTCTGTGTACTCAAGTCCTCCCATAGTACTAGGGCAAGTATAATGCCGGAAAAAACTTCAACAAATGCTACAGGCAGGGGAAGCAGGAGGATAGATTAGATAGATACTAAAAGTTGACACCAATTGTATGTACTGCGCTTGGTAGTGCTACTATGCCACAATGTACTGTTGAATTATTTCTGAAGAGTTTCAGTTACAATTCTGTTCCTTTTTTTATAGATACTCATACTCCTTCCCAAAACCATCAAGGAAGGAGTTGGCAGCCAGGGCCCGGCAAAGGAAACTGCAGGCCATTGTGGAGGAGTACCGTCGGCTGGTGGTCGAGGAGGAGGAGGAGGAAGAGGCGGTGGCAGTAGCTGCTGCCTCTTCCAATGCGTCTGGCCCCAGCAAGGCCCCACCTGCAGGAGTATGGGGCTGCGGCCAGGCAGCCTCTCACCGCCAGCATTTAACATCTGCCACCCCCTCACAGCATGGATGCAAATGTAAGTGCCGTGCATTTCGGCAACAACTTCTCCTCCGGGTGGCCAAGCTGGAGGACCAATTAGAGTAGCGCGTAAAGATCATGGTGGACAAACACCTCAAGGCCCGCCAATTGTAATGGACCCTGTTGATTTGCCCCTTTTTTAATACTTTTGTTGGTGGGTGGGAATTGGGTGTTGGGGTTATTTTTTGGGACATTCTTTGGACTTGGACATTGGTTGGGGTTAGGGTGGGGATAGGGATGGGATAGGACTAGGATATTTTTTTACATGAATAAATGTTATTTATTTTCAACTTACACATATGATGTTGGTTTGTGGTAGGGTTACTGTTGTACATCACAAGGTTTACTCTAGATGCAGGGCAGCGGCCAGTGTTTGATTGAAATACGTTATTAATTGACCACATGCGTAACATGCAAACAGATAGATGCGGTACCCCTCACTCAGTTATATTTGTCCTATTAGTACTACTAATAGCCTGTCCTCCATTATACCTCCCAGCAAACTTCTCTTCTTACCTGTGATTGATGATGATTAAGTTTGGCACCGCAAGGGCTGCATGGTTTCCCAAGACAACGGAGAATATGCCGTGGTTGTGTGATGGTAGTAGTAGACTAGACACTGGCACTAGCATTGACAAACAAAAACAAAGACAGTCATTTGCCTGAGAGAGAATGTGGGAGAAGTAGAAAAATACAGTACACAAGACTGACCAAAACATACAAACAATATTGCAACTGCTAAAAGCACTCAAAGAAATCAATGGTGTCAGGGACTGCCAAGTACAAGAAGATAACGGTAGTTGTGTTGGAGTCAGTAAACACAATCCAATTCGTAAACTTAAATGCTCTAAAATTAAATGCCAGCAATTATTTAGATTTATTTGTTGGGTCACTTTGGGAAATTAATTGCCTTGTACACTAGTACATAAAGTGAGCTTGGGTGGGCAAGCAGAAGAAGATCCTCGCCCTGCCTCGTTGGCATTTGATTTCATTAGTGTTGCTTTCACCACATCTGTCCCAGCAAGCGTCTGATCAATTGTTGGTGTAGATTTAATATAGTAACATCACACCTCAATATAAAACCACACAGCCCGGTGGAAGAGGGTTAGGGTTTGATGAATGGATGGGAACGGGGGTTTGGCGAAAGGTTTGACAAAGAAAAACAGTACGCATGAGACAACAAAAACAAAACAATGAAGACGATGATTGATGATCCACTACTACCCAATAAATCTAAAGTTCAGAAAAACGAAATGCATGCATGATGAAAATAAGTTATAACTTGATGGTTACTAACAAGTGGTACTTAACTACTACTACACAATTCAAAGGAATAATTTCTTATATATGATATGAATGTGACTTTTGCCTAGGCTGTATGCCCTCTGAGAAACCGTAAAACCTGCTGTAGCAGGCTGAAAGCTAGCAAAGAAAAGTAAGCAATAGTTTAAGTGAACAATCAATTAACAAACACAAGCGTAAAATAAATGAAGAGCAAAAAGGAATCCAAAAAAATTACGAAATTGATACTAAAGTTAATGTATGGCGTAATTCATTTCATATACCTGTCTTTCTCTTCCTTGTGACTGTCGGATCACAGATGCAGCAGAGCCTTCTGAAAGTGATGACGAGTTTACTTTAATTATGGAGCCCTGCTCAAGTTCTGACATTGAAGAGTTGTGTATGCCAGTGCAGACAGAGGTGGTAGCCTTAAGACAGTGATGCGTTTCAGATTGGAAACAAAACAGAAGATGGCTATAGTCACGTACATTTCACTTGTTATGGAGGGACTGTTAGGGGCTACGTTATTGTACTATTCTCCATCTCCATCCAATATATGGCAAGATGGAAATGTATTTAGGGTGAGTCAGGAAGATGGAGCAGGACTGTGAGGAGTGGAGTGCACAGGTAAATGCACAGATGTGCAACTCCAATAGGTAATTAAAAAAGTAAAAGAAAGGATGGTGTTGGTTTTGAAGTTTGGACCAGAAAGACAGATACAAACAAATAAAGGGAGGGAGAATGTAACAATTTAAAAGTTTAGTTGTCAAGGAAGAGGAGCTCGTCCTCAAACCCTGGTGGTTCTTCTGACAGAAGTAGGTCATGTAATCCAGTAGTTATTTCTTCCGACTCGTTCTCCTCTTCCAGCTGTGATTGACGTATTTTGTAGTCTGGTGGTATAAAGTGCTGATTCATTTTGATCATGGTTAACCTCTCCACGCTTTTGGGTGAGAGACTGGTAGTTTTCACAGTTACAATGGCACCAGCAGCACTGAAAACACGCTCAGAAGAGATATTTGGAACAAGGCAAGCCAGATATTTTATCGTTAGCCTGCTGAGCACTGGCCAGTTGTTTCTTTGCCTATACCAATACACCGAAGGGCTTTGCTCCATGAACACCTCTGTTGTGTCATCCAGATAGGCCTGGACCATCAGCTCAATGTTCAGTGGTGCTCCGGTTTGCTTGTCCTCTTTTTGCTTTGTGACAGCAACGGACTTACCCATCCCTTTCTGTAGAAACCAAGCAGCTATTTTTTTTGGTTGTGTCTGATGAATCAGATCCTGTTGGTGCTGTTGTTATTGGTAGTGTTGGTGACTGTTGGCAAGCAAACGCACTGCTCTCATACTGTGAAGAGGAACTTGACTCTGTAGGATGCTCAGTAGTACTTGCACTGTCCCGGGCTGGCACTGGCAGGCCACTAATTGAGAGCCGTTCGTTTTATAAATCAGTGGCTTCCTCAGCTATTACAGTTTTGTACTTGGCAACATCCCCTTCTCAAAAAGGAATTACTGCATTACTGTTCACAAATAATTTGTACCGTGGATCCAAAATGGTGGCAGTAATGTAATGTTGATGTGACATAATTTTATTTTGAATCCTTGTATTCTCAGATAAGCGGCCGGCTAAGGCCTTCGCCAAATAACACGCCAAATAACATGCTTCAAGTTTTCCTTCAACACCTTCGTATGTTTCAGACACCTCCTTCAGCTCTTGCTCTAGCATGTACAACAATGGGATAGCTTGGCCCATAGTACAGTTCTCCCTGCTGACTGCACGTGTGAAGACCTCAAAAGGAAGTAGCATCTCTGTCAGCATTTAATGAGGTCCCATTGCCACATCTCAACGGTCATGGCTTTAACAGTAGGATCCCCTGATCTTCTTGTCATGACATAAGCATTAAGTGGTATGTACTGCTCAAACAACTGATCAAGCATGTAATAAGTAGAGTTCCAACGTGTTGGGACCTCCTGGATGAGTGCTTTGACTGGCATTTTATGGTCAAGTTGAATGACCCCTAGCTGCTTCCGGGCTTTAAAAGAATGGTTGAAATGCGTGCAGATTCTTCTGCAAATGGTCAGTAAGTTGCTGACTTTGCTTTAATTTTTCAGAAAGTCCTGAACAGCAATGTTAATGCAGTGTGCCAAACACGGGACCCTGAAATAGCGACCATCTTGCATGGCCTTAACTACATTACTGCCATTGTCGGAGGCAACAAAACCAATGTTAAGGCCTCTTGGTCGCAGCCATTCAAAGACCTTGGTGTTAAACTCAGCCAAAATGTTTGCAGCAGCATGCGATTTCTCCATAGCAAACATGGCCACAGTTGCATGTCTGCAAGTATCTTTAAAAATATCAGCAGTGTCAATGCCTGCAGATACCTTGTCTCTAACACCTGAAAAAGAGATGCAGTGTGCAGTGATGCACATGTAATCAGTGGCGTGGCAACTGGTCTACATGTCTGTTGTCAGGTGGATACTATGAACAGCACTCTGCTGCAAGGCTTTTCCAAGCAATTCCAGCACGCCGTGGTGTAGTGCTGGAACTGCAACTCTGGCAAAATAGTAGTGGCTGGGAACAGTCCATTTTGGGCTGAGGGTTGTCACAAATTCCAGGAAACCCACCCCTTCAACAAAAGAAAAAGGGAGATGGTCCAGTGCTAACATTTTAGCAAGCTTAGCATTGTAAAATTGTGCTATTGGGTGGTTGCGCTCGTACTTTTCCTCCTGCCTAAACATGCTAAGCATATAACGCTGCTTGGTATTTCCTTCAGTTATGCTCAATGCAGTACTTCGCATCGCAGACTTCGCACCCGTACTCCTTGGGGTCTCCGGGTTACTCTTACTCTGGTGCCACTGAGATGTTGCTGATGCGGAGGATGTGGGATCCACCACTGCAGTGCTGGGGACAGGGTTACTTTGTGTACCACTACCAGATAGAATGTCTCCCTCTTCTTCCTGTTCGACCGTGAGTGGACCTTTTACTACTTCCCCACCAACATTAATGGTTCCTGCTTTCATGCAACGTAGGTGGTCCTCCCACTGGATTGCGTGGTGTTTTTTCAAATGGGTCATTTGGCCTCCGGTACCATAGTTTGTACCAAGCTTAACACGACTAACAGAGGGAGCTTAACTTTTGTCTCCTGCTAGAGGTACCACTTCCAATGCCGGATGAACTGGAGGTTGTGTGTTGAAATTCACTATGTGGCTGTGCAGTAGTACCGCGACCTACTTCTGCTGAGGTGGAAATTGTGCTGGATGTAGGACCCTGCCGGCCCTGTGCAAATGTAAAACTGTAAGTTGGAGGTAGTTTTGCTTTTGGTGTGGCCTGTGTTGGAGGTATGCGTGCTACATCCCTACTAGTCGCAGCCATTCTCGCTAGGGTTAAAATGTTGGTCTCCATGTTCTCAGGCCCAGGAGTAATGCTTGTGATGTCTGGGTCTGACTCGGTATCACCATCATTATCCGGCTGTTCAACATCGCACTCCATGAGTGTAAGGCTTCCTGGAGCCTTCCTTTTCCCTAGCCTGGTCTTCTTGGGATGTCTCTCCCTCTCGTGCTCAGATTGTAGTGGCTCCCAATTGAGATCAAGATCATCACAAGGGATGCTTGGCAAAGAACTCGATGGACTAACCCTCCTTTTCCTTGGTAGGGATTTGGAAAACAATAGATGTCCTGCATCGGGTGCTTCCTCTTCTTCTTGCTCAGCATCAGGTTCAATTTCCTGAACTGCCCCGACTTCGAGAGGAACAAAAACTACTATTGCGGGTGGTGGCTGTTGAACAACAACTATTGCAGGCGGTGGTTTTGGTTGTTGTTTTTGAGGAACATCTACTATTGAGGACGGTGGTTGTGGAACAGCTACTATTGCAGGCGGTGGTTGTGGTTGTTCGTTTTGTTAAGCATCTACTATTGCGGGCGGTGGCTCAGAGTGAACATCTACTATTGCGGGCGATGGTTGTGGATGCTGTTTTGGAACATCTACTATTGCGGGCGGTGGTTGTTGTTCACCACTTTTCTGCTGTTTTCCCTCTTGCATGGATTGTGTACTACTTTGAGAGAGCGCTAAGTTTAGGTCAGGCTCAGTATCACTGCTTTCCACCATTAGGCTGGCTACATCTTCCCAACTCATCTGCTTGGGCCTGGGTTGGTGGCTTGGGCCCACTGATGTGGAGGTGCTGGCCCCAGCAAGGACCCCGGTCACTGCTGCTGCAGGCGTACTTTTTTTTCCCCAAAAAAGGTTTTCGGGTCAACACCAGACTTAAGTGTCACTTCTAAGCATGGGCGAATTTTCCGAATTCGCGGTTCGCGAATTTGCGTATTTGCGAATTCGCAATCTGCAAAATTCGCGAACTCTGGCGAATGTGCGGATTTTTAATTTTTTTTGTGTTTGCAACGGTTTCTGCCAGTTCGCAAGGGTTTTGTACCAGTTCGCAATTGCGAACTTACTTGTCAGCTCGCAACGGCCGCGACTATGTTGTTTCTACGTCTGGTTCATCATCACAGGTTCACAGCACCCTCTGTTTCACCACTGCCACACTCTGGTTCACCCATGCCACCCTCTGGTACATCACTGCCACCCTCTGGTTCATCACTGTAGATTATGGGGGTGAAAAGCAAGCCCACCTGCCCTGCTTCAACTGACATGAATTAATTTGGGGTTGATCAATGTGTCACTGAATTTAAACTTCCAGTCTGGCACCTGCTTCCTTATCTGTAATTTGCTTTCTGTTGCAGTGCAATTTTTTTTCACAGGACCTTTGTGGCCTACTTGTAGCTATACTATGAGCCTGCTGTGAGGGTCAGAGCAGGGTCATAGAATAGTTGCAAGTAGGCAACTGAACTCTGGAGGGGCCCCTTAGGAAGCACTACAGGGAATGGTTACTAATGATGAGTTTGAACTTTTGCACCTGCTGAGTGTTTTCAGTTTTGCAAAACTCCTTTTTCTGCAATTTTGCGGGATTCGCATTCGGAAGCTGCAAATTTGTGCGAATATTCAATTTGTTTTTTTGCGGCGTGTTAGTTCGCAAGGTTTTGTGCGAACTTACCCATGCGGTCGTGAACGGGCGCAGCCATCTTGTTTCGCATTCATTGTTATTGTTCTGGGCATGCTTTCTGTATCCTCTCTGAATCTCTGCCATCCTTTGCTTGTTTGAAGTTTTTTAAAATCTATTTTACTTATTATCTATCCCTCTATTTTTCTAGCTCTATATTTTTGTGTTTTCTGCTACTTTTGGTTAATTTTAAACTACTTTTTTAAACTGTTCTCTTTTCTTCTTCCTGATTCTATTTCTTCTTTATTATTTACCTTCCTCTCTGCCCAGACCATGGTAAAGGGAGCTGGGAAGCATCCTGAGAAGGGGAAGAGTCCCGCACCCCGTGCCCGGCTCCCGTGCGGACGTTTGAGGGGGGAGTAGGTCACAGCCCGGGAGATCTTCAGCGCGGAGGAGGTGGCCGCACTAGTTTTTTATGTTCAGCGCCGCCTCCCCAGGACCATCATGGCAGGCGGCAAGATCGCAAGCGGGTACGGGATCCGGAGCGCCGGAAGCGGTGGGAGAAGGTGTGCTTGGCCATGTACCAACACTTTTGGGTCCGGGGCACCTACAACCAGGCCACCCACCGTTGGACGGATCTCCTGGACCGGGAACGTGACTTGATCAACCTGCTCGGCCTTGAGATCCCCGGGCTTGGTGAGTAGTAGCAGCTATTTCTTCACTACTCTTTTTTCTCCTGCTCTGTGTGTTATTATATTGCAAATTTGTGTTTTTTACCAAGAGCAATAATGCTGCTGATTACATTGTAGGTAAATTATATTTCAAAATCTTCTGTGCATTTCAGGTGCACTGCTCTCCTTCTCAGTAGCGTTGCTACTATGCCTATTTGTTTTCGATTTTGTGTTCATTTCATTGGCCTGAGAAATTATGTATGAGTGTAGTTTAAAGAACTGCATAATGCTAGACACTAAGGGTCAGATTTTTGAATTACCGGCGCATCCCTGCAAAGTAGCAGGGATGCGCCAGTAATTGTGCGCCACGCCACCACCACCCATGGTGTGCCGTATTTACAATGTGTCTCATCATGGGCCCAAAACATCACCGAAGCGTTACACATCTGTGCCGTAAAGGCGGCGCATTGCTAGAGTTGCAACGATGGCGCAGCTCCAGCAATGCTCTGGGGTGCCCTATCTCCCCAATGCTGCGTCAAGCCGTACGTCTGCTTCAAGCAGGCGCAAGGTTTGAGTCACGCATCATTGTCCTTAAAGTGACTGATTGAAATCTTGTAGATTTCCCTCAGCCACTTTTAGGATGCGTTCCTGCGCAGGAACGCCCTCCTTTGCGCCGGAACGCCCCCTGATGGTGCAGGGCTTTACAACGTGATGCATCTCCCATATGCGTCACGTTGTTAATATGCGCCACACCATGGCGCCTCTTTTGTTCTGCCGCTGCATCACAAAAGTCATGCAACAATGGAGCAAAAGAGTCGCAAGGGGCTTGTAAATCTGCCCCTACAGACTCAAGTCCAGTCCTTCCTTTGTACACCTGGCAATAAGAAGAAATAGTGGTGGTGGATTGATAGTTTGAGTATTTTAATGACTGGTTAATGTAGTAGGAAACTGTTTAGTGTTGTCGCTGATCTGCAAACACGATGGACTCTGTCTGTCACTTCGCGTGCTGCGGACTGCTGCCTGCCAGTCCTAGGCGAACCTTTTTAGTAGTTTGTTTAGAGAGTTACATAACTTTCCAAGTCGACGGTCCGCAAATGAAGCAATACTAATATCGTAGTAGACCACATGAGATAGGTCAATATATCCCGTGGAATAGTTGTCTATTTGCTATTTCGCCAAAATATTTTGTTATTGTTCTTTTGAAATGTTTGATTTGGTTGACAAATATCATCCATGTTTTCTGGTCTTTCTTTCTTTCATGTTGTACATCAGCTCCCCCCAGGGGCAAGAGGGCATTGGAGGAGGCTGCTGCTGCTCAAGGCCAGGATCGGGCAGGCGAGGGCTCCTTTGCTGGCCCCGGTAAGTTAATTTTAATATAGAGTAACTATTTTTTCCTAGCGTTCCTCACTCAATTTTTTCTAAATCGTCTTTGATCTTCTTGTAGACTGTATCTAAATTCTTATCCTGCCTCGACTATGACTCCCTGTGGTATTACTAGATTATTCTTATTAGTCTGTCTGTGTAGCTAACTAAGATTGCACATTTGGCAAAAGGTGTAAAACGAAACTCCCATTCTAGTCAGCAATAGCTCTATGCACTGAGTGCAGTCCTCTGGGATTGTCCATAATGTCTTTTCAAGTCTTCTAAATGTTTATGCTTTGACAATTACCAACAATAAAAAGGTGAATGACAACCAAGAAAGAATAAGATACAACTTTACTTTTGGTTTGGATAGGAGGACAATCCATACTACTACTGTTGCAGGGACAAATCCGCACAAACAGAACTATGGACACTAAATAGTACATTGTTTATCAATTATAATAGGCGCAGGTAGACTTTCCACATACTTCAGTGATATCAATCAATCAATCCATCAAAGCATTTGTATAGCGCGCTACTCACCCGGAAGGGTCTCAAGGCGCTTGGGGGAAGGGGTCCGCTACTGCTCGAACAGCCAGGTCTTGAGTTGTCTCCTGAAGGCGAGGTGGTCCTGGATCAGCCAGAGGTGGATGGGGAGGGAGTTCCATGTCTTGGCCGCCAGATAGGAGAAGGATCTGCCTCCGGCGGTGGCTCTTCGGATGCGTGGTACGGTTGCGAGGGCGAGGCTGGTAGACCGTAGCTGGCGGGTGGGTGTGTAGAAGGTCAGGCGGTTGTTGAGGTACTTGGGGCCCAGGTCGTGGAGAGAATTGTGTGCGTGGGTGAGGAGCCTGAACGTGATCCTTTGTCAACGGGGAGCCAGTGCAGGTCCCTCAGGTGGCCGGAGATGTGGCTGCGTCGGGGGATGTCCATAATGAGTCGGGCGGAAGTGTTCTGGATGCGTTGGAGTCTTTTCTGTACCTTGGCTGTGGTTCCGGCGTAGAGGGTGTTTCCGTAGTCCAGACGGCTGGTGACGAGGGCCTGGGTGACCGTCTTCCTGGTTTCGGTCGGGATCCATCGGAAGACTTTGAAGAACCCCCAATCTCCTTACTGACTAGATAGTGTGTCAGAGTCATTTAGCTCCCGAATTCATCGATGATTGATCCCCAATGATGATTATCCAACGCAGGACAAGAGTACGGAGTCACAGTCCAGAAGTGTCAGAGGCATGGACTCATGCTTGCAAATTGCAAAACCTTTTGCTCATTCACTCATGACCAAAAACCACAGAGCCTATTTAAGTTTTAAAGCTTTATTAAAAGTAAAAATATTTATTAAAATCAAGCTTGTCATAAAACAGAAACGGTTGATTAAAAATGGAAAAGTGCTTATAGTGATTTTTTATTTCACACATTTATTGTGGGCGAGCCGAGCCCTCACCTGGTTTGAACTTTCATTTTTCTTTTTGGTGCTGAATCATTGGTCCCTTCGTCCTAGTTATGATGATTTGTTCGTAGAAGTGAAGCTTCTGTCTGTTATGAGAAAAATGGTTTGTGTTAAAAAGCAAGCATTCATCAGTTAAGCCAAAAAGTGCAGCAAGACAACACCCTTCCCTGGAAAAAGGGACATTTTTACTTTAGAGTAGACAGTCACAAATTATTAGATTGGTTTCTGTATTCACATTTCTTCATTCCTAGACAAAATACTAGTGAGTGGTTTATGTCTATGACATCTAACATTCTTAAATGTACTTTGTAGGTGGAACATCTGGTGCTGGGCCCAGCGCGGAGGTGGAGGAGGAAAGATCTGGGGAGGAGGTGGTGGAAGCGCCGGACCAAACTGCTGTGCGGACTGAAAAACGATCCCCTAGCCATCCTAATCTGGCGGGGGGTCTTTTTCAGTCCGCTGCGGATTTCCTGCATCCTCCAGGCCGGCGGTGGATTCCGCCGGCCCGGAGGATGCGGGAAAGCCCCATTGTTTGAATGGATGGATGCCTGGATCATGGTACTATCTGTTGGGGTCCAAGGGGGCCTGGTGCCTTCTGTCTAGTTCCCTGTTCAGCGGTTTTTCTTAAAGTGTCAAGTGCATATGCGAATTTATGGACGCTCCCTAGGGCTCACTTTAAAAGGGGGCTGCCAACAGGAAACAGGTGCTTGGTTTCTATATTGGTCCCTTGCCGTGTGATTCCTGTTCCTGTGGTTCTACCTTGTTCCCCTTCCTTCGAGCTCTGTTCCAGCGGTCTTTTCCAGTGCTGGGTTTTGACCCCCATTTTCCCTTTTACCCTGTTTTCTTATTCCTTTGGGCATTACTGAACCCTTTGTGGGGACCTGTTTTTGTTCTTTGGTGACGTTCTGGGATTCGCAGCTGCATTTCCTATGAGTTCTGGCGTCCCGGTATTATCCCTTTTTTGTATCCAAACCATCTTGTTGTACGTTGTGTTTGGGTGGTTTAACGAAGGAGCTGAATAACGGACGTTTTTTGCGCTACCTTCGTGTTCTTTTTTAGATTCCAGGGGTTTTTTGGGTGTCTTTCGTATTCCCTTGATGCCTTTTTTCCCCTGTCCTTTTTTGTCTTATGAATTGTGAATTCCACCCCCTTTGACATTCTCGGTGTTTTCCGAGGAGGCGTGGTTGGTCTGGGGTTACGCAAGAAACAACCAATACGATTGCAGTGGAAGAATTCCTGTTTCGTATCAAACCACTCCCGTTTGTTAACTGGGGTAAGCAGAGAGGTCGGTAGTTTGTGTGTGTACTTGGCACTGGTAATAGTAGTAGGGGTGTGTTTAATCTTGTCCCCTTTTTTCATTTTAGCGGTCTCGTCTGTGTCAAGCTGTCAGCTGCCAAGAAGCCAGAGGAGACGAGCTGTGTTCCCCAAGACCTTGGGTTCCCTTGTTTTGTTACCCACCTTCTCCCGGTGTCGTGTTCTCCACCATCCGTTTTGATTGCGGGTGTTGGGGGTCACGGGGAGGGTAGAGGATTGGGACGTTCTTCACTCCTGCGGTGTTGGGCCGGTCGGCATCGGAACACTATCTGACTCTTGGATAGCATATGGTCACTGGATGAACTAAGTGTTACTTTGAAGAGCATGTAACACCGCACCTGCACGTCCGTCCCAGTGTAGGAAAGGCAAGGAAAAGAAGTTGTAATTTTGTCCGAATACTACCATGAATAGTAGCAGTAGTTTGTATTGCAAGCACAGTATATATCCGGCTATTACGATGGCCACTCACTACCTCTGTTAATAAGTTTAGTAAAACTCGGTCATTCATGTGTGGATGTATCACTGTTCACTCAATAAAAAGCAAAGCACCTAAAGTCATCCCATATGTAAGCAAATACATACCATGTACAGTGATAGATAATCAGATTATTTATCTTCTTCATTTTCCTTTTCTAGTATTCATTGGCACTGTAGGGTGAAAGTTAAATTAATTAAGCAGTAGCCCTTGTAACAGAGCATTCTCAGTGCCACCCGTAATAGAAAAGTAAGAGCATCACCACCTACATGTATTGGACTGGTACAGTAACGCAAGTCTGTCTCACTCATCATGGCGGGCGTCTGTTTTTCTCGGGTGCAAGTTGACTGCGCTGGCATTATGCCGACTTGCAGAGGTTAACGTACCAATTTTGCTAAACAAGAGAGAAGAAGTAGAATAAGACTGGTGTACTGTCATAGTCGACTCTAATGGAGTGAGTCCATAGTCCTCGTAGAACTGATTCCTTAAACTCCCACTAATGTTAGAGCAAGGGTGAAGAAGTGGGAGATTAGATAGATACTGGCCACAATAGTTATGTACTGCACTTGCAAGTTGCTAGTTCTACTGTGACACAACTTTCTGCTGAATCATTTTGTGTTAATCTTAAAGAGCATTGGTTACAGACTATGTCTTTCTTTCTTCATATAGATGCTCCTTTCAAACCAACCCAGAAAGAGCTGGCTAGACGGGCCCGGCAACGGAGGCTGGAGGCCACTGTCGCTGAATATGGCGGCTGGTGTCCCAGGAGGAGGGGGACACACAGTCTACAACAACATCTACCGGCACAGCTGCATCCTCCTCCGTGCTCCCTGGGTCACCCAGTGAGCGCAGCAGGTCTCCAGCAGTACGGAGCCGGGGTACCGCAGCCACCCGCCACCGCCGAGCAGCAAAGAAATCAGCTGCCCCCCCACAGCAGTTGCAAAAAACGGATGCGCCGCCTTTCCCTGAGGGTTTCCTACCTCGAGCAGGAGCTGCTCAACACGAAAACCCTACTCGAGACCCTCCGCAAGGAGCATTCTGACCTGGCCCGGAAAGTCAACAGCAACAGCCAGCAGTAGGAGGAGACTGTCCCTTGCCCCTTTTTTAAAGACTTCTGGGGGGTGGGAATTGGGAGTTGGGTTTTTTTGACTTTTCACTGACATTTGTTGGGGTTAGGGAGTGGGGGTGGGTTGGGGCTTGCGGGAGATTATTTTTGACAGGGATATAAATATACTTTAAACTTTATCTTAGCATACGTGTTTTTTTTACTGCTTTTGAGGCTGGTGGGTGGGGGTTTAACAGTAACTTTGTTTTCGTGAAACCTAAGTGGCATCTTGATTCAAGTTGTGTAATTAATTGACCAAATGTTTTCAAAACTAAGTGCCTCTCACAGAGTAAGTGAATTCAATAGTCCTAGGACTTTACTAGTACTAGCGTCAGTCTCTCGTCTCTCCTAATACTCCATTATACTTCCTCCCCCCAAACGCTTATCTTACCTGCAATTTGTGTTTGGAAATAGGGCTAGGCACAGGGCCGGCTGCACGGGGCAAATGGCGATTAAGGTTGGCAATCCTGGGCGGATGAAATGTCATCATTGCGTTGGTACAGAGTGGCAGTTGCAGCATCTGAAAAAAAAGAAAATTAAACCTTGTTTGTCCGTTCCGTAGCATTAGAACGGTACGATAGAGAATATAGCAGGTGACAGTACACTGGAACAGTGCCACAATGTAGCCTAACAAATGGTAAAGTATTGAAAGTATAACTAGTACTTGCATTGAATTTCTTTGACATTGGCTACTACTACAAGAAATAGTACCGAAGGTGAAGGACACAGCAGCGTAATAATTTGCCACGTCTAGGAGGAGGATGTTCTTGATGACCAATCAAGTTGATGGCGCACATGAAAATCTGCTTTCATTTGCCAATAGTGACTGAGTGTCAAGCTGAGTAAGAATAGAATATATCCTCGGATTCCTTCACCAGCCTGTTGCTATGACCTTAACCTCCCCAGCAAGTGTGTGGAATTATTGCTGTCATTTAGTCACACATCAATCAAAACCACACAGCCCGGGGGAAGAGGGTTAGGGTTTGGAAAATGGATGGGAATGGGGATTTTGGGAAAGTTTTGTTGAGAGAAGAAAAAAAAGGCACAGCATGGATAAACAATAATTGAAGATGAAGAAATCTTTGGGTACAAAGCTATCCATAAATCTTTTAAGTGACTTAAAGGAAGTGCATGCACTACTGCATGCATGGTTACTGAAAAGTAAGTAGTACTTTCGACAACCGTGAATGAAAGAATGCGATAGTACAGGGCTGCAGCGTTTTCACTTGCCTATCTCTGCACTCAGAGAAACACTTCTTACATTAAATTAGGTTTAAAAAATAGCAGAAGTAAAACCTATAGAATGGCTGTAGGGAAGAATTTAGAAGCAGAGATCAAAGAAATGCAGAGTCACACTCATAGAAGTTCACAGCAATAACATTACTTAAAAGATAATTAGAAAAGAACGGATACAGTATGTGTATGTTGTTGCAGTTGTCCTGTTGAATTTGGTAAGTTGCATGCATCAAACCATTCCTCTTATTTGCGGGACTCCTCCATTCCAGCTGACGCTCCGTCCATCAATGTTGGTGACCAGAAGACACCCTGTCCACTGCCTGCCTGGCGGATGCTGAATTGCGGCTCGCTAATGTGAAGCCTGACTTCATCCTTTTTTTTCCCATTGCACAGACTGAAACCCGGCCTGTAATTATTGATGGAAAAACAGGAAGTGATATTAGAACACCACTGACAAATAAATATAAGGTATGTACGCTGTATAGTGCAAAAAGTCACACTTTGAGTTTCCTAATTGACAGTACAATATTTTTGAAAGTGCGTACTCTGTCTGAGTCTCCTTTTGAAGGATAAATAAGTATGGGCTAATTAATTTAGCGGATCTTTCCCCTCAATCTAGGTGTACTGTAAACTGTGTTTTAGAACAAAATTAGACCTTCCCAGCAGTGCTCCCAGACCCTTACTAAAGCCAGTCGCAAAAATGTAGAAGACCCCCAATCAGATCTCAAAAAACGAGGCCTAGTAGAAAACTGGTGACAAAACGTACTTTGAAAGTAAAAGTAGGCCCAAATCCCCCCTTATTCACCGTGGATTGTATTCAAACTAAGCATGGGCGAATCTCGCGTTCGCAAATTTTGCGGATTTGCGAACTCGCAATCCGCAAAATCCGCAAATTCTCGCGAATTTGCGGATTTTTTGTGTGTGTTCGCACGGGTTTCTGCCAGTTCGCGAGGGTTTTGTACAATTTCGCAAACGCGAACTTACCTGTCGGGTCGCAAGTTTTGCGAACTTGTTGTTTCTACGTGTCCAGCCTGTTTGGGACACTCTTCTTTATCACTGCCACTCTCTGTCACCACTGCCACTCTCTGACTACTCATGCCACCCTCTGGCCCACCCATGCCACCCTCTGTTTCATCACAGCACCCTCTGGTTGTCCAGTCAGAGTACATTATTGTGGCAAAGCAAAGCACACCTTCCCTGCCTCAAGTGACCTGAATTAATTTGGGGCTGATTAATGTGTCACAGAATATTTTTTTAGCTGGCACCTGCTTCCTTAGTGCTTCCTGATTAGTGATCTTTTGCACTTGCTAAGTGCTTTCATTGTTGCAAAATTAGTTACAACACCTGCCCTGCCCCAACTGACAATAATGAATTAGGGGCTGATTAATGGATTTGAACTTCCAGCCTGGCTCCTGCTTGTCTCCCTTAGCTGTAATTCAGGACCTTTGTGGCATATGTGTAACTATTCTGACGTTCAGAGCAGGGTCACATAATAGTTGCAACTGGCAACTGAACTCTGGAGGGGCCCCTCAGGAAGCACTACAGGAAATGGCTACTAATGATGAGCCTGAACTTTTGAACCTGGTAAGTAGTTTCAGTTTTGCTAAGATCGTATTTCTGCAATTTAGCGCTTATTCGTGGGGCTGGGAAGCCGCGAACTCATGCGAACAGTGCGAGCAAGCCATAAAATCCGCTGCTCGCGGATTTGCGGATTTTGCGGGAGATTCGCGAATCTCGCGGATTGCAAATTTACCGAAAATCCGCAAAATCCGCGAGCGAAACGAATTTTCCGCCCATGCTTAATTCAAACCACAAGTAAGCAAGCAAAAATATCCATACCCAGCATCGCTCCAAGACTCGCAAACCCCCCCACAAACAGCCCCCAGCCCAAACACATGCAATACAAATACTGCTAACCCTAACGAGCCCTAAGTTAAGAATAGTGGCAAACGCTTTCTTTAAGTATGCCAAATACCCCCTTTCCCACCATGGATTTTCTACAAATCACTTGCAACCAAAATTACACATTCCCACGAGTGCTCTAAGACCCCAGAACTCAGTTGCAAAAATCTAAAACACCCCGAAACACATGCACTCCTGTGCTAACCCTAACGAACCCTACGTTACAAAAAGTGCCAAAAGGCTTTTCCGCATGGATTTCTCCAAACCACTTTTATCCGGTATTAGACCTTTCCAGCAATGCCCCAAGACCCGCCACCCCCCCCCCCCGCAAAAATGCACAACACCCCCAAACAGGCAAAAAGAAAAAATGGAAATCTCATACTTACAATATTTTTCGGCCTTCTTTCAATTCTGTCCAAACGCACTGTGCAGCTAGGCCATAACTCCCGTCTTCCACCATGGATTTCCTGAAAAGCAAATGCAATCAAAATTAGACTGTGCCAGCAGTGCTCCCAGACCCCAAAACCCACCCACAAACACCCGGAACCCCCCCAAAGAGCACCTCAAAGACAAGCAAGTCAGCAAAAACGCAAAAAAAATTTGCCTCCGATTTGGTCAAAACCACTTTTATCCGGTATAGACCTTCCCAGCATTGGCAACAGAGCCGTCAACCCAGGCGAAAACAAGTAGAAGACCCCCAAACAGCCAAAAAGCAAAAGTACAAAAATAGCTACTTAGTCATTTTCAGGGCAATTTCCAAAATCACTCTGCGCGCGCTCTGCAGCTAGGCCCTAACTCCCCTCTGCCGCCATGGATTTGCTTCAAACCTCTTGCAATCAAAAGTGTCCATACCCAGCAGTGCTCTCAGATCCCCAAACCCACCCACAAACACCAGTAAGCCCCCCAAACAGGCACCAGAAAACATGATAGTGAGCAAAAAGGCAAAAACTTTTTCAAGTCCGATTTTGTCCAAACCAGTTTTATCCGGTATTAGACCTTCCCAGCAATGCCCCAAGACCCGCCAACTCACCCTCAAAGAAGTAGAACACCCCCACACGTGCAGAGTCTTTCTTCATTGGGCGTAATCCAGCCCTCTGCTTTGAGGGAAATAGGAGTCTGGAGGAGGAGGATAGAGGAGCATGTTCTTCTGAACTTGTGAACCTGAGGAATGATGACTGCGGCACCTTCTAGTCAATAAGCAAATAAGTGAAGACAGTTTTGCTCATGGGCTTGTTTTTGTGATTAGGTGATTAAAGTTTTTATTTATGTTAACTGTGCAAAACAAAGAAAGACAGACACACAAGAATAAAAGTGAATAAGGACGAAATAGAAAGTTATTGATTCATTGGCTCATTTTCAGGGCTCGGTGTCAGGGAATAAGAGTTCATCCTCATACTCTGCGAATTCAGGCGGGAGTAGGTCACCTAACAGAGAAGAATGTCCCTCATCTAAGTTGCTGTCCTCCTCATCTTCTTCCGGAGTGTATTCTCGTACTTTGTAATCTGGTGGTATGAGGTGCTGATTCATCTTGATCATTGTTAACCTCTACACATTTTTGGGCGAGAGGCGGGTCTTTTTGCAAGTTACAATGCCACCAGCAGCACTGAAAACACGTTCAGAAGACACGCTTGCGAGTGGGCAAGTCAAGTAGTTTATAGCCAGGTTGGATATCTCTGGCCACAATTCTTTTTTCCCATGCCAATACGCCAATGGGTCTTCATGAACATAGACCTCTGTTGAGTCATTCAGATAGTCCTGCACCATCGACTCAAGGTTCTCCACGGTTCCTCCACTTTGCTTACTTTTTGCTGTGACCTTTTGAGAAGCAAACCCAAGCTGAGTTAGCCAATCCTCTTCTTCACCCAATGTTACTGTTGTGTCTGGTGCAGATGATCCGGTTGCCGGTGTCTTTAACAAATGAGAGGTCACTTCTGCCACAGCCACAGGTGCAGAAGTGGATTCATTTGACTGGGGATGACCTGCTGATGCTGATGTACTGTCTTTTCCTTCAATTTTCTGCCGTTCTCTTTCAAACCTCATGGCTGACACAGCTAGCCTATGTTTGTACATTAAAACTTCTGCGTCACCAAAAGCAAAGAATGCTCTGCCTGCCAGTGCCTTTTTGTAGCGTGGATCCAGAATAGTAGCACAAATATAATGCTGTTCTGAGTGGATCATTTGAAGACGTTCATTGCCAAGTAGGCGCTGTAATAATTTCTCCGCCAAAACAAAGGCTTCTTGCTTTTCTTCATATTTTTCAAACATAGAAGACACCACCTTCAGTTGGTGCTCTAGCATGCGCAACAATGGGATAGCTTTTCCCAAATTACAGTCCTCCCTGCTGACTGCACGCGTGAAGACCTTAAAAGGACGAAGCCTGTCTGTCAGGCTTTTAACTAGCTCCCATTGCGCCGCACCTAGCCTCAGGTCCTTCAGAGCTGTACCCAGTGTTAAGAAATACTGATCGAGTACCGTTAACTGCTCATACAGACGCTCAAGCATGTAGAACAGTGTTTCCCAAATTGTGGTCCGCGGACCCACAGGGGTCATGACACATTCCCAGGGGGTCCGTAGGCAACAGTTTTAAAAGCACAGAAACATTTCTTGTATAATTAGCAGCTTTCCAGCAACAATAAAAGTGTCAAGAGAATGCCAGTGATTAATGTACCTGCTAGAGAGCAGGAGAGTTTTGTTCAGTGGCAGCTTTGATTTAACTAATGTAGCACAGAGGGTTAATGTGCCAACTGCAAAGAACGTGTAACATGCATCTTAAAAAGCTGTATTTTATGTGCCTAGGTTCGTTGTTACTGCTTTTGTCACAGAGTTTCTTTTGTTACTGTGCACTTCATAAGTGACAATCGTAATCTAGCAGAGGGACCTATAAACTGTCATCAAGGAGCTGCTTGCAAACTGCATGGTAGCAGTTAGTAACTTATATTTTGTCCCAGTTATTCACTATCCTGATGCTACTAAAAGATATATTTGGGTGGAAATACATTTTTAATGTTAAAGTCAATGCTAGCCACTGTGTTATGTTCTGAATCCTGAGTTTGTGCTTTTCCAGACCATGCACTCTTTAAACATTTTATACCCACACTATTTTACATGTATGATTCAATGTCTCTATATGTGTGTGATGTAAAGTGCTCTGACATCCTACAATGGTATGAGAGATGCTAAAAAACAAATGAAATACATGTGACAGAGGGTCTATTACTTCAATATAAAATACTAAGGGCCAGATGTACGATCTATTTTTATATGCGCGAACGGGTTCGCGAACCCGTTTGCGCCTGCAAAAACCTATTGGGCCAAGTACATAGAGTTGCAATTTGTTTGCGACTCTCTAAATAGGTTTTGCAACTTGCTATTTGGAAGGGGCATTCCCTTCCAAATAGCGAGTCTCAAAACCATGTACAAATGTTTTGTGGTCGCAAAACAGTCACAATTACCACCTACTTCTAGTAGATGGTAATGCATTCGCAAATGGTAAGGGCCCCATTCCCCTTTGCAAATGCATGCAAAAAATTTTTTTAAGGGCAGGCAGTGGTCCCAGGGACCTCTGCCTGCCCTTAGAAAATGAAACTAAAACGTTTCATTTACTTTTTTTTTAATGCATGGTAAACAGGCTCCATTTTTTAAACTGCTTTATTTAAAAGTGGTCCGAGACATGGTGGCCTGCAGAGCCCAGCAGACCACCATTGCTGGGAGGACTGGCATTCCCAATGGGCTAGCAAATTGCGAGAGGCTCATCAATATTAATGAACCTCGCAATTTGCGACCCCATTGGGAAACCCAAACAGTGTTAAACACACTGTTGTACATTTCATTTAGCGACTCAGAATTTGCCACTAGCAATGTGTCGCCAATTGCGAGGCGCTAAATGAAATGGTAGCCCATCTGGCCCCAAAATCCTTATTACTTTGAGTATTTGTTTTATGTGCACACGTGTGTATTTTTTTAGAATTACTGTTTCAATGTTTGAAATTTAACTCATACAAATTGCTTGGGGGTCCCCGGCTTCCAGTGGTGACTCAATGGGGGTCCTCAGGAGTCAAAAGTTTGGGAACCACTGATGTAGAAGGTTGAGTTCCAACGTGTTGGCACAGTGCTTAATTTGTAAAATATGAAGTGCAGGTGCTCCATTTTTTTAGGAGACCACGCCCACTTCACTCAGCTCCACCCACTTACTCTAGATGCCCCACTCACATCCTCAAAGGGCACTTCTGACCCATGTACCAGAAAATTAGCACATGGTGGCAAAGGTACATTTGGACCCTGGACAGATGCAATATGGGAGCTTCCATGCAAGATGGTGGCTGAAGTGAAGCAGCAAGTACTGGGTGCTCTACAGGACCTATCACAAAGGAATATAAGAGAGACAATGTTGAAAAGGAGATGCATTTTACATTTTTTAGGTCAGGATTACATGCTATCCCCACTTGAAAGGGCAATCCCTTTGTTTCACAGAATGTCAGCACGTCATGTAGATCTCCATTGAGCAGCTTCAGTCAACCCTTTCCCTTAATTTGTGCACATTCCTTTTCGTTACTGCTTTTTTCCTGTGTCACTGTTTTTCCATATTTCTCTTCCTCTTTATTTCCCCTTTTTTTGTTTTTGTCTCTCTGCTTTGGGTGAAAGTCTGATTAAGAAAAATAGGGAGCGGTCCCCGAAAAATAAGTGCTGGTGGGCCCCCCCGCAACAGCCTGTTCAAATAGCACTGGTAAAGCATATGTAATCTACCTTTCCATCGCGGTCATAGGCACCAACTTCCCAACTAGGTTTAGACCCAACACTCACCAGTACTTATATTCATATATACCCAGAATGTGTCAGCGCTCATAGGGTTAACGCATATAAGCTCAGTAACAGTTGGTTTTGGTTAAATTGAGAAGCTGGGTGAGCATGGTGAGCTGGGGTACTGCCTTAATTCACTGAAATGGGCCTGGTGTGGTGTTGCTACTGCTCTCAACGCAGTCGAGCTCACTTGAATGCTGCTGATGACTCATGGGGGGCGTGGCAATTTGGAACAAAATCTGCACATGAAGCCTGGCTGCCACGCAGACCCTACACGTGCCGGACCAAATCCAGCCCAAATTGCCTAATCAGTGTCCTGCCCAGCAGCAACACTGACCAAAGGGCAGCAAAAAACAGTAACATAGCTGCCAAAGTTTCAGATTGCTTATGAGTGACATTTTCATGGTTTAGTGTACTTATGAGTGACTTTCAAGACCAAATGTGTGACATTTAAAGTGACACTTTCGCACGAGCAAAATCAAGCAATGGAAATATCAGAAATGACACCCATTTGAGCAACAAGAAACTCTAAATAGATCTTAAAGCTGTTGCACTAACTTTGTCCCTTATGATAAAAGCAGTAACCCATGAAATTAGCCATATTAGCTGGTGGTACACTTTCTTTGCAGCAGGCATATTAACCCTCTGTGCTGCTTTATGAGAAGTCAAACTGCCAGTGGCCAGAACTCTAATTTCTTTCCAACAGGCACATTTATGATCAGTTCTCTTTGACATTTTTATTGTTGCCTAGAAAAGTGATAGACACATAAGTAACTCTGCAGCAGGTGCTTTTAAACGCATATGTTGTAATGTAAGCACAGCACCTCACCCCAGCTCAGTGTCAGGTGGGGCTGAACACCAAGCAATAAAACGATTTATGTGACAAAAGCAGTAACCCATTGAGCTATCCACATTACATGCATAGTACACGTTCTTTGCAGCACCTACATTAATCCTCTGAGCTACTTTATGGCAACTGCTACCAGACAAAAGCAAGAACATGAATCATGAGTTTCCTTTCACTTACCAACTCGCTCAGCAAAGGCAGTGGTTGGAAAAATAATGTCTTCATCGGGCTGGTGCTATGGCTGCAGCGGTCTGTGGACTCGCACATGCTCACAGCCGAGAGCTGCTCAGGCCAATTGCTGATGAAGACAGGAGCGTTCAGTGGCGGATTCTCATCTCTGTCTGCAGTACTGTCGAAGTTATCCTGAGAGCTCGTGTCTTTGCACACTGGAGTTCAGAGCAGGCCCGTGCCCTGTTGTGCCTTTTAAAGATACATACAGCAAGCTCTCACCGACCACTGGACACAAACAGGTGACACGCGGATATATGTCCAAAAACCAGGACTGTCCTTGCAAATGCGGGACCTCTGGTCTCCCTACCAGAGGGAAAATAACCCTGTTTCAATCACCTCCCTTCTACTACCAGCTTCGGCTAGCACCTCCCAGCTGTAAACCATTCCTTGAGTGTTAGTGGAGCTGTGAACAAAGTAAAAAGTCTTCACCACGTCTTGCTCTTGAGAATCCTTGCAGTGTGCACGATAGCACAAGGCCCACCTGGCTCTGGCATGCCGACTCTGCAAGGATAATAACAAACTGTGAAGTTCTCGGGAACGAGCCAGGCTGTGCTCCCCAACTTCGACAGACCCCTCTCTGCCTCACACAGGACATTTGTACCACTGCTGCAGGTTTTTTTTTGAATTTGGAAAGATCAAAATGAATATTTTCGAGGTTGCGCGCTTTACTACCTTTCTTATGGTCGGTTCCAGGTGCGGAACTCGGACATTGTTTGCCATAATTCCACGCCGAGGTCACCACAGGGAGCCATTCAAATTCAGCTCTCTGTTTCCAGGCACTGGACCTCACATGAGTAAAGCTCAGTGCCTCCGGAAGGCGCTCGCAACAGTAGCAAAGTGCGGGAAAGAGAACAACAAAAGCAAGGAATTGTTTCCGGCCTGACTGCATGCGCACAACAGTCTCACAACTCCAGTCGTCGAGGCCCGGCGGCCGCTTCTGACTGACCTCACTACCTTCCTGTAAAAGATGTGAGGTCATGATGCGGGCAGGTGACGTGAATCAGTGATCACTGTGACAGCGGGCGGGAATGTATTTGTGTCAATTATGCAGGCACAGAGGCAGCACTATTAGCCTGCCTGGCAGATTGTAACATTAAACCACTGACTCTCTCACCCACAGCCGCACCACTCTTCACCAGGGACTCGGGAGAGGAGAATAACACTGCGCAGAGGCCGTAGGTACATATACAAAATTTAAATATCGATCATCAATATCATGTGTGACATCATGTGCAGCAACGTGTGTAGATCCGGCCCTACAAAGGAAGTGCCGGTGCTAAGCACCTGCAAGCACCGGCACAAATTAAGCCCTGTGTTGGCACCTCCTGGATGAGTGCTTTCACTGGCATTCGACGTTCATGTAGCAGGCCCCTCAGATGCTTCCGGGCCTTAAAAGAATGGCTGAAATGGTTGCACATTCTTCGGCAGGTGGTCACTAACTCGCACACTGGACTTTCTTCATTCAAGAAATTTTTAACAACCAGATTTATACAGTGCGCCAAACACGGCACTCTGAAATATTTACCCAGCTCCATGGCCTTAACTACATTGGCGCCATTATCCGTGGAAACATAACCAATCTTGCGTTTTTTTGGGGACAGCCATTAAAAGACCTTTGTGTTAAACTCCTTCAAAATGTTTTCTCCTGTATGACTTGTCTCCATGCTAAACATGGCTAGTGTTGCATGTTTCCGAGAAGCTTTAAAAATGTTGTCTGGGTCAACACCTGCCCTTAGCTTTGCTGTAACTCCTGAAAAAGAGACCCAGTGTGCAGTGATGATCATGTAATCAGTGCCTGCGCCACTGGTCCACATGTCTGTTGTCAGATGTATAGTGTGAACAGCACTCTTCTGCAAAGCTGTCCCAATCACCTCCAGCACATCTTCATGTAGTGCTGGAACCGCAACTCTGGCAAAATAGAACCGGCTAAGAACCTTCCATTTAGGGCTGAGCGTTGCCACTAATTCTAGAAAACCAACCCCTTCCACAAAAGAAAAAGGGAGAAGGTCCAGAGCTAGCATGTTAGCCAGCTTAGTGTTATACAGACGCGTCAGTGGGTGGTTGCGATCAAATGGCGCTTCTGAAAAAAACATGCTTCTAATGGTGGGCTGGACCATGATTTTACGGGATAATGATGATGACTTCTTCGACCCAGTTACGCTCGCTGATGATTAACTTTTTCGCATTGGTGTCTCACTCTCTCCCACACTCTTAGTGTGGCTCACAGGGGGTGTGCTGCTGACAGGGGTACTGGGTGTAAGTGAAGTGTTTGACGCTTCTTCCTCCTCGTCATTATCAGATGAAACATCAACGTATACAGTTTGTTGACTTCCAATTCGGGCTTCCTTGATCTCCTTTAGGTGCGCAAGCCATTGGACAGTGTGCTGTCTCTCAAGATGACCTCTCTGGCCTGCGGTATCATAGTTGGTACCAAACTTACCACGACTAACTGCAAGCTTACAAATGCTACAAATGGCTATGTTTTCCCTTTTTGGGCAAACACTAAAGAAGTCCCAAACTGGGGACTTGAAATGTCTGTGGGGGGCAGAGGAGGCGATACTGGTGGTCATGCTGCTAATGCCAGATGAAGTGGAGGATGTGTGTTGCCGAACTTTAATACGTTTTGCACTTGCACCACCACTAATTGAGGGCGAGGTGGATGGAGGTCCCTTCTGGCGAGAAAGAAATATCGAAGCGGTAGGTGGTGGTGTACTCGTTAACTCCAATGATGGTGTTCCCATTGCCTCCTCGTCGACAACATCACGCTCAGCAGCTTTTCGGGCTAGGGTCAAAATGTCTGTTTGCTGCATGCCCGCTGAGGCTGGAGTGGCGTGTATGATGATTGCGTCGTCATCGTGAGAGTCGTCATCAGCAGGAGTAGTAGACGCCACTTCTTCTTCAGCACCACACTCCATAAGTACGAGAGTTTCGGGGACCTTCCTTTTACGCTTAGCTACCTTTGTCAGATCATGGTGTGCCTCACTCTCAGACGGCAGTGGTGGTTCCCAAGTTTGATCCATATCATCAGAAGGAGGTGGGCTTGAAGAAGATGTAGACACCATCCTTGATCTTTTCCTTGCTAGAGATGTGGAAGACAATGAATGATCAGGAGGAGTGACTTCCTCAAAAGATACCTCGGCTTGAATGTCGATTTCCTGATGTGCCCCTACTTCTGGAGGAACAACTATTGTAGGCACTTGTGTCCCTCCATGCACCTCTGCTTGCGCATCTCCTTGCGCTGCCTCTCCTTCCACATGTACTTGGGCTTGTACTTGCACATGTGGTTGTTGTTGCGGCTGTGGTTTTTGAACACTCATCAGATGAGTTACAACAACCTGTGTTGATTGAGGGAAATTGCTGCTACTTTCTTGTGATGAGCCAACATCACTGGTCGATGGTGATTGAACAAGTAGACTGGCTGCCTCTGCAGCACTCAAGGGCTTGGACTTAAGTTGGCGTGGTGGTGGTGGCACTGAGCCCAATGGAGCGGGGGTGCTGCTCCCAGCTTGGTCCCCAGCAGATCCTGCTGCTGCTGCAGGCGTACTTTTTTTTTATTCCCAAAAAATGTGGCGGGCGGCACACCAGTCTCCTTGGTAACTTGCTTCTTCTGCTCCTTACTGGCAACTTTCTTGCTAGAGGAGCTACGGGGAACTTTTTTTGGGGCCATCTTCTTCAGAGGTCAGAACAGCGGGCCTCAGTTGCACGAGTTGCAGAGTTGTCTGTGGCCAGACGTGACGGTGCATGACGTTATGCAGCACACACACACCTTTGCAGGACTTCTTCCTGGCACTGGCGGTTCTCTTGAGTCTTGTGTACCTAAAAGCAATGGAAGACAGAGGAACATCAGTTATACACCCCAAAAGTCGAATAACACATACAAATCAGCACAATCCCATGCCATCCATGCCCTCAATGATGTTTAAATTCAAGACACCCCACAGAAAGACTAGGCCCATGCACCACTCACTAGCCCTCGGCAAAAGGCCCCAACAGCAGCCAAGGAAATCGAAAAACACACAAAAATCAGCACAATCCCATGCCATCCATGCCCTCCATGATGTTGACATTAAAGAGACCCCACAGAAAGACTCAGTCCATGCACCACTCACTACCCCTGGGGAAAAGGCCCCAACAGCAGCTCAAAAAATAAAAAAACACACACAAATCAGCACAATCCCATGCCATCCATGCCCTTCATGATGTTTACATTAAAGAGACCCCACAGAAAGACTCAGTCCATGCACCACTCACTACGCCTGGGCAAAAGGCCCCACCAGCAGCCAAAAAAATCAAAAAACACACAAAAGTCAGCACAATTCCATGCCATCCATGCCCTCAATGATGTTCAAATTCAAGACACCCCACAGAAAGACTAGGCCCATGCACCACTCACTACCCCTGGGCATAATGGATGAAAGCTAGGCAAAAAGGGTGCAGGCCTGAGAACACTGCCTGCATTCAAAATGGCCCCTTGCCCCCCAGCACATGTCCTGCTTGTACCAGCACTCAAAATGGCCCCCACCCACATGGCCAGTACCCATCATCAACACCCCAAAAAATTGAAAAGCACACAAAAATCAGCACAATCCCATGCCATCCATGCCCTCCATGATGTTTACATTAAAGAGACCCCACAGAAAGACTCAGTCCATGCACCACTCACTAGCCCGGGGCTAAAGGCCCCAACAGCTGCCAAAAAAATCAAAAAACACACAAAAAGCAGCACAATCCCATGCCATCCATGCCGCGAGAGTTCGCGGATTGAGAATTTACCGAAAATCCGCAAAATCCGCGAGCGGAACGGATTTTCCGCCCATGCTTAACTGAGACCATACCCATAGGAATCTTGAGCAGGAATCCGCTGCAAACATGATATACTTGTAGGCCCCATCAGATTGTAAGGGGCCGCAGTGGTCTAAATAAACACAAGCAAGTGGTTTGTCAGCTATTAGTAATGGTGTCTGCGCTGGGTGTGTTATGGTAAAGCCTTTCATCTGCTGACAGATGTCGCATTTCAAGACCAAGGGGTCTTTAAGCATATCGGGTGGATCGCCACCGCTGGCCCGGCGATGGCGATCTGCCCGCCAGATTCTCCTGTTTCACCCCAGCCAAATTAGAATGTGGAGGGGCACTGCGGCGGATGGGAAAACTGTCAGCTACTTTTCCGCCAGTCGGATTCCCAGCCAGGCGGAAAAGGCCCTCAATATGGTGGCGGTGCCTGGCAGGCACCGCCATCTATATTAGGATGTGCATTTTTAGAGGCCTTTCCATGGCGGAGACTCCGCCAGGGAAAGGCATGCGGATATCACTTCGGGCTCCCGTGTTGGGCCACCGTGGCATGAGGGAGTGGGGGCTGCACTTGGGGGTACCATAGGTACCCCCTCAATTGGCATACACAAGGTGACAGGCACTACGCAGTGCCTGTCACCTTTTGCATGCCAATGCACCCCATTCATATTGTGCATTGCGGTGGGTGCTGCTGACAGCACCTCCCACCCCAATGGCTAATATGCAGGATGCAACCGCCAGGGTGGTGGGACAATCCTAATTGGCATAGCGGGACTGCCGTACCTCTGGGGTTTCAGTTTCGTTTACCGTTACGGCGGCGGGCAAACAAAGTCCGCCAGCCATTGTAATGGGCCCATAGTCTTTAGTATGCTTTGTTAAATCTGGCCACCAATAGCTCTGCTTCAACAAGGAAATGGTTGTTGTAACCGCCGTGTGCGGGGAGTCCAAACCCTTGTGTGCCGCTAATATTAAGCCTTGCCTACAATCGATCGCATGGGGGAAGAGCCTTAGCGATGGACTCGGATAACTTCCCTCGCCGTTCCGGCAAGGGAAGATATCCGAGTCCATCGCTAAGGCTAAGGCTCTTTCCCCATGCGACCGAGCAAACCGCTGACGCACCGGACAGCAATACCTGCCGTTCCGCGGGAGACCGATCCCCGCCCAGCTTACCCTACGGAACTATACATCCTTCGAGTTCCCCCCTGGATCTGTACACCTGGCCCGACTCGTTGCAGCCAGCCCCAGCTATCATGGCTTGTAAAAATTAGGCAATATCTTGTCCTGATGATGATCCCTATGATTCTGTAAAAGGGATCGAAACGCCGTCTACTCTAAAAAACACCATATACTGTGTATTGTACTAATTGCCAAGGTTGGCAAGTAATGGTGTTTAATGGAATTTCTGTTATTGAAATATTTACAGGAAATAACAGCTTCAGCCTAAAAATTCTGTTCTATTCTCTGACTTTTTTCCTCTTTATGCCAAATTGTACATGTCTGGGTACAGGCTTGTGCCCTTCTCTATGGAAATGTTGAAGGTATTCCTTCAGAATATTCATTGCTAAAAGTAAAAATTGGACCTCTGTCCGGCTGGACAAGTCACTATTCAATATAGTTGCCATTGTGTCTATATTTATTTTGTGCTACTATTTTTTGTGCTTGGGACCACTGTTGTTTTTTCAAATGTTGCCAAAATTCAGGAAGCCCAGAATCGATTGTAAGTTTTTCAATAATTTTGGAGGTTAGAGCAGTGCACCTGTTTCTAAAAAATGTTGGGTTTTATTACGGGAAACAAAAGGATTGTTTATTGGAGATGTTCATGTTTCAATTACCCCTTGGAATTCAAAGTCGATTTAAGATCTCTCTGACCTGTTTTTTAGCTTCTTGCTTTATTGGATATGTGAAACTTTTAACGGAATCACGGGGTGGGTTGAATCCTCATCCCATTCAGCATTGTTTTTATATAATGCTGGAGCAAGGGCTACAGCCCACTCCCTTGCATATGTGTGTTTGAAATGAATAGGAATGGGGTCAGAAAAGGCCAGTAAAATTACTGTTTCTCCCCTCGGGCACTCCATAATAAATGCTCGCGGCCAATCTGGTTCAGCTAATAGTACGTCATAGCCAAATTTCAGGTTCTCCCAAAAGAGACCTTTAACTTTCCTGGGCTTATCCCCCTCTATCTGGAGTGTTCTTTCATATAACTTATGCGGGGCACCCATCCTAGTATCAGGTTTTTTCCACATTGAAATAATCATTCAAGTCTGCTGTCACCAGAAATTCCATCAGGTTCTGGTGAGCTATTGTTACTTCTGCCACACTGTCTAGCATTGTCAGAGCCCATTCCCCGTTCAGAAGTTGTGCCCCTAGAATTCTGAGCATGTCTGATCTTCAGACTCGCAACCTTCTTCTTCATCAAATATCTTTTGATTAGTTTTAAAGATATCAGGTTACATACAAAAGACAAAAGTAACTTGTTGGTGGAGGAAACCACATAGCAGGTCAACAACCAAGCAGTAACAAGTGCCAGTAGATTAAGTACAGTTTGTGAACTAGGAATCAGCAGTTGCAGAATGGTGTTTAGTGGAAAACTATTGTTTCCTCCCCAACTCCCCCCTGAAAGTCCAGAACAAATACACTTTACTTTATTGCATGATTAATAAAAATCTTTGCAATGACACTTTATAAAAAAATACTGGAAGAATTTCACAATCATGAGTTTTACAAAAAAAAATAAAATCAATAAAAGAAAGTTAAGAATATGGACGAAAAGTCCATACAAAGTAGTACAATGAATTGCATTTGTGTAAAAAAGAGACCGTTCAGCATTTACTAAGTCTTTGTTTGTCAGAAAAGAGTTTTCTTAAGGTGCAGAAGCGGGTCATTATGAGTCTAATTCAATTGCTGGCCTCTGGATTTTGGATTTTATTAACTGTTTTCATGAAGCGCACTAGTCGGCAGGCTAGTTGGATATGTTCTCCTTTAAAGCTGATCAGCAGGGCTTGTCTGCGAGTTCGCACACCGTATTGATTCCAGAGCTGGGTTAGTTGGCCCCTTCGGGCACTGTCTAGGGCTTTACAGCTGCATAACAAGTGTAAAACGTCCTCATTTGGATTATCGCAAAGCCTGCAGTTGGAATTGGATTTCAGGCGTTTCCATGGGGTAAAATGGGCTTTTAACTGGATTACTCCCATCCTCAGCCGCTGGAATTCTTCCTTCACCTTCCTTGAAAAGCTGGTAATAATCATTCAAGTATGCTGTCACCAGAAATTCCATCAGGTTCTGGTGAGCTATGTTACTTCTGCCACACTGTCTAGCATTGTCAGAGCCCATTACCCATTCAGAAGTTGTGCCCTTAGAATTCTGAGCATGTCAGATCTTCAGACTCGCAACCTTCTTCTTCATCAAATATCTTTTGATTGGTTTTAAAGATATCAGGTTACACACAAAAGACAAAAGTAACTTGTCGGTGGAGGAAACCACATAGCAGGTCAACAACCAAGCAGTAACAAGTGACAGTAGATTAAGTACAGTTTGTGAACTAGGAATCAGCAGTTGCAATATAGTTTTTAGTGGAAAACTATTGTTTCCTCTCCAACTCCCCCCTGAAAGTCCAGAACAAGAAAAACTTAAACTAAGGTGTCACGGTCAGAAAAAAGAAAACTTATGTAGCTGGTGTCTTTGCTATGAAAGGTCACTGTCAAAGGGGCAGAGGGCCCCACTATCTCAGGAAACCTGACAACAACCGGGGAGTGTTAATGGCAGTTTTAGATATGAAAGAGGTGGAGTGCTCGTATCCTCATGCCACATGCAAACAGGGATAGTCTCTTCGATAGGTACTCAACCAGAGGTCCACACACATATTCAAATCCCTTGGGGGCATCCTCTACAATATCTGACATTCTCTCCATCGCCAATGCCCTCCACAGCCTGACATATCATTGTTTGAGGGAAGGTGCCTCCGTCTGCTTCCGGGCTGTGGCCACAGCCATCTTGGCCGCCCCAAGGCAGAGCCACAATACTGAGCGATCCCCAAGCGTCAGGTTCTTCAGCCTATTGTCCTGGACCCCTAGGAGTGTATGTGCTATTGTATCAGAAATCGGGTACCCCAAAATCTGTTTGATCTGAGCCAGGACCTCTTTCCAGAAGGGCTTGAAGCGGGGGCAGTCTCACCAGATGTGCCTAAAGTCACCCAGCTGCCCGCAATCCCTTCAGCACCTGTCCGAGGCGCTAGGGCAGATGGTATGCAGCCTCTGAGGATGTAGGTACCAGTCGTACATGATTTTATAATGGGTCTCATGCAGAAACATAGAGCGGTTAAACTTGGGAATGTCTCTGTATAATGAGGACCATTGTTTCCTCTGCAGGGGGGAATCCAAGAGTGTATCCCTGAAGCTTTGGTGTCTCAGGGTGTGCCCAGATCTCCTCTCCTGCAGAAGATAGTAGAGAAAGGAGATGGCTCCCCTTGAGGAGGCCCCAAATTGGGCAAACATCTCGATGGGAAGCGACCCCCTGGTGGCGGCCTGCCATACTTCTGGTTGTATCACCCAATGTTTAACTTGTAGATAGTAGAATTCCTCTGTGGAGTGGAGCCAAAATGCCATGGAGCACTCCTGGAAGGAAAGCAGCCTTCCATCCTCGAGCAAATGAGACAGCATAAGGCACCCCCTCCTGCCAAGGGCCAAAGGGCCCCTCCTGCATTGCCGGGGGAAACTCTGGGTTAAAGTGTATAGGTATGTATGGGGAAGGGAAGGTGGTAAGAGGAGTGGATCTTTTCAAAACATCCCGGACCTCTAGGGTGGTTGCCGTTGGTGTACTAATGTAGGCGTTGAGTGGTTGATGTTCCTTGCGCTTCCACAAGAGGTCCCAGATTTTTCGCCCTGTGGCTCGCCTATCCATGTGAAGCCAGGCCTTTTCCGATTCCCTGTGGGACCACTTCGTGACAACCCTCAATTGGGCTGCCCTATAATATCCCCGGAAGTCAGGTAAGGCCTGCCCCCCCTCCTTCCTTGGTTGGGTCAGCACACTTGAGGATAGTTCACCTTATTAAGGTTTTCCAATTTGGGGGTGAGTATGATGCCCAGGTAGGTGATGTCTTTGTGGGTACTACTGAAGGAGGATGTGCCCTCGATATCTTGCATCGCTTCCCTTGGCACAGTTCAAGAGAAAGGACTTTTAGAGGTTAACCTAGAAGCCTGAGGCTCGCTCGAACAAAGCGTGCTCCGCTATTATATCTGGTAGGGAGGACTATGGCCTTGTGACAGACAGAAGCACGTCAACCACAAAGAGGGATATTTTGTGTTCATCCATTCCGAATGATACTCCTCTTATGTCTGGGTTGGAACCGATGGGCTCTGCGAAAGTCAAAATACTAAGCACAAATAGGAGGGGGGAAAGGGGGCAGCCCTGTCAGGTTCCCCTTAGGAGAGTGATGGAGTCCGAGGTGACCCTGTTTACTTGGACCTTAGAGCAGAGTGCATGATAGTTCACTCTGAACATCCCAATAAAAGGTTCGGCAAACCCAAATTGATGCGGAGTACGGGTCAAAAATGCCCAGTCCACCCGGTCAAAGGCCTTCTCCGCATCCAGCGCGAGAAGGACTGAGGGTATCGTCTTCCTTTGGGCTTTCTCAATGATATGCATCACTCTTCGTAGGTTGTTGTGGGTTTATCTCCCCTTGATGATTACTGCTTCATTGGCCCTCACCAAATATGGCATAATATTTTCTAGGCGAGTAGCCAGGAGTTTTTAATAAATCTTGGCGTCCAGGTTAAGGAGCGCACAGAGGGAAGGATCCTTTCCCTGTTTGGGGATGACCGAGATCAGGGCTTCGCCCATCGAGGGGGTCAACTGTTGCTTGGCGGCAATGTCGTTAAAATGCATTACCAGTCAAGGAACCAGTTCAGGAGCGAATGTACGGTAGAAGTGGGAGTTGAGATTTAGACCATCAGGGTCAGGTGCTTTAGGAAGCTTAAGCGAGTCAATCTCCTTATTGACCTCTGCTGTGGTGAAGGGGCTGCTCAGCTCCTAAATGGTGAGAGTCGGTACCTGGGCAGTGTGAGGCCATCTAAGTATTGGTCTTGGGAATCCGGGTGGTTTGCCGAAATCCCCAAAGCCTTGGCCTTGCCAATTTTGCTTTGGTGAAGGACCCCCTCTTCATCTACTATAGCCTTGATATAGGTTTTCTCCTGGCGGAGTCGCAGCTGTTGTGCCAGCAATAAGCCCATCCTGTCCCCACTCATAGCTACGTGTTTAGAGGAATAACAGAGTCTTCTCTGCCCCATTGGTGTAAATCGCCCGGTGTTCCCCCTTAACCTGGGTGACCCTACGGAGGGTCTGCACCGAAGGGGAGGCCTTGTGGTCACTCTTGGCGCTGCGTAGTTCGCTCTCGAGGAGGAGGCGTTCTCCATTGCGTTGCTACTTAAGCATGGCCTCCAGCTTGATACATTTCCCTCTGATTACCACCTGAAAGGTGTCCTAATTGTTGGCTAGTGAGGTATGGTCCGGATCATTGAGGTCAAAGAAATCTGTAATAGCTTTCTGGAGTTCACCTCGGAGCAGCCTATCCCTGCATAGGTAGTTGGGGATGTACCATTGAGCGAATTTGGAGTATGGGGCGGGCCAATTTAAAGTCAGCTCAAGTGGTTCGTGTTCTGAGAGGCAGATTGGACGGAACTGGATCCTGACACCTCCGCTCTCCGCGCGCCCGATGCCTGGGTCGTGGTTGGCAACTCAATGCCCAGCACAGCCGCCCTCTCATCTAGCTCTGTACAATGACAGATCTATTGTCTAAAGTGAAAGCAATCCCAAAGGGGTAAGTACAGCGATACCGCACCTTGTCGTCTCTTAAGGCTGTAGTAACGAGTCGGAATTGTTGGTATCGGGCCAGTGTGGCTTGGGCCACATCTTGGTAGAGCGAACATTCTACATTTTGGAAGGAGATCTTATCCATGGCTCGGGCTTTCAGGAGGATCATCTTCTTGATTTTGAAGGAACTGAATTTTGCTCGCATGTCACAAGGCTTGCGAGCATCTCCTGAGCCCCAGGGTCCCACTCTGTGCACTCTCTCCAAACGTACCTCCGGCTCCTCTGCATCTCTAATTATTGTAGAGAAGAGCCCCACCATGAAGGCCTCTAGATCCGGGCCTTTGAATCCTTCCTCCAAGCCCCTCACCCGTATGTCCCCCCGACGGGAGCAGTTCTCAAGGTCCTCACAGCGGAGCATCGTGGCATTCAGCTCAGCATGAATATCGTCTGAGTGGGACTCTAAGGGCTGCATGCGAGCCTCCAGTTCCTGTTGTTTGGTTTCCAAGTCAAGGGCACGGGTCCCAATTGAGTCTATGTCACATTGCAGGGCCACTAAATGACCTCCCATTGCTGCCTTAAATGCTTCAAAGGGGGCCCCAATGTCGGCCTTGATGTCGTCCCAGAGCTCCTGTTTAACTTCCCGGAGTGAGGACAGTAGTTCTTCCCTAGTGAGCGCATTGTTGGTGCCAGCCCTCGTGGAGTCATCTGTAGCTGCCCACTTGGTGGTGAAGGAAAAGAAGCTGGAGACCTTTGGGGGCTGCGGCCTTTTGGGTGGCATACGGATCATCTTCTCATCCTCTGCCGAGCCCACCTTCTCCGCGAAGCAGGTCATGGGGGCTTTGGGGCTATAGTGACTCGCTGCTCCTGCACAGTCTTGCTGTACTGGTTACTCCCTCCTCGGGCAGAGGGGTGTGATGGTGTGGTAGCAGGCTGAGGTAAGGCGAGCGAGTGGCGTAGGTGCTCCATCTCCTTCCAGGGTAGTGAGTTAGCCATATTGATCAGCTTCAAGTGCAGCTCCAGGGGCTAGTGGGGACTGTATTTCATGCTTTTAACCCTCCTACTGTTGGGGGTATTTGCTGGGTCAGGCTAGCAGGTAGCACTGCCTATTGGTTGTGATGTCCTTATGTAGAGTGGGTCCCCTTCTCTACATTAACACTCCACAGCATGTGGGAGAGCCTCTCCGAGGTACAGAACTAGTACCTGGCCATCGCAATCTTAAGGCCAGGCACTGCCCACAGATGCTTCCATGTGTGAGTAGGTACAGTAAGGAAGGGACCCCCTCTTATTCTTAACTGTGAAAGTGCCAGCATCTTAGATGGGCCCTGTGCTGCTCCAGCCCCCCCAAGAGGCCCGCTCCAATCTACAGGCTGATCGGTGGGAGAGTACCCCCTGCATGGGTGCCAGTGCCCCCAGCTACAGGAAGTCATGCCACTCTCAGCGCCCGCAGTCCCCGCTCACCATACAGTCAAGGAGTGTCTCTGGCAGTAGGGAATCACTCGCTGGGCCCCCCTCAGGGGGTATTGCTTCGGTGCCTGGCTGCCACCATCTTAGTGCCAGGCACCCTGTTTCCAGGTCACCGCTGGCAGGCTGGTCGCTAGGGAATGGGAACCACTCCCCGCTCCTCACCGATAATGGAATGGAAATCAGCACCGGGGATCTCCCTGCTCGTCCAATTCCCTGGGGGGTCCCTGCTGCGGCCGCCGATGGTGCTGAGATGCAGGCACTGCCGCTCGCTTAGATGCCACTGATTCAGGATGCTGGGCTGTCTTTTTGCTGGGATAACACCCGGGGGCCCCGCACTCGAGGCTGTCAGTGTCTACAGCCCGCGAATTTATTGCGGGAACACCCGCCGTTCACGAAGCCCCTGAGCAGGCTCTGACTGATGAACTTGGCACCGGCTACCACTTTACATCGGCCCGGGTGACAGCGAGAGATCTCCCCCACTCCTCTCTCTGCCCTGGGAGGGGGTCTTTCTTGCCACTACTCATCACCGTTCAGCTCAGCGGCACAAACATCCATCTTAGCATTTAAGGTGGGACATGGGGTGCCCATTGGACTACTAGATTGTCTGGGCCTGGCGAGGAGCCGATCAGATCACGTCCGATCGGCCATGATGGTTAGCCATGCCCCCTTCGGAACATTATTCTTTTTGAACTGTCTCTTTTGCATTGGTTTTTCTTCTTTTGGGAAGTATAGTCTTGAGCATGACGCTTGTCTCTGGGCCTTGTACGCTCTTGTTGTCTGTCTGACTGTCCTTCCCTCTCGGAGGTCTTCGATTAACCCTGAAAGGAACAAGAGGAACGTGTATCAGTATCCTGATACCTGTCAGGTTTCTTAATATTATCCTTAAGGTTATACCTCCTTTTGGAGGGCTCCTGTGGAGGTGATCTACCTCTGGATTGAGATCTGTTAACCTTAACTTTTTGTTTTTTGTTATTGTCCAACTTCTTTTTAGATAAAGCAGGTGTCTGCTTGGCAGTGAGCTTTTCAGGAATGCCCATTAGTTGTGGTTTTAATGCTTTCCCACCCAAACTATCTCTGCCTAATTCTGCATATGCTGCTTCAATAATTTTAGGTAGTTCACGTTCCTGTTGTATAGGACTGAGGGCCATATTATCAAGAAAGGGCGATAAATTATCGCCGCTTTTATCGGCAGGAAACTGCTGTTACATCGGCGATAATGGGCTTGATAATATGCCCTTGTGAATTCCCATAGAGCCCAGGTTAACACCAGAACGTGGGCTTCTATGGGAATTCACAAGGGCATATTATCAAGCCCATAATCACCGCTTTAGCGGCAGTTTCCTGCCGATAAAAGCGGCGATAATGTATCGCCCTTTCTTGATAATATGGCCCTGAATTCTCTTAGGCGTTAGTGAATTGCCACTGATGCTGCCTCCCCTTTAATATTTACCTAGTAATTTCATCCGTAAGTTCAGAGTAGGTTCTGCTCCGTACTCATTTTGTATTTATCTTAATACATCTGGTATTACAGCTAATGACGGGATACCATGTGTTCTGGTGTAAATGGCAGCAAAGACCGTATCCCAAGTGCTACAATCTTCTATGGGTAAGCAGATTGTCAGCATTCTGCGTTTCTCATCAGGGCTGGCATTTGGGAATGCTGTTTCTAACTGTGTCATTTTCTGAGCTACCCAGAATGGCATTTGGTCACGTTTCGTGGGCATTTTACCCATTACTGCGTGTAACGTTTGTGGTGTATTTTAGTAGCTGTACTCTGAGTAGGAGCTGTACTTGTTGTAACCATTGCGGGTTGGACTGTAAGTGCCCTCATGACAAATTGAGTCATGTTTCTGTAAATTTGTATCAAATCTTTGTGCTGTATAAGTAATTCATCTTGTGGCATTGTCTCAATGTCAGGATGTGGTTTGTAGGCCGCTAATATTGGCCATGTTGCCCGTTCTCTTCCAAGTGGCCCGGTCCTTACTCTACTTCTTGAATTAGGGAAGGTACCTTTAAACCAGTATAAGTGTTCCTGATACATTAGCGGAACTTCAATGTCCTCATACCGACCATATTCCATTGGTGTTTCATCTTCTGTGTTGTAATGAAATGTTTTGTTCGTGCATTTGCTGCTGGGGATGTAACCCATGAATAAAATACCTCTGTTCGATATGCTTTGTGTGCCTCAATCACCAACACTACTACGCCACCCCTAGCTGCTAAACCATGCGCAAGCAGTTTTAGGGTGACTACATGTCTAACATTTGGTGCAAACTGTATTCCATTGCATTTTGCTCGTCGTCCAAGAGGGTCAATGGTTTCACAGTAGGTCTAATTCTCCGTCCTCTGTAGTCATTATGTTTAGAACATGGAATAACTTTTCAAGGGAATTAAGATCAGGTGTTTTGCACAATTTTACGAAACAATTGTACTTTAAGCTTGATTAACCAACAGCCAAATAATAGGATTTTTTGCCTACTCAGCTGCGGCAGAGTTGATGCCCACTCACTCCAGACTTCTCTGGGTTTTCTGCACGACTGAACTACTCAGATTCTACTGTTAAATAAGTACCCAACCAACGTTGGTGGCACCATGTCGTCTAGTTCCTATATGACCTATACACGATCTGCACGTTTGGATAATATAAACTGTGGGATTGGTGGCAGATTCCGTACACCCCAACCGGGTATGTTTGCCTTTCTGTATCAGCTAGCTCATAGTGCCTCTATAATCTCCTCTTCCCAAGGAGAGAATAATTCCTGGCAACCTCAGACCATGACAACCCTGATCCCTCTGGATTGTGGAAACAGTGTACTACCTTTCGTTCAGTCACTCGTGCTTACTTAGTTTCTCTCAGAGAGATACACAGAATAAACATTCAGGTGTTTTACAATAGAGATTTATTGCACAGTTGTTATTCTAGTGTAGAATAGATTGGCTGCCGTTAGACAGTAGCACATATATATATATGATTAGCAGTACAATGAAAGTAAAAGGATGGTATAATTCCACCATCTCGCAGTAGTCATGAATACATACAGGTATATCAAATACATAACAGTAAAAGGTGAGTACTCCTCCGATGCTTCCTAACTAGATGTATCTAAGTGTACCTAGCATGGGTATAGGTGTTAAACCAAGAATCCCTCCAGGATTTAGTCAAACCCTATTAACTGAAGTTAGAGACTGTGTTCTCGAGTTGGACACTCCGCAAGGGATGTTTAGACCACTGTGGGTTGGAGTAACTGCATGCAGGAACTTCAGCATCTCTGGTTAGTGTGTCAGCCAGAAAGTCTTGGTCTCCTCTCTCTATCTAAGCAAGATGTGGTGTATATATACCCAAAGCTCTCCAAAGGGGTCCTACCTTGCTGTGTTACTGTGTCGGGTTGAAGGATTTTGTTGGGCCTGAACTTTATACAGAGATATTATACAGGAGATGGTAGTCCTGCTGTGCTTTCAAGAAACCTCATGCATAATGTATGAGATTCAAACTAGGAAAAATCTGCGTTCTGAATGAAGTGCTGTATCTAGGAAAAAGGTCAGTGCCTATAAACCATTATGTGTGTAATGTAGGGAAGGATATAGGTGAAGAGTTGCGATGCTACCTGTGCCTATATTAGGGTACCTATATGGAATATAACAGTACTTCTGACAAAACTACACTCCATGCCACATATGCCCATTCTTGAAAATTCTAGGCCCATATCTGCTATAGTAGTCTGCACCTCTGACTTTCTGGCTGGATATTGTTGCTGCTGCCTCTAATGTAGGTGGTCCTCAAGCTTCCCTCTGGTAGATCACCAGTTGGAGACATTTTCTATGATTGGTTTTAAAACAATATAAGTTGGACATGGTCTCACATTAATATTATTTGTTCGTTCCTCTAGAGAGAGCTTCTCACAATTTGTGCATTGCACTAGTTCTGCGTCAGTTTTTGATTCCCAATGAGTTTGGGTAGCAATGGATAGTTTGATGTTTGTTTGGAAGTTATGTTGTGTTCGTGAGTTCAGATATTTAAAGTTTTTTTTTAAACTGTTGTTTTTTTAGAACTATTTTGTTAAAATAAAGTTAAACCAATATGTTACTAAACAGCTTGACCCAACTTTGTCATTTGTATTTGTGACTACTGATGTCATTGCAAACTCTGGTGTTACTGTGAAGAATGTAAATGCATTTTTGATGTAGTTCTTTCAACAAATGAATACAAAGGGGAAAGTTAAATAGGTATCTTACTAAATAGCTATACTGAAACTTTATGTAAAATATGTCTATATATGTTTTACACTTTGTAAAAAAAAACGGTATTCGCAGTGTGTCTTTGACAATTGCACTCATAGAATCACACAGGCACTACCTTTGCAATCATCAAGGATGTCCTTTCTCCACCTTTCTGCAAATGTTCCTCCTGGCACATTACTAGTTGGGGGATGAAGTCCCCTTGGCTAATGAAGGTCGTTGGGGGCCAACTACCCCTCCTGTTACCTCCAGCAAGTCCCACAGAGTGAGTTTGCTAAGAGGTCTTTGGAGACCATAAAACCCTTTCTCTACCACTCTGCAAACGTGATTACTATTGAAATTCATTGGAAAACCAAAGGTTACAGGGATATTATAGTTAGGAATTAGCATTTAAAAATCCTTAGAAATTCACTGAAAAAAATAAGCTACAGGGACGTTATAGTTAGGCAGCCATTTCACTCATAGAAAACAGGAGAAATTCAGCAGTTATAGCTATATCTCACCCCCCACAATGCACTGCTTATTACCTCACATATTACATCACTTATGAGAATGTCAGTGACATCACTGATGACATCAATGATGACATTTCAAATGACATCACTGATTACATCATCCACAGAACCACTCACACCCCATACAACTTCTAATATGCCCAAACACACCCCTCTACAACCACTGACTGTCAGGATCTATGTCTTTCCCAATTCTCCTCTGCTTGGTTATTTTTCTAAATTGCTTGTGATCTGTATCAATGCTTGTTTGTATCAATGTTTGTTTACTCGTGACTTGTACCAATGCTTGTTTTGCCTTATGTCTTGTACCAATGCTTGTTTGTTACTCTTAGTGTACAAATCTTCTGGGAGCTCTTTTGTCCCTTTGCAGTACCGGTAGCTTGGCTTCTGGTTTATAAATAATGCCACGCCCTGAATCCATGCGAATTATTATGGAGCTTTCCCGAGAGAAGACGTCTTGGTTCCCGGTCCGTTCCAGAGACTACAGATTCCTTCGAAGGCCTTCAGTAGCAGTTTCAGACCTATGGTAGTGTCCTACCACGAGATCCGTTGAAAGAAAACACAGGTAGGATCCTTCCGTTTTTAAGTTCACAAGAGCTGTCTGTAGCACGTCGGCAAGGGCTCCCGGCTGGGTGCGCCTTTCATTTCTTTATGCGAAACCCTTCACAGAACTCGGCAGTAATTTCTCAAGCTGCCTGCTCGCTTTCAACCTTGAAACAAAATGCCTTTTAGACACGCAAGTGCATAATTGATATGTTTATGTTCGAACTTAGAAAAGCCGAACTTGGTGATAATGTTTTAGAACTACAACAATTATCGAGTTTAATTTAAGAGCTCCATGATATTTGGGATATATTTCTGACTTTACGAAACCAGTATTAGACGTGAAACTCTTTTATGCATGAGGTCAAATGCTAATGCTAATAGGGTGTTTCTTTCAATGATGCTCTAAATGTTTATTTGGTTTTTCTTTCAATGATGGTTTAATGCTTATTTGGTGTAAGATTCACTGATAGTTCATTAGTCATTATTCTTTGAGTACATGGTGTAACTGAACAGAAGCTATAATTTAATCAAGATTTTGACATCAGTAGTTGAAACCCAATTTTACTTTAGAATCATTGCACTGGAATGCTAAGAAGGTGATTTGCCAATTAGTGTATTAGACTAACCAGTCTTTTCCAGGTAATTGAGTCTAAGTCATCTACAGAATCCCTTCAACAGCGTGTTCGAAGATCACGTGTTCCAGTTGTTTTCTTTTTTCTCGTTCCAGATCTCCCTCCCCGCAGTACCCAACCTTACCTCCCCTCGTCTAGCCACTTTGATCCTCTGCGGAACTTTCTAAGTACAGAGTCGAAGCTGCTGGAAGGTGGGCTTTTGGATACTGCTCCTGAGGAACATAGATTACGATAAAATTGTTAAAGTCCCTGACACTGACATACCCATTCACAGACCTATACCATAATTCACACACCCACTCACTCATCTATAGAGCCACTCAACCACCCACTCACTCAATCATACAGTCACTCACCCATACAGCCACTCATACAACCAATTTCTCACCAATTCTTTATTTTTTAAACTGCTGTTTCTTAGAATATTTTGTTAGAATAAAGTTACACCCACTCACCCAATCATATAGTCACTCACCCATACAGCCACTCATACAACCTTCCTTATATAACCAACATATAACCAACCTTCAGCTCCCTGGTTCACGGAAGCTCTGCGACTGGAGAAACAAAAATGTCGCAGACTGGAAAGGCGCTCGAGAATGAACAATGAAGCAGAGGAAAAAGAGAGCTATAAACATGCTCTAGCTAACTATAAAAATGTACTAGATACTGAGAAAAGGACCTTCTTCACCGAACAAATAGAATCATCAAATAACTCAGTAAGACAACTGTTCCAGGTAGTGAAGAAGTTTACTACTCTACCTAATAGCTCAGTATCAGTGAGCAGCCAATCTTTATGTGATGACATTGCCTGTGCTTTCAGCAATAAAGTCAATGACATATACAACATCTTTGCTGCCACCTCTAATAAGGCAACTGAAGTGCTTTCCCTATGCAAGGCTTGCTTTCCTTTCTAAAATAGTCGAGAAAATAATGAACAGCCAACCTACTCAGTTTATTCAGGCTAATGACTTACTCAAGCCTTCCCAATTTGGCTTCTGTTCAGGGTATAGCACCGAGACAGCTCTTATCAAGGCTACTGAGGAGATTAGAGCAGTGATGGATAAGGGCGGTGCCTCTGTTCTGATTCTCCTGGATTTGTCAGCGGCCTTTGAACCGTGCACCATGACACATTGCTAACACGCCTTGAACACAAAGGGATCAAAGACCATGCTCTTGCTTTAATATCATAATTTCGGAAGAACAGAAAACAGACAGTGTCCCTTGATCAGTATCAGGCAACTCCCTATGTATTGCCGTGTGGGGTTCCTCAGGGCTCGTCACTTAGTCTCTTGTTGTTCAATGTCTATGTCTCTAAACTCGAATTTGAACTTGTACCATTAATATAGCAGTTCGCTTAATTTGACATCTTATGCCGACGATGCGCAGATTGTTGTCGCGGCATATAAAAACACTCTATCCCCGGCATTGCAGTTTCAGCACTGCATGAGAGAAATTAGCCTCTGGATGGGAAGACATTGATTATAGCTTAATTAGGATAAAACCGAGTGGTGACCTTCGGTAATCTCCAACCAAATTGGGATGGACTGTGGTGTCCAGACCAATTAGGACAGACCCTGGAAACAGTAAAAAAGGCCAAAAACCTTGGAGTTCTGATAGATAAGAATCTTACTTATGCACAACAAACTAATGCTACTGTTTCAGCCTCTTTCTATCTACTGAAGAAACTCAAGAAGGTCTGCCTTACATTCCCTATTAACTCAGGAAAACAGTTGTGACCACCTTGGTGCGGTCTAAGCTAGACTACTGTAACAGTTTATATCTTGGATTACAGAAACAGCACCTAAAGAAACTTCAAATGGTGCAGAATGCTGCAGTCAGGCTCCTATTGAATATACCTAAGCATCAATCTGTTAAAGAAGAGATCCGGAAGCTCCACTGGTTGCCTGTGGTGCAACGCTTCAAGTTCAAGGTACTCTGTCTTGCCTACAGAATTCTGAATGGGACAACACAAGTACCTCTGAAACATCTCTTTTCGTGGTACCACCCAGGCAGACAATTAAGGTCCACAAATGCCAGACTTATGCTGGTTCCCAGGATCTGAATTGCGAGCTGGGGAGGTCAGAGTACAGTCTATTGTGCAGCTAAACTACGGAACACTCTTCCTGCTGACATGAGAGATGCTAACTCTCTCTTTTTCTTTAGGAAAAAATTTAAAACGTGGTTGTTTTCAAACTAATTCCTCCTCTTCCATATCTAAAGATTCTTACTCCAGTTCAGCGCCAAGACACCCCAGGGTATACGTGCGCTTTAAAAGTTTCATCAACATTAACATTAATATTACAACCAGTTACTCACCCATACTTTATCCTTTTAAACAGCTGTTTATTAGAATATTTTGTTAAAATAAAGTCGAACCGATGTGTAACTAAACAGCTAGGCTCAAACTTTTATAGATCTGTTTTTCACTTTGTATTTTGTATACATGTCTACTGATGTCATTGTGACCTCCAGTGTTTCTGCAAAGAAGGAAAAACGCATTTTTTATGTAGTTATGTTGACAAATGAATACAAAGAAGAAATTTACATTATAAAAAGCTACACTGAAACGTTATGTAAAAATATGTCTATATATATGTTTTACATTTTTTGCAGTACCGGTAGCTTGGCTTCTGGTTTATAAATAATGCCACGCCCTGAATCCATGCGAATTATTATGGAGCTTTCCCGAGAGAAGACGTCTTGGTTCCCGGTCCGTTCCAGAGACTACAGATTCCTTCGAAGGCCTTCAGTAGCAGTTTCAGACCTATGGTAGTGTCCTACCACGAGATCCGTTGAAAGAAAACACAGGTAGGATCCTTCCGTTTTTAACCCCTTCGCTGCGGCGGCTATTCCGCCGCAGCGCTAAAGGGGCGGGGCGGCCGCGCGGCCGCCGCATGCTGGTGACAGAACCGCTCCGTCACCAGCTACAGTTGAGCTGTGCTGGTGACGGAGCGGTTCCGTCATGACCCGCCCCGCTCTTTAGAACGCCCGCGCAGGCGCGAAATCAGCGCCGCGCAGGCGCGGCTGCCGGGCCATGACGGAACCGCTCCGTCATCAGCACAGCTCAACTGTAGCTGATGACGGAGCGATTCCGTCATCAGCATGGAAGGGGTTAAGTTCACAAGAGCTGTCTGTAGCACGTCGGCAAGGGCTCCGGGCTGGGTGCGCCTTTCATTTCTTTATGCGAAACCCTTCACAGAACTCGGCAGTAATTTCTCAAGCTGCCTGCTCGCTTTCAACCTTGAAACAAAATGCCTTTTAGACACGCAAGTGCATAATTGATATGTTTATGTTCGAACTTAGAAAAGCCGAACTTGGTGATAATGTTTTAGAACTACAACAATTATCGAGTTTAATTTAAGAGCTCCATGATATTTGGGATATATTTCTGACTTTACGAAACCAGTATTAGACGTGAAACTCTTTTATGCATGAGGTCAAATGCTAATGCTAATAGGGTGTTTCTTTCAATGATGCTCTAAATGTTTATTTGGTTTTTCTTTCAATGATGGTTTAATGCTTATTTGGTGTAAGATTCACTGATAGTTCATTAGTCATTATTCTTTGAGTACATGGTGTAACTGAACAGAAGCTATAATTTAATCAAGATTTTGACATCAGTAGTTGAAACCCAATTTTACTTTAGAATCATTGCACTGGAATGCTAAGAAGGTGATTTGCCAATTAGTGTATTAGACTAACCAGTCTTTTCCAGGTAATTGAGTCTAAGTCATCTACAGAATCCCTTCAACAGCGTGTTCGAAGATCACGTGTTCCAGTTGTTTTCTTTTTTCTCGTTCCAGATCTCCCTCCCCGCAGTACCCAACCTTACCTCCCCTCGTCTAGCCACTTTGATCCTCTGCGGAACTTTCTAAGTACAGAGTCGAAGCTGCTGGAAGGTGGGCTTTTGGATACTGCTCCTGAGGAACATAGATTACGATAAAATTGTTAAAGTCCCTGACACTGACATACCCATTCACAGACCTATACCATAATTTACACACCCACTCACTCATCTATAGAGCCACTCAACCACCCACTCACTCAATCATACAGTCACTCACCCATACAGCCACTCATACAACCAATTTCTCACCAATTCTTTATTTTTTAAACTGCTGTTTCTTAGAATATTTTGTTAAAATAAAGTTACACCCACTCACCCAATCATATAGTCACTCACCCATACAGCCACTCATACAACCTTCCTTATATAACCAACATATAACCAACCTTCAGCTCCCTGGTTCACGGAAGCTCTGCGACTGGAGAAACAAAAATGTCGCAGACTGGAAAGGCGCTCGAGAATGAACAATGAAGCAGAGGAAAAAGAGAGCTATAAACATGCTCTAGCTAACTATAAAAATGTACTAGATACTGAGAAAAGGACCTTCTTCACCGAACAAATAGAATCATCAAATAACTCAGTAAGACAACTGTTCCAGGTAGTGAAGAAGTTTACTACTCTACCTAATAGCTCAGTATCAGTGAGCAGCCAATCTTTATGTGATGACATTGCCTGTGCTTTCAGCAATAAAGTCAATGACATATACAACATCTTTGCTGCCACCTCTAATAAGGCAACTGAAGTGCTTTCCCTATGCAAGGCTTGCTTTCCTTTCTAAAATAGTCGAGAAAATAATGAACAGCCAACCTACTCAGTTTATTCAGGCTAATGACTTACTCAAGCCTTCCCAATTTGGCTTCTGTTCAGGGTATAGCACCGAGACAGCTCTTATCAAGACTACCGAGGAGATTAGAGCAGTGATGGATAAGGGCGGTGCCTCTGTTCTGATTCTCCTGGATTTGTCAGCGGCCTTTGAACCGTGCACCATGACACATTGCTAACACGCCTTGAACACAAAGGGATCAAAGACCATGCTCTTGCTTTAATATCATAATTTCGGAAGAACAGAAAACAGACAGTGTCCCTTGATCAGTATCAGGCAACTCCCTATGTATTGCCGTGTGGGGTTCCTCAGGGCTCGTCACTTAGTCTCTTGTTGTTCAATGTCTATGTCTCTAAACTCGAATTTGAACTTGTACCATTAATATAGCAGTTCGCTTAATTTGACATCTTATGCCGACGATGCGCAGATTGTTGTCGCGGCATATAAAAACACTCTATCCCCGGCATTGCAGTTTCAGCACTGCATGAGAGAAATTAGCCTCTGGATGGGAAGACATTGATTATAGCTTAATTAGGATAAAACCGAGTGGTGACCTTCGGTAATCTCCAACCAAATTGGGATGGACTGTGGTGTCCAGACCAATTAGGACAGACCCTGGAAACAGTAAAAAAGGCCAAAAACCTTGGAGTTCTGATAGATAATAATCTTACTTACGCACAACAAACTAATGCTACTGTTTCAGCCTCTTTCTATCTACTGAAGAAACTCAAGAAGGTCTGCCTTACATTCCCTATTAACTCAGGAAAACAGTTGTGACCACCTTGGTGCGGTCTAAGCTAGACTACTGTAACAGTTTATATCTTGGATTACAGAAACAGCACCTAAAGAAACTTCAAATGGTGCAGAATGCTGCAGTCAGGCTCCTATTGAATATACCTAAGCATCAATCTGTTAAAGAAGAGATCCGGAAGCTCCACTGGTTGCCTGTGGTGCAACGCTTCAAGTTCAAGGTACTCTGTCTTGCCTACAGAATTCTGAATGGGACAACACAAGTACCTCTGAAACATCTCTTTTCGTGGTACCACCCAGGCAGACAATTAAGGTCCACAAATGCCAGACTTATGCTGGTTCCCAGGATCTGAATTGCGAGCTGGGGAGGTCAGAGTACAGTCTATTGTGCAGCTAAACTACGGAACACTCTTCCTGCTGACATGAGAGATGCTAACTCTCTCTTTTTCTTTAGGAAAAAATTTAAAACGTGGTTGTTTTCAAACTAATTCCTCCTCTTCCATATCTAAAGATTCTTACTCCAGTTCAGCGCCAAGACACCCCAGGGTATACGTGCGCTTTAAAAGTTTCATCAACATTAACATTAATATTACAACCAGTTACTCACCCATACTTTATCCTTTTAAACAGCTGTTTATTAGAATATTTTGTTAAAATAAAGTCGAACCGATGTGTAACTAAACAGCTAGGCTCAAACTTTTATAGATCTGTTTTACACTTTGTATTTTGTATACATGTCTACTGATGTCATTGTGACCTCTAGTGTTTCTGCAAAGAAGGAAAAACGCATTTTTTATGTAGTTATGTTGACAAATGAATACAAAGAAGAAAGTTACATTATAAAAAGCTACACTGAAACGTTATGTAAAAATATGTCTATATATATGTTTTACATTTTGTCAAAACACCTTGTATTCATGGTATGTCCTCTGAAACTGCACTCATAGAATCAAACAGGCACTACCTGTGCAATCATCAAGAACGTCTTTTCTCAACCATTTTGCAAACGCACCTCCTGGCATTCTACTACTGGGGGGGCAAAGGCTCCTTGGCTATTGAGGGTCGTTGGGGGCAACTACCCCTCCTGTTATCTCCAGCCAGTACCACACAGTGAGTTTGCTAAGAGGTATTTGGAGGCCATGCCCCCTTTCTCCACCACTCTGCATACATGTCTCCTGGCACACTACTGGTTGTGGAATGAAGTTCTCCTAGATGGTAAGGGACCTTCGGTACCAAGAAACCCTTCTGGTACTTTATGTAAGTCTTAAACAACGATATTGCTGAGAGCTGGTCAGAGGCCCCACCCTGTTCTCCACCACTCTGCAAACACCATTGCTGCTTAAAAAAACATAGAAATTCACTGAAAAAAGACAAATGTTACAGGGATGGTATAGGTAGGCTGACATTTCACTTGTACAAAACCAGAGAAATTCGGCAGTTATAGTTAGCTGAAATAACTCGGGCCTCGCAATGCACTGCCTATGGCCTCACATATCACATCACTCATTACATAGTCAGTGACATCATTGATGACATCCTTGATGACATCTCAAATGACATGACTCATGACATCACTGATGACAAAATCCACTGAATCTCTGACGCACCCACTCAGACCCCCAAATTATTTCATTACATTACAATCTCCAACCAATTCACACACCTGTACTAGTACTTACACAGCTAAGTTCAGCCACCACTCACTGGTAAACCCAACACTGCAGGAGTGAAGAATGTCCCAATCCGCAACTCCTGCCTTAACTGCTATTGCCCATATATATATAACAGCAACTGTAGAAAAAGGCACCGGGATAAGGTGTGGGAAAACAAAGGAAATTAAAACAAAACAAGGTGGACTATCCATCTAGGCTCCCCCCCTCTCTGGCTGTAGATGGAACACAGTGAAGGAACAGGTTGCCTTTGGGAGAGAGGAAAATCAGAAAGTATTAAGCAGTGGTTGCTATATATATCCTCATTCATACATGACCATGTACACATTCACAAACAGGGATGTAGGTATTTCCTACCACTACTGATATTGTCTTTGGAGGAAACAACAACCAAAGTTCTATTCCATCCTGTTGTGGGGAGACAAGATGATACAGTCACTGCAAATGTATGGAGAAATTATCCAAGAAAAATATCATCATTTGCCACCTTCTGAAAAACAGGAAAAAAAACTGTAGTGTAGTTCCTATTTTCCCTATAGGCCCTTCGCATTGGAATAACATAAACAGCAGTTTAGACGTAGGACTGAGGTCTTCTAGGTCTCTACTGACTATGTTGGACTTAATTTAGGTTTGTGCCAGCTAGCTCAGAGGTCACTGGAAACTTTCTTGACTGAATAGAAAGTGATCAGCTTCCCTGGCTCAGACAAGAAGGGATTCAGCTTCCGACAACCGCATAAACATGACAACTTTTGCTCCCTCAGAATAAGAGTCAATCTCTAGAGTCGTGTGAAGCAATAGACAGCTATTTCACTAAGTCAGTTGTGCATATTTAATTTCACCAGGGTGCAGAGAATAGAGAGACGGGCGTTTTCAATAAAAGGTATTATTTATTGAGCAGTCTTCCTTCTCATGCAAGAGAAATGAATTGCCACAATTGCAATACTTGTTATAAAGTAAAGTACGAACAGTAAAAGGAGTATTATGAAATAATACTGTAAAAGCATTGATATGGTTTCTTAGCCATAAGACACTTTAAAATGGATAAAATATATATACATGGTGCTTCTAAAATACGCCTACCCTGGTGTACCTGACCTAAGCCTAATACATGGGAAGGAGTAAGTAAGTAGCAGTTTAAGTTAAGTAGGTTTGTTGCCAAGGATCTGTTCAAGAATTCTCTCTAAGGGTTTAGTCAGCACTGTACCTTGGGAATAGAATGTAGGAGGTCTGGTATCTCCCTCTCAGGACCCGATATCCCAGTCACCCGCAAGGGTAGGCTGGAAACGCCGGAGCTGAATTTTCTCGGCAGGAGAAAAGACAGCGTCTTTCTCAGTGCTTCAAGTAGATTAGCTGCTCTGCTCCAGAATCACCACCGCGTGTTTGCTTAAGGCAACATTGGTATATTTATACCTGAAAGGTGCCGAGTTTGACGTAAGGTTTGGACATAAGACGTCAATAAAGATGTCACTAAGAACTGGTCGTTCTTACAGTGCTCGCAGGAGTTCTATTACAAATCAAAACAAAGCAAGCAGGGCTTTCCCAGGTTGCTGGGGGTTTGGTGTGTCGAACGAACTCGGTGTGCTCTCTAGGAATCTAAGGAAGTAGCTTCTGCTGTGTCATGGACTGCAGAGGCGATTTACTGAAATATGGCTCTGATTATTATGCCATTATAGAGATATTTATTGATTATAGCCGTATAGGGGCATGAGGTCACAATATTGAATCGGGTTCCTAGATAAAACACATCAATACCTACTAACCAAAAAACCTGTTAAAAATGTGAAAAAAACAGTAGGGGATCCCTTCTTGATGCTTGCTCATGACACACTTCGTAGACACGTCCAAAAACCAAACAACAATTGTCCAAAACAATATTCAGGATCATGAAACGATGGGTTGATGTCCAATAATGAAAAGCTCAACGAGGAGAGATCCAGTGCCCCCTGGAGAAGAAAGCCAGTGAAGCAGAGCACAACAAACACAGCGTGTAAACCAAAGTCTCTGTCAGCAAAGTCCTTCCGGTGGCGTGAACCGGAAACAAAACCAAGCAAGAAAGTCAAGTTGTGTGGTGTTTAAATACCTGCTGACTTCACCCAGCAATCCCCTCAAGTACACCCAAGCAAGATACTTAGCAAACACACAAGAAGGTAAGAAACCAAAAGGAAAAGATAAAAGACCCGTGGGCCTACCGCTAACCACGGGACCCAACATTACGCCCTCCCAAATACCCCCCCACAGGACAAGGCTTGGATGGATGATGTGCATGAAATAAATTTACCAACCAGGGGGCATGCACAAAACTGGCAGGTTCCCAAGTACAATCATCAGCGGTATAACCTTTCCAGTACACCAAGTAAAACAGTCTACCACGCCTCCCCTGGAAATCCAGAATAGCATTGACCTCAAATTCCTCATGCTCATCAATCACCACAGGAGGAGGTGGAGTCAATGCCTGGGAGGTCCTAGTATATGGTTGCAATAGAGACGTGTGAAAAACCGGGTGTACCCGGTAGTCATCAAGTAAGGCCAATTTCATGGCAACTGGGTTCACTACCTGAGTTATCTTGAAAGGACCAATATAACGAGGCTGCAGCTTCCTAGGGCCCCCCAATCTCAAGTTTTTAGTGGCTAACCAAAACATATCCCCTGAAGCATAGGAATGAGTTGAGCAACAATGTTTTTCTGCCTGCTTCTTCATACTGATCTTGGCTGCAAATAGATGTCTGTGTGCCTTTTCCCAAATATCTGCCAAGGCATGACTCAAAATGTTTACAGTAGGTACTCGTCCTGAAGGTTGAATAGGCATAGCCTTGGGATGAAGCCCCATAGAACAAAAAAAGGGGGTCATACCCAATGCGGAATGTATACTGTTGTTATATGCAAACTTGGCTATAGGGAGCGCTGTTACCCAACTGTTAAAAAAGACAATGAACAACGTATATACTGCTCCACAGTCTGATTAGTATGCTCTGTTTGTCCTTCCGTCTGTGGATGATAAGTGGAAGACAACTGAAGCTCCATTTTCAACAAGAAACACAACTCCCTCCAAAAATTGGAAATAAACTGCGCCTCCCTATCAGACACAATGGCAGTGGGTATACCATGCAACCATAATACCAGGGAAATAAAAACATCAGCCAGTTCTCTCGCTGTAGGTACTTTAGACAATGGTATGAAATGAGCTGTTTTAGTAAACAGATCTACAACAACGACCAAGATGGTAGTGCATCCAGCTTCCAAAGGAAGATCAGTAACAAAACCCATTCTAATCGTATGCCATGGAGAAGGGGGTACTGGTAGTGGGTGCAACAAACCTACTGGAGGGTAATGTGAAGCTTTACTGACTGCACAAATATGCTACAATGCCATAAGCACCTGTATATCATGCCATACTGTATCCCACTGAAACTAACAACAGCAAAACTCCTTGGTCCTAGTCATCCCAGGATGTCAAACCAATGAAGAGGAATGACACCAGATAAGCACTTGATTTCTCAATTCTGGTGGTGTAAACAATTGATCACCCTGATACAACATTCCATCCTTCAAGTTAAACTTGGATTGTTTAACCTCGGAGTCATGTCAACATTTCCCAACTCTTTCTTCACTGAAACAAGGAAGTCATCAATGGAGGTAAACCCCACAATCTTATCCCCTGAAATTATAGGTCTGTCTTCAGGAACCGAAACATCATCTAAGGGAGCCATATGTCTACGAGATAGGGCATCAGACTTAGCTTGTTGTACAGCAGGTCTATATGTGATTGTAAGATCATACCCGTTAAAAAACAACAACCATGTCATCTGCCTTGGAGTTAGAGCCCGTGCGGATCGAAAGAACTCCAGGTTTTTGTGCTCTGTGTATATTGTGAAGATGTGCCTTTCTCCCCACAGATGATGTCGCCATTCCTGAAAGGACATCTAAATGGTTCACAGACAAAATATCGAGTTTTAAATTTCGATATACAATTATATCGAAGTTTAAATATCGATGGGACATAATATAGAAGGTAAGTAATATCGACAGTCTTAATATCAATATTAGTATGATATTAGTAATATCGAAGTTTTAACTATCAATGTCAATAATATCGAAATAAATAATTTCGAAGTTATTAATATCAATTTTTAAATAAATTTTGTGTATATTATATTGTATTTATTGTGTTTTATTATTTATTTTTAATGTAATTTAATTAAATATTGTCTTTTAGTACTGTAGCGGGTTGTGGGTTTATAGGGGAATAGGGTGGGAAGTAATTTAATTATGTTAAATTAATTATTAATTAGTAGGAATTATTAATTAATTAATTGAGAATTAATTTTTAATTAATTTTAATTAATTGATTAATTGATAAATATGTTCTGTAGCGGGTTATGGGTTTATAGGGGAATAGGGTGGGAAGTAATTTAATAATAATTAATTAATTAATATATGTTCATAAATATTTTTAATTAATAATTAATTGGTAATTAATTAATATTAATTAGTTAATTAATTAATATAATGTTGTACATATTATTAATTATTAATTAGTTGGTAATTAATTAATATTAATTAGTTAATTACATTAATTAGAGTAATTTTTTATATATATAATTTTTTGTTATTCTTAATTAATTAATTGAGAAAAATAATATTAATTATTAAATTAAATTAATTACAGCTAATGTGCTAATATATTTATTTTATTGTTATTGTTAATTATTAATTAATTGGTAATTAAATATTTTTTATTAATTTTGGGTAAAGGAGTATTTTTAGGGTTCAGGGTCAGTTTTGGGTTTTTGGGTAAAGGGGTATTTTTAGGGTTCAGGGTCAGTTTTGGGTTTTTGGGTAAAGGGGTATTTTTAGGGTTCAGGGTCAGTTTCCAGTTCTTGGGTAAAGGGGTATTTTTAGGGTTCAGGGTCAGTTTTCAGTTTTTGGGTAAAGGGGTATTTTTAGGGTTCAGGGTCAGTTTTCAGTTTTTGGGTAAAGGGGTATTTTTAGGGTTCAGGGTCAGTTTTCAGTTCTTGGGTAAAGGGGTATTTTTTGGGTTCAGGGTCAGTTTTCAGTTCTTGGGTAAAGGGGTATTTTTTGGGTTCAGGGTCAGTTTTCAGTTTTTGGGTAAAGGGGTATTTTTAGGGTTCAGGGTCAGTTTTGGGTTTTTGGGTAACGGGGTATTTTTAGGGTTCAGGGTCAGTTTTGGGTTTTTGGGGTACAGGGATATTTTTAGGGTTCAGGGTCAGTTTTGGGTTTTTGGGGTACAGGCGTACAGGGTAAAAATAAAATAAATTTAAATTAAATCAATTAAATGAAATTAAAAAAAATAATATTACATTAAATTATTAAGTGTTTAATTTATTTTAAATGTATATGTATTAGTTTTAATTTTTTAATTATGTTTTAATCTTTTATTTAATATTTGTAAAATTATATGTATTTTAAAATTATTTTTACATTATTATTAATACATTTAAAAAAACGATATTTTTAATTTCGATATTTTTGTACTACGATATTAATTTTTCGATATTTTTGTACTTACCTTTATGAAGATATGACTCCGATATTTTTGATTTAGATATTTTTGTGCCGATATTTTTGTATGTAGATATTCTGTCTGTCGATATTATGTCAGACATTCATCTTAATAGCCAAACACTCTCTTTCGGCCACGGTATAATTTTACTCAGCCTGTAACAATGTTTTAGAAAAAGAAAGAAATTGGATGCATGAGTCCTGATTCTACATCCCAGTGAGAAAATACACCCCCAAAGCATATTGAGAAGCACCAACCTCAACAAAAAAAGGAAGAGCCGGATCTGGATGTTTAAAGATAGGAGCTGTAGTAAACTTCTCCACTAATTTCTCCAAAGCCCTTTGGGCTGCGGAAGACATAAATGCGACTACATGGCAAAGTTGCCCATGAAATCAAATCAATACGGCAATCTAAATTCGTATGTGGAGGTATACTACTCTGCATAGGGGGAAGAATTGCCACTATCCTCCACACAAGTCCCCACTGCACATGTTAATGGTAAAACCCAATCTGTAGTCTCCTGATAACAATGCTGCAAACAATATACAGAGTCCAGAGTAACTGGATGCCTCACTCAGTCTGTTTTGGGGTTATGAAGCTACAACCAAGGTACTCCAAGTATCACCCCAAAAGAAGGAGCATCAATAAGATTAAAGCTAACGGTCTCAGAGTGCCCATTATTACAAAGTACCAGGAGAGGTTCGGTTTGCTTTATTATTAACCCAGATGACAAATCAGTACAATCTATAGCTCTTACTGGTTCAGGGTGTCCTTTACACACACAAGGAATATCGAATTGTTCAGCCAACCTTATATCCATAAAGTTCCCAATAGCACCGGAATCAAGTAGCACTGAAATGGTAGTCTTCCTGCTTTTCGGAAGAACCAAACTAACTGAAATAGTAAAATGGCGAGGTACCCTTTAGACTGAACCAGAAATATCATACGGATTTTCATGCACACCCTCTTCAGAGCATGTTGTAATCATGTCTTGTTTCACAAAAGTCACTGATTTCCTAGATATAATACTGGAAGGCTTCACTGGACATTCACAGGCGTAATGCCTACTCTTCCCACAAAAGAAACACAAATTGTGTACCCGCTGTCTCTATTTTTTTTCTTTTGATAGAGGAACCCCACTCCACCAATCTGCATAGGTTCAGGCATGGATTTCGACCCCCACTTCTTCTTTTTGTTCCTCTCTGACAACTATCACACGGGAAGCCTGAAAACTACTTTTCTCCTTTCTTCTTTCTTTCAAACGATGATTCAATTTACCCACCAAATCAATAAACTCCACACAGTCCTCAGGACGATTGACAAACTGAGACACAATGTCCTTTAACTCTTCACAGAGCCCTTGATAAAAGAATGATGTTCTTTTTTCGAGGGGCCAATATGTTTCAGATACAAAGCAGTTAAACAAAGAGATTAAGACTTACGCAATTCTGTATCATTAGCCTGCATGAATGCATAGCTTGAAAACAAGCGATGCATCTGTTTCTTAAAAGCTGGGAAATTATACAGTATAGGGTATCGCTGTCCACCAAAGGGACAACCCACATCGCTATTGTCCCTGTTAAACATGAAATAACAAAAGCCACCTTAGCTGAATCATCAGGGAATGCTGTGAGTCAACACATACAGTGCAAATGGTATTGGTTCATAATTATGCCAAACTTATTGCTATCTCCTGAAAACTTTTCTGGAACTGCCAAAGGAACAGGAACAGGAACAGGAGTAGTGACAGGTATTGCTACAGGAGGACCCCCACTTGCCCCAGGACTAGGAGTCCAATCAAACTGAAAGCAGGCTGTACTACATGTCCCTGAGTCTTAGGTGGAGGACCAGGATTTCTCCCCTAAGGATGCTCCCTAGCTTTAAAGACATTCGATTCCTGGTGCAACCCATGGTTCTCATGCTTCAACTCCCTTACTACTGTCTGAAGATTAGAGAGAGCTAACATCAATTCCCCCATCGTCCAAAGTCATCTGGTTCAAGTTCTCCTGGTGTATCTTCACTTGAGCAGTGTGTGCTTTCGTGGGCTTGGTTTTCTTGTAAGCCACCACTCACTGGTAAACCCAACACTGCAGGAGCGAAGAATGTCCCAATCTGCTACCCCTGCCTTAGCCACTATTGCCAATTTATATATAATGGCAACTATAGAAAGAGGCACCAGGAGAAGGTGGGGGGAAACAAAGGAAATTAAAACAAAACAAGGAGGACTATCTGTCTAGGCTCCCCCCTCTCTAGTTGTAGATGGAGCACAGTGAAGGAACAGGTTGCCTTTTGGGAAAGAGGAAAATAAGAAAATATTAAGCAGTACGTGCTATATTTATCCTCATTCATACATGAACACGTACACATTCACAAACAGGGATGTAGGTATTTCTTACCCCTTCTGATATCGTCTTTCGCAAAAAGGAGAGAAAACAACAACCAAAGTTCTATTCCATCCTGCTGTGGGGGACAAGATGATACAGTCACTGGAAACACATGTAGAAATGATCCAAGAAAAATAACATATATTGCCACCTTCTGAAAAACAGGAAAAAAATACCTACTAGGCAAAAAAACTGTTAATAATGCAAAAACCAGTAAGGGTTCCCATCTTTTTGCTAGCTTATGACACACTTTGTAGAATAGCTCAAAAAAACAAAACTTAATGCGCTCCAGGTGGACTTGAGCTCGATTGGGGGCGCACCCTTGACTTAGAAGCAAAATGCCAGGTCCTGGAAGGTCGACTCAAACCTAAGCCTGTTCCTTCCCTCACACCAGGACATTTACTCTGGGAACCCTCCCTCGACCGTTGAGACCTAGCTATTCTGACTGATGCCCGGTGGAGCTACTCCAATAGCTATTGAAAAGAAGGGCTGTGGATTCCCTCCTGATACCCAGTGGAGCTACCAGATAGCTATAGAAGAGATGGGTTGTGGACTCCCCCCCTGCCGTCACCTACCCAGCCGTACCTTGGGCAGATTTTCTCCTCGTCTCTACGTCTTATCTTCCTCCTACCCCTTTACCCTATCCCCTTACCCTTCCTTGCTCCATTCACCTTATCCCCTATGTTCTTTAAATGCTTTTCCTGATAGTTATGTAACTTTTAACTAATGTTAATTGCAACATTTTTGTTCCTCTTGTAAAGCACTCTGATTCCTTCGGGTCTAGCCAGCGCTATATTATAACTCATTAATTAAATATGTTCCCATTTATTACTCTTTCTCTCTTTGTCTACTTCCCTAGCTCCTATCCCCTCTGCCCTGAATCTCTCCCCTTTCCTGCTACTCAGCCTAGCCCCCTGTTCTTTGTGCCCTTTGGCTAAGCACTCCTTCTCCCCTTGTTGGGGAAAGATCCAATATTTATACTCTGGAGTCTCAGCGAACCCGCTGAGAGAGGCCACTGCGCCTTGGGAGCCACTCACAGCTAAGGTATGGTATGGCACCCCTTGAAAAAGCACTCCCTCTCCCATTTTTGGGGAAGGATCCAATATGTAGGCCTTGGAGTCTCAGAGACCCCTCTGGGGGAGTCCACTGCGTAAAGGGAGCCTCTCACAACAGAAATAGGGAAGTGATACCACTTACCTTGAGATCACAGCTTACAGGACTTTGGATGTTGCTTTGACTCGTCTACCGGTTTGTATCCCCGTCGTCCTTCCCCTCCTCTTTCCATGCGGTGTCTCTCTTAGGAGGCAAGTACAAGGAACGTGGCGGCCATCTTAGGGAGGTATCTCCCAGGTTGGGTGCAGTCTAGCTTCTGAGGCGCAAGGCACTCGGCTCTAGTATTTAATCAGGAATTGTTATTTGCTCGAGAGACACGCTCATTCTCCTGAGGCGGAAGCCGGGAGACACACACTGCCCCAGCACACTCTGAACTTCTCTTCAGTTCGTTTTTAAAAATATTGTTATAACTTGTGTTACATTATTTCTTTAGCCTTGGTGGCATTTTTAATTCATTCCTTACTCGATTGACTGCGCCGATTGAGGGCTCAGTCCAGCCTCGATCTTAGGAGGCAAGTACAAGGAACGCGGCGGCCAGCTTAGGGAGGTATCTCCTAGGTTGGGTGCAGTCTAGCTTCTGAGGCGCAAGGAACTCGGCGCTAGTATTTAATCAGGAATTGTTATTTGCTCGCGAGACATGCTCATTCTCCTGAGGCGGAAGCCGGGAGACACACACTGCCCCAGCACACTCTGAACTTCACTTCAGTTCGTTTTAAAAAATATTGTTATAACTTGTGTTACATTATTTCTTTAGCCTTGGTGGCATTTTTAATTCATTCCTTACTCGATTGACTGCGCCGATTGAGGGCTCAGTCCAGCCTCGATCTTAGGAGGCAAGTACAAGGAGCGCGGCGGCCATTTTAGGGAGGTATCTCCCAGGTTGGGTGCAGTCTAGCTTCTGAGGCGCAAGGCACTCGGCGCTAGTATTTAATCATACGTACATATCTCCGCGCAGCGGACGCGCTTTGCGGATGCGCCAACATCGCGCCAAAGGGGCGCCTAAGGAAAGCCCGTCTGTGCCCGTCCTGGCCAGACCGGGACCAGGGGCCACGATGCTAACCTGTGCGACACAGGTGAGACCTGTTCTCACGTACAGTCGGAATGAGTTGATGATTCTGAAGAAACATGTTACTCCTAATTGTATCATACTGGGTGCGCATACTTGCGCCCCTAACTCCTGTACTGGATGCAGATATAATCTCTTCCCTGACAAATCATGCCGCATGGGGGTTGGCGTTGATAAATACCGACTGGCTTTACTCAATTGCCGCTCCTTACCCAAACATGATACTGAGCTCGCTCTGCTAGTGGAGGAACAAGATTTAGATGTACTTTTCCTTACGGAAACGTGGACAAATGTTAGCTCCCAACCGGATATTGTACGGGCTCTACCCCCCAATTATGCAATACATAGACAAGATCGACCTGATGGTTGGGGGGGAGGCATTGCCATTATATACAGGAATGCCCTTGGATGTCGAATAGAAAATCTCTCTATCTCTGGAGCTGAAAGCCTTAAATTTGCCATCTCTTTTTCTCCTATTTGCACTTTTTCTGGAATCCTGCTCCATAGACCCCCAGGCCCATATGCTCAATTCTGTGAAGATCTCTCTTGTATAGCTATAAACTACTCTAGCACTTTCACCAATTTTACCATCTTGGGAGATTTTAACATCCACGCAGAGGAAGTTGATGCGCCGGCCTGTATAAATCTGACCACCGGTTTGGAAGTTCTTCATCTGAAACAACTAGTCACTGACCCCACACATACTGCAGGACATATCCTTGATCATTGTTACACCAACGTTGATTCCCTCAGCTATGACAATGTTATTAGGATCCCTTGGTCTGATCACTCATTACTACTGTTTTCTATGCCCTCTCAGAAGCAAGCCGAACATGCCAAACTTACGAAAAAGTCTTGTCGGATTTGGTCTAAACTCCCGATAGAAACTTGGGAGACTAATCTTAAGAACACCTTACCCAAAACTTCCTCTTACCCTCTGCAAGCTGATATGTCTGTCACCCAGTGGGTGGAGGCCTCCTTGGACCTTACCCTTCCTAAGATGGAATTATCCCATAGAAGCGGGAAGAACAAGACTGTCTGGTACACGCCTTATCTGAAATTATTGAAGCTTTCTTGCAAACAACAGGAAAGACAGTGGAGAAAACATTACTCTGAAAGTGATAAGGCCAATTATAAACTTGCCTTGAACAAGTATAAGGAGGAGATTAAAATCACCCAATCCAACTACTTTCAGACAAAAATTAGTACAGCTGCCAATTCCCCAAGAGAAATTTTTAAAATGTTTAAATCCCTGGTCACCCCTCCTGCCCCTATTGAAGACCCAGGACTTGCTCAGGTACGATGCGAGGAACTGGCCAAATTCTTTTTCATCAAAGTAGCCACCATATATTCATCTTTCCACAACCTTCCCACTGGATCTTCCCCAGTATCCCACATGGCTCTTACCCAACTGAATGAATTTGATCCTACAGACCTTCCTACCACCACTACCAGTGTCTTCTAAGGAATCTAAAATCAGGCTCCCCGAATGACCCTGCACCCCCCTCCATATTAAACCTTGTATCAGACACTGTGGCTCCAGTTATTCAGGAGGTGATCAATGCCTCTTTGACTTCAGGCCTGGTGCCGCCAACTTGGAAACAGGCCAAAGTTAAGGCCCTGTTGAAGAAACCTAACCGTAACCCTGAAGATTGGGCAAACTATCGCCCCATCTCTCTTTTGCCCACCATTAGCAAACTCACAGAGAAATATGTCAATTCTTTATTGGCTACTTTTCTGGAGGATTCCAACCTTTTTCATACCAATCAGACAGGGTTTAGGAGAAATCAGGGCACTGAAACAGCGCTTATTGCAGTGGTTGAGGAAGCAAGGAAGATCGTAGACAGTGGGAATCACACGGCCATACTATTATTAGATCTTAGCGCAGCCTTCGACACCGTGAACCACTCCATTCTGCTTCACAGGCTGGAGGAGGTTGGTGTCTCGGGCCACGCACTACAGTGGCTGCATTCCTTTCTGTCTGATAGGACCTTTGTGGTCTTTGAAAATAAGGCTTCCTCCCCCCAAATGTGTCTTAACTGCGGTGTACCCCAGGGCTCGTCCCTCAGCCCCACCTTATTTACTATCTATATGAGGCCTTTGGCTGAGATGGTGCTACCCTGGGGAGTACAACTTGTCACATACGCAGATGACACACAACTGATTATTTCACTATCTACGTATGATGCCCCCTTTGAAAGCCTCTCCATCTGCCTTAATAAAGTTCTGGAATGGATGGATCAATCCTTCCTAAAACTTAATGGGGCAAAAACTGAGGTGATGATCCTGGGATACAAGGCACCTACCACAGTGGAGGAATGGTGGCCGGACAGTCTAGGCCCACCACCCAAGCCCAAGACCCAAATTAAGAGCCTTGGGGTATGGATGGACCCAGCTCTTAATTTTTCAGTGCAGGCCCGAAAGGTAGCTGCCACATGCTATGCACTCATGAGGCTTCTGAGGAAAATTATCATCCTTCTTCCTTTCGAAGCCAGAAGGATCCTAGTGCAGGCGTTGATCTTATCACGCCTAGATTACTCCAATGCATTATATCTAAGTTCCCCCCAAGGGACAATTAAGATACTGCAGACTGTTCAGAATTGCGCAGCGCGTATGTTGCTGAACGTCCCACGGAGAACATCTGCCAAACCCGCACTTCGCCAGCTGCACTGGCTTCCAGTGCAGCAGAGGATCGAATTTAAAACCCTGGTCACGGTCCATAAAGTAATTTACAAAACAGCACCCGTACTGATGCAATCATTATTCTGCCCTTACCTTCCTGGTCGAGAATTAAGATCCTCTATAAAAATCTCCTGACAATCCCAAAAATTAGGAGAGTGCGTATGGGTGGCCGACGCTTCTCCCTACAGGCCTCAAGACTTTGGAAAAATCTTCAACTCTATATCAGAATGGAAAGCAACCATCTTAGCTTTAGGAAGTCATTGAAAACTCTGCTGTTCGTCTAAATCTGGTGAATGAACGTTGTCTAAAGCGCTGGGATGCCTTTGGGTAGCCATGCGTGATACAAATACGTAATCATTCATTCATTCACTCTCACCCTCCCCTCCTCTTTCCCACCTTCATTATCTGTCTACTTCCCCTGCTCCTACCCCCTCACCTGAATCTCTCCCCTTGCCTGCTTTTCCTCATACGTATTTGTGCTTATTGTTTATCTCGATTTTACAAGTAACTATGTTGCCATGCTCTAATAACTGTATAACCTTTGTAACAATGTAACCTGTAACTATGATCTGATACTCATGCAAAGCGCTCTGATAATTCCTGGTCTATCCAGCTCTTTATAAAAAAATTTAAATAAATAAATAAATAAATAAATAAATAAATGAATAAGATGAGCCACCAAAGTGAATAAATAAAATTCCAGTAGAGACGGGGAACAACATCCTTCCCATACTCACCAACGTATGTCCAAAACAACAATCCAGATCATAGAACGTTGGGTTGATGTCCAATAATGGAAAGCCCAAAGAGGCAGGATACAGTGCCCCCAGGAGAGGAAATCCAGTAGATACAGCGTGCAAATCAAAGACGCTGCCAGCCAAGTCCTTCTGGCGGCATGAACCGGAAGCAAACCAAGCAAGAAAGTGAAGTTGCGTGGTGTTTAAATACCAGCTGATTTCACCTGATAATCCCCTCAAGTACATCCAAGTGAGAAACTTAGCGCACACACAAGAAGGTAAGAAACAAAAAGGAAAAGATCAAATGCCCCGTGGGCCTCCCGCTAACCACGGGACTCAAAAGCTTGTCACTGATTCATAGATCAACACACATACACTCACTCACCCATAGAGGCACAACCACTCATGCACTAATACAGCCACTGACATATCCACTCATAAAGACACTCACAAAATGAGTCAGTCAACCATAAAATTAATCACATAACTACTCACCCATATAGTCAATCACACAGCCACTTACTCATACAGTTATACACACACTCACTCACTTACTCATACAGATACTAACACATAATCACTCACCTATACAGTCACGGACACAAGCACACACTCACCTATACAGCCACTCTCACATTTACTCACTCACCCATACAATCACTCACATACCCCATTATCAACCTATACTGCCTTTCACATACCCAGTTACTCACCCATATACCAATGACACACACACTCACCCATATAGTCCTTCACACACACACTCACTAACCCCTAGGACCATTGACTCACCCACTTACTCATCCATACAGGCAGTCACACACACCCTAGCCTACCCACACAGACACTCATACACCCATAAGGTACTCAGACAACCAATAACTCACCCATACAGAAACTCACACACCCACTAATACACACATAAATCCAATCAGGCACCAACTGACAGAAAGATACAGACATTTACACAACTTGGTCACTCAACCATACATTCACTGTGACACCTAATCACTGACTTATACAGTCAGTCATGCATCTACTGAATCATCCATACTGGCGCTCATTCAAACACTGACATACCAATACACATTGGTATATATATTTAACATACATAAACCTTTTAAAAACACTCACAGTCTTGAAAGTTTCGGGGTGATTCGATAAGCGGGGGCTGAGAAAATAGGGGAGTCCCAAAACTAAGTATGGGCGAAATTTGCGAATTCGCAATCCGGGAATTCGTGTGAAAGCGAACTCGCAATTCGCAAAATTCGGGAATTCGTGCGAATTTGCGAATTTGCTGTTTTTGCCAGTTTGGGAGGGTTTTGTACAAGTTTGGGAACGTGAACTTACTTGTGTGGTCGCAACGGTCGTGACCATGTTGTTTCTACGTGTCCAGCCTGTTTGCGACCGTGTGGTTCATCGCAGCCACCCTCCGGTTCATCACTGACACCCTCTGGTTCACCAATGCCACCCTCTGGTTTGCCACTGCCAGCCTCTGGATCATCACTGCCACCCTATGGTTAACCACTGCCACCCTATGGTTCATTACTGCTATCCTCTGGTTCATCACATTGTGGTTCACCACTGCCACCCTCTGGTTCATCACTGCCACCCTCTGGTTCATTACTGCCACCCTCTGGTTCGCCACTGCCACCCTCTGGATCATCACTGTCCCCCTCTGGTTCATCACAGAACCCTCCTGTTCACCAGTGCCACCCTCTGGTTCATCACTGCCACCCTCTGGTTCATCACCGCCACCCTCTGGCTCACCACTGCCACCCTCTGATTCATCACTGCCACCCTCTGGTTCGCCACTGCCACCCTCTGGATCATCACTGCCACCCTCTGGTTCATCACTGCCACCCTCTGGTTTGCCACTGCCACCCTCTGGATCATCACTGCCACCCTCTGGTTCACCAGTGCCACCCTCTGGTTCATCACTGACACCCTCTGGATCATCACTGACACCCTCTGGTTCACCAATGCCACCCTCTGGTTTGCCACTGCCAGCCTCTGGATCATCACTGCCACCCTCTGGTTCATCACTGCCACCCTATGGTTCATTACTGCTATCCTCTGGTTCATCACATTGTGGTTCACCACTGCCACCCTCTGGTTCATTACTGCCACCCTCTGGTGCGCCACTGCCACCCTCTGGATCATCACTGTCCCCCTCTGGTTCATCACAGAACCCTCTTGTTCACCAGTGCCACCCTCTGGTTCATCACTGCCACCCTCTGGTTCATCACCGCCACCCTCTGGCTCACCACTGCCACCCTCTGATTCATCACTGCCACCCTCTGGTTCGCCACTGCCACCCTCTGGATCATCACTGCCACCCTCTGGTTCATCACTGCCACCCTCTGGTTTGCCACTGCCACCCTCTGGTTGATCACTGCCATCCTCTGGTTCATCACAGTGTAGGAAGGTGGATACCTGACTATGGTTACCCCAGATTTTTTTGCCTAGTGTTTAGCTGGTTTTCTTGCTACTCAGGGCCCCAGGCCATCTGCTCTCTCTGTAAAATTCATATCCATGTACTTTAGGTACATTACCAATTGGGATTGGATCACCTTATCAGCCCCTGTACAGAGTACTATAGGTACCGAGGGCATAGGTGCATCTAAGGCCCACCAGGGGCTGCAGCATATCTTTTGCCACCCCTGGCTGGCTATCCAAACTGACACAACTGGCTGATCACTCAGCTTGGGCAATATGGTGTAATAATCACCCCTTGCTTAGATATAGTATACCTATATCTTAAGCTATATCTGGACACATATGCACCTATAAATCACTCCTATGGCAGGCCTTAACAATCCTGGAGGCAGAGTGCTTGGTTTTATGTGAGATGGTGCTCTGGCATGAGCTGAGCCTGTCTACAGCTTTCGGAACCATGGGCCAGACGTAGGTAAATGTCATTTACAGATTTTTAAATACCAAATTTTACCAATTCGGTATTCAAAAGCTAACACCAGTAGGAGCAGCACGGCAAGCCACCCTGTTGTAGAGACCAGGAGGAGCAGCAGGCGACTGGAGGTTACAGGCCAAATGCCGATTCGGTATATTTTCTGATTCTGTAACTTACCGAATCGGTAACTTTACCGATTCGGTATATTTACCGATTCATACCATTTTCGGACTCCTACATCCCGTTCACTCTATACCGGTCGGTAACGGCCGAAAATCGATATCTTCGGCCGTTACCGACTGGTATTGGGCCACCTACATCTGGCCCCATGTCCTTTAGCTGTTCTGGGATATTGCAATACCATATACTCTTAAGTGCATTATAATCCTCGCAGTTACTTTCTAACTTTGGTTTGGCTTTATCGAAACATGTCGTGTAAGGTGTCTTACGCTTTGGAATACTCCCCCCTTGCCAGTTCTGGCGACGGGGGTAGCATTCCACCCTTCTAGAGGGAGAAGACATGTTAGTTTGCTTAAACGCGGTTAAATCACAAAATGGATGCTGCTGCCACAGACACAAGTCTGAACTCCTGCTGCTTACCGAAACTCCGGCAGGGGAGGCCTGGACAATAGGTTTCCTGTCGCAGGGAGGTGTTACACCTCCCCAGACAGGAGATAGTGGATTGGGGCAGGGAGGGCTGAATGAAACTAGACACTGCCTGGGGCACACAAGTTGTCCCATGCAAAGTCCAGTTCAAACCGGTCCTGGGGCTCTCCAGTGCCAGCTCTGGCATGAAACTGGACAAAGGGAAAGGGGTGTAACCACCCCCTTCCTGGGTCCCACCCATAGGAGGGACCTAGCAGGAGATCCAGCCCCTAGATTTGGAATGAAGGTAGGAGCTGTGCCAATGCAAACCAGATCATCCTGACTGAAACTTTGAAACAAAACTCTGGACCCTTTGACATCCCACTCGATGTGGAAGACTGAAGAATCTCCTTTGTGGTCAAGGAATGGCCACCCTGTGCAAGCAGGCACCATCAGCACATCAAGACTTTCTATGCCGTTGCTCCCGCCGGAGCTTGAACGACAGAGATCAACAAGACCCAGACTCCCAGACATCCAACAGCCCGATCCACAGTCCTGGCAAAGCTGAGACCTGTGGAAGTGACAAGAGACGTGGGAACGGCCATCTTGAAAAGTCAACAAAGTGCTTCCTGTGCAGCTCCCGAGGCACCCTCGATGCTGTGCTTTAGGGTTTGAGAAGCCCCAGCCCGAGCAGCCTGTGCTCCAAAGATCACCCCTCCACACTCACCGAGTGCTGCGTGGGGCCTTTTGCACTTTTCCTGCTTGGCGCTTTGTCCGGTTGCTTGCCCGTTGGCTAGTGGCCTCTTTGATGACGATCCATCAAAACTACACTGTTGGCCTGGTTGCTCCAGACTGGCCCTAGCTTTCCTGAAAAGGAGCCATCGATCTGACCTTCCCGGTCCGATCCAGAAGACATCTTTGAGTCCTGCTTGGGTTGCATTTGTCAAGGTTTGGTGACTCCAATTCGAGAACCGACACCGCCGACAGCAAGAGCCTTTGTGGGACAGCTCGTGTCCACCAGCTGGTCATCTTTGATACTTCCTGGTCAACGTGGCAGTGGAGACAAACTACTTGACAGCACCTGATCGCAACCCGACACTGCCTGTTTCCGTCCTGGTTCCATCCTGGTCACTGGCTAGTGACCTAGACTCTGTCCCCTCTGCTTTCAGGTACTCTACATCTTCGATCCACCCTTGGATCCAACTGGACTCTTCTCTCCTGGCCGCCTGCAGCATCTTTACCTCCAGGCTCCATAGAACTCCACGAAGAAACCTGACGCACTTTGGCACCTATGCACCCGCTTCCTGTGGGTGAGGTAATAAGATTACACTGGTGCTACTATAGTGGTTTACACCTCTAGTGTCCAAGTTTTTAGTGACTAAGTTCTAGTCCAGTTGGAAGACTCCTAAACTTATTACTTTCTGATTTTTACGCACCATTGACTTGTGTGGTAAACGCTGCACCCGCATCCTGTGGGCCTCCTATGTCCTAACCTTCATTAGTCCAGTGTAGGCCCAGCAATTCCCTAGGCCCTAGGCCTGTTCATTGTTCGTGACGTGGTACTTATACCACTTTCTTAATATATGGTTTGAGTGGCCACCCGGCCTATCCATAATTGTGCATCTTATTGTATGTTATACTATGTTCTTTGTTTAACGCTTGTGCTCCTGTTCTCATAAAGAGTCAAGGGGATTATTCTAGAAATAAATGCATATATTTTATAATATATAACTTGTGTGGTGTCCTTTCATTTGGTATTTAAAGGATTGCATATGGTAAAACAGCTGGCTTCACATGCCCTCTTGAGTTTAGCCTAAGACTGCTTTTGTCCATGCTACCACTAGGAGAGCTGATCTATAAGATTAACTTACAACCAATCATCATAAGGGTCGTTTGGACTGGTGCAAGGTGCTCACTAGAATAGTGATCATCATATACCAGGCCAACTTCTCACACACAGCACCCTCTGGTTCGCCACTGCCACCCTCTGGATCATCACTGCCATCCTCTGGTTCATCACTGCCACCCTCTGGTTTGCCACTGCCACCCTCTGGATCATCACTGTCCCCCTCTGGTTTATCACAGCACCCTCTGGTTCATCGCTGCCACCCTCTGGTTGGTCACTGCCATCCTCTGGTTCCTCCCTGCCACCCTCTGGTTCATCACTGCCACCCTCTGGTTTGCCACTGCCACCCTCTGGATCATCACTGCCACCCTCTGCTTCACCAGTGCCACCCTCTGGTTAATCACTGCCACCCTCTGGTATATCACTGCCACCCTCTGGTTCAAGGCTGCCACCCTCTGGTTGATCACTGCCATCCTCTGGTTCATCCCTGTCACCCTCTGCTCAACCCTGCCACCCTCTGGTTCATCACTGCCACCCTCTGGTTTGCCACTGCCACCCTCTGGATCCTCACTGTCCCCCTCTGGTTTATCACAGCACCCTCTGGTTCACCACTACCACCCTCTTGTTCACCACTGTAGATTATGGGGGGAAAGCAAAGCACACCTTTCCAGCCTCAACTGACATAAATTCATTTGGGGCTGGTTAATGTGTCACTGAATTTGAGCTTCAAGCCTGGCACCTGCTACCTTAGCTGTAAGTGCTTCCTGTTGCAGTTTTTTTACAGGAGCATTGTGCCATACTTGTAACTATTCTCTGACCCTGCTTTGAGGGTCAGAGCAGGGTCAGAGAATAGTTGCAAGTAGGCAACTGAACTTTGGAAGGGCACCTCAGGAAGCACTACAGGGAATGGTTACAAATTAGCTTGGACTTTTGCAACTGCTAAGTGCTTTCACTTTGGCAAAATTCGTTTTTCTGCAATTTCGCGAGATTCGCGGGGCACGAATTCACGCTAAATCGAACTCGCAATTTGCGAATTCGTGCAAAATAGCAGATTTTTTGGGCGTTTTCGCTGGGTTTTTTGGGTCTTCGCAAGCCGCTTGCAGCGCACCGACCACGAAGTTACCCTTACGGTCGTACATGGGCGCGGCCATCTTGTGCGAGTTGCGTATTTCCGGTTCCGAGCGCTATTGGCAATCTCGCGTTGTGTGCGGCGCGCTAATACGAGTTCGCCTGTGTTTTTGCGTGCTCGCGGGGAAAATATCACGCAAACTTACCTACGTTGTCCTCTATGGGCGCGGCCATCTTGTTTTTCATTCATTGCTATGGTTTTTGGGCATGCTACCTTTCTATCAATCTTACATCTTTGTAATCCTCTGTTTTTCTGAACTTTTTTTTTTTTGCTTATTATCTATCTCTACAATTTCCAACATCTATATTTTGTGTTTTTTTTTACTTTTTGTTACTTTATTACCTACTTTATTTCTTTCGCTCTCTCTCTTATTTTTTTCACACCTATTCTTCTTTCCTTTTTCTTGTACCCAGGACCATGGCAAAGGGAGCCGACAAGGGCAAGGGGAAGGGCCCAGCACCCCGTACCCGGCTCCCTTGCGGGCGTTTGAGGGGGGAGCTAGTCCAGGCCAGGGAGATCTTCTCTGCGGTCGAGGTGGCCGCCTTGCTGGTTTTTGTACAAGTCCACCTCCCTAAGACCGTGGCAGCAGGTGGGCGGATTGCTTCCGGCTACGGCCTCCGGGAGCATCACCAGCTGTGGGAGAAGGTGTGCAGGCACATGCGGAAGGAGTATGGGGTCCGGCGCACCTACCAGCAAGCGACGCACCGGTGGAGTGACATCCTGGACCGGGAGCATGACATGCTCGACCTGCTAGGATTGGAGATCCCTGGCCTAGGTAAGTAGCTATTTAATAACTACTTTTTTTTCTTTTGCTCTGTTATATTGCTGATCTATTTCTTTCCTGAAGAGTAAGAATGCTGCTGTTTCGATTACATTGCAGGTAAATTAATCTTTAAATAGCTTCTGTCATTGCAGGTGCTCGCCTGGTTATTTGCGTTGCTACTATGCTTACTTGTTTGCAACTTTTTACTCATTTGAGAGAATTACTGCGTAATGGTAGCGACAGTAGACTCAAGTCTAGTCCTTCTTTGTACTCCTGCTGCTGCCACTTTGAAGAGATAGTGTTGGATTGATACGTTGAGTATATCATTTATTACTTGTTATAGGATAATTGTTATTGGTCTGTAATCATGATGACGGACTGTGTCTGTCACGCGACGTCCCGTACTGCTGAGTGATGGCAGTCGTACTAGAAGCTTTTTGTTGTTGGTGTAGTTAGTGAATTACATAACTTTCCTATTAAACTGTCTGCGAATCCTGCAATACTGTACTACTATCCTCCTAGTTGACCAGATCAGTTGCAATTGTTGTTAATTTGTTTCCCCAACATAATTTTAGATTGTGTTCAGAGAAATCAAATATTTCCCAAAAAACAATCATCCATGTTGTGTTTCTTTACTTCATGTTCACCAGAAGCTCCCAGGGGCAAGGCAGCAACGGCGACTGAGACTCCGGTGGAAGAAGGTGGACAGGATCAGTCCCTTGCAGGCTCTTCTGCTGGCCCCAGTAAGTTGTTCTATTGTTATATTAATACTTATACTTCCCTAACTTTTACAGCTCCTATTCATTACAAACTGTTTCCTAATAGTTCTATGTTTTACAAAATAGTCTTTGATCTTCTTCTAATGTAGACTACTTTCTACATTCTTAGCCTGCCTCTACCATCACTCTCTGTGCTACTACTATTTACGATTATGAGTCGGTCTGTGTAGGTAGCTAAGCTTGCCCAGTCGGCAAACGGTGTGAAACAAAACTCTGATCCAGCAATAGCTCTAGGCATTGAGTGCAGTCCTCTGGGTTGCCCTTGCTGTCTATTCCAGTCTTCTTAATGTAAGTGCTTTGACAATTTCCAACAACAAAATGTCATTGTTTACAGCAAGTAAAAGGTAGCAGTTGCCTTTTTGATTTGAGAGGAGCACATCCCATACTGCTAGTGTTTCAGGGACTATTCTGCACACAAAGAAGTATGGACAAGACAAATAGGACATTGTTGATGATAGGTGCAGTTCGACGTTCGACATAGCTCAGTCCGAAAAGAAGTTGAACTCCCAATCCCCTGACCGACTATCGAGTGTGTCTGACCAATGATTTTACGACCCAGAAGAACAGAAGAAGACTACCGCCGAGTCCCGGCCTATCTGAGTCACTGAAACATGACTGCCAAGTGCAGTAGTTCAAACCCTTCCGCTCATTCACTCGTGAACAAAAACCACACAGTGTTTGTTAGTTTTAAAGTTTTATTTTCAATTAAGAAATGAATAGTGGCATTAAACAGGGACCCCCTGAATAAGATCAGATTCCTGGATCAGGGCTAAACAATTAATGGAGAAAAAAGCATCCAGGCAAAAACAATGTAATAGCTGGCAACTTATTATTATAGCAAATAGAAACACAAGCAAAAGAAAGATTTTTAAGACAACAGATGTGATCATACATAAAATGTAATCATATTAATAAAAATTGATAAACATGTTCAATCAAAATACAAAATTTATATAAAATGAATAAAATCAGAGTACAGTATTCAAGTTATAATATCTCTAATTTCAAAGGAAACAGTTAAGAAGTATGTGATTGTTCACAGCTGATTGACAAAGTAGATTTTTTTTCTGCCAACGCGTTTCGACGCAAACACTGCGTCTTCATCAGGACAACATCAGCTTTTGTTCTATAATTAAAAAATGATATTTTTTAGAATCCTTTTGCTTGTGTACAGACAACTAAATCTTTCTTTAAACTTTGATGGTTATAATTAGACTAGATATTGAATCTCTGTATAGCAACATTCCACAGACTGAAGATATTGCTGCAACTATGTGGTTCATTGATGAACACAATATTCCTTGTTCAAAATCCTTTATTGAAGAATGTTTGTCACTAACATTAAAGGAGAATGTCTTCGAGTTCGGAGATAACTTGTACCTACAGACAAAGGGTGTAAGCATGGGGGCGTCTATGGCACCCTCTATAGCAAACATCTATATGTCACTCTTTGAATCTAGATTCATTTATAATGAAATTGCCCCCTTCTATGAGTCTGTTTCCCATTGGTATCATTACATCGACGACATCTTTTTTGCATGGACCGATGGGGAACAGACTCTGGAAGATTTTTTAATATGGCTGAATCTGACTGACAGGAATTTACATTTCACTGCCCACACTGATAGATGGAGGGTTGAATTTCTGGATATTTATATCAGATGCAACAACGATGGGCACCTGGAAGTTGATTTATATACTAAACCAACCGCAAGAAACACCTTGCTACATTTCAAAAGCTACCACCCCAGGTGCCAAAAGGACAGTATCCCATTTTCACAATTCCTGAGGGTGCGGCGCAATTGCACCAATTTAAAAGACTATGATATCCAATCGAAGGTAATGAAGAAATAATTCTTGGAAAGAGGGTACCCTCACCGGCTGGTAAGGGAAGCCTACAAAAGGGCGCGATTTTTTGATCGCGATTCTCTGTTACAAAATCAAAAACAAGAACAGAAACTTGTCTGTATTACCAGACACTCTACATTAGATGCAGCCATTAGACAGGTAATCAATGCAAATTGGCATTTACTTAATATAAATCAAGACAAAAATAAACTGGCAAAACCTATGTTCGCCCATCGGCGTAACAGGAATTTGAAAGATCTAGTTGTCCAATCTCGTTTCCCTAAATCTACCAACACTCCGTTTGCACAGAAATCGATAGATGGTAAAAACGGAGTTAAAGGGACATCACGATGTGCCTCTTGCCAATCTTGTAATTCCATCATTACAGGTGAGACAGTGACTTTCGATGGGGTTACCATTGAGGCCAGGGAACTATGTACCTGTAATACTTGCAACGTAATCTACTTAATTGTATGCCCCTGCAATTTAGGTTACGTAGGTGAGACAGCTCAAAAAATAAAAACACGTTTAACAGAGCATAGATCCTCAATTAAAACTAAGAAACACATGGCACCCATGGTCAGTCACTTTATGGAATATAAACACTCACCAGCAGAAATGAAATGGTGTATTTTAGAGAAAATACGGAAGAAAAAGGAAGTATACTGGATTTTTACCCTTGGTACTTTTAACCAGGGACTTAATCTAGATATTCCGTGGGAGAATGCTATTATTTAAAGAACTCTAGATAGATACTAGCCGCTTCATTCTTCCGTGGATATTCTAGTTCTTTATCTACCAATACCGATAAATAGAGTAGACTTTTCTCTCTTATCTTAGTCGTGGAACTCCTTTTTCTCGGGCTCCCAGGGGACTTTAAATAAACACTCTTGTAATTCGCACATCGTACATTTGCCTATATATCTTTATTACTGTTTATGCGTGCATTTTTGCACCATCACAGTATTAGCGAGGTAGACCTTTAAGAATAGGAGGGGCTAGTCCCGTCTACCTATTAGAAGTCCCTAGATATAGACCAATCGGTCTTTACTTTCCATCTTTCTTCTTCGTTACGAATTTAGTTGCCGCCAGAGACCACGCTCGACTACTATCCTGAACCAGGTACGCTACCTATTGACGCGATAACCCTTGCTAGGTACGGATCATTTGGATATTCCTTGTTAGTCGGCCTCGCTTCTTGTTCTATAAACAAACTCTATTTGGGTTAATTTAATTGCGAGGTGACCGTTAGAACCTGCTTGCTGTTGGCGTGTATTTAAACGCCATTTGTAGTTTGACTCTATAGCGAACCGTACAAAGCTTATGCCGGATATAATTGACTTTGGGGTGATTGTTAGTATCTGCACGACGTTAGCGTGTTCTTTTACGCCCTTTAAATGCCCAATCTGTAACGGACTTTATCTATAACGGACTTTAGAAAGTATATCTTCAATGAAAACTCTCGCGTCTTACACGCCCCTTTCTCTTCGCAGGCTCCGCTTGATCATCGAATTTTGGAGTTCCGCATGAGGATAATTAACTTCGGGCAAAACCTCCGTGCTGCTCTTTAACACGAATAGATAGAGCGTGTCAATTCCAAGTACGTTTAGATACTTAATTACCGAGTTACTTTAGAGCCCTATTTTGTTACTATTTGCCGTTTGAACAATTGCTCTCGTTTCTCTAACTACCACAGGATAACCGATATTATAGTGACACGGCTCGTCGTGTGCTGCACCATCCTCAACTATATTTGTTTTTGAATCATCGGATGCCTTTATTATAACCACATTTTAACCCTTTCAGGTAAGACCTTGGGAATCTGTAGCTCCTTAACCTTTATAAAAATGTATCTACAGACATATGTCTATACCCGCAAATCATAATTTTATCTTTATAGCCTTAACAAGTCGGTGGTCACTTTCACGATGAGGACGTTATCGACTGAGCAACACTAGATTTTTGAACTTCGAAATACAGGTAATCCTGAAATAGAGAATAGATAGGCATGCAATCATGAGTGTGAATTAATCGATGTATTCACCCATCATAATATCTCCTCCTTCTAGATAATAAGGACGTAATGAGAACATAGTATTATTTATTTTTGGCAAAATTTGGAATCAGTATCTCTCTGGAAAAAACGAATAGGAAGCTATACTGGTACGTTTCTCTTTATGGAATTCTTTCATTGTAAGTACTATATCTGGCCTTTCGTTTATAAAGATTGAGTAGACAAACTGGTCTGTAGTTTTCATAGATCAGCAGATAAATAGCCTTTCTTAATTCCCAATGTTTAAATAAAAAACAAATCTCCTGTGAAGGCAAATAAAAAAAAAAATAGGAAAGAACTCAGTGAGTAATGTACAGCTCTAAAAATATACAAGTAGGTCAAAATTCAGTTAACGGAATATAAGAGTGCAATGCATAACTATAAAAAGGTGAAGCTATGCCTCATAAAGTCTGTTTCTGACTAGATAAAGCGAAATCACATGTAGTCTGCGCAGTTCATTAAAATATAAATGGAATGAAATCTAGAACACTTGCTTGCCTTTTTCTGTTCTATTCTTGACTTAATTACCCCCCCCCCTTTTCTTCTTCTTCCTTCCTCAAAGGTTTACAAATGTATTAGTTAGCAATACTCAAATGCCGTAAACTAAAATGTCATATGATGTTTTGTCACTGAATTGAAAAATGAGATAAATTACGTATTGTAAATGAGATTTGATATCTCTTAGATATGATAACAGTGTCACATAATGTTTGTATTTGTTTATGATTTTTTGTGTCCTTATCTTGCGGTTTAATATGTGTTTGTTGTAAGAATTGTCTGGCCTCTTTGTCTGATTGTAACCATCAAAGTTTAAAGAAAGATTTAGTTGTCTTTACACAAGCAAAAGGATTCTAAAAAATATCATTTTTTAATTATAGAACAAAAGCTGATGTTGCCCTGATGAAGACGCAGTGTTTGCGTCGAAACGCGTTGGCAGAAAAAAACATCTACTTTGTCAATCAGCTGTGAACAATCACATACTGTTAACTGTTTCCTTTGAAATTAGAGATATTATAACTTGAATACTGTACTCTGATTTTATTCATTTTATATACATTTTGTATTTTGATTGAACATGTTTATCAATTTTTATTAATATGATTACATTTTATGTATGATCACATCTGTTGTCTTAAAAATCTTTCTTTTGCTTGTGTTTCTATTTGCTATAATAATAGGTTGCCAGCTATTACATTGTTTTTGCCTGGATGCTTTTTTCTCCATTAACAATTAAGAAATGAAAACATTATTTCTTTATTTTTAATAGCATAGTATTCTTTGCGAGCAATGGTGATGGATGAAGAAGACGTTAACATTTAAACAACATTACCATGAATTAAATTACTATGACTCAAACTTAATAATAGTTAACAGACACATGAAATTATTAGAATAACTGTGCTGGAGCCCCCACCTTCTTTAAAGTACTTAAAGTACTGCTGGTGATGACTTACTAGTAGTTGGTGAATCGTCTGGCAGAAGGGCAATGGAATCTTCTTTCTGTAATGAGAAAAATGGTGCACGTTAAGCAAGCATTCATCAGTTGTCATAAGAAGAAGTGTAGCATTTAATAGAATAAGCATATAAAAGGTTAACACTTCCTCCCCAAACCGTTACTTTTTTTCAATACCAGTAATAAAAAAATGTGTTATGTAACATTTTCTTCCATTACGAGACAAAATAGGGGGTTGTGTATGGAATCTGAAAATATGACATGTTTTTCCTAGACGTCACAACATCTGATGCGGCACAGATGATCACCAGTGCCGGGGCCAGCAGTGCGGAGGGGTCCACTCTGGATGCGCCAGCGCCAACAGGAGGAGCTGGGGGGAAGACTCAGCGGCGGAACACGGTGGTAAGTTATTATACTCTTTACACATTGAAATGTTTTTGAGTAGGCTCGCAAAGGAGTGTATGATGTACTGTACAGTAGTACACAGTACACTAGTATAAGTAGACTGTACTGTTAAGAACAGTTACTAATTTAGAACTACTTTTTGGGCTACTATCACGGAGAAGACAGTCAACCTTGACTTGTAATAGCATTAGCTGCTGTACTTCTCGGGTAACCAATGGCCCCCTCTATTTCACTTCAACTCAGCTGGCAAATTTTTATTGTGAAGCCAAGTCATATCAGATGTAGTTTAGGGATGTGAAGAACGAAAAGTTAAAGAAGGGTGAAACGAAGGACAAGTGAGTCTTAATATTTATGACTGTAAAGAATGATTTTGTTGAATGCAATTCAAGATAAGAAGACAGCGGTTTCCAAAATATAATGAAACAGGTGTTAGTTGGTTGTTGACAAAAAGAAATTTTGGTACATTTGAGTGATTAAGAAGAATCATAGACGTACTTTGGAAGCCTGGATGTTATCTTCTTCATCCTCATCGATAGCAGAGGTGTATGATGTAGTAGAGCAGACGCTGAGTGGATGAAGTATGGCCAGTGGCAGTGCCATCCCTATAGAAAAGTAAGACATTCATATCCCCACTTGCATGTACTGCTTAAAGTACTGCGAGTCGGCATCATCATGGCCCGTGTCTGTATTTCTTGGGTGAAAGCTGAGTGAGCTGCCATTATGGCGGCTACCACAACCATGTAACAGTAATTTCTTTTGCAACACAAGAGAAAAAAAGTAAAACAGGCCTTTTTGTAGTACTCTCTGATTATGTATGTAGTAGTGAGTCCATGTAGTGATGCTTGTATTACCTAGTTTAGTTATGTGATGTTAGAACAGTTTATGTGTTACTAGGGGATTGTTAGAATTATTACATGTCATGTTTAGAATGTAAGTATGTCATTATGAGTTGTACTTGGAGTGCTTGCCAGTGCAGAGTTCTTCTTCAAGCTGGCAGCACCTTTTTACCTGTACTACTAACTTCAAGAATAAAAGAAGATTTTATACAAATTCTTGTGTGACTGTGTCACTACAAATTTGGCGACGAGGATGGGATCTAATTACGACCCGGCTACTGTGGAGGTTCTCACTGATTCGTCTCAGGGTTAGGGTTTGAAAATTGGATGGGAATGGGGTGTTTTGGGAAAGTTTTGTAGAGAGGAAAAAAACACAACATGGACAGTCAAACAACAAATGAAGAGAAACACATTTTTGGATTTGAACTACGAAGAAACAAGTTCAAGCAATTCCTCTTATTTGCGGTACTCCTCCATTCCATCTGACGCTCCGTCGATCAATGTTGGTGACCACCAGAAGTCAGCCTGTCCACTGCCTGCCTGGTGAATGCTGAATTGCGTGTCACTAATGTGAAGCCTGACTTCATCCTTTTTTCCATTGCACAGGGTGAAAGCAGCCCTGTAAATGTAGATGCAAAAACAGGAAGTGATATTAAAACACCACTGAGAAAAAATGTAAGGTACGTACGCTGTGTAGTGCAAAAAGTCACACTTTCAGTTTCAGAATCGACAGTACAATAGTTTCGAAAGGGGGCGTACTCTGAGTCTCCTTTTGAAGGATAAATAAGTATGGGCGAATTTTGCGGATCTTTCCCCTCAAGCTAGGTGTAGTGTACACTACGATTTTAGAACAAAATTAGACCTTCCCAGCAGTGTTCCCAGACCCTTAAACACCAACGCTAAAATGTAGATTACCCCCAATCAGACCACAAAAAACATGCGATACTGCAACCTGTCTGAGGCCTAGTGGAAAATGGTGACAAAACGTACTTTGAAAGTAAAGTAGGCCGGAATCCCCCCTTTCCCACCATGGATTTTCTTCAAACCACTCGCAACCAAAATTAGACATTTCTCGACAAGTGCTCAAAGAGTAGACCCCAGAACCCAGTTGCCAAAATCTTGAACTCCCCCAAACACATGCAAAACTGCAAACCCAAACGAGCCCTAAGTTAAAAATAGTGTCAAAGTCTTTCTTCTACTAGGCCCTAACTCCACTTTGCCACCATGGATTTTTTTCAAACCTCTTGCAATCAAAAGTATCCATACCCAGCGTTGTTCCAAGACCCCAAATCCCACCTACAAACACCAGTAACCCCCAAACAGCCCCCGAAAACGCTAAAGTGAGAAAAATGCCTGAAAATGGAAAACCTTTTTCACCTCCGATTTTCTCCAAACCCCATTTATCCGGTATTAGACCTTCACAGCAATGCCCCCAGCCCCGTCAACCCAGGCGGAAACAAGATTAACACCCCCAGACAGGCAAAAGCAAAAGTACAATAACTGGGACTTAGAAATATTTTGCCCTACTTCCAAAAATCACTCTGTGGCGCTCTGCAGCTAAGCCCTAACTCCCCTTTGCCACCATGGATTTCTGTCAAACCTCTTGCAATCAAAAGTATCCATGCCCATATTTGCTCCAAGACCCCAAAACTCACCCACAAACACCAGGAACCCCCACAAACATCCCCCCGAAAACGCTAAAGTGAGCGACATTCCTGAAAATTGAAAAACTTTTTCACCTCCGATTTTATCCAAACCACTTTTATCCGGTATTAGACCTTGACAGCAATGCCCCCAGCCCCGTCAACCCAGGTGGAAACAAGTTTACCCCCCCCCCCCAAACAGCCAAAAAGCAAAAATGGAAAAATGGTCACTTAGACAAATCCCTGCATATTTCCCACATCACTCCGTGCGCACTCTGCAGCTAGGCCCTAACTCCCCTTTGCCACCATGGATTTTCTCCAAACCACTTGCAATCAAAAGTATCCCTACCCCGCATTGCTCCAAGACCCCAAAACCCACCCACAAACACCAGGAACCACCCCCCAAACAGCCCCCCGAAATGCTAAAGTGAGCGAAATTCCTGAAAATGGAAAAAAAAATTCACCTCCGATTTTATCCAGACCACTTTTATCCGGTATTAGACCATCACAGCAATGCCCCCAGACCCGTCAACCCAGGCGGAAACAAGTTTAACACCCCCAAACAGCCAAAAATCAAAACCACAAAAAGTGACACTTACAATTATTTAGCCCTCAATCCAAAATCACTCTGTGCGCGCTCTGCAGCTTGGCCCTAACTCCCCTTTGCCACCATGGATTTTCTCCAAACCACTTGCAATCAAAAGTACCCATACCTAGCGTTGCTCCAAAACCCCCCAACCTCCCCCCCCAAACACAAGGAAACCCCAAGCAGGCCCCCGAAAACGCTAAAGTGAGCGAAATGCCTGAAAATGGAAAAACTTTTTCACCATGGATATTATCTGAAACACTTGTATCCGATATTAGACCTTCCGAGCTATGCCCCCAGACCCCTGCAGCCACCCGCCCAAAAGCAGAACACCCCCAAACAGGCAAAAACGGGCCTACCTTCAATTCAATCCAAATACGCTCTGCAGCTAGGCCCTAACTCCCCTTGTCCACCATGGATTTCCTGAAAAACAAATGCAATCAACATTAGGCTGTACCAGCAGTGCCCCTAGAGCCAAAACCCACCCACAAAAACCTAGAAGCCCCCCAAACAGCACCACAAAGACAGGCAAGTGAGCAAAAACGCAAAAACATTTTCACCTCCGATTTGGTCCAAAACACTTGATTCCAATATTAGACCTTCTGAGCTATGCCCCCAGACCCCTGCAGCCACCCGCCCAAAAGCAGAACACCCCCAAACAGGCAAAAAGTAAGCAAAAATGGGCCTACCTTCAATTCAGTCCAAATACGCTCTGCAGCTAGGCCCTAACTCCCCTTTTCCACCATGGATTTCCTGAAAAACAAATGCGATCAACATTAGACTGTGCCAGCAGTGCTCCCAGACCCCAAATCCCACCCACAGAAACCTATAAGCCCCCCAAACAGTCCCACAAAAACATGCAATACTGGTATATTCAAAACATGGCAAATTGCGCTGTTCACAAAACATTGCTGTTTTCAGCACTTCCACTACTTCGATCCCCTTGAAACTCTAATGGACAGTCACTTGTTCCAGCGATTCACAAGAATCTCAGCAAGGCAGAACAAAATCAAACCACTGCGCTCTTTGAAGAAGAAGAAGAAGAAGAAGAAGAAGAAGAAGAAGAAGAAGAGGAAGAAGAAGAAGAAGAAGAAGAAGAAGAAGAAGAAGAAGAAGAAGGAAGGTCTATGACTAGTCAGTCAGTCTAGTCAAAATACTTTTATTCGATTCATAAAAATCAAAAAAGACATGAATACAAATACATCACAGGGAATAAACAGCAATAGTCCAGTGGGAACAAATATGACATTAATATAAACAACACTTAGTTAAAACAGAATCAAAATATTTCTCAGCGTTACATTTAAAAACAGACAATTAATTCATGTGCTAGGGGAGAATGCCCTGAAACCTGCGGCGGCTGTTGTTAACACGGACACACGCTACCAGATAACTTGCTACGTGAAAAGTGACTTGTGCGCTAGATAGGAGTTGAAAAAACAATAGAGCGGGCCCCACCTGGATGAAACCCGCCTCCCTCAAAATTGGCAAGAGGTATTTTTTCCTAATTTCTGCGTAGTGGTCACAAAACTTCTTAAAATGTAGTATGTCCTGTGTCCCGTGTTGAGAAGTTATCACAGTCACAGGGTTTAGCCTTATCTGGATTTACCCACCTAGGGAAGGAGCCAAGCGGAAAATGTATTCGGTTTAAACGAAATCTGGTTAAAAGAAACCGGTGGAACGGTCTCGTTACCAGAATAAGATAGGGTTCGAGACCGGGGGCAGTTAATAGTGCATAGTTTCTTCTTACAAGTGGTTTCTCCATCTCCGTTGCCTCCCGCTCAACAGTAAATAAATTTAACAGAGCAATTTTAATCTCCCTCACATCTTCTCTTTTAATACATCCTGGGGAGTGAAAAAGCTCTGGTCTGCCTAATTTCGTGAGCATAACCTTAATATAGGCCAACCATGGGATCTTATGAGCTTTATCAAGAGCAAGGCAGTCCTTGAGATTCAGGTGGTTTAGGGAGACTTGCTGGTTAAGCCAGGTTTTAATCCAACAGTTTACAGGGGCGGATTTCAGTAGATCTGTGACAAATCCTAGCCCTAACTCTGAATGAGTTGAGAAGGTGGGGGTGGACTAGTTTTCACTTAGTTTTCACCCAAACAAACGCGCCCGCAAAACACCCAAAAAGGCCAAAATTCTTCCAATTCTGGACCAAAGAACACCAAACCCCCCTAAAACATTGCCAACATCATTATGAACGAGCCAATGTTAGAAATGGGATCCCATGAGACCAGCACTTCAACGTCAGGGCAAGGGAGTTACGCGCCAAGATAACCCCTGCTCACCCTCTTGGTAATGTAGCACGAGCAGTAAGGCTAAACTCGGAGGCAATGTGAGTTAAGTGTTTGCGCATGCACCCCCAGCAACAACACCCAAGGCCCACCACAAAGTAAACTCCACACAAGGTTATGTATAAAAATAGCCTTTGTATTACACCAAAACACATTAGATAAAACACACACTTCACAATGTGGCAACAGGCACGGGCAGAATTTACAGGGGATATGTACAAGAAAGGGCCACCTGTACCACTGTCAGGAATCAGCACTTTTATACCTAGAAATACTGTTAGAATCAGCACTTAGAACATAGAGTATAAATCACTTTAGCACACAACCAGTAACTACTGGTAACCGGTAAGTACCACCTACGCAACCCTAACCACCTTAGGAGAATATTACGCAGGGAACCAGGATCTCACAGGGAACACCTGTACTAGGAGAAAACAACCGACTAAATATCACTGTACATTTTATGGGTATAGGCCTGGGAACAAAACACATGATGCATAAACATACATTCAGCGTTGTAAGAACAAGGCACATGATGCATAAAACACATTCAGAGGTGCAGCACAGGGGAACACATGATGCATAAACAACACATTCAGAGGTGTAGGAACAAGGCACATGATGCATCAAAACACATTCAGAGGTGCAGCACAGGAGAATTCGCAGAATTACCTTAGCACAGAACTTACATCAAAGTCCAGGTTGCGCCACTGCACCAAACCTAAAGGTAGCAGCTGCCCACTACTTGCTGGGCAGATGAGGACAGGGACAGAACAGGGCCTAAACGCTGAGGGAAATGGATAGGGGGAGTCTGGAGGAGGAGTATAAAGGAGCATGATTGAGTTGTGAACTTGTGAACCTCAGGAATGCAGACTGAGGCACCTTCAAATCAATAAGGAATATAAGATGAAGACAGTGCTGCTGATGGACTTGTTGTGATTAGGTGATTAGAGTTTTGTTGTGGTAAAAGTTGAAAAACAAAGAAAGACACACAGGAATAAAAGTGAATACGGACAAAAAAAAGGAAGTCATTTTCAGGGCTCGGGGTCAGGAAAGTAGAGCTCGTACTCCAACTCCATGATTTGAGACGGGAGTAGGTCAGGTAACAGAGAAGAACTTCTGTCACCTAAGTCGGTGTCCTCTTTTTCCTGCGTGCATTCACGTAAATTGTAATCTGGTGATATCAAGTGCTGATTCATCTTGATCATTGTTAACCTCTCCACATTTTTGGCCGGTAGGCGGGACCTTTTTAAAGTTACAATGGCACCAGCAGCACTGAAAACACGTTTAGAAGACACGCTTGCGAGTGGGCAAGACTAATAATTTAGAGCCAGGTTGGCGATCAGTGGCCATAAAGCCATTTTCCTGTACCAATACAGCAATGGGTTCGTATGAACAAAGACCTGTGTTGGCTCATCCAGATAGGCCTGCACCATCAACTCAAGGTTCTCCACGGTTGCTCCACTTTGCGTACAATCTGTGGCCTTCTCAGCACTGGAACGAACAAACCCTTGATGAGTTAGCCAATCCGCTTCCGACAATATTATGGATGGGCCTGGTGCAGGTGAGGATGATGATAGGGTTGCTGCTGGTGTCGTTAACGGCTGTGAGGGAAAGTGACTCCCTTCAGCCACGGATTCAGAAGTGGAACTTCACGCTGGATCGACTGCTGATTCAGTTGGACTTCTGGCGGCTCCTTGAATTCTCTGCCGATCTTTTTCGAACTGTCTGGCTGACACAGCTATCCAATGTTTATACATCTGCCTCATCAAAAGGAATGAATGCTTTGCTGGCCACTGCCTTTTTGTACCGTGGATCCAGAATAGTGGCACAAATGTAATGTTGATCTGTATGTATCTTTTGAAGCCTTTCATTGGCAACTAGGCAGTTTAATAAGTTCTCCACCAACAGATATGCAGCTTGCTTTCCACCATCATCTCTCAACGTTGAAGACACCGCCTTCAGTTGGTGCTCTAGCATGCGCAACAATGGGATAGCTTTGCTCAAAGAACAGTCCTCCCTGCTGACTTCACGCGTGAAGACCTCAAAAGGACAAAGCATGTCTGTCAGGCTTTTAACTAGCTGCCATTCCTCCGACTCTAGCCTCATGTCAATAATAGTAGAACCTACTGTAAAGATATAGTCATTGATTACCATGCACGGCTCAAACAGACGCTCAAGCATTAAAAGGTTGAGTTCCAACGTGTTGCCACCTCCTGGATGAGTCCTTTGACTGGCAGTTTACGTTCATGTTGAATGCTCCTCAGCTGCTTCCGGGCCTTAAAAGAATGGCTGAAATGTGTGCTGATTCTTCGGCACATAGACAGTAACTTCTTGACTTGGGTTTCAGTTTTCAAGAAATCTTGAACAACCAGGTTTATACAGTGCGCCAAACACGGCACTCTGAAATAGTCACCGTTCTGCATGGCCCTAACTATATTACTGCCATTATCCATGGAAACATAACCAACTATGCGATTTCTTGGTTGCAGCCATTCAGAGACCTTACTTTTAAACTCATCCAAAATGTTTTTTGCAGTATGACTTTTCTCCATGGCAAACATGGCCAATGTTGCATGTTTCCGAGAAGCTTGAAAAACTGTGTCAAGGTCAACAACTGCACTTGACTTGTCTCTAACCCCTGCAAAAGACCCTGCAAAAGAGACCCAGTGTGTAGTGATGCACATGTAATCAAGGGCTTGGCAACTGGTCCACATCTTGATGTAGTGCTGCAACCGCAACTCTGGTAAAATAGGACCGGATAGGAACCTTCCATTTAGGGCAGACTGTTGCCACTAATTCTAGAAACCCCACCCCTTCCACGAAAGAAAAAGGGAGAAGGTCCAGTGCTAGCATTTTAGCCAGATTTGCGTTATACAGACGTACCGTTGGGTGGTTGCGTTCAAATGGCGCCTCCGACCAGAACATTCCGCTAATGGTGGGCTGGATCATTTTACGTGATGATGATGATGATGACCTCTTCAAACCAGTTAGACCCATTGATGTCGTTTTTCGCATTGGTGTCTCTACAACACTCTTAGTGTGCCTCTTAGATGTTGCAGGGGTAGAGGGCGATACCACTGCAGTGCTGCTGCCAGCAGAACTGGGTGTACCAGAAAAAATGTCTGTCGCTTCTTCGCTTCCCACTGCACGATCAGATTCTCATCATCATCAGATGCAATATCAAGGGATACATTTGGATTTGTTTTTCTTTTGGCTTCCTCGATCTTCCTCATACGTGCTTCCCACTGGATAGTGTGGTGTTGCTTGAGATGACCTCTCCGACCTCCGGTACCATAGTTGGTACCAAGCTTACCCCGACTAATGGATGCTTTACAAATTGAACAAACGACCATGTTTTCCGCCTTTGCGCTAACAGTAAAGAAGTCCCAAACTAGGGACTGGTGATGTCTGCTGAAGGTGAAGGTGCTACTTTGACTTCCAATGCCAGATGAAGTGGAGGATGGGCGTGGCTGAATTCGTTTCTGTTGTTCACTTACAGCACCACTACTTGAGGTCGATCTGGATGACTAAAAAAGATGGAAGCTGTAGGTTGTGTTGGTGTTGTAGTTAACGCTGGTGGTACCAGTGCCACGCCGCCCATATCCCACTCAGCAGCCATTCGGGCTAGGGTTAAAATTAACCCTGGGCGTAGTGGGCGTAGTGGGGCTTTGCGAAGCTACGCGTAGTGGGCAAAACACTACGCCCACCCACGCACTTCGCGTAGCCCCACTACGCGCAACCCGCCTCCCTCCCGCCCTCCCTAAATGCTTACATTAATATATAAAATATTTATAAAACCACTTACCTTGTCCTGCAGCGTCCCCGGGGCTCCCACTCGTCATTGCGCCGCGTGCGCGTCTTGGTTGGTAATGCACATGCGCGGCTGCCCGCGCATGCGCATTAGCATCCAAGACGCGCGGGCCGGCAGCTCAATGACGAGTGGGAGCCCCGGGGACGCGGCAGGACAAGGTAAATGGTTTTATAATTATTTTCTATATTAATGTAAGCATTTAGGGAGGGCGGGAGGAAGGCGGGTGGCGGGCAACTTCGCTACGCCCACTTCGTGGGTGTAGCGAAGTTGCCCGCCCACCCTTAGTTAAAATGTCTGTCTGCTGCATGCCTGCTGGGGCTGGAATGACGACTGTGATGACTGGGTCGTCGTCAGACTGTTTATCAGCAGCAGAAGATACCACTTCTTGTTCGTCGTCATCACCCATAAGTGGAAGCTTTGCGGGAGCCTTCCTTTTAGGCTTAGCTACCTTTGTCGGCTCATCATGGGGTGACTCACTCTCAGACTGCATTGGTGGGTTCCAATCAACATCAGCATCATCAGAAGGAAGGGGGCTTGAAGAAGAACTTCTAGTATCCCTCCTTGACCTTTTTCTTGCTGGGGATCTGGAAGACAATGGATAATTATCATCAGGAGGAGTGGCTTCCTCGGATACCTCCTCTTGAATAGCAATTGCCTGATGTGCCCCTACTTCTGGAGGAACAAGCGTTGTAGGCAGTTGTGCCGCTCCATGAACCTCTAGTTGCACCTCTCAAATGCACCTATCCATGCGCCTCTCCTTTCGGCTCTACTTGCGCCTCTCCTTACGGCTCTACTTGCGGCTCTACTTGCGCCTCTCCTTGCGCCTCTCCATGCGCCTCTCCATGCGCCTCTCCTTGCGCCTCTCCTTGCCCATGTACTTGTGCTTGTACTAGTTGCACCTGTGGTTGTCGTTGCGGCTGTGGTTTTTGAACACTCGTCAGCTGAGTTACACCCGGCGTTGATTGGATGGTACTTTCTTGTGATGAGCCAAGATCTAACTTGGCGTGGTGGCACTGAGCCCATTGAAGCAGAGGTGCTGCTTCCAGCTTGGTCCCCGGCGGACACCGCTGCTGCTGCAGGTGTATTTTTTTTTCCCAAAAAAGGTGTCGGTGGGCACACCAGTCTCCTTGGTAGGTGGTGCCACTTGCTTCTTCTGCTCCTTCTTACTGGCAGTGGCACTGGCGACTTTTTTCCCTGAGGTGCTATGGCCAACTTTCTTTGGGACCATCTTCTTGAGATGTCAGAACAGCAGGCCGCAGTTGCACGACTTGCAGAGTTGTCTTCTCTGTGGCCACACGTGACGTCACGTGACAATGTGCTGCACACACCGCTGCAGGACTTCCTCCTGGCACTGGTGGTTCTCTTGTGCACCTAAAAGCAATGGAAGCCAGAGGAACATCAGTTATACACCCCAAAAATTCGAAATACACTCATAAATCCCCACAATCCCATGCCATCCATGCCCTCAATGATGTTTAAATTCAAGACACCCCACAGAAAGACTAGGCCCATGCACCACTGAGTACCCCTGGGCATAATGGTTGAAAGCAAGGCAAACTGGGTGCAGGCCTCAGCACACTGTCTGGCTTAAAAATGGCCCCTTGACCCCCACCACATGGCCAGGCCCTGCCTGTCCCAGGCCTCAAAATGGCCCCCACCCACATGGCCAGGCCCCAACACCACCCCAAAAAGTAAAAAAACACTCAAAAATCACCACAATCCTATGCCATCCATGCCCTCAATGATGTTTAAATTCAAGACACCCCAGAGAAAGACTAGGCCCATGCACCACTGAGTACCCCTGGGCATAATGGATGAAAGCAAGGCAAACTGGGTGCAGGCCTGAGCAAACTGCCTGGCTTAAAAATGGCCCCTTGACCCCCACCACGTGGCCAGGCCCTGCCTGTACCAGGCATCCAAATGTCCCCCACCCACATGGCCAGGCCCCAACACCACCCCAAACAGTCGAAAAACATTCAAAAATCACCATAATGCATTCAATCCATGCCCTCAATGATGTTTAACACCATGGCTGCTAGGCGTTTTCCCCCCCTGTGCTGGAAAATGCTTGAGTACATTATTCATGACGAGCTCAGCTCGTCATCAGCACAGCTCAACTGTGCATCATGACGAGCTGAGCTCGTCATGAGCATCAAAAGGGTTAAATTCAAGACACCCCACAAAAAGACCCCACACCACTCACTACACCTGGGCCTACTGGCTTTACAGGCACCCCAAAATTAAAAAAAAAATCAACATATAACAGTGAGCTAAAATTCCATGACATAAATGAGAATTTAGTTAAAAAACAAATCACAGAAACAGTTGTATCATGCACCCATGACTAACCCTGGGCCTACTAGATACTGTGGCTACCCATCACAATATATATTTTCTTAAAGTTGTGAAAAAAGTTTTAGAACTGTAGTTGCCTCAACTGCAATGCCCCAAACAAACAACACCAACTTACTTGTAAAATCTCAAGTCCCAAAGTGATCCAAACTCCAAAGTCCAAAAGTCCTCAAATACAAATGCAGCAGCAGTCACATAAAGTAATCCTTCCAGCTCAACAGCCAAATGAAAAGTGACCAGTACATGCACAAAGCACTGGGAGGAGCCTACAGGACTGGAACAGGAAGTTGGAGACTCAGAGGCACTTCCTTCCTCCCATCCCACCCCAAATAATGGACTACTGCACCAAAAAGTGCAGTCAAATGTCAATCTGAGGAGTTATTCTGATCAAAATCATCATTTTCACAAGGATCATGCTTCCTGCGGTGGATTTCTTGTGCAGAATTGCAATTTTTGCAATTTCGGGAACGCAAGCTGTTCAAATCTCCCGCCGGAAGTCAGCTGCGCGACGTCGCGGGCTTTTATGATGTACTCGCGTTGTCAAACTCTCGTCGTGCAAGATGGCAAGCCGCGATAACGTAATTGCGCTGGAAAAACTCTCGCGCGATCAGGCAGCAAGATCGAAAATGGCGCCGCACACTCAAAATCTGAAGGAAAACAACTCGGCGGACTCAGAATCACGGTAAGACAACGCCACACGCGCGATATTGTAGTTTTTCAAGCGCAACCAAGCAAAATAATTCGTAGCTTGCGAATTTGCGGATTATTGGGTAAATTTGCGTGATTCGCGGATCGTGAAATCATCAAAAATCCGCAAATTTGCCCGCGAAACGGATTTTACGCCCACGCTTACCCAAATCGTGTATTCCCCATGTTAATTTCCATAGGAAAATTAAGACAAAGCTACAGCCCGAACTGCTGAATGGAATTACACCAAATTTGCCAGGAAGGTAGCCCTGGGTTTAGAAAGATTTTTTTTTTAAATGGTCTAAATCCGTTTAGTAGTTCTTGAGAAATTCCAAAAATAAAAAGTTTCGATATCTGGGCGGAACCTAACCCTCGAGCACGAGCTTGGCTCTAATTGGCTGCCAACACTTCAAACCAGTAGGTGTTGGCAGCCGTCTTGTGCTTTGGGGAGGGAGAAAGAAAAAGGTGAGGAAAAAAAATAAAATAACAAGAAAGGGGGGCAGGGTAGAAACACCCTGACCCCCTAGGCATGCTCAGTGGGTTCAACAAGGACCCCCAGGGCCCAAAAAGGCATTTTTTTTTAAAACCAGGATTCACGCTGGGTGCGCGCATCCTGCCAATAAAATGAATAAAAAAAAGAAGTGTGGGATCCGCGCATCTTTATATTTAAGCCCCCGGGTGGGAGAGGTTCCAGAGGCAATATTTATTATGTATGCGAAGTGCTGCTGGGAGCACTCTCCTCAGATGCCTGTGCAATACGAGAGAGTGAAGGGAGGCCACCTTATCTCTGAACTGGAAGACGCGTCAGAGTGGAGGTTTAATCAACCAACTTGGGGAAGGGATGTATGAATGGGCACTTATAACTATGCAGCAATGTAAGTAATAGTGCCACTCTCAATTCAAGATGTGAGAGTCCAGGCATCAGAGTGCATTCGAGCAAAGCGCAAACCCACGGCCATTCTGCAAAAGCGCCTTAACAATACATAGAGCAAATCCGGCTAAGGAAAGCATGACAGGTGGGAGAAGAGGTCTGATGGACATCCCTTCATATACAGTCACCGAAAACAAACTCTTACGAGTTGCGCCCACTTATCATTTACAATTAACCACGTGCTGCGTAGTATCCAGCAAGAAGGGAGGGGTGATCAGTGAACGCCACTGACCCCAGGCCAGAGACCCTGTTGGCCGCTCGTTCATTCTTGTGAGGTTGGTGTGAAATAACCAGAGCACAAACAGAAGATATCATGGGAGGCATGGCACACAACAAACACACGAACACAGAACACGCACACAGGCACAAACACAACACATGCAGCACAGGTCCCGGGGCAATATTTATTATGTATGCGAAGTGCTGCCGGGAGCACTTGTTTCCAGACACCCTTGGAATATGAGAGAGTGAAGGGAGGCCATATTATCTCCAAACAGGAAGACGCGTCAGAGTGGAGGCTTAATCAACCAACCTGGAGACGGGATGAATGAAGGGGCGCTTCTCACTATGCAGCAATGTAAGTATTAGTGCCACCCTAAATTCAAGATGTGTGAGGCCAGGCATCAGAGTGCATCTGAGCAAAGCGCAAACCCACGGCCGTTCAGCAGAAGCGTGTTAACAATACACAGACCAACTACGGCTAAGAAAAGCATGACAGGGGGGAGAGTGGTTCTGATGGACATCCCTTCATACACGTCACTGAAAACAAACTCTTAGCAGGGGTGCCCACAGGTCATTTACAATTAACCATGTGCTGCTGCGTAACATCCAGCAAGAAAGGATGGGTAATTAGTGCATGCCACCGATCTCCGGCCAGAGACCCTGCTGGCCGCACGTTCAACATTGTGAGGTCAGCGTGAAATAACCAGAGCACAAACGGAAGATGTCATGGAAGGAGTGGCTGCAGTCAAACTTGAGGGTCAGCGGTCTAGAGTACGTTCTCATAAACGCACACACCACACACACACACAGACAAAAACACAACACAACACACAAGCGCACACACACACAACAAACACACACACACACACAACACACATGCAGGCACATACACCACACAACACATGCACACACACACAAAACACTCACACAACAAACACATGCACACAGAACACCACAGGCACACACAAAACACATTCAATATCAACAAGAGAGGTAGGGCATAGACACTCCTGTACCCCGGTTAAATATATTATAAACAACAAAGGAGTGACTGTGATGCAAAGGAAAATAAAAAACGTGATAGTTTAAAGGTTAAAAATTAAACTCCGCTGTGTGCCGCACGCGTGATCAATGCTCACACGTGTGCAATGCACACAGCGGGGCAGTCTCAAAGTCCCTGTATGAGCCAAATAGACTATCTTCAATGGAAGAAAGTCGGGGCGCTTGCTGGTCACCCTATAGTGGGTGGAGGGAAAGAACCTTACTTCTTTGAAGGACCCTCACTCACCACTAATTGGTGACATGCTTCATCATCGGGTCCCCGCTGGGGTGACCGAATGTCTCCCCAGCGTGCTGCGACGCCTGGCTACAGAGGAGCAGGATGTGGTAAGTGCAACAGTGCCCAAATTAGGAGGTGACTAACTGTGATTTGTGCAAGTGGTTTAAAAATTAAAAAATGCAGAGGTTGTGCCTTTAGAATTTTTTTTTATAATGGCCAACCCGCATTGGTTAAAAACAAAGTGAGCGGACTCCCCGGGTTCTTAATTAAGGAACCGCAATCCTAAGTTAAAGACAGAAATTGGTTGACATGTTTCAGCTGTTTGATTGCATGTAGCTCAGCTTTCTTCAGGACCTATATCAAAAGTCCTCCGGTGGTGTGCGCGCGCTAAGGCGCACCCTCCCGAGAGGCTCAAAGTGTGAAAAAATATATACAGTGAAGAATAAACTGATAATTTCCGTCAACACCACACTACACAATTGGTAGGGATGTATAAAATGACCTGTAGGAAAGAGGGGACAAACAAGACCACAAACACATAAACATGAAGAAGAAGAGTTACTTTCTTCAATGTGAAGTTTTTATCAACAATGATTTCAAAGATGGGTAGGTCTAGGCATCATGCATGTTTTATGTGACACCAATACTGGGGTGCTACCTTAGATACCATCATTAGGTGCATCTAAATTAGCCACAAAAACCGTCCCTGTTATTAGGTCGGTATCCGGTAATTGCTCGGCATTCATTTAGAACAAGCAATATGCCACTCGCTTTTCATTAAAAGAGCGGTAGAATTAGCAAAACACAGTGTTAGAAAGGTATTAGCAAGTATGTCCTAAGATGTTTAAGGAACCATGAGGCCACACATAGAGGAAAACTCCCTCTCACAGCGGGAGAGATTACAAGCAACAGTGGGTGTATTGGAAGTTTCTGCAAAGACTCACTTCCTAAGGGACTCGGTTTAGCCCCTACGGAAACGGCAGCGTGGGTTGTCTTCACGCGGCGTTTCTCTAAGAAAAATAATAATAATAAGAAAGGTAAGAGACCGTTAGAAAATAGTACCGCAAAGCGGGTGCTCGCCTCGATGGCAGGGTGCGGTCAACTTACTTCAACGCCCGCGGCTCCCCTCCGTGTACCTACACAGTCAGCTGCTGTCTCTCGGGAGTGCGGAGAAAGTAAACCCGGCCGGTTTTAATGCTTGACGCCCCTGATTGGTTCAGCCAGCCCTCGTGGGTACGTGACGTCGGAGGCTCCAAGGTACGCCCCGCGTCTTAAAGTGATAGGTGGCATTGGGGCTCATACAGGGACTTTGAGACTGCCCTGCTGTGTGCATTGCACGCCTGTGAGCATTGATCACGCGTGCGGCACACAGCGGAGTTTAATTTTTAACCTTTAAACTATCACGTTTTTTATTTTCCTTTGCATCACAGTCACTCCTTTGTTGTTTATAACACACAAAACACAAGCAGCACACAGACACAAAAATCACACACAAAAAACACGCAGTGGCACACCCAATACACACGCACACACATTTACGCACACACACCAAATTCCCTCACAAAAACTCTCACACACAATTGTGCTGCAGGTGTGCAGCATGCACAATGTCTGTACAGAAGAAAGACACATATGATATTGTTAAGAAGGCACAGAGAAACGTCATGCTCACTCACAAACACATACACATGCGCTGACAGACATGTGCACTCAAGCGAACTCTAGCATGCACACACACACACGCAGAGAGAAAGTGTTGTATTGTCCTTATTTTTAGAAAGCAGAGCAAAATTGTAACGCCACAGGTGTACACTTTTATATACAGTGCACAGAAGATACAATGATGTTTGCTGGGCGCTGTCTCAATAAGGCAGTCAGACAAGTGAGTGTCACCAAAATGCAGATGAGGCGTTCAATTACGATGTGTGCACACCTTAAAAAATACTATCACTGCATTGTTTATTACCTGGGAGTTCCTGAAGGCCCCGGAGAGGTGTGCCATGTGTAGTGCCAGGCAGCGGGACGTGCACTTGACTCTGGAGTCCTGCTGTGCCAACTCTGCCCCGGCCCCTTCTTCACGGTCACTGCACTGGGAAGGGGGGACTTGCAGCACCCCGAAGCACAAACAGGAGCCCCACAGTCCACAACCTCACAGCCATATGGAGAGCTGGTGTCCTCAATGAGGTGTAACAAACACGGACCAAATGGGGTGAGGTGAAGCACCTCTGACACCCTAGACCTGCCCTCCACACAGCCTTGCACCAGCCACGTGCAGTGGAATGCCCTGTGTCACAAGGAATGCACCCCGGCTACTGTGGGGACCCTCCATCCCCAGCTTCTGTGGGGACCCTCACTCCCCCCTTCCGCCTCCGTCTTGTCCCACCCACCGGCCCTGGCACACGAGGCACCAGCCAGAAGCTGTCTGTTTACATCTGGCCTGGCAGGGTTCAGGTCCCTCACACACATCAGTATAACCGCAGAGACCACCAAAAATTGTTCACGCTGGACTTTTATCCTGCAAACTGGTAAAACATATAATGATCACATTTCGACTTTGCTCCTTTTGTGCAAACTTTGCACCCACTTTTGATGATGTTAACCTAATTGGCCCTTTTTTGGAGCTGGAAAACGAATACACCTTCAGATAGCGCCTCTGACACTGTTGGATGATGTGCCAGTTACATAATTTGCAAACTCCAGAATGTATCTTTACAGGTGGCAGTTCTGACTAATTCCTTTGATTCTCATTTTAGAGAAAGGTAAATGTAATTACGTGTTTTACGGATATTTCTGGTATTTACATCATCATTGCAGTGGGCTCTCTTGGCCATGAAAGCTCTCTACCTGTGTGGGAGGCCCAAACTGTAGATGAGGGCCTATACCACACAAGAGGGCCTTTAACATCAATTGTCTCCCTAGCCAAAAGGGCTATAATGCTATTACAACATTTCACCTGCTAAGGGGAGTGTGCCCTCATTTATACAGGGAGAACCAGTAAGACAGTCAAGCAAGTCTATACCACCCTGCCACCCCCTTGTCTTCAAAGCAGCTCTCAAAACAGTGGCATAACAAAACTTGTGCCCCCGCAAAGTGTTACCCCTGCAGTCATGCGATCATCCAGGCACTATCTATGCACTCCTTCAATAACCCAGTCAGTAGCCATGCAGTTATGCAATCACCCAGACATTTCCTATGCACTTTTTCAATCACTGAGGCAATACCCATGCACTCCTACAATCACCCAGACACTACCCATGCACTCAAACAATCACTCAGGCACTAGCCATGCAATCATAAATGCACTTACACACTTCTGCTGCACTTATACAATCACTCAAACACTACCCATATAGTCTTCCAATCATCCAGACACTACCTGTACACTCATGCAATCAAACAGGTACTTGTTATGAGCTCTTCGAGTCACACAGAAACCACCCATACACTCCTCCATGTAGCTAGACACTACCCATGCACTCTTCCATGCACCCACCCATTATCCATGCACTCCTCCAATCACCCAGACATTACCCCTGCATTCATGCAATCACCCACGAATTACCCATGCACTCCTTCAATCACTGAGGCAGTGTCCATGCAGTCTTCCAATCATGCAGACACTACCTGTACACTCATGCAATCACACAGGTACTTCTGATACACTCTTCCAATTACCGAGAAAGTACTGATGCACCCCTCATGTACCAATGCACTACTCATGCACACTTCCATGCACCCAGGTATTACCCATGCACTCCTCCAATCACCTAAACATCACACTTGCATTCATGCAATCACTGAAGCAGTTCTTATGCGCTCCTTCAATCACTCAGGCAGTACCCATGCACTTGTTCAATTACCCAAATATTAACCATGCAGTCCTTCAATCATCCAGACATTACCTCTACACTCATACAATCACCCAGCAATTAGAAATGCACTCTTCCAATCATTCAGGCAGTACCTACGCACTTCTCCAACCATACATGTACTACCCATGCACTGCTTCAATCACCCAGGCATTAGTAATGCACTCCTTGTATTATTCAAGCATTACCTATACAGTTACAATATCACTGAGGCATTACCAAAAAACGCATTTAATCACTCAGGCAGTACCATGCACTCAAGCAAACACCCAGAAATTACTTCTATACTCTGGCAATCACCTAGACATTACCAATGTGCTCCTTTATTAATCCAGACATTTCTCCTACACTTATGGTATAAACCAGGTATTAGCCATACAGTTCTGCAATCACCCAGGCACTACCTATGCACTCATTCAATCACACAGACATTACTTATGGACTCCTTCATTCACTTAGGCAGTACCCATGCACTCTTCTAGTTACCCAGACATTATCGCTGCATTCATGCAATCACCCAGGACCTACCCATGTACTCATGCAATCACTCAGACATAACGCATGCATTTCTTAAATCACTAGGGCAGAACCCACACACTCTTCCAATCAGCCAGGCACTACCCATGTAGTCATACAATCACCCAGACATTACCCATACACTCATGCAATCACTCATGCATTACCCATGCATTCATCCAATCACCCACACATTACCTCTACACTCACACAGTCACCCTGGCGTAACCCATGCAGTTACAAAATCACCAATCACTACCCTTGCACTACTCCAATCACCCAGGGACTACCTATGCACTCATGCAATCACCCATGCATTACCCATACAATCCTACAATCACCCAGGCAGTTCCCATATACTCATCCATTTATCCAGATATTACCGCTACATTCATGCAATCACCTAGGGATTACCTATGAACTCATGCAATAAGCCAGGCACTATCCATGCAGTCATGCAATCACTAAGGCACTACTCTTGAATTAATTCATTACTTCAAACTCTCTCTGTGCACTCATCCAATGAGTCAGGTAATAGTGCTGCACCTATTTATTCACTCATACAAAGCATGACTCAGCATTACCATTCCACTCCTTTTATATTTTTTTGTGTTGTTGAACTCTTTTAGTAATTCTTTTGGTGTTTTTTTTATAAACAAACGATTTAAAAAAACAAAGAAATGAACAAAAAAATCTTTTCAAAACATTTTGCAATTAGAAACTTGTTGCAAATAAAACATTTTTTAACAAAGATGATTGTTTGCAGCAAAAACATTAGCTCCAACAGATTGCTCTCCTGCACACAGACGTTTCTTGCACTTAAAAAACCATAGATTTCAGGGGCGTTATAGTTGTGAATTAGCATTTACAAAACCGTTGAAATTCACTGAAAGAACCAAAGGTTTCAGGGACGTTATAGTAAGAAATTACCAATAATAAAAGCATAAAAATTAACTGAAAAAAACATACGTTTCAGGGACGTTATAGTTTGAAATTAGCATTTAAAAAACCTTAGAAATTCACTGAAAAAAACATACATTTTGGGGACTTTATAGTTAGTTGTACTTTCACTCGTACAAAACCAGAGAAATTCTGCCATTATAGTTAGTGCAGCTGACTATAACCCGTGCCCCCGCAATGCACTGCTGATGACGTCACATATTACATCATTCATGACATGGTCAGTGACAACACTGAAGACATCACTGATGACATCACTGATGACATTATCCTCGTGAAAAGCTGATGCACCTTCTTACACTCTAATATAACATTTGATACGCCTACTGTAAAATACAGACTACCATTTTCAAAACCATCAACACACCAATACCAGTTATTACATACGCACTCACTGATTCCTAGGTCTACACACATCCACTCATTCACCCATACAATCACTCAAACATTCAATCACTCTTCAATACAACACTATCATATGCACTCATATACCTATACAGACACTCACACACCGCCACTCATCCATGGAGTTACTCACACACCTGGTCAGTCATGCAAAGAATCTATCACACTCCCATTTATTCACCTATACAGTTATACACACACCACCTCACTTATTCATACAAATACTAATGCATACTTACTCTCTTATATAATCACAGATACAAGTACACACTCATCTATACAGCCACTCTCACAATCACTGACTCTCACATATACTGCCTTTTACATATGTAGTAAGCATGGGCGAATTTTGCGAATATGGCGTTCGCAATTGTTTTTTTTTTTTTTTTTTTTACTCCTCATCTCACCGTGTCAAGTTTCTGTGGAACCTTTACAGCCATAATCCATCTCTGGGGGCCACCAGGCTGACCACCTTTACTGGGTCACCAGACCTCCTCCCCTTTAGTATCGGGGACATGGTGTAATCATAGGAGTGTCCGAATCAGTCTTAAGTCCCTTTCCCATCTTATAAGAGGATGCCAGATGTTAAGCAGCTTCTCCTCCACCCTTTCGTATTCCAACCGGGCCATACTAAATGCTGATCTTAACCACTCCTCACTACTCGGGGGTATGTGGTCCTTCCACCTCCTACAGATCTCTCTCCTAGCCAGCAGTATCAAATATAGGAGGAGCCCTTTTTCCAAACTTGTGGCTGACTGAAAAGACAGGCCATCATCCCCAAAAAACACTAGGGAGGGATTGACTTTAATCACAGAGCTAAAAAGTCCTGAAAGAGCCTGTCCTATCTCAGTCCAGAATTGATCTAGCTCTTTGCAATCAAAAAACATATGTATATCGTTGGCCAACAATTCCTGACATCTTGGACATTTCGGTGGGGGTATAGGGGCAAATTTCCCGATTTTATGGGGGGTGTAGTAAAGTCTATTCACTACAAAGAAATGGTTTTTTTTTAAACATGCAGGCTTTACATGTTTGTACAAGATCTTCAAAGATGGTTCTAACATATCCTCTGCCTGCATAGCCAGTTCGGAGTTGTTCCAAACCCCTTCTGCCGCTGGTATCCCTGTATCATCTCCTTTTATTAATTGCTGATACCAAACTGAGATTTCTTTAGAGATTGGTGTAGATGATCAAATAAGCCTTTCTACTACCTCATTGTTCCCCATCTCTTCCACTTCTGCTGTATGCCAGGACACTAGTTGAAGATATTTAAACCTTGACATATCTACCCCAACCTTGGCCCTCAAATACTCCCATGAGTGTATCCCATCCTCATCCATTAACTCTTCCCACTTCATTATCCCAGCTCTTTGGATGGGTACAGCCAGGGCATCTTTTAAGCAGTCCGGGGTACCAGGTGAGTCCCAGATTGGAGATGAGGCTGAATAATACCCAATTCCACATCCTACCCTTATCCTGTACCATGTCTCCAGGGCTGTTTTTAGAATCTTTAAACAAACCCTCTTGAAGTATCTTGGGGAACCGAACTTATACATAAATTCGTCATTCCTCCCTTCGATTCTAACCATTTCCTGCAATAATTTGCCCCAGGGTGAATCATCTGGCCTAGTAAGTAACGTACGGAGACTCTTAAACTGAAAAGCAACAGCATAAAGGCTGATATCGGGGAGGGCTAAACCACCTTTTAATAATCTTCTTCTGAGTTTTTTCCAGGATAAGCATGTCCCTTTATTCCCCCACACAAAACTCCCAATCTTGCCCTGTATCCTTTTTACATCTTTTTTGGGGAATAGTAGCGGTATAGTAGAGAAAAGATATGTAAGCTTTGGGAGAACCACCATTTTAACCAAGTTCACTTTCCCGTATATTGTCAATGGGAGATTTTTCCACCTACTGAACAAACGGTCTATTTCCTTAGTAGTTCTGTCTAAGTTTATTTTAGGGATCCTATCTAATTCCTTCACTATATAAATCCCCAAATATCTGAACTCCGAGCTCTCCACTCCTGCCCAATGATCTAGATTCCAACACATAACCTCCGTCTTAGATCAATTCACCTTATAGCCGGACAGTGCTCCAAACTCTGCTGTCAATTCCTCTATCCGGGGTATGGCTATAGCTGGGTCTCTTGTATATAGGATCAAGTCGTCCGCGTAGAGAGCCAGTTTGGAAATATACTGTCCAGATTGAAAGGGTGCTATAATAGGGTCAAGCCTTATTGCCTGCGCCAAAGGTTCAATGTATAAATTGAACAATAACGGCGAGATAGGGCAGCCCTGCCTGGTTCCCTGCTTGATATTAAAGACTGATGTTAGTGTTCCATTTAAAATGATCCTAGCTGAGGCTCCCCTGTAACAATTCTGTAGTGTACTGATAAAAAGTGGCCCAAACCTCATTGTTTCAAGGACTACCCTGAGGTATTTCCAACAGACTTTATCGAATGCCTTGGCAGCGTCGAGGGCTATCACTGCCAACGGTTCTGACTTCCGTGCTGCTAGATCGATGTTTCCCAGTAGGAGGTGCGTTTGATCCTCAATGTGCCTACCCGCCACAAAGCCCTTCTGGTCCTCATGGATCAACACGGGTATCAATTTGGCCAATCTCCCTGCCAAAATGCCCACAAAGATTTTATAATCTACATTTAGCATGGAGATTGGTCTGTATGAGTCTGCTCTCTGAGGATCCTTTCCGGGCTTCAGAATTAAAACTATTAAAGCTTCCCTCCAGGAGTTTGGGAGCCTACCCTTTGGAGAATAAATTGAATTAAATATGATTTCTAGAATCGGACATAACTCCTCGGTTAGATGTTTATATAGCTCACTGGGTAATGCGTCTGTGCCCGCAGCTTTTTTGTTCTTTAATTTCTTAATCTGTACTGAAATTTCTTCTATTGTGATAGGGGCATCCAGAGTGTTCCTCCCCTCCTCAGATAGCCTAGGCAAATTCTTGTTGCTCAACCATGTATATATGGCTTCAGTAGGCGGATTCACCTCTTCTCTATATAGGCTTGAAAACAAGGAAAGAAGACAGTTCTGCATGTCCTCAATATTTCTTGATGTTTCTCCATTATTGTTATTAATTATTAACTCCTTTATGTCATTCCTTGCACGGTCAGTTCTAGCTTTCCACACTAGTAATGCTCCTGCCCTTTCCCCATATTCAAAATTATCCATCCTATTGGAATCCCACTGAGCTTTACACTTAATGTCTAGATGTCCTCTATAAGTTTGTTTAGCCAATTCTAGATCCGATTCGATCTGGAGGAGTTTTCCCTGCTCATTGATTTGTATATTCAACCTTTCCTGCTCCAACTGTCCTATTTTAATCTCAAGATCTTTAAGTGCCCTTGCCTCCGATCTGTTCTTGGCACAGACTATTGCATGGAGCTTCCCTCTAAACCCTGCCTTATATGCGTCCCAAATATAATCAAAAGTAGTGGACCCCATATTAAATAGAAAAAAATCTGCTGTATAAGCCTGAATAGATTGTATTGTTTCTGTACTAGAAAGAATAGACCTCTTCAATGTCCATCTAGACTGTGTCTGCGTTACACCTTTCACATAGACTAACTGGAGAGGGGAATGGTCAGATAGAAGGCTGGGCTTTACTTCTATTTTCTTTATATCGTTAATTGAGTGCCTATCTGTAAACATATAATCTATCCTCGAGGCATGCTTAGATTTCTTACTGTAAAATGTATGTCCCTGTACTGCACCCTGCTTAGTTCTCCACACATCCTCCAAATCTAGATCATGAATCATGGCAAAAAGCTCGACGGGAACATGGCGGCCGTAAGCTAAGCGGCCGTGGCTCGGCTCAGCTCGGTGATGCAGGCGTGAAGGATGCTCTGCTTACTCTGGGAGTAATGACGGCGGCAGCAGCGGCGTGTTGAAGTTGCACGGTCTATTTTCCAGTCTCTGACAGACAGTGGAGGCAAACGCGGAGCAGGACGGCTTCTGCAGCGGTGGACGGGAGACGTGCGCCGGTTTTGCCGGGGAGGAGGTGGACGCCGCGTTGGGGAGTGCGGAGGTGGCGGTTTGCCCCGCTCTACGGTCTCCTCATCAGTGAAGGCGGAGACGACCTGGATGGGAGCAGGAGTCGAGCGACGAGGCTTGGTGGTGGGCGTGAGAGGAGCAAGTGATGTGGTGAAAGCTCCGCGCTCACATGGAGGAGGCTGCATAGCTGGAGGCAGCGCCCGGGAGATCAACCACACACGGTGGGAGGAGGCAGCCGCTGCTCGAAGGAGACGTGATTCAGCACGTAGTCTGTGGGGGTCACTGGGAGCTGCTCAGGTATCGTGGAGGGAAGGAGGCAACAGAAGTGAGGCTTCCCATAATTATGGTAGCGGTAAGAGTGTACCTGCTCTAAAGTGTTTCAGTATCTCCACTATCCCCAATATCCCGGATATATGTTGTTCTAGTACCCAAAACAGTGCAAACAGGGTGGTTAACATTGTTAAGTTGCTGAATGAGACAAATGGGACCGTTTTACCACCATTGAATCAACAAGCACGAGCACAAACGCACCTACACCAACTAAGTAGACTAGTAACTTTTGTGGAGGGACACTGGGGAAAGTATACTCTGAAACGGGTCATTGGAGGTGCGGATTATTCCGATTTACTTGAATCTCTGAAATATCTACAATTGACTATTCAGGAGAAAGAGGGCGCTACTGCACTGTTGCAGAAAAGGGGATGGATGGATGGCGAAACTATATTCCCTGAGGGGGGTAAAGAGAGGGGTGTGTATGACCAAATTAAAGTGGAATTAGTGGAAGACGGTAGAAGTACGGTGGAGACGGAAGGAAAGAAAAGAGAAGCTGTCCTGGCCAAATCCAAGGGGGGAGAGTGAATAGGTATGCACTGAGGGCCAGGTTAACACAAGACCCCCTTCGCGAAAACTCTGGGTACCCCATGCGAGTGTCCCCGCCAATTGCGTTTGTAAAATCGAAAAGGCAAGGCAAAAGCAAGCGTAAAGCTAGTAGTCCGGACAGAAGTCAAGAGGAGGCTGCGGTAAGAACACCTAAAGGGAAAGTCAAAACCAAGAAAGGGGCTCCATCATACACTAAGATTACCCCCTCACTGAAAACATACTATAAAGTAATGGCTACTAGTACCTCTCAGACGCCATCTAAATCATTAAAGCCCAAGAAAACACCATCTCCGGCACTGGTTTCAACCGCACAAAAGGGCACTACAAAGCAGGGTACAATGGTAGAGCAAAAGAAAAGCACTGACGAAATAGCAAAAAACAGTGGGGGGTTGGACGAGATGCCAGCGGATGAAGGGGGAGAGCTGACGGCAAATTTGACCATACACCCGGACGTACCCCTCTCCAACAAGTACTCTGTGTTGATAGATGGGGATAGAGCCACGGGGGAGAGGAATCTTCCCCCAATTAGTCCCTTGCATACCGAACATCAAAAAAAGCCCGTAATGCCCGAGTTGCAGGGAGGGCTAGCGTGTACTGGTGCTAGTAAGTTGGCCACTAGTAAATCTGATGTCTCCTCTTCAACGCTGGCGGATATCCTTCTAACTATGAAGGAAGAAATATCAAACAGATTTACGGTTTCGGAAAGCAATCAATCAGAGTTAGCTAGCCGTTTTATGACATCTGAAGCCAACCAGGCCGCTATTCAGGCTTCATGTGAAGTTTTGGCAAAACGACTAGACAATGTTATGTTAAGGACAGAAGTGTTGGAGAAACAAGTTCCATTGATAAGGGAGTCAGTGCGCTCTACGGATGAGGTAGTGGCGAAATTAAGTGCACAAAACCGCGAGTTGAAAGAAGACATTGAGAGGCTGGAGAACCACTCCCGGCGGAATAATTTAAAAATACTCAATGTGCCAGAAGCAATGGAAGGAGCTGATTTAAAGGGCTTTGTGATATCGTTGATAAGGGGGACTGTACTGAAAGGAGATGAAACGATTGACCTTGTGCAGGAAATTCAGAGCGTTCATCGAGATCCTTTTCGAAGGAACCCCGCCAGGCAGAAACCAAGGAAAATTCTGGTGAATTTCTTGACCTACACGGTAAAAGAGCAAATCTTATCATCAGCACTGAAAGAAAAAACAATTGCATTCAATAGTTCCAACCCCTTTAATTTCCAAATAAGGTCAGACATCTCCCATGTGACAGCTAACGGACAATGGGAACTGGGGAAAAGACTGGATTAACTGAATAGTTTGGGGGTCAAGGCACAATTAAAGTTTCCGGCACATCTAAGGGTGATGTGGAACAATCATATGCACTTGGTCAAAACAGGGGAGGAAGCTGATGAATTGATTTTGAAAATTAAAAAAGAAAAAAAAAATCTCTAAAGGAAGTGAATGATAAGGATAGAAAGTTCCCCCCCCCTTCCGTATCTATAAGTGGTGTATCTTCTATTCCTTCCCTATGTAGTTTCCGTAGGGGGTCAAAAACCATCAATGACCAGAGCCGCCAAGAGCTGTAATATGACGATTAATGAATAAACAGAGCATTATTGTTTAATAAATACTAAAATTGCATCTAAGAGAGAGAGCCCAGCCAAATAGGCTTAGCCTATTGGAAGGGAGGGTTCCCAATGGGGGGGTAGGGCACTGGGGGAAGGCATGTGGGGTGGGGGGAGAGGGGGAGCACAGGGTGGGGTTGCATAGGGAAAAAATTCAGAAAATTACTCATCTCACTAGTGATATGGAATTATGCTTGTCAAGTAGTAGGAAGAATGATGGGGGAACAAAGTTTAAGGGATAAACGGACCACCTTTGTCACATGGAATGTGAATGGAATGCGATGTCCACGTAGACAGAGACTTATTCTTAAATATCTGGAAATCTCGAGTGCCCAGATCTGCCTACTACAGGAGACGCATTTGAGTGTACTCGAAAGCCGATCTATATTCTCGAAGGTTAAATGGATAAAAGATTTTGAGGTATCGCTTCAGACAGCACACAATAGGGGAGTGGCTATACTTGTGAAACAGGGTACACTGGCAACAGTTAGGGGGGTCCACACAGATTCATCTGGGAGATGGGTTGTAGTAAAGATGCTGTTGAATGGTATAGATGTTGTGTGTGCCTCCTTTTATGGCCCTAACGTGGATGATCCTTCCTATATCTTGAAATTGCAATCTGTATTGATGTTGGAGGCACCACCGTATATTGTGGGTGGAGATTTCAATGTACTATTAGACCCAATAAGGGATAGATCCAACAGGAGTAATTATGTAGGGGCACCAAAGATACGGCGCGCATTAAAGAATATGATTCCTGGCGTTCGCAAATTTGTGTATTTGCGAATTCGCAATCCGCAAAATCCGCGAACTCTCGCAAATTTGCAGATTTTTTTTGTGTTTGCAAGGGTTTTTGCCAGTTCGCGAGGGTTTTGTACCAGTTCGCAATTGCGAACTTACTTGTCGGTTCCCAATGGTCGCAACTTTGTTGTTTCTACGTCTGGTTCATCATCACAGGTTCACAGCACCCTCTGTTTCCCACTGCCATCCTCTGGTTCACCCATGCCACCCTCTGGTACAACACTGCCACCCTCTGATTCATCACTGTAGATTATGGGGGGGGGGGAAACAAGCACACCTGCCCTGCTTCAACTGACATGAATTAATTTATGGTTCATCACTGTAGATTATGGGGGGGGGAAGAAAGCACACCTGCCCTGCTTCAACTGACATGAATTAATTTGGGGTTGATTAATGTGTCACTGAATTTAAACTTCCTGTCTGGCACCCGCTTCCTTATCTGTAATTTGCTTTCTGTTGCAGTGCATTTTTTTTCCCCAGGACCTTTGTGGCCTACTTGTAGCTATTCTATGAGCCTTCTGTGAGGGTCAGAGCAGGGTCATAGAATAGTTGCAAGTAGGCAACTGAACTCTGGAAGGGCCCCTCAGGAAGCACAACTGGGAATGGTTACTAATGATGAGTTTGAACTTTTGCACCTGCTGAGTGCTTTCAGTTTTGCAAAACTTGTTTTTCTGTGGGGCACTTCCTTCCTTCCTTCCTACCACCCCCCCCCCCATGAATAGTTGCAAGTAGGCAACTGAACTCTGGAGGGGCCCCTCAGGAAGCACTACAGGGAATGGTTACTAATGATTAGTTTGAACTTTTGCACCTGCTGAGTGCTTTTAGTTTTTTCTGTGGGGCACTTCCTTCCACCCACCCCCCACCCCCAAAATGGACTCCTTGCAAAAAAAAGTGCATGCAAATGTCAACCTGAGGAGTTATTCTGATAAAAATCATCATTTTCAGAAGGTTTATGCTGCTTGCTGGTGGATTTCTTGTGCAGAATTGTAAATTTTGTAATTTCGCGAGTGCGAGATTGTTGCTGCCCGCCACATCTACATGTTCGCAATTGCAAACTCTTGCGATGCGTCACCAAACTCCCGCGGGATCCCGCAGCAAGATCCAAAATGGTGCAGCACTCGCAAAATATCGAGAAAAACAACTCGGCAAACGCTGAATGACAGTAAGTGAATGCCGCACGCCACAATATTGTATCACCAAGCAAAAAAATCCACTGCGTGCCAATTTGCGGATTTTCGGTAAATTCGCGAGAGTTTGCGAATTGCGAATTTACCGAAAATCCGCGAGCGGAACGGATTTTCCACCCATGCTTAATATGTAGTTACTTGGACATGTACCACTAAGACATCCATTCACTCACCAACACACCCATACACACACTTATCCACCCATATAGCTGTTTCCACATGCACGCTTGAGCCGATACACCCATTGAATCAACCACTCACACATTGTTGCACAGAGTCATCCAATACAAATACTCAGGTAAATAATCAATATCACATATAGACACGCATGTAGCTACTGACCAACCCATGCAGCAGCTTATACAACAACAGACAGACTGATACAGTTATTCCCACTGTTTAGTCACTAACCCATGCATTCAGTAAGACACATTTAATCACTCACTTATACAGTCAGTCATGCACAAACTAAATCCTCCATCCAAACACTCATACACCCACTCATTCTTCAATACACCTTGGGATATATATATAATACATATTAAAACTTTAAAGAAACACACAGTCAATGGATGATGTCATCAGTGATGTCATTTGAGATGTCATCAGTGATGTCATCAGTGATGCCACTGACCATGTCATGAATGATGTAATATGTGACACCATCTGCAGTGCATTGCAGGGGCGCAAGTTATAGTTAGCTGAACAAACTATAACGGCTGAATTACTATGGTTTTGCATGAGTGAAATGTCCAACTAACTATAACGTGCCTAAAATGTGTGTTTTTTTTCAGTGAATTTCTAAGGTTTTTTAAATGCTAATTTCTAATTATGCCTACAAAGGTAGGACATGTCCAGAAAGTTGAAGAAAGGTGCAGAAAGAAGCAAGAGATGCGCACAAAGAACTAACAGAGTAGCAGAAAGAGGCCTTGTTGCAAAGTGATCCTGTGCCCCCCGACTTTTTGCTGACTGGTACATGTGGTAACTGACTATGAGTAACCAGGCCTGGAGCCAGTGCAATGCTGGAAGACGGTAATCAACGTTTACTCCGCATTTTTTTTTCAGCAGACTTTGAGTCCGCATACCATTACTCCGCAAGGTCTTTGACCTCGCATACCATCACTCTGCATTTTTTTACAACGCGTGTGCATTTACCATGCATGCCTTTACAACGAATTACGTTGGAAAGGCATGTATGGTAAATGCACACGCGTTTAAAAAAAAAAACAGACTTCATGAAGATGGAAGTAGGAGGAGTGTGGAATCCACGACGAGAGAGAGGTAAGGTGGTTTGGGTTCATTTTTGTAGGGGTGGGGGGTCGTGCTGGGGTAGTGATTGTGTAGTGTAGTGTTTGTGTAGTGTAGTGTAGTGTTGTGGTGGTTGTGTAGTGTAGGGTCATGCTGGGGGTAGCGTTATAGGGTTTAGGGTAGTGTTGTAGTGTTTGTGTAGTATAGGGTCATGCTGGGGGTAGTGTTTTAGGGTTTAGGGTGGTGTTGTAGTGTTTATGTAGTGTAAGGTAGTGTGGGGTGTGTCTTAGGGTTTAGGGTAGTGCTTGTTTTGTGTAGGTTAGTGATGTGGTGTTTGTGTAGTGTAGGGCCATGTAGGGATGGTGTATTAAGGTAGTGTTGTAGTGTTTTTGTAGGGAAGAAAAGTGGTTTATGGTAGTGTTGGGGGGGTTTTGCTGGGTAGTGTCATTGTAGGAAAAGGACTGTGTGTCGAGGGTGGGTTGTGCAGGGGTACTAAATTAGTGTGTAGGGTAGGGTAGGGTAGGGTATTCACACTTACCTTTAAAACTTTTACAATGAGTATACCTTTAACATGCATGCCTTTGCATTGTAATGGCATGCGTGGTAAAGGCATAGTTGTTGTAAAAGTTTGCGTTGTGATAATGTGCGGTGTGTTTGTCTTTGCAGAATAATAATTGCAGAGTGATAGTATGCGAGGTATTTGTTTGCAGAAATATGTCACATATTCCTGGAAGACACTTAGAATACATTGAAAACACCTACATACACTGGGGTACACTATGGGTTAGGGTACCCGTGTGATTGGCATGACCTCCTCTGTAAGGTCCTAGTACATAATAGGACAGGGGGATTACAACTACCTCTAAGAGGTGCAGAAAGAGGCAACAGAAGTACAGAAAGTAGCAACACAGGTGCCGAAAGAGGCAATAGAGGTGCAAAAAAAAAGCAAGTAAGTGCAGAAAGAGGCAATTGAGGTACTGAAAGAAGAAAGAACAGTGCAGAAAGAACCAACAGAAGTGTAAAAGGAGGCAAAGGGGTGCAGAAAGGGGTAGGAGAGGTACACAAAGAGGCAAGAAAAGTAAGAAAAGAGGGATGAGGGCTGAAGAAAGAAGAAAGAGAAGTGCAGAAAGAGGCAAGAGAATTGCTGAAAGAAGCAAGTAAAGTGCAAATTGAAGCAAGAGCAGTGCAGAAAGAACCAACAGAGGTACAGAAAGAGGGAAGAGGGGTGGAGAGAGAGGCAAGAGGGGTGCAGAAAAAGGTAGGATGGGTGCAGAAAGAGGCAAGAGAGATGCAGAAAAAGGCAGGAGGGGGGCAGAAAGAAGGAGGAGAAGTGCACCAAAAAGCCAAGAGGCAAGAGAAATGCAGAAAGGAGCAAGTGAGGTGAAATAAGAGCCAGCAGGCAAGAGATGTGCACAAAGAGGCAAGGGAATTGCTGAAAAAAAGTAACAGAGGTGTAGAAAGAAGCAAGGAAAGTGCAGAAAGAGGCAAGTGAGATGCAAAAACAGGCAGGAAAGGCACAGAAAGAGGGAATACGAGTACAGAAAGAGACAATAGGGGTGCATAAAGAGCAAAGAGAGGTGCAGAAAGAGCCAAGAAATGTGCAGAAAGAAGCAAAAGAGGTACTGTTAGACCTGGCACCATTGGCCTGGGCCTCCCTTCTATTTTTTGCTGTTGCCGCCGATGTTTTTGCTGGTTTTAGATGCTTTGGGCACTGTGTCACATCTATTCAGTGCCACAGTGCAAGTGCTCCCTATGCTAAATTGATATATGGATTAGTGACTCCATGATTGGCTTATGTGGTTTACTTGTCAGACCCTAGTACAGTGTGCTGAATGTGCCCAGGGCTTGTAAATCATATGCTGCTGGTGGGCTTGCAGTACTAAATGTGCCGCCCACCAGAGCAGCTTGTAAAGTGTGCCTCCGTTCTGCTATTGCGGAGCCTGTGTGCAGTCTGGTACTGCCATGTTGACTTGGCAAGGGCACCCACTTGCCAGTCCCTGAACCTTCCCTTTTCTACATAGTAGTCACCCCTAAGGTAGGTTCAAGGGCAGGGTGTATTGTATGTAAAAGGTAGGACATGCCCTGATATGTGTGGCTTGTCCTGATTGTGTAATACAGCCAATTTCGTTTCTTCACTATTGCAAGGCTACCTAATCCCCATAGTTCAGAATTGGCAGTTTGATTATAACATTTAATAATCCTAACTGACTTAGGGAACTAGGTAGAAATTGGAGTTAGTATGCCTGAACTAAGACTGATAAAATAAATATTTTAGTGAAGTTGGTTTTAACATTCTGTATTTGAAAATACCACTTTTAGAAAGTAGGTATTTTCTTGCCTAACTATCCCAGCCTTCCTCTGCTAGGTTGTGTATTCCTTGTCTGGCTTGTTAGTTAAAGGGGCTGGGGTGGCTCCAGGAGACATGGCGAGTCAGCACAGGGCTAAATAGATCCATCTGCATGTAGAGTGATGGGAGGGGAGCACCCAGGCCTGAATAGGGCTGTGCCTGCCTTCCACAATGCTGGCTCCACCCCCATGACCCTGGCCCACACTGTCAATGAAAAATAAGGAGTCCTGTAAACAAAGTGTTCCAGGACTGGTCAGAACTGGATTGGACTAGGTTCGGGCACTATCTGCCTTCAGAGACAAAGGATTTTGGTGTATAAAAGACAGCAGAACTTTAGATCACTTCTGGGAATCAAGACAAACCTTTACTGAGGAGAAAAACCAGGAAGCTGAAGGAGGAGACTACACCTCTGATGTGTGTTTGGGGGTTGGCCTGCAGTGGTGCTTCATTGCCAGAAAAAGAAAAAGATGACTGAGTGTACTTTTCATCATCTTGAAGAAGAAGCTCCAAGGGCTTGAACTTGAGCTTTCCTTCTGCCTGAAGTCTCAGGGATACAATACTTCACCAAAGACCTCCCCCTAAGTTCCCTTGCTAGGAATTGAAGTGCCTGTTGTGGTGCTGGACCTTCTGAGAGACTGTGTGTCACTGGGAGCTGGAAGCGCGACTCAATGGCGAGAAGTGTGTAACTGCCGGAGCAGTTGCTGTTGCATCGCCAAGAAGCAAGTCGCCGCTCCCATCATTGCATCGCCGAAGCGTGCCGCCACCGCATAGATTACCGATGCATCACCGGAGAAGCGCGCCGCAGGGCTTGTCGCAGCTCCAAAGATCATCGAGTTGCTGCACATCAATATTGTCGCATTGTAACCAAGACGCCATTTTGTTGCATTGCACAGAGAGAAGTATTGCATCAAGGTGCCATCTTGTGGCATCGTAGCGGAAAGAAGTAAGAAACTGACGCATCACCTCCCCACACAGTAAGGAAGCCAGCATCAACTCCCCTGCGCAGCAGGAATCGATGCATCCATCCCCCTGAATGTAAAGAACCAACGCATCACCTACCCTGCGACCCTTTTGTTTGCTTATAAAAACACTTATTTTTATAATATAACCTGTCTGGGGTCCATCTGTAGTGTTGTCACTGTATTACTTCATGTATTCACAAATGCTTTACACACTGCCTCTGATATAAACCTGTCTGCTCGTGCAAAGCTACCAAGGGGGTGAGCAGGAGTTATTTTAGGAGCGAATCCCCTTATCCTGACTAGAAACACGTGACCATATTTGGTCAAAGGTACCTACCTTTGCCAACTAGAGACCCCCAAATCTAATAGGTACATAAAGATACAACAGGGGTGCAGAAAGAAGCAAGACAGGTGCAGAAACAGGTCAGAGAAGTGCACAGAGGCAATACAATTCCTGAAAGAAGCAACAGAGGTGTTGAAATAAGCAATAAAAGTGCAGAAAGAGGCAAGTGAGGCAAGAAAAGTACAGAAAGAGGGAAGACGAGTGCAGAAAGAGACAACAAGGGTGCAGAAAGAAGCAAATGAAGTGCCAAAAGAAGCAAAAGACATGCAGAAAGAGGGGAGAGATGTGCAGAAAAACACAAGAAAAGTACAGAAAGAGGCAAAGGAGGTACAGAAAGAGGGAATATAAGTACAGAAAGAGACCACAGTGGTGCAGAAAAAAGCAAGTGAGGTGAAGAAAAAGGCAACAGACGTGCAGAAAGAGGGAAGAGAACTGTAGAAAAAGGCAAGAAGGTTGCAGAAATAGGCAAAAGAGACAACAGGGGTGCAGAAAGAAGTAAGACAGGTGCAGAATTAAGCATGGAAAGTGCATAATGTAGCAACAGGGGTTCAGAAAGAGGCAAAAGAAGTGTAGAAAAGAGCAAGTGAGATGCAGTAAATAGCCACCAGAAGTGCACAAAGATGAAAGAGAATTGCTGAAAGAAGCAACAGAGGAGTAGAAAGAAGCAAGAAATGTGCAGAAAGAGGCAAATATGATGCAAAAACAGGCAGAAAAGGTACAGAAAGAGAGAAGAGGAGTGCAGAAAGATACAATAGGGGTACAGAAAGAAGCAAATGAGGTGTAGAAAGAGGGAACAGACTTGCAGAAAGAGGGAAGAGAGATGCGGAAAAAGGCAAGAAACGTTCGGAAAGCATCAAAATAGGATCGTAAAGAGTCAACAGGGGTGCAGAAAGAGGCAATAAAATGCAGAAAGAAGCAATAGAGGTGTAGAAAGAGGCAAGAAATGTGCAGAAAGAGGCAACTGAGATGCAAAAACAGGCAGGAAAGGTACAAAAAGTGGGTAGACGAGTGCAGAAAGCAACTAAAGGGGTGCAGAAAGAAGCAAATGAGGTTCAGAAAGAGGCAATGGACGAGCAGAAAGAGGGAAGAGAGGTATAGAAAAAGGCAAGAAAAATGCCAAAAGAGGCAAAATAGGTAGATAAAGGGTCAACGGGGTGCAGAAAAAAGCAAGACAGATGCCGAAAGAAGCATGGAAAGTGTGGAATGAAGCAACGGGGGTGCAGAAAGAGGCAAGAGAGGTGCGGAAATAGGTAAGAGAAGTACACAGAGGCACGTGAATTGCTGAAAGAAGCTATAGAGGTGTAAAAAGAACGAAGAAAGGTGCAGAAAGAGGCAAGTGAGATGCAAAAACAGGCAGGAAAGGTACAGAAATAGGAAAGGTGAGTGCAGAAAGAGACAACAGGGATACAGAAAGAAGAAAATGAGGTGTAGAAAGAGGTAACAGACATGCAGAAAGAGGGAAAAGAGGTGCAGAAAAAGCCAAAAAAGTTCATAAAGAGACAAAAGAGGTACATATAGAGTCAACAGGGGTGCAGAAATAAGCAAGGCAGGTGCAGAAAAAAGCATGGAAAGTGGTTAATGAAGCAACAGGGTAGCAGAAAGAAGCAAATAAAGTGCAGAAAGAGGTAAGAGATGCAAAAACAGGTAGGAAGGTAAAGAAAGAGGGAAGATGAGTGCAGAAATAGACACCAGGGGTACAGAAAGAAGCAAATGAGGTGCAGAAAGAGACAACAGGCATGTAGAAAGAGGGAAGAGAGGTGCAGAAAAAGGCAAAAAAAGTGCAGAAAGGCAAAATAGGTACAAAAAGAGACAACAGCAGTACAGAATGAAGCAAGACAGGTATAGAAAGAAGCATGGAATGTGCAGAATGAAGCAACAGGGGTGCAGAAAAAGGCAAGAGATGTATTAAAAGGAGCAAGTGTGGTGCAGAAAGAGTCAACAGAGGTGCAAAAAGAGGCAAGAGAGGTGCAGAATCAGGCAAGAGAAGTGCACAAAGAGGCAAGAGAATTGCTGAAAGCAGCAAAAGGGGTGTAGAAAGAAGCAAGTAAAGTGCAGAAAGAGTCAAGTGAGAACAAAAACAGGCAGGAAAGGTACACAAAGAGGGAAGACTAGAGCAGAAATAGACACCAGGACTGCAGAAAGAAGCAAACGAGGTACAGAAAGAGGCAACAGATTTGCATAAAGAGTAAAGGGAGGTGCACAAAAAGGCAAGGAGAGTGCAGAAAGTGTCAAAAAGAGGTTCATAAGGAGACAACAGACGTGCAGAAAGAAGCAAGATAGGTGCAGTAAGAAGCATGGAAAGAGCAGAAGAATGCAACAGGGGTGCAGAAAGAGGCAAGAGAAGTACAGCAACAGGCAGGGGAAGTGCACAAAAAGCCAAGGGAATTGCTGAAAGAAGCAACAGAGGTGTGGAGAGAAGCAAGAAAAGTACTGAAAGAAGCAAGTAAGATACAAAAACAGGCAATAAAGGTACAGAAAGAGGGAAGACAAGTGCAAAAAAAGACAATAGGGGTACAGAAAGAAGCAAATGATGTGCAGAAATAGGTAACAGACTTGCAGAAAGAGGGAAGAGAGGTACAGTAAGAGGCAAGAAATGTGCAAAAGGAGGCAAAACACGTACAAATAGAGACAACAGCGGTGCGGAAAGAAGCAAGACAGGTGCAAAAAAGAAGTTTGGAAAGTGGAGAATTAAGCAACAGGGGTACATAAAGAGGCAAGAGTAGTGTGGAAAGGAGCAAGTGAGGTTTAGAAAGAGCCATGAGAGGTGCAAAAAGAGGCAAGAAAGGTGCAGAAACAGGCAAGAGAAGTGCTCAAAGAGAAAAGAGAATTGCTGAGAGAAGCATCAGAGGTGTGCAAAAAAGCAAGAACAGTGCAGAAAGAGGCAAGTAAAATGCAAATACAGGCAGGAAAGGGACAGAAAGATGGAAGAATAGTGCAGAACGAAACAAAAGGGGTGGAGAAAGAAGCAAATGAGGTGCAGAAAGAGGCAACAGACGTGCAGAAAGAAGGAAGAGAGTTGCAGAAAAAAACCAAGTAAAATGCTGAAAGAGGCAAAAAGGTACATAAACAGACAAAAGGGATGCAGGAAGAAGCAAGACAGATGCAGAAAGAAGCAAGACAGGTGCAGAATGAAGCATGGAAAGTGCAGAATGTGGCAACAGGGGCTCCGAAAGGGGTAACAGAATTGTAGAAAGGAGCAAGTGAGATGCAGAAAGAGCCATCAGAAGTGCACAAAGAGGAAAAAGAACTGCTAAAAGAAGAAACAGAGGAGTAGAAAGAAGCAAGAAAAGTGCAGAAAGAGGCTAGTGCGATGCAAAAAAAGGCAGGATAGGTACAGAAAGGGGAAAGACGAGTGAAGAAAGAGACAATAGGGGTGCAGAAAGAAGCGAACGAGCTGTAGAAAGAGGCAACAGATTGCAGAAAGAGGGAAGAGAGATGCAGAAAAAGGCAACAAAAGTGCTGAAAGAAGCAAAATAGGTACATAAAGAGTCAACGAGGGTGCAGAAAGAGGCAAGGAAATTGCTGAAAGAAGCAATAGAGGTGTAGAAAGAAGCAAGAAACGTGCAGAAAGAAACAAATGAGATGCAAAAACAGGCAGGAAAGGTACAGAAAGAGGGAAGAAGAGTGCAGAAAGAAACAACAGGGGTGCAGAAAGAAGCAAATGAGGTTCAGAAAGAGGCAATATACGTGCAGAAAGAGGAAAGAGAGGTGTAGAAAAAGGCAAGAAAAGTGACAAAAGAGGCAAAATAGGTAGATAAAGAGTCAATGGGGTGCAGAAGGAAGCATGGAAAGTGCCGAATGAAGCAACAGGGGTGCAGAAAGAGGCAATAGAAGTGTCGAAAGGAGCAAGTGAGGTTCAGAAAGAGACAACAGAGATGCAAAAAGAGGCAAGAGAGGTGCAGAAACAGGTAAGAGAAGTGCACAGAGGCACCAAATCGCTGAAAGAAGCAATAGAGGTGTAAAGAAGCAAGAGAGGTGCAGAAAGAGGCAAGTGAGATGTACAAAACAGGAAGGAAAGGTACAGAAAGAGGGAAGATGAGTGCAGAAAGAGACAAAAGGGGTTCAGAAAGAAGAAAAGAGGTGTAGAAGAGGTAACAGACGTGCAGAAAGAGGGAAGAGAGGTGCAGAAAAAGCCAAGAAAAGTGCATAAAGAGGCAAAAGAGGTACATATAGAGACAACAGGGGTGTAGAAAGAAGCAATAAAGGTGCTGAAAGAAGCATGGAAAGTGCTGAATGAAGCAACAGCGGTGCAAAAAGAGGCAAGAGATGTGCACAAAGAGGCAAGAGACTTGCTGAAATAAGCAAACGGGGAGTAGAAAGAAGCAAGTAAAGTGCAGAAAGAGGCAAGTTAGATGCAAAAACAGGCAGGAAGGTACATAAAGTGGGAGGATGAGTGCGGAAATAGACACCAGGGGTGCAGAAAAAAGAAAATGTGGTGCATAAAGAGACAAGAGACGTGCAGAAAGAGGGAAGAGAGGTACAGAAAAAGGCAACAAAAGTGCAGAAAGGCAAAATAGGTACAAAAAGAGACAACAGCGGTACAGTATGAATTAAGACAGGTGCAGAAAGAAGCATGGAAAGTGCAGAATGAAGCAACAGGGGTGCAGAAAGAGACAAGAGATGTATAGAAAGGATGAAGTGTGCTGCAGAAAGAGTCAACAGAGGTGCAAAAAGAGGCAACAGAGGTGCAGAAGCAGGCAAGAAAATTGGCACAAAGAGACAAGAGAAATGCTGAAAGAAGCAACAGAGGTGTAGAAAGAAGCAAGAAAAGAGCAGGAATAGGCAAGTAAGATGCACACACAGGCAGAAAAGGTACAGAAAGACGGTCGACGAGTTCAAAATAGAAAATAGGGTTGCAGAAAGAAGTAAGTGAGGTGCAGAAAGAGGAAACAGACGTGCAGAAAGAGGGAAGAGAGGTGCAGAAAAAGCTAAGAAAAGTGCAGAAAGAAGAAAAAGAGGTTCATAAAGAGACAACAGGGGTGCAGAAGGAAGCAATAGAGGGACAGAAAGAAACATGGAAAGAGCAGACTAAAGCAACAGGGGTGCAGAAAGAGGCAAGGGAAATGCAGAAACATGCAAGAGAGGTGCACAAAGAGGCAAGAGAATTGCTAAAAAAGGCAACAGAGGTATAGAAAGAAGCAGGAAAAGTGCAGAAAGGGGCAAGTGAGATGCAAAAACATGCAGGAAAGTTTCAGAAAGAGGTAAGACGAGTGCACAAAGAGACAGCAGGGGCGCAGAAAGGTAGAAATGAGGTACAGAAAGAGGAACCAGATGTACAGAAAGAGGGAAGAGAGGTGCATAAAAAGGCAAGAAAAGTACAGAAATAGGCAAAAGAGGTACACAGAGAGACAACAGGGGTGCAGAAAGAACCAGGACATGTGCCAAAAGAAGCATTGAAAGTGCAGAATGAAGCAACCGGGGTGCATAAAAAGGCAAGAGAAGTACAGAAAGGAACATGTAAGGTGCATAAAGAGACAAAAGAGGCAAGAGAGGTGCCGAAACAGGCACGAGAAGTGCACAGAGGCACGTGATTGCTGATAGAAACAATAGAGGTGTGGAAAGAAGAAAGAAAGGTGCAGAAAGAGGCAAGTGAGATGCAAAAACAGGCAGGAAAGGTACAGAAAGAGGAAAGATGAATGTAGAAAGAGGCAACAGGGATGCAGAAAGAAGCGAATAAGGTGTAGAACGAGGCAACAGACTTGCATAAAGAGGCAAAAGAGGTACAAATAGAGACAACAGGGGTGCAGAAAGAACCAGGACATGTGCCGAAAGAAGCATTGAACATGCAGAATGAAGCAACAGGGGTCCATAAAAAGGCAAAAGAAGAGCATAAAGTAGCAAGTAAGGTGCATAAAGAGCCATAAAAGGCAAGCGAGGTGCAGAAAGAGGCACAAGAAGTGCACAGAGGCATGTGAATTGCTGAAAGAAACAATAGAGGTGTGGAAAGAAGAAAGAAAGGTGCAGAAAGAGGCAACAGGGATGCATAAAGAAGCAAATGAGGTGTAGAATGAGGCAACAGACTTGCATAAAGAGGCAAAAGAGGTACATATAGAGACAACAGGGGTGCAGAAAGAAGCAGGACATGTGCAGAAGGGAGCAGGGAAAGTGCAGAATGAAGCAACAGGGGTGCAGAAAGAGGCAGAAAAATTGCTGAAATAAAGAACAGAGGTGTAGAAAGAAGCAAGAAAAGTGCTGAAAGAGGCAAGTGAGATGCAACAACAGGTAGACAGGGAAAAGAAAGAGGGAAGACGAGTGCAGAAAGAGACAACAGGGTTGTAAAAAGAAGCAAACGAGGTGCAGATAGAGACAACAGACGTGCAGAAAGAGGGAAGAGGGGTGCAAAAAAAGGCAAGAAAAGTGCATAAAGGCAAAATAGGTACATAACGAGACAACAGGGGTATAGAAAAAGCAAGACAGGTACAGAAAGAAGCATGAAAAGTACAGAATGAAGCAACAGGGGTGCAGAAAGAGGCAAGAGATGTGTAGAAAGGAGCAAGTGAGGTTCAGAAAGAGCCAACAGAGGTGCAAAAAGATGCAAGAGAGGTGCAGAAACAAGTAAAATGTAAATGTAAATGTGGGTGTACTTGTAAAGCGCACTACAACTCCATGGAGTATCCTGGCGCTGAAGACTGCTGGGGAACCCGTCCTGGTTTTCCCTGTGAGATGGTCCCTTTCTGGGTATCTCCAAGGTGAAACCAGGCATCTCCGGTGTCTGTGGGGGGCCATTGTAGTAGGCACCGAGGCGAGAATTATCGAGTCCGTTTTGACCCTGGTCCACGACCCTGCCGCATCGGGAATTGAACCCTGGTCCCGGGCCATTTTCTGCTTACGCGTCTGCCGCCTCTAACCAGTGAGCCACACCACTCCACTAAGGTAAGAGAAGAGCACAAAGGCACGTGAATTGCTGAAAGAAGCAATAGAGGTGCAGAAAGATGCAAGAAAGGTACAGAAAGAGGCAAGTGAAATGCAAAAAAAGGCAGTAAAGGTACAGAAAGAGGAAAGGTGAGTGGAGAAATGGAAAACAGGGGTGCAGAAAGAGAAAAATGAGGTATAGAAAGTATAAGAGGCAAAAGAGGTACACATAGAGACAACAGGGGTGCAGAAAGAAGCAAGATAGGTGTAGAAAAAAGCAAGGAAAGTGCTGAATGAAACAACAGGGGTGTAGAAAGAGGCAAGAGAAGAGCACAACGAGGCAAGAGAATTGCTTAAAGAAGAAAAGGGGTGTAGATAGAAGTAAGTAAAGTGCAGAAAGAGGCAAGTGAGATGCAAAAACAGGCAGGAAGGTACAGAAAGAGGGAAAACGAGTGCAGAAATAGACACCAGGGGTGCAGAAAGAAGCAAATGAGGTGCAGAAAGAGACAACAGACGTGCTGAAGGAGGGAAGAGAGGTACAGAAAAAGGCAATAAAAGTGCTGAAAGGCAAAATTGGTATAACAAGAGACAACAGCGGTATAGAATGAAGCAAGACAGGTGCAGAAAGAAGCATGGAAAGTGCAGAATGAAGCAACAGGGGTGCAGAAATATGCAAGAGAAGTGCAGAAACAGGCAAGAGAACTGCACAAAGAGGCAAGAGATTTGCTGAAAGATGCAATAGAGGTGTAGAAAAAAGCAAGAACAGTGCAGAAATAGGCATGTGTAATGCAAAAGCAGGTAGGAAAGAGGGAAGACGAGTGCAGAAAGAGACAACAGGGGTGCAGAAAGAAGCATTTGAGGTGCAGAAAGAGGCAACAGACATGCAGAAAGAGGAAAGAGATGCGGATAAAGGCAAGGTAAGTTTAGAAACAGGCAAAATAGGTACATAAAGAGTCAACAGAGGTGCAGAAAGAGGCAAAAAAATTGCTGAAAGAAGCGATAGAGGTGTAGAAAGAAGCAAGAAATGTGCAGAAAGCGGCAAGTGAGATGCAAAAACAGGCTGGAAAGGAACAGAAAGAGGTAAGACTGTTGTAAATTAACAGCAATTAGATTAAGCATTAGCAGAAGACATCCTGTATTTAGAGATTATCTTGCCCGTTTATGGAATCCATTTTGCATTTCTGTCAGCCATTTTGTTTGCCTTGTGCTCACCAAGTGCTCTGTCCTACCTTCCTGTTAACTTCTCTTGAAATCTGCCTAGAGACTAGATGTATTTATCCTCCTTTGCTTTACACTTGCCCGTAGAGCTTACAGCTGTTCCTAACTTGTAACTGTCAAGATGTGTCCACCGGAATTAGCTTACAGTCAGCCCTTCCCACTTGTCGCTAGCACACTCTCTGTATGACCTTATATGTATTTGAAACCAACACTCTGTGCCTTGTACCGCCTTCATTTCAGCCCCTGTGTGGGTATAAAAGGACCAAGCTCCTTCTAGTTAGTGTGCTACCTCATACACTTCCGAAGGGTGTTGTGTGAATGTAGTTCCATCCTCATGAGGTTTAATAAACTCTGTCTTTTCTATTCCAGTTTCTTTGCCAAATTATTTTTATTGAGCAGAGAAGGGCGAATTCCTTTGGCTGGTAGGCCTGGCTGAGGCTTGCTACTACAAATTGGCGCTTCCAATGTGGGGCTCATCGGCGACTCGGATGCGTAAAGGAGTGGTCGAGACGAAGAATTGGAATCTCGCTTTGGACGTGATCGCTGCCAGAGGAGACTTGAGTCTTGGCATCCACAGCATTTTCCCTTTCTTTCTGATATGACCATCCAGGTGGCGCTGGTCCTCGACTGAGATATCTTCTGTTGATTCGCCGTGCAGTGACCATTTGGTTGATTTGAGAACACCATTTGATTGGTAAGAGCCGATCTGCGGCACTTGCTGTGGGTTTTGATGCCTTTGACTGGTAAGGTAGTTTAGGAACACTTACTGCGGCTTTGTTTATGAAATTGGACAATATTAAACCTTGTTTGATATATATATATATATATATATTGTTCATTGACAGCAGGTAAGTGATTAGATGTGTGTATACATCTATGAATCACTGAGCGGGATTTTAGATACTTGTATTTCTGTAACAATGGATTCAAATATGATACTCTGTATTTTACAAAGAGTGATGAAAGATTTTACTAGTGTATGAAAAGGTGTATCTGATTGTCACGTGGATGATGTCATCAGTGATGTCATTTGAGATTTCAGCAGTGATGTCACTGACCATGTCATGAATGATGTAATATGTGACATCATCAGCAGTGGATTGCGGGTGCGCGAAATATAGTTAGTACAACTAACTATATAGGAGCAATTCCAATGGTTTTGTATGAGTGAAATGTCCAGCTAACTATAACACCCCTAAAACTTATAGTTTTTTTGAGTGAATTTTACAAGTTTTTTAAATGCTAATTCCTAACTATATAAGGCCTGAAACCTATGTTTTTTTCAGTGAATTTCAAAGGTTTTTAAAATGTTAATTTCTAACTATATAAGGCCTGAAACCTATGGTTTTTTCAGTGAATTTTCAGGTTTTTAAATGCTAATTCCTAACTATATAAGGCCTAAAACCTATGTTTTTTTCAGTGAATTTCAAAGGTTTTTTTAATGCTAATTCCTAACTATATAAGAGTGAAAGCCCACCAGGAATCTCCAGTATGCACCAGGGGACTGCATTGCAGAGAGGTGTAATGAAGCCACGCCCCCTTTTTACACCTATCTGCAACGCAGCCCCTGTGCATGTTTGAAGAGGGGGAACTAATTCCCCTTGCATACTGGGGGCCCCTGGCGGCCAACTAGCCCACCTGGAACCTCCAGTATGCGCCAGGGGGCTGCATTGCACAGAGGTGTAATGAGGCTATGCCCCTTGTTACACCTCTCTGCAACGCAGCCCCCTCGCGCATTTGCAGAGGGGGATCTAATTCCTCTTGCATACTGGGGGTCCCTGGGGGCCAACTAGCCCACCTGGAACCTCCAGTATGCGCCAGGGAGCTGCATTGCACAGAGGTGTAATGAGGCTATGCCCCTTTTTACACCTCTCTGCAACCCAGGCCACTGGTGCGTTTGCAGAGTGTTGGGACTAATTCCCCTTGCATACTGGGGGTCCCTGCGTCATATCTGCCCGATATTCCAAACGATTGAAAATGACTTTCCTTGAGAAACATTTGGATTTGGATTATCATGTCCTATACTTTGGAATTTTTGAAAGACTGACTTTGAGGATGCTATAAATTACTCAAGTCTGCCCGAATTGTGAGGGTAAAATTTATACCTAGTCACTTTGAATAAGAATGTACTTATGTCTCGTCTAACATTTGGAAGAAATATCTAGTTATATGACACCAGGATACCGACATAACTTGAAGGAAATAAGAACGCCCTGAAGAAGTTCTGTTGTACAGAACGAAACGCGTCGGCTGGCTGTGGTACATAAACTTAAGGAAAATAAAAGCATTTGAATATACACCAAGATTCAGTGCTTCAATAAGTACTCTAAGTGATATGATTTGATTGGACTTATTGTGCAAGTGGTGCTGTGCCAAACTTTGGAATATGCTCCACTACTCTCTACTACTTACTCTCTACTACTCCACTACTCTCTAATACTCACTCTCTACTACTCATTCTCTAGAACTCTACTACTCTCTACTACTCTCTCTCTACTACTCACTCCCTACTACTCTCTACTACTCACTCTCTACTACTCTCTCTCTACTACTCATTCTTTACTACTCACTCTCTACTACTCTCTACTACTCACTCTCTACTACTCTCTCTCTACTACTCACTACTACTCACTCTCTACTACTCACTCTACTATTCACTCTCTACTACTCTCTACTACTCACTCTCTACTACTCTCTCTCTACTACTCTCTTCTACTCACTCTACTACTCGCTCACTACTACTCTCTACTATTCTCTCTCTGCTACTCACTCTCTACTACTCACTCTCTACTACTCACTCTCTACTACTCTCTACTACTCACTCTCTACTACTCACTCTCTACTGCTCTCTACTACTCACTCTACTACTTACTCCCTACTACTCTCTACTACTCACTCTTTACTACTCACTCTCTACTACTCTCTACTACTCACTACTACTCACTCTCTACTACTCACTCTACTACTCACTCTCTACTACTCTCTACTACTCACTCTCTACTACTCTCTCTCTACTACTCTTTTCTACTAACTCTACTACTCACTCTCTACAACTCTCTACTATTCTCTCTCTGCTACTCACTCTCTACTACTCTCTACTACTCACTCTCTACTACTCACTCTCTACTACTCACTCTCTACTACTCACTCTACTACTTACTCTCTACTACTCTCTACTACTCACTCTCTACTACTCACTCTCTACTACTCTCTACTACTCACTCTACTATTCACTCTACTACTCTCTACTACTCAATCTCTGCTACTCTCTCTACTGCTCTCTACTACTCTCTACTACTCATTCTCTACTCTCTATTACTCACTCTCTACTCTCTACCTCTCTCTACTTCTCACTCTACTAGTCTCTACCTCTCTACCTCTAGCTCTCTACCTCTACCTCGCTACCTCTACACCTCTACCTCTCTACCTCTCTCTACACGCACACATATACACATATATATATGCATATATGTGCATATGCATTTATATATATATGTATGTGTATATATATATATATACATACATATATAAACATATATATTCTGCATATCTATATAAATATAAATATTAATGCATGCATACATATACATATATGCATACATATGCATGTTATTTACATGAAAGTTTTAAAAACACTAATAAAAGCAAAGCTAAAAAGCCACCTCATTACAAACAGAATGGCTTTAACTTAAACGAGGGCGAGATCTATTGCATTTTCAATGCTTGTTTACTTTAGTTCCATCAAGAAGGCATTCAGATGTGTCACACATTTGCCATAAATTCTGAATGTTAGCACTCTAGTTGCTCATTAGATCACTGTAGTAAAGCTACTGCTCACCAGGGAAGTATGCTACTGCTTTTCAAAGTGCATGTTTCAGTCTGCATTTAAGAATTTTTTTAATGAAATAGAAGAGGATTGGAGAAGTCACTCAAAATGTGCCCTTATTTTTCTTTCTTAAGCACTAATCATACTTTCTATGGCAAAATGAACCCCCTCATTTTGTTCCTTTTTAAATTAAATGTTTTCAGACTTACCAATTCATTCCAATCAAGATGGCTTCTGGTGTGCCATACTTTTGTCATAAGTAAGACTATTAGCGCTCTAGTTGTTCTTTAGAACACTCTGGGACATTTTGTCATTGGGCTATACTTGGGCTACATCTGGGTGATATTTGGGCTACATTTGGGCTATTTTGTCTCTGGTGGCCATCTTGGGAGACTGCATGTCAGAATTTTTTAATGAAATAGAAATGGATTTGAGAAGTCACTCAAAATGTGCGAAAAAAAAATTTTCTGCAGCACTAATCATACTTTCTATGGCAAAATATACCCCCTCATTTTGTTCCTTTTAAAATTAAATGTTTTAAGAGTTACCGCTTTATTCCAATCAAGATGGCTTCAGGTGGGCCATACCTTTGTAATAAGTAGGACTGTTAGCACTCTAGTTGTTCTTTAGAACACTCTAGGAGGCTGCAGTAGAACACAAAGGAATCAACTGACGGTCTCTGTCCTTGTTGTATGTACATGTTTTACTGAGAACGTCAGACTTCATTCTCACATGACTGAGAAAGATAATGTGAATTTACAGAAAATATGCTTTCAGTTTAGCTTATAGATCCCCTTCCAAACCACTGTGGGAAAAGCATGAAATAATAGTTTTCTTTCAAACATGATTAATGATATCCCAGCAGAAGGCTTTTTCACATGGTAATATCACCTTAGAACACACCACAATTCTTAAAATGAGTATGGTACCATCAACAAGTGATTTATAATGTAACTATTAACTACAATGCTTTTTAATGAGGTGCTATCATGTATATTGGTCCCAAGATGACTGCCAACACTTCTTGAATGAGGTGCTGACAGCCAATCAGATCTCACGATGAGATGTGTGGTTAGGCTCCGCCCAGATATATATGTGTTTTTGAAGTTAATTTTCATAAAAACCACTGGAGCAATTTTCACCAAATATAGAAAAGGCACTTCTGTGTACCAATCCCTACAATTTTGCAACGTCTGGTGTAATTCCATTCAGCGGTTCGGGCTGTAGCCTTGTCTATTCATCCTTTGGAAATTAACATGGGGAAAACACATTTTGGGACCCCCTTTTTTCTCAGCCCCCGCATGATGAATCCCCCCGAACCTTCCAGGGAAGAAGCGGAGCGGAGCTGGCCTAAACTTTGGAAAATTACACGCAAATTCCTCAACCGGCGCCAAAGTTATTCCCAATAGAATGTTGCGGATTTCCTATGGTAGCTAGGTCCTAACTATATATACCTATTGGCTATCGCCAGTAGGTAATATATATATATATATATGTGTACATATAGGCAGGTAATGAGGAGATTTTTCTCTATTTAAGATTGTTTGAACGGCGCAACGTACGGAGAGTACCTTAAGGGCTACCTTTTATAATACTGCATATTTTGCAATATTTTTGATATGCCTGTTTCCAGCACACTCCATAGGATGTGTTGCTTTTGTACTGGTACCAGTTTGAACCTTGAGGAAGCACAACCAGCCTCCCCAGAGGGGACACCTAATAGGAACATGTATATTAAGTATGGTATTTCGTCCATAATGTACACCACGTTATGGAACAAATACACTCGTAAGGATCCTGAGTTGCGTTGGCCTATGCATGGGTCATTTGATTTGCAAAAGATTCAGTTAGTGGAGCAACGGATGTTCAAGCGAAAGGCTAGGCAAGACATGTTTGACTGTGTGCGAAAGTGAGAGAAAGATGTGCGTGAGCGAATGAAGCATGAACAGGCCTTGATTGAAAAAGAACAGCGTAAAAGTGTACATGCAAAAGCAGTAGAAATGAAAGATAAAGAGATTAAATAAATTAAAGAAAGGGAAGATAGGGAGCGTCAGTTATAGGTAAATGGCCAATATGCTATTCGTAGGCCTCTTTATCCTATCCTTAATAAACCTCAAGATGATTTCTTGTTATTAGAGCGTTCTCCACCTCTGTATATTTTCCCTTCTGCTCCTAATGAGTCAGATGAGGACTCTCCTACAGCTCAAGATAAAGCCCAAGACACTCGCTCGATGTTAACTACCGAACGTTCCTCTGAGATTAGATCCGCGGCACGAAAAGCCAATTGTAGTACTATCACTGCTTCTGAACTTCTAGAAACTATTAAGAGTTGGTAGAAAATGGAACAAAAATATTTTACCGAGATACTGGCTGCAGTGGTTGTTGATCGATTTAGGAAATATTCGGTGGAAGTGGAGCCAGATGATATAGCAGCTGATTGTAAGCAATTACATGAAGGTTCTATTTTCTTCTCCCAGGTGACTGACACGATCAGACGCTTGGTTAAACTATGTGATGAAGCAGTACATTTGCGGGAGGAGATAAAGGCAGCAGATGCATCTGCACAATTATCCCGAATCAACATGGCACGAGCTTCGACGCCCGAAACAGATAAGAATGTTGTAATTAATGTGAAACCCATGAGGGAAGCCGCATCTTTATATGTTCCTCCTAAAGGAGCAGGTACAAGTGATGATAAGACTTCTACCAACGCGAAAGGGTACTTTATTTATAATTGGGTTTACACTTCTTGGAATAGAGCAGATGTCATGGCTCTTAAAAATGCATTGCCTGATCGGCGAAAGAATACAACAACTTTTTAAGAGGACATTGAGGGTGCCATTAGCTCTTGTACTATGACTTTGTCTGATATTGATTTGTTTTTTGGGTTAATATTACCGCCTGATATGTGGAGAACTGTGCGTAAAGTTGATGAACGTGTGGCATTTGGGGCATCGTGGAAAGATTTACAACAATTAGATGAAGATAGAAAACCTGCACATAAACTGTGTCAGTTAATTTTGGATCTGCCAGTAGCTACACTGGTTAAGTTAAAGACGATTATTCCCCCTAAAAAGATAGATTGGACTATGTTAGCGTCTTGTAAGCAAAAAATAGATGAATCAGTTTCAGACTTCTTCACACGCTTTGAAGAAGCATTTCACGATTTTAGTGGTCAGACATTGACAGATGACACGGGTAGGCATCTGTTTGTCGATAAATATGTCACAAACATTTTGACAGAACTAGCTAGTCGCCTAAAGGCGAGTGAAAGTTCATGGACTACCTCCTCTCCGGTTTCTCTCTTAACTATGGCCCAGTATTATGAACAACAAGAATTAGAAGCTAAAGGTAACGAGGATAAAAAATCTAAAGAGTTAAAAACAAAGGTCATGATATCTCTAGCTTATGGCCCACCTTCTAGAGGTAATAGTAGAGGAGGACGTGGATCTTATGGTTTGTCTTTTCCTCCCTATCCTCGTGTAGATTTGTCTATTGATCAGTGTGCGTATTGTAGACAATTCGGACATTGGATTTCTAATTGTCCAGTGCTACGTGCTCAGGAGAGTTCACGTGGTCGGGGACAAGTGAGAAATCGGTCAGGATATTCAGGACGAAGAGGAAATACAAATGATTGTGCTAGGTTTGATGCTAATTCACGTGGACAAGAGGGGGCTAATACTTTTGACAGACTGAATCTACAACGCCTCAATAACATCGGAATCCAAGGAAAAGCACTTGATTGGATCACCTCGTTCCTCACCGGAAGAACCCAGAGAGTCCGCCTCCCACCATTCAAGTCCGAGGCCTCTGAAGTCATCTGCGGCGTACCTCAAGGATCCTCACTCAGTCCCACCCTCTTCAACGTATACATGAGCCCCCTCGCGGCCATCGCCCGCCAACACAACCTTAACATCATCTCTTACGCGGATGACACTCAACTGATCCTTTCTCTCACCAAGGACCCCAGCACCGCCAAAACTAACTTACACGAAGGAATGAAAGATGTCGCCGAATGGATGAAACAAAGCCGTCTGAAACTGAACTCAGACAAAACAGAAGTCCTCATCTTAGGTACATCCCCCTCTGCATGGGACGACTCCTGGTGGCCGGTAGCCCTCGGAAAAGCACCCATCCCGACAGACCACGCACGGAACCTTGGCGTCATCCTGGATTCTTCACTCTCAATGAACAGACAAGTCAGCGCCGTATCCTCTTCCTGCTTTAACATTCTTCGCATGCTCAGAAAAAGATTTCGCTGGATCCCCTCCGAAACAAGGAAAACAGTCACCCACGCTCTAGTCACGAGCCGACTGGACTACGGAAACACCCTCTACGCAGGTACCACCGCTAAACTCCAGAAGAAACTACAACGAATCCAAAACGCCTCAGCCAGGTTGATATTAGACATCCCACGCAACGAACACATCTCTGGTCACCTTAAAGACCTCCACTGGCTACCCGTCAATAAGAGGATCACTTTCCGACTGCTTACCCACGCACACAAATCACTCTACGACATCGGTCCAGATTGCCTCAACTCTCGACTGTCCTTCTACACCCCCTCCCGCCAACTTCGCTCTTCCAGCCAAGCCTTCGCCACTGTACCTCGCATCAACAAGACCACCATGGGAGGCAGATCCTTTTCATACCTGGCTGCTAAAACATGGAACTCACTCCCCGCTTACCTTCGCCTCACCCAGAACCACCTAGCGTTCAGAAAGCAGCTTAAAACGTGGATATTTGACAAATAATCCTCCTGCCCTTCCTAAGCGCCTTGAAACCCTCTGGGTATGTAGTGCGCTATACAAATTTTATGACTTGACTTGACTTGACTATGAGCCGTCTAATTTGCGAGATTCTGCTTATGCATGGGATTGCCTAGGATGGGGTAAGGAATCAGTTGAAGTTCCAGTAGATCAGAAGGGTCCCAATGTTACAGCACATGTTTTGGGTTTTACTGATCAGTTTCTGGTTTATACAGGAGCTACTCGTAGCGCCTTGTCTAAACACTAGATTCCAAGGGCTCCCCTTTCTGGCTTAACTATTACCTTGATAGGTTTCAATGCAACATCATCCCTTAGCCCATTGTCACAGCCACTACCACTTCATGTTGATAAGTTTACTGCTCCATGTCCATTTTTGCTTTCTCCAAACACACCAGATAATATTGTGGGTCTTGATATGCTCAAATATTTCAGGGGTACGATACGATGTTCTCCGGAAGGAGTACGGGTTATTTTGAATGACAACTATCCTGTGATTGAGAGATCTTGTATTGTTAAAGAGGACATTGCACTAGCCTCACTCCCTAGTACTTTGTGGGCTACTTCAGACACCAATGTAGGGAAAATGGTTATTCCACAAGTGCATATTAGTGTGAAGGAGGGTGCTTCATTGCCAAGACTGCCTCAGTATAAAATTTCTCAAGCAGGAGAAGAAGCACTTACACGCATTGTTCATGATTTGATTACAGTGGGGGTTGTGGAAGAAGTTCCCTATAAAGTTTGCAATAGTCCGATTTTTCCCATTTTGAAAAAAGATACTGACACTAGGATTTATAGATTTATCATCGATTTGAGAGAAGTCAACAAGATTGTAGTACCGCAGTATCCTGTGGTTTCTGACATAACAACACTACTTACTTTGGTTCCTCAGACAGCAACTACATTCTCTGTTATAGACTTGAAGAACGCTTTCTTTTCGATCCTTGAAGTTGGTAAAGGGGATCAGTGAACTTAAGATGCCTGGTCTGAGCGGATTTAGGAAGCTTTGTTGTTTTGGTTGTAATAAGGATTCCCGGCTCGAGGACTCATGTCCGATTCCTCCGGTTGGAACTCCCACTTATGATCTCTATTCTAAACATGGTGTTGGACCCATTGCCTTTAATGAGGCATGGATCCGATAGATGAAGAAAGATGGTGTTTTACGGTGGCCACAAAATGGTAGCTTCAAACCTGATATATTAGATCATTTGGAAGCAATTTTGTTTAAAAGAAAAGCCCGGCCGGCAATGTTTGACTCTTTCCGCCTTTGGCGTAAAGAAGCCAAACAGAGAGAAATTAAGCAGGCAAAAAGAGATAGAAAAGCAAAAGATATGACGATTATACAGGCTACCCATCAATTCAAGGATAACGAGACTGACCTGGAGATTGAAGTCTTAGACAGGCAACATCATATGGCAATAGATAGATGCTACCCTGTGTTGCCTACTTCTCCACAGAGTAAGGATCTTGACGAAGATCCCTTAATGTCTCATTTGTTAAGATTGCCTCCGCCTTATGTACCAGGAGCTAATGCACCTGTATTATTGCCGCCTGTCCAGCAACCTGTTGTTCAGCCAGGTGCTCCGGCTCCTCCGCAATTGCCTCTCCCTGTATTGCCACCTGCACCTCCTTTGCCGCCAACTTCTGTACTTCAGTCTCCTTCACCTTCAGGTTCTCTTGTGACAGCTGATCCTTCTCTTCCTTTGCTTAATACTGGGTCTCCAGTTTTATTGTCTGCTTCTTCCCCGACTCGTAATATGTTGGTTGATACTGTTTCAGGTCTTTTCTCTCCTCTTTTTGGGTCTATTAATAGGACTCCTGCTTTTTCCCGAAGGCAATCCCGTAGTCAAATTCCAAATTCTGCAGAACGAGTTGCATTGGACTCTCTTGCTCACAAATGGATCATGAGTGGTCCGCTGTAAAGTGTACCTGATATTCTGATTACCTTTCTCCAGTGGAATGCGCCCACGCAGAGATATGTTTTTAATATCATGTGTGACGCTCTTGTCAAAGGATGGGAGGATATGGTGTTGGATTTAACTCCTCAGGGTCTGTTAGATAAACAGGACAAGTTTGATAATGGATAGTGGGTCCTGAAGTTGAGGACGCCATAAAGACACTTGTTACTTTCAGGTCTTTATATTCTTCTCAAACTATTCTTGAACCTGATCCTGCAGTTAGACAGAAAACGAAAAATTACCCTATGAGAGAAGTTCCTCCAGTATGGAGAGAAGCAGTTCCGCAAGCGGGCACTGTTCAGGGTGTCCCTGCTCATTTCCAGCATATATGGGTACATGTCCCTTGGAAACGATCTGAAGTTTTAGCACTTAAACAGTCTTTACCGGACCCTCGTAAAAATCCTGCTGGATATTATAAAGAGCTGTCCCAGACTGTTGATGCGTGTATTATGAATTTGGCCGATGTTGATATGCTGAGGGGGAATGTAGTGCCACAAGCGTTGTGGGCTCGGATTCGTAGAGAGGACCACGACCAAGCTTTAGGTGGTAATTGGGCCGCTATAGCTGCTGCAGATGCAGCACAAGTGGGTGGTGCTATGCCAGATGATTTGATCACACAATTGCCTGGTAGGATCATCGCTTTAATGAAGACAATGATGCCTGACTTACGCGTTAACTGGGATAAGTTAGCTGCATGTAAGCAGAAGAAAGATGAGAGTGTCTCCGATTTCTTTACTCGTTTTGAGGAGACGTTTATTGATCACAGCGGTCAGGATATGAGTCCTGAAGGTGGACAGCGAGTATTTGTGGATAAATTCGTATTTAATTTACTTCCTGAATTATCGCATAAGTTAAAAGACTCCGAAAGTTCCTGGGCTGTTTTTCCTACATCTGCACAGATATTAGACACTGCCCAGTATTACGAGAATAGGGATAAAGAAGAGAAAGATAAGATGGAGAAGAAGACTAAGGAATTAAAAACAAAGGTTCTTCTTCAGCAGGCTTATCCCCCTCGTTCTGGTCAGCATCAGTTTCAACAGGCTCCCCAGCCTCAGAGGTTGTTACAGAAACCTGAACCTTTTGTTCCAAGACCTTTGCTTGGTCCTAATCAATGTGCCTATTGTAAGGTGGTAGGCCATTTTAAGAATAGCTGTCCGGTTTTATTACAGCGAAATGGTGGATTTCCAGGGCCGCGAGGGTGTGGTGGTCTTTAATAAGCACCCAGAGGTAGAGGGTGAGGTGCGTTGCCTCACGGTGCGTTCCTTTCCCCCTCAAAATTCTTTAAATTATTTTGATCAACAGAATACTCAGTCTGCACAATATTATAATGAAGATTATTATGTTGAGGGTGAGGTTCAGGATTTTCATTCTAGTTAAGACAGCCATGGACAAAGTAAGGGAGTCGTATCAGTTCCAGTGGATCAGAATGGGCCTTGTGTTGAAGTTGTTGCATTGGGTGTTGCAGAGCCATTTCATTTGGATACTGGTGCAATGAGAAGTTCTATCATTCATTCCAAACTCCCTGGGGCAACTTTGTCTGGCTTAACGAACGTTTCTGTAGGATTTTCTGGTGCCCCAGTTGCTAACCCGGTTTCTTGTCCTTTGCCTCTTTCGATTGGTCCTTACGATTTGGAAGCTCCGCTTATTCTAACGACTGGTTGGGTTTGGATTTGTTGAAACGCCTTCATGCAACGTTGTATTGTTCCCCCTCTGGTGTGCATCTTACCCTAGGTGAGAAATTGGTTTCTCCTACGTATCTATCTAAAGATCGATTTCCGCCTGAATTGCAATCTCTTCCTGCTACGCTTTGGGCTACAGGTCCGAATGATGTTGGTCTGCTACAGATTCCACCTTACGTGGTTACTATTAAGCCTGATGTTAAATTGCCACGTATTCCTCAGTATAAGATTTCTAATGATGGTGAACAAGCTTTGTTGGCCATTATTTATGATCTGGGTCAGAAGGGTGTGGTGGAAGAGACGAGAGGTAATGTTTGCAATAGTCCTGTTCTACCTGTTCTCAAACGCACTGATCCTTCTCAGCCTCCTGTGTATTGTTTTGTGATAGATCTTCGGGAGGTCAACAATACTGTTTTCCCCCAGTTTCCTGATGTCCCAGATATCACTGCCTTGCTTACTATGATACCCGCTTCAGTGGCATGGTTATTGGATATTGACCTCAAAAATGCTTTCTTTAGCATTCCTATTGCTGAGGAAAGTAGGGATATTTTTGGTTTCTCTCTCGGAGGCCGAAGTTTCCGGTTCAAGCGTGCACCTCAAGGCTATTGTGAAAGTCCTTCCATTTACATCAAAAATGGGATACAAACAAACTCAGGGCGCTCCTCTTGATATCAGGGAAATGTATAAACTAATTCTCAATCAGAATTGGTGCATCTAGAGGAGGGGCGTGTATCCAACACCCCTATCTTTCTGTGATGAACAGAAATAAAACAGTACTAACTACCCCTGAGCACACAATAAAATATTATAGTTGGCAACTTTACTTTTTCCATTGAATTGATGTACTGAAGAAATACATATTGGAATCGGATCTAACTTGGAACATTTGGAATAAAACTCTGAAAGACAATCGAGAGATATTTTTCTGACTCAAGTGCTATTATTTTGTGGTCTACTGATCGATTTGAAGTACAAAGACAATTGGACATACTGATTATAATATTTTATTGTGTGCTCAGGGGTAGTTAGTCCTTCCATTTACAGTCAGGCTTTGAAATCTCAGCTTGATGCTTTTATTTTGCCTCCAGGTGCCACTCTGATTCAGTACGTCGACGATTTGTTAGTTGCTGCTGATTCGGAGGATGTCTGTAAGGATGTGACTGTTTCACTGTTGCCTCATTTGTCTGACCTGCATCACAAGGTGTCCCCCTCTAAGTTGCAATATTGCCGGCAAGAGGTTACCTACTTAGGTCACCTCTTGTCGAAGGAGGGAAGACGATTGAACCCAGAACGAATTCAAGCAATCGCACAAATGTCTGTGCCATCCACACAAAGGGAGGTATGTGCCTATTTGGGCATTACTTCTTATTGTAGACAGTGGATTCCGAATTTTTCTTTGTTGGCTAAACCTCTGTTGGCACTCACGTTGAAAGATAGACCACAACCTCTTCCTTGGACTGATGAATGTCAAAAGAGTTTTTCTGACTTACGTACTGCCTTGTGTTCTGACTCTGTTTTAGGTACTCCAGACTACAGTAAGCCGTTCACACTCTACATTCATGAAAGAGAAGGTTGCGGGTTGTCAGTTTTAACGCAGCAATTTGGAGACAAACAAGGCCATGTGCCTATTTTTCGGCAACGTTGGATCCAGTAGCCAAGGCGTTGCCTAGTTGTCTCAGAGCTACAGCAACGGCAGCAATCTCAATTGGCAGCAATCTCAATTCGTCAATCTGCTGGATTGGTATTAGATAACACTCTTGTTGTCATGGTACCACATGCAGTAGATACTCTTTTGAATAGAGTGAAAAAACAACACCTCACGAGTGCTCGCTTGTCTGGATATGAGCTGACGCTCTTAGCTAGCCATATACACATCAAGCGTTGTAATATTTTGAATTCAGCAACATTGTTGCCCATCCCGGACAAGAAAGGCATTCAAGAACAGCATGATTGTTTTCTCCGAACAGAGGAGGAGACGAAAGGCAGAATAGATTTAAAAGACACACCACTTGTGGACCCGGATGGGATCCTATGGGTGGATGGGTCTTGTTTCAAGCTTCCAAATGGCGAGACAACTGCAGCTTATGCTGTTACTACCTTGTATACAATAGTGGAGAAAGCACGCATTGCACAGAATTCAGCCCAAGCAGCTGAATTAATTGCCCTGACGAGAGCATGTGTGTTGGCTAAGGGAAAGAGAGTGAATGTTTACACTGACAGCCAATATGCCTTTGGTGTGGCTCATAGCTTTGGTCGCTTGTGGAAGGAAAGAGGATTCTTTACTTCCCATAGGACTAAGATACAGCATGGTCAGTTGGTGACTGACCTTCTTGAATCCCTTGCGTTGCCTACCCAAATAGCAATAATCAAGTGTAGTGCTCATAAGAAGATTACTGATGATGTGGGTCGCGGGATGGCTTTTGCAGATGAGGTAGCTAAAGAAACGGTGATGGATGCTACAAGTCGTATGTGTGTTGCGGGCCCTGCAAGATGGGTCAGAGAGGGAGGAATGTGTGAGGACACGATAGAAAGTGTGAGAATGATTCAGGAAGAGGCTACTGAGAAAGAATTGAGTAAGTGGAGAGAAAGTACAGGAATGTTGGACTCAACAGGGTGTTGGACGGAATTGTCAGAACATCAGCGTTGGCTGTTACCAGACGCCTATGTACTACCTGTAGTTACTATGGCGCATGGTCCAGCCCACATCAGTGCGAAAGGCATATGCAAATTTCTGGCTCCAGTATGGCAGAATGAAGGAATTCCTAAACGTGCAGAAAATGTGGTGAAGCATTGCATTGTTTGTTTAATGTATAATCCAGGAAAGGAAACTCCAACTCCAGCAGGTCATTTTGCTCCCCCTACGTACCCTTTTGAGGTATTGCAAATCGATTAAATTCATATGGATCGTTGTAATAACCTCAAGTATGTTCTGGTGGTGGTGTGTGCCTTTTCCAGATGGATAGAGGCCTACCCCCTAAAGGACAATACTGCTTTGTCTACTGCCAAAGTTCTTTTGAAGGAGTTTTTCCCGAGGTTCGGTTTGCCGTGCATTGTCTGGAGTGACAATGGGAGTGAATTCGTAGGCTAAATCATGCAGAAAGTGTGTACAGGTCTTGGTATTAGGCAGAAATTCCATGCGGCAAACCACCCTCAGTCAGCAGGTTTGGTAGAGTGCTATAATGGCACTCTCAAGCTCAAATTGGAAAAGATTCAGGCCAGCACACGTCTTGCTTGGCCTGATGCCTTACCATTGGCCCTTTTATCCACGAGAACTACTGTTCATTCTCATTTAGGACTTAGTCCATATGAGGTCGTTTTTGGGTGCCCAGCCAATGTCTGGGGAGACCCTCGACCTAAAAAGTATTCTGACATCCCATACCCAATGTTGATTGACTACTTGCATGACCTCACCACTAAATTACGTGTTCTTCACCAACAGGTTCAAAACGCTCTGCCGGAGGCCTCTGCGGATCCAGGTCACTCCATCCAACCCGGAGACTGGGTCTGACGAAAGAATTTCCAGTGGAAAAAGAGTCTTGAACCTCGTTGGGGACTGCCTCTGCAAGTTTTGTTGACAACACGTACAGCAGTAAAGGTCGTCGGGAAAAAGAACTGGGTTCATGGCGTACACTGTAAGAGGGTACCTTTGCCTTTACCTTTTTATCAGTGGGTTCGTAAGGGCATGAGTGATTGGGTTTGAGTTTGAGTTTAAGGGTTTTGTAGAGCGCTCATACACCCTGCGGTTTCTTGGCGCTAAATGGCTACTACTACTCAGGGGGCAGGAAGGTGTGGGGATGTGACCGTTCAAGAGGGGAAGGCTTGGGTAAAGAGAAAGGTCTTGAGGCCTTTACGGAACAGAGAGTACTGGGAGCAGGTTCTCAGGTAGATTGGAAGGGAGTTCCAGAAAGCTGGGACCGTGGTCGAGAATTTGGAGCCCCCCCACTTCTTCCGTTTGAAGCGAGGGACCACGAGGAGGTGGTGGGAAGAAGAACGGAGTTCTCTCGATGGAATGTAGTCTTGAATGGCTGTGTTAATGAAAGAAGGGGCAGAGCCTGTCCGGGCTTTAAAGATGGTACAGCCAAGCTTGAATAAGGCGCGCTGCCGGACAGGGAGCCAGTGCAGGGAGACAAGGAGGGGTGTAACGTGTTGTGATTTTGGTAAATTAAAGACCAGCCGAGCGGCTTGGTTTTGGACCAATTGGAGGCGCCTCATTAGGTATTCAGGCATGCCGTGATAAAGGGCATTGCCGTAATCTAGGCAAGATGTTACCATGGCCAGAAGTATTAGCTTGAGCGCATCTGAGGAAAAGAATCGTGAGACTTTACGAATTGTCCTGAGGGAGAGGAAGACTGAGGATACAATGGCAGAGACTTGAGAGTGTAGGGAGAGTTGATTGTTAATTTTAAACCCAAGAGTTTTGACGGAAGGGACAGGAATGGGTGGGGAGCCTAAGGAAGAGGGCCAAAAGGAAGAGGACCAGGGACTGGAGCAACCATCTGTCAACACCAATTCCGTTTTATCGGGATTGAGTTTCAGGTGGTTGAAGTTCATCCAGTCCTGGATAAAAGTCATGATGAACTGAAAATTAGATATTGACTCGGGGGAGGAAGATAGGGAAAAGATGAGCTGGAGATCGTCTGTGTAGTTGTACACAGAGACCTCCAGCTGCTGTAAAGCAAAAATCAGGGGGGCAATGTAGAGGTTAAATAAAAGGGGGGACAAAGAGGATCCTTGGGGGACCCCGCATTGGATGGGCCGAAAGTCAGCTGAGTACTCACCCAGGCGAACCGCCTGAGTCCGACCGCTCAAGAAGGAGGATAGCCATAACAGGGCTGTCCCTCCGATTCCCGCCGCCTCGGCACGTGAAAGTAAGATGGTATGGTCCACTGTGTTGAATGCGGCGGAAAGATCCAAAAGGACCAGGGCCTGTGGTTGATTAGTGTCCATTCCTTGTCGTAGGTTATCGTAGGTGATAGTGAAGGTGAAAGGGTCCCTCGATTTGTACCTTATAGTAGTGCACGCCTGGATCAAACAAACTCCGAGAAAGAAGACGAAGACGTGTTGCAAGAAGCTGTACCATCACATCAGCGATTGAACACAGCCAATCCAGAAACTTTGTTTAAGGAGCAAACGATCCCTAATAAGACTCGGTACAATTTAAGACCCAGACAAATAAAAGACAATTGAATTTTTTTTCTTTTCCTTTTTCTGATTACGTTTTTGAGAGACATTCTTTTTCCACTATCCATCAAGTTGCAGGGTCACGGTAGGAGTCTTAAGCTGTGACCTGAGAAGTGACAGTGGGTCTGCAGGACTTGCAGTGTCATAGGACGGTTAATAATCACTGCTAAGTGATCTAGGAAGATTTCCGTGAGCAACGCTTTAGAGTATGGATACTAAAGTGGAAATTAATGATCAGAATTTAAAGATGAAAAGTAAATTTAAGAAAATATTGGTTAGCCCATGTGGCATAACCTTATGTATTTTAATATGTTAATGTATTTTATTAGCGCATGTAAGTTGGGTTGTTTATACTATGCAGCAAGCACCTGTTCCAACTTCTGTTTCCTTATCTTTCCTTACTACTGCCTCCCCACATCGGTTTCATACACTCCCAGAACATGAACAGATTAGGAGAACAGAATACTTTAATAATTCATTTATTCAGTTATTGCATCAGAATCAACAGGGAGAGTCCTTCCATTTTCCTATGAAGGCTCCGCTTGGGCCTATTTGGCTATGTTCTCTAATGTTTATCGGAACCAACTACAGTATCCTCCTGGTAGTCCATATGGTGGTGGGGCAGATTTTAGTCACAGCTCTTTGATAAAGTGAATAGTGGCCATGGCTAGAATTGCTGAGATTAGTAAGATTCCTGTGGATGAGAAAAGAGCATATGATGGCTGGAATATAACTAGTTATGTTACTAGCCTTACAGATAAGGCTAGGCGAAGGAGATCCCCAACAATTTGGACTGCATCTCATTGAGGTAATCTCTGCCTACAGATCAATGGCCAGAATGTTAAAAACAGGAGAAGAGCGTCTGTTCCCATACTTATGTCTATTTACCTCAGATACCCTCATCTTTAGTGCCATCACAAGGCACATATTTTATCTGCCATGACAGAGCCTATACATGGCTTCCTACTTACTTTTCAGGAACTTGCTATGTGGCTTTTCTTCTTCCTCCAACATATACTGCTCCTTCAGGTCATCATAGGAAAAGATATGGCAGGGGAGTTATTGATTCGAAAGACACAGCACGACAAGAAGGAGGTGACTTTATTAAAGGGTTGCTTCCTTTCTGGGGCCGAATGGCCAATAGCAGAGACATCAGACAACTAGTTCGTGTTGTTGAGGCTACCATAAATGTAACTTCTGGAGCCTTGAGTAATCTGACAGCCGAACTTCAGGTGGATCGCCTTATGACTTTGCATAACCGAATGGTTCTAGACATTGTCCTTGCAGATCGTGGACGAGTCTGTAAATTGATCGGGTCTAGTTGCCGTATTTACATTCCTGATAATGCACCTACGGTATACCAAGCTATCTCCAAGTTGCATATCATCTCCGAGTCTATACATCAGGACACGGAAGATTGGTCTGTGATGGGATGGTTTTTGGGACTACTGTCCACAAGGGGATGGAAGATACTAACTTTCCTTGGAATGGTCTTGGCCATAAGTCTCTCTTGTTGTCTCTGTGTACAGTGTGGACCTGCCATCTGTGGTCTTTGTGCCACTATGTGTGTACCCAAAGCCTGTGTCACAGAAAACGGAGAATATTAGAATGATGCTACAGAAACAGCTCAATGACCTTATGGCCATTGACATCGACTCAGACTAACTTGAGGTCTTGGTGTTTTTGCCTGAGTAATGGCAAAAGGAGGGTCTGAGGTTTTTCGATGCCACCCCGAAACGTACCCACGGACCCTTCAGCTGCCACGCCTGCAAGTTCTCCTGCATCCGGACCTGCCTCGCACCAGCACCCGCCAAGCCGAACACCAGCAGCAACCACCTCAAGTGCATCCTGCTCAACACCCGCTCCGTCCACAGACACGCCATCAAACTCTGGAACCTCCTCGACACCACAGCTCCTGACGTTGCCTTCCTCACGGAAACCTGGATGAACGACTCCTCAGCGCCCGACATCGCCATCGCCATCCCAGAGGGCTACAAGATCACCCGGAGGGACCCGGAGGGACCGGGAGGGACCGCACCGCCAACCAGATGGGAGGAGGCATCGCCATCATCCACAGAGACACCATCCACATCACGACCAACACCGACGACACCCTGACTACCGCCGAACACCTACACTTCCAGATCCACACCGACCCGAAGACCACCCTCAGAGACACCCTGATCTACCGACCCCCGGGACCTCGCACACAATTCAGCGAGGACATTGCCGACTTCGTCAGCCCGCATGCCCTCCCCTCCGCTGACTACATCCTCCTGGGGGACCTCAACTTCCACCTGGAGAACAACAACGACCGCAACACCATCACCCTGCTCGCCAACCTCGCCAACCTCGGACTCAAGCAGCTGGTGCCCACCCCCACCCACCTCGCCGGACACACACTCGACGCCATCTTCTCATCCAGCAAAGACATCGCCTTCAGCCATGCCACAGGACTCCACTGGACGGACCACAGCTGCGTCCACTTCACCTTCAGAAGAACGACGATCCACCACCACCAGCAACAGGTTGCTCGAAGAAGCTGGAACAAGATCACAGCCGACCAGCTCGCCGCTTCCCTGAGCCAGCACCCTCCCGCCAGCTCAGCGAACCCCAGCCGCCGACAACCTCACGAAGTGGATCAGCAACTGCGCGGACGAACTGGCCCCACTGAGGACCCCGCCCAGCAGACCCGGCAGCAAGAAGGCCCATAGGTTCACCGATGAACTCAAGAGTTCCAAGAAGAACTGCCGAGCCCTCGAGAAAGCCTGGAGAAGGGAACCAACACCGGACAACATGACCACCCTCAAGCTTGCCACCCGGAAGCACCACCAACTGATCCGCGCCACCAAGAAAACTGCATTCAAGGACAGGCTGGACAACAACGCACACAACTGCAAGGAACTCTTCAACATCGTGAAAGAGCTCTCCAACCCCAACGCCGGAAACAACGACATCACCCCTTCGCAAGACCTCTGCAACTCCCTCGCCTCCTACTTCCACAACAAGATCGCGGACATACACAACAGCTTCAGCATTCAACCGACGCACGCCACGACCGCACCAACGCCCCCCACCAACACCCTCCGCACCTGGACTCCGATCAGCATCGAAGACACCGTCCGCACGATGAACTCCATCCACTCCGGATCTCCGACCGACCCCTGCCCTCACCACATCTTCAACAAGGCCGACGCTGTCATCGCACCCCACCTGCGGGACATCATCAACAACTCCTTCAACACCGCCACCTTCCCGGAGAGCTGGAAGCACGCCAAACTCAGTGCTCTACTAAAGAAACCAACAGCGGACCCCACCGAACTCAAGAATTACCGCCCCATCTCGCTCCTCCCGTTTCCAGCCAAAGTCATCGAGAAGACCGTCAACAAACAGCTGGCCGCCTTCCTCGAGACGAATGGATCCCTCGACCCCTCACAGTCTGGCTTCCGAGCCAACCACAGCACCGAGACCGCCCTCATCGCTGCCACAGACGACATCCGAGCCCTGCTGGACAACAGAGAAACAGCGGCCCTCATCCTCCTAGACCTCTCCGCGGCATTCAACACTGTCTGCCACTGCACCCTAGTGCAGCGCATCAGCAACGTCGGAATCCAGGAGAAGGCACTGGACTGGATCATCTCCTTCCTCGACGGAAGAACACAGAGAGTCCGACTACCACCGTACAAGTCAGAGGCCACCAAAATCATCTGCAGCGTCCCTCAAGGATCCTCGCTGAGCCCCACCCTTTTCAACGTCTACATGAGCCCCCTCGCAGCCATCGCACGCCAACACAACCTCAACATCATCTCCTACGCCGACGACACCCAGCTGATCCTCTCCCTGACCAACGACCCCGCCGCAGCCAGAGCCAACCTTCACGAAGGGATGAAAGACGTAGCCGAGTGGATGACAACCGTCCGCCTGAAACTGAACTCGGACAAGATGGAAGTCCTCATCCTGGGCTCCTCGCCCTCCGCCTGGGACGACTCCTGGTGGCCCCCCGCCCTGGGCACCGCACCCAAACCGACAGACCACGCACGCAACCTGGGCTTCATCCTGGACTCCTCCCTCTCCATGACCAGACAGGTCAACGCCGTCTCCTTGTCGTGCTTCAACATCCTGCGCATGCTACGGAAGATCTTACGGTGGATCCCCACCGAGACCAGGAAGACGGTCACCCAGGCCCTCGTCACCAGCCGGCTGGACTACGGCAACGCCCTCTACGCCGGAATCACCGCCAAGCTCCAGAAGAGACTCCAGCGGATCCAGAACGCCTCGGCCAGACTCATCCTCGACATCCCACGACACAGCCACATCTCCGGACATCTGAGAGACCTGCATTGGCTCCCCATCAACAAAAGAATCACCTTCCGTCTCCTCACCCACGCACACAAAGCCCTACACGATCAAGGCCCGAGCTACCTCAACAACCGCATCAACTTCTACGCTCCCAAACGCCACCTCCGATCAGCCAGTCACGCCCTCGCCGCCATCCCCCGCATCCGGAGAACGACAACAGGAGGAAGGTCCTTCTCCTACCTGGCCACCAAGACCTGGAACTCCCTCCCGACTGACCTGCGCCTGACCTAAGACCACCTCTCCTTCAGGAAGAAGCTCAAGACCTGGCTGTTCGAGCAGTAGCAGCACCCCCCCCCCCCCCCCCCAAGCGCCTTGAGACCCTCTGGGTAAGTAGTGTACTCTATAAATGTCTTTGATTGATTGATTGATTGATTTCTGACTTCGTCCCGTATTTAGCCGCCATTTCATGTCTCGTCGCCATTTTGTGTTGCCCTCACTCAGGCAGCACGGCGAACTGAGTGTTTTTGCTTTTCTCAGATGCTGTGTGTCCTTTCTGTTAAAGAGTAACTCCATTGCCCTTGTTTACAAAACCGATGTCAGGGTCTGGCCGAGTTCGTTAATCCATGTCTGGGTTGATTGATCCCTGTCTCAACTGACTATTTACCTTCTCCTATTCTCTCCTTACATTATCTTATCCGACTGGCCTTCACTATTCTCTCCTTGTATTCTCTTGTTACACAACTACCCTTTGAGGCACACAAATACGTCCTGCCACCTGCAAATTGGATTGTTGGTACTAGTACTGATTAATTCGTCAGGAGGGGTAACACACGGGGTCTGAGAAAGGGGCGTATTTGAGACACCTGATAGCTTGTTTTTCAACTTTTCTTATTGGTTCATTTTGTATGTGTAAGGAGTAAACTTTGTAAATCTGTTTCCTATAAAAGATTGTGCGCCACAGATTGAAGTGCCAGTCTCCTCAGAACCCACCTCGCGTGTAACTTCTGGGATAATTGTGCTTGGCTGCAGCTAATAAACTTGGCTTTCCACGCTCAACAGAGTGTCTCGTGTCTCTGTTCGACAAGGCAGGTGAACTCGGGGATTTAAGGTGTGCCCTGCGCCGCCAGGCCCATAAGGCCCGGTTCTCCAGCACTCCAAAATCGGATGGTGCTTGATGTGATTTTGGCTGATCGAGGTGGTGCATGCCGCATCATCGGTAGCAGTTGCTGCGTTTTCATCCCACTCACCTTCAGTTTATGGCGCAATCTCTAAGCTACATAAGATTGCTGCAGACATTCACCCAGAGACTGGTACATGGACATTTTCAAACTATATATGGACACTCTTTGTTACTTGGGGCTGGAAGCTACTGACTATTCTATGTATACTGCTGGTGAATCTATTTACATGCTGTACTTGTATACAATGTGGTCCCATTATTTGCTCAATGTGCATCACTGCTTGTATACCTGTAAAAAGAGGTATTACAATAGAACAACAAATGCTAAATAGTTAAGTTACTGAGATGATGAACATCAATGTACAGGATGCAGATCTAGATTACCCTAGACAGACAAATGTCTTCAACTAATGCTGAAAGGTTCGTCTGTTGTAAATTAACAGCGATTAGATTAAGCATTAGCAGAAGACATCCTGTATTTAGAGATTATTTTGCCCGTTTATGGAATCCATTTTGTATTTCTGTCAGCCATTTTGTTTGCCATGTGCTCACCATGTGCTCTGTCCTACCTTCCTGTTAACTGCTCTTCAAATCTGCCTAGAGACGAGATATATTTATCCTCCTTTGCTTTACACATGCCCAGTATAGCTTACAGCTGTTCCTAACTTGTAACTGTCAAGATGTGTCCACCCGAATTAGCTTACTGTCAGCCCTTATCACTTGTTGCTAGCACACTCTCTGTATGACCTTATATGTATTTGAAACCAACAATCTATGCCTTGTACCGCCTTCATTTCAGCCCCTGTGTGAGTATAAAAGGACCAAGCTCCTTCTAGTCAGTGTGCTACCTCATACACTACCGAAGGGTGTTGTGTGAATGTAGTTCCACCTCATGAGGTTTAATAAACTCTGTCATTTCTATTCCAGCTTCTGTGCCAACTTCTTTTTATTGGTCTAAGGACTCTGAGCAGGGAAGGGCGAATCCCTTGGACTGGTAGGCCTGGCTGAGGCTTGCTACTACAAGACGAGAGCAGAAAGAAACAACAGGGGTGCAGAAAGAAGCAAATGAGGTTCAGAAAGAGGCAATAGACATGCAGGAAGAGGGAAGAGATGTGTAGAAAAAGGCAAGAAAAGTGCTGAAAGAGGCTAAATAGGTAGATAAAGAGTCAACAGGATGCAGAAAGAAGCAAGACAGGTGCCGAAAGAAGCATGGAAAGTGCAGAATGACCCAAAATGGGTGCTGAAAGAGGCAAGAGAAGTGTAGAAAGGAGCAAGTGAGGTTCAGAAAGAGCCAACAGAGGTGCAAAAAGATGCAAGAGAGGTGCAGAAACAGGTAAGAGAAGAGCACAGAGGCACGTGAATTGCTTAAAGAAGCAATAGAGGTGTAGAAAGAAGCAATAGAGGTGTAGAAAGAAGCAATAGAGGTGTAGAAAGAAGCAAAAAAGGTATAGAAAGAGGCAAGTGAGATGCAAAACACGCAGGAAGGTACAGAAAGAGGGAAGACAAGTGCAGAAATAGACACAAGGGGTGCAGAAAGAAGCAAATGAGGTGCAGAAAGAGACAACAGACGTGCAGAAGGAGGGAAGAGAGGTGCAGAAAAAGGAAACAAAAATGCTGAAAGGCAAAATAGGTACAACAAGACACAACAGCGGCACAGAATGAAGCAAGACAGGTGCAGAAAGAAGTATGGAAAGTGCAGAATGAAGCAACAGGGTTGCAGAAAGAGGCTAGAGATGAATAGAAAGGAGCAAGTGAGGTGCAGAAAGACTGAGCAGAGATGCAAAAAGAGGCAAAAAAAGTGCAGAATCAGGCAAGTCACGTGCACAAAGAGGCAAGAGAATTGCTAAAAGCAGCACAAGGGGTGTAGAAAGAAGCAAGTAAAGTGCAGAAAGAGGCAAGTGAGATGCAAAAACAGGCAGTAAAGGTACAGAAAGAGGGAAGACAAGAGCAGAAATAGAAAACAGGGCTGCAGAAAGAAGCAAATGAGGTCAGAAAGAGGCAACAGATGTGCAGGTGCATAAAAGGCAAGAAAAGTACAGAAAGAGGCAAAAATAGGTTCATAAAGAGACAACTGTGGTGCAGAAAGAAGCAGGACAGGTGCAGTAAGAAGCATGGAAAGTGCAGAATGAAGCAACAGGGGTGCAGAAAGAGGCAAGAGAAGTGCAGAAACAGGCAGGAGAAGTGCACAAAGACACAAGAAAATTGCTGAAAGAAACAACAGAGGTGTAGAAAGAAGCAAGGAAATTGCAGAAAGAGGCACATGAGATGCAAAAACAGGCAGGAAAGATACAGAAAGAGAAAACAAGTACATAAAGAGACAACAGGGTTGTAGAAAGATGAACATGAGGTGTAGAAAAAAGCAACAGATGTGCAGAAACAGGGAAGAGAGGTGCAGAAAAATACAAGAAAAGTGCAGAAAGAGGCAAAAGAGGTACATAAAGAGATACAAGTGGTGCAGAAAGAAGCAAGACAGGTCCAGATAGAAGCATGAGAAGTACAGAATGAAGGAACAGGGGTAAAGAAAGAGGCAAGAGAAGTGTAGAAAGGAGTACGTGAGATGCAGAAAGAGTCAACAGAGGTGAAGAAGGAAGCAAGAAAAGTGCAGAAAGAGACAAGTGAGATGCAAAAACATGCAGGAAAGGTACAGAAAGGTACAGAAAGATGGAAAAGTGCAGAAAGAGGCGAAAGAGGTACATTAAGAGAGAACAGGGGTGGAGAAAGAAGCAAGAAAAGTGCAGAAACAGGTAAGAGAAGTGCACAAAGAGGCACAAGAATTGCTGAAAGAAGCAACAGAGGTGTATCAAGAAGCAAGAAAAGTGCAGAAAGAGGCAAGTGAGGAGCAAAAACAGGCGGGAAAGGTACAGAAATATGGAAGACGAGTGCAGAAAGAGACAACAGGGGTGCAGATAGAATCAAATGAGGTGAAGAAAGAGGCAAAACACATACAGAAAAAGGCAAGATAAGTGCACATAGAGGCAAGAGAATTGCAAAAAGAAGTCACAGAGGTGTAGAAAGAACCAAGAAAAGTGCAGAAAGAAGCAAGTGAAATACAAAAACAGGCAGGAAAGGTACAGAAAGTGGGAAGACGAGTACAGAAAGAGACAACAGCGGTTCAGAAAGTAGCAAATGAGGTGCAGAAAGAGGCAACAGACATGCATAAATAGGGAAGAGAGGTGCAGAAAAGGGCAATAAAAGTGCAAAAAGAGGCAAAAGAGGTACATAAAGAGACATCAGGGGTGCAAAGAGAAGCAAGACAGGTGCAGAAAGAAGCACGGCAAGTGCAGAATGAAGCAACAAGGGTGCAGAAAGAGGCAAGAGGAGTGCAGAAACAGTCAAGAGAAGTGCACAAAGAGGCAAGAGAATTGCAAAATGAAGCAACAGAGGTGTAGAAAGTGCCGAAAGATGCAAGTGAGACACAAACACAGGCAGGAAAGGTACATAAAGAGGGAAGACGAGTACAGAAATAGACAACAGAGGTGCAGAAAGAAGCAAATGAGGTGCAGAAAAAGGCAAGAAAAGTGCAGAAAGAGGCAAAAGACGTACATAAAGAGAAAACAGGGGTGCAGAACAAAGCAAGACAGGTGCAGAAAGAAGCATGGATAGTGCGGCAAGAAGCAACAGGGGTGCACAAAGAGGCAAGAGAATTGATGAAAGAAGCAGCAGGGGTCTAGAAAGAAGCAAAAAACGTACAGAAAGAGGCCAGTGAGATGTAAACACACACAGGAAAGGAACAGAAAAACGTAGAACGAGTTCAGAAAAAGACAACAGGGGTACAGAAAGGAGCAAATGTGGTGCCAAATGAGGCAAAAAACATGCAGAAAGAGGGAATAGAGGTGTAGGAAAGGTACAGAAAGAGGGACGACAAGTGCAGAAAGAGAGAAGAGGGGTGAGGAAAGAAGCAAAGAAGGTACAGAAAGAGGCAACAGGCGTGCAGAAAGAGGGAAGAGAGGTGCAAAAATAGGCAGGAAAAGTGCAGAAAGAGGCAAAAGAGGTACATAAAGAGACAACAGGGCTGCAGAAATAAGCACGACGGATGCAGAAAGAAGCAAGGAAAGGACTGAATGAAGCAACAGGGGTGCTGAAAGAGGCAAGAAAAGTGTAGAAAGGAGCAAGTGAGGTGCAGAAAAAGCCAACAGAGGTGCAAAAAGAGGCAAGAGAGGTATGAAAACAGGCAAGAGAAGTGCACAAAGAGGCAAGAGAATTGCAAAAATGCAACAGACGTGTAGAAAGAAGCAAGAAAAGTGCAGAAAGATGCAAGTGAGACACAAAAACAGGCAGGAAAGGTACAGAAAGAGGGAAGACGAGTACAGAAATAGACTACAGGGATGCAGAAAGAAGCAAATGAGGTGCAGAAAGAGGCAACAGAAGTGCAGATAGTGTGATTAGAGTTGCAGAAAAAGGCAAAAAAAGTGCAGAAAGAGGCAAAAGACGTACATAAAGAGACAACAGGAGTGCAGAAATAAGCAAGTTGTGTGCAGAATATAGCACCAGGGTGCTGAACGAGGCAAGAGAAGTGTAGAAAGGAGCAAGTGAGGTGCAGAAAAAGCCAACAGAGGTGCCAAAAGAGGCACAGGAGATGTAGAAACAGGCAAGAGAAGTGCTCAAAAATGCAAGAGAATTGCTTAAAGAAGCTACTGAGTTGTAGAAATAAGCAAGAGAAGTGCAGAAAGAGGCAAGTGAGATGTAAAAACAGGCAGGAAAGGTACAGAAAGATGGAAGATGAGTGCAGAAAGAGACAACAGGGGTACAGAAAGAGGGAAGAGAGGTGCAGAAAAAGCCAAGAAAGTGCAGAAAGAGGCAAAAGAGGTACATTAAGAGACAACAGGGGTGGAGAAAGAAGCAGGACAGATGGAGAAAAAACATGGAAAGTGCAGAATGAAGCAACAGGGGTACAGAAAGAGGCAAGAAAAGTGCAGAAACAGGTGAGAGAAGTGCACAAAGAGGCAAGAGAATTGCTTAAAGAAGCAACAGAGGTGTAGAAAGAAGCAAGAAAAGTGCAGAAAGAGGCAAGTGAGGAGCAAAAACATGCAGGAAAGGTACAGAAATATGGAAGAACAGTGCAGAAAGAGACAACAGGGTGCAGATAGAAGCAAATGAGGTAAAGAAAGAGGCAAAAGACGTACAGAAACAGGCAAGATAAGTGCACATAGAGGCAAGAGAATTGCAAAAAGAAGCCACAGAGGTGTAGAAAGAAGCAAGAAAAGTGCAGAAAGAAGCAAGTGAAATACAAAAACAGGCAGGAAAGATACAGAAAGTGGGAAGGCGAGTACAGAAAGAGACAACAGGCGTGCAGAAAGTAGCAAATGAGGTGCAGAAAGAGGCAACCGAAGTGCAGATAGAGGGATTATAGTTGCAGAAAAAGGCATGGAAAAGTGCAGAGAGAGGCAAAAGACAAACATAAAGAGACAACAGGGGTGCATAAATAAGCAAGACGTGTGCAGAAAGAAGCATGGAAAGTGCAGAATATAGCAACAGGGGCGCAGAACGAGGCAAGATACTGTACAAAGGAGCAAATGAAGTGCAGAAAGAGCCAACCGAGGTTCAAAAGAGGCAAGACAGGTGCAGAAACAGGCAAGAGACATCCACAAAGAGGCAAGATAATTGCTGAAAGAAGCAACAGGGCTGTTGAAAGGAAGCAGGAAAAGTGTAGAAAGATGAAAGTGAAATACAAAAACAGGCAGGAAAGGTACAGAAAGAGTGAAGACGAGTACAGAAACAGACAACAGGGGTGCAGAAAGAAGCAAATGAGGTGCAGAAAGAGGCAACAAGCATGCAGAAAGAGGGAAGAGAGTTGCAAAAAAGGCAAGAAAAGTGCAAAAAGAGGCAAAAGACGTACATAAAAAGACAACAGGGGGCAGAACGAAGCAAGACAGGTGCAGAAAGAAGCAAGGATAGTGCAGCATGAAGCAACAGGGGTACAGAAAGAGGCAAGAGAAGTGTAGAAAGGAGCAAGTGAGGTGCAGAAAGAGCAAACAGAGGTGCAAAAAGAGGCAAGAGAAGTGCACAAAGAAGCAAGAGAATTGCCGAAAGAAGCAACAGAGGTTTAGAAAGAAGCAAGAAAAGTGCAAAAAGGAAAGTGAGATGCAGAAACAGGCAGGGAAGGTACAGAAAGAGGAAAGATGAGTGCAGAAAGAGACAACTGGAGTGCAGAAAAAAGCAAATGAGGTGCCGAAATATGCAAGAGACATGCAGAAAGAGGGAAGAGAGGTGCAGAAAAAGGCAGGAAAAGTGCAGAAAGAGGCAAAAGAGGTACATACAGAGACAACAGGGATGCAGACAGAACAAGAAGTGTGCACAAAGAAACAAGGAATGTGCAGAATGAAGCAACAGAGGTGCAGAAAGAGGCAAGAGAAGTGCAGAAACAGGCAAGAGAAGTGCACAAAGAGTCAAGAGAATTGCAAAAGCAACAGAGGTGTAGAAAGAGGCCAGGTAGTGTAGAAAGGAGCAACTGAGGTGCAGAAAGAGCCAACAGAGGTGCAAAAAGAGGTAAGAGAGGTATACAAACAAGCAGGAGAAGTACACAAAAATGCAAGAGAATTGCTGAAAGAAGCAACTGAGGTGTACAAAGAAGCAAGAGAAGTGCAGAAAGAGGCAAGTGAGACACAAACACAGGCAGAAAGTGTACAGAAAGAGGAAAGACAAGTGCAGAAAGAGATAACAGGGGTGCAGAAAGAAGCACATTTGGTACAGAAAGAGGCAAAAGACATGCAGAAAGAGGGAATAGAGGTACAGAAAAAGGCAGGAAAAATGTTGAAAGGGGCAAAGGGATACATCAAGAGACAACAGGGGTACAGAAATAAGCAAGAAGTGTGCACAACGAAGCATGGAAAGTTCTGAATGAAGCAACAGGGGTGCAGAAAGAGGAAAGAGAAGTGCACAAAGAGGCAAGAGAAGTGCACAAAGAGGCAAGAGAATTGCTGAAAGAAGCAACAGAGATGTAGAAAGAAGCAAGAAAAGTGCAAAAAGAGGCAAGTGAGATGCAAAAACAGGCAGGAAATATACAGAAAGAGGGAAGATGAGTGTAGAAAGAGAAAGAGACAACAGGGGAGCAGAAGGAAGCAAATGAGGTGCAGAAAGAGACAACAAAAATGCAGAAAGAGGGAGGAGAGGTGCAGCAAGTACATTTGTTTTGCATAATGAGGTCAAGAGAGGTGCAGAATAAGAAATAAAAGTGCTGAATTTAACATCCACATTTAGCAAAATGTAACACTTCACCATTCTAGGTTTGCAAAGGACCTTCCACCATGCTGTAACACTTGTCGCTGCATTTTTGGTAACATTTGACCCGTTTCAGCTAGAAACAAGACTTTTTTGTTCAAATCTGCAGATTAGGGTGCAGATGATGAATTATATGGCTAATGCAGAAAATGTATAATTGTGCGAAAGTCGGTGCAGCCAAACAGTCACATAATTCCAGTGGCCCTGCTCATACCTCTGACTAGGTCCACAAGTGCTCCTCAGTGTTTCCATCTTTTTTTTGTCTCACTGAGTTCATAGTTTAACTTCTATGGAATTGAGGAAGACTAAACCTGAGGTTACCACTCCACAACACAGACTACCATACCACATAATTACTCTCCATAACACATAATTCCACTACACACAACATACTTTCACTCAACTCCAAAAAACATTAGTAAAATCTTTAGCATTTACAACGCCAATAGCTCTAATTCCTGAAAATAAAAAACCTATTACATTGCAAACACTTCTTTAACTAGTAGTCGTGTTTGCAGAGTGGTTGAGAAAGGGTGCTGGGCCTCCAACCAGCGCTGAGGAATTCCAGGGCGTAGGGCTCAAAGGAGGCACCAATAGGGCTTCTTGGTCCCCAATGTCCCTCAGGAGTAAATTGGACTTTATCCCCCATCCTGTAGTCTGCCAGGAGGAGCGTTTGCAGAATGGTGGAGAAAGGGGGGCATATCCTCTGAAAATGTATCAGCAATCCCACTGTGCAGTACTTACTGGAGGTAACAAGAGGGGTAGTTGGCCTCCAAAGACATCCGTGGGGGCCAACTACCCTTATTATTACCTCCAGTAAGTCCCACACAGCAACACTGGTAAGTTCAATGAGCAGGCCACGCCCTATTTGCCCACTACTCTACAAACATGCTCCCTGGTGCGCTCTTGGATGTGAATTGTAGTCTCCTTCCCTGCTCGGGGTCGTTTAGGGGTCAACTAGCCTACCTCTTACCTCCAGTAAGCCCCACACAGTGGGATTGCTGAGAGGTAGACAAAGGCCACGCCACCTTTCTCCACCACTCTGCAAATGCACCCCCTGGTGCGTTGTAAGTTGGGGAATTATTTCCCCTTGAATGCTGAGGGTCCCTGGGGCCAACTAGTCCCCCAGGTACATCTAGCAGGCACCACAGAGCTGAGTTGCAGAGAGGTGTTCTGAAGCCACCCCCCTTTTTACACCATGCAGCAAATGCAGCTTCTGGCGCACTGCTGATCGGAGGATGAAGTCCACCTGTGTCCCGAGGTCCTCAGGACACAAGAGGACCTCATTGACCCACCAGCAGTACACCAGAAGCAGCGTTTGCAGAGTGGTATATATATTTTATGGGTATTTATATATTTATATATTTATTTATTTATATTGCATTGATATTCTCCTGTATTATAGATGGATTCGGAAATATTTATTGGGTTTATTTATTGAAACTGCCTTCAACTATGGAAATATCACCTCTATATGGAAAAGAAAGAGAAGAACACCAAAAAAAGATAAAAAGATGAAAAAAACGGATAAGAGAGAAAAAAAGACTATGTACCTATGTTGGTGTTAGTATTTTAAAAATTTTTCACTATGTTTACTTTGTGTGTCTCATCACTTGGGTTAAGCATTTGAAAAAATTGTGTTTTCACTTCTCGCTTGTGTGATCAAGGGCAAGTGGTGCCTGAAATGCATAATCCGAGGAAAACAACAATAAATATTTAAATTGCCTACATTCCGGTGGTTCTGGGTTCCATTACGACAGAAGCAAGTGTTCAGAGCGCTGTGAGTCAGCGGAGAATATTTGTGGTATATATATATATATATATATATATATAAATTACCTACTGGCTATCGCCAGTAGGTATATATAGTTAGGATTTATTCCCTATGGGATTTTTGAAAATTCTATGTCTAATAACTTTGGCGTTTGTGGACGGAATCGGCTGAAATTTTCAGGAAAATGGCACATTTTGTTTCTGAGCAGCCCTTGAAAATTTGGGGGGGTTTTGTCAAGGGGGGGCCGAGAAAAAAGGGGGGTCCCAAAACGAGTTTTTCCCATGTTAATTTCCATAGGGCGGTTGGACTCACTTTTAGCTCGAACGGCTGAATGGATTTGCACGAAACTTGGCAAAATTGTAGGGACTGTTAGCCCGATGTGCCTTTGCTAGGTCTCAATATATGTGCTCCAGTAGTTTTTGAGAAATTAACGTTCAAAACAAGATATATATCTGTAACAGCGCTCCGGGCTGCGCTCCGGTTCGCTTACTTTTCGCGAAACGGAACTTTGCGCGCAGAAAGCTGATTGGCTCTCCGGTGTCTGTCAACATTCTAAACAGTCCGGAGCGGCCGCCATCTTATCTCTCGGTAGGATCGAGAGAAGAAGAGGTGAAAAACGAAGGGGGAATTTAATGAAAGGGGGCAAGGTATACCCCTCTTGACCCCCTAGGAATGTTGTTGGGGTTATTAAAGGGTCCCGTGGGGAAAAAAAAAAAAAATGATTTTTCACGGTAGAAGCGCTTCACGGGCCGCGAACTGGGCCGCAAACTGGTAGCGAAACGGGAATTCGCCATTTTGTGCTTCGTTTTAATTAAATTACTAGGTATAAGGGGGTGCGGGAGACGTATCCTAATCCCCTATGTTTCCTGAGGGTGGCTGAGGAGGCTCATATATGTTGATACATCTCTTCCAGCGGCTGTGCGTGAGCTTTTTTTTTTTTTTGCTGCGTGACGTCTGTTAACGTTCGATTCGATGGAAATCAGGAAGTGTTGACCGCCAATTTGTCACTGCGATAAAATATTTTGTTATAAATGAATCCTTATTGATAAACATTGTCTGATGCCATCTTGCCTTTTTTCCAATGCCACAATTTTGTCGTGCACGGCAGCCATTTTAGATGCCAGGCTGGTCCCAGGCTATCACCTACCCCTGCGGATGTAGTTTATGGCTCCAGCTGTAGAGAATCCAGACATGCCAACCCTCCCGATTCAGGCGTGAGACTACTGATTTCAGTGCTAGTCTCCCGCCTCCCGATTTCTGCAAGCAAAAACCCGGGGGCATATTACCAACAACTAGCGATAATTTTTGTCTCTAACTTGTTTAGAGACAAAAATTATCGCCGCACATCGGCGATTTTTATCGCAGATAAACCTTGCTATTAGCTAGGTTTATCGCAAATGCGATAAAAAACGGCCGCAATGCATGAATATCGCAGAAAAGTCAGCGATATTCATGTATTATCGAGAAAATGCTCTTAGCCATGTTATCCACCTCCCATTGGATAACATGGCTAAGAACTGCTCAGGTCAGGTGTTAGCTTTTGGAGATATTCGCGCTTAGCGCGAATATCTCCAAAAGTTGGTAATAGGAGATAGCGATGTTAGGGACTGTTTCCAGTCGCTAACATCTTGGCACGCCCACTTTGCATGTCATTAGTGATAAATATCACTGACATGCAAAGCGGGGCCCAAGATGGTCGCTATCTCCTTTTAGCTGTCACTAACTGGTGTTAGCGACAGCTTGGTAATAGGGAGATCATTTTATCTCCGCTTTCTTGGCTTTTAAAGCCAAAAAAGCGGAGATAAACCCCCTTGATAATATGCCCCACGATTCCTCGGGGGTTTCAGTTGACAAGGCTTGGTATTGTGTTACGTGGTAATTCTTCCAGGAAACGTCAGAGGGTCGATGCAGGGGTTCTAGAAGGGGTGATAAACCATTTAAGCCTCATGAACAAGCGCATGGTCTTTTAAAGATCTGTGAAGTACTCGGGGCGGCGGTGTGTGTGTGTCCTCTTTCAGGAGCGGGCGGGGGGGGGGGGGCACTGCCAGCAACTTCCAGGCCAGGCAGTGTTCAACACTTGCATCACCCTTTCTCTGCCTGCTATTGCGCTCCATGCTTCGGAAAGGTAAGAAAAAGAACGTGCATTTGAGTTTGAAATGTCCGATCCTGTAGCAGTACACTTGCAAAGCCCACACATGACAATAACCCGATTCAAGGCCCCATTCACCCGATTTTTTAAAAATATATAGCACTCCAACAAAGTGGGATTGTAGGAGAGTAGGGTCTGCTATCCTATGGTCACCCCAAATTTTTGCTTTTTGCTTCACTGGTTTCTGACTTAATGTGGCTGTGGGCCTGCTAATCAGACCCACAGCCTGCTGTTCTCTCTCTAAATTACTGCCAATGCACTCTAGGTGCATTACGAATTGGAACTGGTTCACCTTATGAGCCCCTGTATAAGTGCACCCTAGGTGCCCAGGGCATAGGTGTATCCAAGGCCTACCAGGGGCTGCAGCATGTATTATGCCACCCCTGGCCTGGCCTCCATATTTGACACAACTGGCTGATCACTCAGCTGGGGTAAGTCGGTGTAACCACCTCTTACTTAGGTACAGTATGTCTGTGCCTAACCCTAAACTGGACACATATGTTCCTATCAGCCACTCCTATGGAAGGCCTCATCAATCCTGGAGGCAGAGTGCTTGGAAATATGTGAGATAGTGCTCTGGCATGAGCTGAGCCTGTCTGCAGCTGTCGGGAACCACTCCCTAAGCTGTTCCGGGATATTGCCATACCATATACTCTTAAGTGCATTATAATCCTCGCGGTTAAATGCTATCTTTGGTTTGGCTTTATCAAAACATGTCGAGTAAGGTGTCATACGAATTGGAATACTATCCCCTCGCCAATTCTGGCGACGGGGATAGCATTCCACCCTTCTAGAGGGACACGACATGTATGTAGCCTTAACCCCGGTTAAAGTTGAACAGAGCCTCAGCTTCACAAAATGGACGCTGCCACCACAGACACAAGTCTGGCCTCCTGCTGCTGACCGAAACTCGGCAGATGGTGGCCTGGACAAAGGGTTTCCTGCCTTGGGAGGTGCGAGCACCACCCCAGACAGGATTTTGTGTATTGGGTAGGACAGGGCTGAATAGAATCAGACATGCCCGGGGCACACAAGGTGTCCCCGTGCATAGGCCATCCCAAACCGGTTCTGGGGCCTTCCAGCCCCAGACCTGGCGCGGAGCTGGACAAAGGAAAGGGGGTGTAACCGCCCCCCTTCCTGGTTCCTCCCAGAGGAGGGACCTAGTAGGTGATCCACCCCCTAGATTGGAATAAGAGGGGGAGCAGTGCCATTGCACAGCAGATCATCCCGAAATCAACTTAAAACTAAGAAGAAGACTGGACTTCGACATTCTGCTGCACAGAAGACTGAAGAAGAATCTCCCTTGTGGCCAAGGAGTGACCACCCTGTGAACACAGGTACCAACCAGCAACTCGACGTCTGCTTTGCCGCCGCCTCCCGCCGGAGCCCGAGCCCAGAGCCCGACAAGAACCAGATTCCCAGACCTCTCAGAGCCCGATCCACAGTCCCTGCAAAGAAGGGACCCGTGGAGGCACCGAGTGACGTGGGACCGGACCTCTTGGAAGACACCCGAAAAGCTGACTGCGCAGCTTCTGAGGCATCCTCGACGTTGTGCTTTGGGGATTGAGAACCCCCACCACCGAGCAGCCCTTGCACCGAAGATCAGCCCTCCAGCATCTCCACGATCTGCGTGGGGCCCTTTTGCTTTGTGCCACTCGACGCGCCATCCCGGCCACTAGCCACGTGGTCAGCGGCCATCTTGGCGACGAACCCGAAGATTTAAACAGCAGGTCTGGTTGCTCCAGACCTACCCAAGCTCCTGTGAAAAGGAGCACCCGCTCTGACCTTGCTGGTCCGAGTGAACAGCATCTTTCAACTTCTGCGTGGCTTGCATTTGCCAAGGCCTGTTTGCTCCAATCAGGTTGCCGACACCGCCAACAGCGAGAAGCCTACGTGGGACAGCTCGTGACCGACTCCTGGACGTCCTCGACCCCGGGTATCCACGTGGCTGCAGAAAGAAGCTACCCGACAACGCCTGTTTGCACCCGACATCGCCTGGTTCCAATCTGGTTCCACGGTAGTCACTGGCTAGTGACTTTGAACACTGTCCCCTCTGCTTTCAGGTCTTCACATCTTCAGATCCACCCTTGGATCCACCGGAACTCTTCTCATCGAGCCGCCTGCAGCATCTTCAGCTCCAAGCACCATCGACCAGCGTGACGAAACCCGACACAACTTCGACCCTGTGCACCCGCTTCCTGTGGGTGAGGTAACTCAGCTCCGCCGGTGCTCCTGCACTGGTACACATCCCAAGGGCCTGTGTTTCAAGTTTCAGCTCCGTAGGTCACTCGGAAGGTTCCTAACTTTCTAACTTCGTACTTTTTACGCACCATAGACTTTGTATTGGAAAGTGCGTGCACTTTGAACACTGCACCCGAGTCCCGTGGGCCTCTCCCGACTTAGTTAACTCCAGTCTCGAATAGCTCCAGCGATTCCCAAGGCCCTAGGCCTCTTCACTTTCCTCCTGGTATCTCTTATACCACTTTCTTAGTATATGGTTTAGGTGGCCCCTAGGGCTCATCCATATTGTGCAACTTTTGTGTATTTTAAACTGTCTTGTGATTTAACGCTTGTGCTTCTGTGCTCATAAAGAGTCCAGGGGATTTTAATAGTTAATAAGTCAATATATATTTTCAATATATATCTGTGTGGTGTCCCTTTCATTTGGTATTCAAGGGGGTTGTGTATGGTATAACAGCTGGCTTCACATGCCTTTCAGAGTTTAGCCTAAGACTGCTTTGTCCACGTTACCACTAGGATAACTGGTCTACAAGGTTGAATAACAACCATCATCATAAGGGTTGCTTGGCATGGTACAAAGTGATCACTAGAACTAGTGAGCATTATATACCAGGCCAACTTCTCACATTGGTGAGCAGCGGATTGGGATCTGAGCTTGCTGTTGTTTTACCATTACAATCTTTGAGATTATCATCTGAAAGATCACACAGGTACCTGCTAGGTACATATAAAACAAGACTAGTATACTTAAGTTCTACTGAACTTAGTTGTTGTAGAGCAAAGGGAGTAGCACACCCTAGCTACAACTACTAGATAGGTTTAGTAGGTAAACACCAGTGTAGGTAGATTGCAACACATCCACCCACACTAGAGCAATGTCTGGAACAGAGGGGTCCAGTGGACTTACTCCTGTTGAGAGTGACCCTCCAAGGGCACCATCCCAGTTTGCTATTTTTCCTTTTAAGGAATTAAGACAGCTTTGTGTCCTAAGGGGTCTGAAGACAGGGCCTTCCCCTACTACAGACCACCTAAGAGAGCTCTTGGATCAGTCTGAGGCTCTAAAGACCTCTAAAGCAAACCCCACAGGGAATGCTGAAGGAGGCCATCCTTCAGAGGATGACACTGTAGACACCCCTGCCCCTATCATCCTAGTAGATGAGGAAGCCTCCACCACTGGAGCTCCTCAAGTAGATGTAGAGGAAGAGGAAGAAGAAGAGGAGGAGGAGGTGGAAAGCAGTGAGTCAGATGATGACAGAGATAGTCAGGTGCTGGTCAGTAGACTGAACCAGGCTAACTTAAGTCAACTTGGGAATGAATCAGGTAACAACCCATTCAGACCCTCAGGTGGACTTAACCAGGGCCATAGGAGGAGGAGGCATCACTCATGTGAATCCAATACCTCCCATGTCTCTAGAGGCTCTCATGATCACTCCAGAAAGGAGATGACTAGCCCTCAGAGAAGGGAACATGAGGCCAAGATGAGAGAGGCTGAGCTTAGGATCCAGAGGCAAGAATTAGAGGTTGCCCTGGCTAAGGAGAAACTTGCTAGAGCAAGACAGCCTAGAGAGAGTGGGGTAATAGAACCCACTGGTGGCAGCAATATCCACAAGGATAAAGACAGGTCTTTTGATAATAGAAACCTGAGTAAGATTGTGCCCCCCTACAAAGCTGGGGATGATATCCATAAATGGATTACTGCAATGGAGAGAGCCTGCAGAGTACAGCAGATCCCTCAGGAGCAGTGGGCAGCAATCTTGTGGCTCTCCTTTGAAGGTAGAGGCCGAGACAGACTCCTCACAGTTAGTGATGGGGATTCTAGAAACTACCTGGTCCTGAAGAGTGCTCTGATTGATGGGTTAGGCTTAACCACTGAACAGTACAGGTTAATGTTCAGAGATACCCAGAAGACACAGACTCAGGACTGGTCTGAATTTGTTGAGTGTGCCACTAAGGCTCTGGAGGGATGGTTGCTGGGAAGCAAGGTTACAGACTATGAAGGATTGTATAATTTGCTAATGAGAGAACAAATTTTAAATAATTGTCAGAACCAGCAGTTGCATCAACATTTGGTTGACTCAGATTTGACCTCTCCCCAAGAATTGGGAAAGAGGGCAGATAAATGGGTAAGAACCAGAGTTAAGCAAAAGAACCAGAACCAGAACCAGGGTGGTGACCAGAAGAAAACAGACCAGAAGGGTGGGGAGCAGAAAGCTAAAGACCAGAAGTCTTCAACAGGGCCCCAAACTGAGACAGAGGGTGGGTCCCAAACTTCCAAGAAGAAGAAGAAAGAAGGTCAGAAGAAACCCTGGTGTAAAACTTGTAAGAACACCTCTCACTGGACAAGTGAGTGTAAAAAGTGTGGAGCCCCCAGCACTGCAGCCCCTAAGGCACCTGCACCCACTAGTACAGTAAGCAGTGCTGGTCCTCAGGCCAAGGGTTTAGTGGGAATCACTTTGGGAACTGAAGGAGATTCTGACCTAGTCAGAACTCTTACACAGGCTGTTCTGGTTTGTGAAGGGGACATAGATTTGACCCCTGACATAAGTCCCAGTAACCTGGGCAAATACAGACAGACACCTTTGATTAACAACAAAGTGGCTCAAGCTTACAGGGACACATGTGCCAGTGTCACTATGGTGACACCTAACTTTGTGGACCCTGGACAATACATGCCAGGCGATGATTACCTGGTGACCAATGCCAGCAATGTCACTACTACACATAGTGTGGCACTTGTTAACTTTTCCTGGGGAGGGGTAACTGGCCTAAAGAAAGTTGTGGTTAGTGCTGATCTCCCAGTAGAATGTTTGTTGGGCAATGACCTGGAGAACTCTCTATGGTCAGAAGTTGAGTACAGGACTCATGCAGAGATGTTAGGGATATCATCACATGTCCTTGCTGTGACCAGGTCACAGGCCAAAAAGTGCCTCTCTGAACCTCAGGTCTTGGATCCTGGAACAATGGACCAAGTACCTCCCAAGAAGAAGAACAGGAGGGTTAAGGCTGCGCCTTCCCAACTGCCTACAAGTGAGGATCAGGCTTCACAGGAAACTGATCTTGAGACCCCTGAAGGAACTGTCCCTGAAGAACTTGAACCTGATCAGGTTGAGTTTCTGGGGACAGGGGGACCTTCTAGGGCAGACTTGGGGCAGGCTCAGTTAACCTGTCCTTCTCTTGAACCCCTCAGACAGCAGGCTGCTGCTGAGGCTGCTGGGAATGCTCAAGGTGCCCATAAAGTATATTGGGACGATGAACTCCTTTATTCAGAGGCTAGAGACCCCAAGCCTGGTGCTACCAGGAGGTTGGTTATACCTCTGCAATTTAGGGGCTTCCTACTCACCTTGGCCCATGATATTCCTTTAGCAGGACACCTAGGCCAGAACAAGACTTGGGACAGGCTTGTCCCTCACTTTCACTGGCCTCACATGTCTGAAGACACCAAGGAGTTTTGTCGCTCCTGTGAAACCTGCCAAGCCAGTGGTAAAGCAGGTGGAACAACAAAGGCCCCCCTGATACCACTACCTGTGGTGGGGGTTCCCTTTGAAAGAGTGGGGATTGATATTGTTGGTCCAATGGATCCCCCTACAGCATCTGGGCACAGATTCATACTGGTGGTAGTGGATCATGCCACCAGGTACCCAGAGGCAATTCCCCTTAGGACCACAACAGCTCCTGTTGTGGCCAGGGCCTTACTTGGAGTTTTCTCCAGAGTGGGGTTTCCTAAGGAGGTAATATCAGATAGAGGTACCAACTTCATGTCTGGATATTTGACAGCTATGTGGAAGGAATGTGGTGTCAACTACAAGTTCACCACCCCTTATCACCCACAATGCAATGGGCTTGTTGAGAGATTTAACAAGACCCTAAAGGGCATGATTAAAGGATTACCTGAAAAGCTCAGGCGAAGATGGGACATCCTTCTGCCCTGCCTTTTGTTCGCTTACAGAGAGGTCCCTCAAAAGGGGGTTGGCTTCAGCCCCTTTGAATTGTTGTTTGGGCACCCTGTAAGAGGACCCCTGTGTCTTGTGAAGGAAGGATGGGAGTTACCTCTCAAAAAGCCTAAACAGGACATAGTGGACTATGTACTTGGTCTCCGCTCCAGGATGGCAGAGTACATGGAAAAGGCATCTAAAAACCTTGAGGCTAGCCAAGAATTACAAAAAGCTTGGCATGACCAAAAGGCTGTCCTTGTTGAATTTCAGCCTGGACAGAAGGTATGGGTGTTGGAGCCAGTGGCCCCAGCAGCACTCCAAGACAAGTGGTCTGGACCCCATACAATTCTGGAAAAGAAGGGAGAGGTTACCTACTTGGTGGACCTAGGAACTCCCAGGAGCCCCCACAGGGTGCTCCATGTGAACAGATTGAAGGCATATGTCAGCAGGGCAGACATGGGCTTGCTCATGGCTACAGATGAGGGACAGGAGGAAGAGAGTGACCCTCTCCCAGACCTGCTCACTCAGAACCCTGAGGATGGCTCAGTTGATGGTATGGCCTTAGGTGGCAGCCTCACTGAACATCAGCAACATGACTGCAGACAAGTTCTACAGGCATACAGGCATATGTTCTCATTGACACCCAGTCAGACTAACTGGTGTACACATGTGGTGGACACTGGTGACAGTCTTCCTGTAAAAAGCAAAATTTACAGGCAACCTGACCACGTCAGGGACTGTATAAAGACTGAGGTGCAAAAGATGCTGGAATTAGGTGTCATTGAGCCTTCAGAGAGCCCCTGGGCTAGCCCAGTGGTTCTGGTCCCCAAACCTCACACCAAAGATGGCAAGAGAGAGATGAGGTTCTGTGTGGATTACAGAGGACTCAATGCTGTCACCAGGACAGATGCACACCCTATTCCAAGGGCAGATGAGCTCATTGACAAGTTGGCTTCTGCCAAATATTTGAGCACATTTGACTTGACAGCTGGCTACTGGCAAATCAGGTTAGCTGAGGAGTCTAAAGCCAAAACAGCATTTTCTACCCCTAGTGGGCATTATCAGTTTGTGGTGATGCCCTTTGGTTTGAAAAATGCACCTGCCACCTTCCAAAGGTTGGTGAACCAAGTCCTCACTGGGTTGGATGACTTTTGTGCAGCTTATCTGGACGATATTGCTGTCTTTAGCTCCACCTGGGAGGATCACCTGATCCACCTGAAGGAAGTGATTGAGGCTCTGCAGAAGGCAGGCCTCACTATCAAGGCAACAAAGTGCCAGATAGGGCAGAGCAAGGTTGTATACCTGGGCCACCTTGTAGGTGGAGGCCAAGTTCAACCACTGGAGAGTAAGATCCAGACCATCAAGGACTGGTCCCCTCCAACTACCCAGACTCAGGTCAGAGCTTTCTTGGGCCTGACTGGGTACTACAGGAAGTTTGTTAAGAACTATGGGTCCATTGTGACTCCTCTTAATGATCTGACATCCAAGAAGATGCCCAAAAAGGTTCAGTGGACAGAAATCTGTCAAAAGGCATTTGATGACCTGAAGAAGGCCATGTGCTCTGCACCTATCCTGAAGAGTCCTGACTACTCAAGAGAGTTCATTGTCCAAACAGATGCTTCTGAGTTGGGAGTGGGAGCAGTGCTTTCACAGCTTAATGTAGATGGCCAGGACCAGCCCATTGCTTTCATTAGCAGAAGGCTGACCCCCAGAGAGAAACGTTGGTCAGCTATAGAGAGGGAGGCCTTTGCTGTGGTGTGGGCCCTGAAGAAGTTGAGGCCATACTTATTTGGTACTCACTTCAAGATTCAGACCGACCATAAGCCCCTCCTATGGTTTAATCAGATGAAGGGTGAAAACCCCAAACTACTCAGGTGGTCCATTTCCCTACAGGGGATGGACTTTACAGTGGAGCACCGCCCAGGGACTGACCATGGCAACGCAGATGGTCTCTCCAGGTACTTCCACTTAGAACATGAAGACACAACTGGTCAAGGTTAGTCTAATGTCCCTGCGTTTGGGGGGGGGTTATGTAGGAGAGTAGGGTCTGCTATCCTATGGTCACCCCAAATTTTTGCTTTTTGCTTCACTGGTTTCTGACTTAATGTGGCTGTGGGCCTGCTAATCAGACCCACAGCCTGCTGTTCTCTCTCTAAATTACTGCCAATGCACTCTAGGTGCATTACGAATTGAAACTGGTTCACCTTATGAGCCCCTGTATAAGTGCACCCTAGGTGCCCAGGGCATAGGTGTATCCAAGGCCTACCAGGGGCTGCAGCATGTATTATGCCACCCCTGGCCTGGCCTCCATATTTGACACAACTGGCTGATCACTCAGCTGGGGTAAGTCGGTGTAACCACCTCTTACTTAGGTACAGTATGTCTGTGCCTAACCCTAAACTGGACACATATGTTCCTATCAGCCACTCCTATGGAAGGCCTCATCAATCCTGGAGGCAGAGTGCTTGGAAATATGTGAGATAGTGCTCTGGCATGAGCTGAGCCTGTCTGCAGCTGTCGGGAACCACTCCCTAAGCTGTTCCGGGATATTGCCATACCATATACTCTTAAGTGCATTATAATCCTCGCGGTTAAATGCTATCTTTGGTTTGGCTTTATCAAAACATGTCGAGTAAGGTGTCATACGAATTGGAATACTATCCCCTCGCCAATTCTGGCGACGGGGATAGCATTCCACCCTTCTAGAGGGACACGACATGTATGTAGCCTTAACCCCGGTTAAAGTTAAACAGAGCCTCAGCTTCACAAAATGGACGCTGCCACCACAGACACAAGTCTGGCCTCCTGCTGCTGACTGAAACTCGGCAGATGGTGGCCTGGACAAAGGGTTTCCTGCCTTGGGAGGTGCGAGCACCACCCCAGACAGGATTTTGTGTATTGGGTAGGACAGGGCTGAATAGAATCAGACATGCCCGGGGCACACAAGGTGTCCCCGTGCATAGGCCAGCCCAAACCGGTTCTGGGGCCTTCCAGCCCCAGACCTGGCACGGAGCTGGACAAAGGAAAGGGGGTGTAACCGCCCCCCTTCCTGGTTCCTCCCAGAGGAGGGACCTAGTAGGTGATCCACCCCCTAGATTGGAATAAGAGGGGGAGCAGTGCCATTGCACAGCAGATCATCCCGAAATCAACTTAAAACTAAGAAGAAGACTGGACTTCGACATTCTGCTGCACAGAAGACTGAAGAAGAATCTCCCTTGTGGCCAAGGAGTGACCACCCTGTGAACACAGGTACCAACCAGCAACTCGACGTCTGCTTTGCCGCCGCCTCCTGCCGGAGCCCGAGCCCAGAGCCCAACAAGAACCAGATTCCCAGACCTCTCAGAGCCCGATCCACAGTCCCTGCAAAGAAGGGACCCGTGGAGGCACCGAGTGACGTGGGACCGGACCTCTTGGAAGACACCCGAAAAGCTGACTGCGCAGCTTCTGAGGCATCCTCGACGTTGTGCTTTGGGGATTGAGAACCCCCACCACCGAGCAGCCCTTGCACCGAAGATCAGCCCTCCAGCATCTCCACGATCTGCGTGGGGCCCTTTTGCTTTGTGCCACTCGACGCGCCATCCCGGCCACTAGCCACGTGGTCAGCGGCCATCTTGGCGACGAACCCGAAGATTTAAACAGCAGGTCTGGTTGCTCCAGACCTACCCAAGCTCCTGTGAAAAGGAGCACCCGCTCTGACCTTGCTGGTCCGAGTGAACAGCATCTTTCAACTTCTGCGTGGCTTGCATTTGCCAAGGCCTGTTTGCTCCGATCAGGTCGCCGACACCGCCAACAGCGAGAAGCCTACGTGGGACAGCTCGTGACCGACTCCTGGACGTCCTCGACCCCGGGTATCCACGTGGCTGCAGAAAGAAGCTACCCGACAACGCCTGTTTGCACCCGACATCGCCTGGTTCCAATCTGGTTCCACGGTAGTCACTGGCTAGTGACTTTGAACACTGTCCCCTCTGCTTTCAGGTCTTCACATCTTCAGATCCACCCTTGGATCCACCGGAACTCTTCTCATCGAGCCGCCTGCAGCATCTTCAGCTCCAAGCACCATCGACCAGCGTGACGAAACCCGACACAACTTCGACCCTGTGCACCCGCTTCCTGTGGGTGAGGTAACTCAGCTCCGCCGGTGCTCCTGCACTGGTACACATCCCAAGGGCCTGTGTTTTAAGTTTCAGCTCCGTAGGTCACTCGGAAGGTTCCTAACTTTCTAACTTCGTACTTTTTACGCACCATAGACTTTGTATTGGAAAGTGCGTGCACTTTGAACACTGCACCCGAGTCCCGTGGGCCTCTCCCGACTTAGTTAACTCCAGTCTCGAATAGCTCCAGCGATTCCCAAGGCCCTAGGCCTCTTCACTTTCCTCCTGGTATCTCTTATACCACTTTCTTAGTATATGGTTTAGGTGGCCCCTAGGGCTCATCCATATTGTGCAACTTTTGTGTATTTTAAACTGTCTTGTGATTTAACGCTTGTGCTTCTGTGCTCATAAAGAGTCCAGGGGATTTTAATAGTTAATAAATCAATATATATTTTCAATATATATCTGTGTGGTGTCCCTTTCATTTGGTATTCAAGGGGGTTGTGTATGGTATAACAGCTGGCTTCACATGCCTTTCAGAGTTTAGCCTAAGACTGCTTTGTCCACGTTACCACTAGGATAACTGGTCTACAAGGTTGAATAACAACCATCATCATAAGGGTTGCTTGGCATGGTACAAAGTGATCACTAGAACTAGTGAGCATTATATACCAGGCCAACTTCTCACAGGGATTATAAAACTTTATTAACTTTTAAATATAACGAACGGAACAAAAACTGTAAAAACATTTAAACATTTTTCACAAAAAAAGCAACAATGGTCAGAAGCTGTCTTTTGTGCGAATAGTCCCAAAGCAGCACAACGTGCTGAGTTCTGGACGGCACCCAGGTGATGTCATCTGGGTGCCGCACTGGTTTTTGGGATCCTACAATGCAGCAAAGAAAAACAGCGTTGGGAGTCCAGGGTGTTGCGGAGGGAGGCCTCGTCAGTAGCGGTCTGTTGTGCGAATAGTTCCAAGGCAGCAGAACGCACTGAGATGTTGATGGCACCCAGGTGATGTCCAGGAAACTGCTGCACTGGTTTTGGTATCCTACAATGCTGCTCCGAAAATTGGCGTGGGGCGGCCCGGGGGGGGGGGGCGGCGTGGGGGAGGCGGCGTGAACGGGCCTCCCCAGGTGGCGGCCATCCAGCTGAGTTGCGCCCGCTCTTGCGGCTACAGCGTCTCGCTCACCATGTTGTTGAGTTGTTCCCACTCTTGCGGTGCAGCGATAGGCGGCTGCCACATGACTCTTAAAATGGCGGACGGCTCTTCGGTTTTGGGCCTGGTCCACTAAAATGGCCCTGGGACACCTTGGAACTCGGACGCTTGCCTGCTAGGGCTTGGGCTCCATTCTCGAAAGCGTCCCCTCAGCCGTGAAGATTCTACAAAAGTCTTGGGGGCCCTCGACTCCTGCAGGCTTCCGGTGGGGAGCGGCTGCCATGATTGCTCGCGGAATGACCACGACGGAGCCACGAGATGGTGGTGCTCTCATGCTGACGCCAGCTTCAGTCTGAATCATCCAGAAACAAGGTGGGGCTTTCATCGTTTGGGAAAAAAAAATGTTCTAAACCAATGAAAAGTGTTATTTTTAGGTCATATGACCAAGCCTTCCATCTTTAGGAAACCAAAAGTAAAATGAACCAATGAAAAGTTTTATAAACAAGTCACATGACCTGTTATGCGGCATAGGGCTACAAAAAGCGTAGAAAATCCGTTGGCACGTGAGGCGGCGTCAGTAGCGGACCAATGTGCGAATAGGCCGAAGGCAGCACAACGCGCCGAGATCCGGATGGCACCGAGTTAGTGTCCAGCAAGTTGCTGCACTGGTGTGGCTATCCTACAATGCTGCGCCGAAAGTCGGCGTGGGGCGCCCCGTTGGCCTGTGAGGTCGCGTCAGTCAGTGGGGGCTGTGCGTCTCCCCCAAGATGGAGGCTCCTCGGCTGCAGTGCGGCGCCCCTTAGCGTTTCACTCGCCGTCCAACTGAGTTGCGTCCACACTTGCGGCTACAGTAGGCCAAAGGCAGCACAACGCGCCGAGATCCGGATGGCACCGAGGTGGTGTCCAGCAAATTGCCGCACTGGTGTGGCCATCCTACAATGCTGCGCCAAAAGACGGCGTGTCCAGCTGAGTTGCGGTCACTCTTGCGGTACAGTGACTCGAACGCGCCGAGATCCGGATGGCACCGAGGTGGTGTCCAGCAAGTTGCCGCACTGGTGTGGCCATCCTACAATGCTGCGCCGAAAGACGGCGTGTCCAGCTGAGTTCCGGTCACTCTTGCGGTACAGTGACTCGAACACACCGAGATCCGGATGGCACCGAGGTGGTGTCCAGCAAGTTGCCGCACTGGTGTGGCCATCCTACAATGCTGCGCCGAAAGTCAAATGAATTCAAGTGAGAGGCCTAATTTCACTTGTGTGTGTTGTCGACGCACTTATTATAAGAATCAGACTAAGTTGAAGACTGTCTGAAGCTTATTTGCACCTGCTGCAGCTTCACTATTGCCCTGGTGTGGCCAAAGGTCGCATATGACATAGGCGGCCGGCTCCCAGTCCCGAGGTCCGACGGAACTTTTTTCCATTTCCTTTTTGCTTCTTGTCCCACAATCTGTTTCATCTGAAGACATGACCAGGTCCCTGAATGTGTGCAGGGGGACGTTATTGATTGAATCAAAATGGCGGCTTGACACAAAGCTGACTCAAGCGTTGCTGTTGATGCTATACAGACAAAAATTGGTTTTCAGTTTGTACATTCTTCAGGATTTTTTTTTCCATCCAAGGCTGATTGAGAGTTTGTAGAAAAATGGCTTCAGATTTTCCACATACTACTCTTCAACATTCTTCCTAAATGTAACAATGTGAGACTCACTAGGAGAACGGCTGTTTATGTTTCCTTTCAAAATGCTGCCAACAATATTTTCTGAATGGAAGACACCATCTTGTAGCATAAAGGGCCGAAAGGGGTTCTGGTCTGGCCGATTGTTGGTGGAGACATTTTGACTATATCTTGGACCTGCCCGGCCTCGCCCAAAATGGCGCCGGTATAAATGGGACTCGTAACTCATTGTTGTGTACTGGTTGAACAACCTTGATATCACGAGATATGAATGCAGTTTTGATGCTCATGGCGGGCGGGGACGAGAATTGATTGAATATTTCGACATCCCTATTGATATTAAGTTCTGATGTGTTATTGATTACTGTACTATTGAAAGTTCGAATTTCAGTTTGCTCCGTGGCCGGCCCACGTGGTTATAGGCCCGTATTTGTATGCTGACATTTTCACAATAAAGGTTTTTAAAACAAAACATGGTAGTAGTATTTACATTGGTAAAGTTTTTACTTTTAGTCACTGTTTTCGAATCAGTAAAAGGCAAGTGAAATAAAGCAGTCCAATTACATGACGGATAAAAGGTATAATATGTAGGAACGCAGTAAAGATAAATGGTCAAGGGCAGTTGTGTTTTCCTCTCCTGCAACATAAAGTGATCGATAAGAATCTGATAATCAGGCGTATCGGCGACTAAGACAGCAGGCCGAGTCTCTTTTACTCAACGGCTCCGTCATGGAAGGAAGAAATGCCCTTTTTCTCAAAAAAGGAATATATTTTACTTGCAGGACAGTTGTAAATTTTCAGGGAAAGTACATTAGCCTGGAATATTATAACATATACGTTTTTAAAAAAAAAGTTCGAAATCAATAAAAAGCGTATTTTTTAGGTCATATGACCAAGCTTTTCATTATTAAAATAACAAAAGTAAAATGAACCAATAAAAAGTTTTATTAACAAGTCACATGACCTGTTATGCTTACGTTACGCGCTGCGCGCCGCGCCCCGGATTACTTCCGGGTGCGCTAACGCGGCGTGTCATATAACGCATTACGCGACAACGTAGGTCAAGAATATAGTCAAAATGTCTCCACCAACCAGCGTTCGGAACACAACCCCTTTCAGCAGTCCAAAAAGTTCTGTAAAATGACAACAGAGGGGACAGGCAACAAGAACCATCAGTCAAAGAGGGGAGGGCAAGTTCTTCTCTACCGGGTCATGTTGGGGCGCTACCGGAACTGATCGAATTGGTAGTCTACAGTGTTTCTGGATGTTTCAGACTAAAGCTGGCGTCAGCATGAGAGCACTACCATCTCGTAGGTCCGTCGTGGCCATTCCACGAGCAAACATGGCAGCCGCTCCCCACCAGAAGCCTGCGGGAGTCGGGGGCCCCCAAGACTTTTGTAGAATCTTCACGGCTGAGGGGACGCTTTCGAGAATGGGACCCAAGCCCTATCAGGGAAGCGTCCGAGTTCCAAGGTGTCCCAGGGCCATTTTAGTGGACCACGCCCAAATCTGAAGAGCCGGCCGCCATTTTGAGAGTCCTGTGGCAGTCGCTTATCGTTGCATCGCAAGAGCGGGAGCAACTCAACTACATGGTGAGCGAGACGCTGTAGTTGCAAGAGCGGGCGGTAAACAGCTGAATGGCGGAAGAGGCACAGTGTAGCAAAAGCGGGCGGAATGGCAACTAAAACGGTAAAGGGGCGCCCCACTACAGCGTGTCTTCAGGTCAAACGGATTGTGGGACAAGGTCCAGAATAGAAGAGTCATCAAAAGGCAAAAAGTTCCGCCGGACCCCGGGAGCCGGCCGCCTATGTCGGGGGCGATCTCAGGCTACACCGGTGCTATAAGACTTGGGGAGGGGGTCGGAGCCAAGCGTCTTCTCCGAGTCCATGGCCATCACACCGTCCCTCGGGGGCCTCCGTCAAGCGGTTTAGGAAGGTAACATATCACATTGTTTTCAAATGCAGTCAGGTCCACAAACGACACTCACTTACTTTGAGAATAGTGAAGCTGCAGTAGGTGGAAATAAGCTTCAGACAGTGTTACAAGCGCTGCTCAGAACTCTGAACTATGGCACCCAACATCCAGAACTTATGCCATTTGAGAATGGCAGTGACATTGAAGCAACTCAGGGACCAAAACCATTAACGTACTTTCACGTATGAAAATCTTACTTGGGGAGGGGGCAGGAGCGAAGCGCCCCCTCCCAGTCCGCGCCACCACACCGTATGTTGAAAATCTGAAGCCATCGTTCTACAAAGTCAACCAACCTTGGATGGAAAAATCTAGAAAAATGTACAAACTGAAAACCAGTTTTGGTCTGCATAGCATCAGTAGCAACGCTTGCTATCAGAGTGCATGAGTTTCATGCTCGATCGATTGAGCTAGCCGGATCGGGCAATAAAAAGTATAAAATAGTTATGTAAATAGTTATTTAATAAAATGTTTTACCCTGTTTCTTTGCTGGTGTGTTGTCTATATTTTTAATATTTGCATAGGGTTTGTCGTTATTTTGGGCGGGGTGGGTGGCGGAGCCGAGCTGTCTTGCAGCCCTCATGGTGTGGAGCTCAGTTCATCTCACTATTTTCGTATTTCTCATGAAGGGTTGTTCCTAATATTTCTATTTTAGCGAGGTCAAAAAGAGATCCAATTAGTGGCCTACTGATTTTGCTTGATTACTTTTATTTTTTTACACGATTTTTCACGATTTTTCACTATCTGCAAAGACTAAACAGAGTATTACGACTTTGTGCTTGTTTGTAAATAGAGAATGAACCAAAGAGAATCAATTGTAAAACAGTAAATGCTTGGATAACAATCAATCAAATGGAGAGACAAGCAGGCACGACGGATTACAACGGGGGTAAAGGCCTGCGTTAACTACTCTTCACTATCTGCAAAGAGAGAGTACTACTAAGAGAAAAGAGGGGAGGGGGGCAGCGTTCAAAGCACATCAGCGTGCATAAACACGAAAACGTTTTTACCTATCACGTACTTGACATTTTACAGCTTTTGATATTTGCTATTAAAAAACCAATGAAATTCACTGAAAAAACCATAGGTTATAGGCCATATATAGTTAGGAATTTGCATTTACAAAACCTTGAAAATTCAATGAAAAAACCATTGGTTATAGAACATATATAGTTAGGAATTTGCATTTACAAAACCTTATTTTACTCGCATAAAACCATTGAAATTCCATATATAGTTAGATGCGCTAACTATATATCGCGCACCCGCAATCCACTGCTGATGATGTCACATATTACATCATTCATGACATGGTCAGTGACATCACTGATGACATCACTGATGACATCTCAAATGACATCACTGATGACATATCAAATGACATCACTGATGATATCATTTATGTGATAATACGATGAACCTCTTCAGACTCTAATATAACCTTAGATACAATCAGTGTAAACAGACACTCACAGACTGTCACTCATTCATGGAGTTACTCACACAACTAGTCAGTCATGCAAACAATCAATCACACCTCCATTTCCTCAACTATACAGTTATACAAACTTTACTTATTCAAACATATACTAACACATATTTTCTCTCTTATACAATCACTGATACAAGTTGTCAATGATCCATGCAACCACTGACACATTCACTAGCTCTTATACAGTTATTTATATATGTCAACTCTCACATGTACTGTGTTTTACATATGTACTTACTTTGACATGTAGCACTGAGATATCCATTCACTCACCAATACACTCATGCACACAGTCAACCACCCATACAACTGTTTCCACATGCAATTTTGAACCCATACATCTAGTGAATCAGCTGTTCACACATCTATGCACAGAGTCACACACCTCCCAGCCACTCACACACATACTCAGTCTCCCATACAAATACTTGGGCAACCAATCAATAACCCATATAGTTACTCATATAGCTACTGATCAACACATGCAGCAGTTTACAGAACAACAGATATAATGATGCACAAATTAATACAGTTTAATCACTAACCCATGCACTCAGTGAGACACATTTAATCACTCCCTCATACAATCAGTCATGCACCTAATAAATCCTTCATTCAGACATTTATACATCCACTCATTCTTCAATATGTAAGACATATTTTAACTTTACAGAAACATACAGTCACTGGATGTTGTCATCAGTGATGTCATTTGAGATGTCATCAGTGATGTCATCAGTGATGTCACTGACCATGTCATGAATGATGTAATATGTGACATCATCAGCAGTGGATTGCGGGTGCGCGATATATAGTTAGCGCATCTAACTATATATGGAATTTCAATGGTTTTATGCGAGTAAAATAAGGTTTTGTAAATGCAAATTCCTAACTATATATGTTCTATAACCAATGGTTTTTTCATTGAATATATATATATATATATATATATATATTACCTACTGGCGGTCGCCAGTAGGTAGTTATAGTTAGGAGTTTTTTTCAATGTTAAATCTCAAAATTCTATTTGGAATAACTTTGGCGCCGGTTGACGAATCTGCCTCAAAATGTCCTCGAAATGGCCTCGCGGCATTCTGGTCCTTCCCTGAAAGTTTGGGGGGGATTTGTCAAGCGGGGGCCGGGATAAAAGGGGGGTCCCAAAACGCGTTTTCCCCATGTTAATTTCCATAGGGCGGTCGATTTCACTTTTAGCCCGAACGGCTGAATGGATTTCCACCAAACTTGGCAAAATTGTAGGGACTGGTAGCCCGATGTGCCTTTGCTATGTCTCAAGATATGTGCTCCAGTGGATTTTGAGTAATTAAGGTTAAAAAAAATATATATATCTATAGCCGCCTCCGGTACGCGCACCGGTACGCGCACCGGGCGCGCCACGCGACTTGCGCGCAGAAAGCTGATTGGCTCTGGGGTGTCTGTAAACATTCTAAACAGTCCGGAGCGGCCGCCATCTTGTGTCTCGGTAGGATCGAGACACGAGAGGTGGCCAAAACAAAGAGGGAAATGACCATAAGGGGGCAGAGTAGACCCCCCCTTGACCCCCTAGGTTTGATGTGGGGGCCATAAAAGGGCCCCGCGGGGCAAAAAAAAAATATTTTTTTTTGATTTTCGCGGGGGAGCAGTGATGTCACTGACCATGTCATGAGTGATGTAATATGTGACGTCATCAGCAGTGCATTGCCGGCGCGCAAGTTATAGTGAGTCCAACTAACTATAACGTGGGAATTTCAATGGTTTTATGTCAGTAAAATTTCCAGCTAAGTATAACTGGTGTGAAACCTATGGTTTTGTCAGTGAATTTAATAGGTTTTTTAAATGCTAATTCCTAACTATAACTGGTGTGAAACCTGAAACCTATGATTTTTTCAGTGAATATATATATATATATATATATATATATATATATATATATATATATATATATATATATATATATATATATATATATATATATATATATATATATATATATATATATATATATAACCTACTGGCGGTTGCCAGTAGGTAGTTATAGTTAGGACCTAGTTTCCATAGAAAAGCCTCAACATTCTATTTGGATTAACTTTGGCCCTGGTGAATGAATCTTTGCGAATTTCTTAAAGAAGATGGCTCGGTCCGCTGCGCTCCTTCTCTGAAAGTTTGGGGGGGATTGGTCAAGTGGGGGCTGAGATAAAAGGGGGGTCCCAAAACGTGTTTTCTCCATGGGTTTTTCCATAGGACGTTTAGACACGGCTACAGGTCGAACGGCTGAATGGATTTATAAGAAATTTGGCAAAACTGTAGAGTTCGGCTCGCAGATTACGCTTTTTTTGGAATGGTGTAAATCTGTTCAGTAGTTGCTGAGAAAATTAAAGTTAAAGTGAATTATATATCTATACGTGTGCACGGGTGCGCGCACTCAAGCGACTGCGCGTGAGCGGAATTTTTTTTTTGCTGCGTGACGTCTGTTAACGTTCGATTCGAAGGAAATCAGGAAGTGTTGACCGCCATTTTGTCACTGCGCCATTTTGTCACTGCGAGTAAATATATTGTTCATTTCAAAGTGTTGGAACATGGAAAGGGGAGAAGGTAGAGATTGTCTTGCTGCGTAGGTTTTCTCAGGGTGTGCAGTAAGGCCCTTAAACGCGAAAATATAGATTATTTTTTTTTTTAAAGTTGCGGGGTGCGCGCACCCGGTCGCGCACACCTATTTACAAGAGTGTGAAAATGGAGATAAATCAGAAGTTTGAGTGCTTAGATATAAGGTGGCTCTGAAAAGAGCCCTGTGTTAATTGAGTTTTTTCTGCATTTATAAGTAAGTACCGATGCAGAGCTTGGTGTTGCAGAGGAAGATTCTGTTTCCCTCATCCGTGAAATGAACACCGTCTCTCCTATAGACGTCTTGCATGTGGTAACGCAAGTTGTTGTAGTAAATAGAACCCATGATAAAATCTCTGAGGAAAGCAGAAACAGATTTATTTACATGTCTCCTTGCTTTCCCAATTTGTGCACAATGTTGATTGGACCAATTCCATTTCTGTCTTTGGCATATATTGGAATATACCAAGGCAGTTCGAGGAAAAAGTGTCATCAGTTGTCGAAAGGTGTCTTTTAGAAGCATTTCCAGACCTACCCCAGTCAATGTGCCTAGATCGTTCCCACCACAGTGCACAATTATAAGGTCTGGTTCTGGGAGATGCATAAAAGTTTTCACCAATGGTATCAATTGGTGACATTTCAATCCTCTTTGGCCAATCCACGTTATCTGCACATTTGGTAAATCAAGGTTGGAAATTCGTCTGTTTGCTGTATATTTTCCACTCCAGTGAATATAGCTGTGTCCTAAAAGCCAAACCTTCATTTTCAAGGGATATGCAGTTGTACTCCGATGGGTTCTGGAAGTGGAATGGTAGTTAGAAGCTGAAAGTCAGGATAAAAAAAAGGATGAGGCTTGGTGTGGTTGAAAAAATAAAAATGATTGGTTGATTGTAATACTTGAAGTTTGAAGACTACGTTGCATGTTAATGTTTATGTAAAACGAAAAGTACTATTGGGTGTGAAAAAAATGACATGTAACAGAGCTGTGGATAGGCAGGTGTTTCTGGAGGGAAAATAGTCTTCTTAGTTTGCTGTAGAATGTTGAGATATGAACTTTTGACCTGTGCCTTCAGCCAGGTGCAGAATGAGGTGTTACCATGGAAACAGCCAGAGATGGCAGTGGGTGATGGGTGACTTTTATGTGACATTAAAAATATTGTGAGGGAGAACCAACTGAAATGTAAATTTATTTCAAAATTTTGCGGGAAGAAATATGATTGGCTGAAGAGACATATATGAGTCTGTATTGACTGGATATCTGTGCCATTGAATTTTGGTTGCAGTGATAGAAGCATAATTGAGAGTTCCGTCAAACGAATATCTGTTTTGTGACTGTCACTGTTGTACATCGTACAAAGCATTGGTAAAGGTAAGTCTGTAACTGTTTGTTTTGTCATGTACCGTAAAATATGGTTTAGTCACAAACATTGATTGATTTTCCTCATAGTCTGAAACTAAACTCATTTTTGGCTGTCATAATGTGTTGTATTTCTAAAACTATTTTTCCATTTAAATGTGAAATATGAAGTATAAAATATGTTTAATATAGAGAGTAATTATTTGTGTGATTTTGAAGCCTTTATATATAATGAGAGAAGTTGTTTATGAAGTGAAAAAATGATATTAGCAAAGAGACAGATAATGCAGATAGAGAGAGAAATGGTAAATTACATGTGATACCGTCGTTAAAAAATGCTAATGGTTAATGTATTCGTAAACTTTCTGTCAGACGACAAAATTACAGTGCGGTTTCAGGACGCGGCCTGCATTGGTGGGCGTAGGGTGAGAGGGGCAGGTGGTTGAGTGAAATAAAATGAAAAGTTGGTATATTACATGTGATACCGTCTTGAAAAAGTGGTAATGCTTAATGAATTCCTAAAGTTTCTGTCAGACGACAAAATTACAGTGTGGTTTGTGGCCGTGGCCTGCAATGGTGGGGGTGGGGTGAGAGGGAGGGGGCTAAAGTGGTAATGATTAAGGTATTCATAAAGTTTCTGTTAGACGACAAAATTATAGTGCGGTTTCTGTCTGCGGCCTGCATTGGTGGGCGTAGGGTGAGAAGGGCAGGTGGTCGAGTGAAATAAAATGAGAAGTTGGTACATTACATTGGATACCATCTTGAAAAAGTGGTAATGCTTAATGAATTCCTAAAGTTTCTGTCAGACGACAAAATTACAGTGTGGTTTGTGGCCGTGGCCTGCACTGGTGAGGGTGGGGTGAGAGGGAGGGGGCCAAAGTGGTAATGATTAAGGTATTCATAAAGTTTCTGTTAGACGACAAAATTATAGGGGCATATTATCAAGCCTGTGCGCTAAAATTATCGCCGCTTTATCGGCCGAAAACGGCCGATAAAGCGGCGATAATGGGCTTGATAATATGCTCTATGGAATTCCAATCGAAGCACATGTTAGATGTGAAGACATCTAACATGGGCTTCGATTGGAATTCCACAGAGCATATTATCAAACCCATTATCGCCGCTTTATCGGCCGTTTTCGGCCGATAAAGCAGCGATAATTTTAGCGCACAGGCTTGATAATATGCCCCATAGTGCGGTTTCTGGCCGCGGCCTGCATTGGTGGGCGTAGGGTGAGAAGGGCAGGTGGTCGAGTAAAATAAAATGAAAAGTTGGTACATTACATGTGATACCGTCTTGAAAAAGTGGTAATGCTTAATGAATTCTTATACTTTCTGACAGACGACAAAATTACATTGTGGTTTGTGGCCGCGGCTTGCACTGGTGGGGTGAGAGGGGGAGGTGGTCGAGTAAAATAAACTGAAAAGTTCTGACCATGAGGTTGTACACAGATTTGTGCAGTAAATGTGTTCGTAAATTGAGGTACCAAACGGAGTATAAAAATATCTCTCTCACTCCTGCTGTTTGACTGCATCTTAATTTCCCTTCTGTTTTCCGTCTCCGTTGCCCTGTGTTATCTTATTGTGTGTGTGTCTGTCTGTGTCTGCCTTCAGTCCGGGCTGAGGAACTTTGCTGTGGAGGCACACACAGATAGTCCCATCAAAGTAGTTGGAACGTTTTCTAAAAAATATTTATATAATTGCAATGATTTTTTGAAGCGCTAGTGAATGTTTTCTTTCACAATTACCGCTCGGTTGCTTCCATAGAGCAGAGGGTGTGTCGTATTTCACTACTTAGTGCCTCTGCACCTGCACTCTGTTCTCTGGTGGCTGGCGGAGAAGTGTTTGTTATTGTGGAGATGAAAGGGTGATAAGGAGTGAAATACGACACTATCGTTTTTAACACTGAGTCAAGCGGAACTGCGGCGGTGCTTGGTAACAGTAATAAATTATTTTTTTACAGAGGTACAACTGTCTGCATGGTGCGCGACCTACTAAGAAAGGGATTCAGAAAAGGGGGAGGTGATGAACAGAGTGTCTGAATTAAGCAGACCACTCTTACCCAGTCCAAAGATCAGGGCTTGATCCATCACCGTTATTTATCTCACTGCACCATCCCAGCTCAGAACCTGGCTATATGCAAATCAGTCTGTCCCTGGCCCAGTGCACCATGGGAACAGGGCAGACTAAACTACCAAGCCAATTCTTCACCAGAAAGGAGACAAGCTACCGGGGACCGGTTTCCGGCATTTCAGCCATCATCGGCCCGGCTTGCTTGATTCAGAAACTCTGTCCATCACCACCCCTTGTTGTTTAATGATTTTGTCCACCATAAGCGTGGAAGGGTATACTCAGATGTGAGTCCCTTGCTCATTGCACCATCAGGATTCAAGCAAGCCAGGCCGAAGACGGCTGTAATGCCAGAAACCGGTCCCCGGAAGCTTGTTTCCTTCCCAGTGAAAAAATTGGCTTGGTAGTTTGGTTTGCCCTGTTCCCACCATGCACTGGGACAGGAACAGACTAATTTGCATATAGCCAGGTTCTGAGCTGGGATGGTGCAATGAGCTAAAAAAAGGTGTTGGATCTAGCCCTGATCTCTTGACTGGGTGAGAGTATTCTGCTTAATTCAGAAACTCTGTCCATCACCACCCCTTGTTGTTAAATGATTTTGTCCACCATAAGCGTGGAAGGGTATACTCAGATGTGAGTCCCTTGCTCATTGCACATTCAGGATTCAAGCAAGCCAGGCCGAAGACGGCTGTAATGCCAGAAACCTGTCCCCGGAAGCTTGTTTCCTTCCCAGTGAAAGAATTGGCTTGGTAGTTTGGTTTGCCCTGTTCCCACCATGCACTGGGACAGGAACAGACTAATTTGCATATAGCCAGGTTCTGAGCTGGGATGGTGCAGTGAGCTAAAAAACGGTGTTGGATCTAGCCCTGATCTCTTGACTGGGTGAGAGTATTCTGCTTAATTCAGAAACTCTGTCCATCACCACCCCTTGTTGTTTAATGATTTTGTTCACCATAAGCGTGGAAGGGTATACTCAGATGTGAGTCCCTTGCTTATTGCACCATCAGGATTCAAGCAAGCTGGGCCGAAGACGGCTGTATTGCCAGAAACCGGTCCCCGGAAGCTTGTTTCCTTCCCAGTGAAAGAATTGGCTTGGTAGTTTGGTTTGCCCTGTTCCCACCAAGCACTGGGACAGGAACAGACTCATTTGCATATAGCCAGGTTCTGAGCTGGGATGGTGCAGTGAGCTAAAAAACGGTGTTGGATCTAGCCCTGATCTCTTGACTGATGGAGAGTATTCTGCTTAATTCAGAAACTCTGTCCATCACCACCCCTTGTTGTTTAATGACTACTAAGAAAGGGTTCACGGGCCGTTATAGGCCTGCGGGTTCTAGTATGAGTAAGTCAGGTTGACAAAAGAAAACATTAAGGGGCAGATTTATGAAGGCCTTGCGCCGCCGGTGCGTCACTTTTAACTTGGGAAAAAGTGACGCACCGCCGGCGCAGGGCCTTCATAAATCTGCCCCTAAGTTATTACAGCTGAGGTTACGTGGAACACATGAATATTCTTTTAATATACAATAATTTCAGTTGAGATTATGGATTAAAAGAGAGAACGTGTATATTTGAAATGTTTATTCAGAAATGCACTGTTTTCAAGGCAAGTCCCTTATCTAATACGAGTACAGACATTGCAAAAAACAAAGTAATCGGTATAGTCACTAGTACATAGAATACAAACGGTATAGTTGATGAAAAATGAATATGGTTTAGCAAAATTAATTGTACACTCTTATGAGGAGGTATATTATATTTTAATAAATGGAAGAAGGTCTCTGGCCTTTCAGTTTAGGAACGATACATGAAAATGCTAGTGGTTAGACATCATCTCTTTATCAATCAGCTCTCTGCATGCGAAGCACTATCAAGTTTGTGTTATGCTATTGTGTAAGGGAAAAAAAACGCGCCAAAAGCAACAAAATGGCGAGAGGTGCATGTATGTAATCTGTTGGATCGTTCGCAAATCAGTGTTGAGAAGAACTACTGTATTGAGATATCTTTTGAAGGTTGCAGTATTGCATTTGAAATACAGTACGAAAAACAATGGAAATATTATTGAAAGAACATATTTTGCTCTTATGTATTAAAAAATATTTTAGTTTATGGAAAATTAAAGGAGCAGAGGTGTGTGAGGTGGAAATAAGCAGTTCAAAGGCGAAATGGCGTTTACAGTTATAAAAAACTCATTCTATATTTACACATTAATCAGGGCACATGTAGCATATATTAGCGAGTTTTGCTTCGAGTACGTTTGAAATAACATAAGATAAGATATGCAATAGAATTGTTGAGATTAGAGTTTAATAAAAAATAAAGTTCAAAATCGAGTAGCTGAAGAAAAGAAATTTAGTCCACATAAAAGACCAAAATTTAACCAGCAGGAAATCATAATGTCCACTGTTAGTAAAACCAATAGGTCTGTTCATGTTAAAAAAATATCCAAGAAAACGTGAAAAAGATAGGGAGGCAAAACGAAATGTGGACGTAAATGGCTTGCATAAGAGTCATCCTACCATTGTGTAGGCAAAGTAGGCAGCAACTGCTTCTAACAGGAAGTCACTGTTATCATCCAAAAACATGTCAGCCATCCAATTGAAAAGAGGAAAGCAGCATTCATGATCTGTTATTACCGGAGCCTCTATTACCATCAGAGAACAGCTCGGTGGGTTTTCAATGTAGCTGTCTGTCAGGAAATCTTGCGCCGCTGTGAATATATTCCAATGACCCAGAACTCCTTGTATCGCTGCAAAGGCCATAATCCCTCCGTTACAACAAAGCTGTTCATGATCAATTAGCGGATTCATATGATGATTGTGATTCACTTCAGGAGGTACCAAGTTGCAGAGACATAAGTCCAGGGCCCACAAGAAATCACAGCTCAGGCAATGAAATACAGGCTGTACACAGGTGAAATAGGAATATCGAAATGATAATCGATATGAAGTATTCAAAGTCGAGAGTGCTAAGATGCTGTAGTAGTCAAGCATCCTCTGGCGAAATAGTTCTAAGTGTGCCGGCTCGTTTGCGAAGACAGGAGGGACATCCATTTTGAAATAAACAAGATGGGAACACAAACATCGCAGCACTGGCAGTTCAACAGGAAGTCCACAGAAATAGGTCGCCGACTATGGAGTGAAGAGTAGCAGAATTACTTGATATAATTTCTGGCAGAGTAGTCACTAAACCATTGCTTAGTAGTTATAAAAAAAATAGCCTGTCTTGAAGTGGAGGATGCGTTTAAAATTAAGGGAGTCACTTCAGCAAATTGTAAAGGAAGGTCACTCTTTTATAACGAATGCTGTTGTCTGTGAATATTAGCTAACTGAAAGATATGTGTGCGAACAGATGCTACGCTAACTTGTTTTTGTGACAATAAGGCTGTTGTTCATGTCTTGTGATTCAAGGCCGGTATTCGCTGCCAGATGGAAACATCAAGGTTCACATGCGTGGGGTAGATAAACTACATTCTTAAAGGGAAGCAAATGCAGAGTGATTTTTACCGCGTAAGCTTTGTCGTTTAAAAAGTCATAGTGATTTTCATTATATGTAAAAAAAAATATCACTGATGAAGAATGAAAAAAAATCGTCACAATAACAGGCACTGGTGTATTTTTGAAAAGATATGCAACATTACAGGGATTCTACTTAACACCATCGATACTAGTGTTATTTTCCTCCTGTGCTGATCTTTGATAATTCCCATTGTTCATGACGAGCTCAGCTCGTCATGAGTGTATGGAGGTGTACATCATGACGAGCTGAGCTCGTCATGAGCGTCGAAGGAGTTAAATAAGTCATGTAATTGAAAGTGCCTGCATGTGGACGACTAAATACATGTTTGAGTAAAGTTATTTGTATAAACATTTAGGGGTAGATTAACATGGTCCGTGTGGCACTTTTGCTTCACTTGTCATATGTTAACAGTGATGGTAAAGTGGCGTAAAGAGATTGTAAATCTGCCCGACTTTTTTTTTGCCGTTTCAAAGGCATTTGTAAGTGAAAGGGAGCAATTTAGTTTTATGACTGTAGGAGGTAGTGAGCCTCTGGTATCCATTTATGTGAAGAAATGTATAGAATATAAGGAGTAAAAAAACGGAAAAGGTACACTAATTAATTTGTGCATTAGTCATGTTGCAGTTGTGGCTTCGGATTCTAAAAAGGGAAAAGTGTTTAGGCGTTTAATATGCAGCTTTGAAAAAAACGTGTGTATGGTTTAAAAATGAAATGTAAAGGTTTAAAGCAGGAGTTTCCAAAGCGGTCCTGGAGGGCCAGATGCATGGTAGATTAAAAAATTTACTACATGTTTTTCAATGGGGTTATCTAAAAAATATGTTTCTTTATCTACTGTGTAGTTTTTCAGCATGTTGCCTATTCTTTGACTTTTACTATTGCTGTGTCTTATACATTTTCCAGGGGCGGCTCTAGGCTCATGGTGGCCCTGGGCAGGGAGCGTAGGTAGGGGGCCCTGTAACAGGGGGTCCGGGCGGGGCGGAGTGCGGAGCCCAGTGAAGAGGGGGGGGTCAGGGTGTTTGGAAGTGGAACAGAGCCAGAGGACGCCAAATTCCTGGCATGGGCCGTCACCAAACAAGTATCTATTGTCAGAGGATTATTATATTAAGGATATATATTGGCATGGTGGCCCCTGGGGTTTGGTGGCCCGGTGCAGGTGTACAGCTTGCATATGCCTAAGGCCAGCCCTGCATTTTCTGTGTATGCAGGTGTTGTCCGTTACATGGGTTTTTACAAAACGTGTGTGTGGTGTGAAAATGAAATGTAAAGGTTTAAAGCAGGAGTTTCCAAAGCGGTCCTGGAGGGCCAGATGCATGGCAGATTAAAAAAATGACTACATGTTTTTCAATGGGGTTATCTTAAAAATATGTTTCTTTATCTACTGTGCAGTTTTTCTGCATGTTGCCTATTCTTTGATTTTTACTGTTGCTGTGTCTTATACATTTTCCAGGGGCGGCTGTAGGCTCATGGCAGCCCTGGGCAGGGAGCGTAGGTAGGGGGCTCTGTAACAGGGGGTTCGGGCGGGGCGGAGCGTGGAGCCCAGTGAAGAGGGGGGGATCAAGGTGTTTGGAAGTGGAACAGAGCCAGAGCACGCCAAATTCCTGGCATGGGCCGCCACGCAAATATGTATCCATCTTCATCTTGTTGCATTATGTTTGGCAGTCTTTCTCCTTTATTTACAGAGAGGTATTATGATATGGTTCTAGGTGTGATGGGCATATTTCCTGCATATCTGTGATTATACTATGTATAGGCACTGTTTTACATATTAATGCAGAGCTTTAATATGAGGTGGTTCTTCATGGTTAGTATGACATTTTGTATATGCTATGACATTTACATGGTGAGTATGCTGTTGAAACATAAAAGGAACTGTCTCTGTGGGAAGTAGTAATCTGTTAAGTGAATGCTATGGTTTGTATAGTGTGAGCCTTCTCTTTAGAGTGCATATAGTTTACATAGCACTTTCTACTGGTGAACTCAAAAAATGGGTCTCTAAAAATTAATTCTACAGTTAATCAATATTTGTGATATCTAGAAAATCTAAAAAGAAATTTTACAGTAAAATGTCTTTTAACAACAGTAATTATGTAATGGAAAAAAAAAGATCAGTGTTAATGTTTAGGGTTACATTGCCAATTTCTTTTCAAAACAAGAGGAACGTGGTATCTTAAAATATATAGAGTTAATAAGTTAGAAATTATAAAAATATATGTAGTTTAAAAATTAGTAAAGGTACTTTTAAGTTATACATTTATGAAAAAAGATATAATTCAGTCTCTATATTTTTTTAAAAAGATACAGAAGAATAAACTGAGTCTAGTTATGGAGAATTCCTCAGAAGAGAAGCAAATTCATTTTGAAATCATTAACGAAGTGATGGAGGAAATTTTAGACGCGGTCTTTGAAGAGGAAATAGAAGAAAAAGATGATTTTATGAACATGTCTTTAGACTCAGCTTACTTAGAGATGGTAGAAGGAGATGAGGAGTTTGGACTTGAAGAAGTCCCTGATGATGTAATGCTGGAAGTTCTACTAAATTATGAACTTTTGAATAAATAAATAAAAATTTGATAGTAAAGCATTCTTGAAGACAGTTTTCTTGTCCTATTCGTCGATGATCTGCTTTATGAGAGTGATAAGACATGTTCTCATGAAGTGTAAAAGAGATTGTAGTAAAAAAGATTAAAACATCTACGATGACCGATAGTTCTTGAAAAAAGTGTACTGTTTGTATGCTTTAAAAATTAAAAACTGTCTATAATGTTAAAACAGATATGGAGTGTGATAAATTTAGAACCAACATTCACTACAGGATTTCCTACTCTGTTCAGAGACTTTCTGTTATTCTCTTTATTCTACTTAGAAAATGAATCTGTGGTTTTAATTTGTACGTTATGTGCTAGTAGTCAACTATAATATTTGTTATGTTTGTGTTTTACAGATTGACAATTTCATCAAAATCTTAAATTAAGATGCCGACCAGAACTGAAAAAAGAAAGCTCTATAAACGGACTTACAATTTGAAGAAGAAAGGAATTCAAGAATTATCAAAAGAACAAAGGACGGATAAAAAGAAGAGTGCTCCTGGTAAGCAAACCAAAAAGTTTTTGAAAGCAATATGTGGAAGGAAAAATGTTAGTATTGAAGTCCACAAGGAAAAAAGTATACCAGTATCGAGAAGGAGACATGGAACCAAAGATAAAAATGTTTCTGGAATCAGCAGACAGGAAAATGTGTACAGTAAAACTTGGACGAATCAATTTAGCCAAATCAGGAAGCGTATGTTTTACAACAGAGTAGTTTTGAATTTATTATAAAAGGAGAAAGTTTCTAAAAGAAGATCTGCTTTTCTTAAGAAGAAACAATATATAGAGGGTATTGTTGAGCGCGCGTTTGAGACAAAAAGAAAATTATTTATTTTAGTACTTAATAGAATAAATACACTAAATAAGGCAATACAAGTTTTAAAAGCTAAAATTAAATGGAAGAGACACATAAATAGGAGTAATTTTTGTAAAGTGTTTTCTGGGAAGTGGATGCATACTTCAACTTCTGAGCCATTTTTTAATGAAGAGAGTTACTTTCAAAGTAATGATTTGTTGCATGCAGTGGACACCAGTGGTCGAGCTTATGAGGTGAAGGATGGTTGTGTAATTGAGAAAGAGAAAATTGTGGTTAGAAATGCAGAAGAGGTGATGGCTGGAGAAGCTTTAGAGGGACGTCCTAATGTTCCTGTTTACAGTTGGAATTGTAGTAGCATTTGTAGTGTACGACAGGATTCAATTGATTTCTTTCGCAATTTCTTACGTAAGTACACTAAAGAAAGTCTTTAAAAAAAATTGTAATGTTGCAAGAATTAGATCATTGCAGAGTGCGAGAAAAAATAGGTCTGCAAGGTAATTCTCTGGCTTGTCTTTCTAAAAAAATATGCCAGAGTGTGTTTCATCACTTCAGGATGTTAGCAGTGCATCATACTAAAATGAGAAAATTAGTGAGAAAGTTGTATTATGCAAAATTCCAGCACTTAAACTTAAACAGTTAAATAGTGCTCTTTTGCATGGATGTGAATTAGATGTTAAGAAGATTTGTGCAGAAATTGAGGTAAGTTATTTTGGTCCAGAGGAAGATAATGCAGAAACTGATATAATTATAGAAGGAAATGTGTCAGAAAATGTTGGACATGTTAATATTGAAAATTTTGAACAGGAAATAATAAAGTTTAAGGTAATTGCAGGTGAGAAACCAAATTTTTCTTGTGTCGACGCATTCATTACAAAAGTCAAACTAGGTTAGTTGATTTATATTTAAAAAGTGAAGATGAAAGTAATGGTCAATGGAAAGATTTTGCAACTTATTTGTTGGTGGAAAACTATTTTGATTTGGGTTTTGAGCAACGTATTTGTAAATATTGTTATAATAAATTAAATGAAAATAAAATGCCTGCTAGAGCTGTTCATAATAATCTAGAGTTGATAAATATTCCATCAGAATTGATGGATTTAAATACTTATGAGACTATTCTGATTCAATGTGTACATCCTTTTCAGGCTATTGTTCGTATGGAGCCTAAGACTGGTAAACTAAATCCTTCAGATTTACAAAGAGGATTAAAGGGTAGAGTTGTATATTTGCCACTTGATTTAAAAAAAAAAATATGGAACCAATTGGTGTTGAAAATGTAGAAGAGGAACCTCTAGTTATTCTAGTTAATGGTGTACCTACAAAGAGTAAGAAAATCTGGCAAGATTTAGTGGATGTTAGAAAAGTCAAAAAGGCAACGTTGTATTTAGTCCAAAACAATAAGTACTATAAAGATGTATACGTAGAAGAAGAAGATGTAAGTGAAGAAGAGGACAGTGATTTGCCTATTGGACAAATTGAAAAAGTTGACGTATCCAGAAGTGAAGAAATTTATGAACATTACAGTGTTCATCCACTGCATTCCAAAGAAGCAATAGGGAATGCTATTGAATTATTTCAAATGAAAAAGGCAAAAGGAAATCCTATTAGTGTGTGGGAAGAAAGTTTGGAAGGTCGTTGTTTTCCACAGTTATTCCCTACAGGTGAAGGTACACGATATGATGATCGACCTATGCAGATTCCTGCATCTGAATACCGGACAACAAGATTATATGCAGAAGATCCGAGGTTTCGCCAATGTATTCCATATTTGTTTCATCTTCTGTTTGAGAGTGACTTATCTGGTCTGTCTTATGCAGTAAACCATATCTTAAAAAGTGGAGTTCATCTGCAAAATATTTCAGCAAAGGAATTTATGGATAAAGTGCAACAGAAAGATAGTGTTTTGGATTCACACCTAATTAATTTAATGGCTTGTCAGCGTGGTACTAATGAGTATTGGTACCGTCGTCATGGAGATTTGAAGTGCATGCTTAGAAACTTAGGAGCACCAACATGGTTTTTAACTCTAAGCTGTGCAGAGTATGCTTGGGAAGATTTACTTGAATTTCTTCGGGAGGCGAATGCAAACATAGAAAATATAAACTACAAGACACCTAGAGAACTGTGTTCATTAGATCCAGTTAATGTTTGCAGATATTTTAATCATAGATTTGAAGCTATGATGTCTTTCATTACAAACAAGAAAAATCCGCCTCTTGGTGAAGTACTGGATTTCTTTTGGAGAAAAGAATATCAAGCAAGAGGTGCTCCTCATATTCATATGCTGTTATGGATCAAGGATGCTCCTAAATTTGGAACAGACTCGGATGAGACTGTACTGTCTTTTATTGAACAGTATGCCACTTGTGACATACCTAATAGTACAACTGATAAGGACTTAAGAGGAAAAGTGTTACGTTTTCAAAGTCATCGTTGTGGAAAATATTGTCGGCGAAAATTCAAATCAAAGAGTAAATTCTACACCAAATGTCGTTTTGGATTTGCACGACCGGTACTTTCAAAAGGAAGAGTAAACAATTTGATGTCATGTTTGCGACATAATATCAGAAGAAGGTCACCTAAAAATACGTACAATTTAAGAAGATATGAAGAATCCAAATATATAAATGACTATAACCCAGTCATTTTATCCATGTGGAATGCTAACATGGACATACAATATGTTGCAGACAACTCTATTGCTGTGGCTCGATATGTAACGTCTTACATCACGAAATCTGAAAAGACGGAACTGAATGAGATGTGGGAAGACATTTCTCATGAAAAGAGCCTAAGCAAGAAATTGTATACGTACAGTTTGAAGATGTTGTCTCATCGAGAAATTGGAGCATATGAATGTTGTGACCGATTATCATCAGCAAGTCTTTATGCTAAATCAAGGACTATTCTCTGGGTGAGTTTGGGTCTTGCAGAAACACGAAACCGTGTTCTGAAACCTGTGCAAGAAATTGAATATTTAGCCCAGAAAGAACCAAACAGTACAGACATTTTGAAAACAAATATGTTGGATACATACTATCCAAATAGAAGTACTCTGCTTGAAAACATTTGTCTGTATGAAATACTTCAAATCTACACTTTTAAAAGGAATGTTACAGAGAACATTGATAAAGGTGTACACGCTGTAATTGGACATGAAGGATGTCTGGTGAAACAAAGAAAAGGACACTTGATTAATCATCGGAAACTGAGTTGCGAAACACCTGACAAAAGAGAATTTTACTATTTTGCTCTTTTGCAACTCTTTAAACCATGGTGTAGAGAAGAGGAACTACTTGGGGACTTTGATAGTTATGAAGATTCATTCAACGCATCTAAAAGTAGTATTGAATGTCCTGTTTTTAATAATTATCTCCAAATGTTGAATGATGAAATAGTGCAAGAAGCGACAATTTCAGCGGAGATTGCTAGAGATAGTTCACAAGGTAGTCAAAGTTCAGCTTCATTAAGCCAAGATCCACTGGGACAACCAATTATCCAAAATGAAGCAGCCACCGCCATGGATGAGGTGGAAAGAGCAATGCAGCAAGGTCAAGAGGAAGTAATCAACTTAGAAGAATTAAAGAAGCAATTTAATGTGGAGCAAAGACAGATATATGATGAAGTGACAGAGCACATTGAGCATGGCTTTCGTCATGAGAGAAAAGATTGCTCATGTATGTCATTTGAACCTATTCGACTATATGTAAGTGGAGAAGCTGGAACTGGTAAAAGTTTCCTAATTAAAGGAATTTCTACATATTTACAGCAAAGAGCTCAGTCAACACTGTCGTGTGTTGTTAATGCTCCAACTGGATTGGCAGCACATAATATTAAAGGTATTACTTTACATCGTTTACTGATGCTGCCAGTTGAACATGAAAATAAATAACAATATCACAAGCTATCTGGAGAAGCTTGTTTTGAAGTTTCCAGAGTCCTTACAAAAATAAAACTTCTTATTATTGATGAAGTAAGCATGGTATCCAATTTAATGCTTGCTTTTGTGCATTTAAGAATGCAACAGATACTTAAGACAGAGTATGATGTGTTATTTGGAGGTAAACATGTCATAGTTTTTGGAGATCTACTGCAGCTAACTCCTGTGAAAGGACAACCTGTATTTGAAACTGTTACGCATGAGGAGACAAGAAAGTGCCTGGGCAGTATTGGAAATCTTAATATATGGTCACATTTCAAATATACTGAACTGATTCAAAATATGCGACAGGCAAAGGATACCAAATATGGAAATATTCTTCAAGATATAAGGATTGGAAAACTAACTGAAGATGCGAAACACAGTCTACGAACACGATTACTTTACAAGCTGTTTCCTAATGAAGATAATGTACCTGAGAAAATATATAGTAAAGAGGTAGCAGATAAGTCAGTGATATGCTTGATGCCAACTCTGAAAGAATGTTCAGTTTTTAATGAGAAAATGTTGAATTTAGAAAATCAAGAAATTAAGAAACTGGAAGCTAAAGATAGAATAGAGCATGAAGGTAGTACTATTGTTTTGTCTGAAAAGTTGAAGTTAAAATTGGATTCTCTTAAAAAAATTATATCTAAAACTGCTGGTTTAGAGAAAAATCTGTATGTATGTTTAAATTGTCGGATAATTTTAAGGAGAAATTTACATGTAGAAAGAGGATTGGTAAATGGAGCAATGGGTAATGTTGTTGGTTTTGTCAATTATACAAATAGAGATGAGATTGAATTTTTAAGAATAAAATTTGATGGAATTGAGGAAGTTCAGCAAATTAGTCGCTGTTCAACTCGTTTTTTGCTTGTGAAAGACTTATATGTCCATCGGAAGCAATTTCCAATTTGTTTGGCATATGCAGTGACTATTCAAAATCTCAAGGTTTAAGTGTAGATTGTGCTTTGGTAAATATTGGAAGCACTGTATTCAAGGAGGGTATGGTGTATGTTGCTTTATCGCGAGTTAGAACTTTATGTGGACTTTATCTAATTGATTATGATGAGACAAAGATTAGTGCAGATTTAAATTGTGTGAAGGAGTATAATAGGTTAAGAAGAGAATATGCTCCAAGTTTACCTCAATATCCTTTAATTGAAAGGCGTATGGTTGGTCAGAAAAGGAAAAATGAGGAGAAATGTGCTGAAGTAGTCGAGAAACGACGAAAAAAAGATGTAGCTGTTGTTGGTAGGCGTAAGAAAACGGTTAGTATTGAAGAGATTGTTGGATTTAAGTTTGAAAACAAATCTGGTGTCAACTGCTATGCAAATGTAGTAGTTAATGTTGGTTTTTTTCTGAAAAATGTTAAGGAACAGATTGTAGAAAATCAGGAGCAAACATTTTGCTATTCCTTAAATTCTATATTTGAAAAATGTAGTAGTGGTGATAGTGAAGTAGCAAGTGTTTCAGAACTAAGGAATGTTTTAGACATATGTGTAGGAGTAAATCAATTTTCTCAGAATATTCAGCAAGATTGTCAGGAATTTATTATGTACATGTTTACAGTTTTGGAAGATGAAGGTGTAGATATTGATAGTCTTTTTGGCCTTTCTTATAAATGGGAACATAAGTGTGATAATTGCTCATTTTCAAGTAGTACTGATATACACAGTGAAAGATTTATATATTTAACATTACCAGACTGTAAAGAAGTGTCTTTTAATAAACTAGTTAAAAATGTGCATCAGAACATGGTCTGTTCTCAATGTAAGTCTGAAATGTTATCAACTTTATTTATCCATAGATATGGACAATATGTAATATTAATGTTTCAACAATGCAGAGCTGATGGGAGTAAATTGTCAACTTGAATAAAAGATTTTGTGGCTTCTCAAGTATCTATTTCTAGAAGAACATTTGTAACTGTAGCCATTAGTTTTCATGAAGGGCCTTCCACATCATCCGGACATTATACAGCGTATTTGAAGTGTGCAAGTGGCTGGACGCTTTGCAATGATAGCCTATTGACTTTTAAGAAACGTTTGCCTTTTGCCTTAACTAACTCCTATCTGCTATTTTTGGAACCCAAATTTCAGTAGAATGACTTGCTGTAGGAAGATTAATACTGTAAAGATATGAAACTTTCTTGTTTACAAATATCATGTGACTGAGGGTGTACAAATCTATAAATGAAATTTGTGTTTGGCATAGTGATAACATCAGGTACAAATTTACTTAATGTTTGATGGTATAAAACATGTTACAAATTAACTATAAAGGTTCACAAAAGAATAGATAAGACTAAGATTAAGAAAAAAACTACTTAACTCATAGTATTTGGCCATGTGGTAAAATATGAGAGAAGAAAATGAGTACTTTAGATAATTATTTTAGAACATATATGGACGCAAGTTTTTGGAAGAGGTATTTAAAAGATAATGAGCTAACTTATACAATTTGGCCACGCGGAAAGGTATGAGAGAAGAAAATGTGTACTTAAGATAGATTTTTATAGGAGATACTTGCACGGGGCTTTGTTGAGATATATTAAAAAATAGGTCGTATAGTTTAATTAGTTTGTAACTGTGGAAGATGTAGTGTACTTACTCAAGAAATTGCGAATTTGAAAAAAACATTTAAGACATTTTTTTTCAGGTATTTATAATATGTATGGAGATTTTGTATGGGTTTTTTAAACACAATCATTTTGATTGTGTTTTTTTTCCCCGCTGTTATATGATGATTAATATTGAAATCACTGTTTATTGTGAAAATCAATGTATTCTGAGGACAGCAAAAATAAACTATTTAATATGTTATTTGAGTTATTTTGTTACATTGAATTTAGAAATATGTATTATAACAGATTTTTTTACTGTCCTCCACAGATATTATATTTATAAGGTAAGTACAACTAATAACATCCGAGAGTTTTCTCTGCCTCTCTCTTATTGACTCCTACTTTTTTTTCTTTTATGAAATGTACATTATAATCTTATTTTTACTTTTCTTCCACAGGTACAACGTTTTTAAAAGAAATTTACTTTACTTTTTTACTATTTTTTAGGTAAGTATAAAAAATAAAGAAACTTTTACATCACTGAGTCATTTCTTTGTCTATCCTGGTTAAAGCAATGTCATGTTTAATATAAGCACTTCCACATAGGATTGGGTGCATTGTTATAAAGCATGCTTTAAAAGTGATTTAATGAAATGAGCGACATTTCACTGAGTGAGTTCAGGAACACTGATATATGAAAACATTGGTGGGAAATGATATTAAATGTTACATGGTGTTCTTTCCAGGAGTTTAAGTCCTTTGCTGCAGTGGCAATTTTGCCTCAGCATTAGGGGGCCGGGGGGCTGAGTGGTACTTGTATGCTCATGATAGAGCCACTCCTTCACGAGCCACGGTTGAGATGTGTTCATGATACAGTGGTTCTGTCATGGCTCCGCTTAGTCAATAGAACGTGTCATGGAGGCGCAATATTAGTGCTGCGCAAGCACAGCGGCAAGCCCATGACAAAACTGGTCCGTTCTGAGGACAGCTCAGGCGATGCTCGTGACGGAGCGGCTCTGTCATGAGCATGGAAGGACTTAACAGGTGTTAAAAAAACCTGAGGGGTCTCTTCAAAGAGAGTGTTGGTTGTAATTTAAAGGGCACTTTAAAACACATTGTGGCAGCTTTATGTTGATGTTGCGTCTCTTTGCGCCACAATTTCGTCACTTTATTTAATACAATGATAGTGGAAATAATGTACCATATTTACAACGTTATGGATCTAGGAGATATGTCACATTCAAAAGCCCTGCACCATAAGGAAGTGTTCCTCTGAAGGAATGCGTCTTGAAAGTGGCTGACTGTAATCCATGAGATTTCACTCAGTGACTTTCAGGCCCATGCTGTTTCAAAACTGTGTATGTGCTTGAAGCAGGTGTAGGTATTGACGCAGCATTGTGAATATAGTGCACTGGTGAGCCTTGCTGGAGCTGCATCACACTTGCAATGTATTACTTTTTCAGCACACATGTGTTACGCATGTATGCTGTTTTTGTACCATGGTGCGCCACATTTTAAATGTGGCACACCATGGGTGACGGAGCACTAGCATACTGTGGTGCACATTAACTGGTGCATATCTAGGTATGAAGTAGTTAACATAAATCTGCCCCATAGGTTACAAATCTGCGTTTAGTAGAGTGTTCGGCCTTTGTAGTGTTATGTTTTTTCTGTTATTCAATGTAGATATGTAATATTGCAAGATTTTTGTCACGAAAAAGAAGCCATGAGTATTGGGTTTGTGAATGATTGCAAGCTTCTTAAAATTAAAAGCTACAACCATGGCATTGTTTAATATAGTATTGTAAATACTTATCTTTAACAATGATGAGAGAGTAAAAAAAGGTTAACCTGATGTTTTAAAGTTATTCACAGGCTTCTTTAGAGGAAGTGTTCTATATGATTGTAGCGTGGGTGTTTCACTTTTTTATACCTAAAAGAATGGAAAGGGGCGACCATTCGGTCCCCCCGAACGTATGGTTGGGTGCCTCGATCCTCCCGGGAAACCATTTTGGGCGGGGGGCGTGTCTCGGCTGGTATGCCGAAGCGGCGTAGCCGGGGAGCGCCTTTTCCCGCCCAAGAGGGGTTGTCCTAGACACCTACACCGAAGACCACGCCCAGTAGGCGTACCAGAGGAGGGTACACGCCCTCCCGCAGAAGAATAAATAGAGCGGGAATCCGAAGAAGCGTCCTCTTGTTCCTGTGCTCTGAAGGCTGCACCCACTCGTTGCTCGTGAGCCCTCGACGGAACAAGCAGCAATTTTGAGAACTTGTAATTCTTGTGTTTCTCTTTCAGTTATTCGAAGTCGAAGAGTCCAGGACCTCGTTGATCGTCTAGGAGCGGATACTCGAAACCATGGCTGGCAAGAAAGCAGAAAAGGGTTCCGAGACGGATAAGGTGCTACGCCTGTTGTCGAACTGGATGGCTTGCATGGACCGGAAACTCAGACAAGTCCAATCGATCGGTCGCGGTTTGACGGAGGTCAAAAAACAACTGGCTGCACTAAGCAATCCTGGTAACCCTAAGAAGGTAATAGGCCCGGCCTTGCCGGGAATCGTCCCCGAGGGTAGAGGGAAGCGGGTCAAGAAGAGGGCGGTTTCAGGGGAGGTTCCTGTCCCAGAGGTACCCCCGGCCGCCCCTGTCACACCGGCAGACAACCCGGTACCAATCCCAGACGCGGGTCAACCGATCCCGGTAGTGATTACCCCCCGCTAACGATGAAGAAATGCCTCCCGAATTGGCCGCCCAGTTGGCTGCATGGCTCAATAAAAAGGCAGGGGGTGCAGTGGCACCTGGAGACACGGCCGAAGAGGCCAAGCTACTAATCCAGCAATTGCGGCAGTCGAGAGATGCCGCAAAAGCGAATCTTCCTCTTGTTTCCCCACAGGTGGCACCGGTGGGACCTGCAGTTGGTCACGAGAAAACGGCGGGAACAACGACCGAACCGGGTAAGCTCGCTTTGCCAATGGCAGGGGAGGGCTCATTACCCTCAAGGCGGGAGAGGGTGGCACAGCACATCCCTATGGCCACAAAAGAGTTAATATGGGGAGACAAATATGTCAATATGTTTTCATTATTAACTGACCATCGCGAGATGGAATATGCTAAAACCCAGAAAGATTTGTGGCACCCGAGCGTGTGGCGCGTCAAGATGGCGGAATTCAGGGTGGATGAAACGGTAACGAATTGGGTGAAGGCCTTTGCGATATTTACTGCAGTTATGGGGGAACGTAAACCCGAGGTGTTAACTGAACTGTCTTGCTATCAAACTCGTATTATGGACTTTTATGCAATGTATGAGGGAGAGGAATGGAAAGTTTATGACATGAAATTCCGAAAAGCGAAAGAATATGATGCCTCTCTGACATGGGACTGCCTCGACTCGGTCTCATGGCATAAGCAACTCCTGCCAGGGGCGGCAGGTACATCCTCGCCGGGCGGGAGTGGGTCGGGGGTCTTTCGCCAAAAGCCCGCGGTGCCCTTTCGAGCAGGCGCCGGTGGCGATCACCAGCCGAAAACCGGCGGGAATGGCGGCAACTGGGGGGTCTGTTGGGGCTTCAATCGAGGCAACTGTAACAGACCGCAGGGAACATGTAGGTTCAAGCATGTATGTGCGGGCTGTGGGAACTCCTCACACCCAGAGAGTTCATGTAAATCGAAAAATAGCGGGACGGGAGGAAAAGGAGGCTCTAAGCAGGAGTGAGGTAGAACGTTGTGACCGATTGACTACACCCGCTGATCTCATGGCTATGACTCCTTGGTTAAACAGATACCCTGATCATGTATCCGCTGGGGTGTTGAGGAATGGATTCTTACATGGCTTCCACATCCCGGTGGGGGATTTTCGTGGGGACTCCTTCTGTAAAAAACAGTTATCGGTGCAGCACAACCCAAGCGTGGCAGAGAAGAAAATAGCAAAAGAAGTCAGCTTGGGGCGAGTGGCAGGGCCTTTCCATCGCCGGCCGGTGGCAGAATTCATCTGTTCCCCGTTAGGGGTTGTCCCGAAGAAAGACCCGGGGGAGTTTAGACTTATTCATAACCTGTCTGCTCCAAGGGGTTCCTCGGTGAACGAGGCCATTGACCCAGAAGTCTGTTCAGTACGGTACGCATCGTTCGATGAGGCCGTGGCCATGTTAAATCGCCTGGGCCCCGGGGCGCTGATGGCGAAATCAGATATCGAATCGGCGTTCCGGTTGCTCCCGGTACACCCACAGGATCAGCGCTTGCTAGGTTTTGCATTTCAAGGAAGTTATTACATGGATAAATGCATGCCTGTGGGTTGCTCCATTTCTTGTGCCTATTTTGAAATGTTCAGTTGTTTTTTAGAGTGGGCATTCACCGAGGCCACAGGGCATAGGCATGTTATGCACTATCTCGATGACTTCCTGTTCTTGGGATCAGCCGGCGATACGAGATGTGCGCAGGCGCTGCACGACTTCTGCATCCTCATGAGGGAGTTTGGAGTCCCACTGGCACCAGGTAAGACGGTTGGACCATTTACTTGACTGGAGTTTCTGGGAATTGAACTCGATTCTGTGGAGGGATGTTTCCGTTTACTGATGGAAAAGGTGGCCAAGTTTCGGGCTTTTTGTTGACGCAATGCCTTGGCAAGGAGAAAGTGACCCTGCACCAGTTACAACAAACAGTGGGTCAGCTTAACTTTGCCTTGAGGGTGATACCAATGGCCCGCCCCTTCTCACGCTCTATTGCACAAGCTTTGGTTGGTCTGAAAGAGGGACACCACCGTACGAGACTGTCGGCAGAGGTTCGCCAGGATATGCGCATTTTTGGTTGGCATTTCTGGCGGACTTCAACGGTCGAGTCGTGTGGAACAAGCCGCCAGCGTCTTCAGATGAACTAGGTCTGTGGACTGAGTCAGCGGGGAGCGCGGGAGTGGTGCCATCTTTGGTGATCGATGGTCGGCGCAAACATGGCCGACGTGGTGGCACTCCAGTGGTCTCACAGGTAACATTGGGTTCTTGGAGTTATTCCCCATTTGGGTTGCTCTGATGGCATGGCCAGACGACTTCAGGGACCGCTCAGTGGTGTTTTGGTCTGATAATATGACTGTTGTCGAATGCATTAACCAACAGGCAGCACGCTGCAAATGGATCTTGAGATTGTTGAAAGAAGTGGTGCTGCTTTGCATGAGACTAAATGTACAGTTCAGGGCGAAACATGTGCCAGGCGTACTGAATCATGCAGCTGATGCACTCTCTCATTCACATATGCAGGCGTTCAGGGGTTATCTGCCTACAGCGGACCTAGTGGCAGCACCATTCCCCGAAGCACTATAGCTAATCGGTGCCCCGGACTACAAGACCTCGTGGCAGCAAGCTTAGCCCCCAGGACAAGGAAGGCATACGAAGGAGCGTTTCGTTCCTATTGCACATTTTTGGGTCCAACAGGGAGTCAGAGCTGGGGTCAGGAGGAATCCTTCCTGGGGTTCCTGGTAGCGCTGCACAGAGAAGGCCGATCAGCGGCAACGGCCAGTAGGCATAGGGCGCCATTTCATTCATGGCACAGGTGCATGGCATAAGGGACCCAACGGAGTCCTATTTGGTTAAGAAGGCCCTTCGCGGCTGGCAGCGCCTCGAGGGTCGCAAGCAAGATGTGAGATGCCCGATTGGCTTACCCAGGTTGGCTTTACTTGTAGCAAAACTAGACGAGATGTGCTCCTCCCATTTCGAAGCAGTTCTGTTCCGGGCAGCTTTCGCATTAGCATTCCATGGGGCTGTGCGGGTGAGCGAACTGGTCGCAAGGAATAAGAAAGACGTTGAGGGAGGCTTATGCAGGGATCACGTCCAAATTAGGGGTGATTCGATGGTGGTCTCGATAGCCAGGTCCAAGACCGACCAGGGGGCTTTTGGGAATAGTGTTGTCGTGCAGCGCGCGCGAGGGTCCCCCACGTGCCCAATAAAGTGTATAGAGGAATACTTGGCACTAAGGGCGGCTACATGGGGGGGAGTTTGCTGAGGCACAAGGATGGCACCCCACTGACGAAGTTTCAGTTCCAGAGGGTGCTAGCATTGACAATCGCTACTGCGGGCATGGGCCCGTGCGATTTTGGGACCCACTCCTTTAGGATAGGGGCTGCTACTGAGGCTACAGCCAGGGGTCAGAGTGCGGAGGAAGTGAAACAGTTGGGACGATGGACCTCGAATTGCTTCAAAAGGTATGTGCGATTGCACATGTTGTAATGATCAATTGACATGCACTCACGCTTCTTGTCTTTTGTTTGAATTACAGTTTCGCGAGCCTGTCACGCGGGGCGGAATTTGCAGTCGACCCAGCACCAGGAGACCAGCGGTCAAGGATCACCGTCTGGAGAGAGAGTGGTATGGGTCGTGGGCCACTCATATGTGAGGCTCGCCGGGGACGTATTCGAAGCAGGTGACGCGATTCACGCAGCTGGGGAATACGGGTACAGAGTGGCCTTCCATGGGAAGGGCGGGCTCTGTTTTGACCAATTTGAATCATTTTTTGAGGGTCTCCTAGGGCAGAAAAGGTCACCGCCATCTGTAGTCATAGTACACCTGGGTGGCAATGGCTTGGTGACACTGGGTAGACGAGTGTTGTTTGAACAAATTTTGTCTGCTGTTAGCTGGTTGGCTAAAAGAATCCCGGGGTGCACGATTGCCTGGTCCCACATGATTCCCAGGAAGGTATGGCGGGGGGGCCTTTCGGTGTCAGCACTGAACCATTCGGTGAAAAGGGTTAACAATAAAATTGGTAAATTGTTTCGCTCTTCGCAGTTGCATAGCATTCCTCACGGGTGTATTCGGGGTGATCTCATGTATTTAAATGATGGGGTTCCCCTGTCTAGGGAGGGGAATGATTTACTCATAGGAGACTTCGTAGCATGGCTAAGGGGTTTGAGGAAGCATGACCTTTAGGAGGAGTTGGGGGGGCCGGATAGTCGGTCAACTATCCGGCCTGTGGCGGTAAGGTCATGATCGGTGAGCAGTAATTTCAAGGTCCCTAGAGGGGGGCGCCACCCACAACGGATGGGAGCGCCCAAGGGGAGGCGGCCATTGGCCCCTCCCACGGGTAGGCGGCACCCACTAAGGATGGGCCGCCTAGGGGGAGACGGCCATAGGCCCCTCCCAGGGGGGGAGGAGGCTATATGCCCCTCCTACTAATTTCCCGGGGGCCGGATATCCGCGACGGCGGATAGAGAGTGTGGGGATGGGGGGAGTCCACGCTGTCCTTCCTACAGATACCTCACACGGGAACTCGGACGACCTTTAAGATTGCGTCGAGTGGAAAGGGGGCCCCCACCACGACAAGGGAAGTTACAGTTGGCAACGAGGGTAGAGTCCTCTGCGCATGCGCCACTCACACGGTGAGGGCAAGAGTTTTTGGTAGTAGGGATCTGACACCGGTTAAGACCTTGCCGTTGGCCCTTAATGCTAGGATGTACAATTTTAATTTAGAATGTTTGCATTTGCAGGATGTTAGACTCGGCTAGGAAACCTTTGTATTAGAGATCTGTTAAGGTTAGCCAAAGATCATGTCTGCATCGAAATGTAATAAATGTAAAATTGTACATAATTATTAAACTTTTATTTAATGTTTTAAATTTTGTTTCATATTTTAATAAATACGGCCGGGAGGGTGACTCCCTCCCGCCTTCCAAAAGTTCAAACTTGTGTCCGACTTCTCCCATCCTTGGGGATTGTGTTGAGAGGGGGTGGCGGGCATCCCTGCCTTATAGAAAGGGGCGACCATTCGGTCCCCCCGAACGTATGGTTGGGTGCCTCGATCCTCCCGGGAAACCATTTTGGGCGGGGGCGTGTCTCGGCTGGTATGCCCGAAGCGGCGTAGCCCGGGCGCGCCTTTTCCCGCCCAAGAGGGGTTGTCCTAGACACCTACACTGAAGACCACGCCCAGTAGGCGTACCAGAGGAGGGTACACGCCCTCCCGCAGAAGAATAAATAGAGCGGGAATCCGAAGAAGCGTCCTCTTGTTCCTGTGCTCTGAAGGCTGCACCCACTCGTTGCTCGTGAGCCCTCGACGGAACAAGCAGCAATTTTGAGAACTTGTAATTCTTGTGTTTCTCTTTCAGTTATTCGAAGTCGAAGAGTCCAGGACCTCGTTGATCGTCTAGGAGCGGATACTCGAAACCATGGCTGGCAAGAAAGCAGAAAAGGGTTCCGAGACAGATAAGGTGCTACGCCTGTTGTCGAACTGGATGGCTTGCATGGACCGGAAACTCAGACAAGTCCAATCGATCGGTCGAGGTTTGACGGAGGTCAAAAAACAACTGGCTGCACTAAGCAATCCTGGTAACCCTAAGAAGGTAATAGGCCCGGCCTTGCCGGGAATCGTCCCCGAGGGTAGAGGGAAGCGGGTCAAGAAGAGGGCGGTTTCAGGGGAGGTTCCTGTCCCAGAGGTACCCCCGGCCGCCCCTGTCACACCGGCAGACAACCCGGTACCAATCCCAGATGCGGGTCAACCGATCCCGGTAGTGATTACCCCCGCTAACGATGAAGAAATGCCTCCCGAATTGGCCGCCCAGTTGGCTGCATGGCTCAATAAAAAGGCAGGGGGTGCAGTGGCACCTGGAGATGTGGTAAATAAGTTATCCCTAATCAATTTTTCCATATAATTATCAATACAAGACAGCTTATTAAAATGAGAGGCAGAGTCTGTGGTATCTGAGTCATACGGGCTTTAATATTATGCTTCGAAGCAAAGGATATCGGGTTCCATCACCACGCAGGTTCAGGAAGGGACATTCAACGTTTTATTAACATTACACATTATATATAGTAAATCGTTACACATGAATCCAATACAGGAGGCGTAACAGGTGAAAAGAGAGAGATAAGAACACATGTGCGTAAGAGGAGGCGTGAAAAGAGGCGTACACATGGGCGTGCACTGTACATGTCAGAGAAACGTCACAAGATACGTCACATGTGGGTGGATGCAAAGTGAGAAGTTGCAGAATCAGCAGAAACCCTTCGCCTATATGCGCGCGCAACTAGTATGACGTGAGACTGGGGGCTTTGACTTTAGTACTAGTGGAGAAGACTGGTGTCTGGAGCGTCAGGGCAACCTGTACCTATAGCATATCTGATATCTGTTGTTTGGAGGATGTAGTGTCTGAAGCAAAGGTCTCTCGGGCAGGGGCCTTTCAATACCGAATGCTAGTACATGCATACGTGTCTTGGTGCAATGCGCGGAGCCATGGGCCTACCATGGTAACGGGTTCAGTAAATCACTTGCAAGGAGGACAGGAAGGCCGGGCCCTTTGCTCGGCAGCCGGGAATATGTTTACCCATTTCACTAGACTGGAATGTGTTTTCGAGGAGGCTGAACAGATACCTGTAGGCAAAACATGAACTTGGCAGACAGTCCAGGCCGAGCCGGGCACCGCTGCGCTGGCAGAAGTAAGGCAGGGGTCAGGGATGCGTGCAGCTTTCGGAGACAGGAGAGATGAGGCAGAGATGCCTCGTTAAGGGCCTAGCTTGACTGAGTCAGGAAACATGGAGAAAACGTGTACGAATTTCAGAAGTGCACCACATAAAGACGGTGGCACCGTATGCTTAGGAACATATTTAACGGGATTTCTTGGCATGGTTGGATAGCTAACATGTTAAGGATGGACGCAAATGTATTTGCGTCTCTCTAGCATGTACAGAACGGAAGTTACACGACATACAAGGAACATGGGTGCATGGATAGGGTGCGAGTTGGGGGACACTTTGACTACCTGAGAATTTCTATTACCTCATTCCCTCCTTGGACCCTACTACACCCTTCAGGATATATCTATATTCATGAGACCATCTATCTGTTCATAGAGCATCATTTGTTCATCTTTCTTTATTCGGGAATGGGAACGTGTACTTGGACGGGGAATACAAACTGTGGCGCACAAGCCGCAAATCGCTGGCCCACATTGCAGACAGAGACAACAACTGAATACTATGGCCAATATTATTCCTAGGAACGATAGCAATTTCCATCCCCAGGCAGAGACCACACTCCAGAACCCACCGGACCAAGTCCAGGAGCCTGGATTCTGATGCATCTGATGGGCTATTTCATGAAGTCGAGTTATAGCCTTATACACAGATGGCGCGTTATTTGGAATAAAAACACAACGACTCTACAAGCCCCGCCCCTATCCGCCAAGATGACGTCAAGGACAAGGCGATTTTGAAGAACAACAGGTCTCATAGCGGACTGTTCCTCGGTCAGGTTACCTAAAGCAGAAGCAGTCTCGTTCACTACTGCTTCCAATGTTCTAGTCAATTTTTGAATTAGTTTACTATTTGAGAACGTGCCTATGAATGGAAAGAATCCTTTATTGAAGTCTATGTATTGTTCTAAAGTAGTTTCGGTCTGATCGACAATCGGGATTTTGATCTCCCTTCGATGTCTTACATGAACAAGATGTGAGTTTCTGTGATAATCAGGCGGGGCTAGAAAAACGGGTGGCAATAGGAACGCAATATAGCACGTCCCATCCTAATCCAATTTGAGACGTATATAGGCTATCTGACCACATATGAAATAAGAATGGCGAGAAGCTTTGAAAGTAGACTTTCCTTTATCACTGAAATCGACAACAGTATTACAATCACTGTGTCCTAAATGTACTGAGCCATTCTTTCTGACGCATAATTCACCTCTCACTGGTAAAACTGTAATAGACGGCAAGTCCGAATTAGTCTCGGACTGGATGTTCAGGATCATGAGGTTGAGGGAGAAGTTACCTAATACATACACTTCATTTTCTAGATCGGTCCTGGTCCTTTGTGGGAGACCGTCTGCATCTGGAAAACATGCCTTATTCATGACTGTATTCAGGTTCCCCCATATCCAATTGCCTTGGGAAACTTTGGACTTACTATCTAGGGAGGACATTAATGTAAACCATGCACCACACGAACCATTATGTGTGAACGGGTAAGGAAAGAGGGGCAGAGCTCCCTTGTACTTCTGATAGGGAGGGAGTCGGCCACATATCCAGCAATTGGTGGCATTGCTGGTTTGGTGAGAATGATGTAACATACGGATGAATGTATTGTTGCGCATTGCTAAACGATAGGACAATTCGTGGGGAGGCAGGTCGCTGAAAGTGTGCTCCATAGTGTCATTAAGGAAACGTGTACATTTGAATCAAGAGGAAAAAAAATGTGTAACATTAAGCTTATACAGATTATCGTAAGACTCAGAAGAAACATTGAGATCAAGGCGATGATGCATCCGCTGTGCAAAACTTTACAATGTTTTTTCCATTTCTTATTTCGCCTATCTCTCTGACTACTGGGGTCTATTCTATACATGTCAGAAACCTGTCTAACCGCTTCACCCAGGGGGACTTAAACAATTAAACTCTGTCTGACTTACTAGACCTCAGCTTCTCCCGATACTCCTCTTGGGGAGTTTTCTCTAGCAGGGGGAGTTTAGTATCAGTCTTTGGAGAGGAAAAGGGGCAGTCCTTAATAGGCAGGTCTGGACACAGTCCGTGAATCTTTTTTATGTGGCTGGAGTGCACCCAGCCCTTCCTGCCCTCCAATTTCACGGCAGTTCTTGTAGATAATAAAACCAACTTCGGCTGCTTCCATCTGGGTTCCAGCGGACTCTTCCGATCGAAATTCCGAATCAGTACAAGATCTCCTGGGCGGACTTCATGTGGCTTTACTTGGGTGTTGTCCGAAAGGCAGCCGCGACCTGTGAACAACAAGATTGTAGTGCAGACATCAAGGAGGCCTGGTAATCTGTCAGCATACTACTGTCAACATCAGTGATCCTACGGGGCATAGGCGTCCCCCACATATTTGGAGGCCTCCCAAAGACCACCTCATACGGGGATAGCCCTGTCCTGGAATGAGCTACCATTCGCATATAAAAGAGTGCAACTGGCAAGGCAACTATCCAATCTACACCTTTCTCGGTACAAATTTTGGCAAGACGGGTTTTCAGGGTCTGATTGTGTCTCTCTACGAGACCTGCGGCTTCAGGATGTCGGACACAGTGGAACTTCCACTGGTAACCTAACAAAAGTGAAACCTGTTTCATGAGCTCGGACGAGAATGGCTGTCCATTATCAGAGTACACAACACGGGGCAAGCCGTATCGTGGGAAAAATTCACGAACCAGCTGCTTGGCAGTGGTCGGGGCAGTGTAATCTGGGACTGGATATGCTTCTGTCCATCGGGAAAGAGCACATACGATTACGAGGACATACTTGAATCCTCGACATCGGTCCATCTGGATATAATCCATCTGGAGGACTTCAAAAGGATGGTCAGGAGGATGAAATCCACCCTGTTCCATGGGGACACCTTTTCCGGGATTGAACTGACAACAGATCATGCAAGTACGCACTTTCTGTTTTGCTGCTGCTCGTAAGTGTTTGTTATACCAGAGGTTCTGTAAGCTGTCTAACATGGCTTTCTCTCCTAAGTGTGCTGGACTATGTGCTGTGTTAATGATAATTTGAACCATAGAGTCGGGGAGGAACCATGTGGCCCTTCCCTTCGTCATCCATCCCTGATCTGTTTGGATCCCTCCTTGTTCAGTCCATTTCTTGATTTCGTCTGGTGTAGCATGTGTTTGTATGTTGAGTACATCTAGAATGGGATCCTTAACCGTCAGGCAATGTGTCAGTGTAGTCCTTGTCATGTCAGTCGGGATAACTGTCTGAGCTGTGAGTTTGGCTGTACGATGTGCCAGGTCGTTACCCTGGGAAATCCTGTCAGTGACTTTGGTATGTGCTTTGCATTTCATAATGGCTATGGCTGTAGGCAAGTGTATTGCTTCTAACAAGGCTTGAATGAGGGGACCATGCTGGATCTTGGTACCGTGAGAAGTTAGGAAACCTCTCTCTTCCCAAAGAACTCCGAAGTCGTGAACGACTCCGAATGCATATTGCGAATCAGTGTATATGTTTACTTTCTTGTTCTTGGCTAGTATACATGCTTGGGTCAAGGCTATAATTTCTGCAGCTTGAGCAGATAGTATGTCAATGCGATGTGTATCCAAAACTTCAGTTTCAGTGGTCACTGCATAGGCGGCCACTAACTCTCCTGTGTTTGTTCTCATACATGAACCATCCACATAAAGTGTCAGGTCTGGATCAGGTAAAGCAATATCTGTCAAGTCTTGTCGGGGCTTTGTTACTGTATTGATGACTTCAACACAGTCATGTGGTGCTGGATCTGTTGTGTTCGAGGGTAACAATGTGGCAGGATTAAGTATGTTGCAGCGTCTGATTTCTATGTGTGGCTGGAACAATGTCAGTTCATAACCTGTCAGTCGTGCTATGGTCAAGTGCTGAGTCTGAGTTCGGTTCAGAAGTACTTCCACGGAATGTGGAACCTGTACTGTCAAGGGATGTCCTAACACTATTGAATCGCTTTGTCTGATAGCTAGAGCTGTCGCTGCAACTGATTTTAAGCACGCAGGCAGAGCCTGGGCTACTGGATCCAATGTACTGGAAAAATAAGCACAAGGCTTATGGTGTCCTGCTTGATCTTGTGTGAGAACGGACAACGCTGTGCCATCGCGTTCCGTGACAAAAAGTGTAAAAGGTTTGCTGTAACATGGTGTCGCCAAAACTGGTGCTTGACATAAGGCTTTCTTCAAGTCATTAAAAGCTTGTGTGTGTTCCTGAGTCCAAGGGAGGACAGTCGAAGTCGCTGCCTCCTGTGTTGTCAACTGAATAAGTGGCTTGGCTAGAAATGCATATTGAAGAATCCATTGTCTGCAGTATGAAGTGAGGCCAATAAAAGCCCGTACTTCCTTTTGAGTCTTGGGTTGTGGCAGATGTGCTATTAACTGGATACGATCTGGTGTCAACTGTCTCCCCTCCTTGGACAGCAAGTGCCCAAGGTATACCACTTGCTGGGCACAGAATTGGAGCTTTGAAGGGGACACCTTGTGTCCCTTGTCGGCAAGGAAAAACAAGACTGTCAGTGACGCGCTCTCGCAGTCACGTTCGGTCCGTGCTGTGATCAATAGATCATCAACGTACTGCAGCAGAGCAGTGTCAGTAGGCATGTGAATACTGTCTAGTTGTCGTTTCAGGGCTTGGCTGTAAATACTGGGACTTTCCGTGAACCCTTGAGGTGCACGTGCAAATTTAAAACTTCGGCCATTTAATGAGAATCCGAACAAATATTGGCTTTCCGGGTGAATGGGAACACTAAAGAAAGCGTTCTTAAGATCCATTACAGTAAAGAACGCTGCTTCGGAATCAATGGCAGTCAGTAGTGACGAAATATCGGGGACCACTGGGTACTGTGGTACTATGCATTTGTTGAGTTCTCGGAGATCGATCACCAGCCTATAAACTGGAGGTGCATTTGGGTCAGTTCGTTTAAGAATCGGAATGATCGGAGAATTACATACATTGGAGTCAGTTTCTACGACTACTCCCTGAGCAATGAGTTCGTCAATTATTTTCAATAAGGCTGTTACAGCCTCGGGGGGCAATTTGTATTGTCGGATACGGGGTAGCACAACACCTTGCTTGAGTGTGACACGATAGGGAGTAATGTGCATACAACCTACATCAGTTGGACCTTGCGCCCATAAATGCTGTGGAACATTTTGCAATCTGACATCAAAATCTCTCAAAACATAATGACCCTTTGAGTCACGAAGGAACAGTCTCACTCCTTCCGGAGAACAACATATAACAGCTCCTAGAGCTTTCAGTGTTTTAATACCAAGCAGGTTTTCAGGACATGATTTGGTAAGCAATAAATCTGTAGTACGGGACAATGGACCAACTGCAAGGGGAACTGGCTGTGATACTTCATTAACAATAGGTTTTCCTGAAAATCCAAGGGAAACATTCTGTGAGCCTGAGAGGGGTGCCCCTGGAACCTCGTCATGACTAATGGTAGTTCTGCTCGCCCCCGTGTCAATCAAAAATTTTCTGTCTTTCCCTAATACCTGACTATGTACATAGGGACCATCTTGATCTACAGGAACCTCGATAAGGGGCAAGCCAACATCCCTCTCTAGGCTGTTTCATGTGTACTGCTGATAATCGGGGTAATCTGACTGTGCATACTGGTACATTTGGGACGTGACATGTTGAGTTGCAGCAATAGGTTGGGGTTGGGGTACAGCTACTGTCTGTTGCTGTACATGCTGTGGAGGTTGCGGATTCTGTGGAATATTCTGTTGAACGTGTTCTGGTCTAGGTGGGCGTGGTCTTTCTTTAGTTTTGCCGGTAGAAATATTGTGTCTGAGAACGGCACAATCACTTATATAGTGCCCTGGCTGCTTGCAATAATTGCAATTACCTTTAACTGGACCTGTAGAAGGACTAGTCTGTGTGTTCTGCGTGTTACCACCCTTCTGACCATTTGCTGGTACAGACTGGGCAACTAGTACTTTCATTTTCGTGTCTTTCATGCGTCTCTGTTCATGATCGTGTTCCTCTCTAATTCTGTTCTGGTGGTACTGTAACATCTGTAGCATTTGGGAAGGCGTATTAGCTTGCCATGTACTTTCTACCTTCAACACTCTGTTTTTAACCTGGGGCAAAGAATTCTCAACTAATTTGGTCACAAAAAGATGTGGGAAAGACTTGCTACTTGTTTTCAGGCCACTATTGATAATGAAACATTTCTCGAATCTCGAATAAAAATCACTAGTGTCTTCATCTTGTTTCTGTTTGCAGGCTGAGATCGCATCCCAGTCTTCCTTTTAACTGTCAATAATCTAGGCAAAACCTGTACTAGTAATCCTGGTAGTGCTTTAGCTTTATCCCCAAGACCTAGACCTGGGGTACGTCTATTTTCCTCGTTTTCTAATTCAGTCCAAATAATCTTTTTATCTCCCACCTCCCATTCTTTTTCTTTCAGTTTTTCGTATATCCCTGCTGGCAACAATAGTTTTAGCATTTTAAGAATATCGGGATACGTATAATCTCCCATAAGTAACATGTCTTTTAATTCACGGTGGAAGCCTGCAGGATCTTTATCGTGACAAGGTACTATTTTCTTCATTTCCAATAATTCCATTTTAGTCAAAGGAGTGTATACGAACACGCGTTCAAGTGTATCATCTGGCTTCCGAATTGGATGTACTTCTCGTAAGGGGTTCTGTCTATCTAAGTGATATGGCTGTCTTACTGGGGGTGGAACGGAAACAAGACGTGGAGTCAGGAAAGTTCTATATTTGTGACGCTGTTCTAGAATAATATCAATTAAATCAGTACCTAGGCCTCTCCATCTTCTCAGGAGTAAATCTTGCAATAAATTATACAATGGACCTGGATCGGATTGCTGATTTTCATATGAAGTGATGAGATGTTGGGTCATGTATATACCAGCCAGTCGCTGTTCTTCTGGAGTAAGGCTTAAAAATGTTTGCACTACTAAGTCATCGTTATATATACTGTCATCCCCGGCCCATTGGACTGCTGACCGGGCTAGTTCTTTATCACGTAAGGTATTAAGTTCATGATAACCTATTCTTTCCTTCAATATTTTATCAGTAACTTGAAAAACATGTTCAAGAGAACATTGCTCTGGTATCGGGGAAAGGAATAATTTTTTGTTTTCTGAACGAACGGATCTGTCAAAGGTTCTATCAGAAGGATACTGTGTAGGGAGTTTCACTCTACCTACGTACGCTATTGTACCCGGAGTCTGATTCTCTAATGGTGTTTCTATTTCTTCCTCCTCTGAGGATTCATTCTCGTCCGACCCGGCTTCAGCCTTCTGTCTTGTATGTATTGCTACTATTTCCTTACGAATCTTTCTGGTCATGGCATCTATACACGTTTGTTTATCGTGCTTACAATCTGCAATATTTTGACCCCATTTTGTCAGTACATCCATCTCTTCCTGAACAACACCTGTCTGATCTTGTTCCCTTATCAAACAATTAATCAAGAATCGTAATATAAAACCTTGTGTCTCAACTTTCTGATATGCCATGGCTTCATGAATACATTCTGGTCTTTCACCTGTCCTAATAAAATGATATATTTTGTCTAGATGTTCTGGCATTTCTGGTAATAACATCAGATAATCTGTAACACGTCGTAAACGTAACAAAGCTAACATCATGTCTTTGGTCTTGCCTGGTACTGGATCATATCTACAATCAGTAAGATACTGTTTAAGTTTTTCTTGAGGCATCGTTTTCGGAGTACGCTGTGATGCTAAGTCTCTCATTGTCACTCGATGTAATTGTGGCGGGGTGTGAAATTGGCCCCCTGCGACACCTCCTGAAGCAGAACCATGAGCATGACTTGACGTCATGGTGTGTGGGGGAGGTACATGTGTCGGGGACTGACTCTGGGTCGCATCTGTCGAAAAAGGATTATGAGGGCCGGTAGTAGGGGAACCAATAGCAGGAGAAGTGATAGTATGTGCGGGAAGTGAATCTTGGCGTGGAGGGGTCGTGGCTAAAGCAGCCGGAAATTGCTGCGGTCCATTATTAGCTGGTTGTACGGGTACATTGGTATACTCTGGGGCTACATCATCTAAATAGGAAGAAAGGAAAATGTCTGCTGCGGTCTTTTTGCGACGGAGTTGGGTCGGGACCAATGGTGGTGGCAAGCTACGGGGTACTTCCGGGGTCGCCTTGATCAGGCCCTCGGTTAAAACTGGATGCATGCCTGTAATGAGTACATTTCTTTGGTGGTCTAATTGTTCTGATCTGACCTGTTCTCCTTCTTCTATTAACTCTTTTTTTTTGGCTTTTTCGGATTCTTCTCTACTTCTCTTGGCTTTCCTGAGTTCTTTTTCTGTACGTCTATGCGATTCTTTACGCCACAATTCTATGGCATCTTTCTGGGATTGTCTGGATTTCTTTTTCCATAATGCTTCTTCTACTCTCATGATGCACTCGGCATCCCATGTCCCTGAGGCAGGCCATCTAAACTTCTCTTCCAGATTCTTGGTGTACTCCACCCATAAGTCTAAATACAGCACAGCATCTAAGCCGTGTTTGTGGTACATAAAATATCCTGGAGTGTCCCTAGGTGGGACGGGAATTGCTTCTTCTAGTAACCCTTTCCTAGTACCTATCTGACGGAACTTAGAAAACAGCGGCATGGCCGAATTACTTTAAACGTAGACACAGTAAAACACAATAATGAATAGCAAAACAGTCACTCATACCACAACATTGAAACATATTGCAAACATGATATCTGATACATAAAAAACACATAAGAGCCAAACGGAAAACGTGAGTTGCAACACTAGATACTGGATCTCTGAATTACTAGACTAGATGCACTGCTAAAACAGTACAGACCGGTCCCATAAAGAGACACGTCGGACCGTATCCACCTAAGTGAACACGTAGGGACCAGGCCTGTGTACCCAGACCTGTCTTTACCGAGCACAAATTAATGAACCCGTCTAGATGCGTTCCCAACAACGGTACTCACCGGGAAGCAAGAAACTGAAGGCCTCTGAACGGAAACTGGACTGGACTGGACTGCGTCAGGTGACGATTCTCCTACGCATGCGCTTCGGAACAGGTGGGCCTCTGGACACCTCGGACCTTGCTCTCTCGACTAGGGCTCTGGTCGGGATCCTCCGCATTCCTCACCGCCTCGTCTGGACGCCGGACCGCAGTCTCCGTCTCCCTCGTGGACCCGAGGGAAGATAGCGGGAAAACCCGCAACGTGCACGGTTTCCGTCGGGGTTATGGAAGGGGGCAAAGGCCGCGTGACTTCACCGGCGAGTGGGGAAGGGGGGGTCTCTGTTCGGGCGACAAATTATGTGGTAAATAAGTTATACCTAATCAATTTTTCCATATAATTATCAATACAAGACAGCTTATTAAAATGAGAGGCAGAGTCCGTGGTATCTGAGTCATACGGGCTTTAATATTATGCTTCGAAGCAAAGGATATCGTGTTCCATCGCCACGCAGGTTCAGGAAGGGACATTCAACGTTTTATTAACATTACACATTATATATAGTAAATCGTTACACATGAATCCAATACAGGAGGCGTAACAGGTGAAAAGAGAGAGATAAGAACACATGTGCGTAAGAGGAGGCGTGAAAAGAGGCGTACACATGGGCGTGCACTGTACATGTCAGAGAAACGTCACAAGATACGTCACATGTGGGTGGAAGCAAAGTGAGAAGTTGCAGAATCAGCAGAAACCCTTCGCCTATATGCGCGCGCAACTAGTATGACGTGAGACTGGGGGCTTTGACTTTAGTACTAGTGGAGAAGACTGGTGTCTGGAGTGTCAGGGCAACCTGTACCTATAGCATATCTGATATCTGTTGTTTGGAGGATGTAGTGTCTGAAGCAAAGGTCTCTCGGGCAGGGGCCTTTCAATACCGAATGCTAGTACATGCATACGTGTCTTGGTGCAATGCGCGGAGCCATGGGCCTACCATGGTAACGGGTTCAGTAAATCACTTGCAAGGAGGACAGGAAGGCCGGGCCCTTTGCTCTGCAGCCGGGAATATGTTTACCCATTTCACTAGACTGGAATGTGTTTTCGAGGAGGCTGAACAGATACCTGTAGGCAAAACATGAACTTGGCAGGCAGTCCAGGCCGAGCCGGGCACCGCTGCGCTGGCAGAAGTAAGCAGGGGTCAGGGATGAGTGCAGCTTTCGGAGACAGGAGAGATGAGGCAGAGAGGCCTCGTTAAGGGCCTAGCTTGACTGAGTCAGGAAACATGGAGAAAACGTGTACGAATTTCAGAAGTGCACCACATAAAGACGGTGGCACCGTATGCTTAGGAACATATTTAACGGGATTTCTTGGCATGGTTGGATAGCTAACATTTAAGGATGGACGCAAATGTATTTGCGTCTCTCTAGCATGTACAGAACGGAAGTTACACGACATACAAGGAACATGGGTGCATGGATAGGGTGCGAGTTGGGGGACACTTTGGCTACCTGAGAATTTCTATTACCTCATTGACACGGCCGAAGAGGCCAAGCTACTAATCCAGCAATTGCGGCAGTCGAGAGATGCCGCAAAAGCGAATCTTACTCTTGTTTCCCCACAGGTGGCACCAGTGGGACCTGCAGTTGGTCACGAGAAAACGGCGGGAACAACGACCGAACCGGGTAAGCTCGCTTTGCCAATGGCAGGGGAGGGCTCATTATCCTCAAGGCGGGAGAGGGTGGCACAGCACATCCCTATGGCCACAAAAGAGTTAATATGGGGAGACAAATATGTCAATATGTTTTCATTATTAACTGACCATCGCGAGATGGAATATGCTAAAACCCAGAAAGATTTGTGGCACCCGAGCGTGTGGCGCGCTAAGATGGCGGAATTCAGGGTGGATGAGACGGTAACGAATTGGGTGAAGGCCTTTGCGATATTTACTGCAGTTATGGGGGAACGTAAACCCGAGGTGTTAACTGAACTGTCTTGCTATCAAACTCGTATTATGGACTTTTATGCAATGTATGAGGGAGAGGAATGGAAAGGTTATGGCATGAAATTCCGAAAAGCGAAAGAATATGATGCCTCTCTGACATGGGACTGCCTCGACTCGGTCTCATGGCATAAGCAACTCCTGCCAGGGGCGGCAGGTACATCCTCGCCGGGCGGGAGTTGGTCGGGGGTCTTCCGCCAAAAGCCCGCGGTGCCCTTTCGAGCAGGCACCGGTGGCGATCACCAGACGAAAACCGGCGGGAATGGCGGCAAGCGGGGGGTCTGTTGGGGCTTCAATCGAGGCAACTGTAACAGACCGCAGGAACATGTAGGTTCAAGCATGTATGTGCGGGCTGTGGGAACTCCTCACACCCGGAGAGTTCATGTAAATCGAAAAATAGCGGGACGGGAGGAAAAGGAGGCTCTAAGCAGGAGTGAGGTAGAACGTTGTGACCGATTGCCTACACCCGTTGATCTCATGGCTATGACTCCTTGGTTAAACAGATACCCTGATCATGTATCCGCTGGGGTGTTGAGGAACGGATTCTTACATGGCTTCCACATCCCGGCGGGGGATTTTCGTGGGGACTCCTTCTGTAAAAACCAGTTATCGGTGCAGCACAACCCAAGCGTGGCAGAGATGAAAATAGCAAAAGAAGTCAGCTTAGGGCGAGTGGCAGGGCCTTTCCATCGCCGGCCGGTGGCAGAATTCATCTGTTCCCCGTTAGGGGTTGTCCCGAAGAAAGACCCGGGGGAGTTTAGACTTATTCATAACCTGTCTGCTCCAAGGGGTTCCTCGGTGAACAAGGCCATTGACCCAGAAGTCTGTTCAGTACGGTACGCATCGTTCGATGAGGCCATGGCCATGTTAAATCGCCTGGGCCCCGGGGCGCTGATGGCGAAATCAGATATCGAATCGGCGTTCCGGTTGCTCCCGGTACACCCACAGGATCAGCGCTTGCTAGGTTTTGCATTTCAAGGAAGTTATTACATAGATAAATGCATGCCTATGGGTTGCTCCATTTCTTGTGCCTATTTTGAAATGTTCAGTTGTTTTTTAGAGTGGGCATTCACCGAGGCCACAGGGCATAGGCATGTTATGCACTATCTCGATGACTTCCTGTTCTTGGGATCAGCCGGCAATACGAGATGTGCGCAGGCGCTGCACAACTTCTGCATCCTCATGAGGGAGTTTGGAGTCCCACTGGCACCAGGTAAGACGGTTGGACCATCTACTTCACTGGAGTTTCTGGGAATTGAGCTCGATTCTGTGGAGGGATGTTTCCGTTTACCGATGGAAAAGGTGGCCAAGTTTAGGGCTTCATTGACGCAATGCCTGGGCAAGGAGAAAGTGACCCTGCACCAGTTACAACAAACAGTGGGTCAGCTTAACTTTGCCTTGAGGGTGATACCAATGGCCCGCCCCTTCTCACGCTCTATTGCACAAGCTATGGTTGGTCTCAAAGAGGGACACCACCGTACGAGACTGTCGGCAGAGGTTCGCCAGGATATGCGCATTTGGTTGGCATTTCTGGCGGACTTCAACGGTCGAGTCGTGTGGAACAAGCCACCAGCGTCTTCAGATGAACTAGGTCTGTGGACTGAGTCAGCGGGGAGCGTGGGAGTGGTGCCATCTTTGGTAATCGATGGTCGGCGCAAACATGGCCGACGTGGTGGCACTCCAGCGGTCTCACAGGTAACATTGGGTTCTTGGAGTTATTCCCCATTTGGGTTGCTCTGATGGCATGGCCAGACGACTTCAGGGACCGCTCAGTGGTGTTTTGGTCTGATAATATGACTGTTGTCGAATGCATTAACCAACAGGCAGCACGCTGCAAATGGATCTTGAGATTGTTGAAAGAAGTGGTGCTGCTTTGCATGAGACTAAATGTACAGTTCAGGGCGAAACATGTGCCAGGCGTACTGAATCATGCAGCTGATGCACTCTCTCGTTCACATATGCAGGCGTTCAGGGGTTATCTGCCTACAGTGGACCTAGTGGCAGCACCATTCCCCGAAGCACTATAGCTAATCGGTGCCCCGGACTACAAGACCTCGTGGCAGCAAGCTTAGCCCCCAGGACAAGGAAGGCATACGAAGGAGCGTTTCGTTCCTATTGCACATTTTTGGGTCCAACAGGGAGTCAGAGCTGGGGTCAGGAGGAATCCTTCCTGGGGTTCCTGGTAGCGCTGCACAGAGAAGGCCGATCAGCGGCAACGGCCAGTAGGCATAGGGCGGCCATTTCATTCATGGCGCAGGTGCATGGCATAAGGGACCCAACGGAGTCCTTTTTGGTTAAGAAGGCCCTTCGCGACTGGCAGCGCCTCGAGGGTCGCAAGCAAGATGTGAGACGCCCGATTGGCTTACACAGATTGGCTTTACTTGTAGCAAAACTAGACGAGATGTGCTCCTCCCATTTCGAAGCAGTTCTGTTCCGGGCAGCTTTCGCATTAGCATTCCATGGGGCTATGCGGGTGAGCCAACTGGTCGCAAGGAATAAGAAAGATGTTGGCGGAGGCTTATGCAGGGATCACGTCCAAATTAGGGGTGATTCGATGGTGGTCTCGATAGCCAGGTCCAAGACCGACCAGGGGGCTTTTGGGAATAGTGTTGTCGTGCAGCGCGCGAGAGGGTCCCCCACGTGCCCAATAAAGTGTATAGAGGAATACTTGGCACTAAGGGCGGCTACATGGGGGGGGAGTTTGCTGAGGCACAAGGATGGCACCCCACTGACGAGGTTTCAGTTCCAGAGGGTGCTAGCATTGACAATCGCTGCTGCGGGCATGGGCCCGTGCGATTTTGGGACCCACTCCTTTAGGATAGGGGCTGCTACTGAGGCTACAGCCAGGGGTCAGAGTGCGGAGGAAGTGAAACAGTTGGGACGATGGTCCTCGAATTGCTTCAAAAGGTATGTGCGATTGCACATGTTGTAATGATCAATTGACATGCACTCACGCTTCTTGTCTTTTGTTTGAATTACAGTTTTGCGAGCCTGTCACGCGGGGCGGAGTTTGCAGTCGACCCAGCACCAGGAGACCAGCGGTCAAGGATCACCGTCTGGAGAGAGAGTGGTATGGGTCGTGGGCCACTCATATGTGAGGCTCGCCGGGGACGTATTCGAAGCAGGTGACGCGATTCACGCAGCTGGGGAATACGGGTTCAGAGTGGCCTTCCATGGGAAGGGCGGGCTCTGTTTTGACCAATTCGAATCATTTTTTGAGGGTCTCCTAGGGCGGAAAAGGTCACCGCCATCTGTAGTCATAGTACACCTGGGTGGCAATGACTTGGTGACACTGGGTAGACGAGTGTTGTTTGAACAAATTTTGTCTGCTGTTAGCTGGTTGGCTAAAAGAATCCCGGGGTGCACGATTGCCTGGTCCCACATGATTCCCAAGAAGGTATGGCGGGGGGGCCTTTCGGTGTCAGCACTGAACCATTCGGTGAAAAGGGTTAACAATAAAATTGGTAAATTGTTTCGCTCTTCGCAGTTGCATAGCATTCCTCACGGGTGTATTCGGCGTGATCTCATGTATTTGAATGATGGGGTTCACCTGTCCAGGGAGGGGAATGATTTACTCATAGGAGACTTCGTAGCATGGCTAAGGGGTTTGAGGAAGCATGACCTTTAGGAGGAGTTGGGGGGGGCCGGATAGTCGGTCAACTATCCGGCCTGTGGCGGTAAGGTCATGATCGGTGAGCAGTAATTTCAAGGTCCCTAGAGGGGGGCGCCACCCACAACGGATCGGAGCGCCCGAGGGGAGGCGGCAATTGGCCCCTCCCACGGGGAGGCGGCACCCACTAAGGATGGGCCGCCTAGGGGGAGACGGCCATAGGCCCCTCCCAGGGGGGGAGGAGGCTAGATGCCCCTCCTACTAATTTCCCGGGGGCCGGATATCCGCGACGGCGGATAGAGAGTGTGGGGATGGGGCGAGTCTACGCTGTCCTTCCTACAGATACCTCACACGGGAACTCGGACGACCTTTAAGATTGCGTCTAGTGGAAAGGGGGCCCCCACCACGACAAGGGAAGTTACAGTTGGCAACGAGGGTAGAGTCCTCTGCGCATGCGCCACTCACACGGTGAGGGCGAGAGTTTTTGGTAGTAGGGATCTGACACCGGTTAAGACCTTGCCGTTGGCCCTTAATGCTAGGATGTACAATTTTAATTTAGAATGTTTGCATTTGCAGGATGTTAGACTCGGCTAGGAAACCTTTGTATTAGAGATCTGTTAAGGTTAGCCAAAGATCATGTCTGCATCGAAATGTAATAAATGTAAAATTGTACATAATTATTAAACTTTTATTTAATGTTTTAAATTTTGTTTCATATTTTAATAAATACGGCCGGGAGGGTGACTCCCTCCCGCCTTCCAAAAGTTCAAACTTGTGTCCGACTTCTCCCATCCTTGGGGATTGTGTTGAGAGGGGGTGGCGGGCATCCCGGCCATATGCATTCTGTATGCTGTAGCAGGAGGAGTACTACATACTAGAATATTCTTCAGTGCTGATTTTCATTTTGTAAGTGGTATTGAGACCAACACAGAACTTCAATGGATCGGAGGGGCTGTTCCTGTGCATCTGGAGGACTGCCAAGCCGCTGCAGCAGTGGGAGTGAGGCCTCTCAGAGGGGCGCAGTGAGCTCCTTTTGATGCTCACAATTGCAGATAACAGGGTAGAGATGTCCGTGGAATTTATGGATGGTTAGTCACACTAGAGTGTGCGCGGCGCCCCTAGCACCTCATTACGGCACACAGGGGAGCCGCGTTGCACAGTTTGAGAATCAGAGACTTAGGAGATAAACCTTCATAATAGCAAGGCCTCTAAGCGATAAAAATCGCCGGTGCTCTGCGTTAAAAATATCACTGCTATCGGTGGTATTTTCCACGGTGTTAGTGCTTCAACATCAATGGGAACACATATGTGATAGAAAATCCTGTAACAGCCTCAGTATTTCACATTATCGCGTGAAAACAAAAGTTGTTTTCACACAGTAATGTGTTCCTTATAATTAAGGGACGGGGTGGATTTAGTTTTATTTACTACACTCTTATGTTAACGATGTCGAATGTTTGATTAGAGGAGGCTTTAACAGTTTTGCGATAAACTTTTTCTCGCAACGCCTCTTTTTGTGATAGGGTGTTTTGCCCTCCAACCACATTTTAAATGTGCTTTGACCTACGCCCACTTTGCATGTTACTTTCTTAGTATACGTAACATATGCAAAGTGGTCTTACGGCAGACGATGTAATGCCGTTTTCAAGAAGGTGCAGCAGAATATTTTCAGGGATAGGTAAAACATTAACAACGCTTTTATCGGCAGAAAACTGCAGATATCGTGGCGATAACGGCGTTGATAATATGCTTTATGAATTGCAATTGAATCTAATGTTAGATGTAAAGCAAGTAACGTAGGTTTCGGTTGCAATTCATACATCATATTGTGAAGGCTATTATCGTCGTTTTATCGGCAGTGTCCTGTGGATGAAATCGATGATAATGTATTACGTGTCCTTCATAATATTCTGAAGTGTCGTCGCTTTTTTGCATAATTGTCCTGAAAAAAATGAAATGAAGAAATGTATCTTTTCTCGGGGCATTTATGACTCTCAATTTTTAGTTTAATAAGAATGAGGCTCTGCTCTCCGTACAGAAGAATTTCTCCACACTCGTTGCATTTCATGTGCACCTTCGCAAGATATGGTCTCAAGTCCATCTCAGCACTCGATGGAGATACAGGTCGTCGAGCAGAAGATGTGCTGGCCAACTCTGATGGTAATAGCGTGGCCAGGGCTCTTGTCGATGCCTGTGCATATTCCACAGGGTGCACTTGTTTGACATGCCGCACCATGGTATGTATGGAAAAGGAATATTTTTTTGTTGGATTTCCTCTTGAGAGAACTGATTTGCATATCGTGCAGGTTACTTTTGGAGCATTCACTTTCTTTTGTTCTTCAGGATAAGTGAAAAATTGCCAAATAAAAGATTCCTTTTTTCTTTTAAAAGGTAGTCGCTCATTTCCTTCAGATTCGGAAGATGAATGCGGAACGGCAGCCATTTCAGCAAAGTCTTCCGAAAGATGTTGGACGTTGTTCTCTCTTGAGAGTAGAAAAGATAGTGAGGGAAGTCAGTGGAGTGCTCCATGTAAATTGCAGAATATAAACTACTAAGAACCAATTGGAAGTGTTGTTTTCAAGTCACATGACTTCACATGCGCGTCTCAGGACGTGTACGCGGTGACAGTATCTGGTCACGTACGTCATTTGGAAGTAGCGGTCTAATTCAGCGAAGTTTCAAAACATGAAAAGGAGTAAATCCAAACACATCCGGATTTTATATATCTTCTGAGCTCGATTCAAGCATACAATTGTTAAACTATAAAACCTTTTATATTTTTAAAAAAAATACAAGGTGTGTACATTCGGTCACGTACGAAAGTTTAAAAAGACATTCGGCTCCATTTAATAAAAATTTTCATAATAATAAAAAAGAAGCCTAGGTTTAGTCTTTTTGACGTACTATAAGTTCTTTGATGGGTCTATGAAGAAATTCAATAAGTTCAAATTGCAAAGTTTTCACGAAATATATAGGTGGGTGCGCGCACTCGGTCGCGCACGAAAGCCTGGAAAGGCGATATCCATTTTATTGACAACTGTTGCCGAGAGTGCGCGCACCGGGTCGCGCACGAAAGTTTAGAAAGGCTATTTTTATTTACAGACAAATTTTAATGCGTTCAAAATAAGGTAAGGTACAGACTTTCTAATTCTGTACCGCTTTACAAGGAGTCTCTATGCAACTTGAACAGTCAAGAAAACGGCTTGTTTCCGAAAAAAATATTGCCAGAACTTTATTGACAAAAGTATAGGTTGCATTCACGAGATACTTCTGAATTAGCTGCCACGATCAAGTGTTCTCAGAATCAGGTGATGCTATATGGGGTCCACCTCCAGACTGCCCTATGCTCAGAATTTCAACTACACTGAGCATAAAGTAATCAGGCGAGGGAAAAAAGGGAGAACCGGGACAGGACTGGAACAGGACGGGAGGCTGTAAAGAGAAACAACAGAGAAATACCAGCATTAGTACAAAACAATACTAACTACTCTCCAATGTTCTCGCTAGGACACCACCTACCATGGATGCTAACTACAATCTCTTCTTCTCCCTCTTGGTAGGTAGTGAATAACCTAAATCCATGAAAACCTATATTCTGGAATGCAAGAAAGAAAATTAGCATTCAACCACGCTATCACTCAGCCCAAACCTTCCTCCTTCCGTAACACTGTCACACACACCTTCCAGCCTTCCTGGTGATTCCCATAAAAATTCCCCAATAGTGCAAAGTGTTCAAAAGAATTAACAAAAATGTCAATCGTGCTCTCCAAAAATCTTCTTAGTGTAGAACCAAAGAAACCTTGTCCAAAGACAGTCTTATAAACTCTCAGTTCAAAAAAGCCGAATTCCAAATGTTATTATTGCAAAATGGTTTCGCCACAAGTTCAAGGTATCAGAAAGAGTTCTCAAATGCTTTGGCAAGCACCACAGTTCCACACCCAGATTGTAACTCACGGACTCCGGTATCGCGGAATGAATCCAACTCCGCCCGATCCCTGGACTCCGCTAACACCAGCCGGTGCTAGAACAGCGTGCAACAGCCGTTACACGCTCTGAAGAGAAGCCGCCGCTTCCCAATCCTTCTGTTCTCTCAGCCGAGAAAACTCCGATAACTGCGAGGAGCAGCAGAAGACTCAAACACTGCTCTTCGCGCAAGTACGCCGGACCAAGGACTTCCGGCACACTCAGGTTTCAGTAAAAGCGTACGGCAGCCGCCGCACACTGACTTTTCCTTGAGAGAGAACTCCGCCTGGATGGAACGCCACCAAGCGGGAATCACAAATGTTCCAAGCTCCGAAATACTGGTCAAAATCACGTACACAGTTCACCAGTACTCAGGTGCCTATATAGACTCTGACTCCTCCCTCTGTGCTAGGCTTTCTGGGGCATGTAGTTCTTTATTTTATATACAAAGTTTTTATATATATAAGTCCACCCAGAATCAGAACCATGACAGTATATCCCTCTTTACCAGCGCCGATTGGCCCCTGGCTTTCTTGGATGACTCGCAAAGAAACGGCGGATTGCTACAGGAGCATGTACCCCCGAGCTTGGCTCCCATGAATCATCCTCTGCGGTATACCCTTTCCAGGACACCAGAAACCACAGTCTTTTCTGCCTGAAACGAGAGTCCAATATCTTGCGCACTTCATACTCCAGATTCCCATCGCGCATCACTGGCGGAGCGGCCTTCCTGCGCGCAGCAAGGGCAGGTTTCAACAAGCTACAATGGAAGACAGGATGAATACGTAATGACGCTGGAAGCTTTAGTTTGTATGCTACCGGATTCACCCGTCTCACCACCGGGTATGGCCCAATGTATCGGGGATGGAACACGCTCCGGAATCTAAAACGGATGTTTTTCGTTGAGAGCCATACTCTATCACCCACCTTATACACTGGCCCTTCCTTCCGATGTTTGTCTTCCCATTGTTTATACGATTCCTTTGCTTTATCCAAAGATGCCTGCACCTTCCGATGGATTTTTAACAGTGCCTTCACCTGGCCAGCCACTGTAGGATGATTAGCCACATCACAAGGTATGCTTACAGGTAAGATATTAGCGTTGAAACCTGAATTAGCCCGAAAAGGTGTTTCCCCAGTAGAACAATGCCAAGCATTGTTATAAGACAGTTCGGCTAACCACAATAATGAAACCCAGGACTCAGCAGCTTCATCTGCATAGCATCGTAGATATTTCTTTAATGTTTGGTTCAGCCTCTCAGTCTGACCATCAGATTGAGGATGGAAGCTGGTCGATAGGGCCGCTGAGATGTTCAAGGCCTTACACCAAGTACGCCAAAACCTGGCCTCAAACTGCGGACCCCTATCTGAGATGATAACCTGCGGAACCCCATGAAGTCGAACCACCTGGGTTAGGAGCAACTGAGCTGTTTGCGACGCTGAGGGCAGATTCCTACAGGGGATAAAATGTCCCATCTTGGTGAGACTATCCACCACTACTAAGATGGCGTCATGTCCCTTATCCATAGGCAGTCCTGCAACGAAATCCAAGCTAATCACCTGCCATGGCCTTGAAGGTGTTGGTAATGGCATAAGCAACCCTGCCGGTTTCGATGGAATATTCTTGGCCCTCGCACAGGTCTCACACTGGTTCACTCACTGTCTTACATCCCGAACCAGTCCTTCCCACCAGAAATGTCTCTGCACCTCATGGACCGTCTTTTGATGACCCTGATGACCGGCCATGAGGGCATTATGGCACCAATTAAAAGCCATCAGACGTAGGTCATGGCTTGGTAGAAATAGCCTGTTCTGCACCATAGGTAAACCATGTTTGAGATATCGAGGACCAGCCCCCGCTGCCCACTCCTTCCATTGTTGCGGGGTGCGCTGTTTAGCTACCACCTCCAAAAACTGTTCCACCTGGATGGCGCATACCACTACTTCTGGTGATAGGATAGGCTTGGGATCCGTTTTTCTATCACTATCCGTATTTAGACACCTTGACAGCGAGTCTGCCTTTCTGTTTTCCACTCCTGGACGAAAGGTGATGGTGAACTCAAACTCTGCAAAAAACAGCATCCAGCGCATCTGCCGTTGAGACAAATGCCTGGCTGTTTTCAAATACACCAAGTTACGGTGGTCGGAATACACTGTCACTGGATGGTTACCTCCCCACAGATAATGCCTCCACTCCTGAAAGGCCTTCTTCACTGCCAACAGTTCTTTCTCGGCAATGGTATAGTTACCTTCAGCTGGGTTAAGTTTTTTCGAAAGAAATGCCACTGGGTGTAACAATCCGGTTGTACGCTCTCTCTGAGATAGCACTGCCCCAATGGCCACATCCGAGGCATCGGCTTCAACAATGAACGGCACATCCATCTGTGGATGCATAAGTACTGGAGCTGAACTAAATGCCTTCTTAAGATGTTCAAAGGCTTCCCCAGCTTCATTGTCCCATTTAAATGTCACTCCTTTCTGTAACAGGCGGGTGATAGGCGCAACCAACTGGGAAAAATGTGAGATAAATCTCCTATAATAATTGGAGAACCCCAGGAAGCACTAAATATCACGAACATTCAAAGGAACCGGCCACTCCAAAACAGCCCTCACTTTCCGATCAGCCATTCTGAACCCCCTAGGGTTAAGGATCACTCCAAGAAACTCCACCTCCTCCACCCCAAACTCACACTTACTCAACTTACAGAATAGATGATGTTCCTGTAATTTCTGAAGAATTAGTAACACATGACTGGCATGTTGTGCAGAGGACACTGAGTAAATCAACAAATCATCGATATAGATGATAACAAACTTGTCCAGGTATTCCTTCATAATATCATTTATGAAGAACTGGAATGCCGCCGGGGCATTACAGAGCCCGAACGGCATTACCAGATATTCATATAATCCGAAACAGGTCTTAAAGGCCGTCTTCCACTCATCACCCGCCCTAATCCGAACCAGATGATAAGCCCCTCTTAAGTCCAGGCGCGTGTAGATCCTGGCCTCTCGGACTTGGTCAAGAAGGACGGCGATGAGCGGAAGTGGATACCTGTTTCGCACCGTAACCTGATTAAGTTGTCTATAATCGATGCACGCCCTCAATTCTTTGTTGGCCTTAGCTATGAAAAACAGTGGCGAAGCCGCCGGAGAACGAGAAGGACGAATGAAACCCAGGGCGCTAAAGTGCTCAATGTATTTCCTCAGATGCTCTGTTTCCGACACAGACAGCGCATAAACCCTACACGAAGGTACCACCGCCCCGTCCACCAGATCAATCTGACAATCATAATCCCGGTGCGGGGGCAATGTTTCCGCTTTTGCTTCGCTGAAAACGTCCCTGAATTGATGGTATACACGGGGTAGTTCTACATCTGTTTCCACCGCAGTAGCAATGGCAAATCCCTGGGCTAAAGAAGAGATGTGAGGGGCAGAAAACCTCATACAACCCCCCTCACATTCCCCCGACTCGAATTCCACAGTCCTAGCTCTCCAGTTGATGGACGGATTGTGTTGCCACAACCAGGGCATCCCCAGGATCACCTCATATTGAGGAGCCTCGATTATGTTCAACACAATCCTTTCACAATGTTCCCTCAACTCCCCAGGCATCACCAATTCCACTTGTTCAGTATGGGCTGTGATCGGGCCAGATTTCAATTGCGTACCATCCACTGCCAAAACCATTTCCGGCTTGTCAAGTGGCACCTTTACCAACCCCAGTCTATTCACCAAACCTTGGTCTATGAAGTTACCCGTTGCTCCCGAATCAATCATGGACACCACTGAATGACTCTCATACGTGGTGTTGAGGTACATGGACAACAAGATATGTGATTCGGTCCTTTTACACACAGGTACTTCTAAAGATGGAATTTTCCACACTGGTAAAGGGCGACTATCCAGGGACAAAGCCTCCAAGTTGGAAGAATTATTTTCACCCTCAGCTACCGCTGTTACTGCTAGTTGTTTCGATGGAGGAGAATAAGTGGTCTTTTTGGGCCGCATAGTACAATCCCTAACAAAGTGCCCCTTTTTGCCACAGTACATACACAAGCCCATTGCCCTTCTACTCTCTCTTTCAGCCTTCGTTAATGGTGGCCGAATAGCTCCCAACTCCATGGGTTCTGATCCCACTTCTTTTATGCTAGGTTTACCTCCCAACTGCCATCCATACCCAGACCGATCCCCCTTTTTACGCTCTCCTCCTCTATCTGACATACGATGATCTAATCTTAAGGTGAGATTGATGAGATCAAGGCAGGTTTTTGGCTGGGGGTCTATTTGTGCTAACACATCCTTGATGTCATCATTTAGTCCCTGATAGTACAGTGCCATCCGTTTAGCCTCTGGCCAAGACGTTTCCACAACCAAACGATTAAAGGCCGTCATGTAGGTTACCAGCTCTTTTTTACCCTGACGTAACCCCAATAACTCCTTATCTGCGCTCAACGTGGTGGCCCGTCTATCAAAAACCCTTTCGAATTCCGCACGGAACGCTTCCCAGTTGGATAACAGAGCATCGTCAGATCTCACCATTGGCACCGCCCAATTGGCAGCATCCCCTGTAAGATAGGATATAGCAAAGGACACCCTGGAAATATGAGTTGGAAAAGAAGCAGGCCTACACGAAAAATGCAATGCCACCTGGGTCAAAAAGGTTTGGATGGTTGCAGGATCCCCCGCATACCTCTCCGGGCTGGCTAACGGGATAGGAGGAGACACCGTGACCTGTATAGGAGTACCACCTGTAGTAGCATCAAACGGGTTACGTATCTGCCTATCAAACCGTTCTTTTAAAGCTGCAGTTTCAGCCCTAGAAGCCTCAAGTTCATGTTGGACCACACCCAACGCACGCAACACATCTTCCAGAGTGGCCATCCCAAAAGCACCCCCTGACCGGGAGAACTAATATACTTGGGTACGTGATTCTGTCACGATCAAGTGTTCTCAGAATCAGGTGATGCTATATGGGGTCCACCTCCAGACTGCCCTATGCTCAGAATTTCAACTACACTGAGCATAAAGTAATCAGGCGAGGGAAAAAAGGGAGAACCGGGACAGGACTGGAACAGGACGGGAGGCTGTAAAGAGAAACAACAGAGAAATACCAGCATTAGTACAAAACAATACTAACTACTCTCCAATGTTCTCGCTAGGACACCACCTACCGAGGATGCTAACTACAATCTCTTCTTCTCCCTCTTGGTAGGTAGTGAATAGCCTAAATCCACGAAAACCTATATTCTGGAATGCAAGAAAGAAAATTAGCATTCAACCACGCTATCACTCAGCCCAAACCTTCCTCCTTCCGTAACACTGTCACACACACCTTCCAGCCTTCCTGGTGATTCCCATAAAAATTCCCCAATAGTGCAAAGTGTTCAAAAGAATTAACAAAAATGTCAATCGTGCTCTCCAAAAATCTTCTTAGTGTAGAACCAAAGAAACCTTGTCCAAAGACAGTCTTATAAACTCTCAGTTCAAAAAAGCCGAATTCCAAATGTTATTATTGCAAAATGGTTTCGCCACAAGTTCAAGGTATCAGAAAGAGTTCTCAAATGCTTTGGCAAGCACCACAGTTCCACACCCAGATTGTAACTCACGGACTCCGGTATCGCGGAATGAATCCAACTCCGCCCGATCCCTGGACTCCGCTAACACCAGCCGGTGCTAGAACAGCGTGCAACAGCCGTTACACGCTCTGAAGAGAAGCCGCCGCTTCCCAATCCTTCTGTTCTCTCAGCCGAGAAAACTCCGATAACTGCGAGGAGCAGCAGAAGACTCAAACACTGCTCTTCACGCAAGTACGCCGGACCAAGGACTTCCGGCACACTCAGGTTTCAGTAAAAGCGTACGGCAGCCGCCGCACACTGACTTTTCCTTGAGAGAGAACTCCGCCTGGATGGAACGCCACCAAGCGGGAATCACAAATGTTCCAAGCTCCAAAATACTGGTCAAAATCACGTACACAGTTCACCAGTACTCAGGTGCCTATATAGACTCTGACTCCTCCCTCTGTGCTAGGCTTTCTGGGGCATGTAGTTCTTTATTTTATATACAAAGTTTTTATATATATAAGTCCACCCAGAATCAGAACCATGACATTAGCATTTTAAAAACCTATGAAATTCACTAATAAAAACATAGGTTTTACACATGTTATATTTAGGAACTAGCATTTAAAAAACCTATGACATTCACTGAAAAAACCATAGGTTTTACACACGTTATAGTTAGGAAGTAGCATTTACAAAACCTATGAAGTTCACTGAAAAAACCATAGGTTTGACACATGTTATAGTTAGCTGGACATTTCACTCATATAAAACCAATGAAATTCCCCCGTTATAGTTACTTCAGCTAACTATAACTCGCGTACCCGCAATGCACTTGATGTAATATGTCATTTGAGATGTCATCAGTGATGTCATTTGAGATGTCATCAGTGATGTCATCAGTGATGTCACCGACCATGTCATGAATGATGTAATATGTGCGCGATATATAGTTATTGCAACTAACTATATATGCGAATTTCTATGGTTTTGTGCGAGTAAATTAAGGTTTTGTAAATGCTAATCCCTAACTATATATGGTCTATAACCAATGGTTTTTTCAGTGAATTTTCATGGTTTTGTAAATGCAAATTCCTAACTATATATGGTCTATAACCTATGGTTTTTTCAGTGAATTTCATTGGTTTTTTAAAAGCTAATATCTATAGCTGTAAAATATATTCTTTATTACGTGACGTATCACGTAGCCACGTGAGACGCCTCATGATGCGTCGCATAAACGTGACGTATCGTCTCTGCAGTGCAAACAAAACCCGTAACGTAAGCGCGCCAGAGCACGCTTACAGATATACATATTTTTTTTAACCTTAATTAGACAAAATCCACACGTGCACATATCTTGAGGTCTTGCAAAGGCACATCAAACAAACAGTCCCTACAATTTTGCCAAGTTTGGTGGAAATCTATTCCTTTAAATTTTATTTTACTGTTTCTCTTGGTTTTCCCCTTGTTACGCTTACCGGAACGCTACCCGGTACGCAAACCGGACGCTCCAAAAACACAAGATGTCGGGCTCCCGTTACGCTGCCGGTTAGCTGCCCGGTTGGCGTACCGGGAAGCGCCTCTACCCCCAAAAATCGCAATTTTCTTTTTTTTTCTTTTCGCCCTGCGGGGCACTTTAATATCCCCCTCATCAATCCTAGGGGGTCAGGAGGGGTCTACCTTGCCCCCTTTCCTTCATTTCCCCCTTCGTTTTTCACCACCTCTTGTCTCTCGATCCTACCGAGAGACAAGATGGCGGCCGCTCCGGACTGTTTACAATGTTGACAGCCAATCAGCTTCTCCTCAGACTCCCGTTACGCTGCCGGTTAGCTGCCCATTTAGCTGCCCGGTTCGCGTACCGGGACGCGCCTGTACGGCGAAAAATCGGATTTTTTTTTTTTGTCCCGCGGACCACTTTAATATCCCCCTCATCAATCCTAGGGGGTCAGGAGGGGTCTACCTTGCCCCCTTTCCTTCATTTCCCCCTTTGTTTTTCACCACCTCTTGTCTCTCGATCCTACCGAGAGACAAGATGGCGGCCGCTCCAGACTGTTTACAATGTTGACAGCCAATCAGCTTCTCCTCAGACTCCCGTTACGCTGCCGGTTAGCTGCCCGGTTAGCTGCCCGGTTCACGTACCGATTTGCACCTCTACGACAAAAAATCGCAATTTCTTTTTTTTTTGTTTTTTTGCCCAGCGGGCCACTTTAATATCCCCCTCATCAATCCTAGGGGGTCAGAAGAGGTCTACCTTGCCCCCTTTCCTTCATTTCCCCCTTCGTTTTGGCCTCCTCTTGTCTCTTGATCCTACCGAGAGACAAGATGGCGGCCTCTCCGGACTGTTTAGAATGTTGACAGACACCGGAGAGCCAATCAGCTTCGCTTCGCAAAGCTCCGTTACGCGAAAAGTACGCGAACTGGTGCGCTATCCAGGACGCTGTCACAGATATATACTTTTTTTTAATGTTAATTTCTCAAAATCCACCGGAGCACATATATTGAGACCCAGCAAAGGCACATCGGGCTTACAGTCCCTACAATTTTGCCAAGTTTCGTGCAAATCCATTCAGCCGTTCGAGCTAAAAGTGAGGCCAAATGCCCTATGGAAAAATGAATGGGAAAAACGCGTTTTGGGACCCCCCTTTTTTCTCGGCCCCCCCTTGATGAAATCCCCCCTAATTTTCAGGGGCTGATCAGAAACAAAATGTGCCATTTTCCTGAAAATTTCAGCCGATTCCGTCCATAACCGCCAAAGTTATTAGACATAGAATTTTCAAAAGTTCCATAGAGAAAAAATCCTAACTATATATGCCTACTCGCGACCGCCAGTAGGTAATATATATATATATATATATTTACGAAAACTCCACAACACCTCCCGTAAGCAATTCTGCAACACCAGCGAGAAAGGAAGGAGACGGACCACAGGATCAGGTGCGATAAATTTTTTTAGTACATAAAAGAACAGGTACGCGTTTCAGGCTACACGAGCCCTTGTTCACGCTATATATATATCTCCCAAGCGGTTTCAGGCACCGCTACAGCAGCGCTCAATCCTGGTGCGGTCCCCTGTAGCTGAACCACGCTGCTATTAATCCTTACACAACCCCTCTAGCCAGAGGGACAAACGGGTCACACTCCTGTGGTCGGTTTGCAATTTTTCTTTTTATTTTGTTACATTTCTTAATGCAGCAGAGGGCAAAGGATCTACGCGTTTCAGTATAACATATACCTTGCTCACAATCAACTTTACGCTTGTTTCAAACTTTAAGATATAGTCAGTTACGCATTGCATCATTTCCTGTCAGGTGTTACAAGCGCCTTAATGCATTTTGGGAGATGTAGTTTTTCCATTTTGTTCAATTATTTTGTTATGTAAAAACTTTATTATCCTGTTTGTTCTATTCTATTTTAGACTCAAATGCCATTGTGTCCTTCCCGCCTAATGGAAAATTGATGCTGTGATCCCTCCAGTGGGGCTTCATAACATGTTCTTCCCTTATTGCACAACATTTGTTGCATTTATCGCGGGGGACGCAAATGATTTCTCCTTCTTGCCCTCTAGTGGGTAAATGGCATCATTCATTTTTTCTACATTCTGAATGAACAAACACATTAAGATAATTTTTTACAATTCCAGAGAAGCTTTTATAAATGAATATGCAATTCCTGCGATTGGTTTAACCCATACGGGGTTAATGTTCGTAAGTTCAAAATGTGGCGGGATTCTTTTTGTCTCAACAGTTTTTATCTGTCTCCACCTCTCTCATTTTTAGCCACTGTTTAAATTCCAAAGAATTTAAGCTGTTTCCAGTCACTTTTGTGACACTGTCCATGTGCTTCGCCACAGCATTAGACCTATCAAGATGTATCGTTGCTCGGATGTCCATAAAAGTTGAGTGAGAGAAAAGATTCTGCACGGAAGCAGAAAGCCAGTTTTCTGTCTTAAACGAACAATTATAGCAAAAATTAACCGCAATGATGTTTTAACGAAGAAATGGCGGTGAAAAAGCTATTAGAAAGTTGTTTGGTTTTAAACTGTGGTCAAAACGAATTGAATTTATTAAAATACAGCAGCATAAAACTGATTATTTAAAAGGGGCAAAAAGATGGAGAAAAGAGAAGCAAAACGTAATGAATTACTACCGCAAATGTTTGAAAATAGCCATGTGGAGAAAGAAGTGAGCGCCATCAATGTACCCATTAAATTGGATGCAAAATCCAAATTAAGAATATGGGAAAGATTGAGCTGAAAAGAGATTAATAAATCTTGGGAATTGTCACTGACCATGTCATGAGTGATGTAATATGTGACGTCATCAGCAGTGCATTGCAGGCGCGCAAGTTATAGTGAGTCCAACTAACTATAACGTGGGAATTTCAATGGTTTTATGTCAGTAAAATTTCCAGCTAACTATAACTGGTGTCAAACCTATGTTTTTTTCTGTGAATTTAATAGGTTTTTTAAATGCTAATTCCTAACTATAACTGGTGTGAAACCTATGGTTTTTTCAGTGAACATATATATATATATATTACTTACTGGCGGTTGCCAGTAGGTAGTTATAGTTACCTACCTAGTTAGTGGAGAAGTGTGGCTCAGGGGTTAGAGGCGGCAGACCCGGAAGCTGAGATCGGCCCTGGACCAGGGTTCAATTCCCCGCCTCAACGGGGGTTGGTCTCAATAATTCCACGGACTCGATAATTCTCGCTCCGGTGCCTACTCGACTCACGGGTTCACACTCTGCGACTCTGGGCAATAGCTTGCTTAATCTCCACAACGGCCCCTCGCGGCGGGATGCCTGGCTTTCACCTTGTGGATACCCTGCCGGGGTGTCTCACAGGGGAATACCAGGACGGGTTCCCTAAGCAAGCGCATAGATGCCTGCGATGTGGGCGATTTGCGCTATATAAATACATGTACATTTACATTTAGGACCTAGGTTAGGACCTAGTTTTCATAGGAAATCCGCAACATTCTATTTGGAACACATTTGGCGCCGGTGGACGAATCTTCGCAAATTTCTCCAAGAAAATGGCCTGCTCAGCTACACTCCTTTCCTGAAGGTTTGGGGGTGATTTGTCAAGTGGGGGCTGAGAAAAAAGGGCGGTCCAAAAACGTGTTTTCACCATGCAATTTTCCATAGGACCTTTAGCCAGGGTTACAGCCCGAACGGCTGAACGAAATTACACCAAATTTGGCAAAAAGGTAGAGTTCGGGTCGCAGATTATCCTTTTTGTTAAATGGTGTAAATCCGTTCAGTGGTTCCTGAGAAAATCAAAAGTTAAATCATAGATATATCTATAGACGACATACCGTACGCGTACCTTCCCGAGCACGAGCGGAATGCCAATTGGCTGTCAACACTCCAAACCAGGAAGTGTTGGCAGCCATCTTGTGCCTCAGTAGACCCGAGGAACAAGAAAGCAGAAAAACAAACATGCAGACCGCAAAAAGGGGGCAGGGTAGAAACACCCTGACCCCCTAGGCCTGCTCAGGGGTCCCACAAGGACCACTAAGGCCAAAAAAAACCCTGGTCTGCTTTTTTTCCAATTAGCCCCAGGGGGACCAAATAGTGTGGGGGGCCCCAATACCCCCACACTGCCCCGGGGACCGCCACCCCCGGGGCAAAATAATTATGATAGCGGGGGCACACGTCTCCCCTGCAGCCCCGGGGACCACCATCACATTTTGATATTAATGATGGGGTTCTCTAAGGCCCCCCACCCACCAGGCTTTAATACTAAGTATGCGGGGGCTCATGGCCCCCCGCAGCCCCGGGGACTGCCACCCCCGGGGCTTCGAATACCATATATTTTTTAAACTTGTGTGGGGGCTGAAGCCCCCCCACACGCCCAGGGGACCACCACCTCCCCGGGAAACTAATATGTAAAATGGGGGGTCCACGACGGACCCCCAGCCCCAGGGACCAACACCCCCGGGCCTTTTAACTGGTGAGAGGGGGCCCCCCTCCTGGAGCCCTCGATCGCCCTGGGGACCGCCACCCCCCAGGGCTGGCTCCTGCAGTGTCCCGGGGTGCCCACCCCCGGGACACTGTAGTTTGCTATGGTAGGGTGGGAGTCTCGCGGCTCCCGCCCTACCGTAGGAAACTTCTTTAGTTTTTGGAAGAGAGAGCAGGAAACCTGCTCTCTCTTCCAAAAACCAAAGACTATTGCTTTTCTGCATGGGGAGCAGCATGTTGGCTGCTCCCCATGAATAAAAGCAATGCCGGCTCCCGCAGGATGCGGGAGCCGGCAGGGATCGTGGGGGGCTTGGGGACCCCCCCACGGCACCCAACGAGGAGGGCCATGCTCTGGGGGATGGGGTCCCTGGGGCAAGAAAATGCCTGAGAGAGGTGCCACGCAGCCCCCCTCCCAAAAAAGATTTTTTTTTTAAAGTTGGGCCCTTGGGGATGGGGTCCCCAGGGCCAAAGGGGCCACAGGAGGGGGGCAAAGCAGCCCCGCTCCTAATTTAAAAAATAAAAATAAATAAAGGCCCATTCCCCGGGGGATGGGGTCCCCGGGGCGGAGTATGGCCCTGGGAGGGCCATACTGCCCCCTTCCCGATTTAAAAAAATATATAAAAATTGGGGGCAGGCCCTGGAGGATGGGGTCCCCAGGGCCAAAAAAAAAAGAAAAAGAAGGGGGGGGCTACACAGCCCCCTTCTTAAAAGTATATATATTTTTTTAACGGGATCGGGAGTAGGCCACGCCCCCTCCCTGCACCTCTGTGCAAACGCGCTCCCTGGCGGGTTTTCAGAGGTGGAAGTCATTCCACTTGAATACTGGGGGTCCCTAGGGGCCAATTAGCCCACCAGGAGCCTCCAGTATGGGCCAGGGGGCTTCCTTGCAGAGAGGTGTAATGGCCACACCCCTTTATACACCTCTCTGCAACTCAGCCCCCTGGCGCATACTGGAGGTTGCTGGTGGGCTATTTGGCCCCCAGGGACCCCAGTATGCAAGGGGAATTAGTTCTCCCTCTGAAATAGCACCAATGGGCTACATTGCAGAGAGGTGTAAAAAGTGGCATGGCCTCATTACACCTCTCTGCAATGCAGCCCCCTGGCGCATACTGGAGGTTCCTGGTGGGCTAGTTGGCCCCCAGGGACCCCCAGTATGCAAGGGGAATTAGTTCCCCCTCTGAAAAAGCACCAGGGAGCTGCGTTGCACAGAGGTGTACAAAGGGGCGTGGCCTCATTACACCTCTCTGCAACGCAGCCCCCTGGCGCATACTGGATGTTCCTGGTGGGCTGGTTGGCCCCCAGTGACCCCCAGTATGCAAGGGGAATTAGTTCCCCCTCTGCAAACGTGCCAGAGGGCTGCATTGCAGAGTGGTGTAAAAAGGGGCATGGCCTCATTACACCTCTCTGCAACGCAGCCCCCTGGCGCATACTGGAGGTTCCTGGTGGGCTAGTTGGCCACCAGGGACCCCCAGTATGCAAGGGAAATTAGTTCCCCTCTGCAAGCCCGCCAGGGGGCTGTGTTGCAGAGAGGTGTAATGAGGCCATCCCCCTTTTTACACCTCTCTGCAACGCAGCCCCCTGGTGCATACTGGAGGTTTCAGGTGGGCTTGTTGGCCCCCATGGACCCCCAGTATGCAAGGGGACTTAATCCCCCAAGTTAGAGCGCAGTACAGGAAGTGTTTGCACTGTGGTGAAGGTAGGGGGCGGGGCTAGAGGTGATGTGCGCAAACATGCCCTTTGGCATGTTTTACGTTGGGGAATTAATTCTTCTTCAATCCAGAGGTCGCCTAGAGGCCAACTAGTCCAACAGGTACCTCCAGTTAGCACCATGGAGCTGCAACGCAGCTCCCTGGCACATACTGGAGGTACCTGGTGGGCTAGTTGGCTCACAGGGGACCTCAGGAATGAAGAGGAATTAATTCCCCAACCTAAAACGCGCCACTGGGCATTTTTGCACACATGTTACCTCAGGCCCCTTCCTTCACTATTGACCAAAATATTCCTGTAAAATCAGCCGACTACGAATTCCAATTTACTCACCTGTTATCACAAGAGATGTCAGTGCTGCATCTTTCAGCGCACTACTGATCCTGAAAAGTAATTCTAACCATACTTACAGTAACTTGAATGTCCTTCCATAGGCTAACATTGACTGGTTTCACTTGGAAATTTTTCAAAGTGTGGAGTTTTGGAACTTTAAAAAATTCCTCAAAAATCAGCCAAACTACGAATTCCGATTGACTCATCTGTTATCAGGATAGACCGCAGTGCTGCATCTTTCAGCCCACAACTGATCCTGAAAAGTATTTCTAATCGTAGTTACAGTAACTTTAATTTCCTTCCATAGGATATCATTGCCTGCTATATAAAATATATATATAAATAAAAAAAATATATAAAAATTAATATTACAATTTCAATGTTTTTAAAAACATTTATTTTTCAATTTATATAAAAAATATGTAATGTAATTTAAAAAATAAAATATCTAAAAAAAAATAATTTAAAATAATGTAGTAAATCAGTATAAAAAATATAACAATTAATACATTTAAAAATTATCATTTACAAAACCTTTGAAATTCAATGAAACAACCATAGGTTTCAGCCACGTTATAGTTAGGAATTAACATTTAAAAAACATTAGAAATTCACTGAAAAAACCATAGGTTTCAGCCACGTTATAGTTAGGAATTAGCATTTAAAAAACCTTAGAAATTCACTGAAAAAACACAGGTTTCTTACATGTCATAGTTAGCTGGACATTTCACTCATACAAAACCATTGAAATTCCCCCGTTATAACTCGCACGCCCGCAATTCACTGCTGATGATGAAGTCACATATTACATCACTCAAGATATGGTCAGTGACATCACTCATGACATCGCTGATGACATCTGAAATGGCGGTCGCTGGTAGGTAGTTATAGTTAGGACCTACTTTCCATAGGAAATCCACAACATTCTCTTTGGAATACCTTTGGCGCTGGTGGACGAATCTTCGCAAATTTCTCCAAGAAAATGGCCTGCTCGGTTTCGCTCCTTCCCTGAAAGTTTTGGGGTGATTTGTCAAGTGGGGGCTGAGAAAAAAGGAGGTCCCAAAACATGTTTTCCCCATGCAAATTTCCATAGGGACCTTTAGCCAGGGCTACAGCCCGAAAGGCTGAATAGAATTACACCAAATTTGGCAGAGAGGTAGAGTTCGGTCGCAGATTGTGCTTTTCATTAAATGGTGTAAATCCGTTTAGTAGTTTCTGAGAAAATTACAAGTAAAATCATAGCGATATCTAGAGACGGAGTACGGCACAGGTACAGAAATCCGTACAATTAAGCTGCATGCTGATTGGTTGTCAACTGTTTGTCAACACCCCAAACCAGGAAGTGTTGGCAGCCATCTTGTTCCTCGCTAGAACCGAGTGACAAGAAAACAGTAAAACAAAGTTGAGAAATAAGGACAGGGGGCAGGGTAGAAACATCCTGACCCTCTAGGCTTGCTCAGGGGGTCATTCATTCATTTTTAGGATATATAAAAAAAAATAGAAAAATCGCAGCTGTCAACTGTCTGTCAACACTGCAAACCAGGAAGTGTTGGCAGCCATCTTGTTGGTCGCTAGAATGGAGTAACAAGAAAACAGTAAAACAAAGTTGAGAAATAAGGAAAGGGGGTAGGATAGAAACATCCTGACCCTCTAGGCTTGCTCAGGGGGTCATTCATGAATTTTTAGACTACATATTTTAAAAAAAATAAAAAATAGAAAAATTGCAGAGTACGCGTACGGAAATCCGTACAATTACGAGCACGAGCTGCATGCTGATTGGCTGTCAACTGTATGTCATCACTGCAAACCAGGAAGTGTTGGCAGCCATGTTGTTGGTTGCAAGAACCGAGTCATAAGAAAATAGGAAAACAAAGTTGAGAAATAAGGAAAGGGGGTAGGGTAGAAACATCCTGAACCTCTAGGGTTGCTCAGGGGGTCGTTCATGGATTTTTAGGCCATTTATTCTAAAAAAAATTTTTACTACAAACATCGTGGCGTACGCATTCGAAAATCCATACAATTACGAGCATGAGCTGCCTGCTGATTGGCTGTCAACGCTCCAAACTAGGAAGTGTTGGCAGCCATCTTTTAATGAAGTATGCGGGGGGGGTCATGGCCCTCGTACATGCCCCGGGGAACGCCACCTTCCTTTGGGCAGTAATATTTTAAAAAAGGGGGGTCCGTAATGGCACAGACCTCCCAGCCCCGGGGATTACCACTTTTCGGGAGTTTTTCAATGTTGGGAGGGGGTCGCGTGTTCTCCGTCCTGGGGCTCTTGATGGCTCTGAGGACAATCTCTCAGGGCCGGCTCCTGCAGTGTCCCGGGGTGTTTGGTATGGAAGGGCGGGAGCGTCGTGGCTCCCACTTTAGCACAGGAAACCAGTTTCCTATTTGAAAGAGAGAGCAAGTTAAGCTGCTGTGTCTTTCAAGTAGGAAAGCAGATTGCTTTTCAGTAGAGAGAGCAGCATATAAACTGCTCTCTCTGACAAAGCAATGCCGGCTCTCGAAGGACGCGGGGAGCCGGCTGGGACCGTGGGGGTATTGGTGTTCCCCACACGGTCCCTAATGATATTTTTTGAGTCCTGGGGAATGGGTTCCTTTGCAGTTCCTTAAACATTCATTCATACATTACATTTCTGTAAAATCCTTTTTTTATGACTTTGTCGTCCATGTATGTTTTTTACTTTTCTTTATTTGAATTCCGTTTTATTTACAGTATGTTTCTACCTCTTTTAAGAATGAGTGCCGCAGAGTAGCGTCCAGTTAGTGTTTTTAGCTTTTTCATTCTTTTGCTTACTTACCAGTTTGTGTTCAAGATTCGGTGTCCTATTTGTGTAGCTTTCCTTTGTGTATCTTTTGCGCAGCCTTCTTTTGTGTATGTTTTTTTTAATCTGAGTTTTTTAATTCATTGCTTCATCCAGTGTTCTGGATATAGCAGTACATGTGGAGACATGTACTTTACTCCTTTTCTTTGCTTCCCTCCACCCTAATTGACAACGTAATGGGGTGAGTCAAAGAATGGCACTGGTGTCGTCACTGTTTTAAGTTTGCAACACAGTAGGTAGGATAAATAAATAAAGCACTTGACACAATGCAGAGTGACACTATTTATTGTATTTAATTTTCAAATGTTTTTAAAATAAAATACACTCATGTCCAAAATATTGTTGCTTTATTTGCAAGATAAATATCTAATATAATTCATATGAGTCACCACATATGCTGATATTACAGTAAAGATAAAATGAAGTGTTTATGTTTTTGTACATGGAGCTACAACATGAGAAATTCAGTATGGAAAATCAACAAAACAATTTGGAAGACAGTTACACTCCTGTACAAAATATTGTTGCTTTCTTTGCAAGATACATTTTTAATTTAACTCATATCAATCACCACATATCCTGATATTACAGAAAAGATAAAATAAAGTGTTTATGTTGTTGTACAAAGACCTACAACATAAGAAATTCAGTATGGAAAATCAACAAAACAATTTGGAAGACAGTTTCGAAATTAGTAACAGTGTCATAGAAGAGCTGAACATACTTTTTACAAGTAGCGAGAATGAAGAAGAAGATATAAATGCTGCAGATATTAGCTGTGATTTCCTAGACTAAACCTTAGATGTTGATCTTCTGGAAGCATTAGATGACATCGAGTATGATCATATGAGTTTTGAAATTGATAATCAGGAATATGAAATACACGTTGAAATTATTTCATAAGCTCTATTAAGTTATGAGATGTTATAAGAATACATGTATTAAAGTGGTTTGAGACATTCTTGTTGCAGAATTGTTATCATTCAGCTAGTACTGAAGTACTCATGTTGCAAAGTGGGCCTTAGGGCACCGACTGCTTGAAACCCCTATAGACTATGTATGCAGCTTTTCATGCACCGGCAAATTTGTCTTTTATACCTTTAATTGACCAGTCTGTTTCCTTACTCTTCCAGATAACACTAATACACTTCTAGAAAGGCAGTAAGTGTGCGAATGTCTTACTGCCTTCGGCTGGGGTAGTTGTTACAACAAAAAGACACGATAAAGGGCCTGCAGTTTGAATACGAATATGAAATAGAATAGTTGATAACCATAGCCAAGAAAGGCAGCAAGTAGGTGTGTGTGTACGTGTAGATGGTGTGTTGATTGAGTGGAAGATGAATAATGTAAAAAATAAGAAAAGCTGCAAGTGTGCAAATTACCCACTGCCGTTCACGGGTAGTAGTTACCAAGAAGGCTCAATAAAAGGCCTGTACTTTGAATTAGAATACCAAACAGAAGATTTGATAACCATAGACCATCCTGGCTCTTTTTTATTATTTTTAGACATTTATTAAGCTTTTTATTATACATAAACGGCAGGAAGTGTGCGAATTACCCACTGCCATTCACGAGTAATAGTTACCAAGAAGGCTCAATAAAGGGCCTGTACTTTGAATTTGTATTACAAGAAGAATAATTGATAACCCCAGCCAAGAAAGGCAGCAAGTGTGCAAATTTCGCAGTGCCTTTGGCCGGGGTAGTAGCTACAACAAAGAGGCTTGATAAAGGGCCTGCACTTTGAATAGGCATATGAAATTGAACAATAACTGATAACCCTTGTCAAAAAGGCAGTAAGTAGGCGTGTGTATGTGTGTATGATGTGTTGATTGAGTGGAAGATGAATACGATGAAAAATATCAAAGGCAGAAGACCCGCACAATACCTACTGCCTTGTCAGGGAAGTGGATGTTTGGATTTCCAGTCCATTTCATAGAGTGGGAGTTGCATTCCGCAGTGAGTGTCTTGAGAAACTGCTTCCACATGTAAGTAAGCAAGGAAGTGCATAAAGTACACACTCCTGACACTTGGTTGTAGTGTTGAAAAATAACAATATTGGCCCCTTTCTGGGATTATAAAAAAGGTGAAAAATAAGAAAGGCTGCAGATGGGCAAAGTACCCACTGTCTTGTCAGGGAAGTGGATGTTTGGATTTCAAGTCCATTACACAGATTGTGCGTTGGATTCCGCAGTGGGAGCCTGACAAATGGGTACCATATCGAAGCAAGCAATGGAAGTGTGCAAAGTACACACACTGTGCGGTAGAAAGGATGCAAGAAAGGACGCAAGTGTGCAAATTACTCACTGCCATTCACAAGTATTAGTTACCAAGGAGGCTCAATAAAGGGCCTGTACTTTGAATTTGTATTAGAAGAAGAATCATTGATAACCCCAGCCAAGAAAGGCAGCAAGTGTGCAAATTTCCCACTGCCTTCGGTTGGGGTAGTAGCTATAATTAAAAGGCTTGATAAAGGGCCATGAGTTTGAATCAGAATATGAAATTCAAGAATAATTGATAACCCCAGACAAGAAAGGCAGCAAGTGTGCAAATTTCCCACTGCCTTAGGTTGGGGTAGTAGCTATAATTTAAAGGCTTGATAAAGGGCCATGAGTTTGAATCAGAATATGAAATTCAAGAATAATTGATAACCCCAGACAAGAAAGGCAGCAAGTAAGTGTGTGTAAATGTGGACGATGTGTTCATTGATTGAAAGATGAATAGGTAAAACGTTAGAAATGTTGAAGATGCGCAAAGTAAGCATTGCCTTATCATGGAAGTAGATATTTGGATACCGAGCTCATTACAGACTGTGTGGCGGAAGAAAGGATGCCAGTGTGGAAATTATGCACTGGAATTTATGGGAAGTAGTTAACAAGAAGGCTGAATAAAGGGTGTGTACTTTGAATTTGTATGAGAAGAAGAAGAATTTATAACCCCAGTCAAGAAAGGCAGGTAGTTACAACAAAAAAGGTTGATAAATGTCTAATGAGTAATGTTGAGGACAGATATGTTTCTGTTTTTTATGAAGTTGATAGACTGTTTCACGTAAAAGAAAAGTTCATCGCAATAAATGTATAGAAATGTAAGTTTACTAAAATCAAGATTAATATGTGAGTATGGACTGCTTGCCAAAGATGATGTTGCAGCAGTTTATGTGCTTGGTGCAGCAGCAGGTGAGTTGCCCTGCAATTTTTGTTTTGCAGCTCAAGCAAAGTTGTTGTGGTGCAAGTTCTTCACGTGTTGCACTATATTTGCTGTGTGAAAGAAGTCTTTTTTGGATGGATTACCCTTTGATAGAGTTGTTTGGTAAATTTTCCAGATTACTTTTGGAGCATTAACCTTCGCCTGGAGTATTAGCTATGACAAAAAGTTTCAAAAAAGGGCTTTGACGTTCAATCAGAATATGTAATTGAAGAATAATTGATAATTCCAGTCAAGAAAGGCAGAAAGTGTGCAAATTAAGCACTGCTTTTGGCTGGGGTAGTTGGTACCAATTACAAGATGATGGCAAAAAAAGTAATGTTGAGCATAGCGATGCTCCTGCTTCCTGCATTTAATTAGGTTGATAGACTGTTCCTCATAAGACAAAAGTTCTTCACAAAAAATGCATAGAATGATAATTTCACCGAAATGAGTATCAATTTGTGGGTGTGGATTGCTTGCTGAATATGCTGCTGCAGCAATCGATGTGCTTGGTGCAGCATCAGGTGGGTTTTCCTGTAACGTCCGTGTTGGAGCTCTAGCAAAGTTATTGGGGTGCAGGTTCTTGATATATCGTATCATACTTGGTGTGCCAAAGGAGTATTTGTTGGATGCATCACTCCTTTAAAGAGTTGTTTGGGAAATTTTACAGGTTACTAAAAGAGCATTACCCTTTTTTTGCTCTTCAGGATGGTAAATAAGTTCCAAATTAGAGCATTTTTCTTCTTCTTTGGAGGGTCTTCAGGAATGAAATCTCTTTTTGAAGAAAAGGTGGAAGATGAGGGCATTGCTGTTATTATGGTGATCTTCTTTCTATTTGACTGGATTCTCAGAAGAGATGGTCCTTCTTAGGAACTCAAAGTAGAATGAATAAAAAGGGAGGGATCTTTGAACAGTTGGAATAGGAAGTGTTATGAACTAATACACTATAATACATATACTGTCTGGCTTTTTCTCAGTTAAATATTCAATTTCTTGTACAGATTCAAGTACTCAAGTTCGTGTTGCATGAAGACTTAGACTCACCCAAATGATTCTTGTATATTTGGAGTAAAGACTTGCAGATGATAAGCGATCTGAACATTCATAAGCTCCAATTTCTCGATGATATAACATTTTTAAACTGCAACTATATAATTTTTTAGTTAGACTTTACTTGTAGGAAATCTCTTTTCACATCTCCTTTAATTCTGTCTTTTCTCATTTTGTTATGTAGAGTGTTAGATATCGAGCAACAGAACTGTCTGCAATATATTTAATGTTTATGTTAGCATTCTACATGGACAAAATGACTGGGTTGTAGTCATTCAAATATTTTCACTTTTCATTTCTTTTTAAGTTGTATGTATGTATTTTTTGGAGACTTTTTTGTGATAGTATTTAGCAAAGATGACATAAAACTGTTCAGTCTTCCTTTCAATATCACAGGATGTGGAAATCCAAAACGACATTTGGGGTAGAACTTGTTCTTAAATTTGTAGTTTCGATGACAGTATTTCCTACAACGATGACTTTGTAATCGTAAGACTTGTTGTTTTAAGTCTTTATCTTGTGTACTTTTGGGTATATTACATGTGGCATATTTTGTAATAAAAGACAACACAGTATCATCTGATTCAGTTGCAAATTTGGGAGCATCTTTGATCCATATTAGCATATGTATATGAGGAGCATCTTTTGGTTGATACTCTTTTCTCCAAAAGAAATCCAAAACCTTTCTAAGAGGAGAATTTTTTTTATTGGTGATAAAAGATAGTATACTTCGAATCAATGCTGGAAATTCCTGTATACATTAACTGGATCCAAAGAGCACAATTCTCCAGGTGTCTTGTATTCAATATTTAGTATTTTTTGGATGTGTGTCTCGGAGAAATAAAGTAAATCATCCCAAGTGTACTCAGCACAGCTCACATACACATTTTTACAATATTGATTCGTTTTTTTAGTAGATACGTTGCCTTTTACACTTTCCTAACATTCACTAATTCTTGCCAGATTTTCATACTAGTAGGAACGCCATTAACAAGAATAATTAAAGGTTGATGTACTATATTTTCTACATCAATTGTTTCAATTTTTTATAAAAAAAATCTACAGGCAAATGTACAACTCTTCCCTTTAATCCTGTTTGTAAATCTGAAGGAGGCAATTTGTTTTTTTATTTTTTTTATTTTTATTAACATTGCGAGAGACAGACAAAAAAACAAAAGTCATTGTTTTGAACTGACCATGAAACAGTTAAAAGTTGTTAATACAGAGGTATAAATTATAACGAAAAATTCATATGACATAAAAGTATATTCTGGGTGCATTGTTGTTATAGTCTTAACAATAGTTTAACCTAGACTGCTATTGGACACAAAAGAAGGTCTGTACTCAAAGTTATATAAACATTCCCTAAATTCTCTCCCGTTTCCTCATTGAACGAGTACCCCTTATTTTGGCTAGCGCTAGTTCCATGGTAAAAGTTTCATTGACTAGCATCCACCACTCCATAACATGCGGAGGTTTCGGAGAGATCAAGGCCCTAGCAATAATCAATCTTGCGCATGCAAATAAAATAGTGTTTAAATCTTTATGTGGCCTATTTAGTTCCTGCAAGTCTAAGAAAACCATATGTACTGAAAGGGGAGAAAAATAATCTGCTTCTGATTAAGAATACCTTCTATTCCTTTCCAGAACTCCAGCAATGCGGGACAAGAGAAAAGCATGTGCTCCAAATCAGCTGCCACAAGGTCAAACTTAGGGCATTTAGAATGGTCATTAAATAGATTGCTTGGTGACCAACTGGAAATTCTTTGCGGGGTATAATACAGTTGACAAGCAGTTCTATACAGCTGAAGTCTTAGACTAGAAGAATGAACCACCTGGTTAATATGGCAGAGAGAGGCGGATATCTGGTTCGATGTTATATTGATACCCGTCCTAGTGGTCCATTTAGCCGCTAGTTTAATACAGTCATCGGCTTTCATCTGATTTAGGTATTTATAACCCTCACTAATTAGTGATTTAGTCTTATCGGAATAAAGACACGTCAAGATGTCTGAGTCAGCGACTTCATTAATCTTCATTTTCTGGACTAAAAAGTCCTGAATTTGCATATATTTAAAGTACATAGAGTCATTCAGTTTGTAAAGAAATTTAAGTGATGCAAAATCTAGTAACCCATCGGGGCCATAAAGGTCACCTAAAGTGTTAATACCGCACCATCAGAAAAGATTCCAGGAAGTCCTGGATTACCCCATAGCTGTAGTTTTGGATGGAAAAAATAAGTTTTTCCAAAAGCCATAATTAAGTTCCAAATTCTAACGATCTCCCTAGCAGTCTTAAACTTGACACGCTTGAAGTAGTTTGGGTCAAGAACTCTGGCCAAAAACTGGTTACAATCCGTGCCCAACATGAACTGAAAAAAGAATAACGAATTTTCCGTTTTAAGCAACCTTCGAAGACGGCCAAAGAAAGTTGCAAAAAAATATAGTTTAAAATCAGGGAATTGTAACCCTCCTTTTTCAATTGGAAGTTTCAGCGTCTGAATCAATCTACAAGCTTTTTTGTATCCCCAAATGTAGCTACTACATATCCCATCAAGTTTGAAAAAAAAAAAGATTATTAAGGCGTAGGAGAATTGATCTAAATAAATAAAGACATTTGGTAATATTTTCATTTTAATTAAGTTAATCCGTCCAGCTAAACTAAGTGACATCTTATGCTATTTTTTTAATGAAAGTGCTACCTCCTTTAGTAAAGAATCATAATTGAGCGTAATTAATTCATTAATATTTGCAGAGATTTTCACTCCCAAATATATGGTGGTTTTGCATATACCTTGGACCGATACCAATGGTCTATAATTGACTTTGACCTGTGTTTTGTTTTGGTTTAGTTTATATCCAGAAATATCCCTAAAGCTATTTGCTTCCTTAGTTATCCCCGGAAGAGCTTTAACCACGTTGGTAGTGAAAATTGCGATATCATCCGCATACGCGGTTATTTTTAGAGCATTTATGCCGTGTCGAAAAGGGATAACATCAGTTTGAGTCTGAAGTGCGTTTAAAAACAGTTCTATGGAGATAGCAAACAGCAAGGGTGACAAAGGACACCCTTGCAGAGTGCCCCTAGCTATTGGGAAATTAGACGAGCTCATACCTGCATAACTTATTTTGGCAGTAGGATGGTCATATAAGGACTGTATCCAACCTAGATATTGACCCTGAAATCCAAATGCCTTCAGCACAGCCCATAAATAGTCCCACCCCACTCGGTCAAATGCTTTCTCAGCATCTAATATGACCGAGTGGGGTGGAGCAACTCGAAGCAACATCAAAGGCGGTTATTGCCATGTTTGCATGGGCGGTGGTATCTCTCCCCATAACAAATCTGTGCTGTTGTATGTTAACTAGCTCCGGCATAAGGGGGGCAAGTCGAGTAGCCAACATTTTCACGAACGCCTTGGCGTCCGTATTAATTAACTAAATTGGTCTGTATGACCCACATTCATCTGCAGGCTTATGTTTCTTGAGAAACATATGATTTTAGCTGTATTCCAAGAGGTAGGAGCCTTCCCTGTTTCCCCAATCGAGTTTATAACTAAACTAAAAAGAGGGAGTAATTCCTGGATACAGTTTTATAGAGTTCTATAGGAAGCAAGTCTTCCCCAGCTGTCTTGCCAGAGGGGAGAGAAGCAATTGCCGATCTAATCTCTGTTAAAGTAATATTTTCATCAACTTGGCAGACTCCTTCTCTATCTCGTTGATCGGTCAAATTAGTATTAATGTATGATAATATATGATGGTTGGTAGGAGAGTTTTCAGGAGTATATAATCTACTATAGTATTCGACAAATTGATCTAGTATATGTTCTGGTTGATTGTAAGTTATAGTGTTCATTCCTTTAATAGCCTTAATTAATGTCTTAGCCTTCTTGTCAGCAACTTTGTAAGCTAAGATTTTCCCAATTCTATCGCCGCTCTCGTACTGTGATAGATGATACTTATGTAATTTCACACTATATTTCTTCCTTAACGTCTTTTTAGTAGCTGAGTGAAGGTTCACTAATTCCAATCTTAATTCATCGATATTCGACCTTCCTTGTTGGAGGGCTTCTGCCAACTGAGTATCCAGAGACAAAATAATATTAGATGTCATAATCTTAATCTCTTTCTGTTGTTCTGAGTTCTTTCGAAAAATATATTGCTGGGCAAAGCCTCTTATACTGGCCTTACATGCATCCCAAACAAATATTACTGAGGTGGAGTTTAAATTAATCTCAATGAATTTGTTAATGTGGCCTTTAAGTTGAGAAACAAAAGCTGCATCAGAAAAAAGGTATCTAGGAAACGTAAATAGCCTGGAGACTTGTTTCTTAGTGAAGATGTTGAATTCTAAGAGAATAGGATTGTGGTCGGATGTGACTCTTGGACACAATTCTATAATGCTGGAATCCAAAATTCTATCTGTTGCCCAGACCATGTCTATTCGAAAGCATAATTTATGTGGCTCAGAGAAATAAGTAAATCCATCAAGATTAGGATGTATTGTACGCCAGACATCTTTTAAATTATGCAAGCTGCTTAATTCTAATACAGCGGCTCGGATTTTGCGAATTCGCTGGAAAGCACCCCGCCTAGTGGTATCCAAATCGTAGTTCATTACACAGTTGAAGTCGCCCATAATCAACAACTCTCCTTCCTTATCTAATAATTCAACATTTAACCGATCCTTCATAAATGGTTCATCAATGTTAGGTCCATATACTACACAGAATACATATTTACAGTGCTCAAGTTCTAATTGAGCTATTGCCCATCTACCCCCCTTATCAGCAGCTGTTCAGGTAATTTCAATGCTTACTTGCTTTTGTTTCAATATTGCGACCGCCCTGATGGAAGCATTTAAAGTAGAACAGACAACAAGCTCATAACCCAATTGCCCTAATAATTTCCTATCTTGAAATCTGATATGAGTTTCTGAGAGTAAAACCAAATGGGGTTTATACATATTAAGCTCTTCTTGAACCAGCCTCCTCTTATTCTTATTGTTAAGACCAGCCACATTCCAAGCTAGGCACCTAAAATAATACTTTCCTTGAGAGCAAAAAAATTGCCTTCCTCTGTATTATTAAATACCATAGTAAAAGTGTCCTTTAATAATCTTTTTTAACAATTCTGATTCTCGTGCTGAAATTCTTCTCATTTTGTACCCAGCAAACCTTGGACCCACCCCCCATTCCCTCTAATCTTAGTCCCTTCGGGGTGAACACCCCTTTATACCCTGCTGCCGCTGAAAAAGGCAGCCCTGCAGAGTGACAGACGGGAGACTGCACCCGACGATCCCTGCCAAACAATAAGAAGAAAAAGAGAAAGAGACTAGTGGGAAGCTAAAGGAGAAGAAAAAAAAGAGAATTAATGAGCGTGAGAGGAAGAGCAAGAGAGGAGAAAAAGAGAAGTTGAAAAAAGAAATCTCCCTGGTGGATATAATACTTATAATCATAATGTTTATTCAGCTCAAGGAGAGAGAAACCCCTGAGACAGATGTCAGCTGTATTCAACGAAAGTACTAAATAGATCCATGCTATCGGGGAGAGGTTCTAGTAACATCTCAATATACCTTATTTAGTCTATCCTTTTTTGCTCCTATGCTAGCATTTCCTTATACGTGAAACTTAACAAGCCCTACCCATTGATGCCAATAACAGTTAAACCAATATTAATATTCATGTGCTAAACTTAGAGAGTGCCAGCTCTGCCTCTTTTAAATCAGTAAAAAAATACCTATGGCCACCCTTGATGACCTTGAGACGAACCAGTTCCTGTAAATATGCTTCACAGCTCATGGATTTAAAAGGATCTATCAGCTGACGAAGCTTCCATTGCCTCTCCATTGTACTTTTGCTTAAATCAGATCGAACGAAAAAGGTTACATTTTCTATTGTAACAGGGGTGTTGGATCTAGCTTTTAAAGAGACTCCATGTCTCAGTAAAAAATTACCGACATGAATCAGAAGGGGGCGTTGGAACTTGCTTTCTTTGTTTCTTTGGATTAGAAGTAGTCTATGAACTCTTTGAGTTGCGAGTCCCAGTCCCAATCTGAGAGGTCTATAAAAGCCTTCTGAAACAGTTTGCCCTTGGATCAGACCATTCTTTCCTTCCGGGATGCCAAAAAGTCAGAGATTTTTTCTCCTTTGGTGATTTTCCATGTCCTCTAGCTTGGTTTCAAGGTTTGTTATTTGCACAGCATGTTGGTAAGTTAAAGACTCTGTACATACAGCCACTTCTCCCACATCAACTACTCTTTGCTGCAGTTCTTCGATCTCTTGAGTAACCCCCCCCCCCTAATTTGCTGGACACATCCAGTAGGGAATTCTGCAATTTGTTATTATCTTCCCTCAGCTGAAGAAAGTGTTGCAGTGCTTACTGTCAATGATCTGTAAGAGTCTTTAGAATGAGGTCGAAAGAGGAAGTAGCATATTCTGGGTCCAAAGACCCCTCTAGAACTGGTGACTTATTAGTATACGAAGTACCTGGAGCTGAGATTACAGCATCAGAGGTGGGAGGCAGACTTGTGATTGTAGTAGGGTTTAGAGCAGTAACTGTGATAATACTAGCGGGCTCGCATTGAGGCCGAGATTTTATCTGATCCATGCAAGTTGGTTTTAAGCCAGCTTGAGCAAGAAGCGGGGACGTCGTATAATCGACAATTGGAGCAGAGTTGACTCCATCTCTTAAATTGGTATCTTCCGTTGGGCTAGCACCAGACAGGCGCAAAGCCATGTTCTTGACACCCCCCTTCGCTTGGATCCATTTTCGAAGAGGGCTTTTATCCCTAATGGGCATTGTACGTAGATTGGAGGATGACATAGCAAGATTGGAACCATTAATATTCCCTTTCTTGAGTTTATTTTTAGCTTTGGACCTTCACTTTTTACGTCCGAGGGGTTTAGTAGTTCCCATGGCTACACTTCATCGAGGAGCTCCTCATAATCCACACTCGAGCCCTCTTCTGCTTCTTCGATAATTAAACCCACCAGTTCCGATAAATCAGCCTCTTCAGGTAATTGTTCCTCTATGCCTCAGCTAGACTGCAGGGGGAATTCGCTTGTTAATTCAGTGATTGTGCCAGATGTCTCATTACTGCTAGGGCCCCCTATGTTCGGGGTGGTCTCATCCTCTAAAAAATCTATGCCACTTTTCCCTCTTTTTTCAAGGGCTGTATCATCTTCAGCTTCTACTTCCGCCTCAGCTTTGCCTATACTTTCAACCAAATTAGCTTTTTCATCCGCCTTACCAGACAGTTTAGTTAGTGTAAAACATGCTTGTTATTTATCGCCCATGGTTTAATAAACTACTGCCACTGCCGCTGCTTTGGCTAAGTCAGAATGAACAGTCACACTGTTGCCCAGGTTTCCCTTAATGGATACAATGTTGCAACTATTCCCCCCTAAGTTGCAGCTGGAATTGGAGTCTGAAACAACAAAGAGCGGGGCACGGATCAGTTGCTTACCCGCTAATTTCTCCGTCTTCCCTGAGGCCATTGTTTTATCCGTATTAGCTAAATCCATTGGGTCAGCAGAAATCGGCATCGGCGTCTCTCAATTGGCCCCTCTCCCCGCTCGAGCGGCTCTAGAGGCAATCTTTGGGGGCCATCCTCATTTGTGAAGCCAGCCCAGCACCTAACAAGCCAGACTGTACCGGTGTCTTCGCTGCCCGCAACTCGGCATTCGAAGTGAGCGGAGCCGCCAACAAGGTAAGGCCGGCCCAGCTGTTCCCCGGTCTACAGAGCGGCCGTGTGCTCGGCAGTCTGAGTGCAAGCAGACGCCGTCTACACCAACCCCTGAAGAAATGGAGCATCCAGCGGCCGTTTATGCTCCCGGATGTCCGTGGCAAGAGGTGTCTAATGGGAAAAGACCTTTTTCCTCTCTTCTCTCTATTTCAGTATAACATCCAAATTATTCTTCCATAGGAATCCCCGTGGCAGGGAGCCGGGAGCCTCTGAGAAAAGCTGCCACTCCGTAACGGCGTCAATCCGCCATCTTGATTCTCCCCCCGCTCCGCAGCAGGCATTTTGTTCTCATCTAATTTGTTGTAACAATATTTCCAAATACGCTAATCAGAACCCAAATCAAAAGAATTCTCTACCAACAAAAAAGTTGCGAAATGCTTTCATTCATTATTATTTTCCTTTTTAAATACAGATGAACATTCCTTGTTTAATTTTCATATTGAGTTTGTTGAAAACAAATAGAAGAATGATTTGGTATATGAAGAGAAATCACCTCAAACTTTGTAATATCTTGCAAAAAAAATTCTACAGTAGAACATTGTACATTCTTTTTCACATTTTCTTCTATTAATATCTAAGTTTTTGCACTGTCTTCCTGAGGACCAAAGTAAGGTGAATTTAATGAGAGACATTCGTTACATCTGATACAGAGGCACGGAAAAGAGTACTGTTTAACTTTGTTTAACATTAGTGCTGGAATTGTTGCGTAATACAATGTTCTGACTAATTTCCTCATTTGAGTTTGATGAACTGGTAACATTCCGAATTGGTGAAAAACACTTCTCTATACTTTTTTAGAAAGACAAGCTAATGAATGCCCTTGCAAACCAGTATTTTCTCTCACTCTACCATACTGTAGTCCTTGCAACATCTAAATCTTTTACTTAACACTTTTCTTGATATAGTTATGTAAGAAATTGCATAAAAAAATCAATAGATTCTTGAGTTACAGTATAAATACTACAACAATTGTACGTGTTCACTGGAGCTTTAGGACGTTTCCCTAAAACTTCCTCAGCTAACACCTCTTTTGCATTTCTAGGAACAATGTCGTCTTTCACAATAGCACAACCATTTCTAAGCTCATAGGCACGACCACTAGTGTCAATTGCATGTAAGAAATCATTACTCTGAAGATAGCTGTCATTATTAAAAAAAAGGCTCAGAACTTGAACTATGGTTCCATTCACCCAAAAAAAACTCAGAAAAATTTCTTCTGTTAGTTACTCTTTTCCACTTACTTTTGCTCTTCATTAAAGGGATTGGTTTATCTAGTGATCGAATTGTATTGATTACTATAACAAATAAAAAAAAATCAATTTGAAAACCTTGTCAAGTAGATTTTCTAGTTTTCTTTTTCTTATAAACTGTGTTTAAAAAAAAAATCACTTTCTTAATTAAATTAATCACAACTGTATCATAAAATACAAGACTAATTGATAACCCTAGCCAAGAGAGGCAGTGTACACATTTTATACTGCGTTTGGCTGGGGTAGTTGTTACAATAAAAAAGGCTTGGTAATGGGCATGTACTTTGAATACGGGTATGAAATATAAAAATAGTTGATAACCGTAGCTAAGAAAGGTAGCAAGTAGGTGTGTGTATGTGTAGAGGATGTGTTGATTGAGTGGAAGATGAATTATGTCAAAAATAAGAAAGGCTGGGCGTGTGCAAATTAATCAGTATCTTTAGCTGGGGAAGTAGTTACAACAAAAAGGCTAGATAAAGGGCCTTGACTTTGAATCAGAATATCAAATTGATCAATAGTTCATAACGTCTGCGAAGAAAGGCAGTAAATGCGCAAATTTCGCACTGCCTTCTGTCGGGGTAGTATGTATATGAAAAAGGCTTGATAAAGGGCCTTGACTTTGAATCAGAATATCAAATTGAACAATAATTTAAGTTTACCACAATCAAGAATAATATGCGACTATGGACTGGTTGCCGAAGATGCTGTTGCAGCAGTTGATGTGCTTAGTGGAGCACCAGGTTGGTGGCTCCTCAATGTTTGTGTTGCAGCTCAAGCAAAATTGTTGGGGTGCAAGTTCTTCATGTGTCACACTATATTTGCTGTGCTAAAGAAGTATTTTTGGTTTGGATCACCCTTTGAAAGAGTTGTTTGGCAAATTTTACAGATTACTTTTGGAGTATTAACCTTCTGCTGGGTTAGTAGTTATGACAAAAAGGTTTTATAAAGGGCCTTAATGTTCTATTAGAATATGAAATTGAGGAATAATTGATAATCCCAGCCAAGAAAGGCAGCAAGTGTGTATCTAAATCAACAAAGTTCTATGGAGTGTGTTGATGCGTGGTCCAAACACGACGCATTGGTAGCAAAGTCTTTAAAATCAAGTTTCTAATAAATATTCGTTGTCCATTCAAAGAAGTTGAAGTAGATCTTTAAAAAGTATGATATCTTTTTTTTCTAAATAAGTCATCTCATTCAATACGGTCATGTGATGATGAGTTGTGGTGCGCTGAGTTAGTAATAACTTTGGCGCTGAGCTTGAATGTACCTTGTGATGATGTGTGGTCGGGGGGAGGTACAGTAATAGAAGTAATGTCTTTTGTTGATTGAATTCTATATCAATTCCATTTAAAAAGACAGTATGTCTCACTGTGACATAAAACTGTTTACTTTTCATTGTGATGATTTATGGTACACTGAGTAAGTAGTGTCTTTGGAGTTGAGCTTGTACGTTTCCTGTGCAGTGTAGATTGAAGGCAGTTGTTAACAGACGTAGAAGAGTGGTTTTTGTCACGTATTTAAACAAAATATGAACACATATAGTAGAAATGTGTCTGCATTAAATAAATGAAGGCTGCATTTCCTAGTGTTCAAACTTTAAGAAAATCTGAGGACATTGTGCAATTGTCTCTGTTTTAAGTAAATCAAGATTGTATTGAATGATTTCTGTAGTGCTGGTGCTCTTGGTATCTAGTTGTTAACTCTTCTGAGTACAGAATTGATTAAAGGCACTTCTAAGCACACATATTGAAGAGAAATGTACATGCAAAACACAATTGAAGCTGTGAACCCTGCTGTCCGTAATGTACATCAAAGGTACTAATTGACACAAACATCGATGAATGCTTTTTTGTACAGTTAGCAGAATGTGAGGACACAGTATAATTTTCTCTGCCTTAAGGTGAGCAAGGCTGAATACAATGTTGTACTTAATGTAAAAGGAAACATCAATTCAAGTTGTGAACCCAGCTGTCCGCAGTGTAGATTGAAGTCAGTTGTTGACACAAAGATCGATGAGTGCTATTTTGTCACAGTTAACAGAATCTGAGGACAGAGTACAATTGTCTGTCTTAAATAAAGCAAGGCTAAATTCAATGTTGTCCTTAGTGTAGATGGAAAGGTGAATTCAAGTTGTGAACCCTACTGTTCGCAGTGTAGTTTGTAGGCTCTAGTGAGCACTGTTATAGATGAATGCTATTTGTGGGATTCTTTTACAAAATCAGAAGACATAAAATCCATTATTCTTTACCTTACATAAAGCAAGGCTGAATTGAATGTTTTCTGTAGTAGTGGAGCTCCTGCTATCAAGTTTTGATTTTTACTGGCCGCAGAATATATTGAAGGCAGTTGTCAGCACAGATATTGAAGACAAATTTAGTTCCAAAGCTGAATTCAAGTTGTGAACCCAGCTGTCTGCAGTGTAGATTGAAGGCAGTTGTTGACACAAAGATCGATGAGTGCTATTTTGTCACAGTTAACAGAATCTGAGGACACAGTACAATTGTCTGTCTTAAATAAAGCAAAGCTAGATTCAATGTTGTCATTAGTGTAGATGGAAAAGTAAATTTAAGTTGTGAACCCTACTGTCCGCAGTGTAGATTAAAGTCTCTAGTGAGCACAGTTATAGATGAATGCTATTTGTGAGATTGTTTTACAAAAGAGTTAGCGCCGAGACACCATTTTTGGTATTCGTCTACTTTATAAATTTCATTATCATTTATCATCATTATCATTATCATTATCAAAATCGTAAGACATAAAATCCATTAATCTCTACCTTAAATAAAGCAATGTTGAATTGAATGTTTTCTGTAGTAGTGAAGGTCCTGCTCTCAAGTTTTGATTTTTACTGGCCGCAGAACATATTGAAGGTAGTTGTCAGCACAGATATTGGGACATTGTGCAATTGTCTCTGTTTGAAATAAATCAAGATTGTATTGAAGGTTTTCTGTAGTGCTGGCGGTCTTGGTATCTAGTTGTTAGCTGTACACAGTGCTGAAATGATTGAAAGCCGTTCTCAGCACAGATACTGAAGAGACATTTACATCTAAAGCTGATTTGAAGTTGGGAACCCTGCTGTCTGCAATGTAGATTAAAGGTACTACTCGACACAAACATCGATGAATGCTATTTTGTACAGTTAAAAGAATCTGAGGACATAGTACAATTGTCTCTGCTTTAAATAAATCGAGAGTAATATGTCATAAGGTGTTTTAAGAATTTGTTGCATTCTTAAACGCACAAAGGCAAGCATTAAATTTGATACAATGCTTAGGTCATGAATAATGAGAAGTTTAATTTTCTTCAAGAGTCTTCACAACAAGCTTCTCCAGATAGCTTGTGGTATTCCAATTTGTTGTCATGTTCCTCAGGTAGTATGAGTAAACAATGTAATATAGCATTGAAAATGTTAACATTTGGTCATATTTTGAAGATAAGGAACTTATTACAAAAGTGCAACAAGGAAATGATGTTGAATATGGAACTATTTTACAAGAAATAAAAATTGGAGAAATGACTGAACATGGGAAAGAAGGTTTACAGAGACGATTACTTTGAAATATGTTTCCAAAAGAAAATATTGTTCCTAATCTGGTTGCTACTTTTAAAATAATTGAGAACAACAGTGAAGAAAAGCAGCAAGTGTGAAAATATCCTACTGCCTTCGGCCAGGGTATTAGCTACAACAAAAAGGCTCGATAAAGGGCCTTGACTTCGAATCAGAAAATGAAATTGAACGATAATTGGTAACCTCAGCCAAGAAAGGCAGTTAGTGTGCAAATTTTCCACTGCCTACGGCCGGGGTCGTAGGTACAAGAAAAAGGCTCAAAAAAGGGCTACGAGTGTGTATCAGAATATGAAATTCACGACTAATTGATAACCCTAGCCAAGAAAGGCAGTAAGTGCCCTAATTTACCACTGCCTTTGGGTGGGGTAGTAGCTACTTCAAAAAGGCTCAATAAAGGGCCACGAGTTTGAATCAGAAAATGAAATAAAAAAATGATTGATAACCCCAGCCAAAAATGGTAGCAAGTTGGTGCGTGCTATGTGTAGATGATGTGTTGAGTGGAAGATAAAAAAGGTGAAAAATTAGAAAGGCTGCAGATGTGCAAACTATCCATTGACTTGTCAGGGAAGTGGAAGTTTGGATTTCCACCTCATTATACAGATAGGGTGTCAAATTGTGCACAGGGATTCTAAGAAATGGTTACCACATCGAAGGAAGCAATCTAAGTGCATTAAGTTACCACTGTGGTCTGTAGGGCTGAAAATTACTACACTAGGCCCATTTCAGTGACTCTACTTGGATAATATTTGGAAAAGGCTACAAGAAAGTTAGCAGGTAGGTGTGTTTGAGGTAGTGGATGTAGTATAAGGTGAAAAGGAAGAAAGGTAGCAGATGTGGAAACAACCCACTGCCTAGTAAAGGAAATGGGTGCTTGGTTTTCTGGTGCATTACAGACTGTGAGTCAGATTTCACAGTGGGAGCCTGAGAAAAGGGTATCTCATCTAAGGGGTTAAGCAAGTGCACAAAGTACACACACTGTGCAGTGGAAAGGACGCAAATGTGCAAATTAACCACTGCCATTCACGGGTAGTGGTTACCAAGAAGGTTTAATAAAGGGTCTGAACTTTGAGTTACTTGAAGAATAATTGATAACCCCAGCCAAGAAAAGCAGCAAGTGTGAAAATTTTCTACTGCCTTCGGCCGAGGTATTAGCTACAACAAAAAGGCTCGATAAAGGGCTTTTACTTTAAATCAAAATATGAAATTCAAGAATTGATAACCCCAGCCAAGAAAGCCAGGAAGTGTGCCAATTTCCCACTGCCTTTGGCCGGGGTAATAGCTTAACAGTAAGCCTCGATAAAGGGCCTTGACTTTTAATCAGAATGTGACATTCAAGTATAATTGATAACCCCAGCCAAGAAAGGCAGCAAATGTGCAAATTTCTTACTGCCTTGAGACGGGGTAGTTGTTACAACAAAAAGGCTCGATAAAGGGCCTGCACTTTGAATACGAATATGAAATAGAAGAATAGTTGATAACCATAGTCAAGAAAGGCAGCAAGTAGGTATGTGTAGATGATGTGTTGATTGAGTGGAAGATGAATGATGTAAAAAATAGGTAAGGCTGCAAGTGTGCAAATTAACCACTGCCTTTAGCGGGGAAGTAATTACAACAAAAAGGCTTGATAAAGGGCCATGACTTTGAATGAGAATATGAAATTCAAGAATAATTGATAACCCCAGCCAAGGAAGGGAGCAAGTAGGTGTGTGTCCGTGTAGATTATGTGTTGATTGATTGGAAGATAAAAAAGGTGAAAAATAAGAAAGGCTACAGATGCGCAAAGTACCCACTGCCTTGTGAGGGAAGTGGATGTTTGGATTTCCAGTCCATTACACAGACTGTGGATCGGATTCTGCAGTGGGAACTTGAGAAATGGGTAGCACATCTAAGCAACCAATGCAAGTGGACAAAGTACACACACTGTGTGATAGAAAGGACGCAAGAAAGGTAGCAAGTGTGCAAATTTCTTACTGCCTTTGGACAGGGTAGTTCTTACAACAAAAAAGCTTGATAAATGTCTAATGACTAATGCTGAGTACAGAGATGGTCCCGTTTCTTGTTTTTGATGAGGTTGATAAACTGTTTCACGTAACACAAAAGTTGATCGCAATAAATGCATAGAAATTTAATTTTACCAAATTCAAGATCAATATGTAAGTATTGACTGTTTGCTGAAAATGCTGTTGCAGCAGTTGATGTGCTTGGTGCAGCAGCAAGTGGGTTATCCTGCAATCTCTGTGTTGCAGCTCAAGGAAAGTTGTTGGGGTGCAAGTTGTTATGTGCACTATATTTGCTGTGCCAAAGGATTATTTTTGGGATTGATCACACCTTAAAAGAGATGTTTGGCAAATTTGACAGGTTACTAGTGGTTGGTGTGTTTCAGTTAGTATGTGTCTGAACTTCGCTGGAATCTTTAACCCTTTCGATGCTGATGACGAGCTCAGCTCGTCATCACCCACGGGGGTCGTGTGCTGATGACGAGCTGAGCTCGTCATGACACCAGCAAAATGGCAATTTGCCGCACAGCGCAAAAATCACCGCAGCAGCGATGCGGTTAAGGGACACATTAGAGCTTACATAATACAGAAATACGTTGTACTTAGTGACATCCAATTCTATTTTATGATGAACGGTTGAATTCTACATCCGCCTTTAGGAGTAGTGTGAGGGTAGCATTTTAAAGTGTTTGACAGGTTACACTACATGTGTCCATGCAGGTAAAGAACACTTAGCATGGTTATGCATGGGCACCTTCTCACACATAACGTAGTACTCAGTATTCAGGATTGTAAAAGCTTGCAATAGGAGTGACTGATGAGTTTATATAGGTCATTTACATTATAGATATACAGACCTGAAAGAATATGCATGTCAATGTAAGACATATTTTTTGAAGGTATGGAAGTAAGCAGTGAAAGGGTGTTTAGAAGCAATACTGTCCTGCTTAAAAAGTGCTCAATTGTTTTTTGTTGTTGAGTGTAAACACACCTATTTGATTAGGACCATGGAATAGTGGTGTAACTATATCATAGATTATATTGTCAGATATCTACCATAGTGATAGTGGAATTACCAATACTTTTTAGACTACAATCGAACAATCATATGTAGAGGAGCGGTATTGCTTCTTGACTTTCAAAGAGGCGGAAGATTTAAATTTATATTTCAACACCTAAACAAAATAATTGTTGAATTTCAAAAATAAAATTAAGTAGGAATGTTAGAGGAAGTCTGGTCCAACTCTAAAAGGATTGTGCAAATCGTGACAGCTGAAAGAAGTTTGTCTCAACATTAGTTTTTAACATAATTCAGACACAACACTAGATTGCAGGAGTGTGCAAATGGCTTAGACATGTTGCATGCGATCATGTTACATAAAAAGATACATTTTTTACATATTTAACCAGTAAAAGGTAAGTAAGATTTACATTTGGTTTTTTAAATTCAAGGTGGAGTCATCTGCTGCATTCCAAACATTGGGCCTGTTGGGAAGATAGTGAAAAGTAACTTGTTATTAGGATTGCATTGTTTAAAGGTCAATAGCTTTTTGAAATGAAAACTTCATATGTATTTACATGGTAAACATAGATGTTTTGTTCTGGGCGTTCCTTGGTCTTGAATATTATCGTTACCCTGGTGGGTGGGTAGGTAATCACCATCTTTTGAGCACCTCCAACCAATAGGATTATACACTGGATATATAGACTTAGAATGTTCCAAGATGTGGAGAACATACAGCAAACCAATGACTTGTGTCTTATTTTTGTTTACAGTGAAACGTGATGACTCCATTATGTTCATTGCAATTGTCAGTCCATAATTCTTAAGAAATATTACATTAGTAAAATTCTGGGCTACTGATTGCTGAGTTGGGTAGTATTCTGCAAACTGAAAACATGATAACAAATGTATATGTTGAGCTAAATTCGAACGTGAATGTCATACCAATCATAGGTTTCAGAGTAGAGAATTTCCGTACACACATTGATGGGAAATTATTAGTTAAAGATAAGTAACTGTAATAGGAATGAAAATATACATACATATATATATGGTGTTGAGAGACATGTTTGAAAGGAAGGTATCGATTAGTTGTAAAAATATATGAAAGCACACGAGCTTCTAAAGAGGAACCAAAATGTACATCATACGCTATTAGGTATAGTATACACAATTTACATGTAGCAGAACGTGGTGTACCTGGTACAGGTTGTGAAGATTGATCACATTGTGAAGCTTGATCACGTTGTGGAGATTGATCATGTGCTGGTGAATTACCACTGGTTATGCTTCCTGCTAAATAATTTTGAAAAAGTAACATTTCCTTAAAGACGAAATTAGTTTAACAACCTAACACAGTTAATCCAAAATAACATTATTATATTAATGTAGTTTGAAAAATATGTTGTGTGTAGAAAGTTTAAGCGAGGGATATAGAGTACAGTCTATACAAATACAGAGGTAAGGCCTGTCAAATGGATACACTTTGAAAACATGACAGTTTCACAAAGGGCACTCAGGCCCTGCAATGATAGGCTTGATTTTTATATTTGAGTTTCTTGTGTGGTTGGCACAGTTACTGTTGTAGGCCCAGTAGTAGCATGTACATGAGCAGACTTGGTATACGTAACTATCAAGAGTAACATTTGAATCATGGACAAACAATTACCATTACACTTTCAAAAAAGGCAGCAATTGCACTTAAAGACTGATCATGAAGTGGTGAAGTTTTGAAAACATGTATTTTGGTGAAAGCATGTTATAAAAAGTTGTACGAGAGAGGGAAAAATGGTTAGGTAACCTAAGCCAACTAAAGGGCCAGTACAACACTGTAGTGTCAAAGTTATAAATCCAACAATTATTATGAATTAAATCTATGGTAATCTGAGGAGGCAAAACTTTCATAGGCCAACTAGAGCACAGAAACAAAAAAAACTATAGGTCACATGAGGAAGCAAAAAATGTTAAGTCAGTGGAGGATTAAAAGGGAGCAAATATGATGATTACTAGAGAGTATGTATGTTGAAAAACAAAGCACGTGGCTGTCTTGACAAGTTTTTTGGCTCTATTTCGGAGTGATGAAGACTTTAAGCTTGCTCACACCTAGGGTCAGTATTCTTACCTTGTGTTGGCCCTTTTAAGCCCTTTCTTCCAGACCTAGAAGAGGATAGCTGCTTTATATGATGATAGATTCCTTATTCTTGACTCTAATCCATCTATTGCCTATTGGCTTTCACATAATTATGTGTCCTTTCATTATCCTGCCTACAGTAGAGGGTGGATCCTGTGGTCCTGACTTTATATTACACATTGGTATGGTTTGTGTAGGTACTCTGACAGAGCTAAGGGATATTTCATCCTTCTCAGGCCTACAAGGCCCAGAACTAGAGAGACTCCATTTTGCTCTCTGTCCCTGCAGAGCTGAGATGCTTGAAGGGGAAAGGTAATGTTTATAGTTAAGCCTGTTGTCTGCTAGGGGAAAACCAGCCAGGACTGGTTCTTATCGGAAGAATGTGTTTGTCTCTTGGGCCCAGACGTAACATGCAGATGGCCACTGCGGTTGCGCGGAGAGCTCTGGAGCTAGCACAGGAATTCGGTGGGAGGCAGCCCTCTGTTGGAAATTTCCATGAGGGGAGAGGAATCCATATTAGCGAATTGCAGGAGAGGAGGAGTGGTCAGTTTGGTTCTTGAAGAGTGGAGAGTAGGATGTTTGCTGGAGCTGCAGAGTACAGTTCAGTTCTATTGGTTTTCTGGAATGGAGAAAGAAGGCCGATGATTGCTGAAGCTGGAGAGAGCAGTCATATGAACAAAGTTGGAACTATCAGCTAGGGCTGCCAGTTTATCAGAATGCATTAAAGCAGATGGAGGAGTTGAGGCTGTCAGCTGAAGCAGTTGAGCCAGAGGCGTGAAGCTGTGGTGACGGAGGGAGAGCAGAGAGAGCCCTGATCCCACCAGAGAGAGAGAGAAACATTCCTTCTAATAGGTGAGGTAGTCTAATCTAGTTTGCTTTACACTTACACCTTAATCTTGTCTTTATTCCCTAGGCTATTGTATATCTAATCCTTTTTCTTTCAGCGGTGTGTTACAGTTCCTGTTAGTTACAGAGACCCCGCAGATTTGTGTATGTGTATTCTATTGTTATTGTAATAAAGATACCCCAGTTCTTAGTGAACCAGTGTGCATGTGTTATTCTTATGATAAAGCTAGCCTTTCTTCTAACCAGATGCTTTAGCAACTGATGGATCAAAAGGAAATAGGAGCGTTTAAATCAGGGAATAACTCTTGCATACAGTGTATGTCTCTTGTTCTTAAAGCACAGGTATCCTTTCCTTCTAGCCAGGTGTTACAGCCAGAACAGATGCTGCCCCTGATCCGGTAAGTAGCCACTGAATAATTAGGGAGAGAGAGGAGCCCTTGGGCTAAAAGAATATTGACACTAAGTGATTCGGCCATCCCATAATATTATTGTAGTAGCGAACCTTTAGTGAATAGTGAGAGAAACTTCCCAACATAGAGATAGAGAGAGCTGAAGGTATTCATAGGAAAGTGATCGTCGTTGTGTAGCGGCGTTAGTGAGAGCACTGATTGTGGTCAGTGTGTATACCCTCAAGATTGTGGCTTGAGAGAGAGCACCGGGGGGATACGGTGTGTAATGAGATTGCCTCTAGGGAAAGTGGCGTTAGTGAGAGCACTGATTGTGGTCAGTGTGTAGGTCCACCGGATTGTGGACCGGATTGGAAGGAAGAGACACGCCGGATTGCGTGTCGAGTGAGCACTGATGGTGATCAGTGTATAATGGTAAATAATCAGAACTGCGCCAGGGTAGATTAGTCTGAACCCATGTGGTCGCGAAACTATGAGGTATGAGTGTGGTGTAGGGCATGGACGTCCTTAGTAATCAGTGAGTATTCCTAGTAATCCCTATAGATTTAGTGGTCTTTCTAATGATATGAGCTTGTATATTGCGAGTTCCCCATCAGGTAGGTACCCAGGTGCCTGGATAGATGGGTCCTGAGGAGGGAGGTGGTTACGTTTTGGCCAGGTTAGTGTAGCTCTGGTGATCTGGTTCTATCTGGTCTGAGAATCTGGTCATAACAGTGGCGTAGCACAAAAATGCAACATATATATTTATGAAAGCACAATATGTAATAAAACAGTCCTGGGAAGGCCATGCGAGGCAGTAATAAATATTAAAATTCATGGGAGAAAAAAAAGGAAAATAGAGCTGGGAGGATCACGCAAGGCAGTAAAAAAACTAATACTAATATGAATGCACAAATTGGACCAGTACAGACTAAAGCACGGGGCACAGTTCAAAAACACGACACAGAAATTCATGGACGCACAATTTATATAGAAAAGGTCTAATAGGGCTCCGTGACCCAGAAGGAAATATTACATACAACCGTATACGATCAATAAAAATAGAGGCCCGGGCAGGCCATGTGAGGTAGCAATAATTAATAAAAGTTACAGAACGATTAGGAGGGAACAAATATGATGACAAAAAACTTGGAGCAAAAAAATAAAGCAAAACAGAGCTGGGAGGGGCACATGACGCAGTCAAAAAATAATACTATTATGAATGCACAATTTATAATAATAGAGGCTAAAGCACGTGACACTTCAAAAATACGTCACGGACATTCATGCACGTACAATTTATTTAGAAAAGGTCAAGGAGGGCTCCTTGACGCAGAAGGAAATATTATGATCAATTATATATGATGAATTATAATAGAGGCCTGGGAAGGCCACGTGAGGTACCAATAAACATTAAAAGTCACAGGAGAATTAGGAGGGAGCAAATATGATGAAGCACAGAGCATGTGCCGCAGAAAAGTAAAGCAAAATGGCTGGGAGGGGCACGTGATGCATTAAATTAATAATACTAATATGAATACACAAATTGGACCAATACAGGCTAAAGCCCGGGCACAGTTCAAAAATAGTACACAGAAATTCATGGACACACAATTTATTTAGAAAAGGCCTAATAGGGCCCCGTGACGCAGAAGGACATACTACGATCAACCATATATGATCAATAACAATAGAGGACCGGGAAGGCCATGTGAGGTAGCAATAATTATTAAAAGTTACAGGACGATTAGGAGGGAAGAAATACGATGAAGTACAAAGCACATGGATCCAAAAAAAAAGCAAAACAGAGCTGGGAGGCCCACATGATGCAGTCAAAAAATAATACAATTATGAACGCACAATTTATAAGAATAGAGGCTAAAGCACGTGACACAGAAATTCATGCGCGTACAATTTATTTAGAAAAGGCTAAGGAGGGCTCCTTGACGCAGAAGGAAATATTATGATCAATTATATATGATAAATATTATTAGAGGCCTGGGAAGGCCATGTGAGGTAGCAATAAATATTAAAAGTCACGAGAGGATTAGGATGGAGCAAATACAATGAAATACAAAGTATGTGTCGCACAAAAATAAAGCACACCAGAGCTTCAAGGGACACCTGACAGTAAAAAATAACAAATAAAAAATACTATCATGCAGGTACAATTTACAGCGGCTTCTCCTACCTTTGCTTTTGTCGTCTCTTGTCTTGTCTCAAAGGCTGGGGTTTTGGCTGGGCCTGGCTGGATCGGCGCGGCCGATGCCGGCACTGTGGCTTTGATGGCCTGGCTGGAAGGCAGCAGCAGTGACACCAAGTCGAGTGTCACGAGTCCTCCTCCGTTCGAGCAAACAGTTTGTAGTACAATCGATGACGATGAGAGTCTGTCTGTCACTGCAGCGGAGGCAAAAGAGAGCGTGGTTTGGTCACTATCCATTTTATATGGGAACCGCGGGGGCTAACCAAAGTAAGTGCAGGGTCTTTATTGGTAGAGTTTTCGCGGACTAGAAGAATAACGGACTTGGGGGACCTCCCATTCGCCAATGTATTGGGTTCCAGGCTTAGTAATAGCAAGAAAGGTATGTGGTAATATGTGGGAAAGTGTGGGTGGGCGTGCACTGCGCAAGTGTGAGTGTGTGCACCAATAATTAACAACAGAGAGAGACGGGGGCAGGGTTTTCATGTGCGCAGAGTCAGACCCAGAATCCGATCTCCAATGAGTAACCACTTGTAACTATTCTCGTAGCACGCCCTTTCCTCTGATTTGACATGCAAGAGTGATTGCACCATAGTTTGTATTGCTAATCATTCTCAGCGTGTACTCGCGCATGCGCTACGAATACACTTCGACGTTACGCGTCGCATCAAAGCTTCCGTGTGACATCATGTACGGCGCCCCGTACGCGAAAGGCGCAAATGTTTTTAATTGTTTAAAAACATATATTTATGTATTTAATGAACACACTAATAGAATACATTATGTAGAGTAGTTAGAAAAATAGTTTTTTAAAACTTTAAATAATCGTATATTACTTTTAAAAGCAATTACACAAATCGCGGTGGAACATTATGTGTGCTCGCATCGTAAGAGCACCGTAAGCTCAGCGTAAGCGGACGCAAAGCCATCTGACTTTAAAAGATGGGATTTGATTGGTTCATAATAGTTTCTATTCCAATTGTTGAAAGTTCTGTCCCAGTTTAATCATTCTACTTTGTCGTTCTAAGAAGAAGCATCTGTTTTGAGATTCCTGTCAAATAGAAGGAAGATTACCATAATAACAGCAATGGACACATCTTCCAGCCATTCTTCAGAGGAATATTTAATTCCCGAAGAACCTCCAAAGAAGAGGAAAGCTCTAATTTGGCAATTTTTTACTTTTCCAGAAGGGCAAAAAAAGTTAATGCTCCAAAAGTAACCTGTAAAATTTGCCAAACAAGTCTTTCAAGGGGTGATCCATCTAAAAAATACTCCTTTGGCACAGCAAATATGGTGTGACACGTGAAGAACTTGCACCCCAATAACTATGCTCGAGCTGCAACACAGAGGTTGCAGGGGAACCCACCTGCTTCTGCATCACGCATATCAAATACTGCAGCAGAATTTTCAGCAAGCAGTCCACACACACAAATTGATCCTGATTTTGCTGACGTTAAAATTATATGCATTCATTGTGATAAACTTTTGTGTTATAGGGAACAGTCTATTGATCTGATAAAACGCAGGATGCAGGAGCATCGCTGTCCTCGACATTAGTTTTTTTTCTCTTCATTCTTTTGTTCCAGTTGGACACTTTTTGGGTTCCAGTTCCATTTTTTTGATTTAAAAAAAAACACACAAAAAAAGAAAACTAAAAACAAAAAAAAAACAGTTCTTTTTAGAACTAACTTCATTGGTCCAAGAAATAACTATATTTCTATGTTAGTGTATAAAAGTTTGTCAGAATGAATGTGTAGTTCATAAATGCATGAATGAAAACATTACTAGTGTATGGTGAATGTGAAAGTCCAGAACTATAACTATACAGCATACATCTGTAAGGTGCGCCAGGGATCTGTGTTGCAGAGGCCATGCCCCTTTTTCCAACAATCTGCAACACAGCTCTGTGGCACTTACTTTAGGTACCTGGTGGGCTAGTTGGCCCCTAGGGGACCTCTGGATTGAAGAGGAATTAATTCCCCACCTTAAAACGCGCCACAGGGCGTGTTTGCACACATCACCTCAGGCCCCGCCCCCTACCTCCACCACTGTGTGAACGCACCCCGTGGCATGTTTTAAGTTGCGGGATTAAGTCCCCTTAAATCCTGAGGTCCCCTGGCAGCCAAATAGCCCACCAGGTACCTCTAGTATGCGCCAGGGAGCTGCATTGCAGAGAGGTCTTCAGAGGCCACGCCCCTTTTTACAACACTCTGTAACGCAGCTCTGTGGTGCTCAGTGGAGGTACCTATTGGGCTAGTTGGCCCCCAGGGGACCTCTGGATTGAAGAAGAATTAATTCCCCAACTTAAAACGCGCCACAGGGCGTGTTTGCACACATATCACTTCAGGACCGCCCCCACCTTCACTACTGTGCAAACGCGCCCATGGCATCAGGTACCTCCAGTAAGCGCCACAGAGCTGCGTTACAGAGAGGTGTGAAAAGGGGCATGGCCTCAGAACACCTCTCTGCAATGCAGCCCCCTGGCGCAAAATGGAGGTTCCTGGTGGGCTAGTTGGACCCCAGCGACACCCAGTATTCAAGGGTAATTCGTTCCCCCTCTGTAAACGCGCCAGGGGGCAAGTTTGCAGAGTGGTGCAAGGAGGGAGGGTGGCCTCCGGCCAGATCCTGTTTTTTTTTTTAAAGAAGGGGGACTGAATAGCCCCCCCCTTCTTTTTCTAATTTATTGGCCCTGGGGACCCCATCCCCCAGGGTCAGGGGACCCTCCCAGGGACAATAGGGAGGTTACTCCCATCTCCTTTGTCCAGTTTTGCACCAGAGCAGAGCAGAGCCAACAGCTCCCAGGACTGGTTTGAACTGGACTATGCACAGGGACACCTCATGCAGACTTTCGGTCGGTGGCAAGTGCTCCCACCCAGCCCCAATACACTAAATCCTGTCAGGGAGGTGGTCAGACCGCCCTGTGACAGGATGCCTATTGTTCCACCTTCCTCTGCTTGAGCTTGGCTCAGCAGCAGGAGGGCAGAAATGTGTCTCTGGCCCGCAGGAACCATTTTGTTTTGTCCAAGACTAGAAGTCTGGTGTCGGGACCACCAGGAACCTGACAAAGCTTGTTTCTGAGGGCTGGAATCATACCTCCCACACCGATTACCGGTGTGGGGGTATGATTCCACAATGTTTGACACCAAACACAGTAGGGTTACTTTTACCCATTTTAGAGTGCTCATCATACAGTTGCACAATGCCACTCTATATGTCGTAAAGGGCTGATACACTGACAACCCAGGAGAATGGATTCTATAGGGTGCAGGGGTGTTCTGCTCATGCAGTGGCACCCTCTTACTTAGAACCACGCACCCTGTGTTCAGGATTGGTAAGGCCTGCTATAGGGGTGACTTATAGGTATAGTAAACATATATCTTAGTAATTGGTGCATGAACCATCTTGCACAGGCTGCAATAAAAAGCCTGTATATCAATTTTTCATGGCCTCTTATGGGTGGCGTAATACATGCTTCAGCCCATTGGAGGCCTCTTGGGTACCTATGCCCTGGGTACATGGGTACCATATACTAGAGACTGACAAGGGTACCCCAGTATCCAATCTGAAGTGTACCTAAGTACATAACATAACAGTTTAGGGAGAAAGCAGATAGACTGGGGTCCTGATTAGAAGGCTCCCAGTCAGACTAGTCAAAAACCAGCTTAGCACCAAGCAAAATGTGGGGGTACACATTCAGAAAGATCCTACCTTCTTACAGCTTTACAAGTCTATCCTTCCTTCTTTGTTCTGTAGGCTTGAGATTGCTCAGGACAAGTGCAGTGTAAAGTGTTATATACCATAACTAGATTTCCTCCGCACCCCTTTCTTTCCCATGAACTATGTCAAGGACTGCTAATGGCTTATTTGTGTGGGTAGGATGTTGATACTCCTACTAGCCAGCAGAATACATAACTTGGCCCAGCAGTAAGCATGGGCGAATTTTGCGGATCTCGCGTTCGCGAATTTTGCGGATTTGCGGATTCGCAATCCGCAAAATCCGCGAATTCCCGCGAATTTGCGGATTTTTTTTTTTTTGTGTTCGCCCGTGTTTCTGCCAGTTCGCGAGGGTTTTTACAATTTCGCAATTTGCGAACTTAACTGTCGGGTCGCAAGTTTTGCGAACTTGTTGTTTCTACGTATCCAGCCTGTTTAGGACACTCTTCTTCATCACTGCCACTCTCTGTCACCACTGCCACTCTCTGACTACTCATGCCACCCTCTGGCCCACCCATGCCACCCTCTGTTTCATCACCACACCCTCTGGTTGTCCAGTGTACATTATTTTCGGCAAAGCAAAGCACACCTTCCCTGCCTCAAGTGACCTGAATTAATTTGGGGCTGATTAATGTGTCACAGAATATTTTTTTAGCTGGCACCTGCTTCCTTAGTGCGCCCTGATTAGTGATCTTTTGCACTTGCTAAGTGCTTTCATTGTTGCAAAATTAGTTACAACACCTGCCCTGCCCCAACTGACAATAATGAATTAGGGGCTGATTAATGGATTTTAACTTCCAGCCTGGCTCCTGCTTGTCTCCCTTAGCTGTAATTCAGGACCTTTGTGGCATATGTGTAACTATTCTGAGGTTCAGAGCAGGGTCACATAATAGTTTCAACTGGCAACTGAACTCTGGAGGGGCCCCTCAGGAAGCACTACAGGAAATGGCTACTAATGATGAGCCTGAACTTTTGAACCTGGTAAGTAGTTACTTTCAGTTTTGCTAAAATCGTATTTCTGCAATTTTGCACTTATTCGCGGGGCGCGAACTCACGCGAACTCACGCGAACAGTGCGAGCAAAATCCGCTGCTCGCGGATTTGCGGATTTTGCGGGAGATTCGCGAATCTCGCGGATTGCGAATTTCCCGAAAATCCGCAAAATCCGCGAGCGGAACGGATTTTCCGCCCACACCTATCCAGCAGGAGGGGAAACGGTCTGGAATCTTAAAATGGCTGAACCAGGAAAATATGTAAATCCTCAAAGTGCCATGAGAATTACAATTATCACAAATGTGTATGTGGATCTGCACGTGGTGTAACTACTAACCCTCCAATTGATACCGTACCATTATCTCTAATTAAGTAAGTAATGGGAGCCTTGCAGAGGAGCACATTTAACCCACGGTATAATGCAGTGAGCTCATAACCTTTACAGTAATGTACTAAGGACCAACATGATGTATTCCCACACACATTATAAGGCCTAAACAAGATAGGCACCAATCCCTCTTGGTTCCCTTCTGCAAAAAGCTACCTGTGCACAGATAGGGAGATGAGAATGTATGCAGATGCATGTGCTCATGTGTTCGTGTGAACAAGCCCAGAGTCTATGTATGACCCAGCTGTGCAGCAGCAGACCTTATTTTAAAAGGCAGTTAGCACTCTCATTCCATGTTCACAGAATTTACTTTGAGTGAGACTCAGATGGTGAATCCAAAACCGGGTAGTCGAAAAGTGAAAAATACAGAGGAATTAAATTGTAAGAATCCATGTCCAACAGTACCGTAAAATTAACCACTTCCATGCTTGTGACAAGGTCAACTCGTCATGGGTGTTACCTGCGCTGTGCTTATGACGAGTTGACCTTGTCAGATAACAAGGGATTTTGAAAATTGCAGCACAGCACGGGAATATACAGGAACAATGATGTGGTTAAAGGATATATTGAACAGACCCGGAGTTTTTGTGATGCTGAGTAAAGATCAGTAGCTTAGCAACAAAAAGAAAGTGACAGTGGAAATGTGGGGTGTATGGGCAGTCTGCTCTCAGTGGCCTGACAGGCAGTTGTTGAGACCCGGCAGTAGCTAAAGATGTTGTTGAAGATAGGCCTAGCATACCAGTGGTAATTCTTGGCATTCAGGACATGATAGTTTCCAGTGAAGGATAAAGGTTACCCATGGAATAAATATTGTAATCATCATAATTCTTGACACATTTTGGACTAAGGCTGGCACTGTAATCGTGGCTTAATTCTTGGAATAATATGGGGAACTATGGCATATTAGTGCCACTTTAGTAGAATGCTGGTCATTAAATAAAGATTCCAATTCTTGTTGAATTGCAGCTGAAATGGCATGAGATGGTGATATGTGGGCATATAGTGCAGAATTTGTACATTATTGGCAGTAGTACACCTAAATACTTGAGGAAGACGACAAATATGACAAAGTAATGTTTGGGCACCAAGCAATCATTTATCAAAAAATAAAGAGCTGATATTTGAGTTGGACAAATGTTTTTTTCACGAAATTATAAGCTTTTGTCTGGGGCAAATTCTTTTGTTTTTCCAATAATTATAAGTTTGTAATGAATAGTAAAATGTGTGTTTTCATAAACTATCAAATGAAAGTTACAATTTTTTTTTTTAAATAAATCTAAAGCGAGAATTTGAACGAAAACTACAACTGCTGTCTGACACCCTACAACATAAAATGTGAAGGAACCATCTGCTGTCAGAACTTGTAACATCTCCGTTACCTGATTGAAAATCTGTACTGGTCTCCTGTGCACTGTCTGATATTGAACTATATGAGCATTTTTTCCACCCCACTCCTTCCAAAGAGATTGTCAGGAAAAATGTATGATTCAGGATCTACCTAAGTGAAGCAAAATGGAATAATGAAAGTAAGTGAAGCATAGACCTGTAGAGAGACTCTCCATGTTGCTACCATTTTCTCACACTTTTGGGACGGTAAAACCTCCAACATTCCGCTAGGGGGTTAGACTTGCTTGGGCAACCTACAAATGTATTATTTCATGGGGGTAACCTTCTAGCTTAGCGGAAAATGTATGTAAAAGTGTACTTAAAAATGCACTATTTTGTTCTATTTTTAAGATGTTTGGGGAGGTGTACCTTCAAGCCTCCTGGATAAAGTCAGGCGCACACGCTTAGGGACAAATGTATTAAATTATTGCGCAGCTCAGCAAGTCACCTTGCTGCACTGCGTGATAAGGAAATGGCAGGAATGCAGCGTATTTAGCATAATATGGCAAAGTCCTGTCATTTCCAATTCCTGGAGCTAAAGGTGCTGCCAAGGGTCAATGCAGGCACCTTTGTACCATGGCGCAAGGGTGCCTGCATTGTAAGCAGGATTGTTTTGTGCAGGAAGGGCACCTTCCTGCACATAAACAAGCCTGATAAAATGTCCCTCTTTCTATATGTTCTGCTGAATGCAGCACACATAGAGAAAGGAAGTAATGAGGAGAAATAAAGATATTTCTCCTAGTTATGTCTCCTATGGGGAGGCATATCAATGTGATGCATTCCCAAGTGAACCACTGATAGTAAATCTGGGAATGCACCTAAATCCATGGGTGGATGCGTGAAAACACCCATGCCCAACTAATGAAACCTCCCTGGTGCAGAATTAGGCAGCACAGCAATATGTTCTGCATTGCGTTGTTCTGGATGTATCAAGCCACTCAGGGTCATGCAAAGTGGCCTTGCATGGTTTGATAAATCCTACATGGGTTTTGTGTCACCTTTGTGTGGCACAAGAGTGACGCAAAACCTACTTAAATATGCCCCTTAGTTTGCTCATTCAAACTTGTTGTGGGTATATTTGCCACAAAACATTGAAATATCACCATCTGATACAAATGTGCAAGTCATATGGACCTTTTTGCAATTCTGGCAATGAATGAAACAATTGGAGCACTTCCACTCTGCCCTTTGCCATGCCATGTCTTACAATGCTGATGGAGCCTAAATGTTAACTGACAGTTGCCTCTATCAATTCTCATTATTTAAGGATCATTACGATATGAAATTCTTGATGAAGACACGTTAACTGGCTGAGTCAAAAAATTAGAAATTTCATACTGCACCATAAAAGCATGCAGAGTGTTAAAAAATGATGATACGAAACCGTAAACAAAGAGAGAAACAATGATATCTACACGTGAACGTATTTACGTGTTGTGAGTAAATAAAATATAGCTAACATAAGGAGTTTTTTGACAATAATATTAAAATGTGCATTAAACGTGCGATAAATACCTGCATAATGAGTTTCTAGAAATGCTTAAAATGCTTATGTAGAAAGAATCGATATAGTGCAAAACTGAGCTGTTCTTAACGATTATGTAGTAAAACGTATATTTCAAAATGACATGTAAATGATTTGCTTTGAAAAAGATAACATGCAAATATTGTCTAAAAATAGTTTTTTTGTAGTATTTCACATTGACATGTAGTCTTTGAAGAGAATATTAATTGAACTAATTGAGAAAAGTCGAAATTTATCTGTGAATGTGTGATTTATAAACATTAAACAGCAGTGATTCAACTCATTTTCATGTAGGCCTCAAATGCTTTATATTTCCGGTACAAATGTGGAATCATACGAAGCAGCCACTTTAGCCACTTTAGCCACTGTGAGATCTTTTCGTGAAGTTTCTTTTCTGTATTGGTTAACAATGGACTCAATTCTTGCTAAGAAACATACTTGATAGAAATGTAACAATATTATTGCAAACCTTGAGAAAGGCGATGGGGAACAGATGGGCTGTGAGCAAAGTAAGAGTTCTAACTACTTCTGTGGAAGTAAAGGAAGAGCTATACAATTCAACTTAATGAATCTAATGACATTTGCAAAAAGATTACTTAGTTTTCCGGATTTTTGAGATTCACTAATCACCCCATAAACGGCCCAATCTGAGTGACCAATCAGAACCCCATGGACTAATGAAATTGATAGGTTAAGAGGTGTGAACCAGGAACATTTTGAGGTATAATTGCCCCATCGGAGGAGGAGTCGGGGTTTGCTGTCATTTTCAATTTCTCTGTCCAACATGCTGTCGGACTGATTTTTGACTCTCTTATGCTAATCCCTTGAACTGAACTATTCCTAACTGCGATCCTGAAACCTGTTCTGTACGGCTGGTAAAGTTGAGCAGGAAATAACTTTTTGGCTGAAGGGTTATCTGACTTCTTCTGTGGCACGCAGTGCTGCAGTTCAGACTTGGCCAGATCCATATTGAAGACAGACTAAATCTCTCAGCTTTGCCTTAAACTATATGATTAATAACTGTAACTCGAACTTCATTTTGCTTTCTCTCCCCGGATACATTTTAAACTGTCCATTCATTTCTGTGCTGTAATATGAGGCTACTTGTACTAATGATTTGTTATTTTTTCAGATTCTAAAGGCAAATATGTGATTTGTCCATTCAAAAAGAGGCTTTAGATAAATATTTTCATGAGTTATTTTTTATCGATTCTGTCTCATTCTTTTAGTCATTTTTTTGTCTCAAGGTGTTTATATCGGTGTCTGAGAAAAGCTATGAAATAAGTTTGAGTTGATAATTCTTTATTCCAAGTCCTCATAATGCAACTGTCTCACGTTCTCCAAGTATCCAAGTCCCTGTTAGCTCAACAAAAATATCCATTGGAAATCCTTTATTTATGGTAATCAGATTGATGATCAGAGTGTGTGGTGTTTCAATGGGAGTATTTGAGGCCTAATGAAGTAAAAATTAGTTTGTGGCAAAGAGAAAACATTATGTAAGCTTTCTGCTGCATCAATAGTCTGCTTACTGCGCATCTGTGTTGAGTTGCCCGAATTCCATACCTTCCTTTCTGGTAATCTAATGTGAAATTCCTATTAGATTTGAATGAAAAAGATATTTTGATATCTGTACGAAAGACACAGACAAAGGTACTCTGTAAAGAAGTCATCTTTCTGCACATGGAGTTAAAAGATATGTAACATTCTTCACAAAAGGGCTCGGGTTTAACATTTTAAGACTCAAAACAGTCACACAGGCTCCAAAATATTCAAATACATTTGCAGTAACCTTTGTTTAAGGCGCTTTAATAACCAAACAGCAACCCTTATCATCAGGTGCCTCACTGTGGGCTAACGGACTTCTTCATAAACAGTCTTAGAATAGGATGGTGGATCCCCTCTCGGTGGGGCAGCCACACAGGCCACTGCTGGTGGATTTGCATTCACATCAGTCATTGGTACATCATACAGTGGTCTCATGCCTTGTCCTATTGGCATACCCTGGATCAAACCTTGTGTTGGTGGCATCATCTGGGTCACTGGCATGCCTTGGAATACTGGTATCCCCATTGTTTGAGCTGTATGGCTTGTTGGGTCCTGTGGGTTAGCATTTTGCAATATAAACACAGACTGCAAAAAAAAAAGCATGATTTTATGATTTTTTTTTATTAGCTAGGTTGTAAATAGATCACAGGCATAAAATATTACAGATCCCTAAAAGCAGGGTCAGATTTGAATATATCTCTATATAACGACCGCGTTGTTACAGCGCAAACTATTACCTTGCAAGTCATTACAACGACTTGCAGTGGGGGCCACGCTGGATTTAGGAATAGTATAATTTACTATTCCTACTCCAGTTTGTGCAACAGCAGGGAATGTGCTGGATTGTAAATGCAACACCTTCTGCCCCCTACAGCAAGTCATTGTAACGACTTGTGATGTAATGGTTCGCGTTGTAGCAAGGCGGTCGTTGTAACAACCGCGTTGTAATGGCATTGATGTAAAGCATTCAATATAAACGCTGTTTCCCTCAGATTTAGCGCTGGCGGCGCCTGGTGATAAAATCTTTTTTGGAGCCCTCCAATGACCTCCTTCTCCATGGATTCCCTCACTACGACACTCCGCCAGTGTTCCCCATCTCTCCACAGCCCCCTCTGACATGCATTTTATTTGTTTTTTAGCACTACTCATACCAGTGTAGGGTGTCAGAGCATCTTACATCACATACACATTATACGGAGACATACCTGTGTAACTCTAGCAATTAGAAAAGTTACATTAAACAATGAGGGTTACAAGGTGTAGGAATCCCGTCTTCCGTAATAGTAGGCAGTTTAAGAGTGTTTGCTCTTGGAAAGCACAAACTCACACATTTTAAAAAGTATCAGCATCGCTCTGGTCGGCTTTACTAATAAGAATGCATTTCTACGCAAACAAATCTTTTTTAGCAACATTAAAAAAATGAAAGGCATTGGAAAAACATAACAAACAAAGCTATCCACATAAAATACAGGGGCTTATTTACAGACACTTGCCTCGCTGGTGCGTCATTTTTAATATGGGAAAGAGTGACGTACCTGTGGTGCAAGGGACTTACTTATAAATAAGCCCCACAGTTTAGTGATCTGCAGTGTATACGTTCTTTGTAGCAGTCATATTACGCTCTGCGCTACTTTATGATGAGATAAAACTGCAACTAGACCAAAGCTCCGGTCTATCTCATGCAGTAACATAAATCACCAGAGTTATCTTTACGTGTTTATTGTTGCATGAAAACTGCCGATCACACAAGGAAATCTGTAGCAGGTGCTTGTAAACCTACAAATTATTTCTAAACACAGTGTCACCAATTTCAGCCTCTGGTGCAGCTGCTCAGGTCCCATGTCTTTAAAGCCGGTCCTGCATAAACGTTTGAAATAGTACACAGTTATATTAAATAATATTTGCTGTAGTTCATTGTGCTCCGATCGCATTTCTATATACTAGACATCATGGGCCTCATTTATGAAAAGTGACGCATCGCTGCGTGAAAACAGTGATGCGTCACTTTTCACTGCGCACTCCTTGCGACACCAATGAAGCGTCATATTTAATGTATGACGCATCATGTCGCAAGGACTTACAGATACGTCAGTATTTCTGACGTATCTGTAAGCGCAAAAGTGACGCATTGCTGGAGTGTGTCACAAAAGTGACGCAACTCCAGCAATGCGTCCTTTCACATGGGGAAAGCCCCATGTGAAAGGGCTTGCGTCAGTCTTACGCCTGCTGTGAGGCAGGCGCAAAATTTTGACGCAACAGCATCCTAAAAGTGACGCAGTGAAATCTCATAGATTTCACTGCGTCACTATTACGAGGCTTTTTGCGGGGGAACGCCCCCTCTGCATACATTATACTTGACGCAGGTATAATGTGACGCAGGGGTTTCAAAATTGACGCATCTACCTAGTTGCATCACTTTTTAAATATGGCGCAACAAGGCGCATGTTTTACGCCGCCGATGCGTCACAAAAAGTGACGCACCGGCGGCGCAAAACTGACGCAAGGCCTCATAAATAAGGGCCCATGTGTTGATTCATGCAATAAGTTTTAAGAGACGTGTATTCTCACCAAGCACCCAAAATCTAGTGGGTTGCGACTGTTCAGGCTGTGAAATAAAACCAAAAACAGGTAAGATTGAGATCATGGCTCAGGTTTGTACATTGGATTTAGAATAAACGCTGGAGCTCATTCTGAGGAATACAGATTTATTTCTTGTGTTTCCGAGTGTAAAATGTGTTTAATTTACGTTCGTGCAGTTACGCAAAACTTTGGAAAAATTATTTTAGAGCAAAATGCTCTCTAGTGTTAATATTTGCTTCAAAGCCGCATTTCAGGCTAAAAACAGAGCAAAAAAGTACAAACGCACCACAAACAGCTGTTCACACTCTGTTGTTCCTGTGCATTTGCTGTAGATTTTTACTATGAATGGGCGAATGAGCTGTAAATGTTTCCTGCATGATGGAGTCATTTCATGAATTTCGCATAACAAGAGCATCATGAAATTCCAGACTTTATGCAAATTATGCCTAGGCCTAGAGTGAATGCCTATGGGGTGTGAGTGAAGTCAACAGTGCAGCTTCATGTCTGTCACTGTGCCATGTAAGCCTGAATGGTTGATGCAGCGGTGAATTCACAGTAGAATGTCTAGGCAATTCTCTGACAGGGATGTGCAAGTGTGGAGCTGCTTGAAAGAAGAAGACAGTGCCATCGTAATTCTGATAATGGGGGTGGGGGGGGGGGGGGGGGGCTTTTTTAACTTGAAAACTGCCCATGGTAAAGGATTAAGTAACTCCCTTCTCAAGTCCCTGTCATTAGATGAATGAGGAGCTCCTAGACTTTAAGGTCTAGTTTGGCCTGAAAGCAACACCCTTGGAGCTCTACATTGCTGTTGGTGAGAGGGGGCCCCAGAAACAATAGGTTGTGGTTACATTTTCAAGATCCCTCTAAGAATTATGGCTTTAAAAGGCCCTCTGTGACTGGTGTAAGGACTGGTGTCAGGAAAATGTAGGGCGGACGAATCGTGACGAAGAGTGGCGAGTGGAGAAAATCCTGCCTCCAGAGTGGCTTAGTACCAATTTAGTGTAGAGGCCAGAAAAGGATTTAGGTGGTAAAGCTCTTGGAGAAAGGTTTCTCACCTACTTTTAGTAGATGCCCCTTCTCCTAATTGATAGCCTGGTATCACGTGTGACTTTTAGTTTCTTTAAACTGTTCGTGTTATTTTCTCTTGTGAGAGATTTGGTTTAAATAGAATGTTTCACAAAAACTGTGAAACTGGATGTGTGTCACATCTGTATTGCTGCACTAGCAGTGTTAACTACTTAATGTTAGAAACTGGGGCCCAGATATACTAAGGCCTTGCATTGCCATTGTGTCATGAAAGGTGATACAAAGTGATACAAGGCTTAAGTGATATTTACTAAACTACGCAAAGCTATTTTGTGTGGCTCTGCCTACATTGAGAAGGCACTCCATGGGTACAGTGTAGGCATTCCCACTCATCCACCCATGGATTTTGCTGCATCTCCAGGTTTACTAAAGGTAGTAAACCTGGAAATGTGCCAAAATGCCACACCTTCCCCAGTGAGGCGTAACGAGGAGAAATGTTTATTTCTCCTCATTTTTTCATCTTTCCACATGCGCTGCAAAATAGAAAGATGAAAATGCTTCTGATGATCGCTTTTGAGCAAGAAAGTATCCTTTACTGCATACAAACAATCCTGCTTGTAACACAGGCACCCTTGCACTGTGGCACAAGGGTGCCTGCATTGGCATTGGGCAGCACTCAGTGCCCCAGTGCGGAGAAACAGCAGAAATAAGTCATATCTCAGTAAATATGGCACATTCCTACTTTCTCCTCTTGATGCAGTGCAGCAAGTTATCTTGCTACATTACATTGTGTCAAAGGTTAGTATATATTGGCCTAGATAAACAATATCTTGAAGACAGCATCTGGCAAGAATTGTGTACACTAAAGCAGAAAAGCATATGATATTCAAGCAGAGGAACATTCATGTTATATGCAAATTATTGAAAGACTGTACATTTTACATGAGGGAGCAAAGGTGCAAATTTGGCCACTAGGGAATGGACAGGTATTCATTTCATATAAAAACAGTGACAGACATTTGAACAGTTCAGGAAAGGTTGCCTTCACCATCCACACATGGTTGGCCACAGTAGCAGATTGTAAAACAGGCACAGAAACTGAGATGCGCCTGGTGGGAGTGAAAGTAAACAAAAGCAAACCCCAACTTGCATTATAGTCGAGCATTCAAAGGAAGAGACCCTAATGGTCATATGGCCGAGATACCCGCCACCCCCTCTCAACACAATCCCCAAGAATTGGGAAACCGGAAACAGTTCTTGAACTTTTGGAAGGCGGGAAGGGAGTCACCCTTCCCGGCCGTATTTATTAAAATATGAAACAAAAGAAAACATTAAAATAACAGATTCATATAATGTACAATTTCATTTCCACATTACGATGTTGGCTAACCTTAACAGATCTCTAATACAAAGGTTCTCCTAGCCGATCTAACATCCTACAAAACATTTGACTTGAAATTGTACATCCTAACGTTAAGGGCCAACGGCAAGGTCGTAACCGGTGTCAGATCCCTAAACCAGAAATACCCCCCTCACTTGTGAGAGGGGCGACCGCACCGGGACGTACCTCAAGTGCATCTACCAATTTCCCTTTGTACTTGACGGGGGCCCCAATAAACTCGACGCCGTTTAACGGTCGTTCGAGGGCTCGTGTGAGGTGTCTAAAAGGTAGCGTAAACCCCCTCCCGCACCCCACACAACTTACCCATCTGCCGTCGCAGATGTCCTGGCCCCGGGAAATTCCCCAGGAGGGGCCGTAGCCCCTCCTATCCAGGAAGGGGCCTTGACCACCTTTCCTTTCCTTCCGGCGGCCTCTCCTTAGACAGGACCGCCTCCCCGTTGAGGGGCCAATTGGCCACCTCCCCGCGCGCTCCCATCCGTAATGGGTGACGCCCCCTCATAGGGATCTTCCAATTACTGCTCACCGATCATGACCTTACCGCCCGACCAAAATAAATACGACAGTTCTACCTAAGTTACTAAGATTTACGAAACAAAACAACATTTATTATTAGGCGAAAATGCTGATCCATCCTTGTTCCAAAATTACTTTATTTGCAAAATATACTGAAAATAACCAATCTTTATTGCATCGTTAAGAAATTTCACGACGATCATCACAACCTGTAAGAAAACAGATAAACCAAAGATACTATATCAACCGTATTTCCAACGAATTGCTGTCCTCAGGGGCTGGTGGGTGGGTCAAAATTGCTCTTCGTTCCGTCTCGAGCTCACATGCAGCGGGGAGGTGCAGCTTCAGAGCACAGGAACAAGAGGATGCTTTCTTGGCTTCCGCTCCTTTTATCCGTCTTCAGGGTGGGCGTCAACCCGCCCCCGCCTGCCTCCGAGGGCGTGGCCGGCCGCGTTGGTGTCTAGGCCAGCCCACTCTAGGGCGGGAAAAAGGCGCGCCCCGGCTACGCCGCTTCGGGCATACCAGCCGAGACCCGCCTCCCGCCCAAGATGGCTTCCCGGGGGGATCGTGGTACTCCACCATACGTTCGGGGGGACCGATTGGTCGCCCCTTTCCATATGGCCGAGATACCCGCCACCCCCTCTCAACACAATCCCCAAGAATTGGGAAACCGGAAACAGTTCTTGAACTTTTGGAAGGCGGGAAGGGAGTCACCCTCCCCGGCCGTATTTATTAAAATATGAAACAAAAGAAAACATTAAAATAACAGATTCATATAATGTACAATTTCATTTCCACATTACGATGTTGGCTAACCTTAACAGATCTCTAATACAAAGGTTCTCCTAGCCGATCTAACATCCTACAAAACATTTGACTTGAAATTGTACATCCTAACGTTAAGGGCCAACGGCAAGGTCGTAACCGGTGTCAGATCCCTAAACCAGAAATACCCCCCTCACTTGTGAGAGGGGCGACCGCACCGGGACGTACCTCAAGTGCATCTACCAATTTCCCTTTGTACTTGACGGGGGCCCCAATAAACTCGACGCCGTTTAACGGTCGTTCGAGGGCTCGTGTGAGGTGTCTAAAAGGTAGCGTAAACCCCCTCCCGCACCCCACACAACTTACCCATCTGCCGTCGCAGATGTCCTGGCCCCGGGAAATTCCCCAGGAGGGGCCGTAGCCCCTCCTATCCAGGAAGGGGCCTTGACCACCTTTCCTTTCCTTCCAGCGGCCTCTCCTTAGACAGAACCGCCTCCCCGTTGAGGGGCCAATTGGCCACCTCCCCCGCGCGCTCCCATCCGTAATGGGTGACGCCCCCTCATAGGGATCTTCCAATTACTGCTCACCGATCATGACCTTACCGCCACAGGCCGGATAGTTGACCGGCTATCCGGACCCCCCACAACACTCCTACCTAAAGGTCATGCTGTAAACTCTTTAACCATGCTATGAAGTCTCCTATGAGTAATTCGTTCCCCACCCGGGACAAATGAACCCCGTCCCCCAGATACATACTGTCCCCTTTAATACAACCATGCGAAACAGAATGCAGTGTACTTGAACGAAACAATCTACTTATTTTATTATTAACTTTCCGTACTGAGTGATTCAGCGCCGAAACAGAAATAGCCCCCCGCCACACTTTCCGTGGGATCATATGTGACCATGCAATTGTGCACCCTGGAACTCTTCTCGCCAACCAACTTACCGTGGAAAGCATCGCCTCAAGAAGAAGTCGTCTACCAGTGGTCACTAAATCATTGCCCCCAAGATGTACTATGACTACAGACGGCGGTGACCTTGTCCGCCCTAACAAACCCTCGAAAGATGAGCGAAACTGGTCAATACAGAGCCCACCCCTTCCGTAGAAGGACACACTGTACCCGTATTCCCCAGCCATGTGAATCATGTCACCTGCTTTGAATACGTCCGCGGCACGCCTCACGTATGAGTGGCCCACGACCCACACCTCCTTTTTCACAGCCGGCAATGACTGACCGCTGGCCCCCTGGTGTCGGGTCGACTGGACAGTCCGCCCGCCTCGTAGGCTTGCGCAACTGAAAATCAAACAAAAACAAGAAGCGTGAGTACATCATAACAGCTTCACAACATGTGCAACCGCACATACCTTTTATAACAGTTCGAGGACCAACGCCCCACACGTTTTACTTGTTCAATGTTCAGACCCCTGGCTGTCGCTTCTGTGGCAGCCCCTATCCGAAAGGAATGGGTCCCAAAGTCGCCGGGGTTCAAGCCCGCGGCAGAAATCGACATCGCAAGCACCCGCTGAAACTGAAACCTCGTCAGTGGGGTGGCGTCAGCGTGTCTTAACAAGGTCCCCCCCATGCCGCCATCCTCTGTGCTAAGTATTCCTCTACGCACCCCACAGGGCACATGGCGGACCCGGGGATCCTGTGGATGATTACGCAGTCCCCGATCGCATCCTAATCGGACTTGGACCTGACGAACGAGACCGTCATTGTCTCCCCCCTGACCTGAATGTGTTCCCGGCACAGACCCCCCATCGTATCCTGCTTGTTCCTTGCCACTAATTCGCTTACCCGCATAGCTCCATGGAATGCTAATGCAAATGCGGCTCGGAACAACACTGCTTCGTACTGGGATGAACATGTTACTGGTAGCACGGATAATAACAGGGCCAACCTATCCAGACCTATCGGGTGCCTATCGTCTACTCTGCGACCCTCAAGGCGTTGCCACCCGCGTAGCGCTTTTTGCACAACGAAAGATGCTGTCGGGTCCTGGATCCCATGAGCCCTTGCCATGAAGGAAATGGCGGCCCGATGCCTCTGGGCCGTAGCTACTGACTTGCCTGCGTGACGTAAAGAGAGCAGGAATCTTACTACACATTCTTCCAGACCCCAAAGCTCCCTCCCGGCAATACCCAAAAAGGCCCAATAGGAACGGAACGCCCCTTCATATGCCTTCCTCGTCCGGGGTGCTAAACTCTCTCCCACGAGGTCTTGTAGTTCGGGGCACCGAGAGACCAGAGAGCTTCGGGAAAGGGTGCCGCCACCGGGTCCGCTGTGGGCAGAAAACCCCAGAAGGCCTGCATACGGAAACGAGAGAGGGCATCAGCCGCTTGGTTCATTACCCCCGGCACGTGTCGCGCCCTAAACAGTACATTCAGTTGCATGCACAGCAACACAATTTCTTTGAGCAGCCTCAGAATCAATTTGCAACGTGCTGCCTGACTATTGATACACTCAACCACGGTCATGTTATCCGACCAGAACACCACAGAGTGATCCCTAAACCCTTCTGGCCATGTTTTCAAGGCTACCAGAACAGGGAATAGTTCGAGAAAAGCAATGTTACTCGTCAACCCGCACTCATGCCACCATGACGGCCATCTTTGAGCCGACCATTGTGTACCCAATATGGCGCCAAAACCCACGCTCCCCGCCGAGTCTGTCCACAGCCCCAGCTCCTCGGAAGACACTGCCGGTTTATTCCAGACAATTCGACCATTAAAATCCGCCAGGAATGCAATCCAAATGCGCATGTCCTGGCGAACCTCTGCCGAGAGTCTCGTACGGTGATGTCTTTCCCTCAAGCCGACCATGGACTGTGCAATCGAGCGGGAAAAGGGGCGTGCCATCGGGATTACTCTTAGGGCAAAATTCAGCTGACCAACCACCTGTTGCAATTGATGCAAGTTCACTTTCGTTGCACGAATACATGTCTCAAGGGATAACCTGAATTTTAACACTTTTTCTTTAGGTAAACGAAAACAACCCTCCACCGAGTCGAGCTCGATCCCCAGAAACTCAATCAAGGTCGAAGGACCCACCGTCTTACCTGGCGCCAATGGCACACCGAATTGATTCATTAGGACACAAAATTCATGTAAGGCCTGTCCACACTCAGAATCCCCGGCTGCCCCCAGAAACAGAAAGTCATCGAGATAATGCATAACATGTTGAAAACCTGTCTTTCTTGTGAAAACCCACTGCAAAAAACAACTGAATTTCTCGAAATAAGCACATGAAATCGAGCATCCCATTGGCATACATTTATCCATGTAAAAGTGACCCTGAAACTGAAAACCAAGAAGACGCTGATCGTCTGGGTGTACCGGGAGCAACCGGAACGCTGACTCGATGTCCGATTTGGCCATCAGCGTCCCGGGCCCCAGGCGATTCAACATGGCTACGGCCTCATCGAAAGATGCGTACCGCACCGAACATACTTCCGGGTCTATCGCGTCATTCACGGAAAGACCACGTGGGGCTGACAAATTGTGTATCAGCCGAAACTCACCCGGGTCCTTCTTGGGAACCACCCCTAGAGGAGAACATACGAAATTAGGAACTGGTGGCAAATCGAATGGACCGGCAACACGACCTCGAGCCACCTCTTTCCCAATCTTTACCTGCACCACTGCCGTGTGCTGTAAGACCGACAATTGATTCTTACAGTCCGGTACCCCCTGAAAATCCCCCACTGGGATGCGGAAACCATATGAAAACCCGTTCCGTAACACCCCAGCGGAGGTATGATCTGGGTATTCGCTGAGCCAAGGAATCATCGCCATGGTATCAATCGGAGTCGGTAAAGGCGCCCCTCGGACTACATTAGACCTGTTTGGCGCCTCCCTTACCACCGTTATCACCCGTTTTGGCTCTGCACATGGACTCAGGATGGGATGGCTGCCCGCACCCCCCACACTCATGTCTGAATTTACATGACCCCAGGGGCCTAGTACATTTGCTCCTGTTAAAATTCCAACAGATCCCCTTTTTACCTGTGTTGCCATTCGGCTTCGTGTGGGACTCGTTACCTGTACCCGTCCGAAAGGGCGTCCCAGAGTTTTGGCGGGAGGATTCCCCCCCGTTACTCCCTACTAATGGCACCTTCAGCATCCCTGTACTCTCCATTTTTTGCCAAGACACAGAGTCATAACAATCCCAAGACAACAACGGGTCGTGTTCTTTAGCTTTCCTAAACAGATTATCATAGCAGAACCACTGATTGCCCCCATATGCCACAGAATACTCCATAATACGTGACTGATAAATGGGTAACTCGGTCAACAACTCAGGCCTGCGCTCCCCCATGATGGAAGTAAAAATTCCCCATGCTCTGCCCCAAGTACCAATGGTCTCGTCTACCTTAAAGGCGGCCATTTTTGCGCGCCAAACACTCGGATGCATGAGCTCCTTTTGACTCCTTACATGCTCGATCTCGTAATGGTCGGTAAGCAATGAAAACATGTTAACATATTTATCCGCCCAAATCAATTCCTTGACTTCTAGTGGAACGTGCTGGGCAATCTTCTCCTTTCGAGAAGGTGCAGAGTCCCCCCCCGCAATCGGCAATGGCCGCTTACCTGAAGTAGACCCCCCGCTTGTCGCAGAACTTGGGCCCGCTGTACTCCCCACCGCCGAGACCTGCGGGGGAACAGGAGATGGAGTCTTCACAGCCTCCCTAGATTCCCGCAGTTGCCTCATCACTGCCCGGGCGTCGTCAGCCGTGGCGCCCTCGCTATCGTTTCCCAACCACGCTGCCAATTGCGCCGCTAACTCGGGGGGCATATCCTCCTTGTTCGCAGGGGTGACTACCACAGGGATTGGATTCCCCTCCTTTGGCGCCGGGGTTTGCTCCTCTCGTGGCGCTTCGGGAACCGGGGTCTCCCCCCCAAGTGCTCCCCTTCTGGGCCTCCTGCTCTTTCCACCGGGGATTGTCCCCTGTAAAGGCCGTTTCGGCCCTCCCTCCCCGTCCTTAGCCTCCACCTTTCTCTTCAGATCGGCTATCTCCTTCATGAGTATGCGGAGCATCTCCTCGGTACCGACCCGCTTTCCGACTTTCTTGGGCATTCTCAGACGGGATATCTATAAGACAAAAAGAGAGATTACAACGCTCAAAATTGCTCTTCGTTCCGTCTCGAGCTCACATGCAGCGGGGAGGTGCAGCTTCAGAGCACAGGAACAAGAGGATGCTTTCTTGGCTTCCGCTCCTTTTATCCGTCTTCAGGGTGGGCGTCAACCCGCCCCCGCCTGCCTCCGAGGGCGTGGCCGGCCGCGTTGGTGTCTAGGCCAGCCCACTCTAGGGCGGGAAAAAGGCGCGCCCCGGCTACGCCGCTTCGGGCATACCAGCCGAGACCCGCCTCCCGCCCAAGATGGCTTCCCGGGGGGATCGTGGTACTCCACCATACGTTCGGGGGGACCGATTGGTCGCCCCTTTCCAGAATCTTCCTAGGGCAATGGAAGTAAAATGATCTGATCGATACACATCTCATCAACTAGCAAGATTCATTTCCAGTGAAGGTTCTACTTGCAAGTAATACCCAGGAAACCTTTTCACTCACAATCCATGTGTATAAGGTAGTGGGTTTGTCATTGTGTCTACTAGAGTGTCTACCTAGGACCAGCCCCACTCCCCCGATCATGCCAGAAACCTCATAATCATCATTGACAACATACTCACCATAAAATCACTGAACAACGCTGTCTCATCCACCTGCTTCCACACTCTGCACATGCTACGTAAGATCTTCAAGTGGATACCCCCACACACTCCATGACACAGGTCCTCTTCACCAACCGATTGGACTATGGCAACATCCTCTATGAAGGAATCGTTGCACATCTCCTACAGAGACTTCAGACCCTACAGAACCCCACTGCAGGACTCATCCTAGGCCTTCAATGACAAACCCACATCACACCCCACCTCCACAACTTCACCGGCTCCCCATACACAATGATGCCAATTCAAGCTGCTGGCCCATGAACACAATGCTCTACACAACCAATGACTTGCCTACATTAACCACTGCCTGAACTTCCACTTCCCTTTCACTTGCCCCTACTCACTATTTTATTTATATGCTTATATAGCGCTAGAATCGACCCCCAAAGGGGTATCTCTGCGCTTAAGCGGCACATGAGGGTGATGTGAGGCCCTGCAAGCTAACAGGTACGGAAAAGAGTAGTTTTTTTAAGCTTCCTGAAATTTAGATGGTCTGAGCACCCCCTCAGAGGTAGGGGCAGCTCATTCCAGTAGTGAGGACCAAGATGGGAGAAAGCCTTTCCTCCCAATCTTGCTCTTCTTCCTCGTGGTACCTCCAGCATATGTTTGGTGCTCGAGTGGAGAGATCTCAGGGGAGCATAAGGCTTGAATTTCTCAGATAGATAAGAGGGGCCTGAGCAATACAGTGCCTTATGGATGGTGCAGCAGATTTTTAACTTGACCCTTTGGCGGATGGGAAGCCAGTGTAGTTTCCTCAAAAGAGGGCGGGAGGGAGTACTTGGGGGAACGTTAAGGACCATTCCAGCTGCTGAGTTCTGAACTACCTGTAATCTGGCCAATGAGGCTTCATTGGCAGAAACTAACAGGCCGTTACAGGAGTCCAGGTGACTTAATATAAGTGCCTGGACAAGGGTTTTCCAGGAGGAATCGGGGAGCAAAGGGAAGATTAGGTGTAATAGGCCCATTACATGGAAGCAAGACACCGCAGTTTGATCAGCTTCCTCCTTCATTGTGAGTGCCTGATCTAGCAGGATCCCCACATTTTTGACTAACTTCTTGGGTACAGGATGGGGTCCTAGATCTATTGACCACCAGTCCGGTGTCCACAAGAGGGGTGCCACTCCAAAGAGAATGATTTCTGTTTTCCCCACATTGCACTGGAGGAAATTATTCATCATCCAGTGTGATATTGCTCTCTTTCCATTGGAGAAGGCTGCCCATACTTCTGAGGTGAGCTTGTTGAATGGACAAAGTAATTCGGTGTCATCGGCGTATGATATCGGGATGAACCCATGGGACCTCAGGAGATTGTCCAAGGGAGCAACATAGATATTGAATAATGTAGGGCACAGACATGAGCCCTGAGGTACTCCCTTGGACGATGTTATGGGGGCCGATCTGTAAGGACCTAGGCTGACAACCTGAGAGCAATCAGATAGAAAACTCTACCAAAGCAGAAGTGGAGGTTGCTCCTTGTCCCACATCACAGCAAAGACATGGAACAGCCTCCCCACGCATCTCCGGCCCATCACCTCACTTCCGGAATTCCGAATGGCCCTCAAAACCTGACAGTTAGAATAGGCGTCCTGGACCTGCAATCGCCGGAATACCTTATTGGGTGCTAGCGATGCTTTATACATCCTGTTCCTGGCTGCTATATATGCAGTCACAGCTTCCTCCTTCTGCAATAAATACTACTTACTCCTTGATCCTTTTTTTAATTTATTCAGTTTGGAGTTGAACATTAGTGCTAAATCTTCATTCACCGTTTATCTATAAATATCTCTACATCACATCGGGAATTTTTGGGAAACACGGGGCATATTATCAACGGCCAGCGATAATCATCACTGGCCGCTCGTAGAGTGAGATTTAATATCGCCGGCTATCACTGGAAATTATCACCATGCTAGCACTGTATCAACAACGCAGAGCGCAATGTAGAGAATTATTCCAGTGATAGCGGTGTTTTCCATGGAACATCACTGGTTTTCCAGTGATGTTCCATGGAAAACGGCAATATCCTTGATGATAGGGCCTGTAGTCCTAGCTACACAATACACCACCCATGTTAGGTATGCCTTAGTCAGGAATTTAACAGACGTTAAATTCCTGCATTAAGGCATACTTAACGCGATTTCAAATATCGCCACCCTTCCTCGATAATATCGCAAAGCTGCTGTAATGACCGACTTTTTCAACCCTCTTTAGAGGGAGGATGATGGAAGATGACTCCAGCCTATTACCCTTATAGTATAGGGATTAGGACTATAAGTAGGACCTACCCATGAGGCACAGTAGTGCATTTTCGTACCCTTTTTTTTAGATCAGGGCTTATAAACTTAAGCTAGGGGATAGATATATAAGTATTAGTGATGATCCATCCTTTTGCAAGAGTGTTAGTATATCTTCCATGGAGTTATGCTTATTTTGGGCCTTGTGGGCCTTAAACGGGACAGACTCCATCTTGCCTTCTGCCCGGTAGCTTGAGAGGTTTTTTAGGTGAAGTGTAATGTTTTAGTTTCGAGGTGTTGTTCGCTTGGAGAGAACCGGCTCAGGCTGGCCCTTATCGAAAGACTGTATTTTTCTCCACTCCGAAGACACAACTCCAGGCCGGCCGGCTGGGAACGTGTCCTTGGTACGGGGAGGTACAAGAATTTGGTGGGCGGCAGGTTACTGGCCGTAACTTTCCATGAAGGGACAGGCTTTGATATTAGCGAAAGTGTTAGGCAATGAGTCAGTCAGTCTGTAGGCGGCAGCTAGCCGTTAGCATCTATGCCATTAATTATTTCCAGGCAGACAGTCGCCATTTTGAAGTCCAAGAAAGATTCTGAAACCGAGACTCTCTGAGAAAGACTGAAGGAGAAGTAGCGCGGAGCGAACAGAGACAGAGAGAGAGAGACGGTAGTTAATAGCGAGCAAGGTTCCAGTGACTTGGAGGGAAGCAGAGGAGATCGAGCATAGCGGTGCAGACGTGTACCCGTGACTGCTAAGGTGTGATTCCGAGACGAGCCAAGACACAGACGAGAAGGGAGCCTAGATGACTGCCGAACCCCGACTTCATATTAACCAGGTGACCTCCGCCCTTTCCCTTACAAAGCGCGCATTCTAACCTTTTACTTTTCTTTGCAGAATATATATATATATATCTATGCTATCGTGTAGAATTGTGTTCATTTTTATTGTAATAAAACACCCCAGTTCTTAGTGAACCGACATGTGCCTTGTATTCTTGTTCAATCGGGGTAACCTGGTCTTCTAGTCAGACATTGTTTGCATGAACGGATGCGAATCCCGATCAGGTAAGAGATGACTGAGCAATAAGGAAGAGAGGGAACATTTGATGCCAGGAGCAGAAGGTACATATTTCAATTTGGAAAGCCATACTGATTTCTATTATCGTAGTTTTATCCTGAGTAGATAATGAGAGACTTCTTCCCTAAGTGTTCATAGGAAAGTGGTCGTCGTTGGTACACGGCGTTAATGAGAGCACCGAAGATAGACGGTGTGTAGATCCGCCGGATTGCGGATCGTGTGTGAATGAGAGCACCGGAAGGATACGGTGTGGAGGTCTGCCGGATTGCGGATCGTGTGTGAATGAGAGCACTGGGACTGCAGGCCCGTGTGTAGACACGCCGGATTGCGTGTCGAGTGAACACTGAGGAAGATCAGTGTGTAAGAGTACATAATCAGATCTGCCCCAGGGCAGATTAGTCTGGGCCTAAGTGGCCGCGAGACTAGTTGGTGTGAATAGGATATTGTAGAAAACCTACGCATGTTTATTGCTATTTTCCCCATCTTTAGGTACGAGATGTACCTACATATATCTATACCCATTGTAAATACGTTCTAAGGAGGGAGGAGATTACGTTCCGGCTGGGTTAGAAGGGCTCCTAGGAGCTGATTCCATCTGGTCCGAAAATCCGGTCGGTACATCTGGCGTCACGAACTGTTTACGAAGCCTGTGTGCGCTGTATTGTTTTAATCTTGTTGGTTTGCGCTCGGCTCGTACGTATTTTTCTTTGTTAATAATTGTATATATTTTTTTTGTGTGTCAAGATGTTGTCGAAAAAATCAAAATCTACTTTTAAATTGCCTGTTGAAATTCCCGGCTGGAAATCTACGCCTTACGAGGCCTTGGCCCGTGAGTGGGCCGATTCTACTGGTTTGAGTGAGAATTGCACTTCTTGTTTGGAGCAGGCGGAGCCTGCTGATGTGGTTTCTTGCTTGCAAAAAGCTCCAATAGTGAAGGGTGATGAGCTTCCTATTTTAGGACGCAGAGGTTGGATTGTGCTAACTGCATACAGAATTCTTCAAGAGAGATTTGTTAAGTTGCAAAAGCGGTTTGTGGATATGGAAGAAAAGTTTGTTGAGGTGCAAAATGCGCATACTCTTTTGCGGTGTCAAAATAAATTGCTTGCCGACAATCTTGAGACTTATCAAACTATAGCCGAAAGGGCTGCAGTTCGCATTGCGAAATATAAATACAGACACCGTCGTGGTCGTATGTCTACACGGAAAGTGCGTCTGGTCGTGGCGAAAGCCGGACTGGATTGGAACCCCGATGAGTGGGATGGTAATATCTGGGATTCAAATGATTCTGGCTCCTCAGCTGAGGAGGGTGACAAACGCGATTCTTCCCGCTCCGGACGTGATTGTAAATCTGCTTCTTGTGATAAAGACGACATTTCTGGCGACCGTGGTCGCACTACCCGTTCTGATGACGTGTCACGCCCTGATTGTTCCTCTAAATCTAAGGACCGGGCTTCCTCGGAGGCTCTTCCGGAGGTTTCTGCTCACCCTGTGTTTCGACGCAAATTACAACAGGCTCCTGGTATGCTGAATGGTATTCATTTGGATAGTATTGAAGATTTTACTCAACAGGAGGTTAGTGACATTTTACAACGATTTCGGCAACGGCCCAGTGAAACCTTGCTTACGTGGATGGTGCGCCTTTATGAACTGGGTGCTGCTGGTATCATGCTTGATGCCGGTGATTGTTTGCGGTTTTGCTCTTTGAGTTCTGAGTCTACGGTACAAGATCATTTTCGAAATTATAACGGTGCTGGCCAGATTAGTCTGCTCCAACTTGCGAATGATGGCTGTAACCATAAATACCCTACTGAATCTGATTGGCCTGTCAATGACAAGCCATGGTACACTTTGCGCGATGCGTCGCAACGTTTGAAAGAGGAAGTGATGAAAACTGCGATTTTTCTCAGTACTTCTGACAGATTGTTGGATGGTCTTTTAACATCTTCTGTGCGCAATCGCATTATCCGTTCTTCGCCTGTTGCTTATAAGCAGGTTATGATGACATTGTTGATCAATCAAACTGGCAATCCTTTGTCTATGGTGCTTGAATCTGTTCGTTAGCTTGGTGAGTTGGGTGAATGGTTTAAACCTGAGAGACAATCTCGACCTGAGGGTCGTACCGCTGGGGATTATAAATGCTCTAGACGTGATATGTTTCTTGCACTTTTGGCTGATGGTGTGAAAAGGGAGGACATTGACGGTGAACCTAATAATCGCTTATGGGACATGTTTCGTAAGCGTGGTTTAGATCGAAAGGAGGGTGCCCGTCGTGTACGAAAGAATGATTGTGATCGTGGTTCCGATGGCAGTGGTGATGAGAGGCGTCGTGTGGATGCTGATCGCCGTGATGACCGGCGTTATGAACGTGATGTTTCCCCCCGCCGTGAAAGCATAAGGGTGAGAGAGGGAGAGAGAGACAGGGGGAGAGATGATCGTGTCTCTAATAGACACAGAGATGAAAGTGGTTATTCCCCTGATTTGAGGAGAAGGGAGGATCGTCACAAGCTTTCTGACCGCAATTCTCAATTCTTTGAAAATAACAATAATCCATTTCGTAATAGAGATGGATATGAGCAGGACATTCTGATTCCTAAGAAAGTTGAAAGCATTTATCCTGATTTGTCTTGGTTGACTGACCACAGTAAAAATGACTAGGAAATAGGTCAAGCTCCGGTACGCAGGTGGGCTCACAAAGACAATAGACCCTATGTAGATATTAAAATTTTTTGGAAACATCGTAATATCCAAAGGGCCCGAGCATTGGTAGATACTGGAGCGGAGGCCACTTTAATTCATGGTAAATCAAAGAAATTTAAAGGACAGTTTTTACGATTACTGGTTTAGGTGGTAAAGAGACCACCGCAGTGCAAACTACACTTGAGATGAAAATTGGCAGAATTCCCCGTAAAGAATACTCTGTGTTGGTTGTACCTCTTTTGGAATATATTATTGGTATTGATATTTTGAAAGGTATGACTTTGCATTTGGATGATGGTTGTTATCAATTTGGAACCAAGCATTATATTTCGTCCAGACCCGTACGGGTTGGCCGTTTGCGGATGTCCCCCATTAAAATTCCCCAAGCTACGAAAGTGGTTTCTCAGAAACAATACCGTATTCCAGGTGGTCATGAAGAAATTAGTGACACAATTCAGGATTTGGTTGACGCAGGGGTTGTAACTCCAGTCACTTCTGCTTGGAATAATCCCGTATGGCCTGTGCGCAAGAGTGATAATTCTTAGCGCATGACTGTTGATTATCGAGAATTGAACAAACACACACCTCGTTTGGCAGTTGCAGTGCCAGACATGGTTACTTTGATTCAGAGAATTCAGAAGCATCCAGGTACATGGTATGCGTCCATTGATATTGCTAATGCTTTCTTTTCAATTCCAATTGCCCCCGAGTGTCAGGAACAATTCAGTTTTACCTGGAATGGACGTCAAATGACGTTTAGGAGTCTTCCTCAAGGTTATGTACATAGTCCTACGATCTGTCACTGGCTGGTGGCGGAACATTTGTCTGAGGTACCCGTACATCCACAAATTCAGGTGTGTCACTATATTGAGACATTTTGATTCAAGGTAAGACGCAAGATCAGGTCCAGTCCCATTTAGATCAGATCCTTGACTGTTTAGGTGCAAAAGGATGGGAAATTAATCCTGATAAATTACAAGGCCCATCCCAGAATGTTAAATTTTTAGGCATTAATTGGCATGAAGGTCACAGAGAAGTGATCCCGCAGGTGAGGCGGAAAATTTTAGATTTTGCGGTTCCGAGGAATAGAAAAGAGGCTCAGAGTTTCATTGGCTTGTTTGGTTTTTGGCGTCAGCATATTCCCCATTTGAGTCAGATTTTGGCTCCTTTATATCGAGTCACTCGTAAAAAGAATGCGTTTGAATGGGGTGAACCACAACAAAATGCATTTAATTTGGCGAAAGAAGCGATTTAGTACGCCTTGGATTTGTGGCCTGTGGGCGAGGGTGATGTGGATTTGAATGTTTCTGTGGAAGGTCTGTATGCCAATTGGAGTCTATGGCAAAAGCAGGGCAGACAAAAAGTGCCATTAGGTTTTTGGACTAAAAAGTTACCTGAGGCTGGTGAGCGTTATACACCTTTTGAAAAACAATTGCTTGCATGTTACTGGGCTCTGGTGGATACCGAGCAATTGACTCTAGGTCATGCTGTGATTTTGAGACCTGAAATTCCTATCATGCAGTGGGTTTTGAGTTCGCCGAAATCCCATCGAATTGGACATGCTCAAGAGGCGAGTGTGATTAAATGGAAATGGTATTTTCAGGACAGAGCACGTGTGGGTCCGAAAGGTGTGGCTGTGTTGCATTAGCGAGTGGCGCAGGCGCCATCGAATGAGACTGGGAATGATTGTTCTGTACCTGTAGTGCAGGAATCTCCTGTCAAGTGGGGTAAGCCTTTTGATGATTTGTCCGCGGAGGACAGACAACATGTGTGGTTTACGGATGGTTCAGCGAGGTTCATTGGTGAGAAACGGCATTGGAAAGCAGTGTCCTATAACCCGATCACTCAAAAATTATTGAGTACAACTGGTGATGGAAAGAGTAGTCAATATGCTGAATTATATGCAGTTTACCAAGTTTTGAAGCAGGAACTACCTGGCACATGTCACATTTTCACTGATTCCTGGTCCACTGCTAATGGACTAGCGGTATGGTTACCAACTTGGCATTCTCATAACTGGGAATTGCATTCGAAAGAACTGTGGGGTAAAGAACTATGGCAAGAAATTTGGGAATTACTCCCACAGAGTACTGTGACAATCTTTCATGTGGATGCTCACACCCCGATAGACTCCCTTGACAAATTCTTTCATAACATTGCAGATGAAAAGTCTAAAATTTCTGAGGCAGTGGTGGACATGCAAGATTCTGATTTGGCGGGATTGGCGAAATGGGCCCACCAGAAAGCGGGACATATTGGAGAAAGAGCCACTAGCAGGTGGGCTGCCGATCGAGGAATTCATATTCCTTTAAATTTGATTAAAGATGTCATTCTACATTGTCCCATCTGTCAGCATGCTAGAAAGAGAACAGTGCCTCATATTGTTAAAGGCCATTTACATCGAGGAAAAATGCCTACTCAAATTTGGCAAATTGATTATATTGGCCCGCTCCCTATGAGCAAAAATTGTCAGTATGTTTGCACAGCTGTTGATACTTATAGTGGCCTATTGGTTGCTTTCCCTTGCAAACAAGCTACCCAAGTCAATACCATTAAAACTCTGGAATTGCTTACATTATACTATGGTGTTCCATTTCAAATTCAATCTGATAATGCATCCCATTTTCGTGGAAGATTGGTGCAGGAATTCTGTGTGGAAAATAACATTGAATGGGTGTTTCACATTCCATATTATCCGCAGGCCTCGGGCCTCATCGAGAGAATGAATGGTTTGCTAAAAGAACAACTACGAAAGTTAACTGACGAACACTATAAGAAGTGAAGGGACTTTTTACTCCAGGCATTGCTAATTTTAAATAATCGTCCCTTGTTGCATGCTGAATCTCCTTTAATGCGTTTGTTTCCTCCAACTGTTGATGCAAAGCCCAACACCATGGCTAATACTGTTATGTACTGGGAAATTACCCCCGGAGCTTTGGCTCCATGCAGAGCAACCCCAGGTTCCGCAGGCTTGGACCTGCATGCTATGAATGACGCTGTCCTAAAAGGTAGAGACCGAATAATTGTCGAAACTGGCGTTGGTGTCTGTATACCAGCCGGTAGCTTTGGACTGATTGCCCCTAGATCGGGCCTTTCCTTGAAAGGTATTCAAGTTCTCGGAGGAGTGATTGACAGCGATTATCAGGGAGAGATTAAGGTTCTCCTGCTTAATAGCAGTGAGATTGATTTGTCAATTCAAAAATCTGACCGTGTTGCTCTGTTGCTAATTATGCCTGTTTTCAGTGGCGAGATTAAGAAATGCGTTGCCCCGACTTTACTAACAATACAAGGCCAAAAAGGCTTCGGGTCTTCCGATAATCCGGGAGCGAAAATATGGGTGCAATCGCCTAAACATCCCCCTGAACAAGCTGAAGTCATTGCGACCGGTCATGATAATACCATTTTGGTAATGAGACCAGGGAAAGATAGCTGGGAAGCTGTCCCGGCTGACAAATGTTATTTACGAGAATGAGTAAGGCCTGTATTTGTTTTCTTTCAGATCATTCTCTGGACTGCTGCTGCAGGATGTGCCGGCGTTGGACTCCTTTTGGTCTGCTACGCCGGGAGAGGAGAGAACCCACAGACTTCGGTTGATTGGAGAACCCGAGTTCCGCGTTCCTTCGCTGCGTGGGATTCCTCGTCAAACTTTTGGATCACCCTTGCTAAGAGAGTTACTAACTCTCCGCATTTCTGCCTCACTCCCATGAGGTCTGTGACTGACATTCTGGCGACCTGCTTGGTTACTGTCCCTGCTTCCACTGAAACGTTGCGGCATATTTTCAATATTTCGAGTGCCCGACCCAATATTATTCTGGGCGATTTTGCGGCCCTTGAATTTTGCCCTTTGTGTACTATTCTTTCAGGCTCCGTTCCCCCGGTTCATTCCCAAATTACTACCTACAACATCTCGCAGGGTGATTTATGCTTCTTTTTGACCTGTGATCCTAAGGCTATTACTGAATGTGTTAAACTGAAGTTACAAGCTGACACTTCTTTTTCAGCTCATCAACGATTGCTGTGCTTGCAAAGACTTCCAAATTCATGTGTTTCTGTTAAAAATAATATGACATGTAAACGTATATTAGTTGCTCCTAGTTATTACCGTGCAATGTTGCTGCCCTCTGGCTGGTTGTTTTCCTGCAGGAATTCCTCCTGGCCCTATATTCCTGCAAATATTTCTGGAGGTCCATGTGCTATCACTAGATTAAGCTTGTTAATGTTTTCTTCGCACCCTAGTTCCCATTCCAGTGTGGTCCGCAACTCTATGACGTTACATGAGGACTGTGACTCTTCCATTCATCTTTATTCTAAATCTGAATATCTTAGTTTAGCTTTTTCTATTATTGGTGTCCCGGCGTTGGCCGTTTACAATGCTAAAACAATTGGCAAGATGGCCTGCTGGATGGTTAAATCCATTAATCAGACTTCTACCGTGTTATCTGACCTGTTATTAGATGCCCAGGGTGAACGCAGGGCAATTTTGCAAAATCGTGCAGCAATTGACTATCTCTTGTCAAAACATGGACATGACTGTTCTGATTTTGAAGGTCTTTGCTGCTTTAACTTATCTGACCACTCTAAAGCGATCCAAGCCCATATTGACAAACTTCACGACTTGACTGCAGAAGTTAGAAAACATATTGATCAGGGCTGGTTTGACTGGCTCTTCAATTGGTTACCTGACTTACATTCTTTACGACAGATTTTAGGGGGTATTATGATTTCTATTTGTATTTTAGTGGCCATTTGCTGCTTTATTCAGTGCATTCCTTCTCTACTCCAATATTGTAGATTTAGCAAGAGAAATAGATCAGTTAATTTTGTCTCTTATTATTCTTCCACTGATGTTAGTTCCATATAGAACATGGTTTATAGACTGGAGTCAAGGGTGAAGTGTAATGACCGACTTTTTCGGCCCTCTTTAGAGGGAGGATGATGGAAGATGACTCCAGCCTATTACCCTTATAGTATAGGGATTAGGACTATAAGTAGGACCTATCCATGAGGCACAGTAGTGCATTTTCGTACCCTTTTCTTTAGATCAGGGCTTATAAACTTAAGCTAGGGGATAGATATATAAGTATTAGTGATGATCCATCCTTTTGCAAGAGTGTTAGTATATCTTCCATGGAGTTATGCTTATTTTGGGCCTTGTGGGCCTTAAACGGGACAGACTCCATCTTGCCTTCTGCCCGGTAGCTTGAGAGGTTTTTTAGGTGAAGTGTAATGTTTTAGTTTCGAGGTGTTGTTCGCTTGGAGAGAACCGGCTCAGGCTGGCCCTTATCGAAAGACTGTATTTTTCTCCACTCCGAAGACACAACTCCAGGCCGGTCGGCTGGGAACGTGTCCTTGGTACGGGGAGGTACAAGAATTTGGTGGGCGGCAGGTTACTGGCCGTAACTTTCCATGAAGGGACAGGCTTTGATATTAGCGAAAGTGTTAGGCAATGAGTCAGTCAGTCTGTAGGGGGCAGCTAGCCGTTAGCATCTATGCCATTAATTATTTCCAGGCAGACAGTCGCCATTTTGAAGTCCAAGAAAGATTCTGAAACCGAGACTCTCTGAGAAAGACTGAAGGAGAAGTAGCGCGGAGCGAACAGAGACAGAGAGAGAGAGACGGTAGTTAATAGCGAGCAAGGTTCCAGTGACTTGGGGGGAAGCAGAGGAGATCGAGCAAAGCGGTGCAGACGTGTACCCGTGACTGCTAAGGTGTGATTCCGAGACGAGCCAAGACACAGACGAGAAGGGAGCCTAGATGACTGCCGAACCCCGACTTCATATTAACCAGGTGACCTCCGCCCTTTCCCTTACAAAGCGCTCATTCTAACCTTTTACTTTTCTTTGCAGAATATATATATATATATCTATGCTATCGTGTAGAATTGTGTTCATTTTTATTGTAATAAAACACCCCAGTTCTTAGTGAACCGACATGTGCCATGTATTCTTGTTCAATCGGGGTAACCTGGTCTTCTAGTCAGACATTGTTTGCATGAACGGATGCGAATCCCGATCAGGTAAGAGATGACAGAGCAATAAGGAAGAGAGGGAACATTTGATGCCAGGAGCAGAAGGTGCATATTTCAATTTGGAAAGCCATACTGATTTCTATTATCGTAGTTTTATCCTGAGTAGACAATGAGAGACTTCTTCCCTAAGTGTTCATGGGAAAGTGGTCGTCGTTGGTACACGGCGTTAATGAGAGCACCGCAGATAGACGGTGTGTAGATCCGCCAGATTGCGGATCGTGTGTGAATGAGAGCACCCGAAGGATACGGTGTGGAGGTCTGCCGGATTGCGGATCGTGTGTGAATGAGAGCACTGGGACTGCAGGCCCGTGTGTAGACACGCCGGATTGCATGTCGAGTGAGCACTGAGGGAGATCAGTGTGTAAGAGTACATAATCAGACCTGCCCCAGGGCAGATTAGTCTGGGCCTAAGTGGCCGCGAGACTAGTTGGTGTGAATAGGATATTGTAGAAAACCTACGCATGTTTATTGCTATTTTCCCCATCTTTAGGTACGAGATGTACATACTTATATCCATACCCATTGTAAATACGTTCTAAGGAGGGAGGTGATTACGTTCTGGCTGGGTTAGAAGGGCTCCTAGGAGCTGATTCCATCTGGTCCGAAAATCCGGTCGGTACAGCTGCCTTTGTGATATTTTCCCTGGTTGCTTTCACAGCCACGCCTACTTTGCATCTCATTAGCGATGCAAAGTTAGGCATGCTGGAAACAAGGGTTAAGTCAGCAAAACACCCGCTGGTGTGTCCTTGTGGATTAAGCGATAAAGTAATCGCCGCTTTACGCCCAAAAACGGACGCTAAAGCGGTGATAAGTTTATCGCCTGCCTTGATAATATCCCCCTAAGCAAATTAAATTCTTTGTAAAATATATATTTCTCTTTGATGGGCTGATGGATGAGGGAAGGCACCACCTTTTCCCATTTTCTGTGTTTCATTCAAATGTCCTGTTTGTACTAGGGCATATTACTATGTAGGGTTGGGTGTACTAGTCTGCTGTGCTATGTAGCAGTAGCAGAGAGATGGCTAGAAATGCAAGAAATTCACTATCTTTTTTCACAAAAAAGTCAAACACGTTGAAGTCTCTCATACGGTATTTCCCACGGTTGGAAATCACATACGCTTGGTTGCTAATTAAAGATGTATCTCAAGATAACCTCCCTAAAGACCTTTTCAAACTCAAAGCTCACACCCAAATCTTAGATTTATTGTCTTCTACCCTTGCCAAAGTCTATAAATTCACTTAGCGTCCCATTAGTCTAATCTCATCAATACTTTATAAATGAAAATAACCTTCTGTACAACTTACTATATGGTATCAGAGCAGAAATCAGAAACAAAACAACAATACTTCAAGTCATCAATGAAGACTTGCCATATAATGGCTATTCCTGTCTGCTAGTTCTGCTTGATCTATTGGTGCCCTGTGACAGTGAAAAACATGATATCCTAAATTAAACCTGTGGATATAGTAGAAACCTTACAAGCTGCAGAGGCAAGGTCATACTGTCAGAGGAAGCTTTCCATCAACTGGGATAATAGAGGATCCATCGATAGAAAGCTTATGATTTGCCCAGGTCTAAATGAGGCGGGTGGACCGAGAGTGTGGGGGACACAGTTCTCCACCATGCTTACGATGGAGTATCCTGTCTGCCAATCTCTAAATTGCTTAGCCCTTACTTTCTTTAACTAATATGTTCAACCACTTGCTGGAATCTTTAGAAAGTGGTACTTTGTTCTGTGCTTCTTTGGCTTATGCAATCTAGTTTGGGAGGACTAGAAAAACAGTTACACTCTTCATATTTTTGTCGCTGTATTTCTAGATTTTTTTTCCTCAGGGTTTTGGTTTTATATAGCTCATTGACCAGCTAGGAGCTGCATAGTACCTCAGCACGTTTGACTTGACATCTGGGTACTAGCAGATCGCCTTGACTGATGGGGCAAAGGAGAGGTCAGCATTCTCCACTCCAGATGGGCATTTCCAGTTCCGGGTAATGCCCTTTGGGATGAAGAATGCCCCTGCCACCTTTCAGAGGTTGGTCAACCAGGTGTTGGTTGGACTCGATGAGTTCAGTACCGCCTACCTGTATGACATTGCAGTGTTCAGTGCCAGTTGGGAGGAACATCTGCGCCACCTCTGGGAAGTGTTCTTGTCACTGTGGAAGGCAGGCCTCAAGATCAAGGTGAGTAAGTGCCAGATCGGGCAGGGTTCCGTGGTGTACTTGGGACACCAAGTTGGGAGCGGCCAGGTGGCACCCCTACAACCCAAGATTGAAACCACCCTGGCTTGGGAGCCACCCAAAACTCAGACAGAGGTGAGAGCCTTTTTAAGACTCACAGGGTACTACAGGAAGTAGGTCAATGAGTATGGCAACATTGTGGCACCATTGACAGAGCTGACTTCCAGGAACAGCCCAAGAAGGTGATTTGGACTGACACCTGTCAGAAAGCTTTTGAGGCCCTGAAATCAGCCATGTGCATGGCGCCCGTGCTCCTGGAACTCAACTTCTCCAGAGAGTTTATCGTTCAGACAGACACTTCAGAGCATGGTGTGGGGGCTGTTTTGTCACAGATGAATGAGGAGGGCCTAGATAGACCTGTAGCCTTCATCAGTAGGAAGTTATTTCCAGGGGAACAGAGGTGGAGTGCTATTGAATGTGAGGCATTTGCTGTGGTCTGGGCACTGAAGAAGCTGAGACCATACCTGTTTGGGACTCACTTCCAGGTTCAGACAGACCTTCCCATTTCTTCATATCAGGCACCCCTATGGTAGGCACAAGGGAAGGGTGCATTGTAAGTATAAGGTAAGGCAAGCCCTGATGTGTGTGGAATGTCCTAGTAGTGAATTACAGCCATTTTCATTTTTCACTATTGCAAGGCTACCTTCTCCATAGGCCAGACAGGGCAGTTAGAATATTACATTCTTAAAATCCTAACTGACTCAGGGAACATGGTAGAAATTCGAGTTTAATATGCCTGAACTCAGAATGATAAAATGCATCTTTTAGTGAAGTTGGTTTTAACATTCTGTGTTTGAAATACCACATACAAAAGTAAGTATTTTCTTGTCTAACTATCCAAAGCCTGCCTCTGCTAGTTTGTGTATTCCATGTCTGGAGTTTGAGTGACAGGGCTGGGGGATTCCAAGAGACAGAATGAGTCAGCCCAGTGGTGAATAGATTGATCTGTATCTAGATGGGTGGGAGGAGTTGCACCTGAACCCTGAATAGGGCTGTGCCTGCCTTCCACAATGCTGGCTCCATCACCTGGGGTGCGGCTGATGTCTCTGCCCTGCACAGTGAATGAAGAGAAGGAATCTTGTCAACAAAGTGCTCCAAAGGCTGTGCTTTCCCTCCACAATGCTGGCTCCACCTCCTGTGGGGCGTCTGATGTTTTTGCCCTGCACTTTGAAAGGAAAGGAGGAGTCCTGTAAACAGAGTGCTTCAGAACTGGTTTGGACTGGGCAAAGGCCCCTCTGCCCTCAGAGGACAAAGAGTTTTGGGGTATAAGTATTAGGACCCTAATCCCAAGAAATTTGATCACTTTTGGACTACAAGAAGAAAACTCGGCTGAGGAGATCAACCTGAAGAAACTGGGGAGAGACTATTTCTAAGCTGAAGTGCTGCTTAGGGGATTGGCCTACAGTGGTTGCCTGACTGCCAAAGAAAGGAGAAAGAACTTTGTGTGCTTTACTTTCAACTTATGAAGGATCTCCAAGGGCTTGGAAAAGAGCTTGCCTCCTGCAGAAGTCTCAGGTACAAAAGACTTCACCCCCCCCCAGTTCCCCAGAGTTCCTTGGAAGTGCCTGCTGCTGTTTTGGGCCTTCTGAGGGAATGCGTGTCGCAAGGAGCTTGAAGCGCGACTCAACGAGGAAGAAGCGTGTTGCCGTCGCTGCTGCTGCCGTCACATTGTGAATGTCGGCTCTGCAGCTGTCGTACTGCATCGCATCGAGAGAAGCGTCCCGCAACGAAGAGGAAGCGTGTCGCCGTCGCTGCTGCTGCCGTCGCAACTCCAAGGGAGGGTGTCGCCACTGTAGCGGTCGTATTGCACCGCATCAAGAGAAGTGTCTCGCAACGAGGAAGAAGCATGTCGCTGCTGCTGCCGTCACATTGTGAATGTCTGCGCTGTTGCTGTCAAATTGCACCGCATCAAGGAAAGCACCTCGCATCCCCGGGGAAGTGCGCCGCCGTCGGAGCTGCTGCTGTCGCATCTTGGATGTCGCCGCTGTAGTTGTCGCATCGTGCGGAAGCTTCTCGCAAACATTGGAGAAGCGTGTCGCAGCTGAAGCTGTTGCAGACGCATCACGGAACAAGGGTGTTGCCGCTGCAGCTGACGCATCGAATCGAGACTTCTCACATCATCAGAGAAGCGTGCCCCATCTGGAAGATCTTCACGTCTTTATTCCTTTGCATCGGAACTTTGCCGCATTTCCATCGCTGCAACATTACTTGTTGTGGAAGCACAATGCATCGTATGGTACATTGACGCAAAGTGTCATATCATAGAAACTGAACAGAATTAACCTAAAACATCTTAAGTATAGTATTGTGTATTTTTGTCGTTCATGGTCTTGTGTTAAATCTATATATAGAATAATTATTTTTAATATACGACTGTGTGGTGTCCATCTGTAGTGTTGTCACTGGGTTACTGTATGTGGTCACAAATGCTTTACACACTGCCTCTGAGATAAGCGTGTCCGCTCGTGCCAAGTTACCAAGGGGATGAGCAGGGGTTATTTTAGGAGTGTACCCCCTTACCCTGACTAGAGGCAAGGGTCCCTATTTGTCACAAGTACCTACCTGTGCCAACTAGAGACGCAGAAATCTAACAACACCTTATTGACGCCAAACTTACTTTTCACAGATTTACAACAAATGCTGCTTCTTCTTACCTATTGAAGAGCAGTGCGCGCTATTATGAGAGTCAAAAGAGAATGGGGAAACTGCTCACAAACTATTTAAAAATCAAGAGGGATAGGATCAAAATTGAATCCTTATGAAATTGCAGGGGTGATATTTTTATTTTTTAAGGATAAGGATAGTTTGCATGAATGTGTTGCCTTTTTCCACTAACCAATACTCTACAGAAATACATCCACTACAATCAGACTTGACTAAATACTTTCAATCCATTGCCCCCCTCCGTCACATCATGTAAGTTGATTTCAATGCATTAGGGGTTGATATTTCAGTCTCAGAAATCACCCATGCAGTCTCAATATTATGGGAAAGCCCCCTGGAAGATGGCTTTACTACTGCATTTTACAGCCATTTCACAAAACTGCTCCTTCACAACCTTTTATATTTATTTAACTCATTTGTCACTAAGAGGGCTTTTCAAGGTTCTTTCCAAGATACCATGATTTGATTAATTCCAAGAGATTATAAAGATCTCTCACAATGCAAGAATTACCCATTTGCAAAGATTCCGGCATTGTGTATTATTATTATTATTATTATATTCTTATGTAGCGCCAGAATCGAACCCCGAAGGGGTATCTCCACGCTTGCCTTGGGAACCCGTCCTGGTTTTTCCCTGTGAGATAGCCCCTACAGGGCATCCCCAATGTGAAAGCCAGGCATCCCGCCGTGGGGGGGCCGTTATGGAGATTAAGCAAGCTTAATGCCCAGAGTTGCAGAGTGTGAACCCATGATTAGGTCAGGCACCGAAGCGAGAATTATCGAGTCCATGGACATTTGAGCTCAAGACCCAACAACCTGCTGTACGCCAGGACGTGGACTGTCGGCAGCTCGTGCTCGTACTTAAGCTGGCAATAGTGCAGGGGTGCTCTGTCTTGGTACAGTGTGCCAATCGTGTCCACGCCAGCTGCATCCCAGATTTCCAATCCCTTCTTACACAGAATGTCATTAAATGAAGTGATGGAACTCAGAGGGACCTCAAGCGAGTAGGAGGAAATGTGTGATGCGAGGCACAGACCACGATTAAGACAAAATCGTATGCTATGTGGAATAGGCCATTAGCATTTGGCAGGAGTCTAGCTCGAGGCAGCAAAGACTGTGGAAACAGTCGGTGTGCATGAGAAGACCAGCGGTAAGACGTTGTGCCAACCAGCGTGCAGGCTATTACTGCTGTGCTGCCAGATAATAATGCTCAAAATTTGGGGCCACCAAGTCCACTTTTTTACAGGCAGATACAGTTTAGGAAACACCATGTTTCGCCTCTCCTTTGTGCAAATGAAGCACCCCATTGCCGAATGTAACATGCAAAATGTTGATTGAGGGATTTGGACTGGGAGACTATGGAAGTAATAGAGCAGGTGTGGGAGCATCACAATCTTGAACAGTTACACCCTACCTTGCATTGCTTTGTAAACAGTAAATTATTCCTGAAGGCTATTTGGGGGGCCATTGATGCTACAGCCCTAGAAAGATGACCTATTAGGGCTCTTGCTTCATGATTTAGATGAATTTCTAGATATAGAAAGGTGTGGGGTTACCATCACAGCAGAATCAACTAGGAAATGCTGTGGGGGGTACGCTTGATTTAGCGTAAACAGACAAAACTTTGCCCATTTCACTACTAACCCGAAAACACCGCAAATCTCCTGCAGAATGGCCTGTTTCTCTGCCATAAACTCACAGATATCCAGAATATAGATTAAGACATCACCTGCATACCGCGAGGCAACATGGACCTCTTCACTAAATGGGATACCCCAACCCCGGCTGGGGTGCCAGAGATGCTGGGAAAGAAGCTCCATCACTAAGGCAAAAAGCAACAGGGACAATGGACAGCCTTGCTGCATCCCCCTGCTTACTGCGAAAGAAGGGGAATATAGATGGACCAATATTCACTCCTGCCGTGGGCTTGGTATTTAAGACAGGTCAGGCAGGCTGACACCTAATATTGCCAAAGGCCATCAGAGGTGAGAATGGTATACCCAATCCACCATGTCAAAAGCCTTTTCCTAGTCCAGCGCCATATATGCAGCATATGGCCACTGGGATGAAGAAAGATCCTTCACCCAATGCAGGCGGCGAATGTTCAAGTGGTGGACTGACCAAAGACAAAACTGGTCTGGAACTTATAAGTTCATACAGCCGGTACACAAAGATCTTGCTCAAAATCCTATAATCAGACCCGAACATAGATAACAGCAGTAAGAGGTAAGCTCCAACCGGTCCTTGTCCAGCTGTGGAAGAGATATTAATAGGTATTCACATACCGTGGGTGGGAGTCTGCCCTCCATCTGGACGGCCTGATATAGTTCAAGCAGCATGGGACTGAGGTGTTGTTCATATGCTTTAGGAATGTTGATGGGGAATCCATCTAGCCCAGGGGTCTTGTTGGTCACCATTCCCCTTATGACCGCTTTTATCTCTTGAAAGGTGAGAGGTGCATTAATGTCATCCCTGTCCAATGGTGTCACTACTGTGTGGGTTACTGAGGCAAGAATGATTGGATGGCATGCTGTTACAAACAGCGGCGGATCATAAAGGGCCAGGTAATATGTGGTGAACTCCTCAAGAATGTCTACCTGATTGGGGGCTAACGGCTCCCAGGAGTGTCGAACCATTGTGATAGATGAAGTTGGAGCAGTGCTAACAAGAGCCAACCTACTAAACAACCTGATTTATCGTTACCTTCAAGCATTTTTTTTGGTGCGCACAGAAATCCAGACGTTGCAATTGCCTAATGAGCTGAGCGTGCCTGTCCAATGCCTCCGTTAAGGCACCATGCCATGAACAGTCCTCTAAAGCAAAAGTTTCTAGAGTACTCAAGGACATCTCAACCCCCACCATGTCCTTTTGCAGGTCAGCCTTCACCCCTACAACCGTACATATGCAATGGCCCCTGAGAACAACTTTCACTGCTTCCGTCTATTGACTGAAAAAAAGAAGAACCCCAGTTTTCAGTCATAAATTACGAAAGGGACTAGTCAGTCATCTGTTGGAAAGCCTGGTCTACCAACATTGTGGACTGCAACTGACAGGTGAGGACCGGCAGGCAAAACGCTCCTCATTCCAACTGCAATTGCAAGGGGTTGTGATCTGAAAAGGTCTTACTTAAATACTCCACTCCCATTGCCATATGTCTGGTAGCTGGGTCACAGAGTATCCTATCTAGTCAGACATGCACTTCATGTGGGTAAGAATGTATGTATGTATGTATAGCACACTTGTAAAGCGCGGCTGTCACCCAACGGGTATCCTGGCGCTGTGATCTTTCTTGGCCTAAACACAAAGAGCATTACCATAACGATCCACTACAGTGTCCTTGGGAAGAGGTGAGTTTTCAATTTCTTTTTAAAAGAAGAAAGGTCTCCCAAGCTTCGGAGAGATAGTGGCAACGCATTCCATAGCCTGGATGCTGTATAGCTGAAAGAACGGCCTCCCATTCGAGACCTCCGGATCTTAGGAACTATCACAAGGTAAGCTGAAGCTGACCGAAGTGATCTGGTGGGGACATACCAGGAGAATATCTCCTGCAAAAAGATCGGTCTTAGACCTTGGAGAGCTCGTAAGACCAAGCACAGAGCCTTGAATTCCACCCGCTGGGAGATGGGCAGCCAATGAAGGTCCTTAAGTGCAGCTGCGGAAGAATCAAGGTGCCGGCGGGAGTGTGCTAACTTTGCGGCAAAATTCTGAACTCGCTACAATTTGCCCAATAGGATGGCAGGGGCCCCCAGAAGCAGTGCGTTGCAGTAATCAAGTCTGCTCAAGATAATGCTCCGCACCACTTCTGGTCTGGCATGGGTCGGGAGCAGTGGGAGAATTTTCCGCAAGGTGCGCAGCAGCATCATCATACAAGTAGACACTGTTTTGTTTACGAAACCCTCCAGTTGTAAATTGGGTTCCATCAGCATTCCCAAATTCCGAACAGAGTCGGCCGCTGATACCGTGCCCTGAGAGGCTAAAGGTCAGAAGTCTTGCGGGAGAGTGCGCGGGATACGATCTGCTGAACAATGAAGCACCTCGGTTTTTGAGCTGTTAAATTGTAAGGAATTATTGCCCAGCCACTCCGCCGTAGTGACCATGCAGTGGTGGAAGGTCTCTTGTGACACTGAGTGCTCACCCTCAAAGGAAAAGATGAGTTGAGTGTCATCGGCATAGTTGGTGACTGCAATGCCAAATGATTTAATACGTTTGATCAGGGGTCGGAGGTAGAGATTGAAAAGAATAGGGCTGATGGCTGAGCCCTGGGGTACGCCCTGCTCAACCCTTTTGATGGTAGACTTAAAGGGAGGCAGGGCAACTACCTGATGTCTGTCGGCAAGGTACAAAACCAGCCAGTCCAGGGCCAGAACCGCCACCCCCGCTTCCTCCAATCTCCTGATCAGAATGGCATGACTGACCGTATCGAACGCTGCCGACATGTCGAGCAGCACTAAAAATGCTGCTCGACCTTGGTAGGCACGCAAACGAAGGTCGTTCAAAACAGTCACCAAAGCTGATTCAGTTCCGTGAGCTGGTCTAAAACCGAACTGTGCCGCATCCAGACAATCATTAGTCTCCAAGAAACTGGAAAGGTGTTTTGTAACCAGTTTTTCCAGGATTTTGATCGGAAAGGGGACCAAAGATTTAGGTCTGTAGTTTGAACGACACAGAGGGTCCAGCGATTCCTTCTTCAGCAGTGGCGAAACTACTGCAAACTTCCAATTATCTGGAACCATGGCAGAGCTAAGTGACTGACAGCAGATTGCATGGAGAGGAGGAAAAAGCTCATCCCTGAACAGCTTCCAGAATTTGTGCGGAAGCACGTCAAGGGGAGAGCCAGAGGCGACTACATCCGCTAGGGAGCCAAACTCCGTAAGAGAAGGAAGTGGAAAACTATCCAGTCGGGCTTTCCCGGTCTCCATCTTAAAAGCGGTTGATGAAACAGCCACGGGTGCCAAAGGGCTCAGTTTACTCAGGATGGTCGCGATCTTATCCTCAAAGGCCTTAGCCAATGAGTCGCAAAGTGATTGAGAAGCTGGAATAGCTGTTGTGACACACGCCGGGCGAGACAGATCATTGACAATTTTGAACAAGGTTTGAGCTTTGTTTGAGGCTGAAGATAGTGATTCCTCTAGATACCTGGCTTTAGCACATTTAATTTGCAACTTATATGCCGCCAGTTCTTGTTTGAAGAGGAGTTTATCAGATTCTAAATACTGCTTTCTCCAGAATAAAAGAAGTCCCTATATTTGGGGTAAAGCAATCTTCAGCAGTCCAGTAAAGACCAGTGTTTCAGCCATTGAGTAAAATGGGCAGCAGATGTTACCACTGTGTAGGTTGGGACCCGAGGGTGTGAACGGTCCAGAAAGGGTTCAAGTACGCAATTAAAGTCCCCACCGAGTTTCCACTGAATGTGGGACCATTTTGTAAGGACTGTGGAGGGACGTGACACAAAGAGTGGCTATGCCACATTGGGGGCATCTATACTCCCTAAGAGGACCTCTTGGACAACTAGTTGGCTCTCAGCTAACACATACTGTGACAAACCTCTGGGTAGACCTCTCTGCCCAGGGGATGGAAGGGGACCCCCAGATGAATCCAAACCAAAATAAAAACATTGCCCTTGAGAGCACTTCTGCAGCTTGGAATCCTCCCTTTCCGCCACATGATTCTCCTTCAACAAAGTGATCTGCACGCATCTCAATCTAAGATATTGACGGACTGCATGTCTCTTCCGCGCAGTGCCTATACCCCTAACATTCCATGTAATTCTAGCCATTTAAGCATAGCATCAAAAGCGTAAGAATTTGACAGAACTGCTGGCTACTGCAGTACAACCACACAGGAATTATATTGAGTGGGGAAGGAAGATGGCGGTAGGCTTTGCAACTGCTTGCAGAACAAGCCTCTCTGATCTAGTGAGGCCGCCTGAAATGCCCCCCAGGCATAATAAGGATGCTGTTAGAGACCCTGAATTGCTTGCTGGAACTGCTCAAGGAGAAGACCAACAATTGCACCCCCACCTGCAGGATAGCGGCTAAACAGCAGTAACTCTTACTAACCTGCCAAGGGATTTATGGTCCACTGATCGCCTCCGGTTGCTGTCGATCAGAAGGGCTGCACCGGGACAGGATGAGGCCAAAAGGACAGCCAGCGGATAAGCCATCTACCCGCTCCATGTCGGAGCTCTGCACTGGGACAGGAGGATCCTCTCTGCAGCCTAGGTGCGGAGGGCAGACTGCGCCCCCTACGGATGAGGCTCCGGACAGGAAAGGGAAAGGAGAGCCAGTGCCCCAGCAACGTTTGCCCCGACCGATGATCGTGGAGCAAATTGGAGGCTCCAAGATACAAGCAGGACAAGCAGGACTGGGGGCTCCGGAGAGACCGGCTCCCCACAGACATGGGGTGACTGTGTAGGGGAAAACGAGGCACTGATCGTGAATGCAGTTGATATGGATGGGGGGAAGAAAATGAAAGGGGCAAGGAAGACCATGCCGGGGGTATGAACACCCATTCTAGTAACAATACACACCTTGTAAGTGCATTTGAGAGGAATGCAGGCGGGGAAGGAGAAGCTCAATCAGGCCATACAAAACCCCCCTGTGGAGACTCTCAGCAAAGTAGGTCTTAGAAAACAAGGGACAAAACTTTGGTGGAAATAAGTCGTCAGAAGTCAAAACAGGGGAAAAAGGCAACACATGAAGGATACTGACGTAGAGTTAATGGATTACTTCTACTCGCTATCAGATGATACGTGGTCAATGGCGGATTCTGTATCCTTATCAAGCTTGAGCGAAAGCAAGAGTAAAAGTTTACCAGATACTAGCGGAATGGATTCTGCCGCAACTATGTGCAAAGTTACAGGGCAATAGGACCCTCGGGCCAAATTAGGGAAAAAGGACAATACCTTAATTGGGATTATTCCCCATCAAATCAGCTAATGGGGGATGCTGCAAGCAAAGCACCAGATTCTGAAGGCACACCTATTATGACTTTGGTTGCTATCATGCAATCTGTCATGGCACAATGGGAGGAAACAAGGCAGGATAACAGACGCTCCCAGACAGCTACTCGGAAAGTGCAAGGTTCAGTATGGAAAGTTGTTATAGTATGTAATGAGATCTCGGACCGACTGACCCAGTTAGAGACAAGAACTAGGAATTGTGAGACTGATATTGTGACAACCCAGAGCCAGACAGAATCACACAAGGCCAGACTAGTAGATATGCAATGGAAGTTGGAGGATCAAGAAAACCGCCAACACAGTAACACCTTGAAATTCCTGGGTATTCCAGAAGACAAAGAAAGCACCTCTTTATGGTGGAGCTATTAAGGAAGGCATTTCCTTATGTACAGGGTTGGTACTGGGCTCAACAAGTTCAACGGCCCAATGGGTCCCCATGACACTTAAACAGCCTGCTGGAGCGGATGCAAGACCCAGAGCCGTGCTGGTCTCCTTTAGGAATTTTCTTCTCAGGCAGGTCATCTTCAAGAATGCTATACTAGAAGTAGACGCAAGATAGTTGGTATTGAGTTGTTTACCTGACCTAACTTTTGTCATGCAACAGTTGAGAGACGTTGGAGACTACGTCAGATGATCAACCCATTCCAGGCAAAAGGCGCAGAGGCTTACCTGATGAATCCGGCCAAACTAAAGGTGGTAGTAGGGGACAGGACCCATTACTTTACATCCAAGATTAAAGCTAAAGAATTCCTTGGAGAACTTAATGGAAGGGCTCAGGGAAAATAGGACTCAAGATATGTTCGAGTCATCTTGATGGACAAGAGATGTGATTAGGAATAGAATAGGACGGAAAAGAGACTTACCAAGATATGGTCTAATCATAGTGCTTATGTCTTTTCTTCTATCTCTCTCTTTGTACTTCTTTTCTTCCTTCTACTTCTGTCCTCCTCCTATTATGAGAAATTAGATAGCTTACTGTTTTGGGAGGGACTCTTTTGTTGTTGTTGAAAGTTTAATGGATCTAATGGATCTATGGAAGGGGGTGCTCATGGATCACGGCGCAGGGGTGCCTCATCTCTTACCAGACCATCCTTCTGGAAACGTCCAGGGGAAGGGAGAAGGGGGGTGGGAGGGCTAGGGGTTTGGTTGTGGGCATTGGGGGATGGGGACGGAGAGCATGGCTACAGAGGGAGCTAAGTGGGGCACTAAGGGGGAAAAAGCCAGAAAAGAAATAGAGAAATGGGGAAAACAGATGGAATTCTGAGAACTATACAATGCAGGTGGATGGTCCCTATAGCTAGCTATGGATAAGCTGAGGATTTGTTCAGCGAATGTGGGGGGCTAAACAATAAAAAGAAAAGGGCCAAGGTACACGAGATTTTAAGATTTATTAATCCAGAGGTAATCCATCTTCAGGAGACACATATCCTATGGAGTAATAAAGATGCCCTTCAGATAAGGGGCTATGAGCTGATAGTATGCTCTTCACAAACTTCCCTGATACGAGGAGTTGCCATTTACTTAAAACATCATGCTGGGATAGTCAAGCACACAATGGCAGATAAGTGCCATTGTTAGGCAATAGCTGCATTAAATACGGGGTTTGACGATAGGGACTATATATGGCTCAAACCAAGACAACCCTAACATTTTGGAGGATCTTGGGGTGGAGCTCGCCTCCTGGCCGACCCCATTAATATGTGGGGATTTTAATATCCACCTGGGGTTCTATCAGGATGATGGGCTGAACTACAACGGGAGTAAACCTCAGGTACATAGAGCACCAAACACTCTAAAGGAGAGCTATGGGCTGTCGGGTGTCTGGGCACATAAGAATGCTATAGACCCCGGATACACCTACTTTTCACACCCACACCAAAAAGATGTTTGCTTAGATAATTTTTTGATCCCTACTACGGTACTTGATGAGGTGGAGATAGCTAAACTGCTTCAACTTTTTTCGGATCATAAGGAAATGTTGTTAGGAATAGAGCTGCTGTTCATTCAATAAGAAATTACTAGCAGACGACGAATTCCATTGCTATAGAAAAAAGTGGGTAAGAGGTTTTTAATATGAATCGATATAGAGCCTCACGTACTATAGTGTGGGACACATTTAAAGCCAGTCAGAGTAGGGAAATTATAAGCTATGTTGGCCAGCGGCGTAAGATGCAAAGAAATGAGGTTAGCTCCCTAATTGCAAGGCTGACACAACTGGAGCTAGAGCATACAAAACTGATTTGTCAGGACGGGCTGGAGACATTAAGCGAGGTCATGGCGAAAATAGGTATAGCTAAGTCAGAAATAAACGTCTATTTTCAGGTGCATGTGGCCCAGACATATCAGACAGACCAAAGGAAATTGTACGAATACATGGAATCGGCAGGCAGTTTACTGGCGCTTTGGACAAGGCAGAAGATATCTAGAAAAAATATAACTAAAATAAAGAACAGCGAAGGACAGTATGAAACCAAACCTATGGACATAATAGGGGTTTTTGAACAATTTTATCAAAAATTATATCAGTTAGGCCCCATTGCCTGCCCAAATGGGAACTGGAAATAGACATCTGATGATGAATGAAATTGATGAAGCTACACGCCTGGAAATGGAAGCAGAATTTACGCTTGATGAGGTAGTGACTGCTCTATGCTCTCTACCTTCTGGGAAGGCGTCAGACCCGGATAAAATCTCAATTGAGCTATATAAGATACTTCATCATGGTTTGGCCCCACTACAGAATGATCTTTTTTTAGATATACCATGGAAATCCACCTACTTCTTGGCAGGGAACAGACATACTAATTATCGCTAAGAAGGGTAAACCATCAGAGCTGCCAACTTCGTGTCGCCCTATCGCTCTGATAAATTCTGCCGCCTAAATGTATTTCAAAACTTTAGCTAACCAATTGCAGATGGCCATAGCCAAATTAGTCTCACCATGGCAACATGGCTTTATTCCAGGCAGGGGAACCACAGACCATGTGAGACGGGTGATCGAGTAGAGGTAACAGGAGACGAAAAGGATGAGATCCTCTTGGATGCTGAGAAAGCTTTCGACCACGTAGCATGACAATATCGCTGGGAAACCTTATCAGAGAGGGTTTAGCACACAATTAATTACAGCTATTCAGGCGATGTATTACATATAACCCTGGGTGGAGCTGGCATCGTGCATAGGGCTCTACTCCCTTCCCACTCCATCTCCACTTCCAAATCATGCCTGGCTGCTCTCCTTCCTGCTCTTGCATCGTCCATATTAAAAAAAAAGACTACGTTGGATGACGCGAGAGAGGAGGAGCAGGAAGGAGAGAAGCCAGGCAGGGGAGGCTTCAGAAAGACAGGTAAGTCCCTTCATTAAATCTTTTTAAATGATTGGGGGGGAGAGAGCAGTTAACTCCGCCCTGCTAAGGAGACAGAGTTTTTGCTTACTCTGCGTTCCCCACGGAGCGCGGAGTAGGCAAATCTCCACAAACTCCGCTGGCAGAGCGGATTTACCCACCTAGAGTTAATTACAGACCCTATGCAAGGCTGCAGGTGATGGGTAACACATCGGGGTGGCCAGGGACACAAGACTGGGATGCCCGTGCTCCCTAATTCTCTTCACCACATATTTAGATTCCTTTATCAACCAGATACTTCTGAACCCCACGATCAAACCTATAACAACTAATGGGTATGAGACCAAGGTTTTGGCCTATGTAGATGATATCCCTATTATTACATCTGAAACAAAGATGGCAATCAAAGAAATTTAGAATATGATGGAGGAATTCGGGAGCAGGTCGGGATACCTGTTGAACAAGGGAAAGACACAGATAATTAGTTCACAGCAATGCACTAAACAAGACCAGCGCCAGACTGAGTCGGCAATGTACCTGTGGGTCAGGATAAGCTCCAACATGGATGCAATATGGCATAGCAACCTTAACCCAGTGTTGGCCAATATAGGCACAGAGTTGAGGGGTTTGGATAAACTGCATTTAACAATAGTAGGCAGGGTTAATGTGCTTAAAGTGAAAATCGTTTCCTACAGTGTTATATTTGTTCCTCTCCATCCCCTTCGAATTGACTGTAATACAGAAAATGAATACAATGTTTTCAAACTTTATATGGCATTACCAAAAAACGGTGTACAGACAAAATATCGACTCCAAAATATCGACTGGACATGATATCGAGTTTTAAATATAGACTGGACAAAATATCGACTGGACATAATATCGACTACAAAAATATTGTTTTTCAGGTAAGTGAAGTAATATCGACTGTATAAAATATAGATAGCAAAAATATCGAATTTTTAATAATATATAATATTTTATAGTGTATTTTTATGTAATAATATGTGTGAATAGTGTGTATTAATGTTATAAACTATTTTATTAAATGAATTTTGTTTTTATAATAATTGCGTAATGTAATTCTGTAGCGGATTGTGGGTTTATAGGGGAATAGGGTGGGAAGTAATTTAATAATAATTAATTAATTAATATATGTTTGTTAATATTTTTAATTAATAATTAATTGATAATTAATTAATATTAATTAGTTAATTAATTATTATAATTTTGAACATATTTAGTATTAGTAATTAATTGTTAATTAATTAATTGTAATTAGTTAATTACATTAATTAGAGTAAATTTTTAATATATATAATTTTGTGTTATTTTTAAGTAATTAATTTGGAAAAAATAATATTAATTATTAAAATAATTACAGCTAATGTTCTAATATATTTACTTTACTGTTATTGTTAATTAATAATTAATTGGTAATTAAATAATATTGATAATTTTTGGGTAAAGGAGCATTTTTAGGGTTCAGGGTCAGTTTTCAGTTTTAGGGTAAAGGGGTATTTTTGGGGTTCAAGGTCAGTTTTCAGTTTTTGGGTAAAGGGGCATTTTTAGGGTTCAGGGTCAGTTTTCAGTTTTAGGGTAAAGGGGTATTTTTAGGGTTCAGGGTCAGTTTTCAGTTCATGGGTAAAGGGGTATTTTTAGGGTTCAGGGTCAGTTTTCAGTTCATGGGTAAAGGGCTATTTTTAGGGTTCAGGGTCAGTTTTCAGTTCTTGGGTAAAGGGGTATTTTTAGGGTTCAGGGTCAGTTTTCAGTTTTTGGGTAAAGGGGCATTTTTAGGGTTCAGGGTCAGTTTTCAGTTTTTGGGTAAAGGGGTATTTTTAGGGTTCAGGGTCAGTTTGGGGTTTTTGGGTAAAGGGGTATTTTTAGGGTTCCGGGTCAGTTTTGGGTTTTTGGGTAAAGGGGTATTTTTAGGGTTCAGGGTCAACAAATAAGATTGTAAAAAATTATTTTTATTATTTTCATTTATTATTTAATTATTATAATTTAATTTAAGTAGTTTTAAGTAAATTTTAGTAATTAAAATTTAATATTAATTTAATTTAACACTGTTTTTAATAAAGTCGATATTTTTTACATCTATATTATTGTTAACGATATTTTGTACTCGATATTTTTGTACTTACCTGTTTGTAGATACAAACTCGATATTTTGACTGTCGATATTTTGTCCACGATATTTTGGCAAGTCGATATTTTGTCCCTCGATATTATTTCAGTGATCCCCAAAAAACTAGATGGGCCTTGAAAACGCTAACACTCCAGCAAGATAGGGGAGGGTGGACCGGTCCCAATTTGTTGTTCTATTACTGGGCAGCTGCCCTCCAGCAGATCGGCACCCTGTGGATGACAGGCAGATTGCAGAGTGAGGATGATCTACCTTCCATTTATCAACTAGCTTTTGGCATAGAGGAGAAAGGGCTTATTCTCAGGCACCTGGAGCCCAGTTATTATTAAATAATGCTATTTACATTTTTGAAGGAAGCCCAGAAGATCTGGAGTAAAGTCAACAGAAAATCTCAAAATATAATGGATATACGCCTTTATGGTGCTCCTCATTCCTTCCAGCGGAGATGTATGATGGCATGGGTAGAGGGTGGGAGCGGGCTGGAATAGAAAGGATAGCAAGCCTATATAATAATAGTTCAGAGATCAACCCATTTTCAGAACTAGCCCAAAAACTTGAGGATAGATAACAGGATGCAATTCAAATACATCCAGATCAGGGGCTGCTTAAAAAATATGCCTAGTGGGTATTTCAGTATATCCGTGGGATGGAAGTATTAGGGGCTATTATACGATATTAATGGAAACCCTCCCCAATTATCTGGAGAAAATGGGGGCGAAATGGGTAGAAAAAAACGGGGGATGAGGCTAATGATTTAGACATGTCAATGGTATTGGGGTAGGAAATGTTTCTATCTACAAATTTAAAGGTTCAGCACTATAAGACCCTGTTTAATCTGTATTATACCCCCGCAAAACTCTATGAGTGGGGGATACGGTAAAATTATAAATCCCCAAAATGGCCCTGCGAATAGCATACACATGTTCTATGCATGTAGTAAACTGGCGTCCCTAAAAACTGGCATAGAAATCTTTTGGCAACAAGCAATTAATAGGATGATTACCATGAGTCCAGATCTGATGTTGCTTGATTTTGATAGCCGAGCTGGTCTTCCAACATCACAATAGCCATAGCTAGGTTACTGATAGCTACAGCATGGAAAGATGTCGAACCCCCACATACTCGGCATGGCTTCATCGTTTGATAAGCATCCATATTCAGGAAACTGCATTTATATTAGAACAAGGGCCTGCGGGCTAATGAAAAAGGTCATAAGATTTGGGCTTCCGTGGCCATGTGGCGAAGCAAAAAGATAAGATGAAGAGGGTGCCATAAATATAGCCTGCTGTAATACAATGAGAGAAACATCTGCTCTCCATAGAAGATTGATGAAATGATTGAAATCTTTAATGAAATTATTGAAACTATTTAGTTTTTTGTTCTACCATTGTATCTTTCAAAAAATTGGTCAGCCCGACAAGTATGCATCTTTCTTCTTTTTCTATTCTCCTGTTTGCTATAGGTAAATCTGTAATCTATTTTTTATGAAATTACTGATGAAAGTATTGGAATTCTAATGTATTTATACTTTTGTACCTTCTGTAGGCCTGGGCAAAGCACTACCCTATGCTCGCTCAGTTTGCGAAGTTTGCGCAACTTCGCACTACGCGAACTGCACGTAGCACATTGCAAACAGGCGTAGCATAGTGCAGTGGTCAGTTTTTGCTTGCTTGCGGTCCTCAACGTCAAGTTGGCAACCGCAAGCAAGCAAAATTACATCTCGGCAAGACTTTTTCCTCATTTGCGTTAAGCAACATCAAGTTGCAGATCGCGAGCGTGGAAAATAAACCTCCCGGCGAGATTCTCAAAGCGGGGAGGTCAGGTTTCTCATTGCGACTGGTTGCGTGTGCTCGGACCCCTCGGAATGAGAAACTACCAATCCGCGTTGCGAAAGCTGCCGCTCGAGTAAAAATCTACTCGAGCAGCAGAAAACTACAGCTCCCACTGAGCAAGATGCCATTTTCAATGATTGCACATTGCTGGATGCTTGTCCACAATGTGCAATCATTGAAAACGGCATCTTGCACAGTGCAAACATGCTACTACGCAGTTCGCGTAGTGCTACGCATAGCTCTCGTAGTGCGAAGTGCATTTTGCGTCGCTTCGCGAAGCGCTACTTCGCAAACTACGCCAGCCCTAAGTCTGACTAAAATAATAAAATAAAAAATTATATTGTGTGGAAAAGAATAGATTATCGCACCACATGGTTCAGCAAACAGTAAAGGCAAAACCCACAACTCCCTACCATTTGTGGTGGTGAGCCTCAGCAAGGCCTACCACTGCAATGGATTCGCCCTTCTCTGCATAGAGCCCTCAGGCCAATAGGAAGAAGTTGGCACAGAAACTGGAATACGAAAGACAGAGTTTATTAAACCTCATGAGGTGGAACTACATTCACACAGCATCCTTCTGTAATGTATGAAGTAGTACCCTGAATGGAAGGAGCTTGGTCCTTTTATACCCACACAAGGGCCCAAATGAAGGTGGTACAAGTACAAAACGCTGGTTGTTTGTACATATACGGTCATACAGAAAGTGTACAGGTAACAAGTGAGAGGAGCTAACAGTTTGCTAATTCTGGTGGACACATCCTGATAGTTACAGACTACAGCAGCTGCAAGCTCAACTGAGCATGTGCGAAGGTGGAAGATTCTAAATATATCTCCTCTCTAGGCAGATTTCAAGAGCAGTTAACAGAAACGTAGGACAGAGCACATGACAAACAAAATGGCTGACAGAAATACAAAATGGATTCCACAAAACAGACAAGATAGTCTCTAAATACAGGATGTCCTCTGCTAATGCTTAACCTAATTGCTGCCAAATTACAACACCTGGACTACCTCAAAACAGATGATGGCCCAAACAATGAAAAAACTTCCCCATGAATTTGAAGCTCTTGAGCGCTTACACACTAACTCCGTCCAGGAGCCAGACGAGGAGGGTTGGCAGCACTTTCCCAGGTTTAGTCACATTCGGACTAATAATTGCGGCAATCCAGAGTCTGTCTTGGGAGATCCATTACAGCTAAGTGTACATCTTGAAGTTTCAGAAAATTATTGTGAAGGAGTGTTCCAGGGCATACTGTGCAACATTCACACTACAACTGTCACAGGATCTATTCTGCTGTTTGCAGTATCAGAACTGGTAGAAATATCGAGTTCACATTGTCTGTGGAATGAGAGGACAGCCGGGGCTTGTGCAGGTAAGAGCGGTGGGGCCGGGTGGGGGCTGATTTTGCCAGACAACGACAAGGGAAAATAAAATAAATCAATAATTTGTCATCTGTCAAAATCCACCCCCGTCCAGCCCCACCACTCATACCTGCACAGTCCACTGTTGTGACAGGATTCAAGGTCAGAGATGCAAATTTCAGAAGCATGAGCAGGTGCCGATCTGCGGTACTGTTGTATTTCATATAGATGTCCTAATATAGGCATGGTTTTAGATGCCGTTATATTGGCATAATCTTTCACCTTCATTAGTTTCCGTTACTCCACAATAACAGGCTCAGAGGGCTGAACCTTATCTAATCTATGGTCTGGGTAGATAAGGAGGGTTTTTCCTGAACAATGGCCTCCTATAACATCTTCAATGTGTTTATCCAGTATGAATAATTCATTAGGAACCAGGCAGGGGTTACACATCACCTTCCTAATATCTACGTAAACGGTTCATCCCCTACGTCATCTTCATGCCCAGCAATGGCTAACACAAAACACAAGGGACAAAGGGACTCTATACTTTTCTGTATAAATACAACACTTCTTGCTAGCAGTATTTAGAGGGAACCAAGACTTCCAGGCCGACACACTGAGAAGAGAAGCTGATGCTCCTGCATGCAGTCGCTCCAGCTGACAGTGGTCTAATGATCCCTTGCAAGGTGTCCAACTCGAGACCAGGACGGGAACCCAAACAGTCTCTATTCAGGTAATGGGCTTAGGCTAAATCCTAGTGGGATTCTTGGCCCTAGCACCTACTCACATGCTAGGTACATTTAGGTACATCTAGATAGGCATCGTAGGAGTATGCGCTTTCTTTTACAAATGCATTTTAAATTCATATATGTGTTCATGACTATTGCAAAATGGTAGAATTGTACTATCCTTTTATATTCACTGTACTGCTGATCATATATCTCTGCTACTGTCTAACAGTTGTCGCAGCACATATATTTTACACTAGAAAAATAACTGCAATAAATTCTTATTGTAACAAGCCCGCCTGTTTCTTCTGTGTCATTCTCAGAGACAGAACTGAATGAGCAAGCACGAGTGACTGAGCGAAAAGCAGTACATTGTTTCCACGATTGAGGGATTAGGGTTGTCTGAGGTTGCCAAAAACTAATCTCTCCCCGATAAGAGGAGAAAATAGTGGCACTGTGAGCTAGCTAATGCAAATACAGGTTAACATATGCGGTGGAGATGCTCAGGGTTAGCGTGCCACCAGGCCCACAGTGTATGTTATCCAAAAGCGCAAGTCCTGCATGGGTACTATAGGAACTACAATACATGGTGCTGCCAACGTTGATATTGCACTTATTTAACAGTAGAATCTGAGTAGTTCAGTCGTGCTTATTCTCCCTACTCACAAAACACCAGAGACGTCTGGAGTAGGTGGGCACAAACTCCGCCACAGCTGAGTAGGCAAGATATCCTATTTATTGGCTGTCGGTTAATCAAGCTTGAGGGACATTTTTTTCCCAAAACTGTGCAAAACACTTTATCTTTAAATCACTTGAACAGCTATTCCATGTTCTAAAACACAATGACTAACCAAGAAGGAGAATTAGACCAGGTGATACGAGCACTTCCTAAGTCGGAAGACGACAAGGATGCCAATGCAATACATATTGCACCCAATGGTAGACATTGACTTACACTTAAACTTCTCAAACATGGTTTATCATCCAGGGGAGGTATAGTGATATTCATAAAAGAGGCACACAAAGTTTGTCAGACAGAGGTATTCTATTCTTGGGTTACGTTCCCAGCAGCAAATGCTGTAACACAGACATTTCATTACTATGTAAATGAAGAAGTCCCAGCGGTCTACACTCCATTTGAAGAGTCTGAAATTCTGCTTACCTACCAGGAACATATTTACTGGTTTAATGGTGCCCTACCCCACTCAAGAAAGAGAGCAAGACTTGGTCCATTAGGAAGACCAGGAGCAACATGGCCGATATTGGCGACCTATGCACCACATCCTGACATTGACACAATGCCACATGGAGAATTGCTTTTACAACACAAAAAGGTGATAAAACTTTACAGGAACATGACACAATTTGTTGTGAGGACACTTGCGTTCCAACCAACAGTAATTACAACAAATGCAGCTCCTACACAGAGCACAGCTAATAAAATTACTCCACAAACATTACACGCGGTAGTGGGTAAAAAGCCCACTAAACGCGAACAAATACCTTTCTGGGTGGCCCAGAAAATCACTCAGTTAGAAGTAGTATTCCCAGATACAACTCCATTTGAAAAACATAGAATGTTAACAATCTGCCTGACCATGGGGATTACACTAAGTATGGCCGAAATTTGCAAATTCCCTGACACGAATGCACGCGAAATCGAATTTGCAATCCGCAAAATCCGGGAATTCGTGCGAATTTGCGGATTTTTGTTGTTTTGCATGTTCGCGGGGTTTTTTGTGTGTTCGCTGGGTTTTTTGCATGTTCCCGGGGCTTTTTGCGTGTTTGCGGGCCGTTGCATGGCGAAGTTACCCATGCGGTCGTGTATGGGCACAGCACCCTCTGGTTCATCACTGCCACCCTCTGGTTCACCACTGCCACCCTCTGGTTCACCCCTGCCACCCTCTGGTTCACCCCTGCCACCCTCTGGTTCAGCACTACACCTCTCTGGTTCACCCCTGCCACCCTCTGGTTCAGGACTGTCACCCTCTGGTTCACCACTGCCACCCTCTGGTTCATGACTGCCACCCTCTGGTTCACGACTGCCACCCTCTGGTTCATCACAGCACCTCTGGTTCACCACTGCCACCCTCTGGTTAACCACTGTCACCCTCTGGTTCACCCCTGCCACCCTCTGGTTCACCACTGCCACCCTCTGGTTCACCACTGCCACCCTCTGGTTCACCACTGCCACCCTCTGGTTCATCACAGCACCCTTTGGTTCTCCCCTACCACCCTCTGGTTCATCACAGCACCTCTGGTTAACCACTGTCACCCTCAGGTTCAGCACTGCCACCCACTGGTTCACCACTGCCACTCTCTGGTTCACCACTGCCACTCTCTGGTTCACCCCTGCCACCCTCTGGTTCACCCCTGCCACCCTCTGGTTCACCCCTGCCACCCTCTGGTTCACCCCTGCCACCCTCTGGTTCAGCACTACACCTCTCTGGTTCACCCCTGCCACCCTCTGGTTCAGCACTGTCACCCTCTGGTTCACCACTGCCACCCTCTGGTTCACGACTGCCACCCTCTGGTTCACGACTGCCACCCTCTGGTTCATCACAGCACCTCTGGTTCACCACTGCCACCCTCTGGTTAACCACTGTCACCCTATGGTTCACCCCTGCCACCCTCTGGTTCACCCCTGCCACCCTCTGGTTCACCCCTGCCACCCTCTGGTTCAGCACTGCCACCCTCTGGTTCAGCACTGCCACCCTCTGGTTCATCCCTGCCACCCTCTGATTCACCACTGCCACCCTCTACCGAGACCTTTTGTGATGCAGAGATGCGTTACATTGTAAAGCCCTGCGCCATCAGGAGGCGTTCCAGGCGCAGGGGAGGGCATTCCTCTCACTTCACTCAGTCACTTTTAGGCCAATGCTGTGTCAAAACCCTGCGCCTGCTTGAAGCAGGCACAAGGCTTGATGCAGCATTGGGGAGCTAGGGCCCCCCAGAGCATTGCTGGAGCTGCATCGCAAGCGTGACGCAGCTCCAGCAACGCGCTGCTTTTACAGCACAGATGCGTGACGCATCTGTGCCGTTTTTGACACATGGTGCGCCGCATTGTAAATGCGGCGCACCTTGGGTGGCGGAGTTTCAGCGCACAATAACTGGCGCATCCCTGGGAATGCGCTAGTTATTTAAAATCTGCCCTTAAACATTTAGCCAACGAGGGAGCACTTACTGATTACACAGTAGTAAGTACTTCAGTTGAGGAGAGGTATTGCACAAAAAGGGGGCATCTTTGTGGACAAACACGCAGGGCGGGATTCATTCTGCCCCCTGTTAGACTCGTTTTTTGTGCCCTTTTGCCCTCTGTTAGACTCGTTTTTCATTTGTTTTTCTGCCCTTCTGCCCCTGTTAGACTCGTTTTTTGGGCCCTTGTGCCCTCTGTTAGACTAATTTTCCTTTGTTTTTGTGCCCCTCTGCCCTCTGTTATACTCATTTTTTGTGCCCTTCTGCCCTCTGTTATTCCCTTGTTTTTGTGCCCTTCTGCCCTCTGTTAGACTCATTTTCCCTTGTTTTTCTGACCTTCTGTCCTCTGTTAGACTTGTTTTTTGTGCCCTTCTGCCCTCTGTTAGACTCGTTTTTCCCTTGTTTTTCTGACCTTCTGCCCTTTGATACACTGCTTTTTGTGCCTTTCTGCCCTCTGCATCACCCCAGCATCACTCAGCACCACCACATTATCACTCAGCACCACCACATTATCACTCAGCTCCACAACATTATCACTCAGCACCACCACATTATCACTCAGCACCACCACATTATCACTCAGCACCACCACAGCATCACTCAGCACCACCACAGCATCACTCAGCACCACCACAGCATCACTCAGCACCACCACAGCATCACTCAGCAAAACCACAGCACTCAGCACCACCACAGCACCACCACAGCACCACTCAGCACCACCACAGCACCACTCAGCACCACCACATTATCACTCAGCACCACCACATTATCACTCAGCACCACCACAGCACAACTCAGCACCACCACAGCACCACTCAGCACCACCACATCATCACTCAGCACCACCACAGCACCACTCAGCACCACCACAGCACCACTCAGCACCACCACAGCACCACTCAGCACCACCACAGCATCACTCAGCACCACCACAGCATCACTCAGCACCTCCACAGCACTCAGCACCACCACATTATCACTCAGCACCACCACAGCACCACTCAGCACCACCACAGCACAACTCAGCGCCACCACAGCACCACTCAGCACCACCACAGCACCACTCAGCACCACCACAGCATCACTCAGCACCACAACAGCACCACTCAGCATCACCACAGCACCACTCAGCACCACCACAGCACCACTCAGCACCACCACAGCACAACTCAGCACCACCACAGCACCACTCAGCACCACCTAAGCACCACTTAGCACCACCTAAGCACAACTCAGCACCACCACAGCACCACTCATGACCACCACAGCACCACTCAGCACCACCACAGCACCACTCAGCACCACCACATTATCACTCAGCACCACCGCATTATCACTCAGCACCACCACAGCACCACCTAAGCACCACTCAGCACCACCACAGCACCACTCAGCACCACCACAGCACCACTCAGCACCACCACATTATCACTCAGCACCACCACAGCACCACTCAGCACCACCACAGCATCACTCAGCACCACCCCAGCATCACTAAGCACCACCAGAGCACCACTCAGCACCACCACAGCACCACTCAGCACCACCACAGCACCACTCAGCACCACCACAGCACCACTCAGCACTACCACCTCATCACTCAGCACCACCACATTATCACTCAGCACCACCACAGCACCACTCAGCACCACCACAGCATCACCCAGCACCACCACAGCACCACTCAGCACCACCACAGCACCAATCAGCACCACCACAGCACTGATCAGCACCACCACAGCACCACTCAGCACCACCACAGCACCACTCAGCACCACCACAGCACCACTCAGCACCACCACATTATCACTCAGCACCACCGCATTATCACTCAGCACCACCACAGCACCACCTAAGCACCACTCAGCACCACCACAGCACCACTCAGCACCACCACAGCACCACTCAGCACCACCACATTATCACTCAGCACCACCACAGCACCACTCAGCACCACCACAGCATCACTCAGCACCACCCCAGCATCACTAAGCACCACCACAGCACCACTCAGCACCACCACAGCACCACTCAGCACCACCACAGCACCACTCAGCACTACCACCTCATCACTCAGCACCACCACATTATCACTCAGCACCACCACAGCACCACTCAGCACCACCACAGCATCACCCAGCACCACCACAGCACCACACAGCACCACCACAGCACCAATCAGCACCACCACAGCACTGATCAGCACCACCACAGCACCACTCAGCACCACCACAGCACCACTCATTACCATCACAGCATCACTCAGCACCACCACAGCATCACTCAGCACCACCACAGCATCACTCAGCACCACCACAGCACTCAGCACCACCACATTATCACTCAGCACCACCACAGCACCACTCAGCACCACCACAGCACCACTCAGCACCACCACAGCACCACTCAGCACCACCACAGCATCACTTAGCACCACCACAGCACCCCTCAGCACCACCACAGCACCACTCAGCACCACCACAGCACCACTCAGAACCACCACAGCACCACTCAGCACCAACACAGCACCACTCAGCACCAACACAGCACCACTCAGCACTACCACAGCACAACTCAGCACCACTCAGCACCACCTAAGCACCACTCAGCAACACCTAAGCACCACTCAGCACCACCACAGCACCACTCAGCACCACCACAGCACCACTCAGCACCACCACAGCACCACTCAGTACCACCACAGCACCACTCAGCACCACCACAGCACCACTCAGCACCACCACAGCACCACTCAGCACCACCACATTATCACTCAGCACCACCACATTATCACTCATCACCACCACAGCACCACTCAGCACCACCACAGCACCACTCAGCACCACCGAAGCACCACTCAGCCCCACCACAGCACCACTCAACACCACCACAGCATCACTCAGCACCACCACAGCACCACTCAGCACCACCACAGCACCACTCAGCACCACCACAGCACCACTCAGCACCAACACAGCACCACTCCCAGGTTTATTCACATTCGGACTAATAATCGCGGCAATCCAGAGTCTGTCTTGGGAGATCCATTACAGCTAAGTGTACATCTTGAAGTTTCAGAAAATTATTGTGAAGGAGTTTTCCAGGGCATACTGTGCAACATTCACACTACAACTGTCACAGGATCTATTCTGCTGTTTGCAGTATCACAACTGGTAGAAATATCGAGTTCACATTGTCTGTGGAATGAGAGGACAGCCGCGGCTTGTGCAGGTAAGAGTGGTGGGGCCGGGTGGGGTCTGATTTTGCCAGACGACGACAAGGGAAAATAAAATAAATCAATAATTTGTCATCTGTCAAAATCCTCCCCCGTCCAGCCCCACCACTCTTACCTGCACAGTCCACTGCTGTGACATGATTCAAGGTCAGAGATGCAATTTTCAGAAGCATGAGCAGGTGCCGATCTGCGGTACTGTTGTATTTCATATAGATGTCCTAATATAGGCATGGTTTCAGATGCCGTTATATTGGCATAATCTTTCACCTTCATTAGTTTCCGTTACTCCACAATAACAGGCTCTGAGGGCTGAACCTTATCTAATCTATGGTCTGGGTAGATAAGGAGGGTTTTTCCTGAACAATGGCCTCCTATAACATCTTCAACGTGTTTATCCAGTATGAATAATTCATTAGGAACCAGGCAGGGGTTACACATCACCTTCCTAATATCTACGTAAACGGTTCATCCCCTACGTCATCTTCATGCCCAGCAATGGCTAACACAAAACACAAGGGACAAAGGGACGCTATACTTTTCTGTATAAATACAACACTTCTTGCTAGCAGTATTTAGAGGGAACCAAGACTTCCAGGCCGACACACTGAGCAGAGGAGCTGATGCTCCTGCATGCAGTCGCTCCAGCTGACAGTGGTCTAACGATCCCTTGCAAGGTGTCCAACTCGAGACCAGGACGGGAACCCAAACAGTCTCTATTCAGGTAATGGGCTTAGGCTAAATCCTAGTGGGATTCTTGGCCCTAGCACCTACTCACATGCTAGGTACATTTAGGTACATCTAGATAGGCATCGTAGGAGTATGCGCTTTCTTTTATAAATGCATTTTAAATTCATATATGTGTTCATGACTATTGCAAAATGGTAGAATTGTAATATCCTTTTATATTCACTGTACTGCTGATCATATATCTCTGCTACTGTCTAACAGTTGTCGCAGCACATATATTTTACACTAGAAAAATAACTGCAATAAATTCTTATTGTAACAAGCCCGCCTGTTTCTTCTGTGTCATTCTCAGAGACAGAACTGAATGAGCAAGCACGAGTGACTGAGCGAAAAGCAGTACATTGTTTCCACAATCGAGGGATTAGGGTTGTCTGAGGTTGCCAAAAACTAATCTCTCCCTGATAAGAGGAGAAAATAGTGGCACTGTGAGCTAGCTAATGCAAATACAGGTTAACATATGCGGTGGAGATTCTCAGGGTTAGCGTGCCACCAGGCCCACAGTGTATGTTATCCAAAAGCGCAGGTCCTGCATGGGTACTATAGGAACTACAATACATGGTGCTGCCAACGTTGATATTGCACTTATTTAACAGTAGAATCTGAGTAGTTCAGTCGTGCTTATTCTCCCTACTCACAAAACACCAGAGACGTCTGGAGTAGGTGGGCACAAACTCCGCCACAGCTGAGTAGGCAAGATATCCTATTTATTGGCTGTCGGTTAATCAAGCTTGAGGGACATTTTGTTCCCAAAACTGTGCAAAACACTTTATCTTTAAATCACTTGAACAGCTATTCCATGTTCTAAAACACAATGACTAACCAAGAAGGAGAATTAGACCAGGTGATACGAGCACTTCCTCAGTCGGAAGACGACAAGGATGCCAATGCAATATATATTGCACCCAATGGCAGACATTGACTTACACTTAAACTTCTCAAACATGGTTTATCATCCAGGGGAGGTATAGTGATATTCATAAAAGAGGCACACAAAGTTTTTCAGACAGAGGTATTCTATTCTTGGGTTACGTTCCCAGCAGCAAATGCTGTAACACAGACATTTCATTACTATGTAAATGAAGAAGTCCCAGCGGTCTACACTCCATTTGAAGAGACTGAAATTCTGCTTACCTACCAGGAACATATTTACTGGTTTAACCACATAGCTGCTGTGGTTATTTTTCTCCTGTGCTGGATATTGCCATTTCCCATTGTTCATGACGAGCTGGGCTCGTCATCAGTGTTTGAGGAGGCTACACCATGACGAGCCCAGCTCGTCATCAGCCTCGAAGGGGTTAATGGTGCCCTACCCCACTCAAGAAGGAAAGCAAGACTTGGTCCATTAGGAAGACCAGGAGCAACATGGCCGATATTGGCGACCTATGCACCACATCCTGACATTGACACAATGCCACATGGAGAATTGTTTTTACAACACAAAAAGTTGATAAAACTTTACAGGAACATGACACAATTTGTCGTGAGGACAATTGCGTTCCAACCAACAGTAATTACAACAAATGCAGCTCCTACACAGAGCACAGCTAATAAAATTACTCCACAAACATTACACGCGGTAGTGGGTAAAAAGCCCACTAAACGCGAACAAATACCTTTCTGGGTGGCCCAGAAAATCACTCAGTTAGAAGTAGTATACCAGATACAACTCCATTTGAAAAACATAGAATGTTAACAATCTGCCTGACCATGGGGATTACACTAAGTATGGCCGAAATTTGCAAATTCCCTGACGCAAATGCGCGCGAAATCGAATTCGCAATCCACAAAATCCTCGAATTCGTGCGAATTTGCGGATTTTTGTTGTTTTGCATATTCGCGGGGTTTTTTGTGTGCTCGCTGGGTTTTTTGCATGTTCCCGGGGCTTTTTGAGTGTTTGCGGGCCGCTTGCATGGCGAAGTTACCCATGCGGTCGTGTATGGGCACAGCACCCTCTGGTTCACCACTGCCACCCTCTGGTTCATCACTGCCACCCTCTGGTTCACCACTGCCACCCTCTGGTTCACCACTGCCACCCTCTGGTTCACGACTGCCACCCTCTGGTTCACGACTGCCACCCTCTGGTTCATCACAGCACCTCTGGTTCACCACTGCCACCCTCTGGTTAACCACTGTCACCCTCTGGTTCACCCCTGCCACCCTCTGGTTCACCACTGCCACCCTCTGGTTCACCACTGCCACCTTCTGGTTCACCACTGCCACCCTCTGGTTCATCACAGCACCCTCTGGTTCTCCCCTGCCACCCTCTGGTTCATCACAGCACCTCTGGTTAACCACTTTCACCCTCAGGTTCAGCACTGCCACCCTCTGGTTCACCACTGCCACTCTCTGGTTCACCACTGCCACTCTCTGGTTCACCCCTGCCACACTCTGGTTCACGCCTGCCACCCTCTGGTTCACGACTGCCACCCTCTTGTTCATCAAAGCACCTCTGGTTCACCACTGCCACCCTCTGGTTAACCACTGTCACCCTCTGGTTCACCCCTGCCACCCTCTGGTTCACCCCTGCCACCCTCTGTTTCACCCCTGCCACCCTCTGGTTCACCCCTGCCACCCTCTGGTTCAGCACTGCCACCCTCTGGTTCAGCACTGCCACCCTCTGGTTCATCCCTGCCACCCTCTGTTTCACCACTGCCACCCTCTACCGAGACCTTTTGTGACGCAGAGATGCGTTACATTGTAAAGCCCTGCGCCATCAGGAGGCGTTCCGGCGCAGGGGAGGGCGTTCCTCTCACTTCACTCAGTCACTTTTAGGCCAATGCTGTGTCAAAACCCTGCGCCTGCTTGAAGCAGGCACAAGGCTTGATGCAGCATTGGGGAGCTAGGGCCCCCCAGAGCATTGCTGGAGCTGCGTCGCAAGCGTGACGCAGCTCCAGCAACGCGCTGCTTTTACAGCACAGATGCGTGACGCATCTGTGCCGTTTTTGCCACATGGTGCGCCGCATTGTAAATGCGGCGCACCATGGGTGGCGGAGTTGCAGCGCACAATGACTGGTGCATCCCTGGGAATGCGCTAGTTATTTAAAATCTGCCCTTATACATTTAGCCAACGAGAGAGCACTTACTGATTAGACAGTAGTAAGTACTTCAGTTGAGGAGAGGTATTGCACAAAAAGGTGGCATCTTTGTGGACAAACACGCAGGGCGGGATTCATTCTGCCCCCTGTTAGACTCGTTTTTTGTGCCCTTTTGCCCTCTGTTTAACTCGTTTTTCTTTTGTTTTTCTGCCCTTCTGCCCCTGTTAGACTCGTTTTTTGTGCCCTTGTGCCCTCTGTTAGACTAATTTTCCTTTGTTTTTGTGCCCTTCTGCCCTCTGTTATACTCATTTTTTGTGCCCTTCTGCCCTCTGTTATTCCCTTGTTTTTGTGCCCTTCTGCCCTCTGTTAGACTCATTTTCCCTTGTTTTTCTGCCCTTCTGTCCTCTGTTAGACTTGTTTTTTGTGCCCTTCTGCCCTCTGTTAGACTCGTTTTTCCCTTGTTTTTCTGACCTTCTGCCCTTTGTTACACTGCTTTTTGTGCCTTTCTGCCCTCTGCATCACCCCAGCATCACTCAGCACCACCACATTATCATTCAGCACCACCACATTATCACTCAGCACCACAACATTATCACTCAGCACCACCACATTATCACTCAGCACCACCACATTATCACTCAGCACCACCACAGCATCACTCAGCACCACCACAGCATCACTCAGCACCACAGCATCACTCAGCACCACCACAGCACTCAGCATCACCACAGCACATCTCAGCACCACAATAGCACCACTCAGCACCACCACAGCACCACTCAGGACCACCACATTATCACTCAGCACCACCACAGCACCACTCAGCACCAGCTAAGCACCACTCGGCACCACCACATTATCACTCAGCACCACCACAGCACCACTCAGCACCACCACAGCATCACTCAGCACCACCACAGCATCACTCAGCACCACCACAGCATCACTCAGCACCACCACAGCACTCAGCACCACCACATTATCACTCAGCACCACCACAGCACCACTCAGCACCACAACAGCACCACTCAGCACCACCACAGCACCACTCAGCACCACCACAGCACCACTAAGCACCACCACAGCACCACTCAGCACCACCACAGTATCACTCAGCACCACCACAGCACCACTCAGCACCACCACAGCACCACTCAGCACCACCACAGCACCACTCAGCACGAACACAGCACCACTCAGCACCAACACAGCACCACTCAGCACCACCACAGCACAACTCAGCGCCACCACAGCACCACTCAGCACCACCTAAGCACCACTCAGCAACACCTAAGCACCACTCAGCACCACCACAGCACCACTCAGCACCACCACAGCACCACTCAGTACCACCACAGCACCATTCAGCACCACCACAGCACCACTCAGCACCACATCATTATCACTCAGCACCACCACATTATCACTCAGCACCACCACAGCACCACTCAGCACCACCACAGCACCACTCAGCACCAGCTAAGCACCACTCAGCACCACCACAGCACCACTCAGCACCACCACAGCACCACTCAACACCACCACATTATCACTCAGCACCACCACAGCACCACTCAGCACTACCACAGCATCACTCAGCACCACCCCAGCATCACTCAGCACCACCACAGCACCACTCAGCACCACCACAGCACCACTCAGCACCACCACAGCACCACTCAGCACCACCACAGCACCACTCAGCACCACCACAGCATCACTCAGCACCACCACAGCACTCAGCACCACCACATTATCACTCAGCACCACCACAGCACCACTCAGCACCACCACAGCACCACTCAGCACCACCACAGCATCACTCAGCACCACCACAGCACCACTCAGCACCACCACAGCACCACTCAGCACCACCACAACACCACTCAGCATGAACCCAGCACCACTCAGCACCAACACAGCACCACTCAGCGCCACCACAGAACAACTCAGCGCCACCACAGCACCACTCAGCACCACCTAAACACCACTCAGCAACACCTAAGCACCACTCAGCACCACCACAGCACCACTCAGCACCACCACAGCACCACTCAGTACCACCACAGCACTACTCAGCACCACCACAGCACCACTCAGCACCACCAAATTATCACTCAGCACCACCGCATTATCACTCAGCACCACCACAGCACCACTCAGCACCACCATAGCACCACTCAGCACCACCTAAGCACCACTCAGCATCACCACAGCATCACTCAGCATCACCACAGCACCACTCAGCACCACCACATTATCACTCAGCACCACCACAGCACCACTCAGCACCACCACAGCATCACTCAGCACCACCCCAGCATCACTCAGCAGCACCACTCAGCACCACCACAGCACCACTCAGCACCACCACAGCACCACTCAGCACCACCACAGCACCACTCAGCACCACTACAGCACCACTCAGCACTACCACAGCACCACTCAGCACCACCACAGCACCACTCAGCACCACCACAGCACCACTCAGCACCACCACAGCACAACTCAGCACCACCACAGCACAACTCAGCACCACCACAGCACCACTCAGCACCACCACAGCACCACTCAGCACCACCACAGCACCAGTCAGCACTACCACAGCACCACTCAGCACCACCACATTATCACTCAGCACCACCACAGCACCACTCAGCACCACCCCAGCACCACTCAGCACCACCACAGCACCACTCAGCACCACCACAGCATCACTCAGCACCACCACAGCACCACTCAGCACCACCACAGCACCACTCAGCACTACCACAGCACCACTCAGCACCACCACAGCACCACTCAGCACCCCCACAGCACCACTCAGCACTACCTCAGCACCACTCAGCACCACCACAGCACCACTCAGCACCCCCACAGCACAACTCAGCACCACCACAGCACCACTCAGCACCACCACAGCACCACTCAGCACTACCACAGCACCACTCAGCACCACCACAGCACCACTCAGCACCACCACAGCACCACTCAGCACCCCCAAAGCACAACTCAGCACCACCACAGCACCACTCAGCACCACCACAGCACCACTCAGCACCACCACAGCACCACTCAGCACCACCACAGCACCACTCAGCACCACCACAGCACCACTCAGCACCACCACAGCACCACTCAGCACCACCACAGCACCACTCAGCACCACCGCATTATCACTCAGCACCACCGCACTATCACTCAGCACCACCACAGCACCACTCAGCACCACTCAGCACCACCTAAGCACCACCACAGCACCACTCAGCACCACCACAGCATCACCCAGCACCACCACAGCACCGATCAGCACCACCACAGCACCAATCAGCACCACCACAGCACCGATCAGCACCACCACAGCACCACTCAGCACCACCCCAGCATCACTCAGCACCACCCCAGCATCACTCAGCACCACCACAGCACCACTCAGCACCACCACAGCACCACTCAGCACCACCACAGCACCACTCAGCACTACCACCTCACCACTCAGTACCACCACATTATCACTCAGCACCACCACAGCACCACTCAGCACCACCACAGCACCACTCAGCACCACCACAGCACCACCACAGCACCACTCAGCACCACCACAGCACAACTCAGCGCCACCACAGCACCACTCAGCACCACCTAAGCACCACTCAGCAACACCTAAGCACCACTCAGCACCACCACAGCACCACTCAGCACCACCACAGCACCACTCAGTACCACCACAGCACCACTCAGTACCACCACAGCACCACTCAGCACCACCACAGCACCACTCAGCACCACCACATTATCACTCAGCACCACCGCACTATCACTCAGCACCACCACAGCACCACTCAGCACCACCACAGCACCACTCAGCACCACCACAGCACCACCACAGCACCACTCAGCACCACCACAGCATCACCCAGCACCACCACAGCACCGATCAGCACCACCACAGCACCGATCAGCACCACCACAGCACCGATCAGCACCACCACAGCACCACTCAGCACCACCCCAGCATCACTCAGCACCACCCCAGCATCACTCAGCACCACCACAGCACCACTCAGCACCACCACAGCACCACTCAGCACCACCACAGCACCACTCAGCACTACCACCTCACCACTCAGCACCACCACAGCACCACCACAGCACCACTCAGCACCACCACAGCACAACTCAGCGCCACCACAGCACCACTCAGCACCACCTAAGCACCACTCAGCAACACCTAGACACCACTCAGCACCACCACAGCACCACTCAGCACCACCACAGCACCACTCAGTACCACCACAGCACCACTCAGTACCACCACAGCACCACTCAGCACCACCACAGCACCACTCAGCACCACCACATTATCACTCAGCACCACCGCACTATCACTCAGCACCACCACAGCACCACTCAGCACCACCACAGCACCACTCAGCACCACCACAGCACCACCACAGCACCACTCAGCACCACCACAGCATCACCCAGCACCACCACAGCACCGATCAGCACCACCACAGCACCGATCAGCACCACCACAGCACCGATCAGCACCACCACAGCACCACTCAGCACCACCCCAGCATCACTCAGCACCACCCCAGCATCACTCAGCACCACCACAGCACCACTCAGCACCACCACAGCACCACTCAGCACCACCACAGCACCACTCAGCACCACCACAGCACCACTCAGCACCACCACAGCACCACTCAGCACTACCACCTCACCACTCAGCACCACCACATTATCACTCAGCACCACCACAGCACCACTCAGCACCACCACAGCACCACTCAGCACCACCACAGCACCACCACAGCACCACTCAGCACCACCACAGCACAACTCAGCGCCACCACAGCACCACTCAGCACCACCTAAGCACCACTCAGCAACACCTAAGCACCACTCAGCACCAACACAGCACCACTCAGCACCACCACAGCACCACTCAGTACCACCACAGCACCACTCAGCACCACCACAGCACCACTCAGCACCACCACAGCACCAACACAGCACCACTCAGCACCACAACATTATCACTCAGCACCACCACATTATCACTCATCACCACCACAGCACCACTCAGCACCACCACAACACCACTCAGCACCACCTAGGCACCACTCAGCACCACCACAGCACCACTCAGCACCAGCACATTATCACTCAGCACCACCACAGCACCATTCAGCACCACCACAGCATCTCTCAGCACCACCCCAGCATCACTCAGCACCAATACAGCACCACTCAGCACCACCACAGCAGCACTCAGCACCACCACAGCATCACTCAGCACCACCACAGCACCACTCAGCACCACCACAGCACCACTCAGCACTACCACAGCACCACTCAGCACCACAAAATTATCACTCAGCACCACCACAGCACCACCACAGCACCACTCAGCACCACCACAGCACCACTCAGCACCACCACATTATCACTCAGCACCACCACAGCACCATTCAGCACGACCACAGCATCACTCAGCACCACCCCAGCATCACTCAGCATCACCACATCACCACTCAGCACCACCACAGCTCCACTCAGCACCACCACAGCACCACTCAGCACCACCACAGCATCACTAAGCACCACCACAGCACCACTCAGCACCACCACAGCACCACTCAGCACTACCAAAGCACCACTCAGCACCACCACATTATCACTCAGCACCACCACAGCACCACTCAGCACCACCACAGCACCACTCAGCACCACTCAGCACCACCACAGCACCACTCAGCACCACCACAGCACCACCACAGCACCACTCAGCACCACCACAGCATCACCCAGCACCACCACAGCACCACTCAGCACCACCACAGCACCGATCAGCACCACCACAGCACCACTCAGCACCACCACAGCATCACTCAGCACCACCCCAGCATCACTCAGCACCACCACAGCACCACTCAGCACCACCACAGCACCACTCAGCACCACCACAGCACCACTCAGCACCACCACAGCACCACTCAGCACTACCACCTCACCACTCAGCACCACCACATTATCACTCAGCATCACCACAGCACCACTCAGCACCACCACAGCACCACTCAGCACCACCACAGCACCACTCAGCACCACCACAGCACCACTCAGCACCACCACAGCACCACCACAGCACAACTCAGTGCCACCACAGCATCACTCAGCACCACCCCAGCATCACTCAGCACCACCACAGCACCACTCAGCACCACCACAGCACCACTCAGCACCACCACAGCACCACCACATCACCACCACAGCACCACTCAGCACTACCACCTCACCACTCAGCACCACCACAGCACCACTCAGCACCACCACAGCACCACTCAGCACTACCACCTCACCACTCAGCACCACCACAGCACCACTCAGCACCACCACAGCACAACTCAGCGCCACCACAGCACCACTCAGCACCACCTAAGCACCACTCAGCAACACCTAAGCACCACTCAGCACCACCACAGCACCACTCAGCACCACCACAGCACCACTCAGTACCACCAGAGCACCACTCAGCACCACCACAGCACCACTCAGCACCACCACAGCACCACTCAGCACCACCACAGCACCACTCAGCACCACCACATTATCACTCAGCACCACCACATTATCACTCATCACCACCACAGCACCACTCAGCACCACCACAGCACAACTCAGCACCACCTAGGCACCACTCAGCACTACCACCTCACCACTCAGCACCACCACAGCACCACTCAGGACCACCACAGCACAACTCAGCGCCACCACAGCACCACTCAGCACCACCTAAGCACCACTCAGCAACACCTAAGCACCACTCAGCACCAACACAGCACCACTCAGCACCACCACAGCACCACTCAGTACCACCACAGCACCACTCAGCACCACCACAGCACCACTCAGCACCACCACAGCACCAACACAGCACCACTCAGCACCACAACATTATCACTCAGCACCACCACATTATCACTCATCACCACCACAGCACCACTCAGCACCACCACAACACCACTCAGCACCACCTAGGCACCACTCAGCACCACCACAGCACCACTCAGCACCACCACATTATCACTCAGCACCACCACAGCACCATTCAGCACCACCACAGCATCTCTCAGCACCACCCCAGCATCACTCAGCACCAATACAGCACCACTCAGCACCACCACAGCAGCACTCAGCACCACCACAGCATCACTCAGCACCACCACAGCACCACTCAGCACCACCACAGCACCACTCAGCACTACCACAGCACCACTCAGCACCACAACATTATCACTCAGCACCACCACAGCACCACCACAGCACCACTCAGCACCACCACAGCACCACTCAGCACCACCACATTATCACTCAGCACCACCACAGCACCATTCAGCACGACCACAGCATCACTCAGCACCACCCCAGCATCACTCAGCATCACCACATCACCACTCAGCACCACCACAGCTCCACTCAGCACCACCACAGCACCACTCAGCACCACCACAGCATCACTAAGCACCACCACAGCACCACTCAGCACCACCACAGCACCACTCAGCACTACCAAAGCACCACTCAGCACCACCACATTATCACTCAGCACCACCACAGCACCACTCAGCACCACCACAGCACCACTCAGCACCACTCAGCACCACCACAGCACCACTCAGCACCACCACAGCACCACCACAGCACCACTCAGCACCACCACAGCATCACCCAGCACCACCACAGCACCACTCAGCACCACCACAGCACCGATCAGCACCACCACAGCACCACTCAGCACCACCATAGCATCACTCAGCACCACCCCAGCATCACTCAGCACCACCACAGCACCACTCAGCACCACCACAGCACCACTCAGCACCACCACAGCACCACTCAGCACCACCACAGCACCACTCAGCACTACCACCTCACCACTCAGCACCACCACATTATCACTCAGCATCACCACAGCACCACTCAGCACCACCACAGCACCACTCAGCACCACCACAGCACCACTCAGCACCACCACAGCACCACTCAGCACCACCACAGCACCACCACAGCACAACTCAGTGCCACCACAGCATCACTCAGCACCACCCCAGCATCACTCAGCACCACCACAGCACCACTCAGCACCACCACAGCACCACTCAGCACCACCACAGCACCACCACATCACCACCACAGCACCACTCAGCACTACCACCTCACCACTCAGCACCACCACAGCACCACTCAGCACCACCACAGCACCACTCAGCACTACCACCTCACCACTCAGCACCACCACAGCACCACTCAGCACCACCACAGCACAACTCAGCGCCACCACAGCACCACTCAGCACCACCTAAGCACCACTCAGCAACACCTAAGCACCACTCAGCACCACCACAGCACCACTCAGCACCACCACAGCACCACTCAGTACCACCAGAGCACCACTCAGCACCACCACAGCACCACTCAGCACCACCACAGCACCACTCAGCACCACCACAGCACCACTCAGCACCACCACATTATCACTCAGCACCACCACATTATCACTCATCACCACCACAGCACCACTCAGCACCACCACAGCACAACTCAGCACCACCTAGGCACCACTCAGCACCACCACAGCACCACTCAGCACCACCACATTATCACTCAGCACCACCACAGCACCATTCAGAACCACCACAGCGTCACTCAGCACCACCCCAGCATCACTCGGCACTAATACAGCATCACTCAGCACCACCACAGCACCACTCAGCACCACCACAGCACCACTCAGCACCACCACAGCATCACTCAGCACCACCACAGCACCACTCAGCACCACCACAGCACCACTCAGCACCACCACAGCTCCACTCAGCACCACCACAGCACCACTCAGCACCACCACAGCATCACTCAGCACCACCACAGCACCACTCAGCACCACCACAGCACCACTCAGCACTACCAAAGCACCACTCAGCACCACCACATTATCACTCAGCACCACCACAGCACCACTCAGCACCACCACAGCACCACTCAGCACCACCACAGCACCACCACAGCACCACTCAGCACCACCACAGCATCACCCAGCACCACCACAGCACCACTCAGCACCACCACAGCACCAATCAGCACCACCACAGCACCACTCAGCACCACCAAAGCACCACTCAGCACCACCACAGCATCACTCAGCACCACTCAGCACCACCACAGCACCACTCAGCACCACCACAGCTCCACTCAGCACCACCACAGCACCACTCAGCACCACCAAAGCATCACTCAGCACCACCACAGCACCACTCAGCACCACCACAGCACCACTCAGCACTACCAAAGCACCACTCAGCACCACCACATTATCACTCAGCACCACCACAGCACCACTCAGCACCACCACAGCACCACTCAGCACCACCACAGCACCACCACAGCACCACTCAGCACCACCACAGCATCACCCAGCACCACCACAGCACCACTCAGCACCACCACAGCACCAATCAGCACCACCACAGCACCGATCAGCACCACCACAGCACCACTCAGCACCACCACAGCATCACTCAGCACCACCCCAGCATCACTCAGCACCACCACAGCACCACTCAGCACCACCACAGCACTACTCAGCACCACCACAGCACCACTCAGCACCACCACAGCACCACTCAGCACCACCACAGCACCACTCAGCACTACCACCTCACCGCTCAGCACCACCACAGCACCACTAAGCACCACCACAGCACCACCACAGCATCACTCAGCACCACCACAGCACCACTCAGCACCACCACATTATCACTCAGCACCACCACAGCACCACTCAGCACCACCACAGCACCACCACAGCACCACCACAGCACCACTCAGCACCACCACAGCATCACCCAGCACCACCACAGCACCACTCAGCACCACCACAGCACCAATCAGCACCACCACAGCACCACTCAGCACCACCACAGCACCACTCAGCACCACCACAGCATCACTCAGCACCACTCAGCACCACCACAGCACCACTCAGCACCACCACAGCTCCACTCAGCACCACCACAGCACCACTCAGCACCACCAAAGCATCACTCAGCACCACCACAGCACCACTCAGCACCACCACAGCACCGATCAGCACCACCACAGCACCACTCAGCACCACCATAGCATCACTCAGCACCACCCCAGCATCACTCAGCACCACCACAGCACCACTCAGCACCACCACAGCACCACTCAGCACCACCACAGCACCACTCAGCACCACCACAGCACCACTAAGCACCACCACAGCACCACCACAGCATCACTCAGCACCACCACAGCACCACTCAGCACCACCACATTATCACTCAGCACCACCACAGCACCACTCAGCACCACCACAGCACCACTCAGCACTACCAAAGCACCACTCAGCACCACCACATTATCACTCAGCACCACCACAGCACCACTCAGCACCACCACAGCACCACTCAGCACCACCACAGCACCACCACAGCACCACTCAGCACCACCACAGCATCACCCAGCACCACCACAGCACCACTCAGCACCACCACAGCACCAATCAGCACCACCACAGCACCGATCAGCACCACCACAGCACCACTCAGCACCACCACAGCATCACCCAGCACCACCACAGCACCACTCAGCACCACCACAGCACCGATCAGCACCACCACAGCACCACTCAGCACCACCATAGCATCACTCAGCACCACCCCAGCATCACTCAGCACCACCACAGCACCACTCAGCACCACCACAGCACCACTCAGCACCACCACAGCACCACTCAGCACCACCACAGCACCACTCAGCACTACCACCTCACCACTCAGCACCACCACATTATCACTCAGCATCACCACAGCACCACTCAGCACCACCACAGCACCACTCAGCACCACCACAGCACCACTCAGCACCACCACAGCACCACTCAGCACCACCACAGCACCACCACAGCACAACTCAGTGCCACCACAGCATCACTCATCACCACCCCAGCATCACTCAGCACCACCACAGCACCACTCAGCACCACCACAGCACCACTCAGCACCACCACAGCACCACCACATCACCACCACAGCACCACTCAGCACTACCACCTCACCACTCAGCACCACCACAGCACCACTCAGCACCACCACAGCACCACTCAGCACTACCACCTCACCACTCAGCACCACCACAGCACCACTCAGCACCACCACAGCACAACTCAGCGCCACCACAGCACCACTCAGCACCACCTAAGCACCACTCAGCAACACCTAAGCACCACTCAGCACCACCACAGCACCACTCAGCACCACCACAGCACCACTCAGTACCACCAGAGCACCACTCAGCACCACCACAGCACCACTCAGCACCACCACAGCACCACTCAGCACCACCACAGCACCACTCAGCACCACCACATTATCACTCAGCACCACCACATTATCACTCATCACCACCACAGCACCACTCAGCACCAACACAGCACAACTCAGCACCACCTAGGCACCACTCAGCACCACCACAGCACCACTCAGCACCACCACATTATCACTCAGCACCACCACAGCACCATTCAGAACCACCACAGCGTCACTCAGCACCACCCCAGCATCACTCGGCACTAATACAGCATCACTCAGCACCACCACAGCACCACTCAGCACCACCACAGCACCACTCAGCACCACCACAGCATCACTCAGCACCACCACAGCACCACTCAGCACCACCACAGCACCACTCAGCACCACCACAGCTCCACTCAGCACCACCACAGCACCACTCAGCACCACCACAGCATCACTCAGCACCACCACAGCACCACTCAGCACCACCACAGCACCACTCAGCACTACCAAAGCACCACTGAGCACCACCACATTATCACTCAGCACCACCACAGCACCACTCAGCACCACCACAGCACCACTCAGCACCACCACAGCACCACCACAGCACCACTCAGCACCACCACAGCATCACCCAGCACCACCACAGCACCACTCAGCACCACCACAGCACCAATCAGCACCACCACAGCACCACTCAGCACCACCACAGCACCACTCAGCACCACCACAGCATCACTCAGCACCACTCAGCACCACCACAGCACCACTCAGCACCACCACAGCTCCACTCAGCACCACCACAGCACCACTCAGCACCACCAAAGCATCACTCAGCACCACCACAGCACCACTCAGCACCACCACAGCACCACTCAGCACTACCAAAGCACCACTCAGCACCACCACATTATCACTCAGCACCACCACAGCACCACTCAGCACCACCACAGCACCACTCAGCACCACCACAGCACCACCACAGCACCACTCAGCACCACCACAGCATCACCCAGCACCACCACAGCACCACTCAGCACCACCACAGCACCAATCAGCACCACCACAGCACCGATCAGCACCACCACAGCACCACTCAGCACCACCACAGCATCACTCAGCACCATCCCAGCATCACTCAGCACCACCACAGCACCACTCAGCACCACCACAGCACTACTCAGCACCACCACAGCACCACTCAGCACCACCACAGCACCACTCAGCACCACCACAGCACCACTCAGCACTACCACCTCACCGCTCAGCACCACCACAGCACCACTAAGCACAACCACAGCACCACCACAGCATCACTCAGCACCACCACAGCACAACTCAGCGCCACCACAGCACCACTCAGCACCACCTAAGCACCACTCAGCAACACCTAAGCACCACTCAGCACCACCACAGCACCACTCAGCGCCACCACAGCATCACTCAGCACCAATACAGCACCACTCAGCACCACCACAGCACCATTCAACACCACCACAGCACCACTCAGCACCACCACAGCACCATTCAGCACCACCACAGCATCACTCAGCACCACCCCAGCATCACTCAGCACCAATACAGCACCACTCAGCACCACCACAGCACCACTCAGCACCACCACAGCACCACTCAGCACCACCACAGCATCACTCAGCACCACCACAGCACCACTCAGCACCACCACAGCACCACTCAGCACTACCACAGCACCACTCAGCACCACAACATTATCACTTAGCACCACCACAGCACCACTCAGCACCACCACAGCACCACTCAGCACCACCACAGCACCACTCAGCACCACCACATTATCACTCAGCACCACCACAGCACCATTCAGCACCACCACAGCATCACTCAGCACCACCCCAGCATCACTCAGCACCACCACAGCACCACTCAGCACCACCACAGCTCCAATCAGCACCACCACAGCACCACTCAACACCACCACAGCATCACTCAGCATCACCACAGCACCACTCAGCACCACCACAGCACCACTCAGCACTACCAAAGCACCACTCAGCACCACCACATTATCACTCAGCAGCACAACAGTACCACTCAGCACCACCACAGCACCACTCAGCACCACCACAGCACCACTCAGCACCACCACAGCACCGCCACAGCACCACTCAGCACCACCACAGCATCACCCAGCACCACCACAGCACCACTCAGCACCACCACAGCACCAATCAGCACCACCACATCACCACTCAGCACCACCACAGCACCACTCAGCACTACCACCTCACCACTCAGCACCACCACAGCACCACTCAGCACCACCACAGCACCACTCAGCACTACCACCTCACCACTCAGCACCACCACAGCACCACTCAGCACCACCACAGCACAACTCAGCGCCACCACAGCACCACTCAGCACCACCTAAGCACCACTCAGCAACACCTACGCACCACTCAGCACCACCACAGCACCACTCAGCACCACCACAGCACCACTCAGTACCACCACAGCACCACTCAGCACCACCACAGCTCCACTCAGCACCACCACAGCCCCACTCAGCACCACCACAGCACCACTCAGCACCACCACATTATCACTCAGCACCACCACATTATCACTCATCACCACCACAGCACCACTCAGCACCACCACAGCACAACTCAGCACCACCTAGGCACCACTCAGCACCACCACAGCACCACTCAGCACCACCACATTATCACTCAGCACCACCACAGCACCATTCAGAACCACCACAGCGTCACTCAGCACCACCCCAGCATCACTCAGCACTAATACAGCATCACTCAGCACCACCACAGCACCACTCAGCACCACCACAGCACCACTCAGCACCACCACAGCATCACTCAGCACCACCACAGCACCACTCAGCACCACCACAGCACCACTCAGCACCACCACAGCTCCACTCAGCACCACCACAGCACCACTCAGCACCACCACAGCATCACTCAGCACCACTCAGCACCACCACAGCACCACTCAGCACTACCAAAGCACCACTCAGCACCACCACATTATCACTCAGCACCACCACAGCACCACTCAGCACCACCACAGCACCACTCAGCACCACCACAGCACCACCACAGCACCACTCAGCACCACCACAGCATCACCCAGCACCACCACAGCACCACTCAGCACCACCACAGCACCAATCAGCACCACCACAGCACCGATCAGCACCACCACAGCACCACTCAGCACCACCACAGCATCACTCAGCACCACCCCAGCATCACTCAGCACCACCACAGCACCACTCAGCACCACCACAGCACTACTCAGCACCACCACAGCACCACTCAGCACCACCACAGCACCACTCAGCACTACCACAGCACCACTAAGCACCACCACAGCACCACCACAGCATCACTCAGCACCACCACAGCACAACTCAGCGCCACCACAGCACCACTCAGCACCACCTAAGCACCACTCAGCAACACCTAAGCACCACTCAGCACCACCACAGCACCACTCAGCGCCACCACAGCATCACTCAGCACCAATACAGCACCACTCAGCACCACCACAGCACCACTCAGCACCACCACAGCACCATTCAGCACCACCACAGCATCACTCAGCACCACCCCAGCATCACTCAGCACCAATACAGCACCACTCAGCACCACCACAGCACCACTCAGCACCACCACAGCACCACTCAGCACCACCACAGCATCACTCAGCACCCCCACAGCACCACTCAGCACCACCACAGCACCACTCAGCACTACCACAGCACCACTCAGCACCACAACATTATCACTTAGCACCACCACAGCACCACTCAGCACCACCACAGCACCACTCAGCACCACCACAGCACCACTCAGAACCACCACATTATCACTCAGCACCACCACAGCACCATTCAGCACCACCACAGCATCACTCAGCACCACCCCAGCATCACTCAGCACCACCACAGCACCACTCAGCACCACCACAGCTCCACTCAGCACCACCACAGCACCACTCAACACCACCACAGCATCACTCAGCACCACCACAGCACCACTCAGCACCACCACAGCACCATTCAGCACTACCAAAGCACCACTCAGCACCACCACATTATCACTCAGCAGCACAACAGTACCACTCAGCACCACCACAGCACCACTCAGCACCACCACAGCACCACTCAGCACCACCACAGCATCACCCAGCACCACCACAGCACCACTCAGCACCACCACAGCACCAATCAGCACCACTCAGCACCACCACAGCATCACCCAGCACCACCACAGCACCACTCAGCACCACCACAGCACCAATCAGCACCACCACAGCACCGATCAGCACCACCACAGCACCACTCAGCACCACCGCAGCATCACTCAGCACCACCCCAGCATCACTCAGCACCACCACAGCACCACTCAGCACCACCACAGCACCACTCAGCACCACCACAGCACCACTCAGCACCACCACAGCACCACTCAGCACTACCACCTCACCACTCAGCGCCACCACATTATCACTCAGCACCACCACAGCACCACTCAGCACCACCACAGCACCACTCAGCACCACCACAGCACCACTCAGCACCACCACAGCACCACCACAGCACCACTCAGCACCACCACAGCACAACTCAGCGCCACCACAACACCACTCAGCACCACCTAAGCACCACTCAGCAACACCTAAGCACCACTCAGCACCACCACAGCACCACTCAGCACCACCACAGCACCACTCAGTACCACCACAGCACCACTCAGCTCCACCACAGCACCACTCAGCATCACCACAGCACCACTCAGCACCACCACAGCACCACTCAGCACTACCACATTATCACTCAGCACCACCACATTATCACTCATCACCACCACAGCACCACTCAGCACCACCACAGCACCTCTCAGCACCACCTAGGCACCACTCAGCACCACCACAGCACCACTCAGCACCACCACAACACCACTCAGCACCACCACATTATCACTCAGCACCACCACAGCACCATTCAGCACCACCACAGCATCACTCAGCACCACCCCAGAATCACTCAGCACCAATACAGCACCACTCAGCACCACCACAGCACCACTCAGCACCACCCCAGCACCACTCAGCACCACCACAGCACCACTCAGCTCTAGAACAGCACCACTCAGCACCACCACAGCACCACTCAGCACAACCACAGCACCACTCAGCATCACCACATTATCACTCTGCACCACCACAGCACCACTCAGCACCACCACAGCACCACTCAGCACCACCACAGCACCACTCAGCACCACCACAGCACCACCACAGCACCACTCAGCACCACCACAGCATCACCCAGCACCACCACAGCACCACTCAGCACCACAACAGCACTAATCAGCACCACCACAGCACCACTCAGCACCACCACATTATCACTCAGCACCACCACAGCATCACTCAGCACCACCACAGCATCACTCAGCACCACCACAGCACCACTCAGCACCACCACAGCACCACTCAGCACCACCACAGCACCCCTCAGCACCACCACAGCACCACTCAGCACCACCACAGCACCACTCAGCACCACCACAGCACCACTCAGCACCACCACAGCACCACTCAGCACCACCACAGCATCACTCAGCACCACCACATTATCACTCAGCACCACCACAGCATCACTCAGCACCACCACAGCATCACTCAGCACCACCACAGCACCACTCAGCACCAACACAGCACCACTCAGCACCACCACAGCACCCCTCAGCACCACCACAGCACCACTCAGCACCACCACAGCACCACTCAGCACCACCACAGCACCACTCAGCACCACCACAGCACCACTCAGCGCCACCACAGCACCACTCAGCGCCACCACAGCACCACTCAGCGCCACCACAGCATCACTCAGTGCCACCACAGCATCACTCAGCACCACAACAGCATCACTCAGTGCCACCACATCATCACTCAGCGCCACCACATTATCACTCAGCACCACCACAGCACCACTCAGCACCACCACAGCTTTACCAGGCACCACTCAGCACCACTACAGCATCACCCAGCACCACCACAGCACCACTCAGCACCACCACAGCACCAATCAGCACCACCACAGCACCAATCAGCACCACCACAGCACCACTCAGTACCACCACATTATCACTCAGCACCACCACAGCATCACTCAGCACCACCACAGCATCACTCAGCACCACCACAGCACCACTCAGCACCACCACATTATCACTCAGCACCACCACAGCACCATTCAGCACCACCACAGCATCACTCAGCACCACCCCAGAATCACTCAGCACCAATACAGCACCACTCAGCACCACCACAGCACCACTCAGCACCACCACAGCACCACTCAGCACCACCACAGCACCACTCAGCACCAGCACAGCACCACTCAGCACCACCACAGCACCACTCAGCACCACCACAGCACCACTCAGCACCACCACATTATCACTCAGCACCACCACAGCACCATTCAGCACCACCACAGCACCACTCAGCACCACCACAGCACCACTCAGCACCACCACAGCACCACCACAGCACCACTCAGCACCACCACAGCATCACCCAGCACCACCACAGCACCACTCAGCACCACTCAGCACCACCACAGCCCTAATCAGCACCACCACAGCACCACTCAGCACCACCACATTATCACTCAGCACCACCACAGCATCACTCAGCACCACCACAGCATCACTCAGCACCACCACAGCACCACTCAGCACCACCACAGCACCACTCAGAACCACCACACCACCCCTCAGCACCACCACAGCACCACTCAGCACCACCTAAGCACCACTCAGCAGCACCACTCAGCACCACCACAGCATCACTCAGTACCACCACATTATCACTCAGCACCACAACAGCATCACTCAGCACCACCACAGCATCACTCAGCACCACCACAGCACCACTCAGCACCACCACAGCACCACTCAGCACCACCACAGCACCCCTCAGCACCACCACAGCACTACTCAGCACCACCACAGCACCACTCAGCACCACCACAGCACCACTCAGCGCCACCACAGCACCACTCAGCGCCACCACAGCATCACTCAGCGCCACCACAGCATCACTCAGTGCCACCACAGCATCACTCAGCACCACAACAGCATCACTCAGTGCCACCACATCATCACTCAGCGCCACCACATTATCACTCAGCACCACCACAGCACCACTCGGCACCACCACAGCATCACCAGGCACCACTCAGCACCACCACAGCATCACCCAGCACCACCACAGCACCACTCAGCACCACCACAGCACCAATCAGCACCACCACAGCACCACTCAGCACCACCACATTATCACTCAGCACCACCACATTATCACTCATCACCACCACAGCACCACTCAGCATCACCACAGCACCACTCAGCACCACCTAGGCACCACTCAGCACCACCACAGCACCACTCAGCACCACCACAGCACCACTCAGCACCACCATATTATCACTCAGCACCACCACAGCACCCTTCAGCACCACCACAGCACCACTCAGCACAACCACAGCACCACTCAGCACCACCTAAGCACCACTCAGCACCACCACAGCACCACTCAGCACCACCACAGCATCACTCAGCACCACCACATTATCACTCAGCACCACCACAGCATCACTCAGCACCACCACAGCATCACTCAGCACCACCACAGCACCACTCAGCACCACCACAGCACCACTCAGCACCACCACAGCACCCCTCAGCACCACCACAGCACCACTCAGCACCACCACAGCACCACTCAGCACCACCACAGCACCACTCAGCGCCACCACAGCACCACTCAGCGCCACCACAGCATCACTCAGCGCCACCACAGCATCACTCAGTGCCACCACAGCATCACTCAGCACCACAACAGCATCACTCAGTGCCACCACATCATCACTCAGCGCCACCACATTATCACTCAGCACCACCACAGCACCACTCAGCACCACCACAGCATCACCAGGCACCACTCAGCACCACCACAGCATCACCCAGCACCACCACAGCACCACTCAGCACCACCACAGCACCAATCAGCACCACCACAGCACCACTCAGCACCACCACATTATCACTCAGCACCACCACATTATCACTCATCACCACCACAGCACCACTCAGCATCACCACAGCACCACTCAGCACCACCTAGGCACCACTCAGCATCACCACAGCACCACTCAGCACCACCACAGCACCACTCAGCACCGCCATATTATCACTCAGCACCACCACAGCACCCTTCAGCACCACCACAGCACCACTCAGCACAACCACAGCACCACTCAGCACCACCACATTATCACTCAGCACCACCACAGCACCACTCAGCACCACCACAGCACAACTCAGCATCACCACAGCACCACCACAGCACCACTCAGCACCACCACAGCACCACTCAGCACCACCCCAGCACCACTCAGCACCACAACAGCACCACTCAGTGACACCACAGCACCACTCAGCGCCACCACAGCATCACTCAGCGCCACCACAGCATCACTCAGCGCCACCACAGCATCACTCAGCGCCACCACAGCATCACTCAGTGCCACCACATCATCACTCAGCGCCACCACATTATCACTCAGCACCACCACAGCACCACTCAGCACCACCACAGCATCACCAGGCACCACTCAGCACCACTACAGCATCACCCAGCACCACCACAGCACCACCAGCAGCACCACCACAGCACCAATCAGCACCACCACAGCACCAATCAGCACCACCACAGCACCACTCAGCACCACCACATTATCACTCAGCACCACCACAGCATCACTCAGCACCACCACAGCATCACTCAGCACCACCACAGCATCACTCAGCACCACCACAGCACCACTCAGCACCACCTAAGCACCACTCAGCACCACCACAGCACCACTCAGCACTACATTATCACTCAGTCCCACCACATTATCACTCAGCCCAACCACAGCACCACTCAACACCACCACAGCATGACTCAGCACCACCACAGCACCACTCAGCACCATCACAGCACCACCACAGCACCACTCAGCACCACCACAGCACCACTCAGCGCCACCACAGCATCACTCAGCGCCACCACAGCATCACTCAGCGCCACCACAGCATCACTCAGTGCCACCACAGCATCACTCAGCACCACCACAGCACCACCACAGCATCACCCAGCACCACCACAGCACCACTCAGCACCACCACAGCATCAATCAGCACCAACACAGCACCAATCAGCACCATCACAGCACCACTCAGCACCACCACAGCATCACTCAGCGCCACCACAGCATCACTCAGCGCCACCACAGCATCACTCAGCGCCACCACAGCATCACTTAGTGCCACCACATCATCACTCAGCGCCACCACATCATCACTCAGCACCACCACAGCACCACTCAGCACCACCACAGCATCACCCAGGACCACTCAGCACCACCACAGCATCACCCAGCACCACCACAGCACCACTCAGCACCACCACAGCACCAATCAGCACCACCACAGCACCACTCAGCACCACCACATTATCACTCAGCACCACCACGTTATCACTCAGCACCACCACAGCATCACTCAGCATTACCACAGCATCACTCAGCGCCACCACAGCATCACTCAGCACCACCACAGCATCACTCAGCACCACCACAGCATCACTCAGCACCACCACAGCATCACTCAGCACCAACACAGCATCACTCAGCACCACCACAGCACCACTCAGCAGCACCACTCAGCACCACCACAGCACCACTCAGCACCACCACATTATCACTAAGCCCCACCACATTATCAGTCAGCCCCACCACAGCACCACCAGAGCATCACTCAGCACCACCACAGCATCACTCAGCACCACCACAGCATCACTCAGTACCACCACAGCACCACTCAGCACCACCACAGCACCACTCAGCACCACCTAAGCACCACTCAGCACCACTACAGCACCACTCAGCACCACAATATTACTCAGCCCCACCACATTATCACTCAGCCCCACCACAGCACCACTCAGCACCACCACAGCATCACTCAGCACCACCACAGAATCACTCAGCACCACCACAGCACCACTCAGCACCACCACAGCACCACTCAGCACCACCACAGCACCACTCAGCGCCACCACAGCATCACTCAGCGTCACCACAGAATCACTCAGTGCCACCACAGCATCACTCAGCACCACCACAGCACCACTCAGCACCACAACAGCATCACCCAGCACCACCACAGCATCACTCAGCACCACCACAGCACCACTCAGCAGCACCACTCAGCACCACCACAGCACCACTCAGCACCACCACATTATCACTAAGCCCCACCACATTATCAGTCAGCCCCACCACAGCACCACCAGAGCATCACTCAGCACCACCACAGCATCACTCAGCACCACCACAGCATCACTCAGTACCACCACAGCACCACTCAGCACCACCACAGCACCACTCAGCACCACCTAAGCACCACTCAGCACCACTACAGCACCACTCAGCACCACAATATTACTCAGCCCCACCACATTATCACTCAGCCCCACCACAGCACCACTCAGCACCACCACAGCATCACTCAGCACCACCACAGAATCACTCAGCACCACCACAGCACCACTCAGCACCACCACAGCACCACTCAGCACCACCACAGCACCACTCAGCGCCACCACAGCATCACTCAGCGTCACCACAGAATCACTCAGTGCCACCACAGCATCACTCAGCACCACCACAGCACCACTCAGCACCACAACAGCATCACCCAGCACCACCACAGCATCAATCAGCACCAACACAGCACCAATCAGCACCACCACTGCACCAATCAGCACCACCACAGCACCAATCAGCACTACCACAGCACCACTCAGCACAACCACAGCACCACTCAGCGCCACCACAGCAGCACTCAGTGTCACCACAGCATCACTCAGCACCACCACAGCACCACTCAGCATGACCACAGCATCACCCAGCACCAGCACAGCACCACTCAGCACCACCACAGCACCAATCAGCACCAACACAGCACCAATCAGCACCAACACAGCACCACCACAGCACCACTCAGCATCACTCAGCACCACTACAGCATCACTCATTACCCCCACAGCACCACTCAGCACCACCCCAGCATCACTCAGCACCATCCCAGTATCACTCAGCACCATCCCAGTATCACTCAGCACCACCACAGCACCACTCATCACCACCACAGCACCACTCAGCGCCACCACAGCTCCACTCAGCGCCACCCCAGCATCAATCTGCACAACCATTCAACAACTGGTTCAAATATGTTCTCTCAATGTTTCAAACTTTATTACAAATGTCACAAAAAGATGTTAATATTTCACTTCTGATCTTGGATTTTCGTCACAATAAAATACACTGAACATAATCTTAACAAAAGTTATTTACAAAAGTTTAAGCTATTGCCATTATAAATTAAAATCACTTTTATTTAAGTATTAACTATTTAAAAAAATAAAAGCCATTGTAATTTTTAATATCAATGCAGCTAAGTCAAGCAAATACAAAACATGTTGCATTACAAATGCTATAGGTGTCACATTTGCGAAAGGTATAACTATTGGCATTGTAAATGACAAAGCTAATAATTTAGTTATTTTCAAAACCAACACAAATTTAAAAAATTGTCATTTACAAGACCAATAGCTCAAACTTTCCTAATGCGAGACCTATTGCATTGCAAATGCTTGTTTTTATATCTGTCAGTGCTTCCTGTTTAGGTTTAATTTTCGTGGCAGGCGCCTCATTGCCTACTTGTAACTATTCTCTGACCCTGCTTCAAGGGTCAGAGAATAGTTGCAAGTATGCAACGAGGCGCCAGGAAGAACTTACAGGCTTACAGCAGCAGGTGCCCAAGTTGAAGTTAATTTCTTTGTAACCCTTTTGTAAAAGGTTACAAAAAAAATAGCTTCAACTTTTGCACCTGCTGCTGTAACCCTGTAACCCTGTAAGTGCTAGGCTGAAAATTTGTTCCCACTGATTCGCGGATTTTACAGCGATTTCGCGAGATTTGCAGATCGCAAAATCGCGGAAAATCCACAAATTCCGCGAGCGGAATGAATTTTCAGCCCATGCTTAGATTACACCACAATTAGAGGATTGTATCTCTTGGGGTACAGTCTTTGCTACCATATATACCTGAACACAGGGTATTCCTTCTTTAGCAGTAATACCCAATGTATAAAGACAAATACAAAATGAGTACGGAGCAGAGACTGCCCTGATCTTAGGGATGAAGTTAATAAATAACTACAACCAGGTATCACCCATAATACTAGCTAGGGAAGCAGCGCCAGTGGCAATCCGCCAACGCGTAAGGGAGTTCGATCCATTAAATCAACAACACAAACTACCCAAAATCATTGAAACTGCGTATGCAGAATTAGGCAGAAACTGTTTGGGTGGGAAAGCCTTAAAACCTCAACTAGTGGGCAGTCCTGAAAAGCACAATTCTAAGCAGACACCTGCTTCTTCTAAAAAGAAGTGGGATAATAAAAAACAACAAAAGTTTAAAGACAACAGATCTCAGTCCTGAGGTAGGTCTTCTCTACAGGAACCCTCTGAAAGAAGTATATTCTCAGGAATAGGGATACCATTTGGAAACCTGACAGGTATCAGGATATGAATACACGTTCCTCTCGCTCCTTTCAGGGCTCGACAAAACGTTCACAGAGAGAAGAACAGTCAGAACAGAGGAGAGCGCAATCAGTCCAGAGACAAGCAACGTGCTCAAATCTTTACTTCCAAAAAAGAAGATAAGCCAAAATCAAAACCTCAATTTGAAAAAAAGAAAGTTGCAGGTCTGAAGATCAGACATGCCCAGAATTCTGAGGTTGCAGCTTCTGAATGGGGAATGGGCTCAGACTATGCTAGACAGTGCAGCAGAAGTAACAATAGCTCACCGGAACCTGAAGGAATTTCTGGTGACAGTAGACTTGAATGATTACATCGCTGTGGAAACACCAGGCACAACGGTGAGCTTCCCACATAAGTTATATGAAATAACACTCCGGAATGGAGGGGGACAAGACCAGAAAAATAAAAGGTCTCTTTTGGAAGAACCTATTATCTGGTTATGGCATCCTGTTAGCTGAACAACATTGGCCGCCAGCATTCGTTATTGAGTGCCCCAGGGGAGAAAGTATAACTTTTCCATCTCTCTCCGACCACGTTCCAAAACACCTTAAATCTCAATGTGCGTGGGAATGGGCAGTAGCCTAAACTCCAGCATTATACAAAAATCATGCTGGATGGGATGAGAATTCAACCTACCACAGGATCCCATTAAAAGTTTCACCTAATGCTCAAAGGCAATACCCTATAAAGCAAGAAGCTAAAAAACAAGTAAGGGAGATCTTAGATGAACTTGAATACCAGGGTGTCATTGAAAAATGTACCTCTCCAATAAACAATCCTTTCTTTCCCGTCTCTAAACCCGACAAGGATTATCCTTTAGTTTTAGATTACAGACATTTAACTCATGCACAAAGACATTTGCTGTCCAATATGCACAAAGTGCATAATTAATTAATAACATTGTGTGTAAAAAATACAAAACAACACTTGAGATCTCAAATGTATTTTTCTACCAAAATATAGCACATGAAAGCAGGTATCTGACCACATTCTCAAAGTTGGGGTCACAGCGACAATTTTGTTGTTTCCCCTAGGGGTATAAGAACAGCCCAGGGTGTTTTCAGCAAAGGTAACTGAGTTACTCCAAAAATTTGATGAAGAAGCATTGTCCTATGTGGATGATATTTATCTGACAGATGATGACTTAGAGAGGCACTTGACCAGGGTGAGCACCATTATTATGGGAATCGCCTCTGAGGGCTACAAATGTAACTTTAAAAAATCAAAAATAGCCCACCTCAATGTCCAATTTTGGGGATATGAGCTGTCAGGTGAAGGGAAAAGATTGGAGCTAACTTTTTAGAAAAGTGTGCGCTGCTCCAACCTCCAAAATCATTAAAAAATGTACAATCAATACTGGGATTCCTAAATTTCAGCAGAACATATCTTTTAGATTATGCAGAAAGAGTAAAACCTTTTTACGACTTAATAAAACCTGACTTTTTAGCCAGAGGGGACACAGAAGCACACAACTATCCTTCCTTCACTCCAGGAAGACATGATAGCTTCCAAACACTTACAATCATGTGTAAACGTACAACACATGGTGATCCGTATAATTCCGGGTCAATGTGGGAACACTTACTTTACCTTCAATGAAGCGAAACAGTACCAATTGCATACAAATCACACCTGTACACAAATGCAGAAATGCATTTCACTTCAACAGAGAAAATCCTGACAGGTGTTCAGACCGCTCTAGGAAGAGAAAGAGCACTGGCTCTGGGGAAACGCATAATTGTCGTAACCCCAGTACCAGCTTTAGAAAATGTTACAAAGGCTAGCATTCCACGCCCAAAAGCCTTTCAAGGATGTTGAATACAGATTTGATCCAAGTTTAAAAACACAAGCATGTCTGCAATACAAACATAAATATCCTCTACCAAATGAAATCTTGCCTCTCAATCAGTATGAATATATTATTTACACAGACGGATCTGCTCAACCCGCCATAGGGAGTAAGCAGCAATACAGCTCAGCATGTGCTATTGTTAAAGGTCGCATGCAGGATGGAAACTTCCATCCAAGTTGCCCTAAAACGCAATCTCTAGGAGACTGCATGTCTCAGTTGGCCGAATTAAAAGCTCTAATACGGATCACAAATTCCCCACACTAATCTTGTTGGATTCCTTTTACTGTGCACAGTCGTACAATGAGTACTTATACCATTGGGAACAAATCGAGTTTAAAGATGCAAAAGGTGGCACAATTAAGCAAAAAATGATGTGGGAACAGGTAGCAGAGTTATAAAAAGCTATTAAGGACTCACGTGATTCATACACTGAGTCATTAACATGATATTGTTCACGTTGAAGCGAATTAATTGGCTAATGAAGCCGCGTAGGGGGCTGTACGCACACCTGCCGTAGATGCACTTTCTTGTTCAAAAACGAGAATAGACAGTGAGATAATGACTGCTGTCATTGCTTCGTACAAAGGCAGCTCAGCAGTACCTAAATAATTTCCAATCAAGTACTCCTACAAGTTAGATGCACAAAACATTCCATATGTTCAGATTCCTGGAGTGTGGGATAGAGTAATAATGAATTTGGACCGTAGGCAAGGTTTAATACAAGCTGCAGACAAGTGTTTTGGTTCTGTACACACAGGGGTTACAGCGACTATTTCTTTATTGAAGCAGAGCTATTGGTGGCCAGGGTTAACTGAGAAAACTAAAGATGTCTTGAATTGTGACATATGCCAGCAGATGAAAGGTTCCACCATGGCGAGACCCGTCCTGATGCCATTTTTAAAATCAGACAAGCCTCTCGCATGTGTGTATTTGGACCACTGATGTCCCTTTCAAACAGATAGGAGTTACAAGTATATCATGATGGCAGTGGATTCCTGCTCGAGATTCCTATGGGTATGGCGTCAGTGCTTGGCTGACTCTCAAACTGTTAGCAATGATTTGCGAGTCTCTATCGGCACATACGCAGTTACATTCTGACCGCGGCCTGCGTATAGCTCTCGGGCTTACAAAGAGGCCATGGAAGGAATGGGCATTGCATTGAGATATTCTTCTCCGTACCATCCAGAGTGAAATTCGTTTTTGAATACGAAAAACCGGGACTTAAAGCAATGTTTAACAGCTAGGGTTTTAGGCAGGGGCGGTAGTTGGGTCAAACACCTTTATGGGGTCCAGCGGGCATTAAATATTCAGCCAAAGAAGGCACAGTGGTGGATAAAAAACTTTTTGATATCCGTGATCATTTGGCTTTTTTACAAGATCTGAATGAATCCAGGACAAAACAAAGTAATGTCCACCTAAAACATGTTTGAAAAGCCTACCGTACGGAATGAAGGACTAAGCAACAATCCAATGGAACTTGTTCCTCTTGAATACAAACTTTAAAATCAAGCTCAAAGCAACACCCAAGTTGCAATGAAACTAAATACAGAAGTCTACATCAACCTGCCTCGTCAAGAGCAAAAAGTGATTTCAATTAATCCCGATGAATTTCCAAAAGTTGATCCAACTGCTTCTGGCTCTTTCATGAAGTGTGATACGTTTTCACTGGATCCAAGCGAACCGGAAACGCCAAAAAGCCACTAATGCAACAAATCGAGAACTTTCTTCACTTTCTTAAAACTATATACCTGATATCGCCTTTGATTGAACTGTGTGTAATTACTGGGATACTGTTTTTTTCTTTTCCGGATAGGCTTAGTACTGACTTTTAGCATGCTTATTAATTGACGATATCTTCAACAAAGCACGAGTGCCCAAAATGTCAACATACTACTGAAGCCACACCCATCATCGCATTGTGAACAAAGAGACTTGTCATCAGTGAACATTACAGCAGTTCCTATACCGGATGGTATAGTATGGGACAAGGTTGATTTTAACATATTTGGCCCGACCGAGCTTTTAAAAATTAATAATGTTTTTAAAATGTCATTAAGTGATATCATTACCTCCCGTATATTTTCTGCTGATATGAACACTGAAACTGTTAATAACATGTCTGATTTAGAAAACTCCAGCATTTTTTTCAATAATAAAATGTTAGAGGGTTCTTCAGACTATGACACATTGTACTGGTATCAACATTATGGTCATAGTTTCCTACACAAAAATATTTCACCTAGTAATGTTTTTGAGTACCATTAGTGGGAACCTTGCCCAACACCACCAAAAAGTAGTTTGTAAGCTTTGGCACAGAAATGTCCTTACTTTTCAGAGTTTAACACCACAGATCCAGCCTCATAATATTATACGGTTGCACCAACCGCAGCACTGACAATTATGTTAACAAGCACCAAACAGGTTTATTCTGCTTCCTTTTTGGCCCAGCTGTCTGAACAGGGTTTTAACCTATGGAAAGACGAAATTGAATTAAAATCAGTGTGGGTTTCGTGGGACTGGCAAGTCCAGGGAACAGAAATGTTCCATGAAATTAAATAAAAAGAATATTTATTAAACGCGATAGCTACTCTAAGGGCTTCAGACAATGCGTTCAGAAGAGCAGTTCTAAACTATTCAGATGTTTTTAAAGAGCAGAGTATTTCAAAGCTTATGAAATGGGAGCAAATTGGGCTCTGTCCGCAGATGGAGGGGGAGAGAGTTCCAGAGTTTGGCCGAGTTATAAGAAAAAGAGCAGTACCACCACATCTAGTTCTTTTTACCCTGGGTACTATGGCGAGGAAGGAAGATACTGATCTAAGCTATCTGTTTGGGTGGTGGGGGTGATCAGTAAGTGATTGATGGAAGGGCCCATTTTCCAGAAGGCCCTGTGGTCAATGTACAGGGCCTTGAATTCAATTCTTCCCCTAACTGGAAGCCAATGGAGGTTCTTTAATCCAGGTATGATTAGGAGTTGACGGGGAATCTGAAGGAGTGTTAGTGCTGTGCAATTTTGGATGATCTGGAGGTTGCGCAAGGTGGACTGAGGGGCCCCTAAATAGAGTGCATTCCCAAACTCCAGGCGTGATAAAATGAGACCCTGGCCCATAATCTGTTTCGCCTTGAAAGGAAGTTGGGGAAGAATTTTCCAGAGTAGCCTAAGTAGAACGTAGCAGGTGGCTGCAAGTTTGGCTGCTTGATTGTTAAAGTTAAAGGAGTTGTCCAGCCAGATACACAAGCTTTTGATTGTGTCCTTTGGCGCTGGAGTGGGGCCAAGGCAGATGGGCCACAGTGAGTTAATAGTGAGCTTGGAGGTGTTACCTAAGGGCATAAGCTCAGTTTTGTCTCAGTTCAATTTTAGACAGGAAAGTGTCATCCATTTGGCCACCTCCTCCAAGCATCCATCCATGTTGTTATGGGTGGTATTTAGCTGGTTGAGGGCCACCACTAGCTGAGTCTCATCTGAATAGGTGATGATTTTTATGCCGAAAGGATGGACAATCTCAGCTAGGGGGCTCATATATATGTTAAATAGCGTAGGGCTCAGGGAAGAGCCCCGAGGCACACCGCAATATAATGGCTTGCTAGGAGAGGTGATATTGCCCCCAAAGACCTGGAAAGAGCGGTCTGCCAGGAAGGATCTAAACCAGGTGATGGCATTTCCTGAGACTCCTAAGTTGACAAGTCGGTATATTAGTATGTTGTGGTTTACAGTGTCAAATGCAGCATTTAAGTCAAGAAGGATGATTGCTGCGGAGCCTCCTTGATCCAGGATCTTCCTGGCTTCTTCAGTTACCGCGAGAAGGGCGGTTTCGGTCCCATGCATGGGGGGAATCCAGTCTGGGAGAGATCGAGCAAATGGTCGTTCTCCAGGAACTCTACCATTACAGTGTTAACATATTTCTGCAGGATCTTGCTCAGCTAGGGTAACAGAGAGATTGGCCGATAATTACTGTGGTTATCATGGTCTAGGGTAGGTGTTTTCAAGAGGGCATTGACCATGGCGCTTTTCCAGGGGGGAGGGACAATGCCAGAGGATATAGGGGCATTAAGTAGGTCAAGTATGGTGGGAAGAATGTTTCCAATAGCTAGCAGCAGGGTGTGTGGGTTGCCAGGTCTTGGTGGAGCCAGATTTCACCTGATGCATAATGGATTCTAATATGGAAGGATTAAGAGGGGGAGGGATTCCAAGGTGGCTAAAGGTTGGGGTCCTGCGTTTGAGAAGTTGGCGGAGGTTGTGTCGAACTGGGTGGGGAAAGGGAAGTACAAAAAGTTTGTATTTTTTGGAAGAAAACTGTGCAAGGTTGTTGCAGCGGGCTTAGACGTCAACTGTGTTTGGGGGCTTCTCAGGGAGTTTAAGGAGGGTTTTCATGATTCAATAGATTTCTTTAGACATGAAGGCAGCTGCTTTGATTTTTTCTTTAAAAAAAATCAATTGTGAGGCTTAGATTTCACTTTTGTAAATTTTTATTGCCTCCCTGTATGCAATTTTGCTGACAGGGGAATAGTCCAGTCGCCATTTCCTCTCTAGTTTTTTACAATATTATTTCCTTTCCTGTAGACTGGAGGAATACCAGGGTGCAGTAGTGATATTGCGCTTTGTTGTGGAACATTTCATGGGGAGCACGAATTCTAGGGAGTTGCAAATCCAGCTATTGTAGTCATCGATGGCTAGAGTGGGATTAGGATTGTTGGGTGATCTTGAACTTTCAAGGGCCGTCAACCAGCAATCCAAGGGGAGTTTAGACCAGTTCCGTTCCCTACCAATGGTAGTGTTGATGGAGGAGTGGGGGGCGGGAGCGACTCAAGAAAATGGGATCAGGAAGTGGTCCGACCACGGGAGAGGGGAAGGGGTTTCCACTGTGAGATCTGCACAGTTACTAAAAACAGGATTGAGTAAGTGACCTTTGGAGTGAGTGGGATTGAACACTAGTTGTTTAGGTTGTAGTGAGAGGCTCATGGTCATTTCTATGGCAATGTGATCTGAGGCATCATCGAAGTGTATATTGAGATCCCCTAATAATATGAAATTGGAAGGCCTGCAAGCCATATCGGCTATGAAAGGGGGGAGGATGTTAAGAAATAGTCCCAGGGCCTAGGTGGACGATATGTAAGTAGCCCAGAGAAGGTACTTGTGGGGGAGAAATCAATAGCAAAGGAGAGACTTTCACAATCTTGTTTCAGGTTGGGGGAGGTGCGACAACTATAATAGTCTTTATAGATAACCGCTAGGCCTCCACCTCTACCCTCTTGTTGTATTTGATATCCCTGTGGGAGGGATTGAATGAGATCCAGTTCTGACTCTGCATTGAGCCAGGTCTCTATCAGGAATAGAACATCCGGGTTGAGTTCTTCCAAGAGCATGAAAATTGCAGTGGTGTGCTTGGGGAGTGACCTACAATTTTAGAGGTACATACTTTGCTGTTTTTTTTGGTAGGTAGGACATGTTGGAGATTGAACCCAAATTGTGTGCCCGTTTTGTGTTTATCTGCCACATTCCAAGAATGTTGGCAGATAGGGTGGGTTGCTCCTCTCAGGCTGAGGACGGAGTTGGGGCTATAGCTCCTAGGGTGCAGGGAAAAACGGGCAGGGATTATGGCCCCTGGCCCTATCCGGCCGAGAACTGGGGGAAAACGGGCTTGCCTTTGAAGCGCCGCCGGTGCACCCGCTGTGCGTGTCCACTGCGCGAGGCATATGGCATCTAAATTTAAGTTACTTTTGAGTTTTCAGCAGCCAATGACACCTTGCACCCCTCCACTCTAGCCAGGAAGTGTTGGAATTTGCCACGCCTCCCTCCACAACAATCAGGAACATTCCTGTGGTGGACCGGGGAGAATGCGGACTACTAGGTGTCAGAGGTATGAAAGAGAGCGAGTTAGTGCCTGGTAGGATTGCTTTTGAGCTTTTTAAAAACGCACAATTTTAAAATCAAGCGTCGCAAGTGGGGTTAAATATAGAGAGTACCATATAGAACAGAGTGGCTGTTCTCACTACAGTGCGCGTCCGCTGTGTGAGGCATATAGCATCTAAATGTAAGTTACTGGTGAGTTCTCAGCAGCCAATGACACTTCGATCCCCTCCCCTCTAGCCCTGAAGTGATGGAATTTGCTGCGCCTCCCTCCACAACAATCAGGAAGATTCCTGTGGTGGAATGTGGAGAATGCGGACTACCTGGTGTCAGAGGTATGCAAGAGAGCAACAGAAGCACTATTTAGAGCATGCCTCATTCCACAGCAGATGATCTTTTTAAATGACACTGTGCAACAGACATCCTGTCTGGGACTAGCCAAGAACATGAACATGAACACTCCTAGGTTTCCAATGCTGTGACATGGGGGTGGCAAAATTCAACCACAAAAGAAGGGGCAATTGTAGATGGCATCTTACAGTACAATAGGACAGACCCATTTTGGAAAGAATGGGTGGCTTGACAACACTTATCTTTACTCTCATAGGACATGGATCTTACAGATTTTTTACTAGGATCCAGAAAACAACGTCAGAAACATTCCATATATGCTGGCATTTATGCTGCCTATACTGAAAACTGGAAAAAAACAACTTTGACCTCCATGATTTATTCACTGGACAACATTGTATCTTCTGCTATAGACATACTGGAACAAGATTTGGCCATATTACAACACAGGCAATCTTAGATACGTAAGCTGGATGCTGCAATCTGTGCATGCAGTCTTTCTGCCTTGGCGTTTTCTAAACAGTATGGCTCTGTTTTTTGGATACAATCTAACAGATAGAAATGACACAAAGGGGAGCAACATATTCAATGCTGTGTATTGAAAAACTGGCCAGGCTACCATTTACATTGGCGGAATCACCATTGACAGAATGGCTACTCCATGGCCAGATAACTCTCCCAGTCATGACCTTTCAGTTTCAATATTGCCTTGAGCAAAGGCAGGCAGGAAGATATGAAAAATTGGGTAAAGAATACATTAAGGTATCCAGGGAATTACCATATAGATTTTGACGCCAGAGTGGGGATCGGGAAGTGTTTCTAAGATTTACAGACTGCAAGAACGCTTTAAGCGGTTCTCTCATGTACCAAGATATTGTTTTGCATGGAGCATGTAATGGTTCAGTAGCGAATCTGTCTTGCCACATGAAAGGGACTCCAGCTGCTGTGATCACACCAGTCTTCTTTATGCTGAATGATCAAGGTTGCTGTTTCATGCTTTAGGGCATCACCTATCTGGTCACTGTGAACTCCGGGGTTACTTGCTATATGCAAGTATAGTTTTCCCCAACAAATACAGTCAGGGATACTGTTTTTTTCTTTTCTGGATAGGCTTAGTACTGACTTTTAGCATGCTTATTAATTGACGATATCTTCAACAAAGCACGAGTGCCCAAAATGTCAACATACTACTGAAGCCACACCCATCATCGCATTGTGAACAAAGAGACTTGTCATCAGTGAACATTACAGCAGTTCCTATACCGGATGGTATAGTATGGGACAAGGTTGATTTTAACATATTTGGCCCGACCGAGCTTTTAAAAATTAATAATGTTTTTAAAATGTCATTAAGTGATATCATTACCTCCCGTATATTTTCTGCTGATATGAACACTGAAACTGTTAATAACATGTCTGATTTAGAAAACTCCAGCATTTTTTTCAATAATAAAATGTTAGAGGGTTCTTCAGACTATGACACATTGTACTGGTATCAACATTATGGTCATAGTTTCCTACACAAAAATATTTCACCTAGTAATGTTTTTGAGTACCATTAGTGGGAACCTTGCCCAACACCACCAAAAAGTAGTTTGTAAGCTTTGGCACAGAAATGTCCTTACTTTTCAGAGTTTAACACCACAGATCCAGCCTCATAATATTATACGGTTGCACCAACCGCAGCACTGACAATTATGTTAACAAGCACCAAACAGGTTTATTCTGCTTCCTTTTTGGCCCAGCTGTCTGAACAGGGTTTTAACCTATGGAAAGACGAAATTGAATTAAAATCAGTGTGGGTTTCGTGGGACTGGCAAGTCCAGGGAACAGAAATGTTCCATGAAATTAAATAAAAAGAATATTTATTAAACGCGATAGCTACTCTAAGGGCTTCAGACAATGCGTTCAGAAGAGCAGTTCTAAACTATTCAGATGTTTTTAAAGAGCAGAGTATTTCAAAGCTTATGAAATGGGAGCAAATTGGGCTCTGTCCGCAGATGGAGGGGGAGAGAGTTCCAGAGTTTGGCCGAGTTATAAGAAAAAGAGCAGTACCACCACATCTAGTTCTTTTTACCCTGGGTACTATGGCGAGGAAGGAAGATACTGATCTAAGCTATCTGTTTGGGTGGTGGGGGTGATCAGTAAGTGATTGATGGAAGGGCCCATTTTCCAGAAGGCCCTGTGGTCAATGTACAGGGCCTTGAATTCAATTCTTCCCCTAACTGGAAGCCAATGGAGGTTCTTTAATCCAGGTATGATTAGGAGTTGACGGGGAATCTGAAGGAGTGTTAGTGCTGTGCAATTTTGGATGATCTGGAGGTTGCGCAAGGTGGACTGAGGGGCCCCTAAATAGAGTGCATTCCCAAACTCCAGGCGTGATAAAATGAGACCCTGGCCCATAATCTGTTTCGCCTTGAAAGGAAGTTGGGGAAGAATTTTCCAGAGTAGCCTAAGTAGAACGTAGCAGGTGGCTGCAAGTTTGGCTGCTTGATTGTTAAAGTTAAAGGAGTTGTCCAGCCAGATACACAAGCTTTTGATTGTGTCCTTTGGCGCTGGAGTGGGGCCAAGGCAGATGGGCCACAGTGAGTTAATAGTGAGCTTGGAGGTGTTACCTAAGGGCATAAGCTCAGTTTTGTCTCAGTTCAATTTTAGACAGGAAAGTGTCATCCATTTGGCCACCTCCTCCAAGCATCCATCCATGTTGTTATGGGTGGTATTTAGCTGGTTGAGGGCCACCACTAGCTGAGTCTCATCTGAATAGGTGATGATTTTTATGCCGAAAGGATGGACAATCTCAGCTAGGGGGCTCATATATATGTTAAATAGCGTAGGGCTCAGGGAAGAGCCCCGAGGCACACCGCAATATAATGGCTTGCTAGGAGAGGTGATATTGCCCCCAAAGACCTGGAAAGAGCGGTCTGCCAGGAAGGATCTAAACCAGGTGATGGCATTTCCTGAGACTCCTAAGTTGACAAGTCGGTATATTAGTATGTTGTGGTTTACAGTGTCAAATGCAGCATTTAAGTCAAGAAGGATGATTGCTGCGGAGCCTCCTTGATCCAGGATCTTCCTGGCTTCTTCAGTTACCGCGAGAAGGGCGGTTTCGGTCCCATGCATGGGGGGAATCCAGTTTGGGAGAGATCGAGCAAATGGTCGTTCTCCAGGAACTCTACCATTACAGTGTTAACATATTTCTGCAGGATCTTGCTCAGCTAGGGTAACAGAGAGATTGGCCGATAATTACTGTGGTTATCATGGTCTAGGGTAGGTGTTTTCAAGAGGGCATTGACCATGGCGCTTTTCCAGGGGGGAGGGACAATGCCAGAGGATATAGGGGCATTAAGTAGGTCAAGTATGGTGGGAAGAATGTTTCCAATAGCTAGCAGCAGGGTGTGTGGGTTGCCAGGTCTTGGTGGAGCCAGATTTCACCTGATGCATAATGGATTCTAATATGGAAGGATTAAGAGGGGGAGGGATTCCAAGGTGGCTAAAGGTTGGGGTCCTGCGTTTGAGAAGTTGGCGGAGGTTGTGTCGAACTGGGTGGGGAAAGGGAAGTACAAAAAGTTTGTATTTTTTGGAAGAAAACTGTGCAAGGTTGTTGCAGCGGGCTTAGACGTCAACTGTGTTTGGGGGCTTCTCAGGGAGTTTAAGGAGGGTTTTCATGATTCAATAGATTTCTTTAGACATGAAGGCAGCTGCTTTGATTTTTTCTTTAAAAAAAATCAATTGTGAGGCTTAGATTTCACTTTTGTAAATTTTTATTGCCTCCCTGTATGCAATTTTGCTGACAGGGGAATAGTCCAGTCGCCATTTCCTCTCTAGTTTTTTACAATATTATTTCCTTTCCTGTAGACTGGAGGAATACCAGGGTGCAGTAGTGATATTGCGCTTTGTTGTGGAACATTTCATGGGGAGCACGAATTCTAGGGAGTTGCAAATCCAGCTATTGTAGTCATCGATGGCTAGAGTGGGATTAGGATTGTTGGGTGATCTTGAACTTTCAAGGGCCGTCAACCAGCAATCCAAGGGGAGTTTAGACCAGTTCCGTTCCCTACCAATGGTAGTGTTGATGGAGGAGTGGGGGCGGGAGCGACTCAAGAAAATGGGATCAGGAAGTGGTCCGACCACGGGAGAGGGGAAGGGGTTTCCACTGTGAGATCTGCACAGTTACTAAAAACAGGATTGAATAAGTGACCTTTGGAGTGAGTGGGATTGAACACTAGTTGTTTAGGTTGTAGTGAGAGGCTCATGGTCATTTCTATGGCAATGTGATCTGAGGCATCATCGAAGTGTATATTGAGATCCCCTAATAATACGAAATTGGAAGGCCTGCAAGCCATATCGGCTATGAAAGGGGGGAGGATGTTAAGAAATAGTCCCAGGGCCTAGGTGGACGATATGTAAGTAGCCCAGAGAAGGTACTTGTGGGGGAGAAATCAATAGCAAAGGAGAGACTTTCACAATCTTGTTTCAGGTTGGGGGAGGTGCGACAACTATAATAGTCTTTATAGATAACCGCTAGGCCTCCACCTCTACCCTCTTGTTGTATTTGATATCCCTGTGGGAGGGATTGAATGAGATCCAGTTCTGACTCTGCATTGAGCCAGGTCTCTATCAGGAATAGAACATCCGGGTTGAGTTCTTCCAAGAGCATGAAAATTGCAGTGGTGTGCTTGGGGAGTGACCTACAATTTTAGAGGTACATACTTTGCTGTTTTTTTTGGTAGGTAGGACATGTTGGAGATTGAACCCAAATTGTGTGCCCGTTTTGTGTTTATCTGCCACATTCCAAGAATGTTGGCAGATAGGGTGGGTTGCTCCTCTCAGGCTGAGGACGGAGTTGGGGCTATAGCTCCTAGGGTGCAGGGAAAAACGGGCAGGGATTATGGCCCCTGGCCCTATCCGGCCGAGAACTGGGGGAAAACGGGCTTGCCTTTGAAGCGCCGCCGGTGTACCCGCTGCGCGTGTCCACTGCGCGAGGCATATGGCATCTAAATTTAAGTTACTTTTGAGTTTTCAGCAGCCAATGACACCTTGCACCCCTCCACTCTAGCCAGGAAGTGTTGGAATTTGCCACGCCTCCCTCCACAACAATCAGGAACATTCCTGTGGTGGACCGGGGAGAATGCGGACTACTAGGTGTCAGAGGTATGAAAGAGAGCGAGTTAGTGCCTGGTAGGATTGCTTTTGAGCTTTTTAAAAACGCACAATTTTAAAATCAAGCGTCGCAAGTGGGGTTAAATATAGAGAGTACCATATAGAACAGAGTGGCTGTTCTCACTACAGTGCGCGTCCGCTGTGTGAGGCATATAGCATCTAAATGTAAGTTACTGGTGAGTTCTCAGCAGCCAATGACACTTCGTTCCCCTCCCCTCTAGCCCTGAAGTGATGGAATTTGCTGCGCCTCCCTCCACAACAATCAGGAAGATTCCTGTGGTGGAATGTGGAGAATGCGGACTACCTGGTGTCAGAGGTATGCAAGAGAGCAACAGAAGCACTATTTAGAGCATGCCTCATTCCACAGCAGATGATCTTTTTAAATGACACTGTGCAACAGACATCCTGTCTGGGACTAGCCAAGAACATGAACATGAACACTCCTAGGTTTCCAATGCTGTGACATGGGGGTGGCAAAATTCAACCACAAAAGAAGGGGCAATTGTAGATGGCATCTTACAGTACAATAGGACAGACCCATTTTGGAAAGAATGGGTGGCTTGACAACACTTATCTTTACTCTCATAGGACATGGATCTTACAGATTTTTTACTAGGATCCAGAAAACAACGTCAAAAACATTCCATATATGCTGGCATTTATGCTGCCTATACTGAAAACTGGAAAAAAACAACTTTGACCTCCATGATTTATTCACTGGACAACATTGTATCTTCTGCTATAGACATACTGGAACAAGATTTGGCCATATTACAACACAGGCAATCTTAGATACGTAAGCTGGATGCTGCAATCTGTGCATGCAGTCTTTCTGCCTTGGCGTTTTCTAAACAGTATGGCTCTGTTTTTTGGATACAATCTAACAGATAGAAATGACACAAAGGGGAGCAACATATTCAATGCTGTGTATTGAAAAACTGGCCAGGCTACCATTTACATTGGCGGAATCACCATTGACAGAATGGCTACTCCATGGCCAGATAACTCTCCCAGTCATGACCTTTCAGTTTCAATATTGCCTTGAGCAAAGGCAGGCAGGAAGATATGAAAAATTGGGTAAAGAATACATTAAGGTATCCAGGGAATTACCATATAGATTTTGACGCCAGAGTGGGGATCGGGAAGTGTTTCTAAGATTTACAGACTGCAAGAACGCTTTAAGCGGTTCTCTCATGTACCAAGATATTGTTTTGCATGGAGCATGTAATGGTTCAGTAGCGAATCTGTCTTGCCACATGAAAGGGACTCCAGCTGCTGTGATCACACCAGTCTTCTTTATGCTGAATGATCAAGGTTGCTGTTTCATGCTTTAGGGCATCACCTATCTGGTCACTGTGAACTCCGGGGTTACTTGCTATATGCAAGTATAGTTTTCCCCAACAAATACAGTCAGGGAGGCGCATTTGTGGCCTTTGTTGAATGTTTCTTTTATACAGTTTGATACTTTGAGCTGACTGACAGCCATGCTTTTACAGCAAACCGTACCCTTAAACTCCACTCGAGAGACCTTTGGTCTTCAAGTTGCAAGGACCTCAACCGAGATACAGGAACTAATACGTGCAAACTGCCCCTTTCATTTCGTAGAAATGGTGAGTCGTATCTTTAACATGTCTGATACAAGTGCTATTGTACACCTATTTAAGACCATAGGGTCAATTTCTAAGCACCTTCCAAACAGTCTTTGGAGTTATCACAAATTTGATACACTATGTATTTGGAAGCATCTTTGGTAGTTTACCTCTGATCCTGCTTGCAATAGCTGCAATCTTGATCGTCATTTAACTGATACGCTATGGGTGGACCAATCACTAACAAAATGGTGAAAGCTCTTCTGGAGCCTAAATACTGTGAGCGCATTGGTAAAACATCTTGGCACACCACGCCTCCGATTACTAAGTGCTTCTTGATTCTTATCGTTTAGACCAGTCTGGATGGACTGCATATTACCTGTTCTTTGATGCCTGTTTTGTGGTGAAGAATACATGTTGGACATCTGTCTGACACTTGAAACGGAGACGCCTGTAGACTTGAACATGAGGCTGGACCCACTGAGGTCCCATGATCGGCTGTGTCCCCAGCGTATTCCCAGCCTGACAAATGCACTCCTTGAAAGCCAGCAGGTGCCCTTTGCAACAAATAGTGTGAGCATCATCTCTGCAACTAGCGATGACACCAACACCAGCGCTACCAATGGCACCACAGACACCCAGGTATCGACTACAGAACCGGCTACAGCTACACCAATTGTTGGCAGTACTGAATATCATCTGTGCTTCATCGACGGACTGTGTGAAATATTACAATTTCCGTCCCCTACAGAAAGCGACAACTATGTGGCGTCTCCCAGCTAGGACACTTAATCTACAATTGCCTCATCGTGTGCTGGGAAAGAATTCAGAGTTTCCTTCTTCATTTCACCTGACTAAAATTGGAACACTTCCTACTAAATTGACATTATCACTAGAGAAAACATGGCCTTCTAAACTCTTGTAGGAGTTTTCAATTATATAAATGAACTCAACTAGGACTTTTTGCTTAAATGACAAAGTCCTAAAAACTGACTTTACACATTTCCTTTTCACCTTTTAATAATGTTTTTTAATGTTTTTAATGTTTTAAAAAATGTTTAAGTGGCTCACTGACAATTTTATGCGCCACAACCTAGTGTGCTTTTCATTGTTTATTATTGTTGACTATTAAGAGGAGTGGGTGTTATATTTCATATAGATGTCATATTATAGGCATGGTTTTAGATGCCCTCATACAGGCATAATCTTTCACCTACATTAGTTCCCTATACTTCAAAATAACAGGCTCTGAGGGCTGAAACTTATCTAGTCTGTGGCCTGGGTAGAGAAGGAAGGCTTTTCCTTAACAATGGTCTCCCATAACATCTTTAATGTGCTCATCCAGTATGAATAATTCATTAGGAACCAGGCAGGGGCTACACACCACCTTCCTAATATCTACGTAAACGGTTCATCCCATATGTCATCTTCATACCCAACAATGGCTAACACAAGACACAAGGGACAAAGGGACTCTACACTTTTCTGTAACAATACAGCACCTCTTGCTAGAAGTAGTTAGAGGGAACTGAGACTTCCAGGCTGATACACTGACCAGAGACGCTGAGGCTCCTGCATGCAGGCGCTCTAGCTGACAGTTATTATTATTATTATTATTGTTGCGGTCTTATATAGCGCGTAATTACCCTAGGGCATCCCAGCGCTTATCAGAACCAGTGGTCTAACCATCCCTAGCAGGGTGTCCAACTCGAGACCAGGTCGGGGTCCCACACTCTCTCGGACTCGATAATTCTCTCGCCTCGGTGCCCACTCTGATCAGCGATCACACTCGGCAACTCTGGGCATTAGCTTGCCTCATCTTCACTAACGGCCCCACCAGACCGCCGGGGATGCCTGGTCTCACCCTGGAGATACCCATTAAGGGACCATCTCTCAGGGAAGCCAGGAAGGGTTTCGCAGCGGTCAAAAGCACCTTGGGACCCTACGGGTAAGTAGTGCGCTATATAAATGCCTATACATACATATACATACATACATACATATTCAGGTAATGAGGTGCGACTAAATCCTAGTGGGATTCTTGGCTCTAGCACCTACTCACATGCTAGGTACATTTAGGTACATCTATATAGGCATTGTAGGAGTATGCACTTTCTTTTATTAATGCATTTTATATTCATGTATGTGTTCATGACTATTGCAAAATGGTAGAACTGTACTATCCTTTTATATTCACTATATTGCTGTTCATATATCTCTGCTACTGTCTAACAGTTGTCGCAGCACATATATTTTACACTAGAAAAACAACTGTGCAATAAATTCTTATTGTAACACGCCCGCTTGTTTCTTCTGTGCAATTCTGAGACAGAACTGAATGAGCAAGCACGAGTAACTGAGCAAAAAGTAATACATTGTTTCCACGATTCTGTGGGATAAGGGTTGTCAGGAAACAAGCTTTGCAATGCAACCTTTATATCACACTACTATTACAATGCACTCATTGCATCACAACATTCCTCACATCGCATGTCATTACAACGCAACCATTACATCGCATGACACTACAATGCATAACATTACAATGCATGTCATTACAACGCAGTCATTACAACGCACACCATTACAACGCACACCATTACAACGCATGATACCCTTACACTATCCAAAACTTACCCTACTGTTGCACCCCCTGGAGTTAGAATAGTAATTTTTACCCCTATACTATCCAATACTTACCATACATGCGTTGTAATGGTATGCATTGTAAAGGTAGTATGCGATGTAATGGAATGCGTTTAAAGAAAGTTTTAGACAATTTGTTGTAATGGCATGTGTTGTAATGGAATGCGTTGTAAAGGATGTTGCGATGTGAAAAATGCGATGTAAAGGCATGCGTTGTAAAAGTACGCGTTGTAACAACATACAACCAGGGTTGTCATGTTTTGAGGAGGCCAAAAACTAATCTCTCCCCGATAAGAGGAGATAATAGTGGCACTGTGATCTAGCCAATGCAAAAACAGGTTAACATATTCAGTGTGGGTGCTCACAGTTAGTCTGCCACCAGGCCCACAGTGTATGTTTTCCAAAAGCGCTGGTCCTGCATGGGTACTATAGGAACTATACTACGTACCGGCTGTTGATAAAGTCTAGGCTTGCTTCTCCTTAGCATGTTCAGGGGTGGCAGCCCCATGAAGGCAATGCTGCCAGCACCATGAGCCTTCAGATTCCCACAGCTTAGAGAACAGGGTGTGGGCCATCCATGAGCAGGTGAGGTCTCGGCAGCGGTCTTCATATCAGCACTGCTCTACCCAGTCCTAAGTATCTCCCACTTCGTTAAAATAAGAACTTGTTTTCCGGACCATTACCGTGAATCTGGCTGGGAAGATGAGGGATTAGAGGAGGCCAATCTATCGCAGTTTGCACTTCACTACTAAAAATTATACCTTGCGGCGCTGCACGGACATTGTGTCGTCCAGGAAAATGAACACCCGTGCATTTTCATAGTATAGCAGTGCAAACTCCTGAGCCTCTCACAAAAGGTCATCTTTATCCCTATAATTCAGAACACGGGCCACCACTGGCCTGGGAGGCCACTTTCAGTGGCCAGTGCACCGTAACATGGTGAGCGCGCTTGATCAGATAGTGGGAGGACAGCTGGCCTGGGGTGACCTTCAGAGCCAGCCAGGTCTCAGAGAACCGCACCGGGTCGTTAACTTCAGCCCCCTCTGGAATGCCTACTATCCAAAGATTGTTCTGGTTTGAGCAACCTTTTGAATCCTCCACTCTGCCTGAAAGTCTTGGCCCTCCAGCTCCTTTACAGATGCATAAATATCGGTTATCTCATGTTCAGCGTGCATGACACAGTCCGCCTGTTTTTGTTGAACCTCTCGTAATACCCTCAAGGTGACTGCTACTGCATCAAATCTGGGGCGCAGATCTTGTCTCGTGTCTGAAATTGCAGCAAGCATTCGGTTGAGTTTGTGATCTGTCTGTCACCAGTAATGGCATGACCAGCGGTGGGACCCGGTCACTATCACCTGCCATATCACCACTCTTAGGTTGCTGCTGCTGGGATCCTGGTCCCCCTCTGCAACCCATGCCCAAGGTCTGCCCATGGCCCGGCTGGGCACCTGTGTGTAGAGTCCATTTTAGTAGCAGTTGCTGCAACCAAGGTTATTGGCTGTGCCGAACCCGCTAGACCCCCACATACGTATGAGCTTTTCAATGGGGTGGTGAGAACAGTCCACCAAGGCAGAGAAACACAGGCCTCCACATGAACTGCACCTCTGGTAGGTGACCAGCCATCACAACTCGGGCATTACCACGCGCTGCCATTACGATGCTGGTTTTACAACGCAAGTCGTTTTAAGGACTTGCGCTGGAGGGCGCTGTTGGAAAAGGAATAGTTTAATTTTCTATTCCAACACCTTCCCTATTGTAACTTGGGCTGGAGTTGGAATAGAAAAATTTAACTATTTCACTATCCAGCGCTAACAGCGCAAGTCGTTGTAACGACTTGCGTTTTAAAAACAGCGTTGTAATGGCACGCGGGGTAAAAGCCCACGTTGTAATGTCATACAACCGTCTGGAACTAGATAACATTGGTGGGTCATCTTGACTGGGTGCATTGGTCCCCTGTCTCATGCACACTGTTCTGTACAGACAATACCTACAGTTCAGCTACATGATGGGCCCGACTAGGCCCACTGTGGGATCCGCCACACCCATCCTCCTTGTAGCAGGGTGAATAAGCTGTCCCAACTCTGCCCTGACAGGGTTACTCTTGCTGCACCAGTAAATGCTCCAGTATGATGCAGGGGCAGGTCTGGACTCACTCATCTTTTCCCCTCTGATCCAGCAAGCAGGTACCTCCCATCACCAGGCATACCACCAGGCCAGACCGCTCCAGCACCTTCAGGCCTTCCCCTGCATTCACTAGTATCTTCTGAACTTCATAGGCTCTCAATGGGCCCAGCATGAGGATCGGGGGAAGAAACCCCACCAGTCACCGACCACCCTCACCCAGCATCACTCATGGTGGCAGGCCTCTGTGTCCCTTGGCAGGATGCAGCCTGCCGTTGCCTCACTTGCTCTGACCCTGGCCAACGCTCCACAAGCAGTCTGTCTGGCAGGGTGGGGAACTGTGGAGTGTCCCGTGGCACCCCAGGTCACGCCAGACGATGTGAGAGCCCTTCTACATGGGGCTCTGACATCGTCTCCAGGCCCAACATGGCTGGGGCCTCACCTGCAGTTGCAGGCATCACAGGCTATTATGGGCTCCTCCTATGCTCAGGTAGGGGGTCTGTCAGGATGCCAAGGATATTCCACAGGATCCCAGTGCCCCTCCGCCTTAACCACCATTCGAATATAATCAAAGTGACGACTAAAGCAGGGGGGAAAGGGGAAGTGGAAGAAAAAGAGAGACAGCCTCTGTGCAGAAGTGTAGCTGCGTCCTCACAATTGGTCTGTTGGGGTTCTCTGGAATTCTCACCTAAAGAGAAGGCATAATGTAACATACAAACAATTTACACTGTAGACATAATGACTGTTCTAGAATATTCCTGAAGATTCTTACCCTCTAGACCTAGGCTATTGCTCCTCTCTCAATTGGAAGTTGATAGTCATATAACAGTTCCTGCATAAACAAATGTGGTCAGTATATTCTATACAAAAATTGATTTCTTATGACCCTCTAATGTTTCCCTCTGTACCTGATGCTGTTATTATTTCTGACTTGTCTTGCTTCAACTGAAAATCTCTGGGTAATTATGGAGTTTCAAGTTACACCCCAAATAAGAATGGACCCTTGCTATCAGTAAACTAAAACTGAGAACAAAAATAGTTTTAAATAACAAAAGTCCTGCTCCATACAATGAGCGTTTTAATTTGGCTTCTTATCAATTCAGCATTTCGGTTTCTTACCATTGATAGCTGTTAAAATGTCTTCCAGGATTCATTGACATGGACACAACTTTTCTACCTCTTAGCCGGTGGTAACGTTCCTCGTTGCGCATGCAATATTCTCCCAAATTGTCCGACAATTTCAAGAAACACAACAGCTCTAATAATTCTTCTGAGTTCTGAGCGTGAAGAGAAGACGCTTCTTCACTCAGAAACCGTTACAGTTGAAGTGCACGATTCACCTGTAGAACGCGCACCTCGTTAGCTCTTCCGCTCTCGTGCCCAGAAACGCTAGACCGGAAACCTGACCTCTGCTGTGTCAATCCAACTTCGCCATTTAACACCCGGCGGTTCCTCATCCGCGATGGAGAAGGAAACACATTTTTTCTTTATTATTTCTGAAACAATGCTTGTCCGTGATATCTAGCCTTTTCTTTTAAACATGGGTTTTCCTTGACTCCTGTGTACACATTGTGGGTTGTAGCCCCTGCAGACCTGACAGTACCTCCCTCCAAAAAGGGTTCCCCCATTTTGGGTTTCTTTGGATAAACCTTATGAAAGTTTCTAATCAGTCTAGGTGCATGCACGTTAGAGGAGGGTTCCCAGGATCTTTCCTCAGGTCCAAACCCTTTCCAATCCACCAAGTAGAACAGCTTATTTCTGGAAATTTTTGAATCTATGATCTTGTTGACTTCGAACTCTTCACCTGACTTTACATTTATTGGCATAGGAGTGTCTTTGAGAATAGTAGGGGGCAAATAGGGCACCATTTTCTCACTTCTCTCTTCAATGCATCAGGATTTGACAACAAGTTTCTGACACTGGCTTTGGCCCTTAACCATTATATGGGTTGCAGGTATAGACTAAGAGTCAGGGACCAAATCCCCTGTGCTTAGATATTACCAAGAGATAGTCACATGATACACTGTCAAACGCCTTCTACAGATCACAAGGCCAACCCAAGCTGTGGCTCACTGCCAACGCGTTAAATTCACATTGGATATTATTGCTCTGAATGGTATGAAGAGACTTGTATGGTGGTGAATCAGGTCAGTTATTACTGTGGCCAATTTTCGAACCAGTATTTTGGCCAGTTTTGGACTCAATATTAATGAAAGATTTTGGATAATATAAGCCTGTGATATCTAGGGTTTGGTCCAGATTTTGAATACTTAGAATATATACCTCTTTAAGTTCCACAGAAAGGCAACCTTGTTTTCTAGCCCAGGCAAATACATCTAAGAGTGGTTTCAACAGTGAATTGGTGAGGTATTAAAAAAAATTCTGCCTGGAGAACATTAGGTTCCGGAGTTCTAACAGTTGATAGCTGGTCAATTGTTTCTCAGATTTAATCTATGCTTATTAATTTATTAATCTAGCAATTTAACTAGCTCAGATAGTCTGGGCTTGGATATGGACAACAAATGTTCAGAGCTGATCCGATGATTTCAGGGTGGTCTGTTGGTATAGTGCCTTTCAGCGATGAGCCAACACATTTGTAATGACCTCTGAGTTAGCCTCTAAAGTACCCACCTCATCTTGTATCTGGTGTTTATGCCTGGGCCCCTTCCCACTGCATGCAAACCCTGCACGCAAGCCAGTTATGTCAATATGCCACTTTTGTCTCCTGGATTGCAAAGTTTTCTCTGAGCACCCAGCCATTTTCTGTCTGACCTGTCCATAATGGAGTTTCACTTTTTTAAGCGTCTATACATTATAAATATTCCAAGTAGTGGATCAATAATATACCCTTCCTCCTGGACAACACCCTCCTCTAATTTGTTACATAAGAGATATTTTTCTTTATTTTTTATGATATTGAACTTGTGGCCTTTCCCCTAATCACAGACTTGTAAGCCTCCCACAGCACTACAGACAATTAACTGTACCCCCAATAGTTTCAAAATATTGTGTTGTCTTCTTCAGAAGTGAGTCCCTGATCTCTTGCTTTTTAAGCCACCAAGGGCTCATCTGCCATCGGTACGAGGCAGTCGGTGTTGCATTACAGACCGGAAGCTCTATTGGTACATGGCTGATGAGACCTCTGACATGTAAATACATTTACTTGGCCGGGTCCATGCCTGATATTGATAGCAAGATGTAGTCTGTCCCGGAGAGTGACCTGTGTGACCCAGAAAAGAATGCAAAGCCCCCCTCCCAGAGGTGATGCTGGTGCCATACATGACAGATGCAGTCTCCGTGGATCTTGTAGAGCCTGCAGGTGGAGTATTCTGGGGGTCACTGCCAGGGATGGAACTCACCAGTCTTAAGTAAAGACCATCAAATTATTCAAGAGCTCCGTAAACCCAGATGGTGGTGCATAAACCAAACATATTGTAATGGACTTGTCATAGAGTGTGCCTGTCACCATAACATATTTCCCACCCACATCTTTCCACTTGTGAGTCACCTCCACTGGTGGATGTGTATCAATACTGCGATCTCTTGTGATACACTCCCGTAAATTGAAGTCATATCTGTTATATCAGCAGAGGTTACCCATCAAGTGTGTCACCTACAATTAGAGGATATCAGACCCATGTTATTTATAAGTACTTAGTACTGCATCCCTTTTTACCTTATTGAGTAGTCCATTAACATTCCCGGAAATACACCGCACTGTGCTTGTAGGTAGTCCAGTAATAGCATCAACTAACATCTAATACTATGTATGGGGAAAGTTGTCCGGGTTCCGATCTGTACCAACATGAGTCTTCACTGAGTGTGTAAGCAGTGTTAACTGTTTGTAAAGGTATAAACTCCCCCATACTTTGAACCATGAAGCATCTGTTTTGAATTTTAGTATATTTGGGAGTTAGGTAGGTTGTGAAAAAAGGTTAGGAATCTTTTGTACCTCAAATCCCCACCGCCCTTACCTAACCAATCCTCAATAAAAACACAAAATCTAATCTAATAACAACCACAAATGATAATAGCCTACAAATTGTGTGGTATGACTCCAGACCAGCAGGGTTATGAAACGGTCTGTTAATCTCTCATGACCCAGAGCCCCCTCTGTGTCCTCTCATGTGAAATGTGGGTGACAGGGAAGAATCCCCCTGTAACGAAGCAGTTAGATGACTGCATTATGGTCCACTGTATCTACTGAGACTACAATTCTGTCTTCACTGGGGTATGATTCTTGATCTGTGAGCCTCATTTACAAACCCATCGCACCGCTGGGCGTCACTTTCTTTAACGCACCAGCGGCACAGTGTGCCTGCCCATATTTAGAAGGCCACGTAGTAAACCTGAATAACTTTTTATGGCATTGTAAATATGGACCCCTTTCACACATTAGTCTGCGTGAAAGGGGCCTTCCATGGGTGTTGCAGTGGGTGTTTCCAAGGAACATCCATGAAACCTGACACATTCCCAGATTTACAAAGTGTCCTAAACCTGGGAATGCGTAGGAATCCTATGCCTCCCCAGGGGAGGAGTAGGAGTGGTGCAACGAGGAGAAATACTTTTATTTCTCCTCGTTTGTCCCTCTTTCTATGCCTGCTGCATTCTGCAGCATGCATAGAAAAAGGAAAATACTATCAATGATGGTCTTTTGTGCAGGAAGGAGTCCCTTCCTGCACAAAACAGTAATATGTTACACAGATTCATAGCCTTTAACTTTTTTCTTTATCTCCTTGAAGAACACAGTTTATGAACATGCTTTGTGAAATCCGGAAAGATGATTATCTGATGTGAGTCATATTCATAATTTCTATTTTGTCTGCTGGCTGTCAGGGTTTATTTTCTATCTTTATCATTAAGAATTCAGGCAATAATTTTTTTGTGGCAGGACCCCTGGAGGTGGCTTCTGTGCCAGCGCACGTTTGACTATGAAGCACCACAGCAATTTGTCATCTAGAATCCACTCACATGCCTATCACAGGACAACATCTGAACATCTTTCGGAGCCTCCTGACGCGCCTGCCTCGAGGCTTAGTATATGCGATGGCCTGGAGCGTCATGACTCATGAGAAGTTGCACAACAAAACATAGGGCAAGTCACTGAGTTGGAGGTTTTGGCATGGTACCATGACTCTGACTCAATCATACTTTGATGTTTCCAATAGGGTCTCAAAGGTATTGCCTCCTGCCTCCTTTAAAGATCTGTTACCCTAGTTTACCAGCTATCTTTCAGACCTCCCTGTTTTAGCCTTATCATGAGGGGTGTTGCAGGATGCATGGGGTAATCATCCGGCCCACCACCCCTTAGAGGTAGTTTCCAGCACAGGTAATTCGCCATAATTGATCACCTCTAGTGTAAGAATACAGTCTGAGGAAAAGCCTGTGAGAGCTCCTCTAAAACTGTCACTGTACCTTTCCCCTTAACAAAAGCCCACTCCTTCTGTCAACAGCAACTGCAGAACGTTGCCCACCCCAAAATGTCCACCTTTAAAAAATTTACAACCAGGCCTCACCACGAGGCAGCTCAGTCAACAATTTATCACAGTTCCCTCTATGGACAGGCTATGAGCATTCTCATCTCTGTGCCTCAGTGGAAGAGCCAGAGCTGAGTTTGACAGACCACTGCTCAGCTGCTCGTAGAGAGATTTCCATCTATGAAATAAAAGTAGATGTGTACCGTTCATATTACTATTCAGTTATTCTATGGCAAGTATAGTCCAAAGTTTATGGTACCACTGAGTATGTGCTGGGCACTATGCCTTTCATCAATTATACACTACTGTTAATTTGTCCACCCACAGGCACTCGAAGCTCATATGCCATTCATGGGGCATCATTGCTCTTTGGTCCGTTGGCCTTAGGCCCAGGAGCATCATCTCTGGTTTGTGGGCAGTGGGTAAGTCAGTGCACTATGTAGAAGCTTTAATATCTCCACCCAAAATGGGAGTATGACCAGGCAATCCCTCCATATATGTATTGCCTTGCAATGAGCTTTACATCTCCATCTGGAAGAGGTGTGATATATCCGATATCCTATGGAGGTGCAATGCCAATCGTACCAGACTCTATAGTGTATCTCCCTCCTGAGAATAAAGGCTGAAGAGGAGTGGACGACTATAGTGAGTCTATACCAAGGCTTGTGTGTTTCCTGCAGTCTTAGGAGCCAATCCCATTCCCTATTATGGTGCCAGGTGGGTCTCATTTGCAAGTAGAAGCTGTATGGGGCTGAGATTGTCTCCTTTGTGCCTATGAGTTTAGGGAAGATTGTTTCAAAAGTTGTTTTGGCTCTGGTGGCTTCGTGTCAAATCATTTGATGTGGCACCCAGTGGCAAAGTTGGGTGTAATGGAGACTTTCAGTCTCTGGGAGTGCAAAGGAGGTTTTGCATTCCATTAAGGATTTAGGGATGGTATATTCAAACATTTCCAAGATCATCTAGCATCTTCCTTCCCTCCAGCTGAAGAAGGCCTGGACTTCCATGACTGGTAAGTTTACCAGCTATCTTCCAGACCTCCCTGTTGTAGCCTTATCATGAGGGGTGTTGCAGTGTCACCCACCCAACCCAGGTTCCAGTTCTCAAAATTGTGCTGAGGGTCCTCTCCACTGAAGGTCCATGTATCCAAATGATGAGTGTTAGACATGACATGACATGATGGTCTCCCCTAAAGCATTTTGCATTCCCAATTCCTGGTTGCTGAAATTCATTTCTGCTGCTCTTGGGACTCTGTGCACTTTACCACTACTAACCAGTGGGAAGGTGCTTCTGCTCTCTCCGCAAAACAAGGTAAAATCGGCCTTTAGGAAAATGGTAGTACATGTACCCAGGACCAGTAATTTACATTCTACTAGTGGGTCTGCAGCACTCCTTGTACAACCCACTAAAGTAGCAATTTGAACATATTTCAGGTCTGCCATTGCAGCCTGTAATGAAGTTTTCAAAAAATGTTGTTAACTTTTTTAGGATGCATAGGGGTAATCATCTGGCCCACCACCCCTTAGAGGTAGTTTCCAGCACAGGTAATTCACCATAATTGATCACCTCTAGTGTACGAATACAGTCTGAGGAAAAGCCGGTGATAGCTCCTCTAAAACTGTCACTGTACCTTTCCCCTTGAAAAACCTCCTTCTGCCAACAGCAACTGCAGAAGGTTGCCCCCCCCCCAAAGTGTCTACCTTTAAAAAATCTACAACCAGGTCTCACCACGAGGCAACTTGCCAACCATACCAGACTCTATAGTGTATCCCCCTCCCGAGAATAGTGGCTGAAGAGGAGTGGATGACTATAGTGAGTCTATACCAAGGCTTGTGTGTTTACTGCAGTCTTAGGAACCAATCCCATTCCCTATTATGGTGCCAAGTGGGTCTCAGTTGCAAGTAGAAGCTGTATGGGGCTGAGATTGTCCCCTTTATGCCTATGAGTTTAGGTAAGATTGTTTCAAAAGTTGTTTTGGCTCTGGTGGCTCTGTCTCAAATCATTTGATGTGGCACCCAGTGGTAAAGTTGGGTGCAATGGAGACTTTCAGTCTCTGGGAGTGCAAAGGAGGTTTTGCATTCCATTAAGGATTTAGGGATGGTATATTCAAACATTTCCAAGATCATCTAGCATCTTCCTTCCCTCCAGCTGAAGAAGGCCTGGACTTCTATGACTGGTGTCAATGCAGGATTGTAATGAATAGAGTGTAGGGGGATGGGAAAGAAACAAGGCATTTAAGTTCCCCAAACGTGCCCCATATTTTAAGAGTACTGGAAACCGGGGTTACTAATATAGGCATTGGGAGGTTAGTGAGAGATGTCCATCCATACAAAATCTCAGAGGGTATCTGTGTCGTAGAATGGTCCATCCCCCACCAGATTTTGTCTGATGCCGAGGGGACCACTCCACAACCACCACCAGCTGTGCTCTTGCATAGTGGTGGTAGTGGTGGAGGATGATGGGCATCACCAGGCCCCCACCTCCCATGGCAGGGTTAGAAGTGTCTGTGAGAACCAAGGCTTCTAGTCCCTTCAGATAAAAGGTGTTAGCCATCACTGGATATTCTTTAGATTGACTGAATCCAGCAATTTATTGATACCGAGAGCCTTAAATAGGTAAAGAAGAATATTCATTTTGATTGTATTAATTCGGGCCAGTGAAGAGAACCTCAGTGTATTCCAGGAATGGAGGTTCTTCAAAATAATAGCAAAAGAGGGTGGATACCTAGCCTGGAAGAGCTCTCCAATCATGAGCATGAGCAAATGTCCAGAAATCTATTGGAGGAGTTGACCCATCAGAATAGTAACTGTGCTGCCAATTTGGCGGGATCCCCTGCACCCAACATGAATTTGAGAATCTATGATTTGTCAAAGATGATTTTATAGCCTTAAATATCTCGGGCCCGATTCACAGAATGAACTTAAGACTTAATCCTAAACTTACTACTATTTTGGTATTCACAGAATGCACTTACTACTTTTGGCATTCACAGAATGCACTTACTACTTTTGGTATTCACAGAATGAACTTACTACTTTTGGTATTCACAGAAGTTAGGATTTTGTCTTAAGTCTGTCTTAAGTCTGTCTTAAGTTTGTCTTAAGTCTGTCTTAAGTCTGTCTTAAGACAAACTTAAGACAAAATCCTAACTTCTGTGAATACCAAAAGTAGTAAGTTCATTCTGTGAATGCCAAAAGTAGTAAGTGCATTCTGTGAATGTCAAAAGTAGTAAGTGCATTCTGTGAATACCAAAATAGTAGTAAATTTAGGATTGAGTCTTAAGTTCATTCTGTGAATCGGGCCCTATATGTGCTTACAGTAATGTCACCACCTCAGGTAATGAGGTGCCCAGAGAGCCCAGGGTGAGGAGGTTATCCTCTGCAAACAGTGAGATCTTATATTCTCGCAGCCCATACTAGATCCCCATGATTGCAGGTAACTGTTGTATCAAACATGCTATGGGTTCTCTAGTGCAAATAACCGTGAGGACATTGGACATCCCTACCTGTACCTTTTAAAAGAGGGAAGGGCAAGGAAAGGGGACCATTCAGGGTGATCCTATGCATGGGGTGTGTGTAGTTTTCAAAAAGTATCCTTGTGAACTTGGGTCCACATCCCAGACCCATTTTCTGGAGTGTAAATCAGGGAAGGCCTAGTCTACCATGTCAAAGGCTTTTTCTGCTTCCAAGGAGAGGAAACCACTGGAAGGAGGGACTCATTTTCCATTAGGTAATGGCTGCTTGAAGGTTATCATGTGCCTGGCGGTCCTGCCTAAATCCATTCTAGTCAGGATGCACAAGAGTGGTCAGCATGTCATTGAGGTGTGTGGCCAAGATTGGAAATAGTTTTGCATCTATATTGAAAAGGAATGTCAACCGCTAAGGCGCACACCTGCAGGGATCTTTGTTGGACTTTAGGATAACTGTGACTACTCTCCCATTGTCTGCATGACCGGCCTGCAAACAGCTCAGTGGTTAAACAGTTCTACCAGTGAGGTCCTCTGGGTCTGGTGTTTTGTTAAGTGTCAGAGATTTAATATCTTGGTGGACTTCTTCAGGAGTAATAGGGCTCTCTAAAGATTTCCTTTGAATGCCCAAAAGTGTTTGAGGTGAAACCACTCCAGGAATACTCTTGTGATCAGGTGGGGAGGATCTACTTAGGTATAAGGCTTCATAAAAATGACAAAATTCATCCATTTTTTTCAGACTTTTCAATATGGATGATCAAGTGTTCAAAATCTCCTTGATGTAATCTTTTTCCAGTTCACCCCGGAGCGCCTGGGCCAACTGAGTACCCACTTTGTCTCCACGCCCATATGCTTGTTTGCGCAGGTGAAGGGTCGAGAAATTGGTCTTATTTGTACTGCACATATGCAGTTGACCACGCACAGACACAAAAGCACCTGTGGTGCGACACAATGAATGTTTCATCTGTTCTGCTTCCAGTCTCTGAATTTTGCTTTCTAGATGTTGAAAATCCAGTTTGTGCACTCTAGCTCGCTCAGCTGCAATAAAATGGATGGCCTCTTGTGGTAAATTAAATTACCTATACATTTTTCTATACATTAATATCAATAAGGATAGTTCATATAATGAGAGGCAGAGTCCGTGGTATCTGACTCATAAGGGCTTTATTCCAATGGCTCGAGCCAGGGGAGAATCGGGTTCCATCACCACTAAGGTTCAGGAAGGGATATCTAACGTTTTATTAACATCACACATTATATATAGTAAAATCACATAATTGCAATGAATACAGTAGGCGTAACACTCCAGGCGGAGCAAGTGAAAAGAGAGAGATAAGAACATATGGGCGTAGAAAGAGGCGTGTAAAGAGGCGTACACGTGGGTGTTCACTCGGCGTGTCATAGGAGTGTCACAGGTGGGTGGATGTATGGAGGAGATCTGCAGGGTCAGCAGAAACCTTTACCCGACATGCGCGCGCAACTAGTCATGACGTGTAATTGACGTGTAACTGGGGAGAGCTGGGGGGTTGCCTTTAGCACTAGAAGAGGAGTCTGGAGTCTGGGATGTCAGAACGACCTGCACCTTTGGCATATCTGGTATCTTGTGTTTGGAGGATGTGTCGTCTGAAACAAGGTCTCTCGAGCAGAGGCCGTTCATCACTAATGCTAGTGTGTGCATACATTTCTTCGTACATTACGTGGGGGCATGGGCTTACTATGGCAACGGGTTCAGTAAATCACTTGCATGGAGACAGAAAGGCTAGGCCCTATGCTCTGCAGGCGGAAAGTGTTTACCTATTTCACTAGACTGGAATGTGTTTTTGCGGAGGGTGAGCAGATAACTGTAGGCAAAATACCGTCTTGGCAGGCAGGCCAGGCCTGGCACCTCTCGGCTGGGCAGGAAGTAAGGGAGAGGTCAGGGATGCAAACTGCAGCTTGGAGACAGAAGAGGCTTGGAGCCTGAATTCAGGGCCTGGCTCGGCTGGGCCACAAAAACGTGTGCTTCGCGTTAAAACGTGTACCATGTAATTGCATTGGCAAAGCAGGCCTTAGTGCAGAATTAACGTTTTATTCATGGAAGGTCTAATAACTGACATGTCAACGTTAGACGGAAATGCAGGGGCATTATTATGCCAGGCACGGGAAAGGAATTACATGATAACATGGACATACATGGAGCATATGTACGTGGATAGGGTGTGAGTGGGGGACACATTGACCATACAAAAATTTCTATTTCCTCATTCCCTCCTTGGCCCCTACTGCACCCTTTAGGATATGTCTATTTTCATGAGACCATCTATTTGTTCATATAACATCATTTGCTCGTCTTTTTTTATTCGAGCACGGGAACGTGAACGTGGACGGGGAATGCAAGCGGTGGCGTACAAGCCGCAAATTGCTGGGCCACATTGCAGGCAGAGACAGCAACTGAATACTATGAGCAGTACTATCCCTAGGAAGGATAACACTTTCCATCCCCAGGCTGATATCACACTCCAGAGCCAACCGGGCCATGTCCAAGTGCCTGGATTCTGGTGTATCTGATGAGCAATCTTATGGAGTCTTGTTATTGCTGCATATACTGACGGTGCATTATTTGGAATAAACACACAACAACTGGAGCCAATCACTCTACAAGCTCCACCCCTATCGGCCAGGATGACGTCAAGAACAAGGCGGTTCTGAAGAACAACAAGTCTCATAGCAGACTGTTCCTCGGTCAGGTTACCCAAAGCAGAAGTAGTCTCATTCACTACTGCTTCCAAAGTTCTGGTTAATCTGCGTATTAATTTACTGTTTTGGACGGGACCTACGAAGAAAAAGAATCCTTTATTGAAATCTGTATATTGCTCCCACGTTGTCTCAGTCTGATCGACAATTGGGGACTCGATCTCCCTCTTATGTCTTACATGTACGAGTTGGGAATTCCGATGATAATCGGATGGGGCTAGAAAAACAGGTGGTAATAGGAACGCGATATAACACGTTCCACCCCAATCCAAGGGCAGACGTATATAAGCTGTCTGACCACAAATAAAATAGGAATGGCGGGAAGCTTTGAAAGTAGACTTTCCTTTCTCACTGAATTCGACCACAGTATTACAATCACTGTGTCCTAGATGTACTGAACCATTCTTCCTAACACATAATTCACCTTTCACTGGTAAAACTGTAATAAACGGTAAACCTGTATTGGTCTCGGACTGGACGTTCAGAATAATGAGGTTGAGGGAAAAATTGCCTAATTCGTACACTTCATTTTCTAGATCGGTCCCTTTCTTTTGGGGAAGACCGTCTGCGTCTGGAAAACATGCTTTATTCATAACTGTATTCAGGTCTCCCCATATCCAATCGCCCTGGGAAACTGTGGACTTACTGTCTAGTGATGACATTAAAGCAAACCATGCTCCGCACGAACCATTGTGTGTAAACGGATAGGGAAAGAGGGGCAGAGCTCCCTTAAATTTCTGATAAGGTGGGAGTCGGCCACACACCCAGCAATTTGTGACATTGCTGGTCTGGTGAGTATGGTGTAACATACGAATGAAAGTGTTGTTGCGCAGTACTAGTAGATAGGATAGTTCGTGAGGTGGCAGGTCACTGAATGTGTGCTCTACAGTGCCATTGAAAGAAGAATGTACATGTGAACCAAGAGGAGGAAAGAAAACATGTAGTATTAAGCTTATACATATAATCGAAACACTTAAAAAAAACATAATGATTAGGGATATAATGCATCTACTGCGTAAGTTCTTGCAGTATTTGTCTTTCATTTATTTCTGTCTATCTCTCTCACTATTTGGGTCTACAGTCTCATACATGTCAGGAACCTGTCTAACCGCTTCACCCGAGGGGGACTTAAACAATTAAACGCTGTCTGACTTACTAGACCGTAGCTTGGATCGGTACTCCTGTTGCGGAGTCTTTTCTAGCAAGGGGAGATTAGTGTCAGTATCAGGACAGTTCTTAGAAAATGTCTCCGGGCAAAGTCCATGGAATCTTTTCACATGGCTGGAATGGAGCCAGCCTTTCCTTCCCTCGACTTTAACTGCGGTCCTCGTGGTCATCAACACCAACTTCGGCTCCCGCCACCTGGGCTCCAGAGGGCTTGAACGGTCGAAATTGCGTATACAAACAAGGTCACCTGGAACAATTTCATGCGGTTTCACCTGGGTGTTATCCGGGAAGGCAGCCGCGACCTGTGAACGACAAGAAAGTAGTGCAGACATCAAGGAAGCCAGGTAATCTGTCAGCATATTACTATCAACATCTGTGATCTTGCGCGGCATAGGCGTACCCCACATATTCGGTGGTCTGCCAAAGACCACTTCGTACGGGGATAGTCCGGTTCTGGAGTGAGCTACCATACGCATGTAAAAGAGGGCAACCGGCAAGGCTACCATCCAATCTACACCTTTTTCTGCACAGACCTTCGCTAACCGTGTTTTGAGAGTCTGATTGTGTCTCTCAACGAGACCAGCTGTTTCGGGGTGTCGTACGCAATGGAATTTCCACTGGTATCCTAACAGGAGTGATACCTGTTTCATCAGTTCAGACGAGAATGGCTGTCCATTATCTGAGTACACGACACAGGGCAAGCCGTATCGCAGGAAGAATTCACGAACCAACTGTTTGGCAGTGGTCACAGCAGTGTAATCTGGGACTGGGTACGCTTCTGTCCATCTAGAAAGGGCACATACAACTACGAGGACATACTTGAATCCTCGACATCTGTCCATCTGAATATAATCCATATGGAGGACTTCGAAAGGGTGGTCAGGAGGATGAAATCCACCTTGTTCCACGGGAATGCCTTTGCCTGGATTGAACTGACAACAGATCATGCAAGTACGCACTTTCTGTTTTGCTGCTGCACGTAAATGTTTGTTGAACCAAATATTCTGTATACTGTCTAACATGGCTTTTTCTCCTAAGTGTGCTGGACTATGTGCTGTATTTATGATAGCTTGAACCATGGAGTCGGGTAGGAACCATGTAGCTTTGCCCTTCGTCATCCATCCCTGATCTGTCTGGACCCCTCCTTGTTCAGTCCATTTCTTGATTTCGTCTGGAGTGGCATGTGTCTGTATGTCGAGTACATCTTGTGAGGGATCCCTCACTGTCATACAATGTGTCAGTGATGGTACATCAGTCTTAGTCGTGTTAGTCGGAATGTCTGTTTGAGTCTGAGCTGTAAGTTTAGCTGTTTGATCTGCCTGGTCGTTACCCTGGGAAATAGTGTCAGTGATTTTCGTATGTGCTTTGCACTTCATGATGGCTATGGCTGTAGGCAAGTGTATTGCTTCTAACAGAGCTTGAATGAGGGGACCATGCTGAATTCTGGCTCCGTGGGAGGTCAGAAAACCTCTCTCTTGCCATAGGACACCGAAGTCGTGAACGACTCCGAATGCGTACTGCGAATCTGTGTATATGTTTACTTTCAGGTTCTTGGCACGTATACAGGCTTGGGTTAGAGCAATAAGCTCTGCTGCTTGGGCAGACAGGGTGTCAATTCGATTTGTTTCTATGACTTCAGTATCAGTGGTCACAGCATATGCGGCCACTAATTCTCCTTTGCTTGTTCTCATGCATGAACCATCCACATAAAGTGTCAGGTCTGGGTCAGGTAATGCAATGTCTGTCAAGTCTTGTCTTGGTTTTGTTACAGTGTTAATTACTTCCACACAGTCATGTGGTGCAGGGTCTGTTGTACTCGAAGGTAAAAGTGTAGCAGGGTTTAATGTATTGCAACGTCTGATCTCAATGTGTGGCTGAAACAGTGTCAATTCATATCCTGTCAGTCTTGCTATGGTCAAGTGCTGTGTCTGGGTCCGATTCAGGAGAACTTCCACTGAGTGTGGAACTTGTACTGTCAGGGGATGTCCTAATACTATGGAATCGCTTTGTCTGATTGCTAGAGCTGTTGCTGCAACTGATTTTAGGCACGCAGGCAGAGCCTGGGCCACTGGATCCAATGTACTGGAAAAGTAAGCACAAGGCTTGTGTTTGTCTGCCTGATCTTGAGTGAGAACCGATAATGCTGTGCCATCGCGTTCAGTGACAAAAAGTGTAAAAGGTTTACTGTAACATGGTGTCGCTAAAACAGGTGCTTGACATAGAGCTTTCTTCAGTTCATCAAAAGCAAGTGTATGTTCCTGAGTCCATGGGAGGACAGTCGAAGTCGCTGCCTCCTGGGTTGTCAACTGTATGAGTGGCTTCGCTAGATATGCATACTGGGGAATCCATTGTCTGCAGTAAGAAGTGAGGCCAATGAAAGCCCGTACTTCCTTTTGTGTCTTGGGCTGTGGGAGATGTGCAATTAACTGAATGCGATCAGGTGTCAACTGTCTACCCCTCTTGGACAGCAAGTGTCCAAGGTATACCACTTGCTGGGCACAGAATTGCAGCTTAGAAGGGGACACGTTGTGCCCCTTCTCCGCCAGGAAGTATAAGACTGTTAGTGATGCACGTTCGCAGTCTCGTTCTGTCCGTGCTGTGATCAATAGATCATCAACGTATTGGAGCAGTGCAGTGTCAGTAGGCATGTGAATACTGTCAAGTTGTCGTTTTAATGCTTGGCTGTAAATACTAGGACTTTCTGTGAATCCTTGAGGAGCTCTCGCAAATTTGAAGCTTCGGCCATTGAAACAGAATCCGAAGAGGTACTGGCTTTCCGGATGTATTGGGACACTAAAGAAGGCGTTCTTGAGATCAATTACAGTAAAGAACGCTGCTTCTGAGTCAATAGCAGTCAATAGTGAAGAAGTGTCCGGGACCACTGGGTACTGGGGTATGATGCATTTGCTTAATTCCCAGAGGTCAATCACTAGTCTGTAGACCGGTGGTGCATTCGGGTCAGTTCGCTTAAGAATCGGAATGATAGGAGAATTACATACATTGGAGTCAGTTTCTACAACCACTCCTTTTGTAATGAGCTCGTCAACAATTTTCAGTAAGGCTATTACAGCATCAGGTGGTAATTTGTATTGTCGGATTCGTGGCAGTACAACTCCTTGCTTGAGTGTGACACGATATGGTGTAATGTGCATGTAACCTACATCAGTTGGACCTTGCGCCCATAAATGCTGTGGTACATTCTGAAGTCTGGGGTCAAAATCTCTCAATACATAGTGTCCTTTAAAATCACGTAAAAACAATCTCACTCCTTCCGGAGAACAACAAATCACTGCTCCTAGTTCTTTCAAAGTTTTTATACCAAGCAGATTTTCAGGACATGATTTCGTAAGCAACAAGTCTGTAGTTCGGGACAATGGACCAACTCCTAGGGGAACTGGTTTTGACACTTCGTTAACAATAGGCTTTCCTGAAAATCCCAGGGAAATATCCTGTGAGCCTGAGAGGGGTGCCCCTGGAACCTCGTCATGACTGATGGTAGTTCTGCTCGCCCCCGTGTCAATCAAAAATTTTCTGTCTTTTCCCAATACACGACTATGTACATAGGGACCCTCTTGTTCTACAGGAACTTCAATAAGGGGCAAGCCAACCTCCCTCTCTAGGCTGTTTCATGAGTACTGCTGATAGTCTGGGTAGTCTGACTGTGCATACTGGTACATTTGTTGCGTGACATGTTGTGTGGCAGCAATGGGTTGGGGTACAGCTACTGTCTGCTGTGCATTCTGTGGAGGTTGCGTGTTCTGCGGGATATTTTGTGGAATATGTTCTTGTCTAGGAGGACGCGGTCTTTCTTTCGTCTTGCCTGTAGCGATATTGTGTCTCAGGACAGCACATTCATTTATATAGTTACCTGGCTGCTTACAATAGTTGCAGTTCCCTTTAACAGGAGCTGCTGAATGACCGGGCGGTGCCGTACCCCTTTTCTGACCATCGGCTGGGACGGACTGAGCAACTAGTACTTTCATTTTCGTGTCTTTTATACGTCTCTGTTCGTGTTCTTCTCTAATTCGGTTCTGATGGTACTGTACCATTTGTAACATTTGGGAAGGGCTATTTGCTTGCCGGGTACTCTCAACCTTCAGTACTCTATTTTTAACCTGTGGTAAGGAATTCTCTACTAATTTAGTCACAAAAAGATGTGGGTACGATTCACTACTTGTCTTCAGGCCGCTATTAATAATAAAACATTTCTCGAATCTAGAGTAAAAATCACTAGTGTCTTCATCTCGTTTCTGTTTGCAAGCTGAGATAGCATCCCAGTCCTCCTTTTTAGTAGCTAGTAATCTCGGCAAAACCTGTATCAATAGCTCGGGCAATTCTCTAGCTTTTTCCCCGAGACCAGTACCAGGGGTTCGTGTATTATCTTCTTTTTCTAATTCTGCCCAGTTAATCTTTTTCTCTCCCACCTCCCACTCTTTTTCTTTAAGTTTTTCGTAAATGCCTGCTGGCAACAATACTTTCAACATTTTAAGGATATCGGCGTATGTATACTCCCCCATGCGGAGCATGTCTTTAAATTCACGGTGGAACCCCCCTGGGTCTTTATCGTGACAGGGCACCAATTTTTTCATTTCCAATAATTCCATTTTCGTTAAGGGTGTGTAAACGAATACTCGTTCAAGCTTACCATCTGCAGTCCGAACGGGATGAACCTCTCGTAAGGGATTCTGTCTGTCTATGTAAAAAGTCTTTCTTTCTCGGTTAGGGACAGGAACAAAGTGTGGAGTTAGGAAAGTCATGTATCTATGTCGTTGCTCCAGAATTTTATTAATTAATTCGGTACCTAAACCTCTCCATCTAGCTAGGAGTAAATCGTCCAATAAGTTATACAAGGGACCTGGATCAGAATGCTGACTCTCATATAGTGTGATGAGATGTTGAATCATGTACATACCAGCTAATCGCTGTTCTTCTGGGGAAAGACTCAAAAATGTTTGCGCTACTACGTCATCTTTATATATGGTAGAATTGCTAGCCCATTGAACTGCTGACCGGGCTAGTTCCTGTTCATGCAAAGTACTAAGTTCGCTACTCCCTACTCGTCTTTTCAGTGCTAGGTCAGTGGCTTGGAATATGTGTTCAAGGGAATATTGTTCTGGTACGGGAGAGAGACAACGTTTATTGTATTCTAGGAGTATGGGTCTATCAAACGGTCTTGCCCTACCTACATAATTTATTTTACTTGTGTCCTTAGGTGCTACATCTTCCTCCTCGGAAACTTTGTCGTCCTCTTTCTCGGCTTCGTTCTCTTCGGCCTGTTCTTTCTCACGTATGTCAAGAATTTCTTTACGAATTTTCCTGTACATTGCCTCTACACAACTTTGTTTATCATGTTTCCCAACCGCTATGTTGTCACTCCAATCTAACATACATTTAGTTACTTCTCTAGTTGTTTGGTCTTGTTCCCTGAGCAAACAATTTATCAAAAACTGTAAAATCATGCGTTGAGTCTCCACCTTTCTTTGTGCCAACGCCTCCTGTATACTTTCTGGTTCCTCCCCCGTTCTAATGAAGTTGTATATTCTGTCTAGATGGTCCCTCATGCCTGGTAAAGTGATCAAATAGTCTGCAACGCGTCTTAATCGTAGTGAGTGTATGACCATTGAACCCTCACCTGGTACTGGATCATATATACAATCGGTAAGGTTCCGTCTAAGGGCTGCGTATGTCGCTTTTGGTGTGTATTGTAGTGCTAAATCCCGTAGTGATGTTCGTTTTAATGGAGGTGGGGTAGAGGGGCCCCCTCCCGCGGCTCCTAAACTAGAGTCGCCTGAGCTTGAATCAGCTTTTACTGGCAGCGCTGGCGCTGGTAATGTTGGTGCAGGTAATGCAGGTTGATCTTGGGTTACAGGTGTTGTATGAAAAGGATTGGTAGGGTCAGTGGTAGAAGGAACAGTATGAGGATGAGTAGGAGCATCGACAGGAACGGTGGGGTTGGGAGGATGGTTATTAGGAGGAGGAGGATTTACATTTACGTACTCTGGGGCAGCGTCGTCTAAATAGGAAGAAAGGAAAATTTCCGCTGCGGTCTGTTTATGACTACGGAGTTTAGTCGGGATCAATGGTGGCGGCAAGTTACTGGGCACTTCCGGGGTCACTTTAGGTAGGCCCTCGGCGAGGAGGGGATACATGCCTTTAATAAGAGCATTTCTTTGTCTGTCTAATTGTTCTGCTTTAACTCGTTCACCTTCTTCTAGTAGTTCTTTTTCTTTGGCTTTTTCTGATGCTTCTCTACTTCTCTCTGCTTTCTTAATTTCTTTCTCTGTTCTTCTATGCGCTTCTGTACGCCATAATTCTATGGCATCTTTCTGAGATTGTCTGGCTTTCTTTTTCCACAGTGCTTCCTCTACTCTCATGATGCAATCAGCATCCCATGTCCCTGAGACAGGCCATCTATATTTCTCTTCTAGATCTTTAGTATAATCAACCCATAAATCTAAGTACAGTATGGCATCTAAGCCGTGTTTGTGGTGCATAAAATGTCCGGGAGTGTCCCTAGGCGGGACGGGAACTGCCTCTTTGAGTATCCCTTTCCTGGTTCCTATCTGACGTAATTTCGAAAACAGCGGCATGTTTAAACTAGCTTGAACAAAACACAATAATAGACTGCAAACAATCATTCATACCACGATATTAAAACATTTGAAACAGATACTAACTAGTACATAGAATAACACAATTATTAACAACCCTAAAGTACAATACTATACTGGATGCACTGTTAGAACAGTACAGTCATACCGGTCCCATAAAGAGACACGTCATACCGCATCCACCTAAGTGGACACGTCTATACCGGATCTGTGTACCCAGACCCATCTTGACCGGGCTCAATTTAATGAACCTGTCTATATGTGTTCCCAACAACGGTACTCACCGGGAAGCAAAACTGAAGGCCTCGGAAACTCGATACTGGACTGGACAGCTACGGCTTCTTGCTGCGCATGCGCCTCGGAACAGGTGGGCCTCCGGATACCTCGGACCTTGCTCTCTCGTCTCGGGCTCTGGTCGGGATAGTCCGCAATCCTCACCGCCTCGTGTGGATGCCTGGTCGCAGTCTCCGTCTCCTCCGTGGGCCTGAGGGAGTTAGCAGGAAAACCCGCGGATGTGCACTGTATGGGTCCGTCGCGGCTATTGAAGGGGTCAGGGGGCTGCGCTTACATCGCCGGCGCGTGGGGAAGGGGACAGGTCCCTATTCAGGTGCCAGATTATGTGGTAAATTAAATTACCTATACATTTTTCTATACATTAATATCAATAAGGATAGTTCATATAATGAGAGGCAGAGTCCGTGGTATCTGAGTCATAAGGGCTTTATTCCAATGGCTCGAGCCAGGGGAGAATCGGGTTCCATCACCACTAAGGTTCAGGAAGGGATATCTAACGTTTTATTAACATCACACATTATATATAGTAAAATCACATAATTGCAATGAATACAGTAGGCGTAACACTTCAGGCGGAGCAAGTGAAAAGAGAGAGATAAGAACATATGGGCGTAGAAAGAGGCGTGTAAAGAGGCGTACACGTGGGTGTTCACTCGGCGTGTCATAGGAGTGTCACAGGTGGGTGGATGCATGGAGGAGATCTGCAGGGTCAGCAGAAACCTTTACCCGACATGCGCGCGCAACTAGTCATGACGTGTAATTGACGTGTAACTGGGGAGAGCTGGGGGGTTGCCTTTAGCACTAGAAGAGGAGTCTGGAGTCTGGGATGTCAGAACGACCTGCACCTTTGGCATATCTGATATCTTGTGTTTGGAGGATGTGTCGTCTGAAACAAGGTCTCTCAAGCAGAGGCCGTTCATCACTAATGCTAGTGTGTGCATACATTTCTTCGTGCATTACGTGGGGGCATGGGCCTACTATGGCAACGGGTTCAGTAAATCACTTGCATGGAGACAGAAAGGCTAGGCCCTATGCTCTGCAGGCGGAAAGTGTTTACCTATTTCACTAGACTGGAATGTGTTTTTGCGGAGGCTGAGCAGATAACTGTAGGCAAAATACCGTCTTGGCAGGCAGGCCAGGCCGGGCACCTCTCGGCTGGGCAGGAAGTAAGTGAGAGGTCAGGGATGCAAACTGCAGCTTGGAGACAGAAGAGGCTTGGAGCCTGAATTCAGGGCCTGGCCCGGCTGGGCCACAAAAACGTGTGCTTCGCGTTAAAACGTGTACCATGTAAATGCATTGGCAAAGCAGGCCTCAGTGCAGAATTAACGTTTTATTCATGGAAGGTCTAATAACTGACATGTCAACGTTAGACGGAAATGCAGGGGCATTATTATGCCCGGCACGGGAAAGGAATTACATGATAACATGGACATACATGGAGCATATGTACGTGGATAGGGTGTGAGTGGGGGACACATTGACCATACAAAAATTTCTATTTCCTCACTCTAAGGACCGCCTTTAAGGCGTCCCATATGGCAGAAATTGTGACTTCACTTATAAAAGCAGGCCTACCAAAGGTTTGCTTACAAATATATAGTCAATGTGGGAGTGTGTGCTGTGGACATGGGAGTAGAAGGTATAACTTAGGTCTGTCTCATGGAGTTCTTGACAAGCATCCAGCAGTCCCCAGTCTCCCAACACTTGCTTCACTTGCTTAGAAAATGCCCTCATATGCATTCCTCTACTCCCCTCTCTGTCCCTATTGGTGGCTAAGACCATGTTAAAGTCACCTGTGAGTATGATATCTACCTTTGCTGCCCTTGCCACCTTGTCAAGGAAGCTTAAAAGAAATCGGTCTTGGGCAGCATTAAGAGCATACACTAAAGCAACCGTGATGGGCCATCTGTTTAATGTCCCTGCCAGTATGAAGTATCTGCTTTCGGTGTCAACTTTCCATGGGATTGCAAGAACAGGAGGCTGAGGCGTAAGAGGATTGTGACCCTTTGTTGTTTAGTGATAGCTGAGGAGTGAAATTTCATGAAATACAAGGTATATTTGAGTTTCTTCTGGTCCTTGGGCAGGAGGGGAGTCTCCTGGAGTCAAATAATGTCAGGATTGGTTTCCCAGAGGTTTCTTCAAAGTCAACAGTGTTTATTGAGCAAACTTAGTCCTGTTCATAGAGCGTGACTATCTGTAGAGGTGTCATGTCTGTGAGGTGTGTGTGTGTGGAAGATGGAGTTTGCATTGGTAAGATTGCAGTCTGGTTGACACTGATAGGTACCCTCCCTAATCAAAAAAAAAAAAACATAACAACAAAAAACAAAGAAACCAAAAAGTGAATGAGATTTGTCATAGCCACCCAAGAGGTGATATCGGGGGACCTCATGATTATCCATGGTGACACAGGTGGTAGCAGGGAGACTCCCCTCCTTGCGGAACAACCACTCAATCTGGTTGTCGGGTTCTCCCTCCTGCTTCCCACAGGATGCGCTGACATCTCAGACAGGTTTGTATCTAGGGACATGAAAAGTTCAATATTTGCAGAGGCCTCCCTCATCCTTCCTCAACGCACTCGTAGGCCAGAAGGGAAGCAGCATGGGAATCGTACTGCAGTGTTGCCTCATGGCCTAGAGTCCAGGAGAGACTCAATCCAAGAGACGTTCTTGATCACCTGGGCCAATCCAATCCCGTTTTGGTTTGGCCATGTTGGTCGGCTTTGAGCCTTCGAATCCACAGGTTTCTCACAAGCTTTAAGTTTGGGACATTCACGGTCTATGTCCAGTCAGTGTTCATTGCAAAGTGGCGTGGGCATCAATGGCAGCAAAGATATTTATTCCTCTGTGAGATCTTTTTCCCCATGCTCACGGAAAGCTTGTCTCCTTAGCAGTGCTCCACCTGGATGTCCAGCAGGGCTGCAGCACCTCTTACCTCTGTAATGGTATGGCATTTGCCATCAATCGCAAAGGAGAGGCCAAGGCGATAAATCCAACTTTACCGAACACTGTCCTCTCAGAGCTTTTGTGTGATGGTCGGAATTTGCTGCTTCGTTGTAGTGTTAGCTAAGAGATGTCCTACTAAACCATGCATACGCAGTCTTGAAAACTAACCTCTCCTGCTTTTCTGGCCTGTGAAAGACTTCCTCCTTATCCAAGAAGTAATTAAATTTCACAAGGGAATCTTGTGGCCTCTTTTGGGACTAACGTTAATGGCCTGCCTAATGTATCCTGTCGAGGTGTACCTCTGAATGGCAATCTCCCAGTAATGTCAAGAGCTTGCCCACCACAAACGTTGTTAGGTTGGAATCAGGGATCTCTTCTCTCAGTCCTCACAGGTGCAGGTTCTCTCTTCTCGAGTGGTTCTTGAAGCGAATTGTTCTTCCAGTCTAGATTATTTTGTTGCCATCACTGTGTGGCTCGCTGTGATGGCCTCCACTCATCCCTCCGGTTCCAGTATACAATGGCCCACAGCGTCCACAACTGTTCGGTGTTGAGATATTTTCATGGTTAGGTAATTTTGTGAGATCCTGCTTCAGCTATTCTTGTAACACTGCCTTAAAAGTGCAGAGTCTATCTAGCAGATCTGTTTGAGTGAGCACCATGTTAGGGCTGGTGCCAGTCAGCCCAGCAGCTTGGGCCGTGAGCTGGGGCCTATCCAGAGAAAGCCAAAGAGGTCGCATTGGGGAGGATTTTTCTTCCTGGAAGCATAAGGTGTCTCCTCCTCGGTTTCGCTGCGCTTGGGGCACCCCACTGTTCTCAGTAGTCAGTAGGTGAATTGTTAGGCTCGGGAGGTCATGCTTTGAGTGTAACATGCCTGTATACCATGCAGCATATCATGGGGTAGGCTCTTCTGCGAACAAGCTCCTAAGTGTGGCAGTTAGGATTGCTCAGGCAGGGGAAAGTGGCAGGTCTGCTAATCCCAACGCATTCTATCTTTCAGTTGTAGGCTGGAGGGGCAGTGTCTCTCCTTCTGCAGCATGGTGGTCATTGCCAAGCCCTCCTACTAACAGGATTTTTCCTTGATATGTCCCCTGAGGGTGCTCCAAGGGCCCCACCTGCCATAATGTGCACCATTGGTGTTCACTGTGGTAATCTGCTCTGGGGCACCATATACATGCGCAGGCTCCTAGCTGACTAGGGAGGCCTGTCCAATGCAACCAAGGGCCAAATGTTTCTCAGACGCTAACTAGGGACCAAGGGACCACCTCCACTCCTCATCGCACCATCAAGGGGTCGCCAGGGCCAAGATGTCTTGCGCACCAGTTTGTCTCCGCATGGGCGTGCTCCCCACCTCAGCCACTGCTGCTGGCCCGATCACGCAGGCTGCTCCAGCGTGCTGCATGGCCAGTGGTCCTGTCTCCTCTGTGCTTGCCACCGCTGCCTCTTGGGTCTCAATTCATAGGTGGCTCCAGTGTACATCCCGAGCTCCCAACATCTTTGCCTGTCCCTGTGCTCCCCTGCAGTAATGGATAGGCTCAGGGTGCTCACAATTTCAATGTGGCCTGCAGGAGCTATGTCGTAAAGTGTCTTATCGTTCCGCCATCTTGGCCATGCCCTCCGTAGTGCAGCTTTAAACTGCCAGTTCGACCTGGCAAATAAATCTTTAGCCATGCCTAAACCATCCTTTTTAAAACGCAAAAGGCACCCCTAAGGTTGGCCCTAAACAGCCCACAGGGAAAGGTGTACCGTATTTAAAAAGTAGGACATGTGTCTTTAGGTTTTACATGTCCAAGCAGTGAAAAAAATCCTAAATTCAATTTTCACTACTGTAAGGCTTACGTCTCCCATATGATAACATTAGGTTACCTTGGTAGATTTCATAAGTGCTACCTTTTGTTTGAGAACAGGTAGAAATGTCAGAAGCAAACAAGTTCCAAATATGGTGTTCAATATTCGATTGTCTGTAACAAAACAGCCGCACATGATAGAGAGTCATTTCTAATTCTTGCATTTTTTTGACTTTCCGAGAGGGGGTTATTAATCCCCTCAGGGGGAGGGAGGCTCTCTGTACATCTTGAAGAGCCAGATCCCCAAGTACGCTGTTGTGTACGACATCTGAGGTCAGGGTGAGCTTGCCTCATCAAGTGGTCCAGGTGAGCCCATCTCATCAAGTGGGATTAAGGCGCATTGGAGCCAACTGCCTTTAGAGGTTTGCCCTTCTGTGGGAATGTAACATTAAAATACTGTTATTTCAGGGCTGCAATCTGACTGCTATTACGGTCTGCCGCTACTGTCTGACTGTCACAAGTATGCTATATTTCAATGACTGCAAATTCAACGCTCGCTGCTGACATCTGTGTGTACCCTGATACTAGTCACAAAGGCTTGAAAGTAGGCAGGACTGGCCATGAATGAAGCTTTCAGTGTGACTTGTAAAAGAGCTTTTTGCTTTCTGGAGCAGCCCTCTTATGCTGAAAATGTGCTCTTTTCAGGCCTTTTTTGGTAGTTTGGTACCACAACTAAGTGGCGTGAGGTCTTACCTTGCCATAAGGAAATGCTAGGCTGTGTGACCGATTTAATGTGCCCCCACCCCCGAACAAGCCCATCCTCATCACTCACAAACATCACCAGCCGTAACTGTGTAACTATACTATAGACATGTTGAACTTTATCATCGGTGTTCCTCTGGTGAGGAATATGTGCCAAACTGAGCGGTGTATATGACAAGGGCACCAATGGCATGGATTGCCTTTATTTCACATACTATTAGGTAATGCTTAAAAACATGATTTTGACAATGCCTTGTTTGTGCTATTAAAAAGATCTTAATAATGTGACCTGCTTTTCTGTACACCGGAAAGCTGTTCAGCCTCAAAATGTTGCATTTCTAATGGCCCCTAGGCAGTCGATATCTACACAGAAGATACATAGTTAATACCCATGACAAGCCTCATTCCAGTTTCATCCTACTTATCATTAATTTTTCCCATACCAGCTGCTTGTGAAGATAACAAATAAATGAATATTTTAAAAGTGTTTGATCATTCTTTACATTTAACTCACAATCCAATTTTTGAAGCAGTGCACATTTATGGAGGCAGATGCAACTACTGAAAAGAGTGACTAGTAAAAAAAAAAAAGACATACATTTCCAAACAGCAGCTCCTTTGGTGGATTTTTCAGGTAAACAACTTCCTGCACCTCCAAATATGTACTGACAGGACAAATAAGGACATCTTTACTCTCTAGCAAAAGGTTACTATTTAAAAATGCGTGAGTTATAATGCAATAGTGAAGATGGGTAACGTGAGTAAACAGATGGGGAAGAGGATGCTGAATTTAGGCACAGATCTCTCTCATGACCTATTTTTAACCCCTTTTAACCCCTTTAAAAATTCACCATGCCTTATCTGACTAATACCCCATACTTTCCTTCCCGCTCTTTTACCCAGCTAGTTAAATATCTGCATTATCACCTCAATGCTCATTTACATCAGCCTGCACCACGTGACAGGCTTTAAATTCAACAGCACTCACTACAACAAAATGGCATTCTGGACTGTCTCACTTTGGTCTAGAATACAGAATGTGAGCACTCTAGTTTTTCATGAGAACGTGTAGTGCGGCTACAGTATGTCACTGCGGTGTCAATCAACGGAATGCTGCCAGTGCTGGAAGTACATGTTTCACTCAGAATATCAGACTTTTTTTTTTACATGAATGAGGAAGACGTGAGAACGTATAGAGAATGTGCCCTTATTTTAGTTTTCTAGAAAACTAACCAGAGTTTACTGCAGTCTCCTCCATAAGAATTGCTGCGAATTCCACAGCTCTAACTTTAGCAACATGGACGTCCAGTGTGCCACGCCACATATTTGTCATGAATCCAGAATTTCAACACTAGCTGTTTATTAGTACTCTGCGGTGAAGCTGCAGTAGAACACTGGGAAATCAAGTTTTAGACTGTTGCTGCTGTTGGAAGCACACATGTTACACAGCATTTCAGACGTTTTTCTCATTTGGACGAGGAATATATTTGTGAATTTAAGGAACATGTTGTTTTAGCTTTCTGAACCACATTCCATAACATCTATGAGATAGTCTTGAGAGAAAACTGTTTTCTCTCAAACATGGTTCATCAAATTCCAACCGAGAATCAGCATTTTTCACAGGATGAAATCACTTATGAACTCACTACAATTCCAAAACGTAGTTTGATACCACCAATAAATGATTTATATTGCAATTAAAATGTGTTATCACGATTTTTATTTGTCCATTTCCGTGACCCTTAAAACCAGGCATTCACTACAATGCATTTCAGTGGGGCAAAAATGGCAGAGCCTTATCACCCAAAATGTAAGAATATGATTTATAACATCAATATTATCAAAGAGGAATGGTACTCAACGGTAGTTATGCACCAGGGTGGAGAAGGACCCTAGGCTTTGCATCAGGACCCTCTGACTCCACCTGGTCAAGTGAAATTGTCCTCCCTCTTGATAATGCTACTTAAGTATCATCAATACAACTAACATTATAATCTCAATATACTGCAACACTGCTTCTGTATTAAAAAAAAACATAGATATGGAAAGTATCATTCAGTAGTTTCATTTTTCTATCTTATCAGGGCAACCCATCAGTAAGTGCTAAAAGCTGGTGCAAGCAAGCATGGGCGAATTTTGCGAATCTCGCGTTCGCGAATTTTGCGGATTTGCGAACTCGCAATCCGCAAAATCCGCGAATTCTCGCGAATTTGCGGATTTTTTTTTTTTGTGTTTGCGCGGGTTTCTGCCAGTTCGCGAGGGTTTTTTACAATGTCGCAAATTGCAAACTTACCTGTCGGGTCGCAAGTTTCGCGAACTTGTTGTTTCTAGGTGTCCAGCCTGTTTGGGACACTCTTCTTCATCACTGCCACTCTCTGTCACCACTGCCACTCTCTGACTACTCATGCCACCCTCTGGCCCACCCATGCCACCCTCTGTTTCATCACAGCACCCTCTGGTTGTCCAGTCAGTGTACATTATTGTGGCAACGCAAGCACACCTTCCCTGCCTCAAGTGACCTGAATTAATTTGGGGCTGATTAATGTGTCACAGAATATTTTTTTAGCTGGCACCTGCTTCCTTAGTGCTTCCTGATTAGTGATCTTTTGCACTTGCTAAGTGCTTTCATTGTTGCAAAATTAGTTACAACACCTGCCCTGCCCCAACTGACAATAATGCATTAGGGGCTGATTAATGGATTTGAACTTCCAGCCTGGCTCCTGCTTGTCTCCCTTAGCTGTAATTCAGGACCTTTGTGGCATATGTGTAACTATTCTGAGGTTCAGAGCAGGGTCACATAAAAGTTTCAACTGGCAACTGAACTCTGGAGGGGCCCCTCAGGAAGCACTACAGGAAATGGCTACTAATGATGAGCCTGAACTTTTGAACCTGGTAAGTAGTTACTTTCAGTTTTGCTAAGATCGTATTTCTGCAATTTTGCACTTATTCGCGGGGCGCGAACTCACGCGAACAGTGCGAACAGTGCGAGCAAAATCCGCTGCTCGCGGATTTGCAGATTTTGCGGGAGATTCGCGAATTTCGCGGATTGCGAATTTACCGAAAATCCGCAAAATCCGCGAGCGAAACGGATTTTCCGCCCATGGTTAGGTGCAAGTAATATTTTCATTAGAAACTAAGGGGCCCATTACGATGTCGATGGGACCGACACAGACGGTGTTGGTCTCACTGACATCTCTAACCGCAGTCAGACAGCCGCATTATTATGTGGTCGGATGTCCAACATTGGCCCAGGGACTGACAGACAGCTTCCTTGAGCCTTTTGAGCAGTTGGTCCAGTCGCATTCCCAACAATGGAGGAGGTGCCTTTTCAGGCACCGCCGTAGGGATTACGATCCACCTTTCTGCCAGCAATTTCACGTCAGTTCTTTCAACATGAAAAGGCTGGCAGAAAAGTTATTTTGGGGGCCCTGGCAGAGCCCTTGTCCACTGTAGTCCTCTGTGTGGGCCCCTCCTAAACATTCCAGCATTGTGTGGGTTGCAAGGATGTTTGAAAACATGCGTCTTTGCATTGGGGCTTGCACTGTGGCCCTCTTCAAGGCAGCAGCACAAGCCTCAATACAAAGAGGCATGCTTCCGACCACCTCCACGGATGTTGTATCCTAATTTGGCAAGCAGGACAACTGACTACCTGTCAGCTGATCTTCTTCCCGCAACAATGGAGGTCGTATGCTCGTCCGACCACCATCATATTTGTCCCCTACGTGTGGAAAGAGGCGACCACTCGGTCCCCCCGAACGTATGGTGGAGTACCCCGATCTCCCCGGGAAACCATTTTGGGCGGGAGGCGTGTCCCGGCTGGTATGCCCGAAGCGGCGTAGCTGGGGCGCGCCTTTTTCCCGCCCAAGAAGGGGTTGTCCTAGACACCAACACCGCCAGCCACGCCCGGGGGGCGGATTGGAGGAGGGTCTACGCCCGCCCGACGAAGGATAAAAGGAGCGACAAGCCAAGGAAGCATCCTCTTGTTCCTGTGCTCTGAAGCTGCACCCCCGCGTTGCACGTGAGCTCGAGACGGAACGAAGAGCCAATTTTGAAATTTGTAATTTCTCTTTTTTCTCTTCTAGCGCTGCAAGTCTTGTCCAGGACCTTCCTTATACGTGAGGAGAATGCCGGGCAAAAGGGTCGCAAAGAAAGTTAGCACCGACCAAATGCTCCGTATGCTGATGAAAGACATGGCGGAGATGAAGAGGAAAATGGCGGCCAGGGTGGGTACAGGACGACCAAAAAGAACCATCCCAGGGGCAGTCCCTGCCGGGAGAAGAAAGAGGGCCAGGAACGGGGCGAATGAAGACGAGGTCCCAGGTCCGGAGGCTCCCCCGGCGAGCCCTCCCAGACCGGTGGAGGCTCCCGTGCCGGTTCCCGTCGAGGGGCAGCCGATCCCTGTGGTGGTTACCCCGGTGAACGAGGGGGACATGCCCCCGGAGTTGGCCGCCCAGCTGGCGGCATGGTTGGGTAGTAACAGCATGGGTTCCGTTGCTCCAGGAGACACGGCCGAGGAGGCCAAGCAATTAATGAGGCAGTTGCGGCAATCACGGGAGGCCGCAAAACCACCTTGTCCTTTTGTTTCCCCGCAGGCGCCCGTGGGTCAACCAGGATCAGGCGTTGGTACGGCGGGGTCGACAGTTACAGCGGCAGCTTCAGGTAAGCCATTGCCGATGGTTGGGGAGGGATCGGTACCTTCGAGGAGGGAAAAAATTGTGCAGCATATCCCGAAGGAGGTGAAGGAGAGGATATGGGCAGATAAATATATAAACATATTTTCCTTGTTGACCGATCACTACGAAATCGAGCATGTAAAAAACCAGAAAGAGTTTCTGCATCCAAGTGTGTGGCGAGCCAGGATGGCTGGTTTTAGAGTCGATAGGCAATTGGGGCAGAGCGTTCGGAATGTTCACTGCAATTATGGGGGAACGTAGGCCCGATTTGTTGGGGGAATTGGCTATGTATCAGACACGTATCATGGGTTTTTATGAAACGTATGGAGGAAATCAATGGTTTGCCTATGATAATATATTTCGTAAATCCAAGGAACATGATTCATCCCTGACATGGGATTGTTTTGACTCCATTTCATGGCAAAATATGGAAATGGGGAAGTCACCAGCATTGGGGGGTGAGATGGCCGGGTATTCCCGCCATTCGTCAGGGACGCCCTTTAGGGCAAGTTCCAGCACTGACCGGAACTCAAGGACTAGCGGCAACACAGGAAAAAATGGGTTCTGCTGGAGCTTTAACAGGGGCAAATGTACTAGGCCTCAGGGTTCTTGTAAATTCAGGTTTCAAAAGGAGAGGGTACCCCACTTTCACCAGGGAACAGGGTAGAAAGACAATTAGTCAGACGGGGGGATCCCTGGGATCTACTGGTTGAACGATAAATGTTGGCCTTTCCTGTTTTGAGAGGAAAGAGGTCACAAAGTGCAGAGGGTATTTGAACAATTATAAGAATAGTTTTCCACAAAGAAAATAGGATCGTTTACAATCTATATTTATTAAAAAAAAATTCAATCAATCACATAATAAAAACAAAGCAAGTTCATACAATTTTCACAAAACAATTTAAAATCCAAGTGAAAGGTACCTTGGAAGAATAAAAATCAACAGTATTACACATACATGATATTACGGTACGCGGAAAGTGAAGACATAACTATAACATACGTAAAAAAATATACAGCAAAATACATGTAATTACAACAAACCCCTTAGTGAATATGTGGCTCACCAGATATCTTAGCCACTCAATTAGACAAGATCCAAAGAGCCTGGCCTAGTTCAATTACTGTAACGCTTTAGTGGAAGAATGAGATACCCATCTAAAGTTTTACCCGGCCCTAACTGGATTCTTTTGAACAAAGAAACAGTGCGTCAACGCGTTTCGGTGCTGTACAGTTGATTTTGTGGCACCTTCCTCAGGACTTCTCTTTTCTGGGGTTTCAGAGAACGGATGATTATACCGTATCTGTGGTATCTGTAATTACATGTATTTTGCTGTATATTTTTTTACGTATGTTATAGTTATGTTATAGTTATGTCTTCACTTTCCGCGTACCGTAATATCATGTATGTGTAATACTGTTGATTTTTATTCTTCCAAGGTACCTTTCACTTGGATTTTAAATTGTTTTGTGAAAATTGTATGAACTTGCTTTGTTTTTATTATGTGATTGATTGAAATTTTTTTTAATAAATATAGATTGTAAACGATCCTATTTTCTTTGTGGAAAACTATTCTTATAATTGTTCAAATACCCTCTGCACTTTGTGACCTCTTTCCTCTCAAATCAGGAAAGGCCAACATTTATCGTTCAACCAGTAGATCCCAGGGATCCCCCCGTCTGACTAATTCTTGTAAATTCAGGCACGAATGTTCGGGGTGTGGCCAGTCCTCCCATCCGGAGAGTACGTGCAGAGCCAAGACTAGTGATACGGGGAGTAGGGGTAGCGCCAAACAGGTCTGAAATGGTCCAGGGGGCGCCGCTACCGACCCCGGTTGATATCATGGCAATGATCCCTTGGCTAAACGAATACCCAGATCATATCTCCGCTGGGGTGTTGCGAGATGGTTTCTCATATGGTTTCCGCATCCCGGCGGGGGATTTTCAGGGTGAAGCACAATGTAAGAATCAACTATTGGTGCAGCAGAATGCGGCGGTGGTGCAAGCAAAGATTGGTAAAGAGGTGGCCCGAGGTCGGGTTGCTGGACCATATGATAACCCGCCAGTTGCTAATTTTGTTTGTTCACCCCTCGGTGTAGTCCCCAAAAAAGATCCGGGGGAATTCAGGTTGATACATAATTTGTCAGCTCCAAGGGGTCTTTCGGTGAACGATGCGATTGACCCGGGAGTTTGTTCGGTGCGGTACGCATCTTTCGATGAGGCCGTCGCCATTTTGAATCGCCTAGGGCCCGGAGCGCTGATGGCTAAATCAGATATCGAGTCAGCGTTCCGGTTGCTCCCGGTACACCCAGACGATCAGCGTCTCCTTGGTTTCATGTTTCAGGGTCGCTAATACATGGATAAATGTATGCCAATGGGTTGCTCCATCTCTTGTGCTTATTTCGAAGGATTCAGTTGTTTTTTGCAATGGGCATTCACAAGAATAACAGGGTTTACTCATGTGATGCATTATCTTGATGATTTTCTGTTCCTGGGGGCAGCTGGGGACATAGAGTGTGCACGAGCTTTGAATGAATTTTGTGATCTCATGAGGCACTTTGGCGTGCCATTGGCACCCGGTAAGACAGTGGGGCCGTCTACTTCGCTCGAGTTTCTTGGAATAGAGCTCGATTCCGAAGAGGGGTGCTTCCGCTTGCCCAAGGAAAAGGTGGCAAAATTCGAGGCATCGCTTAAAGCATGTATTAGCGCGACCAAAGTGAGATTACATCAGTTACAGCAGGTCGTGGGTCAACTGAATTTTGCCCTGAGAGTGATCCCAATGGCGCGCCCATTTTCCCGCTCGATTGCGCAGGCCATGGTTGGCCTTAAGGAAGGCCACCACCGCACAAGGCTCTCGGCTGAGGTCCGGCAGGACATGCTCATATGGTTGGCATTTCTGGCGGATTTCAACGGTCGGGTCGTGTGGAGCAAACCCGGGGTCTCCTCGGAGGAGTTGGGGTTGTGGACAGACTCAGCAGGGAGTGTTGGATTTGGCGCCATTTTTGGTAATCACTGGCCAGCACAAACCTGGCCGGCATGGTGGCACGAGAATGGGCTCACAGGTAACATAGGATTTCTTGAGCTTTTCCCTATTCTGGTGGCCTTGAAAACATGGCCCGAGGGATTTCGTGACCGCGCTGTGGTGTTCTGGTCTGATAATATGACCGTTGTTGAGTGTATCAATAGTCAGGCTGCCCGCTGCAGATGGATCTTGAGATTGCTGAAGGAAATTGTTTCACTGTGTATGAGGCTAAATGTCCACTTTAGGGCAAAACATGTGCCAGGGGTGTTAAATGAGGCAGCTGATGCGCTTTCTCGTTCCCGTATGCAGGCCTTCTGGGGTTTCCTACCCTCAGCGGACCCGGTGGCGGCACCTTTTCCCGAAGCTCTCTGGTCTCTCGGTGCCCCGGACTACAAGACCTCGTGGGAGAGAGTCTAGCTCCCAGAACAAGGAAGGCATACGAAGGGGCGTTCCGTTCCTATTGGTCCTTTTTCGGTTCTGCTGGGGGGGAGCTATGGGGCCAAGAGGAGTATGTCCTGAAGTTTCTGTTATCCTTACGTCAGGCAGGCAAATCAGTAGCCACGGCACAGAGGCACCGGGCCGCTATTTCTTTCATGGCACAAGCTCATGGTCTCCAGGACCCCACAGCGTCTTTTGTGGTTCAGAAGGCGCTGCGAGGGTGGCAACGCCTTGAGGGTCGCAGAGTGGACGACAGGCACCCGATAGGTCTGGAAAGGTTGGCCCGGTTGATGTCAGTACTCCCTGCAACATGTTCATCTCAATATGAGACAGTACTGTTTAGTGCCGCTTTTTCATTAGCATTCCATGGGGCTATGAGGGTAAGCGAGCTGGTAGCAAGGAATAAGCAGGATACGGGGGGGACTGTGCCGAGAGCACATCCGCATTACAGGGGAAACAATGGTAGTCTCGTTTGCCAGGTCCAAGACCGATCAAGGAGCAAACGGCGATTGTGTAGTAGTCCGCCGGTTTCCCGGATCGCCCATGTGCCCGGTAGCCTGCGTTGAGGAATATTTGGCGCAGAGGGCGGCAGCATGGGGGGGGAAGCTTACTGAGGCACGCCGATGCCACCCCGCTGACGAGGTTTCAGTTCCAACGGGTGCTTGCGATGGCAATTACAGCCGCAGGGTTAAACCCGTGTGAGTTTGGGACCCATTCCTTCAGGATAGGGGCTGCGACTGAGGCCACAGCCAGGGGTCTGAGTGTTGATAAAGTGAAACAGTTGGGGCGTTGGTCCTCGAATTGTTATAAACGGTACGTGCGGTTGCACATGTTGTGAAGCTAATATCATGAACTCACGCTTCTTGTTTTTGTTTGGTTTTACAGTTTCGCATGCTTACGAGGCGGGGCAGACTGTGCAGTCGACCCGACACCTGGGAACCAGCGGTCAAAGGACACCGGCTGTGGACAGAGTGGTGTGGGTCGTGGGCCACTCATACGTGAGGCGTGCCGCAGACGTATTCAAAGCAGGTGACATGATTCACATGGCTGGGGAATACGGGTACAGGGTGACCTTCTACGGAAGGGGCGGGCTCTGTATTGACCAGTTTCAGGTTTTTATGGAGGGTTTGTTAGGGCGGACGAGGTCACCGCCATCTATACTCATAGTGCATCTTGGAGGCAATGATTTGGTGACCATTGGTCGGCGAGTGCTTCTCGAGGTAATACTATCCACTGTAAGTTGGTTGGCAAAGAGGGTCCCTGGGTGCACAATTGCATGGTCCCACATGATCCCACGGAAGGTGTGGCGGGGGGCTAATTCTGTGTCTGCTTTAAATCATTCTGTGAAGAAAGTAAATAACAAACTTGGTAGATTGTTTCGTACGAATACATTGCATTCTATTCCGCATGGGTGTATCAGGGGGGATCAGATGTATTTGGAGGACGGGGTTCATTTGTCCCGGGTGGGGAATGATTTACTCATAGGAGACTTCATAGCTTGGTTGAAGAATTTGTAGCCATGACCTTTAAGTAGGAGTTTTGTGGGGGGTCCGGATAGCCGGTCAACTATCCGGGCCTGTGGCGGTAAGGTCATGATCGGTGAGCAGTAATTGGAAGATCCCTAGAGGTTTGGGCGTCACCCATTACGGATGGGAGCGCCCGGGGGGAGGCGGCCATTGGCCCCTCAAACGGGAGGCGGTCCCATCTAAGGATGGGACGCCGAAAGGGAAGGCGGCCATAGGCCCCTTCACTGGGTAGGAGGGGATACGGACCCCTCCTCGGAATTTCCCGGGGCCCGGACATCTGCGATGGCAGGTGTGGTAAGTTGTGTGGGGTGGGAGGGGGGTCTACGCTACCTTCTAGACACCTCACACGAGTCCTCGGACGACCACTAAGATGGCGTCGAGTTAACAGGGGGCCCCCGCTAAGGCAAGGGAAATTGGAAGTTGGCACAGAGGTACAGTCCTCTGTGCGCCCGCCCCTCACAAGTGAGGGGGAAATTGGTATTGGGGACCTGACACCGGTTACGACCTTGCCGTTGGCCCGTAACGTTAGGATGTACAATTTCAATGTTCAGAAATGCATTTGCAGGATGTTTAGTATCGGCTAGGAGAACCTTTGTATTAGAGATGCGTTAAGGTCAGCCAAGAACATCGTACTGTATAAATGAAATTGTACATGATATGAAACTGTTATTTTAATGTTTTAATTTTGTTTCATATTTTAATAAATACGGCCGGGAAGGGTAACTCCCTCCCGCCTTCCAAAAGCTCAGAACCGTTTCCGTCTTCCCATCCTTGGGGATTTGTGTTGAGAGGGGGTGGCGGGTATCTCAGCCATATGGAAAGGGGCGACCACTCGGTCCCCCCGAACGTATGGTGGAGTACCCCGATCTCCCCGGGAAACCATTTGGGCGGGAGGCGTGTCCCGGCTGGTATGCCCGAAGCGGCGTAGCTGGGGCGCGCCTTTTTCCCGCCCAAGAAGGGGTTGTCCTGGACACCAACACCGCCAGCCACGCCCGGGGGGCGGATTGGAGGAGGGTCTACGCCCGCCCGACGAAGGATAAAAGGAGCGACAAGCCAAGGAAGCATCCTCTTGTTCCTGTGCTCTGAAGCTGCACCCCCGCGTTGCACGTGAGCTCGAGACGGAACGAAGAGCCAATTTTGACCCACCCACCAGCCCCTGTTGACAGCGATTTGTTGGAATAAAATTGATTGACGTGAATTGGTTTCGCTTACAGGTTGTCTTGGAATAAAGTTGATAATGTGTGTATAATAAAGGATGATTTTCGTTCTTAACATGTTTTCTTAGCAGAAATGTTTGCGAATAAGTTTAATGATGATGCTCAGTAGAGTTGGTTTCTCTTACAGGTTGTCTTGGAATGAAGTTGATAATGTGTGTATAATAAAGGATGATTTTCGTTTTAACATGTTTTCTTAGCTGAAATGTTTGCGAATAAGTTTAATGGTGATGCTCAGTAGAGTTCTACGTGAAATCGTTTGAATGTGATAATTTCCTTTTCGTTAGCTTAGTTTAAAATGTCGTATTTATTTCTGGTCGGGCGGTAAGGTCATGATCGGTGAGCAGTAATTGGAAGATCCCTAGAGGTTTGGGCGTCACCCATTACGGATGGGAGCGCCCGGGGGGAGGCGGCCATTGGCCCCTCAAACGGGAGGCGGTCCCATCTAAGGAGGGGACGCCGAAAGGGAAGGCGGCCATAGGCCCCTTCACTGGGTAGGAGGGGATACGGACCCCTCCTCGGAATTTCCCGGGGCCCGGACATCTGCGACGGCAGGTGTGGTAAGTTGTGTGGGGTGGGAGGGGGGTCTACGCTACCTTCTAGACACCTCACACGAGTCCTCGGACGACCACTAAGATGGCGTCGAGTTAACAGGGGGCCCCCGCTAAGGCAAGGGAAATTGGAAGTTGGCACAGAGGTACAGTCCTCTGTGCGCCCGCCCCTCACAAGTGAGGGGGGATTTGGTATTGGGGATCTGACACCGGTTACGACCTTGCTGTTGGCCCGTAACGTTAGGATGTACAATTTCAATGTTCAGAAATGCATTTGCCGGATGTTTAGTATCGGCTAGGAGAACCTTTGTATTAGAGATGCGTTAAGGTCAGCCAAGAACATCGTACTGTATAAATGAAATTGTACATGATATGAAACTGTTATTTTAATGTTTTAATTTTGTTTCATATTTTAATAAATACGGCCGGGAAGGGTAACTCCCTCCCGCCTTCCAAAAGCTCAGAACCGTTTCCGTCTTCCCATCCTTGGGGATTTGTGTTGAGAGGGGGTGGCGGGTATCTCAGCCATATACATTGTGTGTGCTCCAGATTCAGAACAGACAGTAACTACCAACTTGTAGTGAAGCACAATTGGTCTTGGTCGTGAAAATTAATCTGCAAAAAGTATTAACATTTTCAGAACACTAGCAAAAACAATTTTGTTAAAATAATCACCATTGATTGAACAATGTTATAATTGGTCTCAAAAACACACCTGCTACACCATCTATTCTGTGCTTGTTTCAGTTACACCAGGGTGTTCAGCATGCATAGGCTAGAAAGCTGCAATGTTATTACAGTTACAAATATTTACCTGTGCTGACTGTGGTTCTGCTTGTGAGCAGCAGGCACAGCAAGCGCCCCCAGAGCAGCAACCATTTTCACTGTAACATTTGCAGATTGATTTGCATCCAAAAGCAGCGGAGGAAATTGAGACACAAAATTCCAATAACGATAGCATCAGAAGTGCAGCCAAAATTCCTTCTTCCAACATCTAAAAGAGAAGATTGTACAGGAAAGTTAAATATAGTTATGTCTTCCTCAAATAATGAATTTAATTATGGAGTTTTTTTTATAAAAGGGAAATCAGGAAACAATACAAACAATAATGTGATATATACAACCCAGCTGGTGCCGCCTCCTGGAAAGAAATACAGGAGGCTATTCTATAACTAATGCAGCAAGCCGGATCGCACAAGACGAGCACCCAGACGTGGTGCGGTGACGGCTTCCGGCAGTGAAACGAGGAGGTTTTTCTGAAGCTGTGCCACAACTGCTTGAAATTGTGAGTGGCGATTAGAAGTTTATGTTCGAACATTTTGAAATGCAGAAATAAAACAATGGGAACATGGCAAATAGATGGAGTGAAAGGAAACAGCTAGTGAAGGAAATTGTTAAGAGTAATAAAGGAGAGAGTGGAACATCGTTGCATTCTGGTCCAGTAGGTCCCTGTCAAGTAAATACCATGAGAACATTGTTAAAGAACTTGGAGCAAACGGGCATAATGGAGATCAATAAATGGGAGAGTGCCACGCTTCAGAAATATGTGGAATGGAATTGAATACCCAGGGCCCTACGAATTTTTCTTTTACCAACGTTGAACAATATGGATCTGAATCAACTAAAACAGTGGCAAACAGACAATACAGATTGCTCAATTAAGCTGTTAAAAACAAGAATAGTACACGCAGAACAGAAACTGGTAGTGGCCTCAGAAAAGATCAAGGAATTAGAAAAATTATTGGAAAATGATAGGTCAGATGAAGGAACAAAGCATTTGTGAATCTGGAGAAGAAATGGGAGAAACATGAGAATGAGGTGCAAATGAAAAAAGAAAGAACATTTAAAAGAGACGACATTGATTATGAAGCAGAAAGGGATTATACGTTTGTACTCCTTTTTGATGCCCAGTATGAATAGACAAGCAATGAATCAGGCACAAAAGGATAAGGTGATGGCTCCCTCAAGTACCAGAAAGTTCCGATGTTAGAAATGCACTTGTTACAAATGACGACCAGAATGCAAGGTAAGACAACGATGACCCTAGAAAACCAAAAGGAACAAGAAGTCGAAAAAGGAAGAGGTAGCAGAAGAAGAATGAAAAAATAAGAAAGAGAACAGAAAAGGATGAATTGGTCATCAATTTACTAAAAAAGGGTTTAACATTTTTTCCTAGCTCAACCATGAATTTAGCAACAACAAGAATTGATTTAAATAAATTCTGCAGAATTTTTTTCAAAATACGTAGAAATAAAGACGAATGTAAAATGAAGGGACTCTTCACCCCAATCCCTGTCAATACTAACAAGCGAAGACTGACTCTGATCACCCCAACCAGGTTTTTTGACCTTTTGTACCAACTTGCTCACAGTGCCACTAGAATCTCCTCTTACCAAGGAGAGAATAGTTCCTGGCAATGATCGAACATGACAACCCTGATCCCTCAGTACCGTGGAAACTATATAGAGCCTTTTGCTCAGTCACTTGTGCTTCCTTAGTCTGTCTCAGAGAGATACACAGAATAAACAGGTGGGGCGTTTTCAATAAGCATTTATTGAACAGTTGTTATTCTGGTGTAGAATAGATGAGCTGCAACAACTGTTAGACAGTACAAGATATGAATAATTATCAGTACTATAAAGGTAAATGGATGGTATAGTTCTACCATCTTGCTATAATCATGAATACATTCAAGTATATAAAACACATGATAAAAAGATGCGTTCTCCTATGATGTCTCCCTAACTAAATGTAACTAAATGTGCCTAGCCAGTGGGTGGGTGTTATGCCAATAATCCCTCTAGGATTTGTTCAACCTCATTACCTGAAGTGAGAGACTGTGGGACCCCGTCCTGGTCTTGAGCTGGACACCCCGACAGGAATGTTAGATCATTGCGAGCTGGAGTGTCTGTATGCAGGAACCTAAGCGTCTTTGGTCAGTGTGTAGGCCGGGAAGTCTTGGTCTCCTCTCTCTATCTTAGCAAGATGTGATGTATATATACCCATAGGTCTCCCCTCGGGTTCTACCTTGCTGTATTACTGTGTCGGCCTAAGGATGATGTCGGACATGAACTTAATACATAGATTTTATACAGGAGATTGTAGTCCTGCTGGGGTCCAAGAATACTCATGCATTATGTATGAGATTTCGAACCTAGGTAAAACCCGCGTTCTGAATGCAGTGTAGTATTTAGGTAAAAGGTCAGTCCCTGTAAACCGTGACAAGTGTAATGTAGGGAAGAATATAGGTGAAGGGTAATGAAATTACTGAGGCCTATATTATGGTACCTTCACGTAGTTCAATTCAAAACATACTACTAGGTGTACTAGATATTTGTACGCAAATAGTTAAAACATGAGTTTCTCGCTATGTAAAAAACATTGTTTTAAAAAGTTAAAAGGTGATTCTTAAAAATGATAAAAAAAAGAGAATATATGAGAAATTGACATTAAAGCTACAGTTCTAATATGTCCGTAGGTATAGTCCAAGCTACTGCAATAATTTGACAACCATATATGCTCAAAAGGAATGTACATTTTTATTTGGAGTTCTAATGTTTCTGTTTGTTTTCAAAGTTGAAATTTTTCCCAACCCCGGATGGGCCAAATGAGTCAAATGCTTTTGTGTCCTGGCTGGTAGACGCAACATTCTCGTTGCTTGCCTCTGCAGTTGACGGTCCCTGTAACGCCTCGCAGATTATGTCAATTGAGCACAGACTATCTTCCGTACTGTCCACAGCTGGTGCTGGGGCAGCCTGTGTGCCATCCAAGGCCTGGGTGTCAGAGGAGGAGCCAGTTTCCATACCAACAGGAGCTGATATTACCTGTGATGGCTTTAGAAATGCTGCCATCAACATATGAATACGCTGGGGACACTGCAGAACATGGGCCGTTATCGGGTCCAGTAAAGCATCAACATCTTGTTGCGCACATAATGGGAGTGTCAGAGATCCAACACGCATTCTTCTCTGTAAAACAGGCATCAGAGGACAGGTAAGATGCAGTCCATCCAGACTGGTCTAAATGACAAGAACTAAGAAGCACTTAGTTCCCTTAGGCGAGGTGTGTCTAGAAGTTGTACCATGCAATCATGGTATTTTCGCTCCAGGAGCACTATTTCCATCTCCTTGATGACTGGGACGTCCATTGCGTAGCAGAAAAATGACAATCAGGATACCTGCTATTAGAAACAGGATCAGCAGCAGCCTCTCAAAGATGCTTCCAAATACGGCGTGTATAAAGTTTGGTATGACTCCGAAGACCGTTTGAAAGGTGCTTAATAGTCCAGAACCTATGGTCTTAAATAGGTGGACAATGCCTGTCGTATCAGACATATTAAAGATACGATTTACCATTTCTGCTAAATGGAAGGGGACATTTGTATGAATAAGTGCCTATATCTCTGCCAAAGACCTTGCAACTTGAAGATCAAAAAGCTCTCGAGTGGAGGCTAAGGGCATGGATTTCTGTATAAGCATGAAACCGTATTAATGAAATATTTAGCGAAGGCCATAACAGCACCTCCCTGACTGTATGTGTTGGTGGAAACAATACTTGCATACAGAAAGTAACCCTGGAACTTACTGTTACCAGATATGCGATGCCCGGAAGCATCCCACAGCACCCTTGATTGTTCAGCATCAAGTAACTCCCATTCAAAAGTAGCCTGAACACTGGAGGGATCACAGCAGCTGGGCCACCTTTTAAGTGACAGGAAAAGTTTGCCTCTGAACCGTTACAGGCCCCATAAAGCATTATATACTGAAATATAAGAGATCCACTTAAAGTATTCTCGCAGTTAGTACAGCTTAGAAACACTTTTTCCCTACTCTGGCATCGAAATCTGTACGGTAATTCCCATGATTCCTTGATGAATTCCCTACCCATTTCTTCATCACTGCCTGCCTGCATTTGTTCAAATCGGTACAAAAAGGGGGTGGTGATGGACGGAGCATCTGAACCAATCAAACACTCACACCCAGTCACCAGGTCTGGGTTTAATCCATCACCGTTCTTTAGCCCACTATGCCACCCCAGTTCAGACATGGCCATATGCAAATCAGTCTGACCCTGTGCCTCATGGGAACAGTCCAGCCCGAACTGCCAAGCCATGCCTTACCTGGACCGGAAACAAGCTTCCGAAGACCGATTTCTGGCATTACAGCCATCTTCAGCCCGGCTTGCTTGAATCCAGTGGCAAAGTGAGCAAGGGACTCACGTCTGAGCATACCCTGCCAACTTATGGCGAACAAAGCAGTACAAAAAGGGGGTGGTGATGGACGGAGCATCTGAACCAATCAAACACTCACACCCAGTCAACAGATCTGGGTTTAATCCATCACTGTTCTTTAGCCCACTCCGACACCCCAGTTCAGACATGGCCATATGCAAATCAGTCTGACCCTGTGCCTCATGGGAACAGTCCAGCCTGAACTGCCAAGCCATGCCTTCCCTGGACGGGAAACAAGCTTCCGAGGACCGGTTTCTGGCATTACAGCTGTCTTCGGCCCGGCTTGCTTGAGTCCAGTGGCAAAGTGAGCAAGTGTTCATGGCAATTTTGGAATTGAAAAGTTGTGACCGGAAGAGGTATGTGGCCATGAATTAACCATTCCATGGACAGTGACTCTGCCACTGTAAAGGCTAATCTGTCCAGTTTTTCTATACGCAGCATTGTATACTTTGCTCCCCTCTGTGCCATTTCTATCTGTTTTTCTGTCAAATTGTACAAAGAAAATAGATACATACTGTTTACGAAACGCTAAGGCACATAGCCTGTGCACTAAGATTGCAGCATCCAGCTTAATATCAAAATAAAACGTAATTGTGATTGCCTGTGTTGTAATACTGGGCAACATTGTATCTTCTGATATTGATGTACTAGAACAGGATTTGTCTTTGAGTATATTCTGGAGGTTAGTGACATTAACCCATTATCGACCACTGCTAGAGCTTTCTATAGATTTATACGATCTATTTCTTGTAGTCATTCCACGGCCTCTTGTGATATTTTTCAAATCTCATTGAAGACAGCATAATCGAAACGTTTGTGATGTGCCTCCCTAGGACCTAATAAAAAAATCCCATAGGTCCACATCCTCTATAAGTAAGGATAAGTATTGTTTCACATGTGTGAGTTTTGAGGACTTTAGCCATTTGAGGCATAACTTCCCAACACTGTATGATGTCACTACCCCTTGGTGTTGTCTTTGTACATAGCATGAATCTGGCCTATTGACACTAAATCCTTTAGTTTTACCCAATAATATCTCCTGACAGTTATTGGTGTCTGTGGCCCAAATCAACCATCTCTTTCAATCTGGGTTTGATCTATTGTATTGCATGATGTCCTCTATTGTATCCTCTTCTTGTGATGTTATGTTACCCTCTCTGTTTGATGGTGTGGGCATCCGAAGGTGTATTTAAATCTTTGTTCCTGGTTAATCCAAGACTGGTCCTTTGTTGCACTGTCATTCAAAAACATTATTTGCAGAGGAATAAGGCATGCTCTAAATAGAACCTCTGTTCCCTGGACCTGCCAGTCTCTAGTACCCCAGACCGATTTGAAGTCTATGGTGTCTTTCCATAAGTCAAAACCTTGTTCACACAATTGGGCAATAAAGGAAGCAGACTAAATCTGTTTGGTGTATCTCAACATATTTTCTGTGCTGGTATTGGTGCAACCTTAGAATAATATGAGGCGGAGTCTGACGTGTTGAACCCTAAAAAAAAAAGGAAATTTCTACGCAAATAGTTTTGAACTACTTTTCGGCGGTGTCAGGCAATGTTCTCATTGGTGGTATGCAAAAACATTTCTGGGATGAGCAGATTTATGCAGAAAGTGATGACCATAATGTTGATAGCAATACATTGTTTCAAAGTCTGATGTGTCTTCTAAAATTTTATTATTAGAAAAAGCAGCAAATTTCTCTAAATCAGACAACATATTATTTACAGTTTCATAATCCCAATCACCGGAAAATGTATAGGAGATAATGATATTATTCAATGAAATTTTAAATAAATGTGGTATTTTTAAAAGTTTTGTTGGATCCAAATATACTGTAATCAACTTCGTTCCATACTGTACCGTCAGGTATAGGAACTGCTGTAATGTTCACTGATGAAAGGTCTCTTTTTTCAAGATGTTATGGTAGATGCAGTGTCAAAATCACATTCACTTTTTTAAGCTGCAGAGCTTTATCGAAGATAAGTTCCATTTATAAGCATACTAAAGACAGTTACTACGCCTATCCAGAACAGAAAGAAGAGTATTCCTGTAGGTACCCAGAGTTCCACCCAAGGTGATACAAGGTAAGTCTTTTTCAGAAAGTTCTGGAAATCCTTAGCGAGTTTTTTCTGCTTGCATAGTTTCAGGTTCGCTTGGATCCAAAGAAAACTTATCAAAGTTTATCAAATAGCCAGATTCTGTTTAATCAATTTTTGGTAGTTCCGCAGGTCTAGTGGAAACTGTGGCTTGCTCTTGTTGTGGCATATTGCCATAGATATCTGTATTTGGTCGAATTACAATTCGTCTTTCCGTTGAGTTCTCATTTTGAACTTCAGTTTCAAGAGGAATGAGTTCCATCGCATTGTTGCATAGTCCATCATTCCGTGCAGGTGCCCCTTCAAAAGTGATGAGTCTTTCTGTTTGAACTTCTTGTATAGTGGTGAGAGGAGCATATCTGTTACTACGTATTCTACGCGGCCCGCTACTCAGTATCGGCCACATAATGTGGTTTGATTAGTTCAATTGAGACAAATCTTTTCTCTTTTTTACCGGCAAGAGGTGCCAGAAGAACAATTCTTGTTCCTTCAACTTCCAGGATAGGTACATGCTTTCTGTATGATGGCCAAAATTCTTTTTTGTCCTCTATTTTCTCCCTGACCAGATCCCCAAATTTAGGGATGTAGACTGGTCTTGCAGTGACACACTTCGCTTCCCAGTGGCAGTCCTTTTCTCCTGGATATTACTCTGTAGTACCCTGGATTCAATCAGGTCCTGTAAAATAGCAAACCATTTATGAATGTCAAAAGGTTATTCATCCGCCACTGCGCCTTCACAGACAAGCTTAGGTACCCACATTCTTGCCCCAAATAGGACCTCATAATGAGTGACACCCCCAGAGAGATTCTTGGCTGATTATTTGATGCCCTTTGAACAGATGTTTTACCCAATTTCCACCCAAGCCTAATACTCTGGCTGTTAAAGACTACTTTAAGTCCCAGTTTTTCCTTTCCACACCCACATTTCCCTTGGGATGGTATGGAGAGGAGTACTGCAATGCTACATCTAGACTTCTCATGGCTTCCTTGTAAGCCCTAGAGCTCAAAGCGGGGTAGGGATCAGAATGTAATGTGCCAATTGCGTATGTCCCTATAAAGACTCGCACATTTTTTATAACAGTTTGAGCATCAGCCAAGTGCTGGGGCCATACTCATAGGAACCTAGAGCAGGAATCCACTGCTACCATGATATACTTGTAAGCCCCATCCGATTGTAAGAGGCTGCATTGGTCCAAATAAACACACACAAGTAGTTTGTCTGATATTAGTAATGGTGTCTGTACTAGACGTGTTACTGTGGAGCCTTTCATCTGCTGACAGATGTCGCATTACAAGACATAGTCCTTAGTCTTCTTTCTTAATCCTGGCCACCAGTAGCATTGTTTCAGTAAGGAAACAGTCATTGAAACTCCTGCATGTGCAGAACCTATACCCTTATGTGCCACTAGAATTAATCCTAACCTACGACCCATATTTTGTATTACTCTATCCCTCACTCCAGGAACTTGAGCAAATGGAACATTATTTGCATCTAACTTGCAGGAGTATTTGCGTGGAAGTAATTTTGGTACTGCTGAGTTCTTGCTTGTGGCAATAATTGGAACCATTATCTCACCTTCTATTCTTGTTTGAATGAGGGATTGCAGCTACAGAGCCGTGAGTACAGCCCTATTTGCGGCTTAATCAGCCAATGAATTCCTTTCAATGTGAACACCCTTACATTGATGACTCAGTGTATGTGTCAAATAAACTCTTGGTAGTTTGTTTTTTAACTCCACTACCTGTTCCCAGAGCATTTTATGATTAATTGTGCCACCTTTTGCATCTTTAAACCTATTCTGTCCCCAGTGATGTAAATATTCATTATATGACTCTACACAGTAAAAGGAATCCCACATGATTAGTGTGGGGAATTCTCAATCGTATTTACCAGTGCTCGATTTAGTGCTTTTAATGCTGCCAAATTGTGCCATGTACTCTCCTAGAGGCTGTGTGTTACAATTCGGATGACACTTTCCATCCAGCAGGCGTCTGTTAACGATAGCAAATGTGGCGCTGTATTGCTGTTTACTCCATATGGCTGGCTGAGCAGAACCGTCAGTGTAAATTATATATTCATACTGATTTAGAGGCATTATTTCATTTGGTAGAGGATATTCTTGTCCGTATTACAGAAATTCTTGTGTTTTTAGATTTGAGTTGTATCTGTATTCTACATCTGTTACAGAGAGAGAATTAGCCCATTGTATCCATCCTGGATATAAGGGTTTAGTGTTGGGAACGCTTGCCTTTGTCGCAGCCTCTAAGGCTGGAACTGGGGTAACCCCTAACCCTGGGCGTAGTTCACGTAGAAGCGCTACGCATAGCTACGCAAACTGCACTTCCCACTATGCGAGCTACACGTACTTACGCAAACTGCCTAGTGCACTGTGCAAAATGCTGTTCGCACTGATTGCACAGTGCCGTATCCTTGTCCACACTGTGCACCTTCTTCGTGGTAAAGTGATTGGGGCTGGACAATGAACCTAGAGGCATTCCACAGATGAGTTTGCGGGCTTCCAAGTAAGGGGCAAGGCTGACAGCCTGTGTTCCATCTGTTAAGAATGAGTGGATGCCAATCTCAGGCCCTGATGAGGATGAGGTGTGGGAACATGTCAAATGCCACGGAGAGGTCCCAGAAAATGAGTGCTGCTGCATCTCCTCTGTCAAGGATAATGAAGATGTCATCCACTGGGGCAATGGGTATTGTTTCAGTTTTGTGGTTGGGCCTGATTGTGGTTGGGCCTGAATGTGGATGGCGTGGCATCTGGGGGCTGGGGGTTGCTAGATTGGTTGGTGAGGCATTGTTTGTTTAGTTTCTCAAGGACCCTAGCCAAGTTTGGTAGGAGTGAGATGGGTCTGCAGGCAGAAAATGTAGCTGAGTCAGCTGATGGTTTCTTGAGCAGGGGCATGATGATGGCATGCTTCCAGGTGAACGGGACTGTGATTACAATGAAGGTGTGATGGAGGCAAAGGCCTGATTGGGTTCTTCAGTGGAACGTCTTCATGGTCCGGATAATGTCAAAGGTAGTGAAGGTGGGTTATGAGATCAGGGCTCATTCTTTGCCCGTGATGAGAAGTTGAGTTGTGATGGTGAGTGGGTCCATGTGTGGGTCAAAGTTGATGTATGTGGATGTGATTTTGTTACAGAAGAATTCCAAGAGCTTGTTGTAAATGTCTTGTGAGGGTATGATGTTGCTGGAGGCAGCAGGAGGCATGTTGACATCTTTAATTTTGGCAAAGATTTCTTTGTGGCTATCAGTGCTGGAGTCGATGCAATCTGCAAAAGCTGTGTGCTTGGTGTTCCGTATCTGATGTTAGCAGTGTCTTAGGGCTGCTTTTAAGATGTCTTTATCTATTGTGTCTTGGCTTGCTCGTCATTTATTCTCTATTTGCTTGCAGTGGCATTTGCCAGCAGAGTTTTTTTGTGTGCCACGTGGCCTGTGGTTGGGCCCTTGTCATTGGGCTGCACTTTAGGGGAGCCTTGGTGTATGCACATGCAGGTGTCCAGCTGTTTATGTTCTTGATGGCTTACAGCAAGTTGGAGGTGTGCTTTGGCCAGTGCTTGGAGTGGGTGGAAGCCCACTCCTCTTGCGTGCTGTAGTATATATTTGGTATTTTGGTCTATATTTAAATCAAATATATACAATTAATTTACATTAATATTTGACAAAATATTATTATTAATTTATTATAAACTTCAATATTTTTACTATTTTAAATAATTTAATTTAACATTATTTCCTACTGGGTTTTATTTAAAGTCCTTACCTTACCTATTATTTCTCTAGGAGGGTGTCCCAATACAAATGGTTGGCCACGTGTGGGCCTGTATTTACTCCAGTGCTGAGCTGGAGTAATTTACTACTTCTTTGGATCCCGGTCATAACTTTAACAGTAAGGTTGGTGAATGCCAAAGTGTTTTCTCTATTGTGGTTGGATGCACAGTCCTCCCTAAACCCATGCTTAACACTCACTAAACCATTCCATACTCCTCCCTAATCCCCTTTTTTTTAATCATAAATACTCATAATTTTCCAGCCACTCGCCTCTGCCCCTCTCACATTTATTACTAAAGCACATACTTACATGTGCAGAGACTCAGATGTCTGGATGGAGGACTCACAGAAATAGATAGGTTGCATATAGCACTTTGTAGTCTGTTAGTAGTACTGATATAGAACTACTATATGTACTACAAAAGGCACTTTGTGAAAAGGTCCATGCTGTCTGTGGAAGGGAAAATCTGTTGAACATTTTCTCCTTAAGGTGCAACTAAAAGTACACACAGATTGAAATTAGAATTTGTAGATTTTATTGTCTTTCATGAATAGATTAAGTATAAAACAATGGACAATGGACTGTTAAGTTAGGTGATTCTGTGGCCAGTGTGCTTATCACAGAATTATGCACTTACTGCACGCAGAACATAATTTGCAAATTGGCCCAAAAAAATTGTTTCTAATTCGAATGCCGAAAAATGTTACTACTGAAGAATCTGTTGGATAATAGTGCATTATAGTTTTTTTTTTTTAAATGTTTTTTTAGTTATCTGATTGCATACAGCAAAACAAGGAACAGTGCAGTAAATAAGAGCATGGCAAGGTCAAGAAGCATGCATGCACCATGATGTCATGCTAGACAGAAACATAGTGTGTTCATAGCAGAGCAAAGGGGCACATTTGCATGCAGAGATCAAAAGAACAAAGAGTTTTTCCAAATGCGTATGCAGCCTGACTAGTCCAGCCATTTCACCCTCACTGTGTGTGAGGTAACATTTGTTAAACAATTCATCACATAAAATCTTATTGTCTCCCTACCCAGGAGGGCCACAGGCCAGCCGCTTCCCCCCATCATCCCAGCACGTATACAAAGAATCAGTCCGATTGCTCTCATAAATATTCCACCAGGGCTCCCCAAATGTCTCTGGGATTAGATGCAACAGGCAGGAGTTCAGTGTAAATCGACAGCAGCTCCTCACAACAAATAAAAACTGACAGCTAGTCCTTGAATTTGGGGTGCTCATCCTCTGCCCCATCTGCATGCTACTTTTCGTTTGGCAAAAAATAGGCCCAATGCAACAAGCTTTCTATGTGAGGACTGTAGTTCAGCCATATAACCTAAGAGTGCGAGCATGGGGGAAATAGGAAGAGAAACACCAATCATGGTGGAGAGGGCAGCAATCACCTCCCGCCAGTAGCCATATATCTAATTACATTGCTTTGCAAGGTGCAAAAACCCAGCCCCCTCCTGCGGGCACCTCTCACAATGGTCATCTTCTCTCAATTTATATTTGTATAGTCGGATAGGTTTATGCTAAACTCTCTGTAAGAATATAAAATGTATGATCCGCAAGCAATTCCTTGCCATGATGGCATTTGTCCATGAGCAACAATACACACATTGCATATGAGTCAGAGGCTAGTCAAGGTCCTGGTCCCATGCCTTCCTAGCCGGTGTTTCGGCTGTGGGTTTTCCAGCTGCGCAGTGTGATAGATTCTGGACACTGCATGTGCTGGTACAGCCATTTTCAACATAGTGTGCAAGGTATCTAGCATAAGGGGCTCCTGGGGCAATCCAAGGTTATGGGTCCTAACTTTATGCATTACCAGCATGTATAAAAATAACTCCAAAGGAGTGACATTCTCTCCTGACAGAAGCTCCTGTCGATCCTTAAAAGTCCTTCCTGGTAAGGATCCCCCCTTGTATGAAGACTTCTTTTTGGAGCATTTCTCGACATACAGCCTCATGGGTGACCGGTGCAAGGGAGAGGTACGGGAGAGGCAAAACACACAATTCTATATAGGCACACCCAAGCTTTGTTGGTGCATGTTACCGTGTGATGAGCAACTCTCTCTCCAGGGACACAGGTCCCCAGGAAGGAGGTTACAGGTGTGGGCTCCATATAGCCCTGCTCAACTGTCAGATGTGGCATGAATGTCGGAGGATGGAGCCAGTATATGGCAAATGATCCATCAATATTTTACAGTTTCATCAATTCATTGCTTCATGAGTCAAACTGCAGGTTTGCGCCGGAGATAGCATGTTGAGGGGTACATGGTCAGGAGCATGCGGACCATTCTTTATTGAGCACACGTAGGATCTATTTCTGTTTCACCAATCTCTTTGAACAACTTGTCTTTCTTTTATATCATGTGTTATGGACACATCGCATTTCTTGGTGTTTTAACATATACCTCACGTTTAAACAGGCCATTGCTAGTTTATATATTTCCATGTTTCCATGAAATTACACTTATCTATTAGAGTTATTGTTTGTTTATAGATTCTGCCGAGGAAGGGTGCTCTCAGCATCCGAAATGCATTGGGATTGAGTGACGTACGCCCATTACTCATGATTTTGTTATAAAGAAAGAAAATTCAAGTGAATAAATCAAGATTCATGACGCAATGAATTGATGAAACTCCGAACTATTGTTGGGTCATTTTTTTCACATGTATTATGTAAATGATGTTAGATAATGTGCAATTGGATTATGCACAATTAAAACAGAGGTTCATTTTGGTGGGATGCTTTACGAAGCTCAAGAGTAGTGCACACTCTGCCTAAGACTCTTAGTCATAGTAGTTCCTCTGAAATTTCTAAAAGTGGCATTTCAGCCTTGCAACTCAAAATCCTACTTTACCAAAAATTGTGACACTAAACTTGAAATGTCCATCTTTTCCCAATGGGAAATTACACTTCTAAAATCTAATAAGATTATCTCTAATGTTAACCTAAGGGAGAGATAGGCCTTGCAGTACTGAATATTGAATTTAAGAGTTTTTCACTACCTGGACGTATTGTTATGTTCCCTAATCTAGGCCCAAGTAGCACAGCAACCATTTGCCTACATCTGTCCTACCTTGTTCTGCATAACGGTTCTAGCAATGAAATGTTATCCAGTTATCAGTTATGTGCTGAATAAAATATCGATTTGTTTCCTTGAGAATTCCCCATCTATTATTAATAAGGATTCCTAGTACCATACATTAATCCTTTGAACATGACATACATAACAGGATTAGCATACTCTGTACAAAAGTCTTTACTATTCATCCTTGCGTGACAGGCCTGCTCTATATAATTGCAAATATTGATTTAGGCTCATTTACAAACTCATACTCACAACAAATCGATTGTGGTAGAACCCAGAGGCTAGATTTTTGGTGTAAAAGAACGTCACCTTTATTAGATAATGAGAGAAGTTTCCACACTGAAACCGAGGTCCTGCATGCTGGAGCATTCAACAAGTAGCAGGCTGACTTTCCCTGCCGGGTGTCCAACTCGAGACAAAGACAATGTCCTTCATTCTCTCCCATCAGGTACTGTTGTAAATGAATCTCGGACCCTAGTATAAATTTCCCAATTCATGCCCTTATATAGGTGTACTTTATCATTTCCTTATATAGGCATAGAAATCATTGCCATATTTGACCTAAACCATACAGCCCAAATACGGCATGTATACTTCCACTAAGCTCCAAGAATTAACAACGTTTTCTTGGAAAAACCCGCCTTCAGCAGCCCGCTGCTTGAATATTAAGTTCTCCTAGAACTCCCGGCGTTTTCCAAAAAATGAGCCTTTGAGTGACGTTATTAAGTCCAAACATGCGTTAAACTCGGCACCTTCAAAGTATAAATATACCTTGATTTGCCTAAACAAACACACGGTGGTTTGGAGCAGATTGACTACCTACTTGCCGGACGTCCTGCAGCAGCAAGTGCCGAAGGAAGCCGACCCTCCTGCAGACACACTGCGAGACTCTGTCATTTCTCTTGCCGAGAAATCGAGCTCCAGTGTTTTCCAGGCTACCCTTGCAGGTATCTGGGAAATCGAGTCCCGAGAACGAGATACAAGACCTCCTTCATTCTAGAACCAAAGGTACGGAGCGGATTAGACCTCTTAGAGAATTATTGGAATCAGATTCCTGGCAGAGAACTCCTAAAACTTAAACTACTCCTCTTATACTTCCTCCCTCATACAAGACATAGATTGGGTACACCGGGGTAGGCGTATTTAGAAGCACCAGTTGAGTACGTTTAGTCATCCTTTTATCACTGTAGGTATTTTATGTATTTTTTTATTATATGCATTGTACTTCTTAGTAAGCGTTACTATTGTAGCAGTTCATTTTCAATGCTTGAGAAAGAAGACTGTAAAATAAATACCTTTTTATTGAAAACGCCGTCTCTCTATTTTCTCAGCACCACTGGTGAAACTAAGCATGCACGATTGCCTGAGTGAAATAGTTATCTATTGTTTCCGCGACTCTAGAGGTTTGATTTCTTATTCTTGGGAAACAAAGTTGTCATGTTTTATGTGGTTGTCAGAAACTAATCCCTTCTTGTTTATTCAAGAAAGTTTCTTGTCACCTCTGAGCTAGCTGGCACTCACAATTAAATCTAATATAACCGGTAGAGACCTAGTAGATCTCAGTCCTATGTCTAAGCTACAGGATATATTATTCCAATGCGCAGAGCCTATTGGGAATATAGAAACTACACTACATGGTGCCCAACCTTTGGTAAGGCGATAATTTAACCCTAGATACTAGAGTAACTCAGTCGTGCTTTTCACACAGACCCCTCTTTCCCGTAAAAACTCCAATAGACGTCTGGAGTGGGTAAAAGGGCATAATATCCGCCAAAACTTAGTAGGACGAGAATCCTATGTATTAGTTTTTGGTTTATTCAACGTTGAAGGATATAGTGTTCCAAAATATTGTGCACCTAATCTTTGTTTCTTGGAATCTTGTTCTGCAAAACTTTCAGTAAATAAAAATGTCGGAGAGTGACTACGAAAGGGAGAGAGCTAGACTAGCAGCTCAAACCGTCTTAGATGACACAAATCTCCAACAAAATGACTCGGATGCTATATTCATCCCGGCAAATATAAGAAAAACCATAACTATAAAACTTATAGAAAATGGGGTATCATCAAGAGGTGATAAAGTTATATGTGTGATAGAGGCACATGAATATCGGCAGACAGAGGTATTCTATTCATGGATTACTTTTTCACAAGCGAATCCAGTAACAAGGGAGTTCCACTACTACAAAGTAGAGGAACCTCCAGCGGATTACGTTCCCTTCGAGGACGTAGAAATTCCACTAACTTACCAAGAGCATCAGCTCTGGTTTTCTGGCGCCCTAAAATATCAAAATCACATTACCAAGCTCGGTCCACTAGGTAGACCAGGAGCTACATGGATGGTACTAGCCAGCTATACACCACATCCTGACATTGAAGAAATGTCAGATAGCGAACTTTTAGCTCAGCTAAAACAATTTTAAACATACATAGCAATTGGTTCAATATGTAATGAGGACTTTAACAGTCCAACCAGCAATAAAAATTCCGCAACACACCCTGTACCAGGGGAACACAAACAAAATAAAACCACAGACTATACAGTCAGTCATTGGCAAGTTACCCGCCAAAAGGGAACAAATTCCGTTTTGGCTAGCACAAACAATTACTCAAATAGAGGCAGTATTTCCCGATTGTACACCTCATGAAAAACACAGAATTCTGACAAATCTATTTACCAATGGGGATTGCACCGCATGTGGAGGACTGACACTTGGGGTACAGTCTTTGCTTCAATCTACACAAAAACACATGGTATACTGTCCATGGCGGTAATACCAGACGTTCTGAGACAAATTCAGAATGAATATGGCCCAGAACCAGCCTTAAATCTAGGTATGAAATTACTGAAAGATTTCAAACAGGTCTCAGCTATATAAGTAGCTAACATTAGAGGTGAAGCCACATCCGTGGCAATCCGACAGTAGTTAAAAGAAACAGATATAGCAGACCAACCATTTGACCTTGCTAGAATGATTGAAAAATCATATGAAGAACTAGGTAGAGATAGTTTGGGTGGGAAACCAGTAAAGCCTGAATTAACAGAAAATCCTGAAAAGGTGTTTATTAAAAATAATCTCACTACTCCTAAAAAGAAGTGGAAGAACACTAAACAGACACCTTCTAGAGAGAAAACATTTCAGTCCAGAGGAAGGTCTCCACAAAGGAGAGTTAGGTCTCCTGAACAGGGAGGTAGGTCTCCCCAACGTGAACCCTCTGAAAAAAGATACAACCTTAAAAATAGGGATACTTTAAGAAAACCTGATAGATATCAAGATAATGACACACGTCCCTCTCGATCTTTTCAGACTTCCTCGCAGGAATCGGAAAGAAGAGGACGGTCAGAACACAAGGAAGAAAGCGTCAAGTCCAAAGACAAGGAACCTGTTCACCAAAGTAAAAAAGCTCAAATTTCCAAAAAGAAGGTAGCAAGAATAAAAGTCAGACATGCCGAGGATCTTGAGGACTCAACTCAAGAACAGGGGATTCTGAAGGATCATCTGGAGACAGTGGACTTGAATGAATGCATTCAGGTTGAAACTGCAGACACTAGGGTTAGTGTACCCCATAAGTTATATGAAGTAACACTCCGGATGGAGGGGGACATAACTAGAAAAATAAGAGCACTCTTTTGGGAGAAGCTCTCTAAGGGCTATGCCATTCTTCTAGCTGAACAAGACTGGCCACCTGAATTTGTCAGGGAGTGCCCACATGGCGAAGAGATAATTATGCCAGCCTTCTCTAATCACATTCCAATTCATAAAAAATATATATATGCCAGAAAATGGGCAGTAGCCCAAGCTTCAGCATTATATATAATCACGCAGGATGGGATGAGGATTCTCCTCACCATAAAATCCAGTTAAAAAACCAGCCCACTGCACAAAGGCAGTACCCAGTTAAGCAAGAGCTAAAAAACAGGTCAGGGAGATTTAAATCAACTTGTATACCAAGGGGTGATTGAAACATGCACCTGTCTATGAACAATCCTTTGTTTTCTGTATCCAAACCAGACAATTCATATCGTCTAGTATTGGATTACAGACACGTAAACTCTTGTTGCAAAACATTTGCAGTACAAAATTCACACAGTGCAGCACTGATGAATAACATTGTGTGCAAAAAATATAAAATGACATTAAATATTTGAAATGGATTTTTCTGTCAAAATATTGCACCAGAAAGCAGGCATTGGACCGCTTTCTCAATTTTGGGGACACAGCGACAATTTTGTCGTCTCCCCCAAGGATTCAAGAATAGCCCAGGGTTATTTTCAGCAAGAGTAACGGAGTTACTCCAAACGTATGATGATGAGGCATTATCTTATGTCGATGACATCTATCTTATAGATGACGACTTGGACAAGCACTTGAAAAGAGTGAACACCATTATGCTTGGGTTCGCTTCTGAGGGGTATAAATTCAATTTAAAAAAATCAAGAATTGCCCACCTCAATGTCATATTCTTGGGTATGAGTTGTCAAGTGAAGGCAAAAGCCTAGCAGAAAACTTTCTAGAGAAATGTGCGCTGCTCCAACCTCCAAAGAGGCTGAAAAACCTAGTCAATTCTTGGTTTCCTGAACTTACATTCTGAATTACGCAGAGAGGGTTAAACCTCTCTACGACTTAATCACACCTGATTTTAAACCAACACATTGGACTCAAACACACACAGAAATTTTGTGTTCAGTCCAAACAGACATGTTAGCAAAAACTAAACTAGACACGCGAAAACGTGCGCAACCTTGTAAACCGAATCATCCCAGGAAGATTCGGATTAACGTACCTAACCTTTAATGAAGGAGAAAATTTAGCAATAGCTTACAAATCACACTTGTACACACAAGCAGAAATGAAGTTCACTTCTACAGAGAAAATTCTGACAGCGGTTCAAACATCTGTAGCAAAAGAGAGCTCTCGCGCAGGGTAAACGCATAATGATCGTTACACCTGTACCTGCCTTAGAGGCAGTGAAAATAGCAAGCATTCCTAATTCTAAAGCTTTAAATCCAAGATGGATACAATGGGTTAACTCTCTTGCTGCAACAGACGTTCAATACTTTTTGACCCTAGTCTAAAGACACAAGAATTTCTCAATATGAACACGAATGTCCTCTGCCGACCGAAATTCTTCCTCTTGAACAATGTGGCTGTATAATATATACAGATGGATCAGCACAGCCCGCAATCTGGGGTAAACAAGCCTATAGTGCTGCGTGCGCCATTGTTAAAGGTCGCTGGCGCGAAGGCAAATTTAGACCTATGGTCACAAAAACTCAATCACTCAGAGACTGTACAGCTCAGCGAGCTGAACTACAGGCTTTCAAGATGGCGCTTGAAAATACCGATCGTAAATTCCCTACACTTATAGTGTGCGATTAATATTACTGCTTCCAATCTTACAATGAGTATCTGCAGAACTGGGTTCAAAACGGATTCAAAGACGCTAAAGGTGGCACAATCAAGCATAAGTTGCTTTGGGAACAAGTAGTAGTACTCGCCCCACTGCTTTTTATCCTATATATTAATGGGTTGAGCTCCACCTTGAGCAAGAACACTAAGGATGTGCCAATTATAAATGGTTCCCCCATTACTACCCTACTTTATGCGGATGACGCAGTACTAATTGGGCGCACCCCAAATGCTTTACGTTCGTTAATCACAGGGTTTGTTGCTTTTATGTCCGATCTGGGTTTAAATACCAATTTAAAAAAATCTTTTATCATGAATTGTGTACCTAAAAGGTATAACACTACCTCAATTAAATCAGGTGACAATGTTTTAAATTGCACTAGCACTTTCCCTTATCTAGGGTTACTATTCTCTAACACTGGCTGCCTACGCGAGAAATAAAATGGGCAAGTCAATCAACTCAATTTTATCTCTCCGTCAACCGAAACTGGCCGATGTTATTACCCCCCTGCTCAACATTTATCGCACCCAATGCCAACCAACTGGGACATATGGAGCAGAAGTGTGGGGGTACTGTAACAGCACGTCTCTGCAGTTGGAGGAAAATAGATTTTGTAGGAAGGTGCTGGGGGGAATTTCTTGTGCGCCCACATTTATTTGTCACCATGAACTCAGGTTGCCTTATATAGCTGATTTTATTAGGTCAAGGCCCGCGCTTTTTTTGGATAAAAATATGGACAAATCCAGCGGCATTCTTAACGCGCAGCATAATTTCAGATTGCCTATTGCACGAAAGATCCCACCATATACCTTGGCTAAATGCTGTCAAGAATAGCCTGTTGAGCGTGGGACATGGCTCTCTGTTCAGTTCTCCAAATACCATTGTCCTCGCCCACAAGAACAGTGTAAAACGGGCATTGTTTGACAAATATAAGGAGGAACGAATGAGATCTGAATTGACGAAACCAGCGAATATTAAATATTTTCCACTAACTGATTCAGGTAATAATAACCCACACAAGCCCTGTAGATACCTGTCAATCCCAATAGGAAGATGGAACCGGAGCCTTTTGTTCAGGTTCCGGGATGGAAGTATTGTCAATCTACTAAGTTTCCCCCTTGGTTATAACAAAAATTTAGAAGAGCTGGATTGCCCCTGCTCTGAAGGAGGGAAACAAAGTTTGTTGCATTATTTTCTTTTCTGTGGCCACTATAAATTGTATACCCGTCAATATCTAATGCCGATTTTCAGAAAATATAACCTAAGGGACTTTAATCTCGTACTGAGATTTTTACAAATGCTACCAACAGACGAGGTTATATACACTGTAAGTTGCTTTATAAAAGCCTGTGTGAAATCAAGGGCAAGTATGGAACATGTATAATGGCCACTGAATGCACATTGCACTTTAACTTCCTGATATAAATTGTACAGAGAATCAACTATATGTATGTCTGGATCTATACGATTACTGGGATTGGATAAACTGAAACCTATGACTACATTTGTTTAATGTCTTCCTATTTTTCTATTATGCACTTTATGCCATATATGTTGCTCACACCCAATTGGTATCTTGCTTTTAATTTTTATACATGTTTTTATGTGTTTTTAATGCTTAATTCTGTATGTACTTTTATGGATGTTTTAAATTCCGAATAAAGATCATTTGAATTGAATTGAATTGAAGTAGTTCTTTTACAGAAAGAACTACAAAAGACTCACGTGATTCATAGACTGAGTCATCAGCGTGATGGCGTTCACGTTGCAGGGAATTCATTGGCTGATGAAGCCGCAAAGGCAGCTATGCAAACGGCTTCCGTAGCTGCTATCACCCGTTCAAAAAAAAAAATAGACAGCGAAATAATGCAAGATGTCACTGCTTCAATCAATGACAGTGGTAAGACACTCCCGAAAGGCTTTTCAGTAAAGTGCTCATATATAACTGATGCAAACAATGTTCCTTTTGCTCGAATCCCTGGAGTGGGGATTAGGGCAACACCAAACATGGAACACAGGTTAGGACTAATCGTTGCAGCACATGAAGGGCTTGCTTCTGCACACGCAGGTGTTTCCGCCACGGTATCATTATTAAAAGAGAGATACTGGTGGCCATGCATGAGGAAACAAACTAGAGACTATGTACTGGAATGCGAAATCTGCCAGAAAATGAAAGTTTCTACAGTGAAACGTCCTGCGCAAACGCCCCTTCTGATTTCAGATAAAACACTAGCATGTGTTTATCTGGACCACTGTGGTCCCTAAACACGGGATGGCAACTATAAATATATCATGGTCACAGTGGATTCCTGCACAAGATTTATTTGGTTATGGCCCCAGCGCTTGGCTGATGCCAGAACTGTTATAAAGGATCTGCGAGTCTTTATCGGCACATACACAATCAGCACGCTACATTCTGATCATGGTCCTGCGTTTAGTTCCCGAGCTTACAAGGAGGCCATGGTTAGTTTGGGCGTTGCATTGCAGTACTCTAGTCCCTTCCATCCTGAGGGTAATGTGGTAGTGAAAGAAAAAAATGTGACATAAAGCAATCCATAACAGCAAAGGTAGTAGGTTCGGTGATCGGTGGGTCAAACATCTAATAAGTGTGCAACGTAGTCTTAACAACCTGCCAAGAAATTCTCTGGGGGGAATCACTCCTTATGAGCTACTATTTGGTACAAGAATGATTATAGAGGATCTCGATTGTCAGACTTCAGTGGTTAAACAGAAACTCTTTTATATCAAAGATCGTTTGGCTGTCTTACAGGACTTGAATGAAACAAGAAGAAGTCTGAGTAACACAACACAAAAGCCAACAGCCACTGAAGATAAACCACCTGTCCCAGCAAGACCTGTCTGGATTGATCTAGTCAGGGAAAAGATAGCGGTCAAGAAGGAATTTGGGCCTTCTTACAGAAAAGCGGTACCTGTCTTGAGAATACAAGGAACGAGATCAGTAGTACTACCGCCCCTTGCTGGTAAAAAGGAGAACAGAGTCGTGTCCATCGACCTGGTAAAACCACAACATGTGGCCAATAATAAATAGTAGGCCAAGTGGACGCACAAGATGTAGCAGACAGCCAAATCGTGCTACAATCCAAGAGGTTCAAACTGAAAGACTTATCACCTTTGATAAACCTGCAGTAAGAAAAGAAGGACTATGCAATAAAGCAATGGAACTCGTCCTTCTAGAAACCCAAATACCTGTTCGACCAGAAACACCAGTCTACAATTATGTAGCACCTGAATACACTAACATGACAAAGGAGAAATCAGTTCCAGCGATTTCAACAAACCCTGATGCCATTCAAACAATTGACAGAACTGCATCTGGATATTTCATCAACTTTGATAACTTTTCTGAGGATCCAAGTGAACCTGAAGATACAACAACAAAGAAAACTCTCAAAGAAAAAACGACAGAACTTTTTCATGAACTTGAAAAAATATATCTGGTTTCACCATGGACTGAATTTTGGATTGGTTTAGGTGCATTTTTGATAAAAAAAATTGAAAGCTGAAGTCGCCGCAGGTTCAAACGGACTGCCAAATGCCCTTTTCAAACGAGAACCTGAAGTTTGGGCTAAATACCTCACACCCCTTTTTAACCAATTATTTTGTGACAACAAGATGCCACGGTCTTGGAGCGGTAATCTTCTTCACCCAATCTATAAGAATGGCAGCAGAACAGAACCTGGGAACTACAGGCTGATTGCCCTTATCGATGTAGAGGCTAAACTCTTTGCCTCGTGTATTTTATGACATTTACAGGAGTGGGCAGAGGAAAATAATATTATCCCAAAATTTCAAACGGGCTTCAGACAAGGCATGGGTACCTTCTCAAACCTATCAGCATTGACGATCTTGACGGAAAAAGCAGAAAGGAAAAAGGGAGTACTATTGGCTTGTTACATCGACTTGAAATCTGCTTTTGATAGAGTGCCACGCGATCGCCTGTGGAAGAAACTGCAAGCATGGGGACTCTCACATATACTGACAGACGCAATAACATCGTTATACAGTGAAATATGGGCCACCTTAAAGCTAGGAGACGGAAGAAGAATATCGTCAAAAATAAACATAACCAACGGACTAAAACAAGGCTGTGTACTCTCACCATGTTTATTCAACTTATTTTTAGCAGACCTAAATAACCACCTGCTACAAGTAAATGGCCATCCGCCATAATTGGCAAATGAGCCAATCCAATTTCTGTAATACGCAGACGACATCGTGGTGGGGAGCCAAACCCCGAAAGTGCTGAAAAGGGCCATAAACAAACTAACCGACTACCTGGATTCACAAGGTCTGGAATTAAATAAATAAAAAACCAACGTGGTAAGACTTGCGGGCCAGAGACCAGAAAAATACAAATGGTATGCAAAGAACTCACAAATAGTGGAAATATGTTCATATAAATACTTGGGTATCAAATTGACAAGAAATTTGTCCTGGGTGGATCAGAAAAGGGAGATTACAGCAAAATCCCAATCATTTACCTTTGCCTATAAACAGCTTTATACGAAATTGGAATGCCCTTCACATGGGCACCTCCTAAAAAACATGACAGCACAATTGCTCCCAACCTTATCCTACTGATTGGAAATATGGAACGGCCAAGAAATCAACATCTTAAATAAACTACAAATTAAAAGTTTATAAAGCAGTATTTAACATCTTTAAAGGTTCCTCGCCAGCACAAATACGTTTGGAATTTGGACTCCAGAACCAAGAATATCAAAGGAAAGCAATTTTTGCAAAACTATGCTGGAAACTCAGAGCAGCGGAAATGGGAACATTGAACAATCTATGCTGGACAGAAATAAAACTACAATATGATCAAAGAAACCCAAACACTTGGGGCGACCATCTGCGTATTGCCCTGGAGGAACTAGAGATCGAAGAAGCATGGAATAGCAAGTTGGAAAGGTCATCATTCAACAAAGTGTGTAACACCAGGGCAAAGCCATTACCCTTTGTGGAAGATAAAAGGAGATTGGCCAAACGCCGTCACGCATGGGTGGTAATAAATTCATACATAAGCCTAAAACCACAACCCTACCTAGCAGCCCACTTCCGACTATCACTAAAAAGGAGGTCATGGCATTTAGATTTGGCGATCACTGCTCGAAGGACTTGGGTCCAACCTCGAAAAATAAACAGCAAACAAAGACATGTCGTTTATGTGGGTACCATACAGAAACTTTATGCCACCTTATGTGCGTCTGTGAATCAGTAAAAGTAGAAAGAAGGAACTTGTTGAAAACAGCCTTAATGGACTTAAATGTTCGTACTTGTAGACACGCGGTAACAAGTTGGATGGGCGCCTCATCAAATATATTAATATGTCGGGGGTAAAATTTATGATACTAGTAGAAAACTTACTCATGAAAGCTGGAAAAGATTAAATGCCTGGGGCCAGAAAAGGACCTTTTTACAGAAATTGTAAATATTTTAAAGTAGACTGAAAATACGCTTCGCTTTTAACTTTTCATGTAATAGATTGTGCTTTTTTTTATATGCTTTATTGTTATGAAAAACCAAATAAAGTTATCTTTGACTGACAAACCCCGATGCCATTCAAACACTTGACAGAACTGCATCTGGATATCTCATCAACTTTCATAACTTTTCTGAGGATCCAAGTGAACCTGAAGATACAAAAACAAAGAAAACTCTCAAAGAAAAAATGACAGAACTTTTTCATGAACATGAAAAAATATATCTGGTTTTACCATGGACTGAATTTTGGATTGGTTTAGGTGCATTTTTCCTCCAGCTCTGGCTAATATTGGTTTTAAGCCTGGGACAAATGATAGATGGAAAACACAGTACAATGGACACAGCAAGTCAGAAAATCAACGTAGTCCTAAAACCGCACAAATCATCACATGTTGAATAAAGAGAACTGTCATCAGTAAACATCACAGCCATCCCAATACCAGGTGGTATAGCATGGGATAGAACTGAGTATGAGATCTATGGCCCGGTAGAGATGCTGAGGATTCCACATCAATTCAAGGTTTCTTTGAATGACTTTGTAACACCCAGCACATTCTCTGATGATTGGGACTTTGAGACAATTAATAATATGATGTCAGATTCAGAACTGTCTGCGAAATATACTGAACATGACTATTTAGAAGGGTCATCAGACAATGAACAAATGTATTGTTTTAATCATTATGGTCATCACTATTTGCACAAATCTGCAAGCCCTAGAAATGTTTTTATGAATAATCAATGGGAACATTGTCCAACACCACCAAAAGGCAGCTCTAAAACATTTTATGAAAAGTTTCCTTACTTCTCAGAGTTTAATGTTACAGATCCAGAAACGTTTTATTTCAAAAATGTAAATAAGACAGGATTAAAAACAATGTTGACCAATACCAAACAAATTTATTCTGCAAACTTTTATGCTAAGTTGGCCACATTGGGTTACGACTTCTGGAAAGACAACATCGAGACAAAAACTGTCTGGGGCACAAAAGAATGGCAGATGCAAGGTTTGGAAGCTTTATTCAGAGCCTGCATTATACCTGAACAAATAAGGTTTTTAAATGACACTGTGCATCAAACATTTTGTCTTGGCATAGCAAAAATAAAAGATCTAAATAAACCGTCTATACCAAAGCCCATACCTGAAAATAACAAAACCACAGAAGGGGAAATTGACGTACAATATTTTTCAAATTGAACAGAACTAGTCCTAATTGGAAAAAATGGTTAATCTGGCCCACAGACACCAATAACTGTCAAGAAAGATTCCTGAACAAAACACGGGGTTTAATTCTTAACAGGCCAGATCCAAGATACTCCCAGAGACAATATCCAGGGATAGTAACAACATATAGTGTAGCAAAACTATGCCTTGAATGGCTGAAAACGTCTACACTTCCAGAAATTAAACAACACTTGACTTTACTTAAAGAAAGCAATGATTTGCGAGATTTCTTATTGGGAGCTCGCAAACCACGGCAAAAACTTTTCATATACACCGGTATATATGCTGCGTACAACGAAGCTTGGAAAATAACACAATTAGAAACTGCAGAAAGAATACAAGAAATTGATCGTATTAACTTGGAGAAAGCTCTCTCTGTAGTGGACAATGGCTTAACTACTCTGTCCTCCAGAATACAATCAATGGACAGTATTGTATCCTCTGCAATTGACATAATGGAACAAGACTTGCTAATGTTACAACATGGCCAGTCTCAATTACGTTCTATAATGCAGCTAGGCTGGACATTGCAAAATCTGCGTTCAGGCTACGGGCCATGGAGGCTTATCAACACAACGTCATTGTTTACTGGGTTTAACCTTACAGATAAACAAATCTCTTTGGCACAAATAGGAGCAGACTATACGGTGCTGAGCATTGAAAAACTGGAAAGATTACTATTGACAGTTTCTGAGAAACCTGTAATAGAATGGATAATTCATGGCACGATCATGATTCCAGTGACGATTTTCCAATTTCAGTATAGTCTACAGCATATACCAGAAGGCCTGTATGAAAGGTTGGGTAAAGAATACATTAAGTCAACATGGACTTTACCATATACACACAAATTTTGGAATAAGGGGAAAGAAGTATTTCTTAGTGGGGAAAAATTGAAAAAATTCACTAAGTGGTACACTTCTGTGCCAGGGTATTAATTTACACGGAGCCTGCGATGGTTCTGCGAATAACCTTTCATGCCACCTGCACGATAATCCCTCCACACTGATAGAACCTGTTTTCAGGCAGCTATCCAATGGCGGTTACATTATGTTGAATGATCACAGCTGCTGTGGAATGGTGCCAGCAAAAGTTTATCTAGTTAGTGTGTCATCCATGGTCACTTGTTGTATGCAAGTATTGTATCCAACTCGCAAGTCAGACAGTAAGACGGCAATATGGCCTTCACTGGATAGCTCTTCAATACGAATTGATACTTTAAGCAAACTAAAGTCTATTCTTTTGCAGAAATCTGTGCCACTGACATCAAAAGAAACATATGATCTGCAAGTTGCAAGTACATCTGCAGAGATACATACATTATTATCAACAAACTGCCCGGTACATTTCACAGAAATGTTAAGTTAAATCTTAAACATGTCTGATACCAGTGGCATCGCACATGTATTTAAGACGATTTTTTCAGCACTGTTCGCACCATTTGAAGCATTTTTCCAAATTTCGTGCACTCTGTGTTCGGCGGCCTGCCTCTCATCTTGGGACTCATAGCAGGAATACTATTTTTATTTCTTCTGCTCCGATATGGCAAGTCCAGTAACCGGCGATACCCAGAACCTCATGGAACAAACGGTCCGTGGCCAGAGGTATCGTGAGAGAATAACACAGATTCTCGGCTTGGCTCGTTTAAGAGATCTGAATACGACATGGATTCTCTTGTTCAGACCAATCTGGCAAGATTGCATCTTACCTGTTCTACAATGCCTGCTTTGCGGAGAGGAATGCGTGTTAGACATTTGTCTTATACTTCCATCAGTCCTGCCATCGGATGTTGACGCCTTGCTAGGTCCGATAACGACTCATGCATTCTGCTGTCCCCAACGGCTACAAATCCTGATGACGGCATTCATTGAGATCTCACCAGTAAGTCTAACTGAGGGTGAGGTACGGGTACGAGAAACACCAGGCACACAGGTACCATCTGATTTGACCATTGCTAACCCGGCAACAAGCGCTGACAGCAATGCTTCTCATCTATGCACATTTGGTCTGCTAGATCAAGTGGTTCCACTTTCACCTACTGTGGTAGACAATTTCTTTGCCAGCCTAGACGACCTGATGTTTTCTCCTGACACCGAGAATAACTTTTGAATCATGCACACAGTGAAATTCAGCCTTAATTTTTTTTAAACAAAGACTTCTAACATTTGGAACTCTACAAATTGAATTTTTTCTCTCTTTCCAAAACATTGAACTTTTTGGCACAGACTAATCTGCTTAAAGTTGAACTATTCCTAAAGAACAAGAAATTCAAGTCATTTTTTGAAGACTGACTAAAAGAACTATTTGGGTTTGTCCCTATTAATAGAAAGATTGCCATTACATGTTATGTTATGAAATGATCTCGACTTTTCTTCTGTATTTAAGAGACGTTTTCATAAATGTTATCTCATGATTCTTTTCAAATTGCATAAATTAGACTAAAAACTGTATGCTTAGAAATTCTTCCCTTAAGTATATTGTTTTTTTTTGGTCCTCATCTCACCTTTCAAGCCTCTGCGGGTCTTACGAAGCCGTTCTTGCGATCTGTTTCCCTTCCGGCTTACCGCACTCGCTTGGGTCGTCCGACCGATCCCTTTTTGTGAGGGGACTTGGTGTAATCATTAGACCAATTATATTAATCTTGAATTTTTGCCCCAACTCACAAAAGTATGCCAGATGTTTAATGGCTTATCTTCTGCGCTCTCATAATCCAGACGGGCCATGGCGAATAAGGCCTTGAGCCAATCCTCCCTTTTCGGTGGTAGGGGATCTTTCCTCTTCTTACAGATTTTCCTCCGGGCCAGCAATACCAAGTAAATTAATAAACTTCTGTTTTTATGAGAGAGGGTCTGACTGAATCGGCTATCATCTCCAAAAAATACCAGTGGCATGTTGATATCTATATTGGTGTTAAAAATATCTTGAATAGTGTCGCCCACCTCTGTCCAAAATGTTGCCAGTTCTGGACACTCTAAGAAGACTTGTAGGTCATTAGCTTGGGGTAGCAGACATCTTGGGCATTTGGGGGGTGGCTCTGGGGCAAACTTGGCAATCTTCGCGGGAGTATAGTAAAGTCTGTTGATGACGAAGAAGTGGATTTTTTTCAAACAGGCAGGTTTGACATATTTATACAAGACATTTAATGAGGGCTCATATAAGGACTCTATTGATGACCCAAGGGGGTTTGAGTCCACACCACCGCTAAAGGGGGGACCTCAAGATCTTCAACTTCCATCAAGTTGTTATACAAGACTGAGATTGCCTTCTTAATTGGGAGGGTGGATTGCCGCAGCCCTTCAATCGCCCCATTCCCACTAACTTCCCCCTTTTCTGCGTCATACCATGACACCAACTGTAGGTATTTGAATCTAGAGAACCCTGGCCCAATCTTTGCTCTTAGGTATTCCCATGGGTGTATCCCCCCCAGAGTCTACTAACTCGGCCCAAGTAGTGATGCCCGCCCCTCTTATAGGCAACGCCAAACTGTCTCTGAGGCATCCCGGTGTTCACAGTGCATCCCAAACAGGGGCATTGTCAGAATAAAATCCTATGCCCCAGCTACATCTAAGCCTATACCATAGCTCCAAGGCCGCCCTCAAAACATTCAGACGTACCCGCTTAAAACATTTTGGAGATCCAAATTTATATAAAAATGCCTCTCCGCCTCCTCCTCCTTCCACTCTCGCCATTTCTCCTAACAGCCTGCCCCAAGCTGACTCCTCTGGCTCCGGATGCTTTTAAACTGGAATGCTGCTGCATATAGCCTAACATCAGATAGGGCTAGCCCGCCTTTCTTTAATCTGCGTCTGAGTTTTTTCCATGCCAATCGGACCCCTTTATCTCCCCACACAAAGGTCCCAATCTTGTTCTGCACCTTACTTAGGCTTTTTTGTGAAGGTTAATGGTATAGAGGAAAATAAGTAAGACAGCTTAGGAAGAATGACCATCTTTACCAAATTGGTTTTTCCATAAATGGTTAAGGGAAGGTTCCTCCATCTACTGAAGAGGCTTTCTATTTCTTTAATGACTCTGTTGAGATTAATCTGAGGTATTTTTTCCAAATCCTTAACAATATAGATCCCCAGATATCTCAGCTGTGCGCTGACCCTTCCTGTCCACTCCTAGTTCCAGCACATCACCTCTGTCTTTGTTTTATTAACTAAATACCCAGATAGGGATCCAAATTTCCCCATAAGCTCCTCTACCCTCGGAACCACCGCCTCAGGGTCACTCGTGTACAGTATTAGATCATCGGCATAGAGGGCTATTTTAGAACTATATCGTTCAGATCTGAAGGGATGAATTAAATCGTCCAATCTCATCACCTGTGCCAGTGGTTCCATATATATATTAAACAAAAGGGGCGAGATAGGACAGCCCTGCCTGGTCACTCTCTGGATATTGAAGCTCGATGTTAGAAGCCCATTTAGAAGGATTTGGGCGGAGGCACCCTGGTAACAGTTCTGCAAGGTTTGGATAAAGATGGAACTGAACCTCATTGCCTTCAGAACCTCCCAAAGGTACACCCAACAGACTCTATCAAAAGTCTTGGTTGCATCTAAAGAGACTACGGCTAAGGGTTCAGTCCTCTGAATGGCCAGATCTATATTGCCAATTAATAGCTGCGTCTGCTCCTGAATATGTCTTCCTGCAACAAATCCTTTCTGATCCGAGTGTATCAACTTCAGGATCAATTTTGCCAATCTCCCTGCCAATAAGCCCATAAAGATCTGGACAGCCATCACCACCAAAGACACACTGAAGACAATGAAGTCAATCCACTCAGGGGCCCCCACGGACCCCTGCCCCCACCACATCTTCAACAGAGCCGCTGACATCATCGCACCCAAGCTCTGCCACACCATCAACCGCTCCCTGGCGACTGCCTCGTTCCCCGACGACTGGAAACACGCTGAGGTAAACCCCCTTCTGAAGAAACCCTCAGCGGACCCCACCGACCTCAAAAACTACAGACCCATTTCCCTACTACCTTTCCCAGCGAAAGTCATCGAGAAAGCCATCAACAGCCAACTCACCACATTCATTGAAGAACACAACATCCTCGACTCCTCCCAATCCGGCTTAAGAAAAAAACACAGTACGGAAACCGCCCTCCTCGCCGCAACAGACGACATCCGCACCCTACTGGACAAAGGAGAAACAGTAGCCCTCATCCTCCTAGACCTATCAGCGGCGTTCGACACAGTCTCCCACTGCACCCTAATACGCAGACTCTACGACGCAGGAATCCAGGACAAGGCCCTCGACTGGATCTGCTCCTTTCTCTCCGGCAGGACGCAATGGGTCAGACTCCCCCCCCTTTCCTCTCAGACCCCACACCTACCACCTGCGGAGTCCCGCAGGGCTCCTCCCTCAGCCCGACGCTCTTCAATGTCTGCATGGCTCCACTTGCCCCCATCGTCAGAACCTACGGACTCAACATCGTGTCATACGCAGACGACACCCAGCTCATCCTCTCGCTATCCAATGAGCCCAACACCGCCAGACGCAACTTTCGAGAAGGCATGGAAGCCGTCGCCAAATGGATGAAAAACAGCTGCCTACAACTAAACACCAACAAAACAGAAGTACTCATCATGGGCCCAAACCCCAACGCCTGGAGTGACACCTGGTCCCACCGCCCTCGGAAACCCGCCAACCCCCACAGACCATGCACGCAACCTGGGCTTCATCCTGGACTCCGAGCTCAAAATGGACCGCCAGATCAACTCTGTCTCATCTTCCTGCTTCCACACCCTCCGCCTCCTTCGTAAGACCTTCAAATGGATCCCCCTCGAACACCAAAAGACAGTCACTCACGCCCTAGTCACCAGCAGACTAGACTACGGCAACGCACTCATGCCGGAATAAACAAAAACCTCATCCGCAAGCTACAGAACATCCAGAACGCCGCCGTAAGACTGGTCCTCAACCTGCCAAAACACTGCCACATCTCCCAGCACCTGCGCCCACTCCACTGGCTCCCTATCGAAGCTAGAGTCACCTTCAAGATGCTCACCCACGCTCACAAGGCCCTCCACGGCACCGGACCAGCATACCTAAACATCCGGCTCAAATTCCACGCACCCCAAAGGACCCTACGATCAGCCCAGCTCTCCTACGCCGAGGCCCCCCGCACCAGAAAGACCAGATCGGGAGGCCGCTCCTTCTCCTTCCTCGCGGCCAAAGCATGGAACGCCCTTCCGCTCCACCTCAGACAGACAACATCGCTCCCCATCTTAGCAAGAAACCTGAAAACCTGGCTCTTCGACAGACCCCCCTCCTTGATGGAATGGAACCTGCACCCCCCCCCCACCCCTAGCGCCTTGAGACCCTTACTAGGGAGTAGTTGCGCTTTAACAAACTCCTGATTGATTGATTGATTGATTGATTGATAATTGGCATTCAGCAGTGAGATTGGACATTAGGAGTCCGCCTTTTTAGGGTCAAAACGATTGTTGCCTCCTTCCAAGACTTGGGCACCCTTCCGGTTGGACAGTAGACGGAGTTAAAGGTAACTCCCATTGCAGTTATCAACTCCTCTGTGAGGAGTTTATGAATTTCACTCTGAAGTGAGTCCGAGCCTGCAGCTTTTTTATTCTTGGATTTTTTTATTTGATTGGCTATCTCCTCTAAAGTAAAGGGAGCATCTAATTCATTCCTACTTTCTCCCGACAGGAAGGGGAGATGTTTATTACTCAATAATGACTGAATAGCAGTCGGTATAGGTGCAAGATTCTCTCTATACAGTTCTGAAAAAAGGGAAAGAAGACAGGACTGCATATCCTCGATCTTACTTGAAGTTTCCCTGTTAATATTGATGATCAGCTCTTTTATGTCATTCCTGGCGCGATCAGTTCTCGCTTTCCAGGCCAAGAGAGCACCTGCTTTCTCCCCATATTCAAAATTCTGCATCTTTCTGGTGTCCCACTGTGCTCTGCATTTGGCATCTAACTTCCCTCTATATTCTGATCATGCCTCATCTAAATCCGCTCCAACTCCCTATTACTTAGTCCATTTCTTTCTTTCTCCAGTTTGTTTATCTTCCCCTCTGTACTCTTTAATGCCTCGGCCTCATTCCTATTCTTAAAACAAATAATTCCCCGGAGTTCCCCCTTAGCCAAGCCTTATATGCATTCCATATAACATCCAATGTCGTAGAGCCCATATTCAATGAAAAAAATTCCAGAGAGGAAGCCTGCACTACCTCAATGACCTCAGGATCAAGAAGCTTGGCCCTATTCAGAGTCCATCCCAGCGGCTGCCACTGCAACTCTGTGCTCTGATATATGAATTGTAAAGGTGCGTGATCGGAAAGGTGGCTCGGCAAAACTGAAATCCCCCTAGGTTATCGGATGACAGTCTATCTGAGAAGACAGAGTCGATCCTTGAGGAGTGACTGTTTTTTGCTATAGAATCTAAAACCCTGTTGGTCACCTCTTTGGGCCCTCCATAGATCGGTCAGATCCATATTGTGCATCATATTCAATAACGCTCAACGTATCTTTACTGCTCCTACATAATGGCTCAAATTGGATCTGTCTTTTAACGGATCCAACAAAACATTGAAGTAGCCCCCGGTAACATAGGGTGGTGGTTCCAATATCAATACTGACTGTAATTTGTATATGTACGTCGGATCGTCCATGTTGGGGCCATAGAAAGTGGCACATGTTAAATCTACATTCTCAAATGCTAATTGAGATACCAACCACCTTCCAGTGGAATCCGATTGTTTTTTTTTTATAGCACAGGGAGCTCCTTGTTTAATTGAGATTGCAACCCCTCTACTTTGAGATATCTGATGTGATGCACTGAAGCTTTTAACCCAGGGAACCTTGGAGAAAATTGTACTACTTTCCTCAAAACTCAAATGGGTCTCTTGCAACATACAGACTTGGGCAGTTGAAAGCTCTAAATATTTAAAGATTAGCCTCTGTCTCTGGGGGCACCTTAACCCATTGACATTCCAAGAGATAAAGATGGCCTCTCTATCCCTCAGGCCCTGGCTTCCTACCATTCCCTTGTTCTACCTGCAAAGACTGACACCCCTGCATGGCGTGATATTTCGTGCCTAAGGTTGAGATGAGGTTGATTATTTTGCTTATTTTTTCCCACTGCTCCCCACCCTTGTGCCCCCCTGCCCATGAGGAACCCTCCCTTCTAATAGGCGAAAGCCTATTTAGCCCTCACCCCCCTGTGGAATGATATAAAAGTTTTCGAATTTAACTAAATTCCTGCTGGATGCATAGCATACGGTGCAAAAGTCCCCCTGGATCTACTTCCCTCCCCGCCCGTCTCTGATCTTTACTATGAGAGCATCTGCCTCCTCTCCAGTTTTAATTTGGTACATGTGATTATTCCACATCACCCGTAGCAATGCTGGAAACTTCAACTGAGCCTTGGTCCCAATACTGTTCAGTTCCTCCAACCTTTTCCCCAGCTCCAACTGTCTCATTGCTGTTGTATGTGAGATATCGGATCTTATTTGGAAAGTGAAAGGATTAGAGCTATTGAAAAGTATGGAGCCTTCTTTCAAAGCGGAAGACAAAATCTGCTCCTTCACAGAGTATGTTAAAAAATTAACTAAGATCTTCCTTGTTTTCTGTTTCGCGGGGTTCCTTCTAAAAGGATCACGATGCACCTTCTGAATATCATGTACAAGGTCTACTTCTGGCAAATCTTTTAGCACTGTACCCTTCATTAGAGATATTACAAATCCATTGATGTCAGCCCCCGCAAAAGCTTCCGGAACATTCAAGAGTCTCAAGTTGTTTTGGCGCTAATGGTTTTCTAAGCGCTCAAGATCTTCTTTTAGTTCTTTGTTCTGGGAAGACAACTTGATTACCTCCACTTCAGTAGCACGCACGGATTCCTTAATTTTAGGGATTTCCATCTCAATTGCCTCAGTTCTTAAAGTGACCTCATCCAGTCTCCTAGCTAGCACTTCGCATGATGCTTGAATTGCTGCCTGATTGGCCTCAGAAGTTAAAAATCTATTAGTCATTTCCGCTTGGTTGGCCTTAGACACCGTAAATCTGCTGGTGATTTCATGCTTCATAGCAAGAAGTGTATTGGCCAGGGAGCGTGAGGTTGTACCGGATTTATCTGCTATGTCCTCCGTGTCCGCATTCTCAGTGGAAGCAGAGTGATGCGCTTGATCTAGTTGTGCTGCGTTTGGAGCGTTGATAGCTTTTGTTGATTCCATAGGGATATTTTCTGTTTCATCTGCCCCTAGTGCTGAATATCTATTTGACAGGCTAACTGCTGGATGCATCGTGACCTCCTCGAATCGGATGGCTTGTCTGAGCTCCCTTCTTTAACAAGATTCGACATAGTAAGGGCCCCCAACGAACCCCCCTTTATTGGTGTTCCTTTAGCGTTTACTATAGCAGTAGACTGGGTAGACTGGGGAGAGCAGGTGGTAGTGGTAGTGGTGGACATAACTTTATAAAAGGTTTTGAGTGAAGGGGTTACTTTTATTTTAGGGGTAGCCCCCTTTGTACCTTTACTTTTGCCCTTACTTTTAACACTTTTAACACTTATGTACTCATCAGAGGTATTCCCCTTAGCTTTGCCCAGTTTTACGCGAGCCCTTTCTTCAGAAACTGGAGGCAAATGCGCACAATGTAGACAGGCTTCCCTTTAGCTGGATCAAAAACTGCCTTGGCGCATAGTGCGTATCTGTTTATTTTAAAATCAGTGCTCTTTTCTTAGCCACCTTGGCTACCAGGGATAACCACACTGCCTATACTAGCATCACCACCAAGTGCTCCTTCTATATCCATGCACCTAGTTGGTGCTCTGATAGACTTTACCTCTTTTCCTTGTGGCAGATTTAAACCTCCATAGTCAAAAACCTGTACACAGCAATGAAATCGCGCCCTTTCTCCTGTTTACCAGGGCTGATGTCCTCGCTGTCCCCACTGGGTGGAAAGAGTAAAAATTGCTGACTCCCTACCTTGATAGCGGTATCCGCTTCACCACTCACTCTGTTCTCATTCTCGCCCGAGGCAACAGCCCCCTCACCAGCTCAATTCTACCGACACCCCCGCTGGCTCTCCCTCCTATGACCCATAACAGAAGTAAAGAGGAATCGCGCTCTTCCGCGTTCGAGCCGCCTCCTCCTAGCGCCAGCGTCGATCCCAGCAAATGCGGTCCTGCTCACTCTTCTCGCCGCCCACGCCAAAGATCTGCGGGGTGCCAGGAAAAGCCCGTACCAACTCCGGGGGAATGCCCAGCAAGGATTTCGAGGTATTCTCGAAACGGGGGGGGGGGGGCTAAAAAGAAAGCACAGGTTTGTGCTTTTAGTATAAAGTAACTAGCGAAACTGGCAGAAAATCATTGTTCCACAGGGGAGCTGGGCCGTTTAGCTGGCGGCCACCATGTTCCTCCTCCCTCTTCCCTGAAGTATATTGTGTACTGTAGAAATGCTAAAAATACTTTTTTCTGCATACCCAGTTCGAATGCATTTTATGTATGGGGGGGATTTTAAACACTAGCTTTAGATATATTCAGTGCTTGCTCGGTTAGCTATATTGAACTTAAAATCGTGGAGTGGGTGTTGTAAATGAATCTCGGACCCTAGTATAAATTTCCCGATTCGTGCCCTTATATAGGTATACTTTATCATTTCCTTAAATAGGAAATGAAATCATTACCATATTTGCCCTAAACCATACAGCCCAAATAGGGCATGGATACTTCCACTAAGCTCCAAGAATTAACAACGTTTTCTTGGAAAACCCCGCCTTCAGCAGCCCGGGACTTCCCCCTGCTTGAATATTAAGTTCTCCTAGAACTCCCGGCGTTTTCCAAGAAATGAGCCTTTGAGTGACGCTATTAAGTCCAAACACGATTCAGAAAAGGGGGTGGTGATGAACAGAGTGTCTGAATTGAGCAGAGCACTCTTACCCAGTCCAAAGATCAGGGCTTGATCCATCACCGTTATTTATCTCACTGCCCCATCCCAGCTCAGAACCTGGCTATATGCAAATCAGTCTGTCCCTGGCCCAGTGCATCATGGGAAGAGGGCAGACTAAACTACCAAGCCAATTCTTCACCAGAAAGGAAACAAGCTACCGGGGACCGGTTTCTGGCATTTCAGCCGTCTTCGGCCCGGCTTGCTTGAATCCTGATGGAGCAGTGAGAAAGGGACTCATGTCTGAGTATACCCTGCCACACCTATAGTGGCCAAAATCGATTCAGAAAAGGGGGTGGTGATGAACAGAGTGTCTGAATTGAGCAGAGCACTCTTACCCAGTCCAAAGATCAGGGCTTGATCCATCACCGTTATTTATCTCACTGCCCCATCCCAGCTCAGAACCTGGCTATATGCAAATCAGTCTGTCCCTGGCGCAGTGCATCATGGGAACAGGGCAGACTAAACTACCAAGCCAATTCTTCACCAGAAAGGAAACAAGCTACCGGGGACCGGTTTCTGGCATTTCAGCCGTCTTCGGCCCGGCTTGCTTGAATCCTGATGGAGCAGTGAGAAAGGGACTCATGTCTGAGTATACCCTGCCACACCTATAGTGGCCAAAATCGATTCAGAAAAGGGGGTGGTGATGAACAGAGTGTCTGAATTGAGCAGAGCACTCTTACCCAGTCCAAAGATCAGGGCTTGATCCATCACCGTTATTTATCTCACTGCCCCATCCCAGCTCAGAACCTGGCTATATGCAAATCAGTCTGTCCCTGGCCCAGTGCATCATGGGAACAGGGCAGACTAAACTACCAAGCCAATTCTTCACCAGAAAGGAAACAAGCTACCGGGGACCGGTTTCTGGCATTTCAGCCGTCTTCGGCCCGGCTTGCTTGAATCCTGATGGAGCAGTGAGAAAGGGACTCATGTCTGAGTATACCCTGCCACACCTATAGTGGCCAAAATCGATTCAGAAAAGGGGGTGGTGATGAACAGAGTGTCTGAATTGAGCAGAGCACTCTTACCCAGTCCAAAGATCAGGGCTTGATCCATCACCGTTATTTATCTCACTGCCCCATCCCAGCTCAGAACCTGGCTATATGCAAATCAGTCTGTCCCTGGCCCAGTGCATCATGGGAACAGGGCAGACTAAACTACCAAGCCAATTCTTCACCAGAAAGGAAACAAGGTACCGGGGACCGGTTTCTGGCATTTCAGCCGTCTTCGGCCCGGCTTGCTTGAATCCTGATGGAGCAGTGAGAAAGGGACTCATGTCTGAGTATACCCTGCCACACCTGTAGTGGCCAAAATCGATTCAGAAAAGGGGGTGGTGATGAACAGAGTGTCTGAATTGAGCAGAGCACTCTTACCCAGTCCAAAGATCAGGGCTTGATCCATCACCGTTATTTATCTCACTGCCCCATCCCAGCTCAGAACCTGGCTATATGCAAATCAGTCTGTCCCTGGCCCAGTGCATCATGGGAACAGGGCAGACTAAACTACCAAGCCAATTCTTCACCAGAAAGGAAACAAGCTACCGGGGACCGGTTTCTGGCATTTCAGCCGTCTTCGGCCCGGCTTGCTTGAATCCTGATGGAGCAGTGAGAAAGGGACTCATGTCTGAGTATACCCTGCCACACCTATAGTGGCCAAAATCGATTCAGAAAAGGGGGTGGTGATGAACAGAGTGTCTGAATTGAGCAGAGCACTCTTACCCAGTCCAAAGATCAGGGCTTGATCCATCACCGTTATTTATCTCACTGCCCCATCCCAGCTCAGAACCTGGCTATATGCAAATCAGTCTGTCCCTGGCCCAGTGCATCATGGGAACAGGGCAGACTAAACTACCAAGCCAATTCTTCACCAGAAAGGAAACAAGCTACCGGGGACCGGTTTCTGGCATTTCAGCCGTCTTCGGCCCGGCTTGCTTGAATCCTGATGAAGCAGTGAGAAAGGGACTCATGTCTGAGTATACCCTGCCACACCTATAGTGGCCAAAATCGATTCAGAAAAGGGGGTGGTGATGAACAGAGTGTCTGAATTGAGCAGAGCACTCTTACCCAGTCCAAAGATCAGGGCTTGATCCATCACCGTTATTTATCTCACTGCCCCATCCCAGCTCAGAACCTGGCTATATGCAAATCAGTCTGTCCCTGGCCCAGTGCATCATGGGAACAGGGCAGACTAAACTACCAAGCCAATTCTTCACCAGAAAGGAAACAAGCTACCGGGGACCGGTTTCTGGCATTTCAGCCGTCTTCGGCCCGGCTTGCTTGAATCCTGATGGAGCAGTGAGAAAGGGACTCATGTCTGAGTATACCCTGCCACACCTATAGTGGCCAAAATCGATTCAGAAAAGGGGGTGGTGATGAACAGAGTGTCTGAATTGAGCAGAGCATTCTTACCCAGTCCAAAGATCAGGGCTTGATCCATCACCGTTATTTATCTCACTGCCCCATCCCAGCTCAGAACCTGGCTATATGCAAATCAGTCTGTCCCTGGCCCAGTGCATCATGGGAACAGGGCAGACTAAACTACCAAGCCAATTCTTCACCAGAAAGGAAACAAGCTACCGGGGACCGGTTTCTGGCATTTCAGCCGTCTTCGGCCCGGCTTGCTTGAATCCTGATGGAGCAGTGAGAAAGGGACTCATGTCTGAGTATACCCTGCCACACCTATAGTGGCCAAAATCGATTCAGAAAAGGGGGTGGTGATGAACAGAGTGTCTGAATTGAGCAGAGCACTCTTACCCAGTCCAAAGATCAGGGCTTGATCCATCACCGTTATTTATCTCACTGCCCCATCCCAGCTCAGAACCTGGCTATATGCAAATCAGTCTGTCCCTGGCCCAGTGCATCATGGGAACAGGGCAGACTAAACTACCAAGCCAATTCTTCACCAGAAAGGAAACAAGCTACCGGGGACCGGTTTCTGGCATTTCAGCCGTCTTCGGCCCGGCTTGCTTGAATCCTGATGGAGCAGTGAGAAAGGGACTCATGTCTGAGTATACCCTGCCACACCTATAGTGGCCAAAATCGATTCAGAAATGAGGGTGGTGATGAACAGAGTGTCTGAATTGAGCAGAGCACTCTTACCCAGTCCAAAGATCAGGGCTTGATCCATCACCGTTATTTATCTCACTGCCCCATCCCAGCTCAGAACCTGGCTATATGCAAATCAGTCTGTCCCTGGCCCAGTGCATCATGGGAACAGGGCAGACTAAACTACCAAGCCAATTCTTCACCAGAAAGGAAACAAGCTACCGGGGACCGGTTTCTGGCATTTCAGCCGTCTTCGGCCCGGCTTGCTTGAATCCTGATGGAGCAGTGAGAAAGGGACTCATGTCTGAGTATACCCTGCCACACCTATAGTGGCCAAAATCGATTCAGAAAAGGGGGTGGTGATGAACAGAGTGTCTGAATTGAGCAGAGCACTCTTACCCAGTCCAAAGATCAGGGCTTGATCCATCACCGTTATTTATCTCACTGCCCCATCCCAGCTCAGAACCTGGCTATATGCAAATCAGTCTCTCCCTGGCCCAGTGCATCATGGGAACAGGGCAGACTAAACTACCAAGCCAATTCTTCACCAGAAAGGAAACAAGCTACCGGGGACCGGTTTCTGGCATTTCAGCCGTCTTCGGCCCGGCTTGCTTGAATCCTGATGGAGCAGTGAGAAAGGGACTCATGTCTGAGTATACCCTGCCACACCTATAGTGGCCAAAATCGATTCAGAAAAGGGGGTGGTGATGAACAGAGTGTCTGAATTGAGCAGAGCACTCTTACCCAGTCCAAAGATCAGGGCTTGATCCATCACCGTTATTTATCTCACTGCCCCATCCCAGCTCAGAACCTGGCTATATGCAAATCAGTCTGTCCCTGGCCCAGTGCATCATGGGAACAGGGCAGACTAAACTACCAAGCCAATTCTTCACCAGAAAGGAAACAAGCTACCGGGGACCGGTTTCTGGCATTTCAGCCGTCTTCGGCCCGGCTTGCTTGAATCCTGATGGAGCAGTGAGAAAGGGACTCATGTCTGAGTATACCCTGCCACACCTATAGTGGCCAAAATCGATTCAGAAAAGGGGGTGGTGATGAACAGAGTGTCTGAATTGAGCAGAGCACTCTTACCCAGTCCAAAGATCAGGGCTTGATCCATCACCGTTATTTATCTCACTGCCCCATCCCAGCTCAGAACCTGGCTATATGCAAATCAGTCTGTCCCTGGCCCAGTGCATCATGGGAACAGGGCAGACTAAACTACCAAGCCAATTCTTCACCAGAAAGGAAACAAGCTACCGGGGACCGGTTTCTGGCATTTCAGCCGTCTTCGGCCCGGCTTGCTTGAATCCTGATGGAGCAGTGAGAGAGGTTCTCATGTCTGAGTATACCCTGCCACACCTATAGTGGCCAAAATCGATTCAGAAAAGGGGGTGGTGATGAACAGAGTGTCTGAATTGAGCAGAGCACTCTTACCCAGTCCAAAGATCAGGGCTTGATCCATCACCGTTATTTATCTCACTGCCCCATCCCAGCTCAGAACCTGGCTATATGTAAATCAGTCTGTCCCTGGCCCAGTGCATCATGGGAACAGGGCAGACTAAACTACCAAGCCAATTCTTCACCAGAAAGGAAACAAGCTACCGGGGACCGGTTTCTGGCATTTCAGCCGTCTTCGGCCCGGCTTGCTTGAATCCTGATGGAGCAGTGAGAAAGGGACTCATGTCTGAGTATACCCTGCCACACCTATAGTGGCCAAAATCGATTCAGAAAAGGGGGTGGTGATGAACAGAGTGTCTGAATTGAGCAGAGCACTCTTACCCAGTCCAAAGATCAGGGCTTGATCCATCACCGTTATTTATCTCACTGCCCCATCCCAGCTCAGAACCTGGCTATATGCAAATCAGTCTGTCCCTGGCCCAGTGCATCATGGGAACAGGGCAGACTAAACTACCAAGCCAATTCTTCACCAGAAAGGAAACAAGCTACCGGGGACCGGTTTCTGGCATTTCAGCCGTCTTCGGCCCGGCTTGCTTGAATCCTGATGGAGCAGTGAGAAAGGGACTCATGTCTGAGTATACCCTGCCACACCTATAGTGGCCAAAATCGATTCAGAAAAGGGGGTGGTGATGAACAGAGTGTCTGAATTGAGCAGAGCACTCTTACCCAGTCCAAAGATCAGGGCTTGATCCATCACCGTTATTTATCTCACTGCCCCATCCCAGCTCAGAACCTGGCTATATGCAAATCAGTCTGTCCCTGGCCCAGTGCATCATGGGAACAGGGCAGACTAAACTACCAAGCCAATTCTTCACCAGAAAGGAAACAAGCTACCGGGGACCGGTTTCTGGCATTTCAGCCGTCTTCGGCCCGGCTTGCTTGAATCCTGATGGAGCAGTGAGAAAGGGACTAATGTCTGAGTATACCCTGCCACACCTATAGTGGCCAAAATCGATTCAGAAAAGGGGGTGGTGATGAACAGAGTGTCTGAATTGAGCAGAGCACTCTTACCCAGTCCAAAGATCAGGGCTTGATCCATCACCGTTATTTATCTCACTGCCCCATCCCAGCTCAGAACCTGGCTATATGCAAATCAGTCTGTCCCTGGCCCAGTGCATCATGGGAACAGGGCAGACTAAACTACCAAGCCAATTCTTCACCAGAAAGGAAACAAGCTACTGGGGACCGGTTTCTGGCATTTCAGCCGTCTTCGGCCCGGCTTGCTTGAATCCTGATGGAGCAGTGAGAAAGGGACTCATGTCTGAGTATACCCTGCCACACCTATAGTGGCCAAAATCGATTCAGAAAAGGGGGTGGTGATGAACAGAGTGTCTGAATTGAGCAGAGCACTCTTACCCAGTCCAAAGATCAGGGCTTGATCCATCACCGTTATTTATCTCACTGCCCCATCCCAGCTCAGAACCTGGCTATATGCAAATCAGTCTGTCCCTGGCCCAGTGCATCATGGGAACAGGGCAGACTAAACTACCAAGCCAATTCTTCACCAGAAAGGAAACAAGCTACCGGGGACCGGTTTCTGGCATTTCAACCGTCTTCGGCCCGGCTTGCTTGAATCCTGATGGAGCAGTGAGAAAGGGACTTATGTCTGAGTATACCCTGCCACACCTATAGTGGCCAAAATCGATTCAGAAAAGGGGGTGGTGATGAACAGAGTGTCTGAATTGAGCAGAGCACTCTTACCCAGTCCAAAGATCAGGGCTTGATCCATCACCGTTATTTATCTCACTGCCCCATCCCAGCTCAGAACCTGGCTATATGCAAATCAGTCTGTCCCTGGCCCAGTGCATCATGGGAACAGGGCAGACTAAACTACCAAGCCAATTCTTCACCAGAAAGGAAACAAGCTACCGGGGACCGGTTTCTGGCATTTCAGCCGTCTTCGGCCCGGCTTGCTTGAATCCTGATGGAGCAGTGAGAAAGGGACTCATGTCTGAGTATACCCTGCCACACCTATAGTGGCCAAAATCGATTCAGAAAAGGGGGTGGTGATGAACAGAGTGTCTGAATTGAGCAGAGCACTCTTACCCAGTCCAAAGATCAGGGCTTGATCCATCACCGTTATTTATCTCACTGCCCCATCCCAGCTCAGAACCTGGCTATATGCAAATCAGTCTGTCCCTGGCCCAGTGCATCATGGGAACAGGGCAGACTAAACTACCAAGCCAATTCTTCACCAGAAAGGAAACAAGCTACCGGGGACCGGTTTCTGGCATTTCAGCCGTCTTCGGCCCGGCTTGCTTGAATCCTGATGGAGCAGTGAGAAAGGGACTCATGTCTGAGTATACCCTGCCACACCTATAGTGGCCAAAATCGATTCAGAAAAGGGGGTGGTGATGAACAGAGTGTCTGAATTGAGCAGAGCACTCTTACCCAGTCCAAAGATCAGGGCTTGATCCATCACCGTTATTTATCTCACTGCCCTATCCCAGCTCAGAACCTGGCTATATGCAAATCAGTCTGTCCCTGGCCCAGTGCATCATGGGAACAGGGCAGACTAAACTACCAAGCCAATTCTTCACCAGAAAGGAAACAAGCTACCGGGGACCGGTTTCTGGCATTTCAGCCGTCTTCGGCCCGGCTTGCTTGAATCCTGATGGAGCAGTGAGAAAGGGATTCATGTCTGAGTATACCCTGCCACACCTATAGTGGCCAAAATCGATTCAGAAAAGGGGGTGGTGATGAACAGAGTGTCTGAATTGAGCAGAGCACTCTTACCCAGTCCAAAGATCAGGGCTTGATCCATCACCGTTATTTATCTCACTGCCCCATCCCAGCTCAGAACCTGGCTATATGCAAATCAGTCTGTCCCTGGCCCAGTGCATCATGGGAACAGGGCAGACTAAACTACCAAGCCAATTCTTCACCAGAAAGGAAACAAGCTACCGGGGACCGGTTTCTGGCATTTCAGCCGTCTTCGGCCCGGCTTGCTTGAATCCTGATGGAGCAGTGAGAAAGGGACTCATGTCTGAGTATACCCTGCCACACCTATAGTGGCCAAAATCGATTCAGAAAAGGGGGTGGTGATGAACAGAGTGTCTGAATTGAGCAGAGCACTCTTACCCAGTCCAAAGATCAGGGCTTGATCCATCACCGTTATTTATCTCACTGCCCCATCCCAGCTCAGAACCTGGCTATATGCAAATCAGTCTGTCCCTGGCCCAGTGCATCATGGGAACAGGGCAGACTAAACTACCAAGCCAATTCTTCACCAGAAAGGAAACAAGCTACCGGGGACCGGTTTCTGGCATTTCAGCCGTCTTCGGCCCGGCTTGCTTGAATCCTGATGGAGCAGTGAAAAAGGGACTCATGTCTGAGTATACCCTGCCACACCTATAGTGGCCAAAATCGATTCAGAAAAGGGGGTGGTGATGAACAGAGTGTCTGAATTGAGCAGAGCACTCTTACCCAGTCCAAAGATCAGGGCTTGATCCATCACCGTTATTTATCTCACTGCCCCATCCCAGCTCAGAACCTGGCTATATGCAAATCAGTCTGTCCCTGGCCCAGTGCATCATGGGAACAGGGCAGACTAAACTACCAAGCCAATTCTTCACCAGAAAGGAAACAAGCTACCGGGGACCGGTTTCTGGCATTTCAGCCGTCTTCGGCCCGGCTTGCTTGAATCCTGATGGAGCAGTGAGAAAGGGACTCATGTCTGAGTATACCCTGCCACACCTATAGTGGCCAAAATCGATTCAGAAAAGGGGGTGGTGATGAACAGAGTGTCTGAATTGAGCAGAGCACTCTTACCCAGTCCAAAGATCAGGGCTTGATCCATCACCGTTATTTATCTCACTGCCCCATCCCAGCTCAGAACCTGGCTATATGCAAATCAGTCTGTCCCTGGCCCAGTGCATCATGGGAACAGGGCAGACTAAACTACCAAGCCAATTCTTCACCAGAAAGGAAACAAGCTACCGGGGACCGGTTTCTGGCATTTCAGCCGTCTTCGGCCCGGCTTGCTTGAATCCTGATGGAGCAGTGAGAAAGGGACTCATGTCTGAGTATACCCTGCCACACCTATAGTGGCCAAAATCGATTCAGAAAAGGGGGTGGTGATGAACAGAGTGTCTGAATTGAGCAGAGCACTCTTACCCAGTCCAAAGATCAGGGCTTGATCCATCACCATTATTTATCTCACTGCCCCATCCCAGCTCAGAACCTGGCTATATGTAAATCAGTCTGTCCCTGGCCCAGTGCATCATGGGAACAGGGCAGACTAAACTACCAAGCCAATTCTTCACCAGAAAGGAAACAAGCTACCGGGGACCGGTTTCTGGCATTTCAGCCGTCTTCGGCCCGGCTTGCTTGAATCCTGATGGAGCAGCGAGAAAGGGACTCATGTCTGAGTATACCCTGCCACACCTATAGTGGCCAAAATCGATTCAGAAAAGGGGGTGGTGATGAACAGAGTGTCTGAATTGAGCAGAGCACTCTTACCCAGTCCAAAGATCAGGGCTTGATCCATCACCGTTATTTATCTCACTGCCCCATCCCAGCTCAGAACCTGGCTATATGCAAATCAGTCTGTCCCTGGCCCAGTGCATCATGGGAACAGGGCAGACTAAACTACCAAGCCAATTCTTCACCAGAAAGGAAACAAGCTACCGGGGACCGGTTTCTGGCATTTCAGCCGTCTTCGGCCCGGCTTGCTTGAATCCTGATGGAGCAATGAGAAAGGGACTCATGTCTGAGTATACCCTGCCACACCTATAGTGGCCAAAATCGATTCAGAAAAGGGGGTGGTGATGAACAGAGTGTCTGAATTGAGCAGAGCACTCTTACCCAGTCCAAAGATCAGGGCTTGATCCATCACCGTTATTTATCTCACTGCCCCATCCCAGCTCAGAACCTGGTTATATGCAAATCAGTCTGTCCCTGGCCCAGTGCATCATGGGAACAGGGCAGACTAAACTACCAAGCCAATTCTTCACCAGAAAGGAAACAAGCTACCGGGGACCGGTTTCTGGCATTTCAGCCGTCTTCGGCCCGGCTTGCTTGAATCCTGATGGAGCAGTGAGAAAGGGACTCATGTCTGAGTATACCCTGCCACACCTATAGTGGCCAAAATCGATTCAGAAAAGGGGGTGGTGATGAACAGAGTGTCTGAATTGAGCAGAGCACTCTTACCCAGTCCAAAGATCAGGGCTTGATCCATCACCGTTATTTATCTCACTGCCCCATCCCAGCTCAGAACCTGGCTATATGCAAATCAGTCTGTCCCTGGACCAGTGCATCATGGGAACAGGGCAGACTAAACTACCAAGCCAATTCTTCACCAGAATGGAAACAAGCTACCTGGGATCGGTTTCTGGCATTTCAGCCGTCTTCGGCCCGGCTTGCTTGAATCCTGATGGAGCAGTGAGAAAGGGACTCATGTCTGAGTATACCCTGCCACACCTATAGTGGCCAAAATCGATTCAGAAAAGGGGGTGGTGATGAACAGAGTGTCTGAATTGAGCAGAGCACTCTTACCCAGTCCAAAGATCAGGGCTTGATCCATCACCGTTATTTATCTCACTGCCCCATCCCAGCTCAGAACCTGGCTATATGCAAATCAGTCTGTCCCTGGCCCAGCGCATCATGGGAACAGGGCAGACTAAACTACCAAGCCAATTCTTCACCAGAAAGGAAACAAGCTACCGGGGACCGGTTTCTGGCATTTCAGCCGTCTTCGGCCCGGCTTGCTTGAATCCTGATGGAGCAGTGAGAAAGGGACTCATGTCTGAGTATACCCTGCCACACCTATAGTGGCCAAAATCGATTCAGAAAAGGGGGTGGTGATGAACAGAGTGTCTGAATTGAGCAGAGCACTCTTACCCAGTCCAAAGATCAGGGCTTGATCCATCACCGTTATTTATCTCACTGCCCCATCCCAGCTCAGAACCTGGCTATATGCAAATCAGTCTGTCCCTGGCCCAGTGCATCATGGGAACAGGGCAGACTAAACTACCAAGCCAATTCTTCACCAGAAAGGAAACAAGCTACCGGGGACCGGTTTCTGGCATTTCAGCCGTCTTCGGCCCGGCTTGCTTGAATCCTGATGGAGCAGTGAGAAAGGGACTCATGTCTGAGTATACCCTGCCACACCTATAGTGGCCAAAATCGATTCAGAAAAGGGGGTGGTGATGAACAGAGTGTCTGAATTGAGCAGAGCACTCTTACCCAGTCCAAAGATCAGGGCTTGATCCATCACCGTTATTTATCTCACTGCCCCATCCCAGCTCAGAACCTGGCTATATGTAAATCAGTCTGTCCCTGGCCCAGTGCATCATGGGAACAGGGCAGACTAAACTACCAAGCCAATTCTTCACCAGAAAGGAAACAAGCTACCGGGGACCGGTTTCTGGCATTTCAGCCGTCTTCGGCCCGGCTTGCTTGAATCCTGATGGAGCAGTGAGAAAGGGACTCATGTCTGAGTATACCCTGCCACACCTATAGTGGCCAAAATCGATTCAGAAAAGGGGGTGGTGATGAACAGAGTGTCTGAATTGAGCAGAGCACTCTTACCCAGTCCAAAGATCAGGGCTTGATCCATCACCGTTATTTATCTCACTGCCCCATCCCAGCTCAGAACCTGGCTATATGCAAATCAGTCTGTCCCTGGTCCAGTGCATCATGGGAACAGGGCAGACTAAACTACCAAGCCAATTCTTCACCAGAAAGGAAACAAGCTACCGGGGACCGGTTTCTGGCATTTCAGCCGTCTTCGGCACGGCTTGCTTGAATCCTGATGGAGCAATGAGAAAGGGACTCATGTCTGAGTATACCCTGCCACACCTATAGTGGCCAAAATCGATTCAGAAAAGGGGGTGGTGATGAACAGAGTGTCTGAATTGAGCAGAGCACTCTTACCCAGTCCAAAGATGAGGGCTTGATCCATCACCGTTATTTATCTCACTGCCCCATCCCAGCTCAGAACCTGGTTATATGCAAATCAGTCTGTCCCTGTCCCAGTGCATCATGGGAACAGGGCAGACTAAACTACCAAGCCAATTCTTCACCAGAAAGGAAACAAGCTACCGGGGACCGGTTTCTGGCATTTCAGCCGTCTTCGGCCCGGCTTGCTTGAATCCTGATGGAGCAGTGAGAAAGAGACTCATGTCTGAGTATACCCTGCCACACCTATAGTGGCCAAAATCGATTCAGAAAAGGGGGTGGTGATGAACAGAGTGTCTGAATTGAGCAGAGCACTCTTACCCAGTCCAAAGATCAGGGCTTGATCCATCACCGTTATTTATCTCACTGCCCCATCCCAGCTCAGAACCTGGCTATATGCAAATCAGTCTGTCCCTGGCCCAGTGCATCATGGGAACAGGGCAGACTAAACTACCAAGCCAATTCTTCACCAGAAAGGAAACAAGCTACCTGGGACCGGTTTCTGGCATTTCAGCCGTCTTCGGCCCGGCTTGCTTGAATCCTGATGGAGCAGTGAGAAAGGGACTCATGTCTGAGTATACCCTGCCACACCTATAGTGGCCAAAATCGATTCAGAAAAGGGGGTGGTGATGAACAGAGTGTCTGAATTGAGCAGAGCACTCTTACCCAGTCCAAAGATCAGGGCTTGATCCATCACCGTTATTTATCTCACTGCCCCATCCCAGCTCAGAACCTGGCTATATGCAAATCAGTCTGTCCCTGGCCCAGTGCATCATGGGAACAGGGTCCCCGGGAGCTTGTTTCCTTCCCAGTGTAAGAATTGGCTTTTGTAGTTTGGTTTGCCCTGTTCCCATCATGCACTGGGACAGGAACAGACTAATTTGCATACAGCCAGGTTCTGAAACTGGGATGGTGCAGTGAGCTAAAAAACGGTGTTGGATCTAGCCCTGATCTCTTGACTGGGTGAGAGCTTTCTGCTTAATTCAGAGACTCTGTCCCTCACCACCCCTTGTTGTAAATATTTTTGTCCACCCTAAGCGTGGAAGGGTATTCTCAGATGTGAGACCCTTGCTCATTGCACCATCAAGATTCAAGCAAACCGGGCCGAAGACGGCTGTAATGCAAGAAACCGGTCCCCGGGAGCTTGTTTCCTTCCCAGTGTAAGAATTGGCTTTTGTAGTTTGGTTTGCCCTGTTCCCATCATGCACTGGGACAGGAACAGACTAATTTGCATACAGCCAGGTTCTGAAACTGGGATGGTGCAGTGAGCTAAAAAACGGTGTTGGATCTAGCCCTGATCTCTTGACTGGGTGAGAGCTTTCTGCTTAATTCAGAGACTCTGTCCCTCACCACCCCTTGTTGTAAATATTTTTGTCCACCCTAAGCGTGGAAGGGTATTCTCAGATGTGAGACCCTTGCTCATTGCACCATCAGGATTCAAGCAAACCGGGCCGAAGACGGCTGTAATGCCAGAAACCGGTCCCCGGGAGCCTGTTTCCTTCCCAGTGTAAGAATTGGCTTTTCTAGTTTGGTTTGCCCTGTTCCCATCATGCACTGGGACAGGAACAGACTAATTTGCATACAGCCAGGTTCTGAAACTGGGATGGTGCAGTGAGCTAAAAAACGGTGTTGGATCTAGCCCTGATCTCTTGACTGGGTGAGAGCTTTCTGCTTAATTCAGAGACTCTGTCCCTCACCACCCCTTGTTGTAAATATTTTTGTCCACCCTAAGCGTGGAAGGGTATTCTCAGATGTGAGACCCTTGCTCATTGCACCATCAGGATTCAAGCAAACCGGGCCGAAGACGGCTGTAATGCCAGAAACCGGTCCCCGGGAGCTTGTTTCCTTCCCAGTGTAAGAATTGGCTTTTGTAGTTTGGTTTGCCCTGTTCCCATCATGCACTGGGACAGGAACAGACTAATTTGCATACAGCCAGGTTCTGAAACTGGGATGGTGCAGTGAGCTAAAAAACGGTGTTGGATCTAGCCCTGATCTCTTGACTGGGTGAGAGCTTTCTGCTTAATTCAGAGACTCTGTCCCTCACCACCCCTTGTTGTAAATATTTTTGTCCACCCTAAGCGTGGAAGGGTATTCTCAGATGTGAGACCCTTGCTCATTGCACCATCAGGATTCAAGCAAACCGGGCCGAAGACGGCTGTAATGCCAGAAACCGGTCCCCGGGAGCTTGTTTCCTTCCCAGTGTAAGAATTGGCTTTTGTAGTTTGGTTTGCCCTGTTCCCATCATGCACTGGGACAGGAACAGACTAATTTGCATACAGCCAGGTTCTGAAACTGGGATGGTGCAGTGAGCTAAAAAACGGTGTTGGATCTAGCCCTGATCTCTTGACTGGGTGAGAGCTTTCTGCTTAATTCAGAGACTCTGTCCCTCACCACCCCTTGTTGTAAATATTTTTGTCCACCCTAAGCGTGGAAGGGTATTCTCAGATGTGAGACCCTTGCTCATTGCACCATCAGGATTCAAGCAAACCGGGCCAAAGACGGCTGTAATGCCAGAAACCGGTCCCCGGGAGCTTGTTTCCTTCCCAGTGTAAGAATTGGCTTTTGTAGTTTGGTTTGCCCTGTTCCCATCATGCACTGGGACAGGAACAGACTAATTTTCATACAGCCAGGTTCTGAAACTGGGATGGTGCAGTGAGCTAAAAAACGGTGTTGGATCTAGCCCTGATCTCTTGACTGGGTGAGAGCTTTCTGCTTAATTCAGAGACTCTGTCCCTCACCACCCCTTGTTGTAAATATTTTTGTCCACCCTAAGCGTGGAAGGGTATTCTCAGATGTGAGACCCTTGCTCATTGCACCATCAGGATTCAAGCAAACCGGGCCGAAGACGGCTGTAATGCCAGAAACCCGTCCCCGGGAGCTTGTTTCCTTCCCAGTGTAAGAATTGGCTTTTGTAGTTTGGTTTGCCCTGTTCCCATCATGCACTGGGACAGGAACAGACTAATTTGCATACAGCCAGGTTCTGAAACTGGGATGGTGCAGTGAGCTAAAAAACGGTGTTGGATCTAGCCCTGATCTCTTGACTGGGTGAGAGCTTTCTGCTTAATTCAGAGACTCTGTCCCTCACCACCCCTTGTTGTAAATATTTTTGTCCACCCTAAGCGTGGAAGGGTATTCTCAGATGTGAGACCCTTGCTCATTGCACCATCAGGATTCAAGCAAACCGGGCCGAAGACGGCTGTAATGCCAGAAACCGGTCCCCGGGAGCTTGTTTCCTTCCCAGTGTAAGAATTGGCTTTTGTAGTTTGGTTTGCCCTGTTCCCATCATGCACTGGGACAGGAACAGACTAATTTGCATACAGCCAGGTTCTGAAACTGGGATGGTGCAGTGAGCTAAAAAACGGTGTTGGATCTAGCCCTGATCTCTTGACTGGGTGAGAGCTTTCTGCTTAATTCAGAGACTCTGTCCCTCACCACCCCTTGTTGTAAATATTTTTGTCCACCCTAAGCGTGGAAGGGTATTCTCAGATGTGAGACCCTTGCTCATTGCACCATCAGGATTCAAGCAAACCGGGCCGAAGACGGCTGTAATGCCAGAAACCGGTCTCCGGGAGCTTGTTTCCTTCCCAGTGTAAGAATTGGCTTTTGTAGTTTGGTTTGCCCTGTTCCCATCATGCACTGGGACAGGAACAGACTAATTTGCATACAGCCAGGTTCTGAAACTGGGATGGTGCAGTGAGCTAAAAAACGGTGTTGGATCTAGCCCTGATCTCTTGACTGGGTGAGAGCTTTCTGCTTAATTCAGAGACTCTGTCCCTCACCACCCCTTGTTGTAAATATTAAGTCCAAACATGCGTCAAACTCGGCACCTTCAAAGTATAAATATGCCTTGATTTGCCTAAACAAACACAGTGGTTTGAAGCAGATCGACTATCTACTTGCCCGACGCCCTGCAGCAGCAAGTGCCAAAGGAAGCCGACCCTCTAGCAGACGCACTGATAGACTCTTTTATCTTGCCGAGAAATCCAGGTCCAGTGTTTCCAGGCTACCCTTGCGGGTATCTGGAAAATCGAGTCCCGAGAATGAGATACAAGACCTCCTTCATTTTAGAACCAAAGGTACGGAGCTGATTAGACCTCTTAGAGAATTATTGGAATCAGATTCCTGGCAGAGAACTCCTAAAACTTAAACTACTCCTCTTATACTTCCTCCCTTGTACTAGACATAGGTTAGGTACACCGGGGTAGGTGTATTTAGAAGTACCAGTTGAGTACGTTTAGTCATCCTTTTATCACTGTAGGTATTTTATGTATTTTATACATCTTATGCACTTTATGGCATAGAAACCATATCATGCTTTTACAGTACTACTTTATAATACTGTTTGTATTATATGCATTGTACTACACAATAAGCTTTACTATTGTAGCAGTTCATTTTCAATGCTTAAGAAAGAAGACTGTTCAATAAATACCTTTTTATTGAAAACGCCCGTCTCTCTATTTTCTCAGCACCACTGGTGAAACTAAGCATGCACGATTGACTGAGTGAAATATTTATCTATTGTTTCCGCGACTCTAGAGATTTGATTTCTTATTCTTGGGAAACAAAGTTGTCATGTTTTATGCGGTTGTCAGAAATGAATCCCTTCTTGTTTATTCGGGAAAGTTTCTAGCGACCTCTGAGCTAGCTGGCACTCACAATTAAGTCTAATATAACCGGTAGAGACCTAGTAGACCTCAGTCCTACGTCTAAGCTACAGAATATATTATTCCAATGCGAAGAGCCTATTGGGAATATAGGAACTACACTACAGTACTTTGGTTTATTCTTTCCTAGGGGATTCTTGGCTTTACACCCACATACATGCTAGGTATACTTAGGTAGGATTAGCATTTTAGGAGTACGCTTGGTTACGGTCATGTTTTATATACCTGCATATATATTCTCTATTTTAGCACCATGGTAGAACTCTACCTTTAACTTACTCTGTTGGAGCTTTTAATCTTTTACATTTGCTTCTGTCTAATAACTGTTGCAGCAAACGCGTGTTGTACTAGAATGACATTGGTTCAATAAATGCTTATTGAAAACATCCCCAACATTTGGTCTGTGAGACTAAGTGAGCATGAGTGACTGACCGAAAAGTACTGCACTGTTTTCACAATCCCTGAAGGGTCAAGCGTTGTCATATTCAGTGAGTGCCAGAAAACATTTGTTCCTTGGTAAGGTTTGTTGGCTTATAGTGGCACTGTAAGCTAGTTGGTTTATTGGCAGATATATCCTGTGGGGGGTCCAGAATCAGTCTAGACAACAATCCCTTTGTTTATGTTGTCCAACAAATTTGCAGATCCTATGAATTTGTAGCACCTCCAATGTTGGTTTGGTTCTTATTTTATGGTCAAATCTGAGTAGTTCAGTTGTCTTTTCTCAGAGACCCCTACTCACATTTAACCAGAGACATCTAGAGTGGGAAGGAAACTCCGCTGCAGCTGAGTAGGTATATCCTATGTATTAGCTGTAGGTGTTTCAAGCTTGAAGAATTATAGTTCCCCATACTGTGCAAAACTTAATCTCTTTTCCTTACTTTTTCCTCCCACAATCTGTCAATGGAGATGGCGTTGCAAATGGATATGCAGCGGAAGGAGAGCAAGATGGTGCTCTTAACATTACAGACGATTGCAGACATGCAGTTACTATAAAAATTATAACAATACGGCTTCCCGGCAATGGGTGGCAGTGTTACCTTCGTGATAGCGGCACACAAAGCATTCAGGACAGAGCTATTCTATTCTTGGGTTAGATTCCCACCTGCAGATCCACAAACCAAGTTGTTTCATACTTACATTGAAGATGAAACGCCTGAAGAATACTTTTCATACGTGGATGTGGTAGCCCTGTTAACTTACCAAGAAGATACTAATTGGTTTAAAGGTGCCTTCCCAGACATTGATACATTGTCAGCAACAGAATTACGTATATTTTAGAGAGACATAGTAAAACAGTTCAGAAACTTTACATAGTTCATAATGCAAACACTTACAATTCAACCTGTGAGGATTACTCGAGCTGCTCAACCTCAAGTGAGTACAACAAACATCAGCCCACAAATGCCAAAGCGCGATCTTGGGAAGAATGCCCATCAAACGGGAGCAAATGCTGTTCCGGATAGCACAGAAAATAGCAAAGCTTGAAGCAGTATTTCCCCATAAAGGCCTACAGGAAAAGCATAGAATACTAACAATTCGCTTGCCAATAGGGAAAGCTACCCGACAGAGGATTGTACCACTCGGGGTACAGTCTTTGCTGTTGTTCACACCAGAACTCATGACATCCCCTCAATAGCTGTCATACCCAAGGTATTGAAACAAATAGAGAATGAGTACTTGAAAACAAAACTGATTGGCAATTTTGTCCAGGTATCAACAATCAAAAAAGGGAGGCGGAAACGGTCGCTCGATGCCAACGCCTGAGGGAAGTCACTCCTGCACAACAGGAGCAAGAACTACCTAGGATTATTGAAGAAACCTATGTTTCGCTGGGTAGGGATCATTTGGAAGCTAGAGCTGGGAAACCACAAATAATGGGTAATCTTGAAAAGGTTAACTCAAAGCCAGTACCCGATTCTTCTAAAAAGAAATGTTATAACAAACAATCAAAAAGTATTAAGCAGGATGCACCATGATCATGGGGTGGGTCTCCTTAATGGCAGCCCTTCGAAAAGAAGTACAATCTTAGAAACTGTGGTAATATTAATAAACCTGACAGGTTTCTGGATACTGATACATGTTCCGCTCATTCCTTTCAGAGTTCATCAAAAGTCTCGGATGGTCAGAACACAGATCAGCCGAGCGAGTCAAACAGAAGAAAGAGACACATCGCACTTCAGACTATATTATCAAACAGGAAGATAAACACAAAATTAAACCTCAATTTAAAAAGAAGAAGGTAACTGGCCTTAAAATAAGAAATGCTTATACTACTGAGGACTCTGCTTCTGAATGTTCAATGGACTCCGACAATGCTAGAGAGCACAGTAGAAGTAACAATAGCTCACCAGAACCTGATGGATTTTCTGGTGGCACAAGCATTGAATAAACATATCATGTTGGAGACACCTGATACAAGGGTAATTGTCCCACATCATTCATATGAAATTACATTCCAAATGTAGGGGGACATACTCAGAAAAATGAAAGATATCTTTTGAGAGAACCTGACATATGGTTACGACATTCTCCTGGCTGAAAGAGATTGGCTGCCTGAGGTCATTATGAAGAGCCTTAAGGGGGAAGATGTAATTTTACTGGCTTTTCCGACCTTGTTCCAGAGTCACTTAAAAGTTCATATGCACAGGAGGTGGGTGTTAATGCTAGCTCCTGCACTTTACCGCAATCATTTCGGGTGGGATGTTGAGTCACCTCAACATGAAATCCAATTTAAATCAACTCCTACTTCACAGAGGCATTACCCAATAAAACATGACACAAAGAAACAGATCAAGGAGATCCTAGATCAACTTGAGTACCAAGGTGTGATAGAAAATTGCACTTCCCTCATGAATAATCCTTTGTTTCCTGTAATGAGGTTTAGACTACAGGCATTTGAACATATGCACATGAATATTTGCAGTACAAAATGCACACAGTGCTGCATTAATCAATAACATTGTGTGGATAAAATACAAAACAGTAGATATCTCGAATGGTTTCTTTTGCCAGAATATTGCACCTAGAAGCAGATATTTGACAGCATTCTCTGCCCAAGGCTTTGAGCACCAATTCTGTAGACTGCCCCAAGGCCCCGGGTTGTTTTCAGGAAGAGTAATAAAGTTACTTCGAAAATGTTATGAGTAGGCATTGTCCTACGTAGATGATATTTATCTGACTGACAATGAGTTATTGGAACACTTGAATAGGGTAAACAACATCACTCTGGGGTTCGCCAATGTGGGATACAAATTTCACTTTAAAAAATCCAAAATTGCCCACCACATTGTACTATTTTTGGGTTATAAGCTATCAAGTAAAGGGACAAGCCTAGCAGCTAATTTTTTTAGAAATATGTGCACTACCCCAACCTCCAAAAACTCTGCAAGGTTAACAATCCATTTTAGGATTCCTAACTTTTGGCAGAACAAACATTCTGGACTACACTGAAAGGGTTAAACCTTTTTATGACCTAATCAGACCTGAATTTTCAGTCCAACATTGGATACAGGAACAGACAGAAATTCTGTTTTGTACAAGCTGACACAGTAGCTTCCAAACACTTACACACACGTGTCAATACCACAAATTTGGTAATGCGTGTAGCCGCAGGATAATCAGGGTACACTTAGGCAAAACGGTACCCATAGAATACAAATCTCATTAGTACACAAACGCTGAATTGAGTTTTGCATCCATCGGAAAGATCCTAGCAGCAGTACAAACTGTTTTTAGTGGGAGAACGAGCACTAGCACAGTGGTAACAAATAATTGTTGTGATTTTAGTACCAACCTTAGAAGCTGTTACCAAAGCAAGCATTCCAAAAGCAAAAACACTGCATCCAAGATAGATACAATAGGGTAATTCTCTCACTGCAACAGATGTAGACTACAAATTTGATTCAACATTAAAAACACAAGCATTTCTGCAGTACAAACAAGAATATCCTCTCCTGAATGAAATTCTGCCTCTCCATAGGTACGAATACATCATTTATACTGAGAGATCTGCCCAGCCTGCCCTAGGAAGTAATCAGCAATACAGTGTAGCATGTGCGATTGTGAAGGGACGCATGTGGGATGGCGAGTTCTGTCCTAGCAATACACAGGCGCAGTCTCTAGAAGATTTCATGGCCCAGCTGGCAGAACTGAAAGCCCCGATACTGGCACTTCAAAATACGGATGGGGAAGTCCCCACACTCATTGTGTGCGATCAATTTCATTGTGTCCAGTCATACAATGAATATCTTCAATATTGGGGCCAGAATAGATTCAGAGAGTCCAAAGGATGTACAATAAAGCACAAGATGCTTTAGGAAAAGGTGGTAAAGCTGAACAAATGTTTGCCATGGACTCATGTAATTCACAAATTGAGTCATCAGCAAGTTTGCATGCATGTTTTTTTTTTTAGTTTCATATAGCGAGAACTAGACACGAGACATCGGGTATCAGAGCGCTTTATATAGCACCAGTTTCATTACAGAAGGACATATTCATTTTTGTTATAGGCATGGGGAGCTTAAGGGCTAGATGTATCAAGATACCCTTTAGCGAATCTCAAATAGTGATTTTTAAGGAATCGCTATTTGAGATTTGCAAAATGTATGTATGTAGAAATTCGCTACTTATTAGCAAAATTCCTTAATTGCGATTAGCAAATTGCTAATCGCAATTAATGAATAATTGCCCATTCATTTTTATGGGCCAGGAGGCCTACCTTTTCCCTGCGTCCTAATCCTGTGTGATAGGTAAGTGTGAGCGGGAAATCCGTTACGCTCGCGGATTTAGCGGATTTTTGGGAAATCCGCAATCCGCGAATTTTGCGGATTTCCCGCAAAATCCGCAAAAAAAATCCGCGAACGTAACGGGTTCAAAAGTTGAACCCCCCCCTCATACAACTATTTTACAATGGCGCCAGCAAGCTGCCAGCGCCGTTGTAAAATAGTTACAAAGTTAGCTTGCACAGGAACCACTAGATAAAATGAAGCAGGTGCTGCTTTATTTTCTCTAAGTGCTTCCTGTGCAAGCTAACTTTGTAACTATTTTACAACGGCGCTGGCAGCTTGCTGGCGCCATTGTAAAATAGTTGCATGGCTGGGCACAGGTCTGCAGCTCACTCAAGGGACCCCTGCGCCCTTCGGGGCGATTGCATAGTAACACACACATGGTCGCTCAAACTAGTTGATGCTCAAATTCAGTGACTCATTCATTAGCCCAAAAACAATTGTGAGCGTCGTCGAGGCTGGACAGGTGTGCCTTCTTCCCAAACCTACCGTGGAAAATCAGCTGTGATGCTGGATAGGCTTTGCATCCTTGACTTTCACGAGCGCAATACCCGTGCTGTCCTGTGACCAGAAGCTTCTTTCTCTTCATCTGCTGAACTGATCTTTCTCTGACCTTTTATTTACACAAGAGGCACATACCCTGCTGGGCACATTGGGTTCGCACGGGTTTCTGCAAGTTCGCACGCGTTTTGTACAATTTCGCAATTTGCGAAATTGTGCAAAACCCTCGCGAACTTGCAGAAACCCGTGCGAACATTAAAAAAAAAATCCGCAAATTCGCGGGAATTCGCAGATTTTGCGGATTGCGAGTTCGCAAATCCGCAAAATTTGCGAACGCGAGATTCGCAAAATTCGCCCAAACTTAGTGATAGGCGCTACTGTTCTCTACTGCCACTGCAGAGCGGGCACAGCCTGGCTCAGTGTCACCAGGCCCTTTATAAATGTAACTATTATTATTATTATTGTGCCATCACAGTTGCATATGAAAAACCATTTGACATCAATGATTATTTGGCTGTTTTACAGGTACTCAATGAATTCCAGGCATTACAAACCAATGTCCAAGTAAAACGCACCGACACTGGAGAAGTGAAAGCTGTTCTGGCAAGACCTGCCTGGGTATCGAAAATTGGGGACCATGTCAGGATAAAGATTGTGGACAAAAAATAATTTGGCCCATCTTACAGAGCCTGTACCATTCCTGTCTGACGAAGGACCGAAAACAGTACTTCTTCCCTCCCTTGCTGGCTGCAAAGATAAGAGATTTGTCTCGATTGATCTGATCAAACCACACTATGTGGCCGATACTCAACAGTAGACCGTGTGGGCTTCTGAGTAGCCATCAATCTCCTCTCGCTACCCTATAGGAAGTTCAGATGAAAAGATTAATAACCTTTGAAGGCTCTACTTCGAAAAGTGAAGGAGTTACCAACAATAGAATTGACCTTGTACTTGTTCAAATTGAACAACATCAAACTACAAATGACACACATATCTCAATTCAGCCAAATACCGACTTCTTTGAGAATACATCTCTAACGGAGGCATCTGCCAGTTCCACAAAACCTGCTGAGCTACCAATGACAGATCAAACTGCGTCTGTCTACTTGATCGATTTTGATGATTTCTCATTGGATCTAAGTGAACCTGAGTAACCTCCACTGCCAACGCCTGTTCCCCACAAAAAACTAATTTGTGATGTCAACCTTTGGCTGAAAAATACTTACTGTTTCTCCCTGGCTACAGCTCTGGATTGCAGTTGGTCTTCTGCTCCTAGTGTTTTGGATTAGTATAGTGATTGTCTTTTTCTTGCTCTTGAATGGACATTTCCTCCCAGAATGCCCTGCAGTACAACATGTAAACATGATCCTGAAACCGCATGCATCTTCACACCTTGATTAGCGAGACCTAAACTTAGTGACCATTGCAGAAGTTCCAGTTCCTGATGGGTTAGTTTGGGAAAAAGTTTCTTACGATGTTTATGGTTCACTGAATGTTTTAAATTTGCACATTTATTCAAAAGTTCTCTTAATGATATCCTCACCTCTAGTACACACTCTGATGACTAGGACACTGAAACTGTGAATACTATGTTAACTGATTTAGAACAGTCTGCTGCATTTTCAAATAATGAGTTATATCACGGTACATCTAATGTTGGCAACATGTTCTATTACCAACACTATGGTCACCATTTTTTGTACAAATCTCATGTAATTTATATCATTGACTATCAATGGGAACATTCCCCAACACCCACGAAAGGTATTTCAACAACATTTGCACATAAATGTCCTAATTGTTCTCGGTTTAACACTTCAGTCCCGGCCTCCTATTACTATAGGCTTGCACCAATATTTGCAAAGAAAAATATGCTTTCTAGAACTAAAGCTGATATACTCTGCTTCCTTGATTTCCCAACTGTCTTTAAAGGATTTCGACATTTGAAGGGACACTATAAACACAACATCTGTATGGGAGACTAAAGATTGGTAGGTCAGGGAACTGAGGCCTTATTTAGAGCATGCCTTATATCACATCAAATGTCCAGGTGCTGAGAGACTACGTGAGATAGATAAAGTTCACCTTAAAAAGGCTTTGACTCTGGTTGAGAATGGTATGACCACAATGTCATCTAGGATTTATTCACTGGGCAACAACGTGTTTTCTGCAATAGATATGGAACAGTATTTGTCTATTCTGCAACATGGACAATCGCAATTGCGGTCTATTGTATTATTTAACTGAATGCTACAATCACTGCATTCTGGTCACATGTCCTGGTGTTACATCTACATCACAACTCTGTTTTCTGTATACAATCTAACAGATTGTTACGGCATGCAGAGATGCAAAATATACTATGTAGCACATAAAAAAATTGGACCAATTACATTTCATCATGGCTGAGTCACCTTCCACAGAATGGTTAATCCATGACTAGCATTACACTGCCAGTCACGACATTCCAATTTCAATACTGTCTGAAATACCATCAGGTAGGCAGATATGAAGCGCTAGGAGAGGATACATACACCAGTACTAGGAATTACGGTACCGATTTAGATGCAGGAATGGGAACACTGACTTTTTTCTATGCGGTTCAAACTGCGAAAGTGCCTCGAGTGGTTCCTTAGTTTGCAAGGACAATTTGCTTCACTGAGATTGTAATGCCACGGTTTCAAAAGTATCCTGTTATTTGAAGGGTTCCCCGGCTGGCATGATTCATCCAGTATTTGAGCTGCTATCAAATTGGAACTATTTGATGCTGAATGATCAAGGATATTGTGGGATGGTACCAGGAATCACATATGTAGTCAAGGTAAGTTCCAGGGTTACTTGTTATATGAAAGTATTGTTTCTACCGGCCCACACAGTTAGGAAGGCAATGGTATGGCCTGCATTCAATGTTTCCCTTTGATGGAGTAGGGTTTTGCAAAAGGGAACCTGCTCAGATTGACACCGCCTTAATACATACTAACAGTGTGCAGTGGAAACTAACATCTAAATCACATGAAATACACGGGAAACTGCTTTACGCATGCATGCACTAATGTGAACTAATGCATGAAAGAACTAAGCCGCATTTTACATTGCGCTTCGAAAGAAACAAGAAATAATGCATGACTAGACCGCATTTCGCATCTTGCATTTTGCTTTAAAAATAATAAATAATGCAGCTTTTGCTTAAAGTTTTGCTAAGGAAAAATACTAACATGGGAAAGTGCAAAGATGGGTGGTAAACAGTGAATTCAGTAATTCAGTAATTAATGAATGCTTATGTTTTCATCATGGTGAATCGAATGGGCCTGCATTTTCTTAAAATTGACGTGATAGATGGGGGCTGGAGAGAGCATGAATAACCCAACAAATCAACAGAAAAACTGAGTGCTGCAGAAGTGCCTAAATGTCAAGGTTGATCCGCTACAGAGAAGATTGTTTGTCTGCCAAAAGATGATACTGGCCCTGTTCCAGAGTCACTTAAAAGTTCATATGCACAGGAGGTGGCCGTTATTGCTATCCCCTGCACTTTACCGCTATCATGTTGAGTGGAATTGTTGAGTCACCTCAACATGAAATCCCATTTAAATCTACTCCTACTCCAATAAAACATGACGCAAAGAAACAAGTCAAGGAGATCCTAGATCAACTTGAGTACCAGGTGTGATTGAAAATTGCACATCTTCTTCCATGAATAATCCTTCCCGTAATGAAACAGCGCAATCCATACTGTCTAGTTTTAGACTACAGGAATTTGAAAATATGCACATGAACATTTGCAGTACAAAATACACACAGTTCTGCATTAATTAATAACATTGTGTGGAAAAAATACAAAACAACAGTAGATATCTTGAATAGTTTCTTCTGCCAGAATATTGCACCTGAAAGCAGATATTTGACAGCATTCTATGCCCTAGGCTCTCAACATCAATTCTGTAGACCGCCCCAAGGGTATAGGTATAGCCCTGGGTGGTTTTCAGCAAGAGTAATAGAGTTACTTCAAAAATATGATGAGGAGGCATTGTCCTATGTAGATTATATTTATCTGACTGACAATGAGTTATTGGAACACTTGAATAGGGTGAACAGCATAGTTCTGGGGTTCACCAATGTGGGATACAAATTTCACTTTAAAAAATCAAAAAATGCACACCTCATTGTACTATTTTTGGGGTATGAACTATCAAGTGAAGGGAAAAGCCTAGCAGCTAATTTTTGCCATAAGATGATACTGGCCGTGGGACCTAGGACTTCTTCTGAGGACGTAGCTGAGAGACACATGTGAAAAAATGGAAAAGTTACAAGTATTAAAATTAATGAACGAGTCAAGAATTATGTCATGTGAAAGGATGTAAAACAAAAGACTATAAAATTTTTAATGTAATTTTGGTGGTGTGACAGACCACATACCAACTCATCCAATAAGAAGCCAAATTGTATGACTAGTTTCAACTAATGTGAGTTGGACATGTAGATCCTAGGGTATAACTGGGGTACCTTTGGTGGTGTGGTTTAGAGAGAGAGCTGATAGGAGAGGTCAGTCATCTGAGGAGGAGAGAGGGGTGATTTGTCACGGTCTGTCGGTTTGCAGAGAGGCATAGCTGTTCCTGTCCCTGTCCTGATCCTGAGTTCTGACATTTTTGATCCCTGACCCTATTTCAGGGAACCCCACTACCTCCTTGGCCAGGGGGGTGGTATTTCACTGATCTTTGGGTTAGTATTATCCTTTTGACTCGTACTTTGCCAAATACATTTGCAAATGTATTTTTGTCTCTGAAACTTATGTCTCTTCATCTATCCCTGCCATTGTATGTATATTGTTTCACATTATTTTGCTGAAACATATGTCTATTTATCCACTCCTCAATATGCATACGATTCATTTGATGATGAGTAGGCACTGTTTGCATTTTGCTGATGGTTTCCTCTACCTCTTGTGAGATTCTTTGTTTGCATTTGTAACCTGTATGCAATGAGCATTAATTATTTCACATTTATTTGAGATAAACTTCATTATTCTTGCTGAGAATCTGTGATTATTTAGCTGACTAGATAGATAGATAGTACTATTATTGCCATCAAATATGTAAATGTAAATGTGTTTCGATTTATATAGCGCACTTTAACCCAGGGGTCCCAAGGCGCTTGCTTAGGGAACCCGTCCTGGTATTCCCCTGTGAGATATCCCTGCCGGGTATCCACAAGGTGAAAGCCAGGCATCCCACCGCGAGGGGCCATAGTGGAGATTAAGCAAGCTATTGCCCAGAGTCGCAGAGTGTGACCCCGTGAGTCGAGTAGGCACCGGAGCGAGAATTGTCGCCTCCGTGGAATTTTTGAGCCCGAGACCCGCCGAGGCGGGGAATCGAACCCTGGTCCACGGCCGATCTCAGCTTCCGGGTCTGCCGCCTCTAACCACTGAGCCACACTTCTCCACGTAATATTCAACCAATTGGTCCATCGACCAGAGGAAAGAGAGCTGATATACAGGTTTAGTTATATATTTAGAAATGTTAGACATGAACTTGTGAAGGAAACACATTTTGACGTCATTAAAACTTGACTCCCAGCGCAACAGGGATTTCATGAGTTGGGTGAATTTGTATTGGCCATTTGTATGGTATGAATTGTTAATGAGTATCGATCCCTGATAAAGTGTAGTACTGGATCACTTTATACAGTTTGATTCTCTGAACAGACAAAAAGTCATGCTTTTTCAGAAAGATGTGGCCTTAACCTCATCCCGAGAAATTTTTGATTTCCAGGGTGCAAGTACTTCATCTGAGATACAGGTACTGGTCCGTACAAACTTCCCACTCCATTTCGGGGAAATGGTTCATCACATCTTATACGAGGGAGATCATGCACCTAGTTATGGAATAATTCTGTTTATTAATGCAGATCCATAGGACAGGTAATACAGCCTAGTGCCTACAACCAGTGGCCGGCAGCATATTTCATATGGGTGAGCAATATACAGCTATGAGCCTACAACCAGGAAAAAAGGATAGTTTCAGTATAGATAACAAAACTGCAAAAAATAAACTAATAACCTAACTCCCACCTGCCTCCTCCTCCCACCCTCTACCCTCCCATTCCTAGATACCAGAGGCATTTCTGCAATAAACAGTGAGTGGTGAGCGGTCGCTTAAATGCCTTTCTGGCTTTCAGCATCTACAGGGGGAGTTACTAGTGACCCCACACCATATGTGGGTATTAAGGGCAACATCTGCAGGTGTTTGGGGCAGGTGTGCTCACGGAATTCCATCAAGATGATACAAATGACAGGTGTCCATTGCTCCCCATATGCCTCCCCTCTATTCTCTGCTACAAGGGACAGGCACTCTATCCCTAGTGATAACCATAGTTTGTGCAGCCATGACGTGTGGTCAGTGATGGTCTCAGGGCCCCAAAGAGCCAGAATCACTTGTCATGCAGCAAGCAGTGCTAGGGCCGTTTGTCAGCCTTGAAGGGAGTGCAAAGGGAAAATCTGGGGTTTGGGAGACCAAAGATGGTATACTCAGGGGCGCGCAGGATAGAGCTGTCAAAAGCTGTATCTATGTCGTCCAGGATTCACTCCCAGAAGTGTAACAGTTTGGGCAATGCCAGAGCTGATGAACAAGTGAGCCCTGCGTGTAAGTGTAAGCTAAAAGGAGGAAGCTAGTTTGTCAGCTGTCTCTATTCTAGCTACACTATGCACAGTGTGATGTGCTCTATAGTAAATATCAGTCCATTCTTTGTCGTATAGAGTGCGCTCTAGTTCATCCTCCCAGCACAGCTGGCCCTTAGTTTTGTGCCCTTCAAGTGCTCTACAAAACAAACAAGATGATGGACGGAATGTTGCACAATGGCAAAACATTCCTCCCCAGTCACAGATCTGGGTTTAATACATCGTTATTTTGCTCACCAAGTCACCCCAGTTCAGACATGGCCATATGCAAATCAGTCTTGACCTTGAGCCTCATGGGAACAGTCCAGCCCGAACTGCCAAGCCATGTCTTCCCTGGACCAGAATCATGCATCCTAGAACTGGTTTCTGGCTATAAGCTGTCTTTAACCAGGAGAGCTTGACTCCAGTGGCGCAGTGAGCGCTGGACCCACATCTGGGCATACCCTTCCCACATACCCTTCCCACACAGGGTGAACAGCAAAACAAACAAGATGATGGACAGAATGTTGCACAATGACAAAACATTCACCTCAGTCACAGATCAGGGTTTAATCCATTGTTATTTTTCTCACCAAGCCACCCCAGTTCAGACATGACAATATGCTAATCAGTCTTGACCCTGTGCCTCATGGGAACAGTCCAGCCCGAACTGCCAAGCCATATCTTCCCTGGACCGGAATCAAGCATCCTAGGACTGGTTTCTGGCTATCAGCCGTCTTCAGCCAGGATAGCTTGACTCCAGTGGGTTCAAACTGGAATAGCCTGGTGAGCAAAGAAAAACGATGGATTTAGGCCCAGATCTCTGTACAGGGGTGAAGGTATTACATTGTTCTGCATTCTGTCCATCAACTGTTGTTTTTGCATTTGACACCCCAAGTGAGACGGGTATTCTCAGACGTGAGTCCTGTGCTCTCCATGCCACTGGAGTCAATCTATCCAGGCTGATGAGGACTGAAACCCCGAAACCGGTCTTTGGATGCTTTTTTCCAGTCCAGGGAGGCCCTGGCTTGGCAGTTCGGGCTGGACTGTTCCCATGGGGCACAGGGTCAAGACTGATTTGCATATAGCCGGTTTCAAACTGGAATGGCATGGTGAGCAAAAACAACGATGGATTTAAGCCTAGATCTCTGTACTGGGGTGAATGTATGACATTGTTCTGCATTCTGTCCATCAACTGTTTTTTAATTTGTCATCCCGAGTGGGACGGGTATGCTAAGACGTGAGTCCCGTGCTCTCCATGGCTCTGGACTCAAGCTATCTAGGCCCATGAGGGCTGAAAGCCCAAAACCAGCACCTGGATGCTTGTTTCTAGTCTAGGGAGAACCTGGCTTGGCAGTTCGGGCTGGACTGTTCTCGTAGGGCACAGGGTCAAGACTGATTTGCATATAGCTGGGTTCAAATTGGAATGGCATGGTGAGCAAAAAAACGATGGATTTAATCCCAGATCTCTGTACTGGGGTGAATGTATGACATTGTTCTGCATTCTGTCCATCAACTGTTGTTTTTACATTTGTCACCCCGAGTGGGACGGATATGCTCAGACGTGAGTCCTGTGCTCTCCATGGCTCTGGACTCAAGCTATCCAGGCTCATGAGGGGTGGAAGCCCAAAACCGGCACTTGGATGCTTGTTTTTAGTCCAGGGAGAACCTGGCAAGGCAGTTCGGGCTGGAATGTTCCCATGGGGCATAGTGTCAAGACTGATTTGCATATAGCTGGGTTCAAACTGGAATGGCATGGTGAGCAAAAAAACAATGGATTTAGGCCCCGATCTCTGTACTGATGTGAATGTATGACATTGTTCTGCATTCTGTCCATCAACTGTTGTTTTTGCATTCGTCATGTGCTCTAGACAGCATCGCTTAGAGTTCAGAGATGAAATGCTTGTTATCCCCCACACAAACCAGCCATTTTTCGAACACCGTAAGTGTGCGGGAAGCCGCCGCCTTATACTCTGGGGCGGTCACCCAGTGTCTCAGTTGCAAATAGTGGAATGCATCTGTCTGAGGGGAGCGAATAATCTTGCTGAAGTCATTCAAAGGGGGTTATCCCATTGGGGTCAAACAAGTACCCCACCCATTTTACATCCTTGTTCTCGCCTTCTACTAAACAGATCCGAGCTGCACCCCAGGGGGAAGTCAGAGTTGTTTTACAATCCGGGACATAGGGAAGGGAACAAAGTCAGACCTTTTTCCAGGGCCACCCTGTCTCACACTTTCAGTGTTGGTCATGTTACTGGTGAAGAATATAAGCCCCATGTCATAGGTTTGCACTGGACCATACAAAAGGGAATGATGGACGGAGTGTTTGAGCAAATCAAACACTCATTCCCAGTCAACTGATCTGGGTTTAATCCATCACCATTCTTTAGCTCACTTGGCCATCCCAGTTCAGACAGGGCCATATGCAAATCAATCTGACCCTGTGCCTCATGGGAACAGTCCAGCCCGAACTGCCAAGCCATGTCTTCCCTGGACCGGAAACAAGCATCCTGGGACCGGTTTCAGATTCATAATCCTCATCAGCCAGGCTATCTTGAATCCATTGGCCAAGTGAGCAAGGGACTAACGTCTGAGCATACCCTGCCAACTTAGGGCGAACAAAGCGATACAAAAGGGGATGATGGACGGAGCGTTTGAGCAAATCAAACACTCATCCCCAGTCAACTGATCTGGGTTTAATCCATCACCATTCTTTAACTCACTCGGCCACCCCAGGTCAGACATGGCCATATGCAAATCAGTCTGACCCTGTGCCTCATGGGAACAGTCTAGCCCGAACTGCCAAGCCATGTCTTCCCTGGACCGGAAAGAAGCATCCTGGGACCGGTTTCGGATTCATAATCCTCATCAGCCAGGCTATCTTGAATCCATTGGCCAAGTGAGCAAGGGACTCACGTCTGAGCATACCCTGCCAACTTAGGGCGAACAAAGCGATACAAAAGGGGATGATCGATGGAGCATTTGAGCAAATCAAACACTCACCCCCATTCAACTGATCTGGGTTTGAGTTTGAGTTTAAAATATTTCTTAAGCGCACGTACACTGAGCGGTTTCATGGGGCTGATTGTACTGAACCCCTGAGGCTTCAGAGACGAGAGGAAGGAAAGGGGGGGTTTAGGAGGGAAAAGCCTGAGTAAAAAGAAAAGTCTTTAAAGCCTTGCGAAAAAGTGAGTATTGAGGGCAAGATCTCAGGTGAGCCGGGAGGGAGTTCCAAAAAGTGGGGGCGAGTGTGGAAAATTTGGATCCACCCCACTTTTTGCGATTGAAAGGGGGGACTAGGAGGAGTTGTTGGGTAGAGGAACGTAACTCCCTGAGGGGGACGTAGGGATGAATTTCGGAAGTGATAAAGGCAGGGGCTGATCCAGCCAGAGCGTAAAAGATGATACATCCTAGTTTGAACTGAGCACATTCACGGATGGGGAGCCAGTGTAGAGTCTTAAGAAGAGGAGTGACATGGTGGGACTTGGGTTGGTTAAAAACCAGTCGGGCCGCCTGGTTTTGTACTAATTGAAGGCGTCGCAAACTGTACGCGGGCATGCCACAATAAAGGGCATTGCCGTAGTCCAGGCGGGAGATCACCATGGCAAGAACTATAAGTTTGAGAGCTGGATAGGAGAAAAACCGGGAGACTTTACGGATGGTGCGAAGGGAGTGGAAAGATGAGGACACCACCGAGCTGACCTCAATCAATCAAGCATTTATCAATCAAGCATTTATTGGGAGTGAAGTGAGAGTTGGTGATCTAGTTTAAATCCGAGGGTTTTTACAGAGGAAGAGGGGGTGGGAGGAGAACCCAATGAAGGAGGCCAGAAAGAGGGGGTCCAGGGACTGGAGCAACCACCTGTCAGCACCGACTCCATTTTATCGGGGTTGAGCTTCAGGTTGTTGTGGTTCATCCAGTCCCTGATAAAAGTCATAGTAGATTGAAAATTGGAAATAGACTGAGGGGAAGAAGATAGGGAGAAGATCAGCTGGAGGTCATCCGCGTAATTAAAGACAGAGACCTCCAGCTGTTGGAGGGCAAAGATGAGGGCGGCGATGTACAGGTTAAATAATAACGGGGATAAAGAGGAGCCCTGGGGGACCCCGCATTTGACTGCCTGGAAGTCTGCTAAAAAATCTCCCAGGTGCACAGCTTGGGAGCGGCCGCTCAGAAAGGAGGACAGCCAGACCAGGGCAACGCCTCCGATACCCGCCGCCCTGACACGGGATAACAAGATAGAATGATTGACCGTGTCAAAGGCGGCGGAGAGATCGAGGAGAACCAGGGCCTGGGGATGATTGTTGTCCATACCCTCTCTCAGGGTGTCCAGAACCGAAAGAATCACGGACTCGGTTGAGTGCGATGGACGGAACCCTGCCTGCCTAGGAGCCATGCCTTCCCCCAATGTTCACCCCAGCAACCGTTCAGACCATGAACGCCAAGTGCTTTTTGGAGAGAGGGCGATTCCATTCCACTAAATAGTGGAGATGAGCCACTTGAAGGTACCGGTGGACCAACCGAAGCCCAAGGCCATCTTCACCTTTGGGCTGTGTTAATTGAGAAACTGGAAGGCATGTCTTCTTACCGCCCCAGACAAATTTATTAATAGCAAGTTGTAATGTGTAAAGTGCTGTTGGAGGTGGGTCAAGCAGCAGGGTATGAAAGAGAGCATACGTGGAAGGAAAGTCATCTTATCAGTCACTATAAGCCCGAACCAGGCCAGCCTCAAGCGACTCCATGAATCTAAGGCTTTATTCATCTGGTGAAAGAGTGCTGCATAGTTCATCACCAGAGTCTTTGGTATAGTAAGGGTGAGTAATATACCCAGGTATGGCAAGGATTGTGAAGTCGTTTTCAAGGGAAACTGAGTTCAGAGTGTAATGTAGTTCCTATATTCCCGATAGGCTCTGCGCATTGGAATAACAAACGATAGTGTAGACCTAGGACTGAGGTCGACTAGGTCTCTATTGAATATGTTAGACTTAATTGTGTGTGCCAGCTAGCTCAGAGGTCACTAGAAACTTTCTCGAGTAAACAAGAAGGTGTTAACTTTCCTGAATAGACAAGAAGGGATTAGCTTCTGACAAACATAACATGGCAACTTTTTTCCCCCCTGAAAAAAGAAATATCTTCAGAGTCGCGGAAACAATAGATATTTATTTTATTTAGTCAATCGTGCACGCTTCGTTTCACCAGAAATGCAGAGTGTTAGACTTGGCTGTCTCTAGTTGGCAGAGGTATACACTTCTGACAAAAAGGGACTCACCTCCTCTAGTCAGGGCAAGGGGATCACACACTTAGATAACCCCTGCTCACCCCCTTGGTAGCTTGGCAAAGCAGACAGACTTATCCCAGAGGCAGTGCGTTAAGCATTTATGACCACATACAGTAATAAAGTGAATACACTACAAATGGACACAACACAGTAGTATTATAAAAATAAGTATTTTTATATAAGGCTTAGCACAAGACCAAATAATGATAAAAATATACCACAATCTTAATAAATACTCTTGGAAGGAAAAATAATAGTTCAAGTGTAGTGTCTTCTTAGCACAAAGTCTTTGGTAACAAAAGCAACTCTTCTTCTTTAAAGCACAGTTCTTGGCAACAGTGTAACCCACACGGGAGTCACACAACGTCGAGGCAAAGTTAATCCAAAGGGTTCGGCGTCGAGCGCGAGGAGCTCTACGTCGAGCCCGGAGTCGCACAGACCCCCACAACACAGTACCTTGGAAAAGCGAAGCACACGATGATCAGCGGCGTCGAGATGTCCGGCGTCGCGTCTCCGGCGTCGATCCGGCCTCGGAGTCTGGGCGACCTGCAGCGGCGTCGACAGATGTCAGGCAGGAGCAGCGCTCAGAAGGGGAAGCAGGATGCGGAGTCGTCGTCGATGATAATGTTGCAAGAGTGAGCAGCGCTCACGGCGTCGAGAGGACACGAAGTCGATAGGATCAGCAGCGGTGCAGACACGAGGTCACTTGGAGCTGGAGCCGAACTCACTACTCACTGGCGTTGCTGCTGGCGTCTATCGGGCCTGGCGGCCGGCGTCGAGGAAGCGGGACACTGGAGCCGTTACTCACGATGTCGAGCTGGATTCGGTGACGTCCGTCGGCGTCAAGGTTGCTGGTTTCTTTCAGAGGTGCTGGACTCTCAGGTTCCAGCCACAAGTACTTTTAGCAGATGAAGTCCTTTATCCCTGTGACTTCAACAGGAGGCTGGCACTCTTCCAGCCATTGGAGATTTTCTTTAGCAAGCTTGAGAGTACACACTCAGTTCCTCTCTCCTGGTTCCTTGGCAAAAATAAAGAAGCACTGCAGGATTCCCCCCAGCAAACATCACACTGGCAGAAGGGGTAGGCAAGTCCTTGGATCAGCAGGCTTCTTGTCCTTGGTTCCGGTTTCCTTGCCAGAAGTGATCTAAAGTCTTGGTTCAGGGGTCCTTCTCTTATACCCCTTTCTGGCTTTGATCCTTTTGTCTATGCAGGGGAATTTCCCCACATCCTGGGGCTGTTGTGGGTGTAGCCAGGCAGAGGCACCTGGCCTATTCACTTGAGCAGGGCTGGGTCCTCAGACGCCCAGCAGGAGGTGGAGCCAGCATTGTCACTGGCAGGAGCAGAGCTATCGGCCTCCTGGTAGGAGGTGGGGCCAGGATCGTCCATGGCAGGTACAGAGCCATCAGTCGCCTGGCAGGAGGTTGAGCCAGCATTGTATCAGGCAGGACAGGCTATCAGGAACTACTCTCCCCCTACTCTCAACGCAAATGTCCCACTCATCCCACACTGACTCATTCAGACCTCTGGAGCCACCCAGCTCCTGTCACACACACACCAAACCAGCAGAAACCAGAAATGGTTAGACAAGAAAATAGCCACTTTCTAAAAGTGCTATTTTCAAACCCAGAGTCCAAAAACCATCCACACAAACGGATGTGTTATTAAACCCCGAGTTCAGGGATACCAAACTCGACATTGCACCATGCTCCCCGAGCCAGCTAGGATTATAGCATTAATAATCCTGGCAGCCTATTCTAACTAATGGAGAGCAGGTTACCTCGCAATAGTGAAAAAGAATATGGCTGTAATTCACTATTAGGACATGCCAACTTGGTCAGGCCTGTCCTATCTTATACTTACAATGCACCCTGCCCGCGGGCCTACCATAGGGGTGACTAACATGAAATTAAGGGAAGGTTTCGGGACTGGCAAGTAGGCGTACTTGCGCAGTCAGCGTGACAGCACTAGACTGCACGTAGGTCTAGCAATGGCAGACCTTCAGACATACTTTTACTAGGCCGCTCTTGTGGGTGGCACAACACGTGCTGCAAGCCCACGAGCAGCATTTGTATTTACAAGCCCTGGCACTCCTGGTGCACTAGACTAGGGTCTGACAGTAAACCAAATAAGCTAAACATGGAATTCAATCAATACAGCAATTTTACATAGGGAACACTTGCACTGTGGCACTGATCAGCAGTGGCACAGTGCCCAAAGCGATATACCAGCAAAAACATCGTAAACAGAGGAGGCAAACAGAAAAAAATGGAGGAGAGACTCAAGCCAATGATGTCAGGTCTAACACATGTCCCCTCCAGCTGAAATGTGGGGAGAACTACCCTTGACTGAGGGAGTCCTCATCACTAAGGCGGAATAACCTGGACAGACCATCAGCATTGGCGTGATCTGTACCAGGGTGGTGTTCCACCGTAAAGTCCATCCCCTGTAGGGAAATGGACCACCTCAACAGTTTTGGATTCTCACCCCTCATCTGCATCAACCATCTGAGGGGCCTGTAGTCTGTCTGAACCTGGAAGTGAGTCCCAAACAGGTAGGGTCTCAGCTTCTTCAGCGCCCAGACCACAGCATATGCTTCTCGCTCTATCGCACTCCACCGCTTTTCCCTGGCAAGTAACCTCCGGCTGATGCAGGCTACAGGCAAGTCTCGGCCCTCTTCATTCACCTGAGCTAGAACAGCCCCCACGCCATGCTCTGAAGCGTCCGTCTAGACAACAAATTCTTTAGAAAAGTCGGGTGCCTGGAGTATAGGTGCTGTGCACATTGCAGTTTTCAGGGTGTCAAAGGCCGTTTGACAGGCGTCAGTCCAGATCACATTCCGTGGCTGCTTCCTGGAAGACAGCAAAGTCAAGGGGTGCACAATGTTACCATAATCCTTGACAAACCTCCTGTAGTAACCCGTGAGACCTAGGAAGGCTCTCACCTGAGTTTGGGTTTTGGGCGGCGCCCAAGCCAGGATGGTATCAATCTTGGGTTGCAGGGGGGCCACCTTGCCGCTCCCTACCTGGTGCCCTAAGTACACCACAGAACCCTGCCCAATCTGGCACTTACTGGCTTTGATTGTGAGGCCTGCTCTGCGCAGGGCCAACAACACTTCCTGGAGGTGGCGCAAGTGTTCCTCCCAGCTGGCGCTGAACACTGCGATGTCGTCCAGGTAGGCGGCACTGAAGTCCTCCAGTCCAGCCAAGACCTGGTTGACCAACCTCTGGAAGGTGGCAGGGGCATTCTTCATCCCAAAGGGCATCACCCGGAACTGGTAGAGCCCATCTGGTGTGGAGAATGCTGACCTCTCTTTTGCCCCATCAGTTAAGGCGATCTGCCAGTACCCAGACGTTAGATCAAACATGCTAAGGTACCGTGCAGCCCCCAACCGATCTATGAGCTCATCAGCCCTGGGGATGGGTTGCGCGTCAGTCTTGGTGACTGAATTGAGTCCTCGGTAATCCACACAGAACCGAAGTTCCGGTGAAGCACCAGGCGCTGCAGCCTTCGGGACCAAGACCACTGGGCTGGCCCAAGGACTGCTAGAGGACTCAACCACCCCTAAGGCAAACATTTTGGAGACCTCCTCCTTAATGTATGCTCTGACCTTGTCAGTCACCCTGTAAGCCTTGTGCTTGACAGGAGTGCTGTCCCCGGTGTCCACGTCATGGACACACCGGTGAGTGACACCGGGTATCAAGGAGAACAGATCAGGAAATTGCCCCAACAGGTGGCGACAATCTTGCTGCTGCTCAAGGGTCAGTGTGTCAGAGAGGACCACACCATCCACTGACCCATCTTGCTCTTTTGCATACAGGAGGTCAGGAAGAGGCTCACTCTCCTCCTCCGTTCCAGCATCTGTAGCTAGGAGCATGCCCACTTCGGACCTTTCTAAGTGGGGCTTCAAACGGTTGACATGCAGGACCCTCAAGGGGTTCCTGGGAGATTTCAAGTCCACCAAGTAGGTGACATCGCTCTTCTTCTCCACAACCTTAAACGGTCCAGTCCACCTGTCCTTGAGCGCACAAGGTTCCAAAGGGGACATGACCCAAACTTCTTGACCAGGCTGAAGTTCGACCAGAGTGGCATTCCGGTCGTACCACCGCTTCATCTCTTCCTGGCTGGCCTCCAGATTTGCCTGTGCAAGATCTCTGAAGCGCCGAGTCTGGTTCCTAAAGGCCAGCATGTAACTGTATACATCCTGGGGAGGTTTCCTGGGAGATTGCTCCCAGCCTTCTTTGACCAGACTCAAAGGTCCTCTTACCGGGTGACCATACAAAAGCTCAAAGGGGCTGAACCCTAGAGACTTCTGCGGCACCTCTCGGTAAGCAAACAGCAGGCATGGCAAGAGGACGTCCCATTTACGCCTCATTGGTTCTTCAAGACCCATGATCATGCCTTTAAGGGTCCGGTTGAATCTCTCAACCAGCCCATTACCTTGAGGGTGGTAAGGAGTGGTGAACTTGTAGGTTACCCCACACTCCTTCCACAGAGACTTCATATAGTTGGAAATGAAGTTGGTGCCCCGGTCTGACACCACCTCTCTGGGGAACCCCATGCGGGAGAAAACACCCATCAGTGCCCGTCCCACCACTGGGGCCGTCACTGTTCGGAGAGGGATGGCTTCTGGGTACCGTGTGGCATGGTCCCCCAAGACCAGGATGAACCTGTTGCCCAGGGCTGGCTTGGGGTCCAGGGGCCCAACAATGTCAATTCCCCACCCAGTCAAAGGGAGTACTGACAACCGGAAAAGGTTGGAGGGGAGCTTCTGCTTCCTTCCGCTTTTCCCACTTGCCTGGCAAGTGTGACAGGTTTTACAATAGATGTCTACATCCCTTCTCATCTGAGGCCAATAAAAATGGGTGACAAGCCTGTCATAGGTCTTGTCCTGCCCCAGATGTCCAGCTAACAGAACGTCATGAGCCAAACCCAGTATGAAGGCTCTAAAGCGCTGGGGTACCACCAGCACACGGGCTGACTCAGGCTCAGCAGCCTTAGGCTCGCTATACAGGAGGTCGTTCTCCCAGTAAACAAAATGTGACCCTGACTGATCACCTGAGGTTTGGGCTGAGGCCTGCTGCCTCATACCCACAATAGAAGGGCACACTTTCTGTTCTGCAACAAATTCTTCCCTGGAGGGACCACCATCCTGCTGCCAGTGGGTCAGCTCGGGCAGGTCTCCCAGTTCAGCAACTTGTTTCCCTGTGGGATCCAGGGCAAACCCCCTCAGGGTCTACCTCCTCCTGGACCACAGGAACTATGGGGGCTGGTATCCCGCGCCTCCTGCCTCTTCTCTTTATAGCTGGGTCCTGGGCCATACTTCCAGGCTCCGGGACCCCATCAACACCCTTACTCGCTGACATGGATCGAGTGGTTGCACACACCCACTCTGGCACACCCAACATTTTCAAATGTGTCTCCCTCTCCACCTTAGCCCAAGGGGAGTCTTCCAAATCATTGCCCAGGAGACAATCAACAGGCATGGCGGGCCTCACAGCAACCTGAAGAGTACCTGAAACTCCCCCCCATTCAAAGGAAACTTGAGCTACCTCACACTCTTTCTGGGAGTTGTCAGCAGCTATCACGGGGTAGAATGCGTGGGGAACCACCTGCTCTCTGGACACCAAGTGACACTTGACAGCTGTCACGCTCGCTCCGGTGTCTCTGAGAGCTTCCACTCTATGGCCATTAATGGTCACCCACTGCCTATATTTATTAATGTTACTAGGCAGAGGGGGTGGAGGGACCATTTCCATATCTCCTAGCGAGACCAGGGACATTTCTGCGGGACCCCTCCGACCAGGGGCAACCATCTCCTCCCCTCCCAGGGATACACTCGCCAACTGACGGGTGGGTGCACGTGGTGGTGCACCAGAGTCCTTCTTGGGACACTGGGGATCATAATAACGATGCCCCACCTGCTTACAAACATAGCAGGTCATTGGGCCCCTATGAACAGGTTTACCTGTCGGGCCCCTGGCTTCTTCACAGGGGGAGGCTGGGAACCTTTCCCTTGGTTCCCTTGGGGATTACTTTGGGGCCCTTTCTGGGACTCCTTCTGTTTACCCTTGTCCCCCCCACTCTTCTGCTGGGGACCCTGCCCACCTTTGGCTGAGTCTCCCACTGGACCCTTGTGGACCCTGGTACTGACCCAGCGGTCCGCCTCTTCAGCAAGATTCTACGGTTAGATATCTTGCTATCAATAAGGTACTGGCGCAGCTCTGGAAAACAGTTATTAGACAAATGCTCCCAAGCAAACAAATCATAAAGAGCTTCATAACTTTCCACTTTGCTGCCCTTTACCCAACCATCCATGACTCTGCAAAAAAATGACACATATTCAACCCACGTCGTACCAGGCAATTGCTTACATTCTCTAAAGGCTTGTCTGTACTTCTCTGGGGTTAGGCCATACCTCAACATTAAAGCATCTTTCATATGAGCATAAGACATCCTATCCTCAACAGGCATTTCTAACAGGGTATCTCTCCCCTCATTCACAAAGCGACCCCATAACCCCGCTCCCCAATCCTTCTCAGGGACCCGGTGGGCCAACAATGCTAACTCATATGCTTTAAACCATTGACCAATATCTTCATTCTTATGATAATCTTTGATCACATCTTTGGGAAAATAAAACCTACTTTCTGCAGGCACAGATGGGATGCTGCCACCAGAGGGATTCAATTCTAACCTTTTAGCTTTGAGCTCTATCTCCCTCAAACTTGTGTCACGCTCCAATACTAAATTTTCTCTTTCAAACTCCAACCTTTTGATCTCCAAATCAGCTTCTCTCCTATCTCTTGCATGTTCTAACTCCAACTGCCCATTTATCTTTAGTTTTGCCATTTCCATGTTGTATGCACGCTCTTTCGCCCTTTCTTCTCTTTCTTCAGGGGAAAGACCTTTAGAGGAAACAATGCTACCGGGAAAGGACACAGGCCCGTTCACTGGCACCTCCTCATCCCCTTCCCTGGCGGTACCACCTACGCATCAGAGGGATTTCTGGCCTCTAACCAGGCTTCCAATGCTTTGAGATATTCCTCCTTCAATGAGATGCCTGTGGTAGGAACTTTAAACTTTTTGCAAAAGGATTTCAGCTCCTTCAATTTGTAGTCGTTTATCTTTGCTCTATCAAATTCCTCCACAACAACAACAGGGGTAGTGACTCCGGCATCACTCATGGTCAAAACTGGCAGTGTTCAAAAAAAATCAAGCTTCAGAAAAGCGGAGAACAAAAAATAGAATCCTTCCAAATTAGATTGTGGCTGCGCTATGGTCTGCTTTCACTATGTAGCGCACACTAATCACTGCACATGGGTCATAAATGCAAAGTTCAAATCCTCACTGCTGACCCACCAATGTTAGACTTGGCTGTCTCTAGTTGGCAGAGGTATACACTTCTGACGAATAGGGACTCACCTCCTCTAGTCAGGGCAAGGGGATCACACACTTAGATAACCCCTGCTCACCCCCTTGGTAGCTTGGCAAAGCAGCCAGGCTTATCCCAGAGGCAGTGCGTTAAGCATTTATGACCACATACAGTAATAAAGTGAATACACTACAAATGGACACGACACAGTAGTATTATAAAAATAAGGATTTTTATATAAGGCTTAGCACAAGACCAACTAACGACAAAAATATACCACACTCTTAATAAATACTCTTGGAAGGAAAAATAATAGTTAAAGTGTAGTGTCTTCTTAGCACAAAGTCTTTGGTAACAAAAGCAACTCTTCTTCTTTAAAGCACAGTTCTTGGCAACAGTGTACCTCACACGGGAGTCACACGACGTCGAGGCAAAGTTAATCCAAAGGTTCGGCGTCGACCGCGAGGAGCGCTACGTCGAGCCCGGAGTCGCACAGACCCCCACAACACAGTACCTTGGAAAAGCGAAGCACACGATGATCAGCGGTGTCGAGATGTCCGGCGTCGCGTCTCCGGCATCGATCCGGCCTCGGAGTCTGGGCGACCTGCAGCGCCGTCGACAGATGTCAGGCAGGAGCAGCGCTCACGAGGGGAAGCAGGATACGGCGTCGTCGTCGATGATGATGTTGCAAGAGTGAGCAGCGCTCACGGCGTTGAGAGGGCACGAAGTCGATACGATCAGCAGCAGTGCAGCCACGAGGTCACTTGGAGCTGGAGCCGAACTCACTACTCGCTGGCGTTGCTGCTGGCGTCGATCGGGCCCGGCGGCCGGCGTCGAGGAAGCGGGACACTGGAGCCGTTACTCACGATGTCGAGCTTGATTCGGAGACGTCCGTCGGCATCGAGGTTGCTGGTTTCTTTCAGAGGTGCTGGACTCTCAGGTTCCAGCCACAAGCACTTTCAGCAGATGAAGTCCTTTAGCCCTGTGACTTGAACAGGAGGCTGGCACTCTTCCAGCCCTTGGAGATTTTCTTTAGCAAGCTTGAAAGTACACACTCAGTTCCTCTCTCCTGGTTCCTTGGCAAAAATAAAGAAGCACTGCAGGATTCCCCCCAGCAAACAGCACACTGGCAGAAGGGGTAGGCAAGTCCTTGGATCAGCAGGCTTCTGGTCCTTGGTTCCGGTTTCCTTGCCAGAAGTGATCTAAGATCTTGGTTCAGGGGTCCTTCTCTTATACCCCTTTCTGGCTTTGATCCCTTTGTCCATGCAGGGGAATTTCCCCACATCCTGGGTCTGTTGTAGGTGTAGCCAGGCAGAGGCACCTGGCCTATTCACTTGAGCAGGGCTGGGTCCTCAGACGCCCAGCAGGAGGTGGAGCCAGCATTGTCACTGGCAGGAGCAGAGCTATCGGCCTCCTGGTAGGAGGTGGGGCCAGGATCGTCCATGGCAGGTACAGAGCCATCAGTCGCCTGGCAGGAGGTGGAGCCAGCATTGTATCAGGCAGGGCAGGCTATCAGGAAGCACTCTCCCCCTACTCTCAACGCAAATGTCCCACTCATCCCACACTGACTCATTCAGACCTCTGGAGCCACCCAGCTCCTGTCACACACACACCAAACCAGCAGAAACCAGAAATGGTTAGACAAGAAAATAGCCACTTTCTAAAAGTGCTATTTTCAAACCCAGAGTCCAAAAACCATCCACACAAACGGATGCGTTATTAAACCCCGAGTTCAGGGATACCAAACTCGACATTGCACCATGCTCCCTGAGCCAGCTAGGATTATAGCATTAATAATCCTGCCAGCCCATTCTAACTAATGGAGAGCAGGTTACCTCGCAATAGTGAAAACGAATATGGCTGTAATTCACTATTAGGACATGCCAACTTGGTCAGGCCTGTCCTACCTTATACTTACAATGCACCCTGCCTGCGGGCCTACCATAGGGATGACTAACATGAAATTAAGGGAAGGTTTCGGGACTGGCAAGTAGGCGTACTTGCGCAGTCAGCGTGACAGCACTAGACTGCACGTAGGTCTAGCAATGGCAGACCTTCAGACATACTTTTACTAGGCCGCTCTTGTGGGTGGCACAACACGTGCTGCAAGCCCACAAGCAGCTTTTGTATTTACAAGCCCTGGCACTCCTGGTGCACTAGACTAGGGTCTGGCAGTAAACCAAATAAGCCAAACATGGAATTCAATCAACACAGCAATTTTACATAGGGAGCACTTGCACTGTGGCACTGATCAGCAGTGGCACAGTGCCCAAAGCGATATACCAGCAAAAACATCGTAAACAGAGGAGGCAAACAGAAAAAAATGGAGGAGAGACATAAACCAATGATGTCAGGTCTAACACAGAGAAATAGAGAGACGGGCGTTTTCAATAAAAGGGTTATTTATTGAGCAGTCTTCTTTCTCATGCAAGAGAAATGAATTGCCACAATTGCAATACTTGTCATAAAGTAAAGTGCGTACAGTAAAAGGAGTATTATGAAATAATACTGTAAAATCATTTGTATGGTTTCTAAGCCATAAGATACTTAAAATGGATAAAATACATACAATGATAAAATAATGACTAAACGTACTCAACTGGTGTTTCTAAGATACGCCTCCCTGGTGTACCTAGCCAAAGCCTAGTACGTGGGAAGGAGTAGATGAGTTACAGTTTTTGCCAAGAATCTGAATCAAGAATTCTCTAAGGGTCTAATCAGCTCTGTACCTTGGGTATAGAATGAAGGAGGTCTTATATCTCTCTCTCAGGACTCGATCTCCCAGCAACCGGCTAGGGTAGCAGGGAAACACTTGAGCTGGATTTCTCGGCAGGAGAAAAGACAGCATCTCTCTCAGTGCATCAACAGGGACAGTCAGCTTCCTTCGGCACTCGCATCAGCAGGGCGTCGGGCAAGTAGATAGCCGATCTGCTCCAAACCACCGTGTCTTGCTTAAGGCAGATGTTGGTATATTTATACCTGGAAGGTGCAGAGTTTGATGTAAGGTTGGACATAAAATATCACTAAGAACTGGCAGTTCTTTCAGGACTCTCAGGAGTTCTAGGACAAATCAAAACAGAAGCAGGGGGAATTCCCGGGCTGCTGGAGACTTGGTTTGTTTAAGAACGAGTTGTGCTTTCTAGGAGTCTATGGGAGTAGCCTTGCCATATTTGGACTGCATTGGCTATGACTTTTAATATGGTTGATTTGTTATAACCACATAAGGGCATAAATCGGGAATGTTTTAATTAGGGTCCTAGATACATTCACAACAAGAGCGTCTCTCATGAGAGCGGAGGACTGACAGGTTTAGGATTTGAGATTTATTGAGATTGACCTTAAATCCTCAGATCTTCCCAAAGACCTGCAGCTCATCTAGTGTGGCCGGCAGCAACGTCATTGGCTTCACCAGCGTGAGAATAACATTGTCTGCATAGACACTGATAGTGTGATTATCTGCTCCTACCCGGATGCCCTCAATCTGCGGATTATCTCAAAAGCACAGAACCATAGGCTCCATGTAGAGAGCAAATATAAGGGAGAGCGGCCATCCCTGGGGAGTGCCTTGGGCTATCGGGAACATAGCTGAAGATGTTCCATTATCTCAGACAAAGGCTCTTCGGGTGTGGTATATATAGCTTATTAATTCAATAAATGCTTCTCCGAACCCAAAATGGCACATAGTTTCAAAAAGGTAAGTTTACTGGATGAGGTTGAATGTCTTTTCAGCGCCAACGGACAGGAGTAGTGCTTCTTTAAGGGACCTTTGTGTGATATCCATGAGATGCAGGAGTCCTTTGGTGATGTCTTGTCGGGATAAATACGGCCTCGTCAGGTTCGACAAGGCCCGATATAAGCGGATTCATATGGGAAGCCAGGATTCTGGCAAAGAGCTTGACGTCGATATTGAGTAAGGAAATGGGATGGTATGACCCGCAGTCCCTAGGGTCCTTCGATGGTTAAAGGATCACCGAAATTGTTGCCTCCTCCAGAGAGTCTGTAAGCATACCTTTCTCAAGAAAGGAATTTAATAAACAAGCCTGGAGAGGGGCTAAATCCTGCCAAAAGGCTTTTAAAAATACACCTTGAAGCCATCCGGCCCTGGCGCTATATGGAGCTTGAGGCGCACGACAGCCGCAACCACCTCCTCGACTGGTATTGGCAGCTCTAGCTAGGATGCGATTGCCTCCGGCAAGTGAGTAACAGGACTCCCTTGCAGATAGCAACTCGAGTGACTGTGGGGGGCTTCCGGGTTAGAATATAGGGTCTGGTAAAAATTCCAAAAGCCTCTATAATATCCTCATCTGAACGTACTTCCTCCCTGGAAGCCCGCCTGACCGAGACGACGGAGACCACTAATGTCGTAGCTCGAAGCCTTTAGGCGAGTATGCACCTGCATCGGCCAATGCTCAATTTGAACTTATGTCGAAGCCTACGTAGAGCATACTCTGCCCTAGGCCTAGTCGTTTAAAAAAAAAAACCTCTTCAGTTCCAGCTCTCATCAGCCTCTAGGAGCCCTGGTGTGTTTGTATATGGTCTCTATCTCCGTGACCTCCTGTTCCAGCTGCCGGCGTTTTTTCCCATCGGACTCTGTTCTCGGTCGGAGATATTGCAATAAATAGTCTCAGAATCACTAATTTCTGTGCATTCCATACCGCCGCCAGAGAGGTGTTTCCTATGTTGTTGGTACAGAGCTATCCCAGCAGTACCGTACACATTACAGATAGTGTAACAGGGGACTGCAGTAGCCGCTCACATAGTTGCTATTGGGAGGTGAACAGCCGGAAGTCATCCACATGAAGCATAAGTGTGATCATGGCATGGTCTGAGAAGGATCTTGGTTCAATGCTAACATCTCTGACTTGGAACATTAGTGTGAAGGGCGTGAGAAAGTGGTCAATAAACGCATAAGATTTGTGCTGTGCTGAATAAAAGGTATAATCTCTTGTTGCTGGGTGCCAATGATGCCAGATATCGGAGAGGCCACCTTCTGCCAACCAGCGAAGGCCATTTGTTGACAAGGCCCCAGTTTTACAGAGCGCTGACAACAGCTAGCAAGCGTGGTGTCTATAGCAAGTTAAATTCCCCTCCTACTAGGACTACTGAGTTGGGGAACATAAGAACCTCAGCTAGCACATTAAGAATTAAAGATTCCTGTTGCACATTTGGAGTGTATATATTTGCTAGGGTGAAAGAGATGGAACTCCATTGTATTCTGAATGCCAAAAGTGCTCCCATATTTCAGCTACTGTTGATGTTATTTTGCAAGAGATTTATCTGCCCAGAGGAAAGGCTACTCTATTCTTTTTTGCGGGGCCTGAAAACCATAACTGATGGGGAAAGCAGCGGGAGTGCATGCGAGCAGTATCCATGGAAAGTTAATCGGTTTCTTGCAGTAGGCATATGTCCCACTCAGATCATTCAAGCAGGACAGGACCGCTGTGTTTTTCTCTGGTTGACTGAGGCCGAAAACATTGAGGCTACGCACTTTCAGATCCCTAGGCATAGCTCATATAGTTAGTAATACGCATAACACAGCACCTATGGACACAGTCTTTGCGCCACTGCTACGTAGCTCCATACATGACCTGTGCAGAGAATAAAGAAACGAAAGAAGAGAACAGAAAGTAGTAACTCCTTAAACCCCAAACTAAACAGCTCATGAAATCAATTCTCAGAACTAGTAAGGAAATCAGTTCATCAGTATGGGAGATCTTGAATAGGATGTCGACCTGCAGGGGGTCACTGAAGTCCCTAACTCCTCCACTTCATGAGACGTCCCACAGAGGCAGATACAGTAAAGGAGCATTTGCAGATAAAAGTTGTCTCCCCAATGCCGCCCTTACGAGATTTTCCCGCCGGGGCTGTCATATTTGGTCAAGTGGGATCTTGCAGCCCAGGTGATTCAAACAGCTTGGTGAGAACCACCTGTCTTTCCTTAGCCATCATAGCCGTATCTGGATTATGATTTATGCAGGGTTTCCCTACTTTGCACCATCAATGTTGTTTGCGGCGAGTACTCTCTAGGGATTCAAAGCCCTACTCCTTTGGGATCTCCTCCTGCAGGCCCAGGACATCATGTGCTTTTTTCAGTGATCTCAGCTGAAGTCTGTGTGGTGAACTCCACTCCGCTTGAGGAGTTTGCTGAGTTTTGCACACTCTGCGTTATGAGGAAATCACCTAGTTCCCAAAAACTCAGTTCCACATAGTGGAGGAATTTTTTTTTTTCCTCACTCGCGCTCATCAACGTCAAGTTGGCGACTGCAAGTGAGGAAAATCCACCTTCTGGTGAGATTTTTCCGTGAACTGCAGTTTTTTCTAAATCACTCCATTGCTGGCGGAACTCTGCGACGGGGAACAGAGGTTTTTTTTGCACTTCTCGGAGTTCCGTGTAGCGGAACCCCACAAACTTCGCCCAGGTTTACTCAGCTGTTGTAGCTTCCCCTCATAGCGGAAGATGATATGGAAGGGGTGACCCCAAGAATACTTTATCCATTTCTCCCCAAGATAGGTCATGATAGGGTGGAATTCCCTCTGCTTGTGGAGAGTGGTCATCAACAGGTCCTGGTAGAGCATTGGAGTATGGCCACAAAACTGAACTGGGTGAGCCTCACTAGCTCGACAGATAAGGGATTCTTTGATTTGAAAGTCATGCACACATGCTAGGATGATCGCTGGGGGCACACATCCCCCTTTAGGCAGGCTGACTCCATGGACATAGCCAATTTGTATGTTTATGTTGTCATCGTATCCCAGGATGTGCCAAAACAGTGCCAGGACATAGGGCCCGATGTAGGTAAAATGCATTTACCGATTTTAAAATACCGATTTATACCGAATCGGTATTTTGAAATCGGAAAATGATATGTAGGTAAAAAAAAAAATCGGAAAAATACCGATTCGGTAGCAATCGGTATTGTGATTCGATACGTACCGAATCGGCAATTACCGAATCGGTATTTACTGAATCGGCGAATACCGATTCGGCAAATACCGAATCGGTAATAGCAATACACCCCCATGGGCCAAAAGGCCCATAGGAACGCATTGTAAATACCGAATAGGTATTTACCGATTCGGTAGTAGCCGATTCCTTATTAGCCGAATCGGTAAATACCGAATCGGTAAATGCCGATTCGGCGAGCAAGTAAAACTGAAACTAATGGCAACAGCCAATGAGGTGGAACCACCCTCCCCCACCCTAGCAGGGAGTGGCTACCCAGGCAGGTGCAACTCATTAGAACTTTCTGGAGAGGCAGCCTGAGCTGAGCATTCAGACTGAGCAGCAGTGGTAGCACTATCCAGATCTCTGTGAAACATGGCAAGCAGCTCTGAGAGCCAGAAGGCTGAGCGCAAGCGGAAGGCCAAGTTCAGCAGCATGGAGCTGCAAGTTTTGGTGGAGGAGGTGGTGAGGGTACACAGGCAGCTGTTTGGGAGGCTGTCCCTCACTGTCCCAGAGAGCACCAAGAGGAACCTGTGGAGTGAAATAGGGGAGAGAGTGAACGCAGTTGGTGTCACCCCCAGGAGCCTGGACGACCTCAAGAAGAGGTTTTACGACATTCGCAGCCTCACCAAGAGGAAACTGGCCGAGATGCACAAGCAGGCAGGACTAACTGGTGGAGGCAGGAACCCGGCGCCACCCCTCACTGACCTGGAGGAACTTGTGTCGACGACCATTGAGAGCGAGAGTGTGGTGGGAGTTGGGGACCTGGACAGCTCATCCAGAGCTACAGCTAAAGGTAAGAAGCATGCGCATCTTGACACACCCTACCAGACACCTCCCCTTTAGCCCCAATGCACAGCCAAACCCCAGCCCATTACTGCTAGCAACAGACATGAGCAATGCATCATGGTAAATGTAGTCAGCACAAGTAGTAAAAATTGCCAGTGCAGAAGCATAATAAAAGGAACTGTAAAACTGAATCAAAGTACTTGAAATGAGATGTGCAATGCTTTAACTGTAGTGACTGTAATACATTAGCACCCAGTTCACAAATGCTTCTTTATACCTAGGGGCACCATCAGGCGGGGGAGCAGCAGCTACACCAGCTCCAGCTCCAGCACCATCAGCCAGTGCGGTGGCAGGGCCAAGCACCAGGGCCAAGCACCTGTGTACCAGCACAGGAGGAGGAGGAGAACAGCAGTACCCTGGGCAATGAGGAAGACACTGGACATACCCTCACATTTCCCCACTTCTCCCGACTGTCTCTAACGCCCCCATTGCAGTTCTCCCCGGAGAACTCACCACCACAGAGCCACCCTGCACCTGCCACATCTCCTGCCAGGAGGATAACTGTTGCCCCATTAAACATCATGGAGGGAGCAGCGGGTCAGGCTCCAGCAACCAACCCTGTAACACCTGTGGCACCCCAGCCCACACAGCAGGGCAGCAGCAATCCGCGGAGGCCACGCACATCCAGCAGTGCTCTTCCAGCACGGGAGGGCAGCGTGTTCGAAGGGCTGGAGGGGAGTATGGTCACGATCCAGAGGATGCAGGCAAAATCAATCTTGGCTTGCCAGCGCCAATTGCGGGTGCACAACCTGCAGATGGGGGAGATGACACAGGGATTCAAGACATTTGTTGATAGCAACAAGGACATAGCAACAGGTCTTGGGCGAATGACCACTGCCATCACCCAGCTGTGCAATAAAATGGAGGAACACGAGCACTGTAGGTGCAGGGATGCCCACGTGCAGAATAGGGCTATCAACCGCCTTGCTGCTGCAACCCCCCAGCTATGCCGCCGTGGGGCTAACATGGAGGACTGCCTCACCCAGAACACGTCAGAGGTGACTAGGGGCATGGCCCGCATCACCACTGCCATGGAGGCACTGATAATATCTAACACAGTGTCAAATCCTGCCCTGGACCTGGGCGAGGCTGGGGACAGCAGCAGCCGCAGCAGCCAGGCCAGCACAGTGTCTGAGCCGCGCCGGAGCAGCAGGCGCTCCGCTGAGGCTGCTGGACACACAGAAGGGGGTGAGCCACATCCTAGTGGGTCTGCTAAGCGCAGCAAGAAGTAAGACTGCCAGGGCGGGTGAGGCAACCCGGACAATTAACAGTTCCCACTGTTTGTTTACCTTTTCATTTGTTGCACATCAGTGCAGTAACATTATTAAATCTTTTGTTTTCAAACATCCATTGACCTGTCAGTGCATCTGTACTCACTCAGAAATAGTTTTCTGTAATCTCCTCACGTCTGTATCTGCCATCACTTGGCGTAGACACCCCAGCAGGTTGTGTTTGTGGCACAGCAACGTCGTCGTCATGGTCCTCGTAGTCTGACAACTCCACCTCAGTGCCCTTCTTCACCGCAAGGTTGTGCAACATTGCACAGACAGCTATGATCTTGCAGCAGGTGATGGGGTATACTGCCTTGCACCTCCACTCTTGTGCAAGCATCTGAATCTGCTTTTCCAGATGCCAAAGGTCCGTTCTACTACATTCCTTGTGCTGTTGTGGGCCCGGTTATACCTCCTTTGGCTGGGTGTAGAGGGGTTGAGGTAGGGGGTGAGTATGAATGAGCGGAGGGCATATGCACTGTCGCCTAGAAGGAAAAGGGGTAATATTACTCACATTCATACATGTATTTTACATTGCTACTTTGTGTTATGGGGGTCTGATGATGTGTCTCACCTAGGAGGTATCCTTCACCAAATTCCCCAGCCGTCAGCCGTGCATAGATGCGGCTGTGTTGAAAAATGTAGGAGTCGTGGGTACTCCCTGGGAATTTTGCTACCAGGTCTGTGATGGTGCACTTCGCATTGCAGATCACCTGCACATTGATGGTGTGAGTAGACTTCCTATTGCGGTATATGTATTCTGTGTCAGCAGGGGGGCAAATCGGAATGTGCGTGCCATCTATGCAGCCGATGATTTGGGGGAATTGTGCCATCTGGTAAAAGTCTGCTTTTGTTTGTACCAGTTCCGCATGGGTTGCAGGGAAAGATATGTATTGGTCTATCCTCTGTATCATGGCGTCAAGGAATTTGTGGAAAAACCTTGACAGGCTGCTCTGGGTCACCCCTCCTACCGCAGCTACTCCACTTTGATAGCTGCCAGACGCAAGCAGGTGTAGGCTGCATAGCACCTGCACGTGCGCTGGGATGGCTTGTGCCCTTGGGGTGGGGTGGTCCAACAGTGGTTTGAGATCCCTGGTGAGCTCCAGAATGGTGTCTGAGTCCAGCCTGTACCTCTGTAGGATCTCTGCCTCTGTGAGCATGAACAGGGTGATCCTCTGTCTGTAGACCTGTTCCTCTCTTTGCCATTCCCTCTCTCCTTCCTGCTCTAGCCGTAGCCGCCTTGCAATGACATAAAATGCCGCCATCCTGCAAGTTGCAATGCATTTTGGGTCTGTTTTTATAGGGTGCAGTTGGTTACCACCTGATTGTAATCCATGGTAAATACCGAATTTGAAATACCGATTTTGAGGCAAAATCGGTATTTCTGTGCTTCCCTACATCTCAATCAGAGTTTTGCCCTGTCCGAATCGGTAATTTACCGATTCGGTAGCTCTACCGATTCGGTAGATAATCCGATTCAGAATAATTACCGATTCGGTGTCTCTACCGATTCGGTACATGGACCGATTCGGTATTTTTACCGATTCGGTGTCACTACCGATTCGGTACATGGACCGATTCGGTATTTTTATCGAATCGGTATGTTACCGATTCGTTCTTTTAACGAATCGGTGTATTTCCGATTCGGATTATTTCCGATTCGGTAACTATACCGATTCGGTATATATACCGATTCGGACGAATTTCATCGCCCTACATCTCGATGGCTGGTTACCGATCGGTAAGGGCCGAAAATCGGTATTTTCGGCCGTTACCGATCGGTAAAGGCCAACCTACATCGGGCCCGTAGCCCCGTATGTCGTACCCCTCCTCCTGATCTGGTATTCCTCTGACGTGTACATTATTTCACCAAAACCATTTTTTCAAATCTTGTGCCTGCAACTCTATGTGCTGCTCTCAAAGGCATAGGATTCCATGTTTCATTAGTTACATCTCTTCCTCCCTACTGGATTTACGATCCTCCAATGCTTTAACACCTTTCCCACCTCCTCTAGAGCTCTCCGTACATCTTTCAGATCAGCAGAGAGCTCCTCCTGCATTGCATGGAGGTCCTCACAGAGGAAGGTAAAATGTGAGGTCATGAATGTCTTTGTGGCAGGGCCATCCACTTCCTCCACCCATTCTTGTTGCCCTGCGTCTCTCGGTGGTGGTCCTTATGGTGTCTCCATGATGAGCTGCTTCATAGGCATGTCTTTTAAAGAGCAACCCTTCTTGGAATGTGAGGTGGCCATGGTTCGGGTCGTTGTGCTCAGTGCTGTCCTGAGTTTCTAAAGGCTCCCGGAACCTGTCCGTTCCCAAATCCTGCAGGTGGGGAATGGACTTATCTGGCATATGCTTCTGCCCTATACTGTCTACCCTTCATGGACTCACTCTGGATGCCTTCTCCACGGCGTCGTCTTGCTCATTCTTCTTTATGTGCGGACGGTCAAACTCCATCAGTACCATCACGACTCAGCAGCCTCAGGGCCCAGCACCTACACACCCTTTTAGGCCCTCCGCAGTGGTCAGCACTGTCTGGTGCACTGCAGCGCTGTTCACCCACTTTCAATGCACTCAGTCTCCTCCACTGGCCTATGGTCTGTGACCCTTCCTGCTGGCCTTTCATTTCTTAATCACTGAAGCAGGTGGGCCAGGATGGCGGGCCTCCCTGTGGCCAACCGTTTGCTTCTTCTGTGGTAACAGGTGGGCCCTCCACCGATGCTAGTTACTAGGTCTCTGAATTCAACGGGGTGGGCCTGCCATGGCCCGGCCTTCCTTCCTCCCTTCCCCCGCTATCCTGCAGGTTTCAATAGAGGTAGTCTGCCCAGATCCCGTCTCTATGTTGGCCTGCCTATCCACTACAATCCTAGCCAACTGACTACATGCTCTGCTTCGGTACGTGTCCCCTTCGGTCTACCACGTGTCCCGCAGCCTCTAGACTGGGCCTTTCCTTAGGGCGCTGACAACTTGCGTATGAGCGAGGCAGGGTTAATATCCTCCCATGCACCTGCGAGCAGTCCAGAGTTCACGGGGTGCGCTAGGGCAGGGAGGGCCTCTCTGAGTACCTGTCCGCTCCCCTACTCCCTTAGCAATACCCACACCTAGATCGGCCACGTCACCTGGATTCTCTTCCCTCACTTCTTCTATGGCCGTCAGGTCCCATCATGGGCCGTTGCGATCCTCCCCACCTCTGCAGGTGTTGGTGAGCTGGTGAGCCTCCACGCAGTATGTCCTTCCTCTGCAGTGCGGAGATCTGCCCTCAGCCAGCATTCAAGTAGTTGGGAGCACTCTCTGCCCTGGTGCTCTCCTCTGTCTCAGTCGTTAAACCCCCACTCCTCCCTTCTGTCTTCCTCTCAAGGCCCAGGACGGCATCACATGTTTTCTCAGCGCTGTCCCCCCCCCCCAGTCCCCCCCAGGGAGGGCTCTTTATGGGCTCTGTTGTGTTCCCCCTGTGCTGGGACCTGGCGGGAGACTGTTCTGTACTGCTAAAGTGTGGCGGTGTTGGAGAGACTCAGAGGCACATCTCACCCTACCGCCATCTTGGCCACCCCTCATGCACCTATTTAAACATATAGGTTGCGGACTATGGAGTACCTTTTAGACAATCTTCTGAGTCATTCCAGCAGTCATACACTTTGTATTGGGAAATATTTTTGGAGGGCTTCCACTGGTCCTTCTACTTGTAGCGGACATCCTGGTTTTCGTTTTTCTGCTTCGCAATGGAAGTCCCAGTTAATAGAGAGATGGAAAATGCACTGCTGGTGCAATGTTGTTTTGAACTCATGGTGCTCCAAGTAGGCACAACTCGGCTTTGGGAGCTAAGCAAGCATTGGTTCCTATTGTTCAGACCAGTCTGGCTTGACTGCATCTTGCCAGTGCTCCGCTGCCTATTCTGTGGACATTAATGCACTTTGGACCTGTATCTAATACTTCCATTGGTTGCGCCACTGGACATAGACGTACTACTGGACCCCTTAAAGTCCCACGAGTATCGGTGTCCTCAGTGTATTCCCATGTTGATGAAGGCATTCTTAGATCCTCCCTGGATGCTTCTGCGCCTGACGGTACAAATAACGGCTCTACAACCTGCTCACAGATTTTGAGTGCTTCCTCAGCAGTTGCTGTGGGACCAGGAGAAGTTCACCTTTGATCCATTGACCTGATACAAAAGGTGTTACAGGGACCGTTGTCTGCGAATGTGAGGAACAGTGATGTTGCCTCTCCCACACAGGAAACATAAAAATGTGACTCTCCATGTGATCAGAACAATTCTGCGCTTTTTCCAAAACAAGCCAAATTGGAATAAAAATCATCTTTTTGTTTTATTCATTTTCTGCACTCACTGAGCACAATGGCTTTCGATGGCTCAGTTAGTCTTATCATATATTGATTTTTTAATGGACTTGACGAGCTTTCTGAAATTTTATAACATCCTTTTTACATATATCATGCGTTTAGAACCAGTTTTACGACAATATTTTTATACTTTTAGCAGGCTTATGTTAGCATTAGTTGACCTGGTCGACCTTCAGATGAGTAGTGTGTATTATGTCCCCTTACCTAGGCCCAAGTAGCACAGTGACCCTTTACCTACATTCATGCTACCTTGCTCTGCATAACGGTTCTCGCAATGACCTTTTACCCAATTATGTGGTGAATAAAACATTTATTGATTTACTTGAAAATTCCCTCATCTATTATTCATAAGGATCCCTAGTACCCTATCTTAATTCTTGGACATGACGTACATAACAGGATTAACATAGTCTGTACAAAAGTCATCGCAATTCTTGAGCGACAGTCCTACTTTGCATAATTGCAATTATGGATTTAGGCTCATCTACATACTCATACTCACAACATATTGATTGTGGTAAAACCCCCAAGCTAGCTTTTTGGTACAAAAGAACCTCAACTTCACTAAATAGTAAGAGGAGACGCTTCTTCGCTGACACCGAGGTCCTGTATGTTGAAGCATCTACATACAGCGGTCTGACATCCCTTGCGGGGTGTCCAACTCGAGACAGAGGCCCTTCATTCTCTCCCATCGGGTAATGGGTCTGGCTTTTTCCGAGGGGATTCTTGGGTTTACACCCACATACAAGTTAGGTACACTTAGATATACTTAGTTAGGGTTAGCATCGTAGGACTACGCTTGGTTACTGTCATGTTTATATGCCTGCATATATTCTCTGTTTTAGCAAAATGGTAGAACTCTAGATTGTATTTATTCTGTAGGTACTTTTAATGTTTTACATATGCTTCTGTCTAATGGTTGTCGCGGCAAACAAGTTTTATACTAGAATGATGCTGGTTCAATAAATGCTTATTGTAAACGTCCCCAACGTTTGTTCTGTCTATTGCTCCGAGACTAAGTGAGCACGAGTGACTGAGTGAAAAGTACTGCACTGTTTCCATGATCCCTGAAGGGTCAAGGGTTGTCATGTACAGTGGTTGCCTGAAACTATTTGCTCCATGGTAAGGTTTGTAGGCTTATAGTGGCAATGTGAGCTAGCTGGTCTAAAGGCCGCTATATCCTGTAGGGAAGTCTGGAATCAGTTTAGACATCAATCCCTTTGTTTATGTTGTCCAACAAATGCTCAAATCCTATGTATTTGTAGGAACTACACAACAGTATAAAACCTAAAAGTACATGTTCATTTTTTTAATACACTGTACCCTGCCCTTGGGGCTGTCCAGGGTCTACCTTGGAGGTGACTAATATAAATTAAAACGAAAGGCTTTGGCCTAGCAAGAGGGTTAACTTGCCAGGACCACATGGCAGTTTACAACTCGACACACAGGCTCTGCAGTGGCAGGCCTGAGCTACGTGTAAAGGCTACTTAAGTGGGTGGCACAATCAGTGCTGGTGGCCCACTAGAACCATATAATATAAAGGCCCAGGGTACAGATAGTGCATTTTTCTAAGGACTTATAATTACATTAAATATGCCAATTGTGAATAAGCCAATGTTACCATGTTCAAGAGAAAGCGCGCATGCACCTTATCACTGGTTAGCAGTGGTAAAGTGCCCAGAGTCCTAAAGCCGTCAAAAAAGAAGTCAGCAAAACAGGAGGTCAGATGGCAAAAACGTCAGGGGAAATTACTCCAAGGATGCCAGGTCTAACAATGAGGACATTATTTTTCTTTGTAGAGAGATGCATTCCCCTCATCTCCGGTCAATTATGTGCATATACAATTTAGCTTTTCAGTGTTTAAGTGCCCACAATCATTATTTTAGGTAATGGCAATATTGAAGTGCATAAAATGCATTCATTGTGTGCCATTTTCTGGTATAATACATTTCTAATCACCATAAAGATTTTTAAAAAAGTGGAGCCACGGAAATGTACTGCCTTGTAATCTTTACCAATCTTATATTTGCTTATGGTATACTCATGTTTAACCAAATGTGCATGCTTAACATTGGCCTAACTATGAGTAGGACTCTAGAAAGTCAAATGTTCAGAAGCATTTCGCTGTTAAACATAATGTTGATTTTAAAATGTGCTTTCTCGTTTTCCTTCTTCCCACAGGAGCAAGATACCCTACGCTAGTTAGAATAGTAGAATGATTTACTTTTCTAGAAACGCTAGAACAGATAGGGGTTATCAGCTGTTTGATGTGATGTACACCGTGCGTGGGGATAAGAAGGATCTCCGCGTACGATGCAGTAGAGACCTCTGATGCAGCAAAAATTGTGCAGCTGTGTGCTCTTTTGTGCGATGATGGGAACGAGGGAAGTTTACCTCTCCTAAGAAGACAATGCAATTTGATTAGTCCCATCGGTGGGAACTTGGTGGGAAGAAGTTGTTCTAGGGAGAACGCAATATATTTTAAGTGTGTGAGTTAGAATAGTTTCGCAGATTCTATCCTGATTTTGCCAAGGGAAGACCTTTCCCAATCATTGCTGATGTTCCATGTTCTTGAGTTAGAGTCTTAAAAATGTGTGCTTCTTTGCCATGAACCTGATTTGCTAAATGAATAAAGCCTGTAACTTTTCTAATGGGCTACTTACCTTTCATGGTTTGGAAAATATCCTATCTGTCATTCTTGTGGAGCAAAATGGATTTCACTGTAATTTGACCTGATATACTGATGGTAGCCCACAGAATACAATCTGTTTGACGATTACACTAGAGCCCAAAAGTTTAGAAAATTGTGCTGGCTCAAAAGAAAAAGATGCCCTGTGATGTCTGGATAGATGTGATGCTGCCACCGTTGCTATCGATGATACAATTTGTTCTACATGCTCAGATAATTGCAGTGCACTTGGGGGTGCTTAACCCACAATAAATGGTGCAATATAGTGATTTTTATATGTTGGACTTTAACCCAATTAATATGGGCAATTTCCCAACTTTGTTGTTTTTGAGTGCACAGCTATAGCTTGCCATTTACCAGAGTATTTCCTTTTCCTCTATTTGGAAAAGATGCTTAACATTTGGCAGATGACTGCCACATTCTGCTTAGGTTCCTCAAGTTGAAATTTGAGCATGATCTGATGGATCAAACCTTTTGAGAATAATTTAAAAGCAGCATGTCCCAGTTTAATTTAGCTGGAAATGTTCGTTCTCACTGAGATAACAAAAAAACCTGCTGAACACAATTATACTAAATTTGGTGGTGAGATAAAACTTTACTAAAAGGATTAGTGAAAAACGGGTTTAAAGTTTTTAATATAGTTGCAATACAAAATAGTAACAAGCAGGCTTATTTATTGTTAAAGTCCTGGGAGTTGCATGTGGCCTGGCTGTCCTTAGAAAAACAGGATCACCATCCCCCAACCCACCTGGAAGATGTGTTGGGGCCACACCTTAGTCATCCTGCAAATTGCATTTAGCAGGCCACTGCACATCTCCATCTTGAAGCCCCAGCCTCTCTGAGCCCTACAGAGCCCATTGAACAAACGACAGAGAAGGTGATAGGAGCACAGAATTGTGCTGTGTTTTTGAAAACTTTAAACTGCTGTTTTTCTACCCGTGACTGTTTGACTTTAATTTCTTGGAGATTGTATGTGACCCTCGTTTTCGGCTAGAAAATGGGATTTGTTGAAGTGCGCGAAAAGCAGTCTTTTAAGTGGCCTAGATTTGGTCCTACCTGAAGGGTGAACCAGGACCAGCGTAGTGTGGATTGAACCTGTCTGTATCCAAGAAGATTCTGATCCTCAGGAAGAGCTAATTGCCCTCAGCCATCAGCCTTAGCCTTCCTGACTGGCCCTCCAGCTCCCAATCAAACGTGTGCGCTTCCCTCCACCTGCAGTACCCCTTCAGTTGTGTGCAGGTCTCCCCAAGACAACCACCTCCATCTTTTAGCCCCGGCCTACCTGTACCCTACAGAGCCCAGTGAAAACATGATAGCGAAGGTGGTAGGAACACAGACATGCTGTGTTTTTTAAAACTGCTGTTTTTCCTACCTTTGACTGTTTGAATTTAATCTCTTGTTTTCTGTGCAATTGGTACTGTTAAAATTGCTGTTTTTGCTTGTGACTATTTGAATTGAAATCTTGGTTTCCTTGCAATTTGTACTGTTTAAACTGCTGTTCTTCTACCTGTGACTGTTCGAAATGCTGTCCTCGTTTCCCCCTGTACTACGCGTTGGTGTGTAGGAGAAACCCCACAGCCCTCCTGCCCCATCCCCCCTCCTTTTGGGTCTTTTAAAAGTTAAACATTCAAACTACACCCTCAGAGGCTAAGCAGAGTGTGTTCACGAGACTGTTGAATCTGCTTTTAAGGTTTTGAACTATGTTTGGAAAGTATATGTAACCCTTGTTTTTGGCTAGAAAAAGGGATTTGTTGAAGGGCCTGAAAAGCTGTATTTTAAGAGGCTTAGATTTAGACCTGCCTGTATGGTGAACAGATACCAGCAAAGTGTGGATTGTGCCTGTCTGTAATCAAAGAGGTTCTGAACTTCAGGAGCAGTTCATTGCTCCATGGCAATCACACTGTGCTTGAAGTCACAGGCCCCATAAATAGGATGCTATTGTACTTTACATATATCCTCTGATTGGTTCTTGTATCTGATGTTTCGTTTGGGTTCATGCCTTATGGCTAGGTTTGTGATTGGCTGATAGGTCTGGGACTGTGATTGGTCCCTGAAGCTAGGGTTTCTATTGGAGATAGGGCATAGGGTCAGGGTTCTGATTGGCAGTTAGGCCTGGGTTTTGATTGGTTTCCTGGGGCGAGGGTTTCTATTGGAGTTAGGGCATAGGGTTTGGGTTCTGATTTGTTGCTAGGATTAGGGCTGTATTTATTGGTAAGGGCCTGGTCTCCTATTGGTCCTAGTGCTTAGGGCTAATGTTCTGACTTGTTAGGGTAGTGCAAGGGATCCCATTGGCCGAAGGTGTCACCAGATCACTGGGGCTATTTAAGCCTAGGACTCAGGGTGTGTCAGCCTGGGCTTCAAGGCTAAGTGTGGAGAGGACAAGGACAGTTGCCTATTTGGACTTGTTCGAGACAGGTCAATCCTAGGACTAGAAATGCTGCCCTTTATTCCATTCACCAGCACCAACATTAACCAATTCATAAACACAAACCTATTAACACCCTCACAGCAAATGTATCTGCTCATTTACAACAAACAAACCCTAATCACAATCCTCTATAAACAACCACCAAAACACCCTACTTAGACACCATTCTACTCCAGTTACCACACAATGGCACCATGGGTTACACACAAACACCACTCTATCCTTTACAAATCCACACATCACCAGCAGAACACAAATCCACACTATGCATAACTATATTCCAACCAGACACACAATCAGAACACAAATCCACACTATACATAACTATATTCCAACCAGACACACAATCCCTTTTTAAACAAAGAATCCGCTCTACCCTCTACTTACTCCTAATAGACCCCTTTCTGTCACCACCAAACATATACAGAGCTTTCTATCATTTCATCTACTAACACCATCCTCAACACAGCCACACAACCCTCACATTCCACACAACCACACATATTAACTCTTCCAGCGATCAAATCTAAAACAAACACTCCTAACTCTTGTCAATCCACACCACATACACTCTGTCCCAAAACACATCACCACCCGATTCATCATTCAGCATCCACTCACCAACAATACTTGACATACAAATACTTATCAGAACACAACAAAGTCATCATCTCCTCTCACTATTGCTCAAAATTAAACACTACCACAACAAAATCTCACACACACTACTTTATAATACATTCCATCACAAACTAGAAACATACACCCATCTCACCCTCCTGACTACACAAATAATGCACACCCTAAACCAACTCTACTGCTGAGGTTTCTCTTTTCCCCCAAATCGAACACATCTACAGCAACACAACTCTCTTTCACCAGCCTGAACCATTGGAAAATTATGAGCCTTATAACATGACTCACATGCTGCACCACCACTGCTAACACATACAGAACTAGTTACATTTCAAACAATTTCTCCATTCACATGGTCAGACTACCATTTGTTGCTTTCCAACATAAAACACTACTAAGCAACACTCCTAAAACCACCTTACATGCATCCACCTATTGACCGTTGAACTAACTAAGAAGCTCATTAGGATGGCGGACAGACCTGCGTCCGTCCGCCACCCCAGAGTAGGAGGGACCATTCACAGCGGCAGCGGCGGTCCCTCCCTGCAGATTAGGATGTGACCGCCACCCTGGCATTCACATCCTGTACATTTAACATTGCAGCGGGTGCTGCTTGAAGCAGCACATGCCGCAATGTTAAATACACCATGTTTTCCTTTCCGTGCCTGCCGCTTCGTGCACGCAAAGGCAGGGGGTTACCGTAGGTACCCCCCATGTGCAACCCCACCCCCCCTTCACCCCTGGGGGCCCACAACGGGCCCCCACAGAAAAGTCCGTATGCCTTTCCACGGCGGAAGGGACGCCGTGGAATGGCATAGGACTGCCGCCATCCTAATATGGCTGGCGGTGTCTGATAGACACCGCTAGCCATGTTAGAACTTTTCCGCCGCGGTCAGAAGGCGGCCGCGGCGGAAAAGCGGCAGACGGAAAAAAGATCCCCCAGCCATCCTAATCTGGTGGGGGTCTTTTTTCTGTGCAGCGGTTAATCCGCATCCTCCGGGCCGGCGGTGGCTTCCGCCGACCCGGAGGATGCAGATTAACCGCAATCCTAATGAGCCCCTAAATTTTGAACACTCAGAAACACAACTAACATCCAATACAGATCTAGACACAATAAATTAAAAAAAGTAAATGACTGGTTACTGGAAGCTTTTGATATCTGAATACCATTCAGAACAACAAAATAGGGCAAAAGATAAAACAGCAAATTAAAAAGCTGAAACGCACCAGGTTCAAAACAAACACCATTCAAGACAATCTTCACCTGCGGAAACTTAACAGATTATACAAGTCCGTTTATTTTTTATTGAGTGCACAATTAAATAAAACCTTTGCACCAAGTGCAAAAGATTAAGAATAAAATAAAAAAAGAAAGTTTTTAAACATGCAATACAATAAAGTGCTAAGATGTTGAGTGCTTGCAAGACCTCAGTTAAAAACTTCAACAATTAAAACCATGTGATACGTAAGGAAGAAAATGTCATTAGAGTGATATTAAAATAATACTTACAACAAATAACATGTTAAATGAATGCATAGAGAGTAAACTCTGAAGACATATATGTCCTTTGTGTGGAACTCAGCTACAGCCTCCTATGTTTTTTGTGACAGCTGATGGTCACTTTTACATCTGTGGCACTAAGCAATCATTCTGAAATGTTGCGGTCGGCGATGGTCTGGGCCCCTGCAGCATTTGAGATTTTCTGGTCAAGTTTAACCAGGTATGTGCAAGCCTGCATCATAGCTTCATGTCCTTCCAATTAAAGCAAGCCAAGATTGCAGACCTGCTGCTAAAAAAGCCTATCTGATTCCACATGGGTAATAGCCTGCTTTTTCGGTCTTCAATGTTGTCTTTCAAGATACATATCCCCCCCCCCAGTTGCTTGAGACCCTAACTGGGTGAGTAACGCGCTTTACAAACCCCTGATTGATTTATTGATTGACTAATTGAGATCAATGTCTCAGCGCCTGATCCACAGAGCCGGCACAGCCCACTCATATTTGATCGCTTCCATGCGGGGAGATGCAGATGTGTTGGCAGACAACCCATTCGGTATTTCATAAAGGCTGTATTAAGTTGCTCTTTAACGGGTCTGCCTATGTATGTCTGGGGGGCTAATTCTGGATAAGACGACAGTGTAAGCCAAGCATTCCCTCTTTTAGCAAAGAGCTGCTGTCTACAAGCAATGAGTGAGTCTTTATTCATTAGTAACTATTGCATGGGTTTGGTGGTAAGTGCTAAAGGAATCCCATTGGTCTGCTAGGGCTAGCCCTGCTAGGGAGCTGTCAAGGTACGACATGGCTGAAGAGTGGGCCCTTCCTTCATTTCTTTCCAGACGATGAAGGTATGTGTACCAAAAAGAGCCTCCTTTAGTTTATAACAAAGCTTGATGAAAGCGCCCACCCTTGCTATTAATTGTTTGACCAGGCCAAACTCGAGGTGTAGTGGGCTGAGACGTATATGCCAGGAGTGAAAACAGTGATTTGGAGAGTCTAGTAATGACAGGGTCCAGATAGGTGCCGTCCCTGCTCCTCAAGAGTTCACTTACATATACAATAGTTGGAATCAGTTTTGCTCGAAATATTTCCACAAGAGTAGCTAGGTAGGTGGCTTTGATGGACTTAAATAAAGTTGTGAAGGAGACTTACTTCTGTCATGCCAGCTCTAATTGTGGTTTGAACAAGCGTTTACTGTCCAGAAGCATGCCTGAATATTGGTATTCTTGCATTTCCTCAATTTTGTCGATGCTCAGGTGCCACTGATTTGAGTGCCGGAGAGACTTTCTGATTGACATTGTTTTTGACTTTTTTAAGTTGATGGTCATGGCATTGGTGGCAGAATGTTGAGCTGTACTATGAAAAAAGCATTTGAAGACTAATTTTTGTTCTTCTGACCAGTATCATGTCGACGGCATACATCAGGCATGGTCGTTAGGCATTTACCAGTTACAGGGCATGGGAGTTTACTTGTGCTAAGCAGGTTGGTGAATCAGCTAAAAAGAGATTAAAGAGAAGTGGGGCTAGGACACACCCTTGTCACACCCCTAGATAGGCTGGGATCTCTCTTGAAAAGTGAGCACTGTCCTGAGCTTAATCCTTACCCAAGTGTTAGTGTCAAGAAGGATAATTGCTCTTAGCAGGTGGTTGGATATGTGCCAGCTAGCTAACTTGCTCCATAATTTGCCTTTGTCTACTTGGTCAAAAGTGGTCTTTTAATCTATAAATCAAAGGTTTAGAGGTTGCTTAGTGGCTGCCCTGTGGTCAAGCAGAAGAGATATAGCCAGGAGGTTGGCATATGTTCCTGCTCTTTTGGAGAACACTATCTGATTAAACAGAATTAGGTTGATATCTGATGCCCAGGCTTTTTATAACTCCAGGAGACAGCCGGTGAAGTATTTCCATTCAACGTCTAGGAGGGCTATGAGCTGATAGGTAGCTGGATCACTTGCTGTACTCCCTTTGTAGAATCGGCATGATAACTGAGGGGCATATTACCAAGGGGGCGATAGGCAATTATCGCCGATTTAGCGGCCGTTTTCGGCCGCTAACTGATGTTACCGACAGCTTAAAGGCGATAGCGAGCGGTTTGGGGCCCGCTTTGCATGTCGCTAATGACATGCAAAGTGGGCATACCCAACCAGTTAGCGACTGAAAGCAGTCGCTATCGCCTAATAGCAAGGCAGGCGTAGCATTGGAAATATTCACGCTAAGCGCGAATATCTCCAAATACTAACAATTGCCCAGACCAGTTCTTAGCCATGTTATCCAATGGGAGGTGGATAACATGGCTAAGAGCATTTCGTCACTAATGCGTGGACACTCACTGTATTCTCAGCGATATTCACGCATTTCGCCGCTATCGCTGGATATTGTAGCACAATGGAGAAAAACGTTGCTAATAGCATGTTTTCTCCGCTAACATATCCAGCGATAATCAGCGATATAAAAATCGTCACGAAGCCTATTTAGTGATAAATATCGCTACTTGTTGGTAATATGCCCCCTTATTTTTCCATGTTTGGGGTATGGAATTGCATATTATTATGCTTTTATATACAAAACTGCAAATTAGAAAGCAACAACACATCTGGCTAAAAAAAACACTAATCAAGACAAACTTTTCCTGCAGGAACTGAACAGATTATACAAGTCAGCAATCAAAAACCTAAAAAAAAGATACTATTCAGACAGAATTAAACATTCTAAGTGTACAAATAAAGAATTTTATACAATTCTCATGGAATTTTGTAAACCAAATGAGTAGAAGGAATTCATCCCATTTCTAAAAAAATCACAAACTGGCAAATCTCTACACAAACAAAGCAGATGTATTGGACTCATATTTAAAACATAGGAAAACCACCAGCACTGTCCTCTTTCCAAAACCATCAACAATTCCTTAACAACAGAATATTTCCAAAAGACCTAAAAAGGTAATACATGCAGCCACTAATAAGGAAAACAAATCTGGACCCACTTAACCCAGACCACTACAGACCAATTGCAAATGGACCTTTCCTGGGCAAACTGATTGAAAGAGCACTACTTGCCCAGATTTCACAATTCTTTGAATATAACTTCATACTTTCAGACTTCAAAACAGGATTCCATCTTGAAAGAGGCACAGAATCTACCCTCGTTGCCATCTGGGATGACTTTAGGAACACAGTAGACCAGAATGGGGTTGCTCCGCTACTTTTCTTGGACCGCTCAGCCGCCCTTAACACAGTTGGCCATGACACTCTAATATAAAGACTCTATGAAGCTGGTATAGAGGGAACTGCTCTTGTTTGGATTACATCCTTCCTTCAAAACAGAATAAATGGCATCCATACCCCCTTCATGAAACAAACCATACTTCACAAAAAAGGGGTCTATCAAGACTATCATCTCACCCATGCTTTCCAACATCTACATGAAGTCATTACTGCCACTGATCAATTAATTTCACCTCACATGCTATAACTATGCAGATGACGCACAAATACCCCTTAAACTGGAAAGCCTCAAAGACATTGGAAACTCCAAATGTTCATTTGCTTCGAAGCTGTTGATCAGTGAATGACTTGAAAGCATCTCAAATTGAATGCTTCCAAAATGAAAATACTCACATGTGGGGACTGGAAAACGAATGATCCACCCTTCGCCCGGCCTGATGATCTCGGAATACCACCTAAAGCATCTAAAGAAAAAAGAAACCTCGGATTTACCATGGACCCCAAACTATCTATGACTGCCCAAGTAAGCAAATTAGAAAGATAAAATGTTGTTACTATAAAAACCCTGCGAAGCCTTATCCCCCACCTGGAATTTTCACACAATGTCCAGGCTATTATCTTTCTTATACTGTCTAAACGTGATTACTCCAATGGCTTGTACCATGGATCATCTTTGACAACTATGAAAAGTCTACAACGGATTCAGAACTCTGCTGCCAGACTATTCCTACATGTAAAACCACATGCCCACATCTCTCATCCATTGAGAGTCTTACATTGGTTACCGGTTGCTAGAAGATCCACATTCAAGCTGCTTCATAATGCCCACAAAATGATACATAGAACAGGGCTGCTCTTCATCAGGAATAAAATGACCAAATACATTTAACAAATGAGCCTCTGCTCTAGAATGGCACCTTGCCTCAAAATCCCACAATACAAAAAAAAAACATAGGTGGTACATCCTTCTCTGTTCAACCAGCCAAACAATGGAACTCATTATCCCCAAACATAAGATACACGGATAATTATATTATCTTCAGAAGACTACTCAAGAGCTCGCTTTTCTCTACATAACCACCATATGCAAACATAAATGTACAGCATATCCCTGAGTATATAAGCAATTAATTTGATTATATACTCAGGGATATGTTGATTAATTTGATTATGTAGCTAGATATGTATTCCTATGTATAAATGTGTATAATAATTATGTTTACAATTATATAGATGTTCGTTATGTCTGCTTAAGAAATGCAGATATTACTTAAGGACATATTATTCTATGCTTACCATGTATATAGGTCACTGCAAAGTTTTTCTATACCTTAGTTAATTAGATGCTTATGGTTCCCCATTTATTTATCTATCACAATATGTAAATTTGATCATAACTATTTATCTACAATTGCTTCACCATTGAATTATTACAAGAAAAAAATGATAATAATAGTAAACACAAATAAAGTGCATTAAAGTACTGCAACACTTGAAAGTCTGACTTTAAATACAACTTACATCTTGATATTATGACTTCCTTATATGTATATTCCTTCCATGTAATTATGTTTCCATACATTTACTACTTTACTCATACTGTTAAACATAATAATATTAATAATAATAATAATAATAATAATAATTAGCCTCTACAATGAACTACCCTATATCTCACCCTATACCTCTCTCAATATATCCTCTACCTCGACTCTCTGGCTCATCTCAAACCTAATCTTTCTACTATTATCCCCAGAATAATCCTCCTTTTACTATTAAGATCTCCCTCCTAGACTAATCAAATACCTCTCTCCCTAATCCACTTCTAGAGATTCTTCCCCCTTCCTCTCTCCCTTTCTCATCTCAAACCTCCTCCTACTGCTTTGATCTCCAAATGAACACTTTCTAGACTCTTCCCTATTCTATCCCTCCACTATCCTTTTCAATCCAACTAACAGACTCACAGTCAAATTATGTCATATTTGCCTATACTAATTCACCACTAATTCTTTTTGAGTACCAGAGTAGCGTGTTACTCCCCTAAAAGTGTTTCAATGCCTCATCAGGGGTAGTAAGCGCTATATAATTACAATTAACCTATGCTCACCCTGTTAGCTTGGCACAGAGTAATTAGGCTAAACATAAAGGCAATGTGTAAAGTATGTGTGCAAACAGAAAAACAATGAGAACATCACACAGATCCCACATCAGGTGTAGAAAAATGAAATAGACTTTAATAAATAAAACAACACCAAAACCGCAAACATCCAATTAGTAGAAGTGGAGATACTGAATTTCAGAGTTTTTAAGTAAAATATCGCCAAGAAGCACAAAGCACTTTCAAGGAATATCATGCTCGACCAGAACAAAGTGACAAGTTCAGGCCAGCCACAATGGTACGCAGGTCAGCTACAGGGACCCAGTTGGGCTGCTAAACAAGGTACCTTAAATCCTGGTTGTGGAGTGCAGTGTGGATCCATGTTGAAGCTGCGTCGTGCAGCTGAGGTGATGCATCAATTCTGAGTTGCAACGACCTTGAGGTGCGAGATCTTGATGCATAAAAATCAAGAATCCTGTTGACAAGGCTTGCAATGTGAATTCCGGTGTTAAGGATGTGAGGTGCAGCCATGGTAATGCGCCAGTATTGATGAGTGGTGAAGCTGCAATGCAGATTTTCAACATCGTCGACAAGGGGTGCAAGAAGCTTGTGCTGGGAAAAGTGTTCCGCAGTGGCGGTTTGGAAGGTGATGCATTGGTCTTAAGAAGCGGGAGGCAGTGGCGATGCAAGCCTTTTGCGACAGGTCTAATCTATTGCAATGACGATGTGTCCATTCCGCTCGGGGATGAACTTCTCAGCCAAGGAGAAATATCAATTTTGCTTGGGAATGTATCATTCACTAGGGAGAACATGCTTTGGTTCTGCTGGCATGCACCTTAGGCCCACCTCCAAGGGTCCAGGACTGGGGGAGCACCACTTGGCAGGGTAGACTCACAGATGGAATAGTCCAGGTGCAGGGGTTAGAAGTCTTTTATGTTCCTGAGACTTCAGAGCGGGAGGCAAGCAAACTAGCCCTTAAAATCACTCTGGGTTTCAGGATCAAATGCTGCAGGTCAGGTACATTTCACCTAGGCAACCAGAAGCAGGCAGCAGGTCAGCACAACAAAGAAGTAGTCCAGCAGAGGGCAATAAGTTGAGGTGCTGTCCTACGGCAGCACAACAGTCCTTCTTCCTGTCAGAGTATCCACAGGTCCAGATGTGTACTGTCTAGGTAGTGTCTAAGATCCAGTACTTATACCTAGTGGTGCCTTTGAAGTGGGGAGACTTGAAAGACATACGTTTGAAGTGTGCAGAGGTCCTCCCTTTCTGCCCTGGCTCCAGACTCACTACAGAGGGTTATGGAGCTTTTCGTTTTAGGACAGGACACAGCCTATTCAGGTCTTGGTGAGGCTCTGCCCAGCTCCTCCCTCCCATGCTGCCAATGATGGCCCATTGAGATGTACCGAAGCTGCCACTGTATGTGGCTGACTACGAGGAATATACAAAGCCCAACTGCCAACTGCACTCAGCAATGTGATCAGAGACAGGCTACAGGCATCAAAAAGCTAAAGTAAAAAAATTCAAACTTTCTAAAAAGTGGAATTTTCTGAATTGCAAATGCAATTTAAAATTCAATTTTACCATAAGTTTGGATTTTAATTGTGATTCCAGAGACATCAGACGTTAAGGGTTTATCTTGTCCCAAATGGAAATTACACTTTTCAGATCACTCAGTTCCATATGTTGATCTAAAAATAATCGGCCCTCTGAAAGAGAGGCCACAATAGTCTCTAGACAAATCTCTTCTAAAGCAGTAGGGCTGTGTTACAATTATGCGTGCCACATTCACTGAGTTTCTTCAATATAATGTTGGTACTACAGCCAACCATTCTTTCTGGGGGGCATGAAAATCTTTTGTACAAGGAGAGGCTATCTCCTATTCTGCCCAAATAAATAGAGCTACATGCGTGGAAATGTATACTCTTCAATATGAATTAAAGCAACATAGGAGCGCAGACCTCAGTTTACATACAAATGAGTCTATTAGCAATCTGGTGGGGGCAAGTCAGCACCTTAGGGATTATTTAATTTTGCGGGAGGTAGACAGTCAGAGAACTTGCTTCCAGAAATACTATGAGTAGAATGAGCATGTAGGTCACATGTGGCCATGGTAAAAGAAAAAGAAATGAAATCAAGGGTTAATTAAAGAATTAGTTGATGTAAAGCAAAACTGTACAGTAACAGGTTCAGACCAGATTGGCAGGTTATTTCTGAAGCACTGTGAGAGTCTCAACACTTCTAGTTGCAACCCCTCGCCTGAAACAATTTAGACTTTTTTCATCCGATCAAAATTCCTTCCCTAGAGCGGGATTTATGGGAGACGATTGAAGCTCCAATTACGCAGCTGGAAATTTTGAATGCCATAAAATTTCTTCCCAATTCCAAAGCTTTCCGAAGCAATCGTATATCATTTGAAATCTTTAAAATACATGCTGTGCATCTCATAGATATTTTGGTGGTGCTACATAAAAAATTCCTGAATGGCGGTGAAATTCCAAAAGAATTTACGAACGTGGTTATTGTTAGTATTCTAAAAAGAGAAATGAGAAAAAAAATCAGTGGCTGCTGCGATCAGAGCGGTTTCAGTGCTGTGATTCATGCGGAATCCAAATTGGGATGCATCCAGAAGATCGTTGTTCTTGAGGTATTCCGTGAGTTGACAGTTGATGACCTGATCGAGGACTTTGGCAGGAAAGGGGAGCAGGGAAATGGGCCGGCACTTTTTGAGCTTGTTGGCGGATGGTTTATTGTTATGATATGTCATGTTATATGGGTATTTGTAGAGCGCGCGGCTACTCATGCAAGTGTCCCAGTGCTGGCCTAACCTTATTAACAGAACAGTTTGAGCTACAGGAACTCCATTTTCATTGAAACAGCCACGTTTTTAATTTTCTTCTAAAACTGAGGAGAGCTTGTTCTGGTCTTAGGAGAGGCGGCAGGTTGTTCCACAACTTAGTGGCGGTCACCTGGAATGAGCGCCCGCCCAGCTGAGAGCGTGCAAAATTTGTCATGACCGACAGCTTCTGCTTTGAGGATCGCAGGGTTCTAACAGAAGCATATGGCTGTATTCTCCTCCTGATGTAGGGTGCTCCAAAATTATGAAGGGCTTTAAAGACTAACACCAAAGCCTTAAAAATCACCCTTTTTTGCACCAGAAACCAGTACAGAGATATCAGGAAGAGCGTCATATGCGTTCTAGGATCAACCAGCACAACGGCCCTAGCTGACGCATTCTCTACCACCTGCAAGGGGCCTAGTAGGTAGTCAGGGATGCCTAGATACAGAGCATTGTCGTAGTCCAGCCTAGATGTTATCAGAGCTTGGACCACTGTTTTCCTATGAGGGACTGAGAGGAGAGGGAGAAAAATCCTCATCATTTTCAATAGTCCAAAGCATGTGGCGGCCACCAATTGCACTTGTGTCTTCATGGACATATCTGCATCCATTTTTACCCCAAGGTTTTTCACAGTTATAACTGGGCACGTGGGGGGGACATTTCCTTGGACCACCAGTTGTACCATTTCACATCAGGACTGTGGGCGAAGCAAATAATTTCGTACTTATCTGAGTTACATAATAGTTGGTTAAGCCTGAACCAGGAGAACACCTTGGAAAGGCAGTTGTTGATATCCTCTCCTCTCAACATCAAGTTTTTCTCATGGGTGAACAACAGCTGTGTATCATCGGCGTAAGAAATAATTTTAGCCCTGTGATGCTCAGCCAGGAGTGCCAGTGGAGCCATATATAGATTGAACAGGGTCGGGCTCAGGACTGAACCCTGAGGCACTCCGACCCTCATCGGAGGGATAGGGATGGTGAAGGGGGGGGACCATATGGTTTGCTGGCGACTTTCGGGACAGGAGACAAACCACTTAAGAACCGTGCCCCCAATACCACAGTCCGAAGCCTGTGCAAGAGTCACTTGTGTGGCATGGTATCAAAAACCGCCAAAAGGTCCAGCAGTATCTATACCGCTTTCCCTCCACTATCCAATGTGGCTTTAATAATGTCCGAGACTTCTAATAATGCCGTCTCTGTACTAATATTTGATCTAAATCCTGATTGGCTAGGGTGTGGAGCATAGGTAGTCTCAATAAAGTCAGTGAACACCATGCTCACATACTTCTCTAAGGCCATGGAGAAGTATGACAGCAGCGGTATGGGTCTATAATTGCTGGCTGTCAAGGGGTCTGCCAAAGGTTTTTTAAGAAGTGGCAAGATTTGTCAATTTTTCCAGCACTCAGGCACCGCGCCCTCCGATAGTGATAAATTCAGACCAGATTTACAGTTGGATTTATCACATCTGCAATAGAGACTACCACTCTGGCTGGACAAGTATCCATAGAGAAACCAGATTTCAGTGCTTGTATTATTTTAAGCGACGTAGTCATTGGAATAGGAAGGAACTCACAAAGGGTAGGTAGAGACTGGTACAGCTAGACTATCGTCTCTAGCTTGGCACCCAGTTATGAAGGCATCCTGAATATTTTTTATGTTATTATTAAAGTATTGTGCTATATGGTTGGTCCATTCCTCTGTGGGAGTAAAAGGGGGCTTAATTACTTTCGGGAGGAGGGAACCTCCACAATTTTGAACAGTCCTAGGCTTCTGTTTCAAGTTTGTTTTATTTTAGAGGCTAAAAAGATTTTTTTCCCCATGGCACTTTGGCGAAATGGGTCTTCAAGGCTCGTTTATAAGTGGCTTTCTTTATGGGACTAAAATTCTTTCTCCATAATCTTTCCAAGCATTTGTATGCACTCTTGCGTTTCCTAAGTTCTTCCGTGAACCAAGGGGCCATAGCACTGCCTGTGTTAGCTACCAATGTTCCCTCAGGTGCCAAAAGCGCACCCCACTTCAAATGCCAGTCTTCAAGTATGTCAACATCCGCCTCCAATTGGCCACTAAACGGAATGGGGTGTTGCCTTAATATAGTAGCTTGCGCCTCCGCCGTAAACTCAGCGTAGGATCTAAAACTACTGTCCCTCGGTTTACATTGGCAAGATTCTGATTCTTTACCTATATGAAAGGTAAGCAGAAAGTGATCCGACCAGATGATAGGAAGGGGAGGGTGTTACAATCTTACTAGATGAAAAAATCTGATCAAGTATATGGCCTTTCTCGTGGGTAGGCAACGAGACATAAGGAGTAAGGTTCAAGATGCTGAGAGATTCATATAACTTCATGGATTCATGGTCTGCAACTTGATCCATGTGTATGTTAACATCCCCCAGAACTATGCAATGGTTATATTTCGCTGCAATAGGGGACGGAGTGGTCCTAGGGACACCAGAAATCGACCAGCTGGTCCCGGTGGTTGATAAATTACTGCACCGGCCATCAATTGCTAAGCAGACACCGTCAGACGAAAGCCAAGGATCTCCGCCCCCTCAATCTCTGCCATTGGTAAAGAAATAAATGAAAGAGAGTTTCTATAAATAGGGCCACTCCCCCCTCCCACTGACCCTGTCCTTCCCAATAATTAGGTAATCAGAGGGAATCTCATTTGCAATATTCGGGTTGGATCCCTCGTTGAGCCAAGTCTCAGTGATGTACATTAAATCAGGCTTTGTATCATTGAGGAGATCGCAAGCCAAATTCAGCAGCTGACAGGTGTTTGCTTTGGTAGTCTGAAGAATCTGCGCAAAATGTTGCAACTTTTCCCAGAAAACTGCTGTCACTCTATAGTTCACGCCAAAGTAACCTCCCACCTAGATTATGCGAATGCCCTTTATTTAGGACTTCCCTCGTACCAGATAAAGAAACTACAGCTGGTCCAAAACGCGGCCGCTAGAATGCTTAAACATGTCCCTTTCAAGCAACATATTTCTCTGCACCTTTAAGAATTGCATTGGTTGCCGGTTACGAACAGAATAAAATTCAAAGCCCTCACCATAGCCTTCCGGGCATTCCATGAAATCTGCCCCAATTATCTGAAGCAGAGGCTCGGGCATACAAACAGCCTCACCTTCTAAGATCTAGCTCCCAAAATCTGCTATGCATCCCCCGAGTTAGGAAAGCTCGACTGGTTGTCAGATCCTTTACCGTTAGGGCTGCCATGCGACAAATCACCTCTGAAACTGTTTTCAGGAAATCAATTAAAACTTGGCTTTTTAATCTGGACTAACCGGCTATATTTTCTGCGGATAGTTAGTTATCCTGCAGGCCACCTTGTCGCTGTAGTGCCGGGACACCTCCTAGGAGGTAGCTGTTCGCGCTTTACAAATCACAGTATTATTAATATTATTATCCGATAGTTCCAACTCATGTTTTTTCTTTGATCTTTCATTCAAAAGGGTTGCCTTCATGTTGCCTCCATTCGTCACCACCTGCAGTTGGTAAGTGCTTGTCATGTCTCCCTCGACACTGAAGGGGAGGTTGTCCTTATTATGTTTCCACATGACAGATGGGTAGTGTCTACAGATAGGGTAGAATGAGTGCTACAATTCCCCCTCTTATCCAGTGCTAGCAGCCTCTCTCTGCTGTATCTCAAATTTACCATATGGGCGATATTTTTGCCTAATATGCAACGGGCAGCATCTCCGGCAACGGTCGCCTCCAGGACGCTGAAGGGAGCAGATGGGCTTGCCTTTGGCGCGGATCACTGACAAAATATTGACCAAGAAAATATCGACCTACAGGAATATTGATGCAGGAATATCGAAGGCAAGAATATCAACATCCTATCTACAACATGGTAAGTACAAAAATATCGGAAAAAAATATAGATGTTAAAAATATCTATGTTAAAAATATCATTTTTTTTTTGTAAAAATATAAATGTAAAATAAAGTAAATAACACTAATAAATAAAATAAGCATAGTTAAAATATCTAATAATGTTTAAAATTAATAAATACATATATAATAATAATACATTAATTAAACATATAAATATATATATACTTAACAATAAGTTGTAATAATTATTTTAATAATTTAAAAAATTAATAACACATATTATAAATTACAAATACATTCACAAACAAAACAAAAACATAAATGAAAAATAAAGAATGATGTTTAATAAATTAAAAAAAGTAAATATACTTTTAATATTTTAAAAATTTATTATATACTACATTATCTAAATTCATACAAAAAAATTAAATAGCTAAATAAATAAAAATACTATTCAAAATCCATAAGTAAAAAATAAAACAGTAATAAAAATGTTGATAGCATAGAACTTAAAATTACCATTCCCACTCCACAGAGCGCAACAGTAGAGAAACCGTTGGATAGCCAAGGGGTAAAAATTACTATTCCAACTCCAGAGAGTGCAACAGTAGGGAAAACTTGGATAGCGTGGAGGTAAAAATTACTATTCCAACTCCAAAAAGTGCAACAGTAGGGAAAGCGTTGGATAGCGTAGGGGTAAAAATGACTATTCCCACTCCAGAGAGTGCAACAGTAGGGAAAGCATTGGATAGCGTAGGGGTAAAAATTACTATTCCAACTCCAGAGAGTGCAACAGTAGGTAAAACGTTGGATAGTGTAGGGGTAAAGGTTGCTATTCCAACTCCAAACAGTGCAACAGTAGGGAAAGCGTTGGATAGCGTAGGGGTAAAAAATTACTATCCCACTCCAGAGAGTGCAACAGTAGGGAAAGCGTTGGATAGCGTAGGGGTAAAAATTACTATTCCCATTCCAGAGAGTGCAACAGTAAGGAAAGCATTGGATAGTGTAGGGGTAAAAATGACTATTCCCACTCCAGAGAGTGCAACAGTAGGGAAAGCGTTGGATCGCGTAGGGGTGAAAATTACTATTCCCACTCCAGAGAGGGCAACAGTAGGGAAAGTGTTGGATAGCGTAGGGGTAAAAATGACTATTCCCCCTCCAGAGAGTGCAACAGTAGGGCAAGCGTTGGATAGCGCAGGGGTAAAAATTACTATTCCCACTCCAGAGAGTGCAACAGTAGGGAAAGCGTTGGATAGTGTAGGGGTAAAAATTACAATCCCCACTCCAGAGAGTGCAACAGTAAGGAAAACGTTGGATAGCGTAGGTGTAAAAATTACTATTCCCACTCCATAGAGTGCAACAGTAGGGAAAGTGTTGGATAGCGTAGGGGTAAACATTACTATTCCCACTCCAGAGAGTGCAACAGTAGGGAAAGCGTTGGATAGCGTAGGGGTAAAAATTACTATTCCCACACCAGAGAGTGCAACAGTAGGGAAAGCATTGGATAGTGTAGAAGTTAAATATAACATACGTATAAATAATTGTTGTAAATAAAATATTAAAAGATTACATTTTTAAATAACTCTACATCATTTGCAAATACCCATTAATAATTACTAAAAACATAATTACAATTGAATAATTAATTAACAATAAAATAACAATAAATACCAATATTAAATAATAAATATAAATTACCAGATAAAGAACAATTACAAATATCAATTACCACTTTAAAAAAATTAATTACCAATTAAAAAAATGAATTATCAATCAAAAAATGTGATTGCCAATTACAAACCTTAATTACCAATTAAAAAAATGAATTGCCAAATAAAAAATTTAATTACCAATTACAAACCTTATTACCAATTTAAAAAAATAATTTCGAATTAAAATAATTTCCAAATAATAATTATTCAGAAATAAAATAAATATCAATACCAATAAAACATTAATAATTACTTAATTGCAATTAAATTACTTCCCACTCAATTCTCCTATTAACCCACAACCCGCTACAGAACTTAAACGCAAAAATGTATTTTAATTAATTTACCATTACAAAAAATTAAAATGTAATTCACTGTAATTAAATTACTTCCCACCCTATTCCCCTATAAACCCATAAACCGCACCAGTACTAAAACATAAAATTAAATGGAAAATAAAATTTTTAATATATAAAAAATAGTACACATATAATTTAAAAAAAAAAATACTTAACAAAAAACTTATAACACATACATATAAAATACATAATAAAATACATAACAACAAAAAAGATCAATATTAGTAACATCGAAATTAGTGACATTGATATATTTGATATCGATATTACTAACTTTGATATTACTAACATCGATATAAAAAAAATCGATATTACTTACCTTAGGATCGATATTCTGTCCAACGATATTCTTGACCTCGATATTTTTTCACCTTCGATATTTTTGACTCAATATTACTGTAGGTCGATAATAGGGAATCGATATTTTGACTGTGCACCATTTGGCGCGCCTTTGGCACGCCAGTGGCGCACCCGTAGCGCACGCTTGTGCTGCGCCCCTTTTTAACTCCTCCAGCTCCTGAAACAACTAGACCGCACCCTGTGAGATGTAATACAGGCAGTGCAAAGTCTATCTATCAGTTCTCACCCCCCAGCTTTCAATTTCCCATTCACAAATCAATTTCCCCGCAAGTTTCTTGAGGAAAGATTTGACTACAGGGTGTTTCCACTAATCTGGGAAGGAGGCTGAGGTGAAGGATGTGTTAAAGATTATTGTGAGCTTGTCGCTGATGGTCTTGTTGCTAAGGATGAACATGTGGAGGGTGGGACAGGGGTCCTTGGGTGCTTCTGAGAGGACAGAGAGCATAATGTCAGTGGTGCTCTGCGTGGTGAGCTTTTCCCAAGTGGTGATCCAGTTGTCGGAGGTCATAATTGTGAGAGTGAGGAGACTGTGGATGTCAGCAGCAGCTGGCTGGAGTTTGAAGCTTTTGTAGCTGGTGGAGATCTTGTCATAGAAGAAGCCTGACAGGGTGTCGCAGAGTTCTTGGGAGAGGGTGTTGGTGTTTTCAATCACCGAGGGGCTGGAGAACTCCTTGACGATGCTGAAGAGTTTTTTTATGTGGTCAGAGCTGGCTTCAATGTGGTGTGCTAAGGCTGGCCTTCTTGTCTCTCTCAGGAAAAAAAAATGCCACTATCTTGATCATATTTGCATCCAAGACTCCAAGCCATGGAAGCAAGGAGCCACGGCAGACTATCCATATATCCCACAACATATGCACCACCATGGCACTGTAGTATGGCACTGGTAAGGCTTCTGTATAATACCCAGCATTATACATCCAAATAAACTCACAGGTATAACCCTTGCACCATTTGCAGCACAAGAAACATGATTCCCGTTGAGAGGCAACAAATGCCAGTGCAGAGCACTAACCATTAAGCCTCTGAGCCATGTCCCATCAAGCATTGACTAAAAAGCACTTTTCAACAGAAGTGCCAGTTTCCTAAGTTCCCCAGGAGTGGTGTAAACTGTAAGGTACCACATTTATCCTCTGAAACATTAGCAACTATGAACTCAACAGAAGTGACATCACCAGCAGCTACAAATTATAAGTAGCACAGAGGAAAATACTGGTTAGGCAGAAACTTTTCTTTAGGCTTTATGGCGCCATAGCAGAGTTCAGACAACAACCAGGCTCTTCTATGCACAATGACAGATCATCATTACATTTGCCCTATCACTAAACCCTGCATTCCATTATCAACACAACTATCCACTTACCCACATATCCTGCTCACATGTTAACAGATGGCATCAAGAGACTGCAACAGTAGGGTAGAGCACCATGGAGAATTAGGCTATTGAGAGGGGTGGGTGGCCGTCCACACAGCAATGTCCTCTCAGAAATACCAACACTATACCGGGTGCTGGAAGCCTTAGGAAATTAAGAGCTGCGTATATGTTGTAGATCTCTTTGGTGGGGCCCCAACCTCTCTCTCACACACACCTAACTAACAAGCCTGAAACTGATTAGCAATGAGAAAAGGCAGAAAAAAGTAAACAGACTCAGAAAGTTGGACTCTCAGCAACTCATCTTCTTAGTGTTTGCTAAGAAATGCTAAGACTGCTTCTGATAACAGACCTCTGTCTACTTTCCTGTTATCTGTTTCCCTTCAACTGGATGACTCCTCTAAAGGCTTTGTAACATCGCTTAGCTGCCATATTTCATGGGGGCGATCATGAAATTGTTTTATTTTTCAAAGACATGGTCCCAAAGTTACAGTTAGTTTTTCGAAAACAATCATTTCATGACCCTGGGAGCTTTTCTCCTAGGATGTGGGCATAATTTCTCTTTTTTGATGTTTAAGAACACCAGGCTTTTCCTGGTGGTTCTAAAAAGAAAAAAATGCATCAGAACCTCCGCCCGAAATAGGAGGTTTGTTCTGATGCGCTTAAACTGATAGCCTCAAGCGCACCAAGCGGTCGGTGTAAGGTTTCCACCAGCTCAGCTAGCGGGCGCACCCCCAGCAGAAACAAGGTGTTCTGCCAGATTCTAAACAGAGCGGGAAAACTTTCGGTTTAGCGAATCGGGTATTCTGCTACATTTGTGGTGGAGTAGCCTAACACCCAAACTTTAAGGGCCTTATTTATGAGAAGTGGTCCATCGCTGTGACAAAGCATCGATGTGACACTTCGCAGTACACCCTCCTTGTGACAACATGGATGCGCCGTATTACAAGAACAGCACACAATGTCGCAGGGAGACAGATACAACAGTATTACTGACATATCTGTAGGCACAAAAGTGATGCATTGCTGGGGTGTGTCTGAAAACAGATGCAACATCAGTAATGTGTAATTTCACATGGGGCAAAACCCATGTGAAAGGGCTTGGGTCACTCTTACGCCTGCCATGAGGCAGGTGTAAGGTCTTGACACAATGGCGCCCTAGAAGTAGCGCACTGAAATCTTATACATTTCAATGCACCTCTTCTAAAAGGTTTTGATGTGGCCCGGTGCCCTGCATGCTGAGCGGGGGGCTTCGTTTTTGCTGACACCTGCCCTACTGCCGCACAAGCTCCTGCCTGCACACTCCTCTCCCCAGAACCCGCGGACCATGCACTGCCTACTATGACATCCACAAGGCAGCGCGGTCTCCCGAGAGGGGGTGGAGCTACTGGCCCTACAAGATCGGATCGGGGCTCCCACGGGAAGCGTTGTTTTTACCACTGACCTGATCCGGACATGTGCCGGTGCCCTGCATGCTAAGCAGGGGGCTTCATTGTTGCTGACAGCTGCCCTACTGCTGCACAAGCTCCTGCCTGCACACTCCTCTCCCCAGAACCCACGGACCGCGCGCTGCCTACTACGACAACCACAAGGCAGCGCGGTCTCGCATGAGGTGAGAGGGGGTGGAGTTACTGACCCTACAAGATGGGACCAGGGCTCCCGCAGCGCGGGATGCACGTGGGCGAAGCCCGGGCAAAGGGCGGGCCGTCTGTGGCCGTTAGGGGCCAGAAGAGGCCGGGCCGGGCCTCCACTCTTAGCGTCTGTAAAGACGGTTGCTGGATACCAAGGTACTGTTGCTCATCTTCTGGTCTTATTGGATTGGAAACGCTTTGTTCGGCCAATTACCATCTCTATTTCTAGTATGGACTTGTAAAAGACACTGAAACCTCGTGTGTATATTATATTGGCCTCTTTAGTTATTTTCTTGAACATATTTACTACCTTTTATCCGGAACAATATTAAGATGGGTAAAAGGGCTTGTCCTACTAAGAAATTATCATCACCCCCGCTGAAACCTGCTGCTAAACCAACATCAATAATTGGATGTTGGAGAAAGCCCTTGGAGCTGTGGCCTCTGAAATAGAAAGGACAGAAAGGCGTCTATCTATTACACCAAATCTACACCATGACTCATTGACTTCTATCTCCCCCTGCTAAATAGAAGCAACACCCATAGAGTTGTCAAATGATTTACCGCTAAATTTAGATATGACATGTGGGGAGTCTTTGAACTGCAGTATCCGCCCACGGCTAGATAGCAATACTAAAGTAAAAATAAGACCAAAAGTAAAGCCGCCAGCTAAACGGAAAAAAACGTAGGGCCATGCTGCAGATATAGAACAATCCCCGGTGGGTAGTTTAGCGATAGATTCCATCTTACAAGTCATTGAAAAGCCTGGGTGGGTGACAACTTTGGTAACAAATGAGAGCCATTATCAAAGAGGAACTTAGTTCCATAATTGAAAGGTTGGAGGGACTGAACGCAATTATAGATGGGCCAAAAACAAAGGCTAAATCTAGCCTTGAGAACAAGACAAGCAAACAGGCTGCCAACAGTTCCATAAGAGATAAACCCAACCCTGCTGCAAATGTAAGAGTCCTTTCACCTACAATAAATATAATTTCAGATGCCCCACATCAGGCAAGGACTATTAAGGAAAAAGGAGTAACAAAGCCCACCATAAACCAAACAAATGTAATAACTGCCCAACCATTAGCAACCAGAAGCATTGGGGAAACTGTAAAGAATTTTGGCCAGGGCCCGGTCGTAACGTAACCACCGGCCGAGCATAATGACCAAATATATTGCCCACCAATCATAAATCTTCCGCGGCATCAACGCCTTATGTGTTAATTCTGGCAGGGGTACCCGAATTAAGAAAGGGTCAGACAGAATCCCACCAAGAATTAAAAAAACAAAAGCGTTCATTGGTTAATCAATCATAGTGATTTTGGATACGAAAATACTGAAGAGATTTTATCCACTAGAAGGGTGGGTTGGATTGGTGCACGACACAAGGATATCTATGGAAACTGTATAGTCATCAATTTTAGAAATCCAATAATTACAGATAGAATTTTAGCATTGGTATTTGAGAGGAATATGGGTAATATTCTTTTACTTCCTCTGGGTTTTTTCTATCCTCCAAAAGTTCCTCAGCATAATGATCACTGTCAGAAATTGGCATAGAGATATTTTTACAACAATCACATCTCTCCCAATATATGTCAAAAATGGAGAAACCAACCCATTTTTAATATCGACACTGGGAATAGGTTCAGCCCCCTTAAAGGGGTGGATTGACTAGTGGAAACCCCAGAAATGGTACAGGAAGGAAAACCTGCTACCTTTTGTAATTATGTTGATGGGGTGTATCTTCCTGGGCTACACCCCCTTAGAAAGGAAGCTCTGGCCTGAGAGTACTTGAGCGGTTCCTGAACCAGTATGCATAATGGGGGTGGATTAGCATTGTTGGAAGGCCCACATTGCCCTACAGATGAGGGAAGAGCTGAGCATGCACCTACATAAATAGGAACTAAGAATTGCTATCCCCAGCCTCCGGAAATTGATGACAAGATAACCCATGACCGTCAGACCACAAGAACCATATCCTGGAACTTAGCGGGCATCAATAGTAAAATAGATGACCCTGAGTGGAGATCATTCATTGGTGAATACAATATATGTATGTTTCAGGAAACATGGGCAAGAGGTGAGGTTACTATGCTAGGTTTTGCCTCATTTTTCATCCCGGCAATTTCTGTTGGTGTGGGGAGACCCTCAGGGGGATTAATCACATGGGTAGGTGTCCACTTAGGTTGCATGGCTGTGCAACTTGATTCAGGCTCCAGGGATATTTTATGTGTACAATTACATTTTCCTCTTAAAACTCCTATTGTTTTAATTATCGAATATTCAAGGCCCACCTCCAGGGTAATGGAGTCCACCACTCTAGAGGAATTAGACTTATTTTTATTTAGCATCACTCAGAAATATATGGTCATAGTAGGAGGGGACCTCAACTGCCAGTTCGAGCCCCTTGAGGGCTTGTATCTTGACAGCATTTTTGAGGAGGACCTTCTTTTTGAAATACCGGAATCCAGATGCCCAATTGTGAATAAATGGTCACCCCTGGTAATCCAGATGAACTGCCTTGTCCTCAAACATTCATTAGGAGCGTGTAAAGGAAGATCATTTTCTGAAACATCATGTGGTCACACGTTCCTTAGCAAGGATCGAGGGTTCCTATTAGATCATATTCTTATAAATATTAATTTTTGGGATAGGATATCCGAATTCAGAATTCTTCCCCGTGTTGACAGTGATCACGATGCATTAGTAGTGGACCTCCAAATATTAAACCCCGGGTGAATGCATCATGATGATACCCCTGAGGATTCTAGGTTAATTGTCTCAAACTGTAGGAGGCGAGTACAATGGATTAACTTTAGTCAATCACAGGAAAACTTAAGCAGACTTTATGATGCTTTACTACTGGTATTCTTAGAAGCCTCTACCCCATATAACTACAAAAGGAATCTCATGGACAAAGAGGCTATTGGGTTAAACCTTGATAAATTAAAAGAAATCTTATTAGATTACTTTTTTTCCTAGCAAACCAAATAGACCTAGTATGCCTGTCCCCCACCCGTGGTATAATGCATCTTGCCGCAAAGCCAAAAGCGCACTGGTGGCATCTATTAAAACAAAGGACCAACCCCAAATTAAAACGTTGAGAAGGGCTTATATAATAGCTGTCCAGGAAGCAAAACACAGGTGGGAAAAGGATAATTGTGACCTTCTAAAAACCTCTCTAGGGGCTAGAGACATGCAAACTTTTTGGGGAGTAGTAAACTCTGGCTCGACCATACCCAAGTGAGCCCTTGAACCCAATTTGGAAGAAGAGGTCTGGAGGGAGTACTTCGGCTCCCTCTACAAGGAGGAGGAGAGCCAAGAGATGCCTTTTATAGCTGGATCCCCCTCACAAGCAGATTATCCGCCAGTACTAAATGATACTAACCATCACTCTGACGGTAGCCCAGGACCGATCATAACCTTACAGGAAATAAAGGGTGCAGTAGACAAAATAGCCTCAGGCAAAGCCCCTGGCTTGGATAAGATCCCTGGGGATCTTTTTAAGAGCGAGCCATCTATCTGGACTCCCTACCTTTGGGTACTTTTTAATGCAATACTGATGCGTATGATGATCCCTGTTAGTTGGGCAGGCGCGGAGATAATCCCGATTTTTAAAAAGGGCTCCCCTTTTTACCAAGCAATTATAGACCAATCAGTCTAATCGATATCCCCCCCAAAAATTTGCACGAGTCTTGCTCCTCAGGCTTCATTCCTGGATGGATGAGTAGCACGTACTTTCACCCTTCCAGGCAGAGTTCAGGAAAAAATTGTCGACCCTGGACCAAGTATTAAGATTACAACTGCTACACTGGAAGACGGTCTGCCTGGAGGGGGGTAGTCTTTACTTAATATTTGTAGACCTGAGCTCAGCTTTTGACTTGGTGCCAAGGGAAAAACTGTGGTCTGTTTTACTTGATTTGGGGGCCCCTGTGTATTTAATACAACGTATTAGGCACTTGCATGAAAATAATTTCACGCAAATAAGCTATGGTAGGGATGAAAACCTGACAGCACCAATACCTATCAAACATGGTGTACGTCAGGGATGCGTGCTTGCCCCAACTTTATTCACCCTTTACATTAACGGCCTGATCGTATCTCTGACACAAGATAGAGATCTAGATGCCCCTAAACTAGCTTCATGCAGGCTATGATGTTTGCCGATGACACCCTTTTGGTGTCTAAATCACCTATGGGGATTCAAAGGGTTTTGGACAGATTTCAGTTGTTCTGTGAGGAAAGAGGACTTGAGAGCAACCTACAGAAAACGAAATTTATGGTATTTAACAAACTAAAGAGCACCCGTCCAAATCCATCACTCAATGGTAAACCCCTGGAAAGAGTGACATCTTTTATGTATCTAGGCATCATCTTAACTGAGTCCATGGACTGGGGGGCGCACATAGGGAAGTCAACTCTAAAATTAGCCCAGTCAACAGGGGGCATCATGGAGGTTTTCAACAAATCAGATAAGAGCGCTGTCAGTCCGGTGCTAGAAATCTATAGGGTCCAGGCACGAGGGGGTGCATTATATGGCGCAGAGCTCTGGGGCCAGTGCAACTCTAAGTCACTATTACAGGTTGAGAATCAATATATTAGGAGCCTACTTAAATTGATGCATAGTACTCCTTTAATTCCACTTCGTCTAGATGTGGGATTGATGGCACTAGGAGTAGGGCTGTGTCTCAGACCCCTTCTGTACTGGCGCCACCTATGGTCGACGCCCGAACTCTTGCCATATAGAGAAGAATTGTTCGAAGTTTTAAAGATTAGGGGCGCTGCTAGATTGCCCTGGTTTTCCCATATCAAACATCTGTTGACAGATTTGGGTCTGGGGGAATGTTGGGTTGATCCAGAGCTTGCATGCCCACTAATCCCTAGGAAACAAATGAAGGCGCACTATGAGAACTATAGAATGTCCTTATTGCATTCTAGCTCCAATTTAGGTAGATTAACAAAAGCCTTTTTGGAAATAAAGGATAATCCTATCTATGAGAAGGTTCTCGACCTCATCAAACCTGCGACTGCTAGGAAACTTTATTTACAATTCAGATTTTGGGTTCTGCCTCTCCGCAGTTTTACATCAAAGTGGGGAGCGCAAAATGAGGTCAGGTGTCCTGCCTGTGATTACTTTGCGGAATCAGAGCTGCATGTCTTTTTTGGTTGTCCGGGTTACAACAAAGTGAGAAAAAGATGGCTGGTGCAGATCTGTAGAAACCTGGGCAGTAGGCACTGTGTCGAAGTGTTTAGGATATTGAAGTATGACCTCAACATTCCAGGTGTTTACTCAGTTGCAGGATTTCTGTTTTCTATGTGGTGTGCTAGATGGGTATTTCTGAAAGCAATAAACGAGCCATTGGATAAGAATTAGTAGATCTCAATCCTAGCACTACCAACTTGCAAAATCTCCCTTTATATAATGTTATATATTTTTAAATTGAAGGGTCTTTCCTGTTTTTTAAAAGTTTTTAGCTTTAGTTATTTATTTACAAAACACTATCCACTTTCAACAAAATTATCATGTATATGTGACATGCTTCCATTATATATCCGCCTCCTTTTTAAAAATGATTCTATGTATTTATCTAATGATATTTTTATTGTTTTTTTAATCTCCTTGATATGTCAATATTTATAAATTCTTCGATGTATTTTCGTTAACAAATGTTTTTAAATTCTGTACTTTTTAGGTCATGTTGACCGAAATAAAGTTATTTTGACTGGCTTTAATGTGGTGGAATGCCCACCCTATATACATTACACTTGACACAGGTATAATGTAGTGCAGGGGTTTACGAAGTGATGAATCTGCCGAGAAGCGTCACTTCATAAACATTGCGCAACATGGTGCATTATTCACGTCGCCGAAGTGTCACAAAAAGTGAGCTGAGCTCATCACTTACTACGACGGTATCAGGAAGACAATCACAATAAAATATGATTAAGATACACAGATGCACAGAATGCACGATGCAGACATGCACAATGAAATTGATGCACAATGAGGTAAAATAGTTTACCCAATATCCCTACAGATTGTCCAAGTTGGGAAGCAGAGATTTGAGCCTATGTCTCATGATGATGTAGTCTGCAATTCTGCAACATAAGAAAAAACCTTGTTTTTAAGAGAACAGCAGAAAAATATTAATCCATAAACAATTAAAAGTCCCCGTGCAAATATGTTAAAACTGAGAGAACAGTGAGGCCCAATGGTATGCTGAGGATCAAAACATTTGTCAAAATGGAAAATAAATCCTTTGGGCTCATGTATTCACAGTCATATACCCTACAATGCAGCCACATGATTTATCTTGTACTGTATAGTTTCACGAAAAAGGACAATGCTTTGTGTGTAATTCACTTTTAAGAGCATACAGCGTTCAGTGGGTCATAAATATTTTTAAAAGTAAATGCTAAACTAGGATATGAATTGTACAGTTTTGTCACTGTAAGTGACAATTTTGGAAATGTAATCACACCCCTGATTTTAATTCTACTTTGTGGAGCAATACTGAAAACAACTATTTAGTCACCAAGGGAATATGCTGTCTAGTTGCTTAGATATGGTTTACTTCTGTCAATTGCATAGCACTAAGGACCATTTCCCTTTCACATTCTCACCAGGAATCCATTCATACTGAACTGGATAGGCCAACATTTGTTAGTGAAGTTTTGGGGGTTTTGCAAGATTTACGTACCATATGCCCAGCATTAAGATTGCGAACGAGAATGCATTGTCAACAAAGCACATTACATTTTCCAAAGGTGACGGATTGTCTATAAAAATCGACTTTACAGCAGCTGTCTAAATGCTTATCCTTTCCCATTTAAGCAGATGAAATATCCTTTTGCCCAACACCCAGGGATGCATTCCGGACTCCCTGAATACTATCCTCCATGCTGTGGAATACTGATGAAAGACATGAGCCGGATGTATGGCAGAATCACCTCCACTCTCAGAGATCGCCAGTAGTGACCATCGCCTCCACTCATCACCTTTTAGGCATACGTAACTAACAGAGAAATCAACAAGAACACTCCACCAAACCTGACTCCCGAGTTTAAGATCTCCATTGGATTTTGTTAAACTGGCAGCAATATCTTTAATCTGAACACCAAAAAATTCAAAAAGAAAATAATGAGTAGATCATCCTTTCTATTCCCTGAGGGCGGGGAACATCACCCTGGTCTACATCCTGCAGTTTCAATAGACTCCCCACTCCGAAAAGTAGCTCATACCCCATGTTTTTAAACAAACTATCTTTGCATTTAAACGTCCTGGGCATCCACTCCCCCCCCCCCCCCGAAGAAAAATCCCATTACCCTACATCCTCAGGGCATGATTCTCTCCACACCCTCTCTGTGTTACCAACTTCTCAATACTGCAGTGTCAAAATCATATGCACAACCCCAGGCCACTATGGATACAAGATGGAGCGATTTCCACAAGTCATCCATATCTCACTCTTGCTGTCATTTAACTAAAGGAAGTCCTTTGCCAGGCACAATTGCAAGCCACATAGGCAATCTCCTAGGAGTCCTAGGCTGTCAGATAGCTGATCCAATTTCCCCCACTGTATATCATCCAGATGAAAGAGAAAAGTTGAAGGTCTCAATCAGGACTCCCAGAGGTTTGACATAGATAGTAAATAGGACAGGGGGAAAGTGTAGACACCCTACGAAGCCTAGATATTTCAGCAAAGTAAAATGGAGGAAGGGCTATAGGTCGAGTTTTTCTACTGATGATTAAAGCAGTTCAGTATTGAACCAGCCAGACCAACCCATACTGAACCAGACAGAACCAACCACTGTGAGACACTTGAACAGAATAGTATGAACATGAACAACAGGATCAAATGCTGCAAATGATGGAGTAGAAGAAGGCTGGTTTCTAATTGATTTTAACTCATCAATCTCGCTGCCTGATTGTGGCCAGTCTAAGGCTCCCATGGTGTCCAAGGTGATGGACAAATAGTGAGGCAAATATTGTTCCATGATTTTTGAGATGGCAGCTCGCAGCGTCATTAGTCAGTAGTTGTTCAAATCCCCTCTATCTTTCTTAGTAACAGTGTGATTTACCTTTCTTACAGCCCTCAAGGACAATCTCTGCAGCAAGTGAAAAAACGTTGCACAGGTTGGGAGGACAGCGTGGTCCTGGACTTGTTTTAATGCCAAGTGGAATGAGGTAATTCTGAGAGTCTGATTTTAGCTTATTTCCTCATAATCCGCCAACAGTCTGAAGGACAGTACTCCATTGGACCTGGTAATTTACACAGCCAGAGGGAGGAGATGTATTAATGCCTTCCTAGACTATATTAAACTTCTCAATAATGAAGCTAAACTTCTCAATAATGAAGCTGGCCAGACTTCTACAGAACATGTGTGAAGGAATATTATCAGATGCCCAGCATGCGTAGAAGAGGAAAATAGGCTTCTGTGAGGCATTTCACAAGGTGGTGAGGTGATCAGTGATAATGGGGGCCTTGGTTTCATAAAGGCAAGATTTATAATTCCTAGGTTAGATCTTAAGGAATGATTGTGCTACCTCAGAATAGCCCTTTTCACATCTTCACTCTGCCTGTCTTGTTTCAAAGTACGCTTTCCTGAGCTGGGGTTGTACCACTCAATAGCATATTTTTCAGTAGATGAAGAAGTATGATGTCTTGAGATAAGGGCATATTGGTCAAGTTCTTTTTATCAAATTTCATGTGCAGTTTCTACAGGCAAGGAGTTATACTAAATCAAACAAAGACGCGTTCACATAAAGCTTCCTCCACATAACACATCTTTCTCTGAGACCAAAGAGAGGCTTATGTTGAGTTACAGTGCTGACCACTTCAGAACTCATAAAGTGGGGATCAAACTAGGTGATTAGAACTGTTGAACATGTTTGGATGTTAAACAATAAAGGAAGTGCCCAGTTTTATGGGTGTAATAGTTAATCCACATAATTAGGTTGAAAGATGTCTGCTGTGACACAAGACTTAAATAGTAGTATCTAACAAGTCATCATCTAGGAATTTGAATCCACCTGTCTTAAGATTCGAGGTTACAGGGTCACTTCTACCACCCAATTTAAGACATTAGCAAATAAGTGGGGCTATAAGTGAGGATTATTGTCAAGAAACAGTGTCACGGTACTATCTACATAGGATCATGTCTCCCCATATATCCACAGCAACTAAGATACTGAATGAGCACATGTGGAGCACACCTCCTAGATGACACTAGCCAAACAAATAGCAAAACACCTCTGCTCAGGTAAAACAACTCATGACCACTGTGTTAGAAATGGGGGTCTTTAGTTGGCAAGGGATTGCACCTGTGTCCAAGTAGGAACTCTTCTTTCTAGTCAGGATAAGGGAGTTACACTCCTAAAATAACCACTGCTCACCCCCTTGTTAGCTTGGCACGAGTAGTAAGGCTTATCTTAGAGTCAGTGTGTAAAGCATTTGCACATAACCAACAGTAACACAGTGTAAGCACTACAAAAGGACACCACACCAGTTTTAGAAAAATAACCAATACTTTTATATACTTAAGACAAGACCAAAAATGATAACAAAATCCACAATACAATACTTAGAATCCTTCAGTAATCAAAATAGACTTGAAATAAAGTTCCTTGAAGTCGATAGCTCCGTCTGGGGCTATCATGGTGTTTTGAACAACAAATCCAAACAGTTCTGGCTGACCACGGCATCGTGGGCCAGCTACGATGTCGGGAACACCAGCAAAACAGTAACTTTAGAAATGCAGGGCATCGGCGAACTATCTGGGAGGTTGGTGCAGGAGTCCTCAGGCCCTTGATGTCACACGCATTGCAGATCGAACTACTTGCAGTTGAAGTCGGCAGCGCCAGCGACTGCAGGCGTCGGACACTGCAGTGAGAAGTGCAGCGCTGCGGTGTGCGGTGCCCTTAGGTCATGGAGCAGGAAGCGGCTCGATGACGGTTGTCCAGCAGCGTTGGTGAGACCAGGGCTGTGGTGCGAAGTGATGCAGTGCTGCTAGGTTACGGCGCAAGCTGCGGCGGCGTCATTCCTGAAGTCCTGTAGTTGGCTGACGAACTGGAGTCGATGGCGCTGGTGTCAGTATGCCGGTGCGGAATGAGGGTGGTCCCTGGTGTAGTTTACGAGCAGTGTCCTTGAACTACATTGCCAGCAGCAGCGTCAGTGTTGGTGCAGAGTGGCATTGTCGGTGATACCAGGGCGATGATGTGAAGCGAGGCGGTGCAGAGTGTGGTGCCCACAGGTTGCGGTGCAAGCAACCGCTCAGTGGCGGAATCAGATGGCATCATCAGTAAGACCATTGTTGTGGTCCAGTATTGTGGCAGTGCCCTCTGCAGTGCCTTCCAGATATAGAGTCGGCAGCAGCATCATGGACGGCATTGGGCTGCTTTTCTTCTGTTACAGCACAAAACACACAGTCCATAGTGCTGAGGGTAGAAGAGCTTGAAGTCTTTGCTGTTCCCAAGACTTCTTGAGCAGGGGGTAAGCTCTACCTCAAGCCCTTGGAGAAACTCAATATAGAGTTTGCAGAATGTTCAGTCCAGTCCTTTCACTGCCCAGGCCAAAAGCAGCCACTGCAGGCCACCACAGCAAATCACTCAGCAAAATGGTTGTTCCGCCTCACTGCTTTGTCAGCTCTTCTTCTTGGTAGTCTTCTTGGTCCAAAACAGTTGTAAAATGTAGGGTTTTGGGTCCCACTTTTTACAGCCCAAAATCCTTTGTTCTCTGGGGCAGAGAAGTGTCTGTGCCCAGCCAGAACCAGTTCTGTCCTCTCTGGTACAGCTTCCTGGCAGGAGGTGGAAACAGCATACTCAGAGACAGACAAGGCCCGTTCAGGTGAAAGGAAATCTCCTCCCCCTACTCTAAATACATCCCAGGTCTATTCAGCTCATCCCTGACCCATCAAGACTCTCTGGAGCCATTGCTCCTCCCCAGTCCCTGTCATCCCAAAGCCGGACAGTCAGTCCACAAACCCAGCAAAGGCACACTTGATGGCTGAGCAAGAAAATGCCTACTTTCTAAAAGTAATGCAAGACGGAATATGAAAGAATGCACTCCTTCCCTTTTTTTGTTTTTAACATGAAAAATTGACTGACCATGTTGATGCGTGCGATCAGAAACTGTGATCTGTCCCAACAGTCCAGAACCTAAAAGAGTGTCCAATGATGTGTGTGACTACGCACCATCTGTCGCACTGCGTAAATTCAGGAATATATCCACACTGTAATATTCTCCATTTGCGATAATCCACTTACTCGTAGTACACCATAGGTAACACAAACTCTACTCCAAAATAAATCCACGCTTCCTTAATTACACGAAGACAGCGTAATTCCAGCATGATTCTTTTATTAAACATTTTCAAATGTCTCCTGTATGCCCATCCGGGCTTCAAACAGCCACACGTGATAATAAATCATACAAGTCAAGTGGGCTCAATTTGTTCCGCCCAATGCATTTCGGGCCTGAAAGGCCCTTCGTCAGGGGTAACTGAAATAGATAAATGAAAGAGGCATTTCAACTGTCGAAGCAATGTACACTATCAGTTTTTTTTAAAAAAAAGAAGAAATAGTGCTAAAAATTATTCAACACCACATGTAATTCTCCCCCCTTCCAACCCACCCTGTTAATTCCTAACATATGTAAATGTAAATGTAATGTAAATGTATTGGCATTTATGTAGCGCACTACTTAACCGTAGGGTCCCAAGGCGCTTCAACCGCTGCGAAACCCTTCCTGGCTTCCCTGAGAGATGGTCCCTTAATGGGTATCTCCAGGGTGAGACCAGGCATCCCCGGAGGTCTGTTGGGGCCGTTAGTGAAGATGAGGCAAGCTAATGCCCAGAGTTGCCGAGTGTGATCGCTGATCAGAGTGGGCACCGAGGCGAGAGAATTATCGAGTCCGCTGACCCTGGTCCAGAAACCTGCCGCGCCGGGAATCGAACCCTGGTCCCGGGCCGTCCTCTGCTCTCGGGTCTGCCGCCTCTAACCAGTGAGCCACACTACTTCACAATATGCTGTGCAACGAAATTCAAAACGGCACCCCCTTTGTGTGTGAACACTTAGACAATATTATTATTATGTTTCTGGTGGAAGTAAGGGAAACATGGCGACCGCAGGCTAGGTGCGGATCGCACGCCCAGAGCTGAATCCTGAGCCCTCGCTGCAGCCTTGAACGGATATGCTGTATGCTAAGTTGTGACGAACGGTACCTGTAGCGGAGCCTTCTCTGGAGAAAGCTGAAGTCTTCTCGCTCCAATATTTTGGGTAAAAACCTGTAAAAACGGCTTTGAATGTGCCTGCAGTTCAGCTCTCCCGCTGCCGCCACCAACTCTCTCTTCTGCTGGGGGCGGGCAGCCGTGGAGATTAGATGTGGCCGCACGGCCGCTGCAAGAAGCATACACACTGCGGCCGTAGTTGGAAGTGGAAAAGGGGGAGAGGCGTTGAGAACCACCACTTCGATCGTTTTGGGAGCAGTGGAATCAAATGATACGACGGAAGCTGTAGAGGCTGGTTTGTGTTCTTCCAAAGGTCCAGGCGTCTCTGCTCAAGAATCAAGTAAGATCTATTGCTTGTTTGGGGAGGCTCCCAGCACAGCCTGTGAATCAAATAAAGGAGCACAAGATTTGCAAGTAAGGATTACGAGAAGTAAAACAAAGGGCAGAGAAAGAGGGATAGAATTGGGGGAAAAAGGACTTCAACTCCCAGAGTGCACCTTGGAGGGAGCACAAAAGAGAGGTCAAGCTCAAAAAAAAAAAAAAAATCAACCAGAGCTAGAGCCAATTAAAGACAGTAAAGATAGTAAAGATAGTAAACGTTCTATGTTAAAACAACCTAAAAATAAGAACAGAAATAAAAAATTAAAGGCTCCAGGAGACATAACCCCATCCTTGCGTTCATACTTTAGAGCTCTGCCACAAGTTTTGCAGATCACACAAGATATGGCGACAGCCATGAAAAATCAAAGTTTACAGCTGGGTAAACAATCTGAACAAACCGAGCATGGTGTGTCTATTCTGAAATCGGACTTACCAAAGGCTATATTATCAGTGGGGGGGCCAACAGTAGTCTCAGCGGAAACCACTCAGCCTACTTTGTCTGAATTAGAAACACACACAGAGAGCGTTTTAGTTGGTTCAGCAGATGCCCAATCAAATGAAACCTCAGAAAGCATAGATCCAGTGCTTGGCAGTGCATTAGAAGCAATAGTCTCCTCAATCTCAGAGATGAGAGAGGAGATAAGACAAGACTTTGCAATTTCTAAAAATAATCAAGCAGAAATAAGAGCTACTTGTGAAGAGCTGGGGCAGAAAGTTGAAGGTCTCTGCGAGAGAACTGAAGTATTGGAAAGTTCGGTAGGTTTATTGAACACAAATCTGGAGGCGGCTAGATCAAAAATTCATAATCTCCAAAAAGACGGTGATGACATGAGAGAGAGAATTGAAGTTTTAGAGAATTACTCCAGACGTAACAATATTCGACTCCTGAAAATACCTGAGGGAAAAGAAGGTGGAGACATAAAGGACTTCATTGTACGTCTAATAAAAGACACACTCATCTTGGAAGAGACAGTAGAAGAACTAAGTAAAGACATCCAGCGAATACACAGGGATCCGTTTCGCATGAACCCGGCAAGAAATAAGCCAAGGAAAGTACTAATCAACTTCTTGACATATGCTTTAAAAGAAAAAATTCTAAATCTAGCATTAAAAGCAGGCTCAATAAAATGTCTTGATTTCAGCTTTGAGATACGTTCAGACCTCTCAAAGACTACACTAGAGAGGCAATGGGAGCTGGGGCAACGTATGGATAAATTTAGATCATTTGGAGCAACGGTACAGATGCGATTTCCTGCGTTCCTCCGAATTATGTATAACAATAAGATGCATAATGTCCGTTCTATTCACGATGCTGACGAATTACTTGATTCCATTAGAGATCACGCCCAAGCTCAAGCACATAAATCAAATTAGCTAGAAGGGAAAGAAAAAAAAATACACACGCACATATACACAGGAGGAGAAATATAGATACAAAGATTAAATAAAAAAAAATATATATATATTAAAAACAAAAAAAAAAAAAAAAAAAAACACAGATAATCACTTAGGATTAGAAACTCTTTTGCACCCAAACTTAATATTTTAAATTCCCCTCTTGCTGTGCTATATAATGGTGGCTCCTTTCATTAAATGGCTCAGACGCGGCTATCTCTTTTACCTTGTTCTAGATGGGAAAAAGGCAGCAGTGGGGAGGCAAAGGATAGGCTCCTGATGGGTGGAAATCTGGCCCAACACCAAGCCAGAATAAGTAAGGGGGGGTTTCCTAGGGGGTGGGTAAAGGGGTGGGGGGGCAAGAAAGAAAAAAAACCTCATTTGTCGGCTCAATTTAAGACTTTAAAAATCAACCTCTTTCAAATCTCAAAGTCTAGCATGCTAAACATCAGAAAATTATCAAGTTTAAAAAAAAAAAAAAGAAGAGTGATGGTGGGGACGGAAGTTAAAAATTATGACAAATATTAATTATATGTCCTGGAACGTCAATGGTCTGCGAGTACGAGGAAGAAGAGATCGGATCTTACAATACCTGAGAGACTCGCAGGCGCAGATCATTGTGTTGCAGGAAACTCACTTGCTTAAATCAGAGGCCACTAATGTATTAAAGAAACAAAGGTGGATAGATATATTTTGCTCAACTGACCACAATGCGAATGTAAGAGGGGTAGTATTTATCTTTAAAAAATCTGTGAGAGCACAAATTTTAGACTGTAAGGAAGATAACACAGGAAGATGGCTGATAGTCAAAGCCTCTCTTATGGGTCAGATCAGGACATTGATTGGTTACTATGGTCCTAACTTAGAAGACCCATCACATCTGGATGCTGTAAGGAACCAATTAATTTCGGCTCAGGAGCCAATAATCTGGATGGGAGACTTTAATATTGTTCTTGACCCAAGATTAGATAAGTCAACAAAGTCTAGAATCTCTTGCTCCATAAAATCAAGAGAAACCCTCAAATCAATCATGAAACATCTAGGATTGGCGGATTTTTGGAGGGAAAGAGAGGGCAATAAGTTAGGAGTCTCCTTTAGAAATAGTCGTTTCAAACACAAATCTAGAATCGACTATGCTCTTTTTAGTTATTGCCTAAAGGACACTCTAATATCAATAAACTACCTGCCATCACACCTATCAGATCACTCCGCATTAGAATTTACTTTAAAAACGGACAATTTAGTTAAACACCCATCCTGGTCCTTTGATCGGACACTTTTGCTGGAGGAGGAAGAGGTGAAATACCTTTCAGATGAGACCCTAACCTTTTTTGATATTAATAACAATTCTGCTGCTCCTACAGTAGTCTGGGAGACTTTCAAGGCCTTTCTAAGAGGACAGATTACTAATAGAGCCTCTTACAGGCGGAAAATATACAATGAAAAGATTAGGGCATTAGAAAGGGACATGAAACTTCTAGAACTAAGGATAGATCCGAATGTAGAAATATCTGTAGAAAAGGAAAAACTGGCCGAACTGAAAAAACAAATAGAAAATACTCTACAAGAAAGAATAAATAAAAGGTGGGAAGTGAGTAAATCCTCTAATTTCGAGTTCGGGGAAGCTGCAGGAAAAATATTGGCATGGAAAATAAAAGCCGATAAAACACTAAATTATATCAGAGAAATTAAGATAGCAGGTGAGACAGAGACAAGATCAACCAATCAAGAAATAGGGAATGCATTCTTTGAATTTTTTGAGGAGATCTACAAAGAAGATCTCCCCAATGATCAACAAGCAAGAGATAGGTGGTTAGATGCTATTACACTCCCTATCTTATCAATGAATCAGAGTAAAATGTTAGAGGAAGAGATCTCTGTAGATGAAGTAATAAAAGCAATTCATCATTCGAAAAAAGGAAAAGCGGCAGGGCCGGACGGTCTCCCTGGAGAAATTTACAGATCCCTTGAACATAGTATAGCTCCAGAGCTCACGGTACTTTTCAATGGTATCTTAATAGAGGGAGATCTGCCACCTAAATCTTGGGGAGAGGCAACAATCGTACTTATTCCTAAACCTGGAAAATCTTCATTAGAGTGTGGGTCATATAGACCAATATCACTTCTTAACAGTGATTATAAAATATTTACAACTATTATTTCCACAAGATTGGCCAGTGTCATGGGAAATATCATCCACCCAGACCAAAAGGGATTTATTAAAGGCAGACAACTAGCGGAGTTAACTCATGAACTTGTGGGGGCTATAGATATTGCTACTGCCGTCTCTGCACCCCTGGCTACATTGACCTTAGACGCAACAAAAGCGTTTGATAGAGTCAATTGGCTCTATCTAAACGACGTATTAAAAAAATTCAATTGTGGGGAAGGATTCCGCAGAACAATCAAACTATTATATAACAGACCTTCGGCTAGGTTAATGATTAACGGGAGTTTGACTGATGCCTTTAACATATCTAGAGGTACAAGACAGGGCTGCCCGCTTTCCCCTCTCCTTTTTAACTTGTATATTGAACCGTTCGCTCAACTTCTAAGGGACGAGGCTAATATTCCATCTTTTAGTTATGGAGAGTGGGAAAGGCGGGTAGCACTATATGCAGATGACATTTTGGTTTTTACATCTGACCCAGTTAAAGCATTTCCAGTTATTATTGCATGTGCAAAAGATTTTGGCAATATATCAGGTTATGATATTAACTCCAGCAAAACGGAGATAATGGTATGGAATCTTCCAAATATTCAGTTAGGGATAAATATTTCAACATCTATGCGCTACTTAGGAATAAGAATAACTCAGGAGGTGGGGAACATCGGACAAAACAATCTAGAAAGAATACATTTGGAAAGTAAAAAACTCTTAAAATCTTGGTCACATCTACCGCTCTCCATAATGGGCAGAGTAAACCTAGTTAAAATGTGTATCCTCCCCAAGTTTACTTTTATATTTAATACAATTCCAATCGCATTTGAGCCAAAGCAAATCGAAAAATCTCAAAGAGAATTAAACTCTTTTATATGGAATTATAAAACAACAAGAATAGCATGGAAAAAACTAAGAAGAAGAAGAGAAAAGGGGGGCCTTGCACTTCCAGACTTGCTGTACTACTCATGGGCATTCCAGATGTCACACTCAAGGATGTTATTAAAAACTCCATCCAATCTTACGTCTAACTCAATGTACAAAGCAATATTATTGGGGGCAAATCTAACATCAGAGGGCTTTATGTTTAAATTTGGAAGCCAAAAATGTTTCAAAAAAATCAAACTTAAAATAGCACAATCATGGGCTAAAAATTGGACTAACATAAGGAAAAAAATTGGCCTGTCATATTACTCTACTTACTCCCCAATTTGGGATTCCCCGGCTTACCACCATGTCTGAAAGATAGCCTCTCTAATATCATAAAGCAAGCAGGTGTAATAAGATGGGGCCAACTCTTTACAGACGGGAAATTAATAACTTGGAATGAATTATACGAGCTTGTAGGACTTGGATTGTCTAGATTTAAATACATTCAAGTAGACAGCTGGGCAAGATCACAGAGCCGTATAGATACCAGTATTGGGAAAATTAGTACACTAGAACAAATGCTGGTAGAACGACCAATCGGAGGGAAAGAAGTAGCTACATGGTATTGGCAGATGCTGGAGGAAAGCGATGGCGGGTTCAAACTTCCAGATGAGTTATGGAGATCAGAGATCGGCACTCCATGTGAGGATATATGGCAAAAATCTTGCGAATTACTGTATAAAACTGTAAAACCTGCATGGCTGAGACGTAACCATCTCTTTTCAATACATTGTGCTTATATAACACCACTAAAATTGTCTAAATGTTTACCAGACAAAAAATGCAACAAATTTAATATGGCAGGTGCTAGTGACATACACATGTTCATAGAATGTCCGGATATTTCGAACTTTTGGGAAGAGGTTAAGAATACTCTTAATTCTATTCTACATACAACTTTGTCAATAACTTTACCACTTGTCATTTTTGGGCTGGAAGAAAACATTAAGGGCAAGGCAAAATCTTTTCTCTTCTATGCGATGCTATTGGCGAGAAGACAAATTTGTATACAGTGGATAGAAAAAACACCTCCACTACATTCTCGGTGGCTTTCATCCTTATACGAAATATCCAAAATGGACCTTAAGAGAACCGCTAGTAAGCGCAATCTGGCCTTCTGGGACCTTTTAATTAATTGGAGGTGAACCCGGGGTTTTTTTTTTTTTTTTCCCCCCGGGTCCGATGATTATGCCATCAATGCTCCTGGACCATGGCCAGCCTAGAATCGATTTTGGTCCTACAGGTTGAAAAATACCTAGATGGAGTTAAAAGATACCCTCTTTCCTCTTTGGGATATCTCTGCCACCAGGAAAACAAATCACGTTTCAAAACGTGCTGCGTGGTTGGTATTACCCTTGTTTGGAAGGGAAGGCAAATGAGGACAAAAAAAAAATATATATATATATTATTATTATGTTTCTTATATAGCGCCTGAATTGACCCCCGAAGGGGTATCTCCACGCTTGCCTTGGGAACCCGTCCTGACTTTTCCCTGTGAGATTTCCCCTACAGGACATCCCCAAGGTGAAAGCCAGGCATCCCGCCGCGGGGGGCCGTTGTGGAGATTAAGCAAGCTTAATGCCCAGAGTTGCAGAGTGTGAACCCATGATTAGGTCAGGCACCGAAGCGAGAATTATCGAGTCCGTGGACATTTGAGCTCAAGACCCTGCTGCGTCAGGAATTGAACCCTGGTCCCGGGTCTGACCTCTGCTTCAGGGTCTGCCTGCTCTAACCAGTGAGCCACACTTCTCCACGCTGCGAAATATAAAAAAATACTGAAAATATATACCTGAAATTAACATGGTGCTCGAGCGAAAATATTTGTTCAACCATACTCTAAAACTTATCCCACTCCCATCGTAAACCCAAACATGTTGCTACTTCAGCGTATGAGTTAAAGCATAAATAATTAACTCAACAGCAACTAGACGTGGCATAATCTTCTCCTACACTTTTCCTCAGTACTATCGTGAATAGAGATGGTAACAGCCTCTCTGCACTTTGCATTTTTTTAAAGATTCTCCGCCTACGCAAGATGAAACAGGTGTGGCTCTAACTCCATGACCTAACCCGGTAAGACTTCAAACAATTAAAGAAACAGCCCACCGAAAATGTTCCCTTGAAAATACACACCCAAGAAAATAAAGTGTGTTACAGACACAAATAATCCCTTACATTTCCCTGATTATCTACACCCACTTACAGTATGCCAATATCAATTGTGACAACAATAAAACAAATATCATTAATAAAGGTCCAAGGAACTCGACAAAGGTGCAAAAAGTGAATGATTACATCCCAAATAACACAACTCGGCTTGAAAATGTCCCTTTTAGCAAGTAATTGCTGGTTCAGTCTGTTGTAATTAATCATCATTGCATGAGCTTCACTTTGGTTTTTCCTTTCTCGCGCTGCCTTTCGAAGGGATATATTTATGCACAACCAGTTCTTCGTAATATTCAACCGTTCATCCATGGGGTCTAAACTAGCGTTGGGACAGTTTATTTTGCAATGCAAGACGGAGTTTCTGTGACTGTTGGGACAGATCACAGTTTCTGATCGCACGCATCAACATGGCCAGTCAATTTTTCCATGTTAAAAACAATACAAGGGAAGGAGTGCATTCTTTCATATTCAGTTTCTGGTTATTTTTTTAATAGGGGCAAAACAATGATTGTTAAAAACTCCGGGGCAGCTCTGGTGGATAGCAGAGTTATGGACACGGCTAGATACTTGGGAGTGGACATCTCCGCAATTGCAGACGAGATCGTGCAATGTAACTTGGAGCCCCTGCAACGTAAGACCAAATCTGATTTCAACAGAATGAACAGCTTACCCTTGACACTACTGGGAAGGTGCAATGTGATAAAGATGCTGTTTCTGCCCAGAATGTTATACTTCTTTAGGTCAATCCCGCTGGAGGTTAACAAACCTTGGCTCTCCGCCTTCAATCAAGTCATCTCTAAATTTCTTTGGGCTGGGAAACACCCGCGGAGAGCGCTGAAATATATCACCTTACCTAAGACGCGGGGCGGGTGGTCTGGCCCCGGCATTCGGATATTTTACTGGGCTGCGAACTTATGCCAGATGACTGATTTGCTAGGGAAAGGCTCCTTAGAGGCTTTAGTCGGTTCTTATGCATCCATTTACAGGTTACTGCTTGGAGAAGAGGCACATGGTTGCTTGTTGCGGCACATCGACTTTGCTTATTTTAAAAGAGTAAAGTTCAAGGTCTTGTTGGGCGCTTTCAAAATTTGGACGGCGATTAGGAAAAAACTCCAGATGAACAGGATTAATAGGTATACTCCCTTGCAAAATAATACACTCCTACCAGAAATCTTTAATGATGGCTATATGGAACTCTGGAGGGAGAAAGGAATGAGATTTATTGGGGACTTAATGAGGGACAACTCAATTTAAAGCCATAAAGGGAAAGTTTGGAGTGGGAAATAATCACTTTTTAAAATTTCTACAAATCAGGGAATTTTTGTCGAAAAAGAAGATTCAGAGTTTTAACATTCCCCTTATGGAGGCGGCTTTGGGGACCCAAGGGGTATCCATTTCCAAGTGCTACATACTGCTCAGTGAAAATATGGAGGATGACCTCACTAAACATATGGATCGATGGCAGGACAAGGTCCAGGCGGACCCAGGAGTGTGTGAGGACTCCTTGTTGCTAAGCTCAACAGCAGCTGTTTCCGTCAATATACAGGTTCAATGTTTTTCTTCTCGGATCTTTAAATGGGGAGGTTCTACAGGTATCTACTGCCCTCGCTGCGGAGAGCTCGCCGCCGACAGTGTTCATCTATTTGCGAATTGCCCCCGGCTAACCCAATTGATTGGCAAAATGACATATTACGTTAATCAAATCATGAACTATAATGTTCTGCTGTCTCCACAAGTCATTTTGTTGGGGGTAAGCAACCAGGCTCTGACGGCGCCCATAAAACAAAAATTGGGTTGAGACATTATTCTCTGCTTGTACGGCATGTATCATGTATAATTTCTCTTTCCTTTCCTTATGTATATGTAACAAGCATTTAACATGATTGAATAAATAAAGATTTTTTAAAAAAAGGAACACTTGCACTCAAACACTAAACAGCAGTGAGAAAGTGCACAGAGACACTAAACCAGCAAAAATAGAGTCAAAATCGGGAGGTCAGAAAGCAAAAAGACAGGGGAAAAAGTCAAAAGATGCCAAGTCTAACACACTGAAAGTGGCAATCAGATTTAACCTTTACTATGCCGGTATTAGCGTGTGGCTTCTTAAAGTTTCACGTTTATTTATTTATGGTTATGATCCATGGAACTCCAAAGAGATCCACATAAAGGTTAAATCCACCAACATATAAAAAATATGTTGTTTTACAATAAAATAGACACAAAAATATTCCTCCCCAACAAGAGATCAGAGACTCGTAAACTGAAATCAATGATTAATGGTTTTTCAGTTAACAACACAGCAGCACAACATACAGTACAAGATATTAAAGTGTTCTTCATGCCATTAGTGCAAGACTTTACGAAATAACTAAAATAATATAGTTTAAATTCCATGCAATACCATCAGAAAATAGAGGATAAAATCATCCTCATAAAACAAGTATCAGCACCTACATCCTACATATCTGATGCACCTTAACCCTTTTCCTGCGACCCCGATTTTCCCGCAGTGCAGCACTTCCGCAAAACGGGCGGGGCCTCGTCAGCCATTGGCCGACGGCAGCACTGGGAAGGTAGTGCTGCCGTCGGCCAATGGCCGACGGCAGGAAGGAAGGGGTTAATATACATTTTAAAAACACTTTAAAAAAGTAATTTTTTTTATAACAGAACATTTTGTTAGGGTGGTCATAGAGAGATTCTGCTATTGCTGAGGCAGAAAGGATAGATAACGGTAAACATATTGGTCTTATCCATTTCCGTCAGCATAGTAACAAGGGTAGAAAGATAAATAATACATGAGTAACATCTTGGAGACTGTTATTGCACAGATTACAAATATTTGATAAACCATACCATTTTGCCCGTAAAGGATTTAGAAGGAGCATACCCTGCCACAATAGTAACCAAAACCGGCACACTCCATGTAGTAAGTTTGATTAAATAAAAGCCTATATTTATCAAGCAGGAGTTTATAGTCAGATGGTTACCCTTCTTTAAAGTGCAACCTTCTCTATCCCTAGAGAAACTTATAGACTAAGTAACCTGTTTCAGGATATCTTTTAGTTGGTACGGCGATAAAGTAAAAATCAAGGGCTGGTCTAACTGCAGCAAATCAATCGCAATCATAATATTTCTAAAAATGAATGACTGTTCTTTTAAACCTTCTAAAATGTATTTTCGGAGCCAGAACTTAAGTGTACCATAATCGCTCTTTGCCAAACCCATAGCCCAACGCACTACCCCAACGAGAGCCTGCATCCAGGTACTTCTCAATCCAAACTCTATTCTGAGGGCAGCTGCAGAACATGCCGAATTAACTGAGGCTCAGCTTCTTAAAATTTGGCTTTCCATTGCATTTAAAAAGCCCCATTTCCCTATATCGATCAGTTTTGTACTGTACAGCAGGGAGGCAGGAATGTTTGCACGGAAGACCTCCTATAACAGTGTAAAGTGTTTTTCTCCCGGTAGACCTGTAAAGGAAGCCCAAGCTTTTCCCCTGAGTGGCGGCTTTAGAAATATTGTTATCTATATGGGCTTTGTTGCTTAGGTTGCCACACAAATTTGTTCCCAAAAAGGTATATTACTTTAGGAGTTCTCATTTTTGGCCACCTACAGACCATACAAAGTTTCCATATCTCAACTTTTTTCTCCCATGCATACACATAATTTTACTTTTAGATACATTGATCTGTTAGGTAGTGAGGCTCAGAGAAGTTTTGGTGCACCTGCAGATGACTATTTAAACCCTTAGTGGTTACATCAAAAATTATTGTGTTGTCTGCATAGAGTAGGCACCCAATCATTTCCCCCCGATTGGCGGGGCGATACATTCACTTTGTGCCAGTAATTCGGGGACATCTGAAATATATGAGAAGAGCAGGGGGCAAATAAGCATCCTTGTTTTATTCCATTTACAGTGGCGATGGCATGCAAAAGATCTCTATCCCCTCCCACTAAAACTCTACATCAGAGTCGGTATTGAAGGCACAAACTAGCTCCAAAATGGTGCTATGCATGCCCAAGTTTAAAAGCTTACTCCACAGAAAAGGACGAACTATCTTTCTCGAAGGCTATTGAGAAGTCACTAAAAGTAGTATATACCATTCCCTCTCGAATTTTAACATATTTTTCATTTTTTACCTGGAGGGTGGTCAAATTATCAATCATTCCATGTTTCATCTTAAACCCAGGCTGCTCTTTTATTTGCCTCGGTCCAATCGCTAATTTGGAATTGGAGGGATTTAGTGAAGACTTTAACCACTGCGTCAAAACGAGCAATCTGATGATCGTTTTGTGGAAGAGGCGACACCCGAGAAGTTCTGTATCCCATTTTCTTTTTATGGAAATATTGTGTTTTCAGTAGCAGGGAGCTCACGCTTCACGATGGTCTGCAATAGCCCAATTTTTTACGTTTTTGTAGCCAAATATCTGGGGGTATTGAAATGTAAGGCTTTGAAAGCTATGCATGCTATCTTTAGTTGAATTCTTGCCTCATAAGCGAGCCAGTTCAGGGATTTGAGAGCAGGGGAAATGTGTTTGTTTCTTTTTGAACTGGAGACAAGTCTGGCAGCCACATTAAGGGAGGCTCTTAGAGGGGCTAATTTGTCTCTAGGTAGGCCGCATCATGTAGCACTATCGTAGTCTGGGCAATACAAGAGCTTGAACCGCATACTTGAGGTCTTCCTGTGGGAGGTAAGGTTTAAGTTTTCATAGAATGCTGATCTGATAATTGGTTCCTTTGGTGACATTACTGATGTGATCCTGCATATTCAATTGTTTGTCTAATGTAATTCCCAAGGATATAGCAGAATCTATGATTTGTGGAGAACATTTGAGTGCTGTAAGATGGTTCATCCAAATATCGATTTTGAGGATGTTGTTCAAAGGTGAGATGAGTGGGAATTCCGTTTTGGCAGCTTTGAGCTTGAGATGATTGTCAGTGAACCACAGCTCAGTGTTTTGAAGAGTAGAGTTGAGGGATATGATGTCACCTGGGGAAGATAATTTGAGATACAATAGCGTGTCGTCTGAATACATGTGATACTGAATGTTAGCAGATTTCAAGGGTCTGGGTTTACAGCATCAAACTACTAAAAAGCTAAAGCTTTCCATTTTATTTTGGATTAATTCTCAGAAGACAAGTTCAGAATAGGTATAATTGCTGACATCACTTATATATGTGTGTTATCAAAACATACCTGGTTTGAAGCACCAAAGCAAACAGAGCGCTGAAGGCAAAAGAGCAGAGGCAGGACAAAACAGGTTTTAAGAAAAGAAATCACGCCTACCATTCCAGACTATAACAGGAAAGGGTATGTTATAAAGACAGACAAGTAAACATGATGTCACACTAATGCGGATATAGGCAACAAAGCATCTGAAGACACAAAGCAAGTAATATTCCAGTCAGAAGCCAGAAAAATTATATTGAATGTTATATGCTCCATCTGAACAAAATAACATCAGCAACAAATCCAAAGTGAGGTAACGAAGAAGAGAAAATATATTTACCACAATGGTGTACGAGACTGTAATACATTTGTAAGGGTAGTAACAGTTTGACTGGAAATATGGTACGGTGCTCAAGTCAATGAAGTTTAAAATAAATGCGGTTCCTGCTACAATTGCACTGACGATGTTCATCCCCAAACTGCCTCTCACCTACAAAAGAGAGAATCGAATGTGAATAATGCCAAATCATTGATTGTTAAAAGATACCAAATGTCCAACTGTTTAGTTTTGACTGTATCTCAGTTGTGAAAAATTGGGTTGTTGGTTGAGTAGGGTGTTGAGTAGGGTGTAACCCTGCTCAAACAACAACCTCAATCCCTGTCCGGTTGAACCACTAAAGTCACTAAATTAATCCGTGCTTTACCCTCGTGTAGCTTGGCACAAAAGCAATCAAGCATAACTTAAAGACAATGTGTAAAGTATTTATGCACTACACAAAAAGGAAAAAAATTAAAACAATGCACATAAAATACCACACCAGTTCCGAAAAATAGCAAAATAGAGTAAAGTTTAATAAATTATTTGACACCAAAACAACACAATTCTTATTAGGAGAATCAGAGTTATGAAATTTTAAAGTTTAAGGTAAAAACTAGCACCTAAAAGATCAAAGCACCAACCACTGACATCTAGTCACGCGAAACCAGGTCAAAGGTGAAAACTATGGCAAACTGTGATGGAGTGCAGGTCAGATACATAGAGTGGATTGGGATGTATGACGTGACAACGCATACTGTTACCACGCATACCTTTACAACGCGGTATTTACAACGAATACCGTTACAACGCATAGCGCTTAAAGGTGCTGGATAGTGGTAAGTATAATTTTATATTCCAACTCCAGTCCCCGTGGACACTAGGGAAGGTGTTGGATATAAAATTATACTTATTCCCTATCCTAGAGCGCCCCCCAGCGCAATGCGTTGTAATGGTATGCGTGGTAATGCCTGCGTTCTAATGGTAGTGCGTTGTAAAAATTCCGTTGGAAACGTTGTATACCAGTGGATTGGATCCAGAAAGCGCTTACCTTCTGACTTAGAAGACATTTTGCCAAAAATATTTTGAGAAAGTAAAGTTCAGCAGGGCAAGGCTGCAAGCGGTGTCTGAGGAAGAGGCGTCATCATCAGGGACCTGCTGGGCAAAGTTGCACTAAGGTCTTCTGCGTTCATACTTAGTACCCAATTTAGGTTTAGGTGAACAGACTGTGCGTCTGCCATGGAGACGGAGTAAATCATTCCTCGTAGTGCTGGCTACAGGGCTGCATCAGAAGGATGCAGCCCTGCAGGAAACAATATTCTCTTTTTCTTTTCAAAAAGAAAATCCCCAAACTGGATATCTTTTTGAAAAGGAAAAAAAGTGATGCTACCCCTGTGGCGGGGGGGAGCATTATAACCATTTTACTATTCCTTACAGACAGGTTTTATCTGGGGGTAAGAGCAGTATGAAAGGACTAAATGTCTGTGCATCTAAATTGGGCAGGGAGACATCCTATTTGCCAATATATAAATCAGGCCCTTAGTCTATTATTTGTAAATTGAAAATCTCCAGCTGGCCCAGGCTTGAGGCTGTTGCCCGTGAGAGTTCCACGAGGCTGAATACCTCTTTGGTGTATGACTGCTGAACAGGCCTGGTTGGAGCTCGCAGAGTTTCACTCCGCGGAATTACGTGGCGTTCTAGAAAACGTCTGCCAAATTCTGTGAATTCTGCCAGTGGACGGAGTATTGCTCCCCCACCCCTATGTGGTAAATAAAAAGGACATGATTGAAGTTTTGTAATTTAACTGTGCCAGTATTGCCCAGTGAGTCGGACACGTGTGAAATAAACCATGGAAATAAAATATATGGCTTCACTCTTTGTCCGTCTGGGAAGTGGGATATTTAATATTCTCTCTTTAGTACTAGGCTTTGGTGTCTGCATACAAGGGGCAAGGGCAACAATCTGAAATTTCTTTGTAGGGTGAGAACATTTAAATGTGCAAGATATTCTATTATCTAGCCGCCCATGTTAGTAATACAAGAATCATAAACCAAATAAAGAGATCAACAAAAAAAAAAACTGGAAGCTTCCATTGTTTCAACGTCATATTACTCCCTGGACAGCCTCTAAATAAGGAGCTGCATTCCCTTTGTTTGTCTATAACTGTCCAACAGTCTCTCGAGGAGTCTCCAATTAGGAACATAGATATCACAGCAGATGCGCTTTACAGGCCATTATCCCACAGCGGATACTAAAATATAAATACTTTGCAGCAATTTAAGTAGACTTTCTTGGCCTCTATCCTTTTAATACGTATCTTACCAAAATTAGCCTTCAGAAAGATGAGGTCACTTGGACAAGCTCGCTGGATGCGTCAAATGTCCTTTGGTGGCATGTAAGTGTTCTGTAATCTCCACTGATTAACTTTCACCCTTGTAAAACCCAATCCTGCATCCCTAATACATTAGCCACAATTAATGTGATAATGAGGGACCTACAGTACATTGCTGTTAACATCCTTTTGGAGGATTTGGAGTTTGATTGATAACGGCATTCTATAAGCAATTAATGTATAAATAAATATGAACATTTTAGGAAACATTCAAAGTGACTTGGGCTGATAGCAACTAATTGTCCAATGTGGTGCCAAAAACGGTAAGAGGTTACACTGGTATTTCAGCCATGAAAACTTTAACTGTTGCAACTTGTGTGTATATGTGTTAAGATAACACATACATCGGCAGGATTGGACTCTTTTCAACTGATAAGAGTTTATTCCGCATATATCCCATAGGGCCTACTTGGACCCGGGTGAATATCTGAATAAAATAATCCCAGTTGCGTAACAGCCACAAGATATCTGTTTAAAGTTTACTGTTGTCACACATTGAGTACTAGCATTAGTCGTGGGGTCCTTGCAGTAGTAGAATGGGTATAGGGGAATATACCTACAAATTAATAAAAACGGGGTTCTTTACAGGTTTTAATATTGGAAGAATGTTACATTGCATAACTACACGGGCCAAAGTCGTGTGTGTCTTTCGACACAATAGGGTGAGTAAATATTTAGACATATGGGAGATTATTACATGGTGATGTTTACATCTGAATAGGCTAGTTTACTAACAGTAATGACTTCTCTAATACCTAGGTGGATTAGTGGCTTCTTATAATAGCATGATTGTGCCACTGGCTTGACCATGCTTAGGAAATAAGGTAAAAGGGCTCAATCCCTCTTCTGCTCTTCACCTGCATGTGGGTTCTGATATAAGATCAACCCGACCTTGTGATTTCCATCTAACATAGCTACGTATAGGGTAATCTTTACTATACTATATGGTGTTGTCACTTGCTCTTTACAGTTAGGTTGTCTTGATTGATAAAACTTATCTTTTGACGTTACCATTTAACAAAAGACGTATTGTGTTTTATTTCTTTGCACACTGCCCACAATATATGCATGCAATTGCCCACAATGTACCACCACACTCAGTGTTGACTGTAGTCTTACACCAACCTTTGGTGTAAGATTACAGTCAACACTGAAGAGAGTGCATTATTGTGGACTGCATGTATCATGAAGCAAAGGGGCACATTTTTCTGGGATGTGAAGTTCTGTCTGGCCACATTCTTTTTCTTGCCCAAACTGATTTTTATGACCTCCTCTACCATTTATTTCTTATTCCTAACGTTCCTTTTTGTAATAATTGCATTACAGCCCATTGATTTGATTACACTTCATCCGGCCCAAGCCACAGATTCCTGCCCAAACCTGAGATGCCTACCAGACCCGGAGAGTATGGCTTGAGCCGGAGAGTATAGTCCAACTGTGGACGTAAAGATATGACTCAATAATGACCTTTGTGAATACCAAAAATTGTAAATTTAGACTTTTGTCTCGGATTGCCTACGTGAATCGGGCCCGAAATGTTTACCTGTTCCCAATCAAAAGTTAACACTTTTTAAATGTAATCAGGCAAACAAAAGTTATCCAATGGGAGAGGTACATATCCAACCTTTTAATTACAACGCAACCTGTCCAAAGGGCTATCTTCTTGGGATGTTTTTTTAAGCCAGCTCAGTTAAGGGAGCAACTGTGGTGCCATAACCCTTAACAAACCGCCTGTAGTAACCAGTGAAAATCAGGAAGCGCCTCACTTCTGTCTGGGTTTCGGGGTTACCAGGCCAGGATAGTCTGTATTTTACCCTGGAAGAGCTGCACCTTACTCTCACTCACAAGTTGTCGCAAGTACACCACAGAACCCTGCCCTATCTGGCTCTTACTAGCCTTGATAGTCAGGCACACCTGTTGCAGAGCCTGAAGCACTTCCTAAAGGTGAAACAGGTCTCAGATGCTATGGTAGACACCGCTGTCACCCAGGTAAGCAGCACTGAAGGCCTGTATCCCAGCTAAGATCTGGTTCACTAACCACTGGAACGTGGCAGGGGCATTATTCAATCCAAAAGGCATCACTTTACATTTAAAGTGGACCCCTGGCGTATAGAACGCTGATCTCTCTTTGGCCACCTCTGTTAGGACAATCTACCAGTACCTAGAAGTGAGGTCAAAAGTACTTAGGAACATTGGAGCCCCTAGTCGATTAATGAGCTCATCAGTACTGCGGATGAGATGTGCTCCTTGTAGTCCATACAGAACCTGAGTTCTGGGGCGGCATCCAGTGGGGCATCTTTGGGTCCGAGCACTACTGGGCTGGACCAGGGATTACTGGAGCACTGAATCACTCCAAACTCCAACTTCTTGGAGGCTTCCTTCTTGATATTTGCCCTCACTTTGTCTGACAGCCTGTATATTTTGGTTTTGACAAACAGGTTGTGTCGAGTGTCTAAATTGTGGGTACACAAGCGTGTAAGTCAAGGAGTGAAGGTGAACCATGAGGCAAACTGTCCCAGCGACTGGTGGCAGTCCCTCTGCTGTTCTGATGTCAGGGAAGGAGATCCATTACATCCATCCATCTTTTTCTTTGGACGAGTGGAGGTCAGGGAGAGGTACACTCTCCTCTTCCTCTCCATCTTCTGTCACCAGCGGCCTAGTGACCTCGGACTTCTCATAATGGGGTTTGAAGAGGTTAATAGGGAGAACCCTTAAGAGGTTTCTGTGGTCTTGAGGTCCACCAAGTAGGTGGCCTCCCCCTTCCTTGCAATCACCTCATAGGGCATAGTCCAATGGTCTTAGAGAGCACTGGGCTCCACTTGCTCCATCACCCACACCTTCTGGCCAGGTTGAAAGTCCAACATGGAGGCCTTTTGGGCAAACCGAAAGGTTCATGACTTCCTGGCTAGCCCCCAAGGTTGCAGAAGCTTTTATCTTGAACTTCCCATGTGGTGTCTGAAGGCTAGCATGTATTTAATCACAGCAATGGAGCTTGCTCCCACCCCTCCTTTACCATAATAAGAGGTCCTCCTAGCAGAGTGTCCATGTAGTTTAAATGGGCTAAATCCAAAGCCCTTCTGTGGCAATTCCCTGTAAGCAAAATAAATCAGGCAAGGCAGGAGGATGTCCCACTACCACCTCATTGGCTCAGGCAGGCCCATATTCCTGCCTCCCAGAGCCTTGTTGAACCTTTCAACTAGTCCATTGGTTTGAGAATGACAGGGGTGGAGAACAAGTAGGCAGTGGCAGCTGGTGACATTTGAACGTGGTGAGGCGTAAATGATGAGTATACATTTTATTTAGCGAGCACAGTGAGCAAACTTAATGGACAAGTGTGGGGTCCGAGGGTTTCTTCCTCCAGAGAAAAATTGAAAAATGATTGGCAAATGGCACATTTTAACATTTAACATTCTTGACAACATTGCAAGAAAATCAAATTTAAGTCCTTTTAAAGTGGACCTTTTTGAATGAGAAATCGTCTGCCAGGCTTATTGTGCACAAAACATTCATGCATTGAATGCAAATAGAGTTAGAGTGAGAACACAAGCCATGCCCTGTAAGTACACTGTGAATGCTAATTTGCCATGTTGAACAATTGTCTCCTTCAGATGAGTTTAAAAAAAAAAAAAAACTTGATGGAACATGGGCTGTGCAGTGCCGTGGTGTGCAAATGATGAAAGGCAGTATAAATATGTGCAGTATATAAGTCCTCCCATGTGCCACATATCTCCTTTTCCTGCGATGCAATCGTAGAGCAATATTGAAACAATCCATCTCGCAGTTCAGAGGTAACTATAGAAAGGCATCCACAGACAGGCATTCATTTATTAGAACACCTAGCCATCTACAACACCACATACCAGGAGCCAGTAGGCATGGCTCCCTGGGCACTCACAGCACTATATGCACCACATGAGCAAAAATAACATATCTGTCCAAAAACAACATGGAAGAGTCAGCAGTGAAAGCTTGCACAAACATAACATACTCAGGACCTTATTTATGTTAGAATAAAAATGTTTGTATTTATGCATTGTCCTATATAAGTTAGCATTCGAAGCACCATTTTCTTTGCGGGTGCCATTTTAAGCTGTTCAAATCTCGTTTAATTCAGAGAAATGCTGCCCTTAGAGTTTTGTTTCTTTTACTTCTGTTCTGCCTCAGTAATGAATACACAGTTCTTATTAGCGCATGCCTTTCTCACAAGATAGAGGCCCTCTACCCCTTGTTTGGTGGCAGGCTCCGGATGGACGACCATGGACTCATGTTTCTTTTTGTACGATATGGTTATTGTAACCGTTTTTTCTGTATTTCACTGTTAATCTGCAGCTGCATGGAAAATCCCACTGTGGGATCTGCTCTTGCCCGGATATGAAACATACATAATGTATCTTTATGCTTGTTGACTTCAGTCCTCTCCGTAGCACTCCTAGCATTTGTGCAGATGGAGCTCTACACTGAGTGCACATGATAAACAATTATTGGTTTGTATTCTCTACTGTCTGACCGACTCTTCATTTGGTACGGAAGGCTGAGAGGTGATCATACAGTGACCCAGTTGGCCGTAAATGGGTCACTTCCTTCAGATGGCACTCAAACAGGGACTCCTTCAGGTGACTGATCCATCCGTTTTCTGCAGTCAGGGTGTCGTGGTGAGCCTCAGCAAGGCCCACCAGTGAAAGGGGTTCGCCCTTCTCTGCACAGAGTCCTCAGACCACTAGGAAGAAGTTGGCACAAAAACTGGAATAGACAATACAAGATTTATTAAACCTCATGAGGTGGAACTACATTCACACAAAACCCTTCAGTAATGTATGAAGTAGCACACTGAATGGAAGGAGCTGGGTCCTTTTATTCCTACGCAGGGGCTCAAATGAAGGTGGTACAAGTACAAAATGCTGGTTTTAGGTACATATAATGTCATACAGAAAATGCACAGTCAAAAGGTGGAAGGAGCTAACAGTTGCTTATTCTGGTGAATACATCCTGACAGTTACAGACTACAGCAGCTGCATGGACAGCTGCAAACTCAACTGAGCATGTGCTAAGATGGAAGATGCTAAATATAGTTTGTCTCTAGGGAGATTTCAAGAGCAGTTAACAGAAAGGTAGGACAGAGCACATGGCGAGCACATGGTAACAAAATGGCTGACAGAAATACAAAATGGATTCCACAAAACGGAAAAGATAGTCTCTAAATCTAGGATGGCTTCCGCTAATGCTAACCTAATCGCTGCCAAATTACAACAGACGACCCTTTTAGCATTAGCTGAAGACATTTGTTTATCTGGGGTAATCTAGATATGCATCCTGTACATTGATGCTCATAATCTCAGCAATTTCTTTATTTAACATTTGTTGTTCTTTTATTTTTGCAATATTTCCTTCGGCAGGTGTACAAGCAGTGATACACATGGAGCAAAGCATAGGACCACATTGTATACAAGTACAGCATGTAAATAATAACACCAGTAGTATACATAGAATAGTCGGTAGCCTCCAGCCCCAAGTAATAAAGAGTGTCCATATCCAGTTCGAAAATGTCCATGTACCGGTCTCTTTCTGAATTTCTGCAGCAATCTTTTGCAGTTTAGAGATTGCATCATATACTGAAGGAGAGTGATCCGTAATAAAAACACAACAGCTGCTGCCAATGATGCGGCATGCACGACCTCGATCAGCCAGAATCACATCTAATGCCATGCAATTTTGGAGTGCTACAATCTTCGCAACTTGCAGCTCCTCTGCAATGTTCCCAAGTGCCACAGCTGTTTGATTGGTGACAGCTTCCACATGATTCAATCGCCTAATCTTTCTGCTATTCAATGCAGCACCCACAAAGAAGAACAAACCCAAATTGAAATCGACATATTGTTGCAAAGTGGTATCAGTCTGATCAACCTCATCTGTACTTATTGTTCGTTTGTATCTATTCTTGAAAATCTCGTTACATAACTTTAAATCCTGGTGATATGATGGCCAAGAACACAGGTGGTAACAAAAATTATATGTAACCTACCCCGGACCACCCAACAGGTAATTGATAGTATCCTTTATTACCACACACAAAATAGGTATTATGTGAAGACGTAAAACTGCTGTTATTAACACCTTCAATAGTCAATTTCAAAATACATTCATTCCCTCCTACTGGAATTCTTCCATTCTTCCAGTACTACTAATACATAAATCTGCTTTAGCTCTGGTCACAGAAATTACAAAAGGTCCAGTGTTTTCAATGTTTCTCATATTCGTGAACACATATGGTGTTGACATGTTATCAGGTTGATACTCTTCCCATTCCCATTTAGTCCCTTTTGCTTGAGGATAACCATCTTTATCTTGATAGCATACTTTATTCAGACGAAAGTTAATTCCACCTACTGAAGGCTTTGCGGAAGCAAACAAAAGTGCATACCAAGCTTGACATGAACCATTATGGGAAAATGGTAGAGGAATAAAAGGTGTTCCTCCTTTCTTTTGGTGCGCAGGTATCATCCCACACACCCAAAGTCAGAAGACTATCCCTGGACTGGTTCAAGGAATATAACACTCACTGGACTCTATTCTAGTCACATCACATTCACTCAGGGCATATCCTTAGTTCACATCACATTCACTCAGGGCATATCATTAGGTCACCTCACATTCACTCAGGGCATATCACACAACCAACAGTTGGTAGTATTCATGGCATTATCGGTATGATGCAACACATGGATGAATATGTTATTTAGGTAGGATTGTCGATGCTTCTGCTTATGGTGGGGAAGCGTGAAGTAATGAAGTTCCTTTGGCGCTGTAGTAGTGGCAACAAAAAACTGTCGAACAGGAGCCACTTTCTCATTAAACCAGCTGATTATTGCCATAACCACCAGAGCAACAGCAAACCCTACAGCACAAATGATCCTTTTGTTATTCTTTTCAGCCACAGCGATAATTGATCTTTCTAAAAACTCATTGAAAACAATCGTTGGAGCTCTTATCCCTCGGCAGCCGTTGATTTCTTCACCACGGGCCAAGACGGGTGTCACTACACTACGCAGGACTGATCCCCCCCCTTGCCACATCGGCTCTCAGTTTCACTAACCCAGGGCGGTAGCTCAACCAGTCTTTTTGAGCACGGCAGTTTCTTTCTTCGGCCTCAAATAGTATAGCTTGTCCCCTGCCCCACCCTGCTCCCTGCCGCTGCTCCCCCGCGGCCCCTCCCAAGCTCCCTCCAGCATCACCGCACCGCTGCCCCCCCTCCCGCCACCCCGCTCCCGTCTCCCAGCTGCTCCTCCCTCGCCCCTCCCCCGCAACTCTCCATTTATGGCAGAGTGCAAGCATACGCGCAGCGGGCGCGCCGAAGGCGCACCAAAGGTAAGCCCGTCTGCACCCGTCGGCGCCTGGACTGCACCCAGCGCCAGACCCCCTGGCCCCCGAAGATGCCAGCCCACCCGCCGGACCTACAACCATGCCATCCTCAATGCTCTCAACACCGGCCAGACGCCCGGATGCCACCGAGCCACCCCAGGACGCACCCATGGACCCTTCGCCTGCCAATCCTGCAAGTTCTCCTGCATCCGGACCTGCACCGCACCCGCACCCGCCAAGCCGAGCACCAGCAGAAACTACCTGAAATGCATCCTGCTCAACACCCGCTCCGTCCACAGACACACCGTAGAACTCTGGAACCTCCTCGACACCACGGCTCCAGACGTCGCCTTCCTCACGGAAACCTGGATGAACGCCTCCTCAGCGCCAGACATCGCCATCGCCATCCTGGACGGATACAAGATCACCCGGAGAGACCGCGTCAATCAGACTGGAGGAGGCATCGCCATCGTCCACAAGAACACCATCCGCATAACGACCAACTCCGAGGACACCCTCACAGCCGCCGAACACCTGCACTTCCAGATCCACACTGACCCCAAGACCACCCTCAGAGGCACCGTCATCTACAGACCCCCAGGACCACGCACACAATTCAGCGAAGATATCGCCGACTTCATCAGCCCGCACTCCCTCCCCTCCGCTGACTACATCCTCCTGGGGGACCTCAACTTCCACCTGAGGAACAACAACGACCGCAACACCACCATCCTGCTGGACAACCTCGCCAACCTCAGACTCAAGCAACTTGTGACCACCCACTACGCCGGCCACACACTTGACCCAGTCTTCTCCTCCAGCAAGGACATCTCCTTCAGCCACACCACCGGACTCCACTGGACGGACCACAGCTGCGTCCACTTCAGCTTCAGAAGGACCACGCTCCACCACCACCAGCAACAGGTCCCCCGCAGAAGCTGGAACAAGATCACAGCTGACCAGCTCGCCGCATCCCTAAGCCAGAACCCTCCCGCCAGCTCATCGAACCCCAACCAAGCCGCCAACAACCTCACGAGGTGGATCAACAACTGCGCAGATGACCTCGCTCCACTGAAGACCCCTCCCAGCAGACCTGGCAGCAAGAAAGGATCCTGGTTCACCGACGAACTCAAGAGCTCCAAGAAGAACTGCCGAGCCCGCGAGAAAGCCTGGCGCAGAGACCCGACACCAGACAACAGGACCACCCTCAAGCTCGCCAACCGAAAAAACACCACCAACTGGTCCACGCCACCAAGAAAACCGCATTCAAGGAACGACTCGACAACAACGCCCACAACAGCAAGGAACTCTTCAACATCGTCATAGAGCTCTCCAAATCCAGCGCCGGAAACAACAACATCACCCCATCGCAAGACCTCTGCAACTCGCTCGCCTCGTTCTTCCACAGCAAGATCGCAGACATACACAACAGCTTCAGCACACAGCCGACGCACCCTACAACCACACCAGCACCCCCCACCACCACCCTCCGTGACTGGACCCCGATCAACACCGAAGACACCATCCGCACGATGAACTCCATCCACTCTGGATCACCAACTGACCCCTGCCCCCACCATGTCTTCAACAAGGCCGACTCCGTCATCGCACCCCATCTACGGGACATCATCAACGCCTCCTTCGACACCGCAACCTTCCCAGAAGCTGGAAGCACGCCGAACTCAGCGCCCTACTGAAGAAACCATCAGCAGACCCCACCGACCTCAAAAACTACCGCCCCATCTCGCTCCTCCCGTTTCCTGCCAAAGTCATCGAGAAGACCGTCAACAGACAGCTGGCAGCCTTCCTCAAGACAAATGGATCCCTCGACAACTCTCAGTCCGGCTTCCGGGCCAACCACAGTACCGAGACCGCCCTCATCGCAGCCACCGACAACATCCGAACCGTGCTCGACAACGGGGAAACAGCGGCCCTCATCCTCCTGGACCTCTCCGCGGCGTTCGACACGGTCTGCCACCGCACCCTAGTGCAGCGCCTCAACAACATCTGAATCCAGGGGAAGGCACTGGAATGGATCATCTCCTTCCTCGCCGGAAGGACACAGAGACCCGCCTCCCCCGTTCAGATCAGAAGCCACCGAAGTCATCTGCGGCGTACCACAAGGATCCTCACTCAGTTCCAACCCTCTTCAACGTCTACATGAGCCCCCTCGCGGCCATCGCACGCCAACACAACCTCAACATCATCTCCTACGCCACCCAGCTGATCCTCTCCCTCACCAACGACCCTGCCATCGCCAGAACCAACCTACACGAAGGGATAAAAGACGTAGCCGAGTGGATGATGAACAGCCACCTGAAACTGAACTCAGATAAGACGGAAGTCCTCATCCTGGGTTTGTCGCCCTCCGCCTGGGACGACTCCTGGTGGCCCCCCGCCCTGGGCAGCGCACCCAAACCAACAGACCACGCACGCAACCTGGGCTTCATCCTGGACTCCTCCCTCTCCATGACCAGATACCTCAACGACCGCCTGAACTTCTACACTCCCACCCTCCAGCTTCGATCGACCAGCCACGCCCTCGCCGCCGTCACCCGCATCCGAAGAGCCACAACGGAAGGAAGATCCTTCTCCTACCTGGCCGCCAAGACGTGGAACTCCCTCCCCACCCACCTCCGCCTGACCCAAGACCACCTCGCCTTCAGGAAGAAACTCAAGACCTGGCTGTTCGAGCAGTAGCGGACCCCCTACCCCAAGCGCCTTGAGACCCTCCGGGTGAGTAGGTCGCTATACAAATGCTTTGATTGATTGATTGATTGATTGATTGATTGATTGATTGATATCACGATGCTCCAGGAATCGTGTGGTCCGGGAGGACTTCCGCAGATTCGTCAGTTGAGATAGCTTGTCCTTTCTCCATCTCCAGGATCTCTCGATGATCAGTCAATACAGCAGGTTCCACCAAGGCAGACAACACATGCTTGCAGTGTGTGCTATCGACCCAGTTCTTCTTGTTCGTCCCTCGAACTGCTTTCCTTGTAGCCAGGAGTGCCTGCTCCGGACCTCGCCATCTCGGCTCCAAGCTGTGCAATCAGTTGAAGAACTTGACCATCACATGGTCCCCGGGTCGTAGTTCATGGGCCTCACCTGTAGATCTGTCAGGAAGCGCTTCTCGGACCTGTTGATGAATAGAGAATAAATTGTTGGTTAACTGTGCCAAATAATCATTCAACAGACAACAAGGAACATCATGTATGGGGTGTGGCTTAGGAACTCCCCAAATGTTCATTGGCCTTTCAAATACGACTTCATACGGGGTAAGGCCAGACCATGAAAGTGGCACCGATCTTATGGATACAATGCCAAGTGTAATGAATCAGGCCACTTTAAAGACGTGGAAGCCACTCTTTTCACCAACTTCATTTCTAAAGTAGCCTTGTACCTTTCCACTTATCCTGCTGATTGAGGGTGGAAGACTGCATGGAATTTCTGCTTGAGCCCTAATCCTTTCAGGACATGTTCATCAACTTGCCCAATAAAATGAGGTCTGTTGTCACTCCACAAAAGTTTACAAACACCATATCTAGGGAAAAGCTCCTTTAGAAGCACCTTCGCTGTGGTGAGAGCAGTATTATCCTTTGTAGGATAATCCTCTATCCATTTACTGAAGGCACATACCACCACTAGGACATATTTTAGATTATTGCAGCGTTCAAGTTGGATGTAACCCATCTGCAAAACTTCAAAAGGTGCGGTTGGTGTAGCAAACCCTCCTGTAGGAGTCCATGTCCCTTTACCAGGATTATACTGCCAACAGATCAAACAGGACTGTACTACTCTTTTAGCTGTGCTGGCAATTTCAGGATGCTCCCAAACTTGTGTAAGCAATTTAGTTATTTCTTATAATGGCTCTCATCTGCTTTTCCTGTCTGGAATAGGTGAGGATCAGTCTTGTAGACTCAGTATGTCCATCACTATTAACCTCACTAGTTGTCTGAGGTTGTTTGCGAGATTTATTTCTGTCCTGCATGATTTCCTCACTACTGAGTTTTCTAGAATTGCCAATTGTTGTTTCAATAAAGGAGTTGGTATAACCTCTATCTAAAAACCGCTGTTTACCCTCCATCTGTTTATCAATCATATCCTGTTCCTCACTGCAAATCCTGCGAATACGCAGTATGTCTGGGAGCTTGAAGCATGTAATAGGGTGTTCCCTGCCGTTTCCTTCCAATGTAATGAAGTAGTCATTTTGTTATTAATTGTATTGACCTGTACATCTAAAAAGGCTATTTTTGTATTGCTGATACTAAAAGTAAAAGGCAGGTTCACATCATTATCATTCACTTGCGCAACAAAATCATGGGCTTCTTTTTGCGATCCTTGGCATATGATGAACAAATCATCGATGAATCTAAGCCAACACACAACATTATTCTTATATGTTTCTTCAAAATGCGTCCTGAGGACCAGATCCTCCCACCAGCCCATGAATAAACAGGCACAGCTGGGGGAGAAGCGGGCCCCCATGGCAACACCCTGAATTTGATGGAACATTTGGCTCTTGAACATAAACATATTATTTTCTAAGCAAAATGTCAACATGTCCATCAACATCTTGTTGTGTTGTGCATATTTAATCGTCCTGTTAGCTAAAAAGTACTCAACTGCTCTAAGTCCGTCTTGATTCCTGATGCACGTATACAGGGCAGACACATCCAGGGCCAATAAGTGCCACCCTTCTTGCCACTGTATGTCTGTGATTTTTCTAATAAAATCCTCTGCATCTTGTACAAATGATTTAAGTTTTTGAACGTGCTCTTGTAGGAAAAAGTCAATGTAGCGTGGCATGTTCTCTAATAATCCATTGTTGGCCGCTATTATATGTCTTCCTGGTGGTTTCTCAATGTTCTTGTGGACCTTGGGGATGAAATACATGGACGGAGTAATCAGATGTTCTGTTTTTAAATATTTGTTTTCCTCCACATTTATTAGGCTCATGCTCTTCCATGCCAAGAGTTTGGAAAATAATACATTCTGAACAGCTTTATATTTCAAAGGGGAACTTCTATGATAACACTGGGCATCGTTTAATTGCAAGTAAGCTTCCTACAAATACTCCTTTAACGGCCACAGCACAATATTTCCCCCTTTGTCAGGATTTCTAATCACTACATTGTTCTCCTTTTTTAATTTTGTTAGTAGCTGATTGTACTTTCTTTCATGATTTGTCATTCTCCTTTTATCATATTTCGTTTTTTTACCTGTGCAACCAAATGTTCATTGAAAACATCTATAGCATCTTGTGGCATGATGGGGGTGAATTAAGATTTTAACTTAAAGGCCGAGGCAGGTTTGGCGTTGTTGTCTGGTCTTGTTGGTTGTCCCATATTGCCATTATTAGCCGATGGACTCATGCTTGATTCTTCTCCATACCCTGCCGCTTTATGTAGCAAATAATGTAAATTTTGTAAGGCCTCTAAGTCTGCCGCCAATAGTTCCCGAGTATCATCTGAACTGTTGGTCATCATCCCCAGTACTTCCTTTGATGATCGAGATCTGAGTTTATGGAATTTTTTCAATTTTAACTTGCGGATGAACTTATATATATCTGCCCAAGTCTGGGGATAGTTGAAGTTTGACTCGGGGCAGTAAGAGAGTCCTAAGGATAATAATTGCTCTTCGGCCTGTGTTAAATTAATATCTGCCAAATTGATTATTGTTTTGGCTCTCGACCCTGAGGGTGAGTTTGGTATAGCATTTCTTGTCTGTCCCTCCATCCTCCACGACCTCTTCCCTTGGATGGACGTTTGTTATTCCCAGTGGGCTCTTGCTGCTTTTCTCCTTTGCCTTCTGGCCGCAGTTTGTCGTTTTTTGCAGTTTTTTTGACTGTGAGCCTACACCTTTGGCATCCTCAGCCACCGTGGACTGTTGTCCTCCTATGCTGTCCTCCTCGGACACCTCCATCTGCTGGAAAATGGCCACTACATGCCTCCTGGCTCTCGGTGCTGGTGGTGTTGAAGGTGGCAGTAGTGATGGTAATGGTGGTGGTGGTAGTGGTGGTGGTGGAGTGGGGTGCCCTGCAGGCAACAGGACCTCCTCCTCTTGTAAATGTCATGCCTGCCATTCAAACTGATTGTCCTCTGCTTGCTAATTTTTGATATGTGTCACATGCCTTTGGGTTCAGTGGACTGACTGTTCTGACATGTGTTACTTCTGCCAACATCTCCCATAATACATTTCTGATTTTTAGCAAAACATGTACTGGAGTGGGATTCACAATGCCTCATTGGGGATCGGGGTTAGGGATTGGGGGGCACAGCATGCTGTGCATGCATCTTACCTTATTTGTTGCCAACTCTGGCTGACCTGTCTGCATCCCCAATCCCACTCACACTCTCCGGCTGGAGGGTGGACTCGACCAGGAGATCTAGGACAGTTGGTGCAGGTGCTGTGTTTTTCCCCCCATATGTAAGGTTGGCTTGCTTCTTTCTCTCTGCCAGCCTCTCCTTTGCACGCTTCCTCAGCTCATACCAGCTTTTCTTCAGTTCCACAATGGAGCACTGCGTTACTCCAATGGCATTGATTTTTTCTTGTATGACCAGCCAAATCTGCCTTTTCTGGGATTCAGGCACGTGCAAAGACTGTTTCCCCAAAAACATTTTGTGGTTCTTTGTGACATCCTCAATAAGGACCTCCAGCTCCCTCTCACTGAATTTATGCTTCCTCTTTCTTGCAGCTGCCTCCTTCTCCCTCTCCAGGTTGTCAATATGTGCTCAGTGTTGTCAGAAAATAGTTAGTAGAGTTGCCCCCGGCTAATTTGCTGTGCTCCCTGCCTGACAAACAGCTTCAGGATCAGTGCAGCTGCATGGGTGTGGCCACTTCCTGGTTGAGAAGTAATGAAGGTGCACAGGATTGGCTGATTCGACAATTACCATTTTTTTTAAATTACCGAATCGCTAATAACAAAATCGGTATCAAGGAATCGGTGATAACGATTTGGTAATGGGGAATCTGTATTTATTTTTACAGATTCTTTACTAATGGATACATTTTAGAGCTTATTACCGAATCGGTAATTTTTACAGATTTTTTACATACATCTGAAATACAGAGTTCTTAATAGCAAATCAGTAAAATTTGCTATTAAGGACTAGGTATTTCAGAATTACCTACATCTGGCCCTAAGTTGGAACTACTTGATTACGACAAGGCTACAACAAACTAGTAGAACCATAGAGGGGCTTTCTCGATTTGCCAGCAAACTTGGTCATAAGGCGATAGCTGATTTGAAAACATTATATAAAACCAAATGTCTGTCAGTGGCCACCTATGGGGCAGGAGTATGGGGATATCATAAAAGTGCACAGTTTCAAATATTAGAGAACTAATTTTTACAAAAAAACTTTTACTTATCCCCAGTAGTTCCCCCAATCAATTCTGTCATTTTGAGGTGGGTATTGACTATAAGAGTGACAGAATTCATATTGCCCCCTTGCTTCTGTAGGGAAGAATTTGGACTTCAGAGGACCTATTATTTTCAAGCGAGATCTTAAGAGACTGTATGAACCTTGACAATGCAATGGCGGACCTCTGGTTACGTTATGTTAAAGAAACTTTTGCACTTGAAGATTTTCCTGATCACCCAGAGTCTATTCAACCTAATATGAAAATGGGCATTAAAAACGCATATCATAATATTTTAAGCTTGTCTAACCAGGTCAGTGACACAGTGGATCGTGCACTTTTAAATCAGCAACAATTTAGGTCCATTCACATTTTCTAATGACTAGTTTTTGCTTAAGAACACTGCACTTTCTTGTGGCTTTTCCAGAAGAGGGGGGTTGGTGTGAGAGACTTCCCCCCTTCCCATGTAATAATGTAGCCCAACAGAGCACAATGCACCTTATGCTTTTTTGCACACTCTACAAAGACCCAAAAGCCAGTTTTATTAAGTCTATTTTAAGGGACATTCATCCCTACTCTTATAAAGAGGGTTTTAACTGTTTGAGGTCGCTATCAACTGTCACTGCAGCACTGTGCTAGTTTTATCAAAATTGTTTTTCTAATTAGGAAACGTTACCAATTGTAAATGGCTGGTTTTTATTTTGTGCATTGTTTTTAATTGTGTAGAAATGGTATTATAAATGAATGTATGATTTTCTGTTAAAAATGTTATGATTCATTTGAATCGTATAAAGTTTTTGACTGACTGACAGTGAAAGACTAGTTGAAAAATAGGCAGTAGGGCATACCACATATTCTAAACATCTAAAGAAATTTAAAAAAGAGACAAAGCCATTTCATTAGGGCAATGTTTGGTGTAATACTTATTGCACTTGATATAAAACAATATCCTGGTGATCATTATTTGTTAGGAGTGATCAACAGCACCTATCACAAGCTGTTCCTCAGCAATGGTGGCCAACATGCAGATTTTGATATTGACGAAACCAAACAAAATGAAAATATCACAATAAATACTTTTCACATGTTAAAGTCAGACAGATTTCACCTGCTGAAAGTTAAGTCTGATGGTTGCATGTTATACCACCCAGTAATTATGGCAGTCAGTCCCATTGGTGATGAGGGCTTTAACATGTAGAACCGCTGGACTACAAGGGGAAATTTGTTTTCAGACAGCTTCTTCGTTGAAGGGGAATTCAATCATGAATTATTAGGAATAATGACAAGTATTTACTTTTTCATATAACCTTCACCACAACAAAAGTATGGAGGCCCTGAAACCAAAGCAGGCTGTTGACTTGAATATGAGGAGAACCCAATGTAGACAAGCATTGCAGCACTCAAACGCATAGAACTTAAACTGTCCTCAGCAGTAGGGATAAACGAAAATGGATTTTTTGCTCAAGGGAAAAGTATTTAGAAGTCAGAGTGACCAAATGAGAAATCTGTAGGTTTACCTCATGCAAAACTTACCAGACAGGGATCTCCTTTCTTACTTGCAGCAGCAGCAGCAGTCAGTCCTCCAGAGATGAAAAACTAATGAAAGAATAGGAAATGTTTTAATTAGGAATATATCTTATTACTCAAGCTTAGCTTTGCTAGTAGAGCTCACATCTCCTCTCCACTAACCATTAAGCAAGTATTTGTACAGAAGATTCTTGGTTTATCTTTAGACAGTGGCATAGCTAAGCCTTATGTCGCTGTTGCGACTCCTGTTTTTGCCCCAGCAGCAGCTTCATATAAAAAGTGGGGGGTCTGCTGGTGATTCCTGCCTTTACTGCCCCCGAGACGGTTGCAGGTAAAAGGGGGGGGGACACCGCCTGTAATACTTGTGCCAGACCCCCTTTCTACGCCACTGGCTTTAATTCCATTTATTGGAAGCCAATTAAACACAGATTTGTTGTTCTTGTGAATTCAGCCAGCTAGCCAACATTTACAAAGGATCTTTGCCTGGTGGCACACACTTTAGTATTTCTCTCAGTACAGCACATTAAACATCCATGGTTCATATCTTTGCTATTGCGATTTAAACATGAGCTCATGGGTTCCCCAAAGTTATAACATTCCACACTTTACACTGAAACAATTTTCAACAGTAGCGTCACATATCGTAAATCAGAAATCATCAGAAACATTGTGCTCCTTTTAGAAACAATGGATGCAGATGACCAGTAGAAGCAATATTTTTGTATATAGAGTACCAAATTAAACTTGCTGATGCCAGATGCCATGTCGGTAGAGAAACCTGTTATAAATTCGAAGTAACCAGAAGAAGAAGATGCGCAAATCTTGTAATTATGTTTCCAAATTTGGGTGAAATTGCATGTACATTTCACAGAATACACCTCTTGCAACTAGTTTGGAAAGAGGTGTTAAGAAAGTTTAGAGTGAATGATGGCTGTTCTTTGGTACTGATAAAAGGAGAATGTCAGGAGAAAAGCATTTAGGGCTCTAGTCATTAAAAAGCAGCAAATCTGTAGCAGTGGACGTACATCAATATGAACTTTTCAAAATGTTGGTATTCATCAATATAGAGCACAATACCTCCAAAATGAAATAGGGAGACTCACCAAATTAGGCATAATGGGTGTGACATCACTGCAAGTGACAACACCACGTGTGATATCACCTCCTGTGACATCACCACGTGTGACATCACAGGAAGAGGCATGAATGTTTAAGTGGACTATCATGAGTACACTTGAATATATTAAGAGATTTAACAAGTAATATGCTTATCCGTGGCATACTAAACTTGTAACCAAGAACAGAGCAGTTAACACATTGCAGTAAAGATGCTAGAAACTGCAATTGTGAACTATAATATCTATTAGAACATTGGAATGTGGAGTACTTCATTGAATATAATGGAGTGCTCAGTGATTCTACGGGCCGGTAAAGGCCCACAGAGACAGATTCCAATGTTGTTTGAACAAAGGCCTCTGGGAGCCCGAGGGGATTTCAATCCCCTCGGGCTCCTGAAGCCTTTGCTTTATTTGTTAGAACATTCTGCCCTCTAGTGGCAGAATGTTCTAATAGCCTTATAGCCCTTCGTAGCTGGGCTATACCGACCATCAAAGTCCCGCTCCCTTTTTAAAGACTTCAGCTCGGGCTTTTAACACTGGAGCGGGCCTTTATTGGCCAGTATAGCCCTGGTATACACCGATAATTACAACCATCCGGCTCATTATAAGAATAAACTGCAAGTTGCACACTGTATTTGATATTCTGAGCATGGGGGGGCAGAACAAGCTGATGAGATGGGACAACCAATAACATTTATGTCAGCAGTGTAGTCAAGAGCTGTCCTTTAAAAACACTAAGACCTCCCTTCCAGTATTGCCAGAGTTCTGGAACACTGTCTAGCCCAAAGGGACTTGTAGTCTTGTTTACTCCATTATAAAACTGGAATACAAGTTCCAGAATTCAAAGACAAAGCACTGGACCAGGATATCAAGCACACACCTGGGAAACTTAGCAGCTTTGTCGCAGGGAGGGCCTGACCATGAAGCATTTCAAAGTAGCATACCAAGGATGCCATGGTGCAAGCCAGGGAAATTACCCCTTTGACTGTTGGGGTAGCACAATACAGCAATTATCAAGTATCAATGGGCCATTCAGGGCTTTGGGTTCTGGTGCCACACAAATGCTGCACCAAATGTAGCTACGCCCCTGGAAGTACCTCTGTTCTTATCCACACAACTTAGTCATGATCAGGTGGGCAACAGGCTGCCACTCATTCCAGGAAATTCTACTTCACCTTCAGTTTTAAAAATTAGCAAAATGTGCATAAAAGTAGCATTGGGTACAATTGAAGGCACCAGTTATGGCACTTAGGTTGGCTTTTGGGGAAACACCTGTCTCTCAAGATTTTTAAGTAGCTTTGAGGCAGTCTCCCAACTGTCCTAACCTCTGCAAACTGGATGAACGTGAATGGAATTTAACAAACTGATGGATGACCAGCCCAGTGTGTTTAACCAGCAACACTTTCATGCAAACAAAGTAGAGGATTTTTTAATAGGTCATACAGATATGCTATAGCTCTGTGTGAAGTTGCGAATCGTGCATTGAATCTTCTGCAAATGCAGGTAAATAATGGAGGCCGGTTAGTGTGGAAATGTGTGGGACAAAGCGGCTCTTTTAAAGTGCTTCAGTCACAGTCCATATTGGGTGGCTCTGTGCTGACTGTGAATGTAACCAACAAAAGCTTCTAGCTCAATATCCAGAAATGAGTACAACGTCATTTAAAAAATATTCCAGTATTTGGCAACCCACATAGATCAATGTTTCCGCGCAAGGCACTGGTCCTAAAAAAAAAACAGAAGTGAGGGGACTAACTGAGTTAGTCATGATGCAAGTGACATCATGGCACATGGCATTACAATGTGTGACAATGTGTGACATCCTGGGGCTTGACATTGCATGTTACCTCACAGGAAGTTACATCAGATCTTAAGACCTAACATATGTTTAGCAGGTCTATCATGAGTACATTTGAGTGCATTGCAATATGTAACAAATGAGATATTGCATTGGGGTTGTGCCAATATCTTGACGCAACCAAACATAAAATCTGGACCTCAACGTATACATTTATTTTTTTTAAACCCTGCCACGAAGAAATTGGCAAAATGGAGAAACGTGGAAGTAAATCTTTTCAATTAAATTGGTTGCAATTAAATATTTTAAAATATCTTATGGGGGTAAGAAACCTGCTGCAGAGATATTTGTGTGCCAGCAAAATCTCAGGGAATAATAATAATTGTAAAATAACTCTGGAGGATAATGTATTTGCTAGCGAGATCTGTATCTAGCCTAGTCCAAGTTTTGAATCAAAGTAGCATAGAGGGTTAACATGTCTCCTGCAAAGCACATTATGTAACACACAGCTGACAAGTTTTCATTTTATGTAAATTGTTAAGTGGGTTATTGCTTGTATGACAGAGATCCTTTTGTTACTTGCAGTTCGTAAATTGTAATCTAATATAGCACAGTGAGGTATGACGGACATATTGCTCCTACACCTTATAATCATCACTACCTTATGTAACACATTCTTTATAATGATGTACACACATATGATTTATTGTCAATGTATAACATGTACATGTGATCTAAAGAACTCTGACATCCTATATTGGGTTGTGTGGTACTAAAGCACTGTAAAAGAAATAAAACATGATAGTGGTATTTAATTTGTTATTTGTGTTAGTGCCCACACCGCCAGCGCTCGCTCCACCTTGAGCCCCATACCACTTTCATACCAAGGAGACTCATGAGACAGAATTGTGGAAAACGGTGGTGCAGGTTTATTTTGCATAACAAGTAGCAGATAAAGTGGGTCATCTTACAGGCGATCCAATGCGGCAGCCCCTCGCTGACCAGCATGCCTAATTAGCCATCTTGCACGGTAAGACGATGCTCTTGACGGTGCAATACGTTAATACTTTATTTCGTTTACTCCCGCCCCCCCTGTCAGGGCGGAGCGATGAGGCACACCCCCGGTCGGTTCAGGCCCCCCGACCGCCCGAAGGAATAACGGGGCGCCGACGCTGTTTCCTGGAACCCCCTCGGCTCCAGGTTCTTGGCTCAGGCACCCCTACTGTGCCAGGCACAGGTATTGACTGTCTCCTTCTGCCGCAGAGGTACCCTTACTGTCCATCTGCTTCCAGATCGCCCTGTGACTCCGCCAGCAACACAAAACAGACCATTAGTTGTTCACAATTCGCCTGCCGCTCTGCTGCTGGGTCAGGGCCAGGGAGGGAACAGCGCAGAGCAGCCCAGGAAACCGGCAAGAAGGAAAAGACCGAGCAATGCAAGCTCTGTTAATTATAGGCCCGTGAGTCCGCCTCCCGCTCGCTCAGACTCGCCACCATTGGCCATTTGCAAAGGGGCGGCTCCCGGGTCAGCGCGCTATTGTTTTGCTCGCGCGGCATGTGGCACTAAGACGCTGTCTCGCGTTATCTCCCCTTCGCGTCGCGCGGCCAGCGGCATAGTGCCCACACCGCCAGCGCTCGCTCCACCTTGAGCCCCATACCACTTTCATACCAAGGAGACTCATGAGACAGAATTGTGGAAAACGGTGGTGCAGGTTTATTTTGCATAACAAGTAGCAGATAAGGTGGGTCATCTTACAGGCGATCCAATGCGGCAGCCCCTCGCTGACCAGCATGCCTAATTAGCCATCTTGCACGGTAAGTCGATGCTCTTGACGGTGCAATACGTTAATACTTTATTTCGTTTACTCCCGCCCCCCCTGTCAGGGCGGAGCGATGAGGCACACCCCCGGTCGGTTCAGGTCCCCCGACCGCCCAAAGGACTAACGGGGCGCCGACGCTGTTTCCTGGAACCCCCTCGGCTCCAGGTTCTTGGCTCAGGCACCCCTACTGTGCCAGGCAGAGGTATTGACTGTCTCCTTCTGCCGCAGAGGTACCCTTACTGTCCATCTGCTTCCAGATCGCCCTGTCCTCTGCCACAGCTCTGGAGGAGTCCCCCGTCGATGACAGAGCCCCCCCACCACCTAGCTACCTTGTTACCTAGTGCCCTCAAGATCATTGGCACCCTGCTGCTGCCAGAGCTTCCTGTAAGTCAAGGAGGAAAACATCCATCCCAATCCCAGACAAGTGAACCCCATCTCTTTCATAGTAGCCCACCGTCCTGTCCTGTATCAGCGCATGCCTAATAAACCCCAGGCCCCTCTTCTCCATGAATTTTTGCATAGCCCTATTCACCCTCCTCCTGCCTTGCTCGATGGCAAGGGGTGACCGCGCTCCTCTCCAGGCTCTGCGGGGGACAATCTCCGACCATATAAATTCAGTGGCCCCCAGTTCGTTAGTTATCGCGGTTACATCCCGCTGCATGGCATCCACTAATGCTCTCCTCCCCATTGTCACCAGATCATTCCCACCCAGGTGTATCACGAGGATGTTGGGAGGCCCCCCCGTGCTGCCAAACATTGGTCCACTCTGCGCCTCAGCTGACCCCATCTCATTCCCGGGGAGCCCATCCACACTATTCGCGTCCTTGCAAAGGCCAAATCCCACTTCCTGTACGACGCCCACTGTTCCAGTCTGGTAACATACGAATGGCCCAACACCCACACGCAACAGTCAACTGCAAGAAAAGACACAGTTGGCATTATTGTTTTATTCACAACAACAGCACAGCAAACGAAAATTCAAACAATATCAGCCATCCAGAAAAGTGGCATTACAGAAAACAACACACAAATGATTCTCTGGCCAAAGCCTGCCGCACAATGGCTCCTGCTACCCATTGTGCCATATTCATTCTCATGGGCGGACATATCTCTGGTAACAGGAGGACGACCATCTCCCCACTCGTTTGACCCCTTCTTCGCCCAGACCCGCCCTATATGCTGCAGTAGCCGCCCCTATTCTAAAGGAATGGCTGGAAATTTTTTTTCCTTCCCCCGCAACTGACAAGCCCGCCTTGGCCAACACCCTCTCCATCACTCGCTCGAATTGAAATTTGGTTAATGGCATGCCGTCCGCGTGAATCAGAAAGGGACCCGCCAGCAGGGGTCTAATTTTTAGGTATTCCCTGACCAAGGTTACCGGGCAGTATCTGGGGTCCTCGAATGCATGCAATGTTATGGCCACACCTTTCCCAGCCTGATCAGTTTTAGATTTGCGCAGCCACAGAACCAGCGAATCCCTGGCACACACGTCTATCATGTCCAGTGCTCTCCCAGACCTATCCGATTTGGATTTCACCACCAACTCGCTGGCCCGAAAGGCTCCGAAGAAAGCCAGGCAGAAGGCTGTTGCAAAGAGTTGCGCCTCAAATGCCGAATTAGCCACCGCCTCATTTCTGTCTCATGAGTCTCCTTGGTATGAAAGTGGTATGGGGCAAGGTGGAGCGAGCGCTGGCGGTGTGGGCACTATGCCGCTGGCCGCGCGACGCGAAGGGGAGCTAAAGCGAGACAGCGTCTTAGTGCCACATGCCGCGCGAGCAGAACGATAGCGCGCCGGCCCGGGAGCCGCCCCTTTTTCAAACGGCCAATGAGTGGCGAGACTGAGCGAGCGGGAGGCGGACTCAAGGGACCTATAACTAGCACAGCTAGCATTGCTCGGTCTTTTCCTGCCGCGTTTCCTGGGCTGCTCTGCGCTGTTCCCACCCTGGCCCTGACCCAGCAGCAGAGCGGCAGGCGAGTTGTGAACAAATAATGGTCTGTTTTGTGTTGCAGGCGGAGTCACAGGGCGATCTGGAAGCAGATGGACATTAAGGGTACCTCTGCGGCAGGCCCGTGAGTCCGCCTCCCGCTCGCTCAGACTCGCCACCATTGGCCATTTGCAAAGGGGCGGCTCCCGGGCCAGCGCGCTATTGTTTTGCTCGCGCGGCATGTGGCACTAAGACGCTGTCTCGCGTTATCTCCCCTTCGCGTTGCGCGGCCAGCGGCAAAAATACTGGGGCGCCCAACACCTCTGACATTTTTAAAGTGTATGCATATCTCTTATATACAGGGACTGAATAAAAAGCATTTCTTTCTTAAGTACCTGTGAAGTAATACGATGTGAGACTTTCTTTCCTCCTCATTGTATCTAGATGTGATGCTCCCAATAACTGCTAACCAGGATAAGAGGTCTAATATCCACTTAACTCTGGCTTTTGTTATACATGATGCAGAAATCTGATAAGCCTCTACCCTGCCTGCACGTTGTTGCTCAGAACAAAAGCAGGTAACATGCAGGCACGGCTGAAAGTGTGCCAGTGTCAGAAAATTACAGAGGGACAAGTTTAGAATTCTTGTGTGAATTCTGGGAGAAGTAGGGAAGGAATATGGTACTCCACTGAAAGTGGCCAGCATTGCATTAGGGTAGACGGCATCTACTATCTGAAAATAATGGGTAGACGGCATCATCCTGCCTCTCACCTTGACTTGAATGCTGCATCAATAGTACGTCTTGGAAGCTGTGTCAGGTGCAGGCTTTCACAGATGGCAATGTCAGGTGATTCTTCCAATCAATGAGGTCATATTCCTGCTGTGCAGAGTTCTCAATAGTGGCAAAGACTGCAATGAGGGAATACAGCCCTCTGTGCAAATGCACATTGTGTTCTCCATGGATAATCACTTTTCCCCATTGAGAAAACCTTTACCCAACACCCTCACCAATAAGGGTGTGCTCCTTTCTCCTTTCCACTCTGGAAGAGGAGTTATAACTGCTCTGTGCTCGAGTAAATCGCCGACCATTTACAGGGGGGAACAATATCAACATTTGTGGGTGTTGTCAAACTTTCAAGACAGCCATGTCTTGGAACATCCTTCTCCCACCCCTTGAGTGGGCTGTCTTAGTTTAGATTTCTCCATTTAAGCCAGCCAAGATTCACTTGGTTAATTTTGGCAGGTATAGAACAGGGAAATTCGGCCGTAAACCTCAATTTAGCCTTGTGAATCATTGCCTTAAGTGCATATGTTACTGTAATCATGTATTACATTGAATGAAAAGGAACATAAGAGAATATTTCACTTTGTTTTCCAAAAGAGAGTTGTTAGTGGGTTTAGGAAGACAGGCTGACAATAACTATCATTACCCAGCATTACATAGACCCATTGTTGGGAAAATAATGGTAAAACGCTTCCGGGTCAAGGATGCTGAGATGCCGACTGGAGAACGAGGACGCTGAGCAGCGTTCAGTTCGCCTTTGCTCTGCTTTTCACCTCCCGCTGGACATTTCTTTCACTGGCCCAAAGGGCAATTAAGCTAACTTTTTCATAAGCGGCCACTTGCATGTGCAACAAGATAAGCAACGCGTGGATTCTTTTTTTGTGTGCCCTGTCTCATCTCTGCAAGGCTGTTTTCAAGTCTTGGCCTCGCATAACTTTTTGTCATCAGGCTGCATAATGTATGTTTTTGGATCTCCCACACATCGTTGAAGAGGAGATCTGAGGGGAAAAAAGGAGAGTCAAAAGGACAAGGCTCTTTACATCAGTGGCAAGAAGAGAAATATTTGGGGACACTTGAGACTCGCCACCTTGCAACAGCACTTTACCGGGGGTAGCAGGAATTCAGCAACCAGCGGTCCCTGCGCCTGGAGGCTTAGAATCATGCTGCATGCACCAGAGGCACATAAAAGACCTTTCGGGCTCCCGCAGCGTGGGACGCTCGAAACTCGCCACCTTGCACCAGCACTATACCGGGGGTAGCCGGACTCCAGCACCCAGCGGTCCCTGCACCTCGAGGCTCAGCATCATGCCACACGTGCCTAGGCACACAAAAAACCTTTCGGGATCCCGCAGCATGGGACGCACGTGGGCGTGCGTGGGCCAAGGGCGGGCCCATCTGCCCCCGTCCATGGCTTGGAGAAGCTGGGCTGGGCCAGATCTCTGGGTCCTTGTAGTAGGGACATTGTCTCTCCAGATAGCAGCTCAGTGGACTAAAGCCCACAAGGTACTCGCATGACCTTAACTTTCTGTGATGACTATGTCCCATTTAGTTATAATTATACTACCTAATTTATAGCGTTTTGTAGCCCCCGGGCTCTAAGTTTAAGAAGTGCCTCCTGTTGTCTCTATCCTGAAGTGGAAGTGTTCAGACTTGATACTGGGTGCTATATTAAGTCAAAGTGATTCCTGGCTAGCTGGTAATGGGTAAAATGAAATTAGCTGTTAGGGGACACTCAGGGATAAATGCTGTAAGCCCAGTCGGGACGATAGACTCCTTCTTAATTACGGCGGCTAATGCCATAACATGGAGATAGCCCTCACCGAGAAAAGACTTTCCTTGGAGACTGAGAAAATAGCACCTGGTAATGCTGGGTGTGGTTTAATTCAGGAGGAAAACAGTGTCCCAACAGAAGAAATATGTTCTACCATACCCCCAATCATAATGTCAGAAGGCAAAATGGGTGACGGGGACTCACATACTGGTATTTCCGTAGCCACCCTAACTGTAGGTGATGATCTGGATTGCTCCCCGACCAAGAGAAAACAAACTGGTGGAAGCAAAGCTTTGAGAAAGTCTCAGCGGACAAAAACTACTCTGCCACCGGCTGAATTAAAACTGGAACTGCTGTTGGACAGCCTTTTTGCAAGGCTAGAGACTATGAATAAAGCCTTGCTAGTACCTGTAATTTCCAAGTTAGAAGGAATTAAGTCAAAATTTGATTGTTTTGTTTGCATACATAATAACTGTTTTTCTAGGCATGACATAGCAGCCGGAGGGAGGGGGCGCCTGTCAAGTTCCTACTGGTTCGGCTCATTTACCCCAGGTTTGCAGCACTTACATGCATCAGGCAATCAGTACTCAAGCCCCAGTGAGTATGCCTAATCCTAGACATACCCTTACTGACTATATCCCAATGGGGGTGGTCACCGCATCCCAGGTAGTCCATCAGGAAGTGCAGGAAATTGTTAATGAGGACAAATACCTTAGTTCACCACAAACTGGTAATGACTGCAAACAAATGTATACTTGATTTTCCACCCCAATCAGCGCCCTTAGTAGCTGTGCTTTTTCGGGTTCCTCCACTTACAACTTTATTGGATCTCATACACACGAACACTCATTGGTATAACAATAATGTGACTAATGGTATAAATATTTCTCCTGACATTATTATGGCCGGAAGGTTGGGTTGGATTGGTCACAGGACTAAGAAAAACACTGAAGGGATTGCATAATTGTCATTTTCAGCCATCCCATGCAAGCCAAAGCATTAGTAGACTGTCAACATAAGAATGGTACCAAATCTAAAATTAGAATAGTCTCATTGCAAACTTTTTATCCTTTTAAATATTCCCTAGTAAACTGCGATTGGCAGATGCCTGGCTGGCAAATGTCATGTAAGCTGGTTACACATCCCGAAAATGGAAGTTTGAACACAAGACTACCATTAAAAAATCGATATCTTCCATTAGCTAACTCCCAGGGACTTGATGCAAATGATTGACTGGTAACAGTAGCAGGGGCTACACAGGTTAAGAAGTCACCATGAAAGCTCATATTAAACTAATAATAGTTATCCCCGCATACAAACACTTTTTGGATAATCCTCCTAACGCTACCCCTATTCCAATTATTTCCAATGATGTTTCAACAAAGGTATTGTCCTGGAGTATAGCTGGGCTTAGGTCAAAGAAGGGCGATACTTCTTGGGTACACTTTCTTGCCAAACCTCATATTATTGCTTTGAAAGAGACCTGGGAGCCCAATAATTGTTTTTATCTCAATAGCTTTACCTCGTTTTGCAAACACGCAATCCCGTCTAACATGGACAGAGCAAAGGGGGTTCTTCTTTTAATGTTCAGTCTTAAACTTTGTTATAGAGCCAAATTGATTGTGGAATTGTCAGGAAAGAAACTTACCACCTTGATAGTGGTGAATTTCTAGAATTCCGTCTCCAGGATTCATTGGACGAACACCTTCTGGCCTTAGAAGATTTAGTGAAAAATTAAGGGGAAAGAAGTCAATTTTACTATGACACACTAATTCTGGGGGATTTTAACATTCGAAAATGTTGTCTTAACTGTCCCTCAATGTTGGAGGAGGAAGACGATTTGCAGGTGTCAAGTCACTTTGAGCACACACCATCAGGCATCTTCTTAGAAGGTTTGCTTTCTGTATTGTTTACAGCAATCAGATATGTATGCCCTAGTCCCTACCTACGTAGGTAATGGTAGCTCAAGTACAATTGATTATATTTTTCTATCTGCTTTATTAATACCGTCGGTACAGATAGATTTTTAACGTTGTTTGTAACTGTTTTAGTGACCACAACCCTTTAACACTGGTTCTCTTGTTCTCTTCCTCTCTTCTGCCTTATAAGGTGGGGCTGCAAACCAAATTACTTTTATAAATATCTGTACCAAAGACCAGGCATGAAGGTTGAGGTCAGGGACATCTTAAGGATTTTGGGGGCCCTGGGTCAAACATATTTTGGGGGCCCCTTTTCAGAACAGTTTTGAATTTATGGTCCACTTGTGCCCCTGTTTCCCATGGTGTTTCCGCTTCCTCAGCTGCATTAGCAATCCAGTTTACATCATAGGAATTCGCCTATATATTCCCGATGTAAATTGACATGTGTCGCTGACAGCGGTAGGATTTAGTGTTTCCTGCCCTTCTACTAGGTTTTTAATACTTTTTAAATTGTATATGTGTGGCTGAATTACTCTGTGCTATTTAACAATTGCTCCTACCTACGCGCACTTGGACTTTACCTTTTTCTGTTTGCCTACACCTCCTAAGCTGCTCTGATTCGCATCTCGCTTTTTCCTCCAGTCCTGCTCCGCCGCGGCTGATACAACGATAGTGCGGAGAGCTGGGGCTACTACCAGGCTCCTCACTTCCGCCCACGCAGTTTCCACTTCCTCAGCTGTGTAGCAATCCAGTCTGCATCATAGGCATTAGCCTATATATTTCAGATGCAAACGGACACGCCCAGCGGGCGCGCCTTTGGCGCACCAATGGCAAGCCTCTCTGCGCCAGTCAGTGTCTTGGAGGTGTTCAGCAATGTCCATGCTGCCCAGTTCTCCTCCGGTGAGTGTCTTCCACTATATTACAATAGGGGAAAACTGCTTAGCCTTAGGCGGCTACCATTATGTCAGTGTACAGCGGCTGATCAGAGCTTGGAGGTAGACTTTCGATGCAATGAGTGCAACTGGTCTCTCCTCCAGCCCAGGAAGCTAGCACTCAAGAACCTCCCTTGAAAATAAGAAAACAGAGGACTTAAATCCCACCCTTTTAAATTGTTGCTCTAAGCAAAAGCATGAACCACACATTTATGACCTACTTTTAGACACACAGCCTGATCTTTTATTTCTCATTGTGACCTGGCTGTCTGAAGCCTCATACCCTACTATCACCTAGCCCAACCCTATGGGTTATAAAATCCTTAGAAGTGACTGACCGAGTGGGAAGGGGGGATGGCTATAATTTACAATCAAAAACTCGATTGCTCTCCCATTCTGATGGAAAACTTCAAGGGTGCAGAATCCTTAGTCTTCCGCTGTACCTCATCCCCCCTATCATGGCATCGCTAGTTTCTGATTTACAGACCTCCCGGTACAATTGGAAATGTTATTACTTCGCCTAAACAGCCACCACCTCCCTGGACTTAAAATACAAAAACTGCTTCATTCTGGAAGATTTCAATATACATATGGACAATGGAAAATACCCTCAAATAATTTCCTTGATGGAGACGCTGCAGGCCTGCAACATGTTTCCATCTATTTTCCGACCATCTTTGTGAAGGGCCATACTCTAGACCAAATCTTTCGCTACTTTGACATATCAGTAAGCCTACCTCTTCCTATTACCTGATCTGACCACCTCCTAATAAAATTCGTCATTCTCAACTCTGCCACAGGCGCTCAGGCTAACACAGGGCATAGGGTCCCTAATTACAGAACGTTCTATAAAATATCCATCCCAATGTCAGCAGATGCCCTTAGTCGTTCCTCACCGGAGCTGTTTGGTTTTCCGGACTCGGACGCACTCTCAATAGATTCAAGGCTCCGAACCAACATTGGTGCAGTGGTACCGGTTGTTTCCCGCTCCTCAAAGAGGTCGGCCCCACCAGCTCCATGGTTTAACGATTCCCTCAGTTCTAGCAAAAGAAATTGTAGAAAAATGGATCAGAAATGGCGCAAATCTGATCTACCTGAGGACAGGAAGGTGTATAAAGACACCTTAAAAGCTCATTACATTCTCATAAAGGCAGCCAAGAAAAACTTCTTTCAAACCAAGATAGAAAATGCTCAAAATATGAGTAAGGAAATCTTTAGCATAGTTAAACCCTTTCTTGACCCGAAAGCCAGCACAAAAGAAGGAGCATGCACAGAAGAATGGCTAAGCAAATAGCTCAATACTTCCACAAAAAGATTTCTGTGATCCAACAAGCCTTTGCTAACATCTCAGAGGAAGAACTGACCTTCTACCTCATTTCTAATAGCCAATTTCACCTCTTGGATCCTCCATCTTTACTAACTTTCCCTGAGTTTCAGCTTGAAGAGTCACTGACCTTTCTCTTTCTAAGTTTGGCTCTCCTACCGACCCATGTCCAGTGAATATCCGGAACCTATTAGCTCCCACTATAAACCCCACAGTAAACCAGCTTTTTAATGCTTCTCCTCAGGCAGCATGCCGAAATTATGGAAGAATGCTAATATTGTTCCACTGATAAAAAAAGGCTAACGCAAGCCTAAGGAGCCTGCCAACTACTGGCCAATCTCCCTTCTCACAGCCCTCTCCAAAGTATTAGAGAAGTATGTAAACAAGGCCCTCCAAAAACACATTGAAGATGGGCAGTTCCTTCATGAGTCCCAATTCGATTTTAGGGTTAATTACAGTACGGAGTCCGCTCTGCTGGAAGTGACTGAATTTCTCACGGGTAAGCTTGACCAGGGAGGTAAGGCTGATCTGACACTGCTCAATCTGTCGGCGGCCTTCAATATGGTCCCACATGAGAAGCTCCTGCTAACATCGGCCCGGGGTGGAAGGCCTTAACATGGATGTCATCCTTCTTGGCAAATAGATCTCATGGCATCTGGCTCCCCTCTTTCTCGTCCCCGATCCCGGCCATAAATGTAGGTGTCCCACAGAGCTCCATTTTCAGTCCTACCCTTTTTAATATCCATCTATCTCCCCTTGCATTTCTGGTAGAGGAAGCGGGCACCAAAATTATTTCATATGCTGGTGACACTCAGCTGATTTTTACATGTGAAAAAGGAATCGACTTTGACAGGGCAATGATTAGGTCTTGCCTCACAAAGGTTTTTAACAGGCTTAAGATCAATCAGCTGAAGTGCAATCCTGACAAAACTGAACTTGTTTTCTTTGGTAATCCAGAAACGCCTGACTGGAGCTCTAAGTGGCCAAAAGATCTGCCGTCCCCGCCCGCGGCAAAGGAGAAAGTCAAAAACGTAGGAATTGTCATAGACAAGACACTCGCCATGCGCTTTCAAATCCAAAATCTAACTGGAGCTTGTTTTGACATACTCTGGATGTGAAAACAATTCCTGCCGTTGTTACTGCTTGAGAGCAGAAAGATCATGGTGCAGTCTATGGTGACATCAAAGCTTGACTATGTCAACAACTTGTACCTCGGTCTTCCCTAATCCTTTTTCCTGCGCCTACAAGTGGTACAAAACGTAGCGGCCAGAGCCATCCTGAGACCTAAACCCACATCCAGTATGACCCCTATTCTTAAGTGGCTACACTGGCTTCGCATAAAAGAACAGATCAACTTCAAAGCAATGAACATCTTCTTTGAAGCTTTCCATGGTTTAGGACCTGGCTACCTAAATAAGCGCGATAATCGCTACACAACATATAGACCCCTAAGATCTTTTATTGCCAACCTGGCCATCATGCCTTAAATATGCTGTGCCCGCACAGGAGGTAGACCCATCAGCTTTCTAGGTGCAAAATTGTGGAATAGACTCCCTGAATCTCTGAGACTAACCACAGACCTACTCTCTTTTAGGAAGAACTTAAAAACCTGACTTTTTAATAACTGGTGGGTGTTTTAGGCATGTTTTCTTCCCTCTGTTACGCGCCAGGAAACTCTAGTCTGAGTAGTTGCGCACTTTATTAAATATATTATTTCATTTAATTTCATTTGGACCCTGACAGTGCAAAGGAACACTCGTCCAAATTCTAAGGGCCTTATTAATGAGGTCTTGCTTCACTTTTATGCTGCCTGTGCGTCACTTTTTGTGATGCACCGGCTGCGTAAAAAATGTGCCATGTTGCCTATTTACAAAGTGATGCATCTAGGCAGATGCATCACTTTGTAAACTCCAGCACCACATTATACCTGCGCCCGGTATAATGTATGCAGGGTGGGTGTTCCAACCAAAAGCCTCGTAGAAGTGGCGCATTGAAATCTAGGAGAACTCAGTGCGCCACTTCTAAGACACCATTGCATTAATATATTACACTTGGCTCTCAGCAGGCATAAGACGAATGTAGGCCCATTCACATGGGGCTTGCCCCATGTGAAAGGACACATTGCTGGAGTTGCGTCTTTTTTCAGACACACCATAGCAATGCATCACTTTGGGCCTACAAATACGTCAGAAATACTGACGTATCTGTAACTCCTTGCGACATGATGCTTCATACAGTAAATATGAGGCATCCATCATGTTGCAAGGAGGGCACACTAAGAAGTGATGCATCCCTATTTTCACACAGCGATGCATCACTTCTCCTTAAATAAGGCCCAAAATGCGTTTACATCTAATATTCACGGATGGTTATGTGTGTTTTCAATATTGTAACACAGCAGCAGCTCACCGATATTACTGCAAATAATCTCTGTGATGCCCTCCTATTTCTTATGTTAGGCCTAGTTTTGATGTAAAATAAACTCTTTTTTTATATATATTACATGAAACATAAACACAACATTTCTCTACAAAATGGCTGTTCTAGACTCCCACACATCAGGTACAAAAAAAATTGATTAAAGGAAAACAGTATTTCAAACAATCTGCTTAAGAAATATTTAGGTCATTAGGGCAAAACTCTGGAGAATGGAGCTGACTCTGTCAGGCTGGGCCCTGGGCTAGAGTCCACTTTGCCCCTGCATTAAAATGTCTCTGGTTGGGGTGGGAAAAGATCACCCCAGAGAGTTTCTTGGAGAATTTGTATACCACCTGTGCCTCGGTGCTTCAAGTATGTATGGACCCGGCATTACAGGAGAGCTACTTTAGATGCCTTGGATACCAACATTTAACAGGCTGCCTCTAATCTATTGATTAAAACCAAAGTGAAATGCCCAATACTAAAAATGTGGTTTGATGATACTTGCTCAGCTGCCCATAAGGAGTTAATGAAGGCCGTCAAGCAAAAACAGAGAAACCCAATATTAACTAGGAGCTGCAGGAAGGCGCGCAAATTAGCAGTTCATGAGAGGAAAAAACAATTAAGAGAGCATGCTTGGGAGGAGCTTAATCAATCTAGCGTCCTGTTTGATAGCTCTAGATTTTGGTCAGTATTTAACAGTCCCCTCTTTTCTGATGTGTCAAAATCTAGCAGGGATTGTATAATACCTGCAGATAAATTAGTCCAGCACTTTGGCAATATGTATAGTAATACCAATTTAGCAGAAGCCCTGGGACATACAGTTCCCGCAATAGCTAGCCCCCATCTCCATTGCAGAACAGATGAGGTCTATAAAGCTATTATTTCAACATCACGCGGGAAGGCTCCTGGCCCTGATGGTTTACTAGCAGATCTCTACAAGGCTGACCCTAAAGTCTGGGCCAAGATTTTAACACATGTTTGTTTTTTTATGAATATTTTTATTAACAAAACAACAAAGGAAAACACATCAGGGGACATTAGCAGATCTTGCAGTGGACATCAGTGCATTTCCATACTTCACAATAATGAACACAGTATGTAGGTAAGAGATCAAGGGGACACCTGCCCCTCCACTTCCTCTGAACACACCGGGGGCACACAAATATCCCCGCGGTATTGATTCCAAGCCTCCCAGACCTTTCCCCACTTTGCCTGACACCACCTAGCTACATAAACTGACCTCTCCCTGAACATGCACCAGTCCAGATCCTCCTCCCACTTGTCAATCCGAGGGGGATTGCTGTCTCCCCACAACTGGACGCCATTGGGACGCCAGGCACTCCCCGTCTCAGCACTCAATTTACTGGAAACCCACCATGGTCTGAAACTAGGGGCCTACCTCGTGATCCCCCGCTGCCCCGTAACCGGCGATAACTCCACCTCAAAACAGGTTCCATGATGTTAGTGGAAGCCTTCACGCCTCCGGGGGGTAAGTCGGAGCACCACCATCCGCACCAACAATTCCAATGGCAGCGCAGGCTTCTCTATGGGGCAGCCGCCGCCCCCACACCAAGTAGTCTCCCAGCCCGACCACAGGATATCTCCTTCGCAATGTCCCCAAGAGGCAGCGTTATAGGGGGTTAGGTCCGGCAATCGCCAATTAGACAGGCACCCAGGGGGTACACCGCCATCACACAATCCATGAAAAGCGCCCACAGTGTCGCGCCGGCCATGCCCCCTGTGCACTGCAAGGAGATCAGCCAGCATCACCCAGCCACTTAGAGGCATGCAATTACTTCTGTTGCAGCTCACTGGGCCTCAGTGCTGCATCCAGCACTGCTCCAAGAACAAGCAGGACCCGGACGGGCTAACCTCTAGGTCCCTTCACAAAACTGCAACATAAGCCTCTTTCAAGGATCGGGCGTCCCAGCTTCCGATGACCTCCCAATTAGGAAGGTACAATACTGTCTCTGCAGGGACGCCCGAACGCTTTCACCGTCGAGAGCACGGGCCCCCCGCGGACACGAGCCGTGTCGCCCAATACCTACAGCCCGGAATGTCCGCTGCATCCAGGATGCAACACGTCGGCCTCCCCCCGCGGGCCGGGAGCCAGGGCACAAGCGCAGCCGCACTCCGACGGCGGGGCCCGCTAGCGCACCTTCCCAATGCAGTGCAGAGCCGACCCGTGTCTCTCACCGGCCAGAGACCCCCAGCGATGGTCACAATCTACCCGTGTCCTAGTTGCCTTAGTGCTGACTGTTCCCTTTCAGCACAGTAGATCGGGGCCGCACCGGCAACTTCTGGTGTAAGGCCCCATGTTGTTCACTTCAGGGTCGGCCGCTGTTGTCACGCAGGATCACCGCAACCTGCTTCACGGGGGCTCGGCCGTTGGGCGGTGGGGCCCGTCTTCAGGATATAGGGCAGGATATGTGTGGTCTGGTGAAGGGGTCGGCGGAGCCGAGCCTTCACACGACCATCTTGGTCTTGTGCATGGCTTCTCCCTTAGCACATGTTTTTAATTCTGCATGTGCTTAAAGCTTCCCCTCATCATGGGCAAAGGCGGTCATTGTCCCCATTTTTAAAAGGGTCCCCGGTATGACCCAGCATGTTATAGACCAGTTTGGCTCTTAGATTCTGCAACTAGAATTATGGGGAAAGTAGTTCTGAATCGCCTCACAGCTTGGCTTGTTCATGCCAATATCATTTCCGATCACCAATATGGATTCAGGCAGGGGAAAGGGACACTAGATCAATGCCTCAATCTCCATTTGGTGATCGGGAAGTATACTGTTGTCAACTGAGGGGTCCTGCATTTGGCCTTCAAGGATCTACCCTCAGCCTTTGACCTTGTTAATAGGTCTAAGCTATGGTTGATCCTTTGTGATATAGGACTAGAAGCAGAACTGATATGCTTTCTGCATACTGCTCATGCAAACACCACGGCCGCGGTAAGGTTTAATGAAGACGGAAGTCTGACAGACTCCTGAGCAGTAGGAAGGGGGTCTGGCAGGAGTGCATTTTGGCTCTTCTGCTATTTACGTTATAGATTACCAAATTTGGGGACACTTTACTATCATGCTTAAAGGACATACCTAGGGCCAACACCAAATTGATCCTCGCATTCCTGTACACCGACAATGCATTTTTATTGTCCAGAACTTAGAGGGGCCTGCAACAACTTTTAAACTGCTTTATAGATTTTATGAATTCATTAGACTTAACCACACATTTTAAGAAATCTCATGCCATGACTACAGGCTCCTGAAAGGCGACCAAGGCCAAATTTTACTGTAATGGGGATGAGTGAACTAAGGTATCCATGTTACCATACCTATGGATACTTCTTGATGACCAAGGTGCATGGTGTGCGCAATGAACACTTAAAAAGAATGTCCTAGCCAGAGCTGCAGGGGCCACTCTGGGCTTTTCAAAGAGACCAGGGTCAAAACCCCAACCTGCACTATTGAAGGTCTATAATGCAAAATGTATTCCTATGGCTATATAAGGATGTGATATTTGGGGTCAAAAGGATGTGAAGGGAACACAAGTGGCGGAGAATAACTTTATGCACTAACTTCTTAGGGTCCCCGTTGCTGCCCCGTCTTCAGTCTACATGAAGAATTGGGAGTGGGCTATATCTCGGACCAGATTGAGGTTGCCCTGTTGTTATGTTGGCTCAGAATCTGGGCTCAACCCTCCCCAAATTTAAAACTACTCATAATCTCGGCTTGTATTGCACTAGAGGGGGCCCTACACATCCTTGGCTGAAATACATAAAGAAACAGACAAGATGGCTTGGTTGCCCAGATTTTCTTTTCACCCGAGGCCCTAGGGCAAGACCGTCATCAGATATTTTAAACAGCAGTTCATGGATAGGCGGCAAGGCTTCAGGGAGGAAGTTGAATTAGCTAAACCCTTGGTGAGAAGGTTTGTAACATTGAGCTTGGGTCCGCAGCTGCAACCATATTTGTATTAAGTCAACAAACCCAATCATTGTTTTGTCTTTACGAGATTTCATCTGAATATGGTTCCCTTTTTGCTGCCATTTCCGAGAGGATATTCGAAACCGGATTTACTAAAGCCCTGCCCCTGTGTTACTTCTCGGAATAGGATACCCTGCACCTAATGTTCTTCTGTGCTTTTGTGTAGGCAACACAGTCTTCCTTTACTTAGATATTGTCAGTTTGTCCAAGGGAGGCCGGCCCTGCTCCATATACAAATGCTAGCCTCACCTATGGGTTGCAAGTTCTTTAGTCGGGCCATTAGACATAGTACTAGACTATCATAGCAATAGCAATTTTGTGTTATTAGTTGGTTTAAATAAGTTTTCTTGAACTATGCTTTGCATGTTTAAACGTGATATTACCTATGGACTTGGTTCACTATTTTAGCACAGCTGCACTTTATATGATTTACCTGTTAAAGGATTTTTTAGCACGATTACTGTAACAGCAATGCAGGATGATTTTAATACATAATGTATTTTGATGGAATATGTATTTTTTTTATATTGTATGCTTTTATGGCTCTTGGCTGTCAAATAAAGTACTTTTGACTGGTAAAACAGGGAGCATGGAAGGAAAATGTATATTAATTATAGACATAAATAGCTATATTTATTTGGAATAAATAGTTTAGAATAAATATTTTCCAAAAAAGTTAGAGTATTCATTGAATATGAGGGATAGAAAATTATAAATGTAACACCATCTTTTTCCAAAGTTGAATAATAAACAATAATTGGAGGATGTTCATACTATCACACTATTACTGAACCCGAGCAATAATTTTATACGCCCATGAGGGAGAGTATAATTTTAAAAAGTTCTTTCTAACAGAACACTGGTGTTGATGTCACTGTTTAAGTGACTGATTGTGTAACAGTCTGGAACTGTTGCTTGCATTGTGAATACCCTCTGGAATGATATCCATGTGAAAAAAACAGAAAACCTTTGCTTGTAGATATATAATTCAAACACTTTGAACACATCGATTTCCAGTCAAAAACTAATTTTCATATTAAAAATTTGTATTTTATTGCTAATGTGACACATTCAAAGAAGTAATAAAACAGTCATAAGCCATAACACAATCCCTTTCAGATTGGGGTTCTAGTGTTTCACTGGCAAATCCCTGTCCTGTCCTCTTCTCGTGCTATGGTTGGTGTTATTTTCCATTCAATGGTGGCCGTATCCAGGGAATGCCCACTAGTGGGCCTTACTTCAGAGTCCACTTTGACTCTTTCGAAAGTAGTCAAAAGTGTCTTTGGTGCCGCAGCACCTATAGCAGTGAATACCCCGGGTCTCTGTAGACGTATAGCAAGTCTTACGTGCTACAGCAGTGAGGAAGTGTTCAGCATCTCCGTGGGTGCCCCAACCACAATCATTCTTGATGCTCCAGTCCTGCTTGGTGGGAGGTGCAGCAGCCCCCGGCAGCATGGTCTCTCTGTGAGCTTGCAAGGCCAGCTCCAGGTTTGTTCAGCACTCCCCACTGGTGGAGGTTAATCCTGGCACTCAATCTGGTCCCAGTGAGGTCTATGCACTCAAGGCATCCCCCTCTGTCCATGGAGCAGGTCAAAGGGGGCAATTTCTCGATGCTTGATTTTGACCCATGGGTCACACTTCAATTCACAGGTGGCAGCCCGAACTCCAAAATGTAATTAGTAATGGAAGTCTCTCCTGATATATGGGGTTGCAGTGGAACTTGAACACAAGGTGTTGGCCCTCAATGCACCGTGGTCCACACCACATTGGCCTCTCCTGGCATACAGGGTCACCCCAACAGGGCGGTACGGGCTTCATGTTCTTCACATGGCATTTTGCTCACTGCTGTCCTTACTACAGACATATGAGGGTCACTGACCTGATTCTGCAGACTGGCAATGACTGGCAATGGTTGCTGCATCCTGCTCCTCACACCTCACACCAGTAGTCCTCTTGATAGGGCTCCCCACTAGACCACTCTCCAATGCTATGCTATCCCAATGCTCTCCTTGCAGTGCACCCTGGTCTTGGCAAGCAGACATGATCTGGTGCTCCAGGCTCCAGCGCAAGTGGTCTTGGTTTCCCTAGGTGATGCCCCCTCACCAAGCAGGGAGTCTAGCAGGCTTTGGCCCCAGTCCTCATCACAGGAAGAAGTCTTAGTCAGCTTCCCTTCCTCACGCAGCCGAGCTGCTTTTCAGAATGGCAAATTATTGGAGTCCCAACCTGCCCTTCTTATAGTCCGTTTCCGGACACCAAATATTATTTAGATTTTGCAGTTATATGTTGGGGTGCTGCATCTTTTGAAATGTGTGCTTTCCTATCTCTTTTCTCCCTCTTGCACGACTGTCTGTCACAGCAGTAGGGACACCAACTCTGATAGTCTAATAATGCATGCCGTGGAAGTGACTAAAGTTTACACCTGGATGTTAGTCACAGTGATTTGATTCCCATATCAGCCCCATCTCTTTCCTGAAATGTGTCCAGCCCCCTTCCTTGTGATCTCTCACTGAATCAAAGAACACCCTTTGAAGTGTACAGGAGGAGTCTTTTTCTCCCTTCTCCAGTGAGCCCCATTCAGCTCACAGGACTGCAGCAATATGCAAATCTATCAGTGGGGTTTCTTCTACTCCTCATGTCTTCACATGACAAAAATGGAACCCAGTGTCCACCATATAATGTACCATAACAGGGACACTTGCACTCAGTGTATGTGAACCGCACACACACGGTCCAGTACTGTTACCTGGCACACATACATTCAGTGCACACAATCACTCTGCATGCACTGCTCAGTACTGTAGGCTTTCTGTATTTTTCCATGGTATGCTACATGCAAACACAACCACTGCTAATATACGGTAAACAGACATAATATCGATTCCAAAATATCGATTGGACAAAATATCGAGTAAAAAATATAGACTGGACAAAATATAGACTAGACAAAATATAGACAACAAAAATATTGAGTAATATCGACTAGAATAGCCAAAATATCGAATCAAAAATATAGACCAGACATAATATAGACTAGATAAAATATAGACAACAAAAATATCGAAAATAAGGTAAGTTGCACCCACTGGAATTGGAATAGTAATTTTTACCCCTACGCTATCCAACGCTTTCCCTACTGTTGCACCCACTGGAGTTGGAATAGTAATTTTTACCCCTACGCTATCCAACGCTTTCCCTACTGTTGCACCCACTGGAGTGGGAATCGTAATTTTTACCCCTACGCTATCCAACGCTTTCCCTACTGCAGCACCCACTGGAGTGGGAATAGTAATTTTTACCCCTACGCTATCCAACGCTTTCCCTACTGTTGCACCCACTGGAGTGGGAACAGTAAATTTTACCCCTACGCTATCCAAATCTTTCCCTACTCTTGTACCCACTGAAGTGGAAATAGTAATTTTTACCCCTACGCTATCCAACGATCTCTTTAATGTAGCACCCACTGGAGTGGTTACAATAAATTTAAACCTTTTGCTATGCTACGGTAAATATATTCTATATGTTTTATTAATAACATGTATTTATATATATATATGTACTATTATTATACATTTTTAAAGTTACATTAATTATGTAATAATGTTACATTTATTTAATAATTTTAACAATGTTTATATTAAATATATTTAATATTATAATAGTTTTAACTTATTTTAAAGACAAAAAAATCGATATTTTGACAGCCTATATTTTAAACACTCGATATTTAAAACTCGATATTTTTGTACTTACCTTAGTGAAGATAGAAAGTCGATATTATGTCCCTCGATATTTTTTCATCGATATTATGGGAACTCGATATTTTGGTAGTAGATATTATTTCAGTGATCCCTATTATACACATTCCCCATGTGTGCACTGCACAACACTTCACCCTTCATGTCTTGTACTGCTTTGCCACCACACATACCACCAGCACATGCTTTAATAGCTCACACCATGCACAGCACTACATCCCTCATGCAAAGTAAACGTGTCTGGTTTGAATACACCCAGTGCACATACCCACCATGCATACTCTGCATACCATTGATCTATCCCTCTACTGTACCCTTCCAAGGCACACATATATCCAGTGCAGAGTCACCATTCCTGAGCTGTGTAGCACTTCACATCTAACTTATGTAGTCAGTTCAGTTCATGAAGCTTTATTCGGTACATGAAAAAATTACCACAAAAGCATAGCACACAAGCAACAGAATTAAAATACAGACATGATTAAAAAACTCATACTTTTCCTAAAAGCCATCGATTTACATATAAAACTGGCAGTATAAAAACATATGTCGGGGTGGTCCATGTTATATAACAGACACATAGCATCCTCCACATTTAAAACTATAATACTTGAGAAATAATGGTTTTAAAAAGGAGATCCTAACATTCTTAAATAGGGGACAAAAAAGCATAAAGTGCATAGTGCTTTGATTTGAATGTCCATCACATGGGCATGGGCCCACAGGGGGCTTTTGCTGAAAATATGGTTGGGTTGCCTCCAGAAATCTTTACCCACATTGGTTAGGGATTATTCAGAAGTCACCCCCCCCCCCACCCCCCACCCCTCAGCTGGTACCAGGCATGAACGTGGCATCTCCAGGCACTATCCGCAGAACACTTATTAGACTTGCAGAAGATCAGAAGAGGGCTGGGTTTGCTGCCTTTGAACTAAGAGTAGCCTAGAAGGACTGGACATATTCCCTCTTGTACCCATGGCAAGTAGTGGACTCCAAGGGTCAGTTGGTTATGGTATGTTATAATATATTGAATTGTACAGTGCACTAATCACCCAAGAGGGTAGGCAGGCACTTGGGCAGCTGTGTAGGTGTGTAGGTGTGAGGTCCTCAAGGTGCTTATATGAACAGCTATGTCTTCAGCTTCTTCCGGAACTCAATAAGAGAGGAGGAGGCTCTGATATGTTAAGGTAGGTCATTCCATGTCTTGGCTGCGATATAGGAGAATGAGTGACTTCCAATTTAGCTTTTGCACATTCAGGGTGCAGGGAATGTGTAGGAATGGGTGTGAGCAACAGCGAGGCAGAGCACAGGTGTCTGGTGGGTTGGAGAAAGTGACCAGTACTTGTGTCTTGTCGGAGTTGAGCTGAAGGCAGTTCAATTGCATTCAGTCTGCTACCATGGTCAAGCAGTTGGTGAAGTTGGCCCAGTTGGTGGTTGTCTTGTCCATCAGGGAGAAAATGAGTTGGGTGTTATCAGCATAGAAGATGACGGTCATCTCTTTGGGTGGATGATGTTGGAAAGCAGCATCATGTATATGTTGAAAATAGTGGGCTGAGGGACAATTCCTGTGGGACTTAGCATATCAATTTCCTGGTCTCTGATGTGAAGGGTGATGGTTCTTCCTGTGAAGAAGGTACAGATCCATTTGAGAGCAGATCCTTGTATATCAATCTTGTGGAGTCTTCTGATGAGGGTGTTATGGGAGTCACTGTCAAAGGACTCTGAGAGGGTGAGCAAAATGAGGGCCTTCAATCCAGAATGATTTGAATGTTGTCAGTGGCCACAGTTTGTGCTTTCAGTGCTGTGGTTATTTCTGAATACTGGCTGAGTGCGGTCTAGAAGATGATGAAGGTGGAGGTGTGTTCCGAGTTGCTTGTTGATGGCCTTCTCAAACGCTTTGGCTGGATGGGGGACAAGGAGATGGGTCAAAGATTGCTCAGTTGACTAGGGTTGGATGTCTGCTTCTTGAGGATGGCGTTGATATGCAGAAGTTTCCATTCATCTGGAAAAGTGGATGACGTGATGGAGGTTTTGATGATGTGGGTCAGGGCGGTGCTGACTGGTGATGTTCCCTGTTTGTAGATGTATTTGGAGCATGGATCTGTTTAGGCCCCTGTGTGGGTGCTCCGCATGACTGCCGCTATATTTTTTTGGTTTCTGGTGAGGTTTGTCCATTCTGTCAGGTGGCTGTTTTAGATTGTGGTGGGTAGGTTAGCAATGACTGCTTTGGGGTTGGATTAGGTACGGAGTTGCTGTAAATGTTTGGAAGAAGTTGAATAGGTCATCACAGAGTTGTTGGGAGGCAGCAATGTTGTTGACAGTGGCTAAGGACGAGGTGAAATCCTTAATTATCAAGAACATCTCCTTGCATCTGTTGGAGCTTCCTTCAATGTGGTTCACTAATGTTTTTTTCTTGGTGCCTCTTATTTGCTGGTGATAAAATCTGAGTGAAGACTTATAGATAGTTCTGCCTGTGGAGTTGTGGCTGGCTCTCCATTTCTTTTCTCGCTGTTACAGTGTTGTGTGGTGCCTCAGAGGTATTCAGTGTACCAGCTGGTCTGCTTGTTTGACCTAGTATATATTTTGGGTTTGATAGGTGTGAGGGAGTTTGCACAGTTCTTGAACTAGTTGTTGATGTTTTTGTTGAGGTTGTCTGTGGGGCTAGATTGATCCATGCTGAGCCAGTCTGCTTCAGTGATTTTGCCTCAGTAACGGTGTGAAATTCTGAACCTGGGCGAGGTGATGACTGGAGGTGTGTTGATTTGGAAGTGAATAAGGAGCAGTTGGTCCATGTGAGGGGTGTGGTGGCGTTTATTTGATGCTGTCACTTCTGGTGAAGATGGGGTCAAATGTCCTGCGCTGAGTGCTTTTCGTGGGACAGGCTGGGTGATTCCATTGTTGCTCAAACACTCGAGCAGTGCTGTGGATCAGGGGTTGTTTTGGTCTTCCGGGTGGCATGTTGAGGTAGCAGAGAGAATGTAGGCTCTGGAGTTGAAGGTAAGAGGAGCGACAAAGTTGGTGATGAGGTTGGTAAAGATGACGCGTCCGGGTAACAGTAGGTGTGTTCAAAGTTACGTTTTTCAGCGGTATGCAGCTTGAAACACAGGTGTGGAATGATTGGGATGGTGCTCTATGTGGATACAGTGCATGTAGCCTGCTGATATTGCAGTGGGCATTTCGCGTGTAAATGGGGGGTTGAGCCAGGCCCCAGTGATGAAGAGGGTGTCAGTATGTTGCTACTCAGCAAGGCCCATATTTCAGTTGTGTTTCTGATGAGTATGTTGATAAGCATGCATGTATGTGAGGTTTAGCGTGCAGGTTTGCTGTGAAGTATGTTGTGGGGTGGAGGTGTAAGCATTGTTGATGCTTGTATATTAGGAGGGGCATTGATGTGTTGTTTGTGGTTGCATGCGGTGTGTGTGTGGGTGGCTGCTGGAGAATGGGCAGTGGGTGCAGCTGAAAGCATCTATTGTGGTGTGAGGCGCAGCATGACAGTAGTTTGGGGAACGGCATCTAGGGGTCTAGCATCCTTACGAGTGCTGTGGAGTATCCCTGGGTGAAGATCGGACAAGGGTTCTGGACACTGTGCATGTTCCAGGTGCAGACAGGATCAGACGGGTGCGCCAGTGCCGCACCTGCTGCATTTATCTGCTGCAAGTCCATGTTGCAGCCCCCGTTAAGTAGGCCCTTTAAGTTACGAGGAGTGCAAGGAGCATGATGTCATTTCCTGTGTTGATGTCTGATGGAAAATTAAGCCTTCCTACGTGGCTTCTTCTTTTAAAGACAGTTTTGATGGGAAAACCAGAAAGGTCACTTCTTGTCCAGGTAGATGATATGAAATTTAGTGATGTCACTTCCTTTGTCGGTGTATGGTGAGAGATCCAGTGATGACACTTCCTGTGCTGATGGGTAATGGGAACTGAAATCCTTTGCTTGGCTTCTTCCTTTAAAGACGGTGTTGGGGGGAAAGCCAGTGAGGTTCATTCCTGTCAAGCTGAATGATGAGAAAGTCAAGTATGTCACTTCCTTTGTAGGTGGATGATGACAGATCCAGTGATTTCACTTGCTGTGCTTTTTGCATAAGTCCTTAGCTGACCAATGCCAACAGGACCTGGACTAGACGTTGCTGTTGGCCTCTGCTTGACACTCTGAGAGTCTCTAAGTGCCCTCCCCTGAGGTCCTGTAGGTGTTTAGATACTAGGAGAAACTATGGAAAGTTTTGAAACTTTTTCCTCCAGAGCTTCAGTGGGACCCCTCCAGAAAGGGCATTTGACTAAGAATTCAACAGCGTCAGATTGGATTTTAGCTTTGGCCTGCTCATATGTCCTCACATCTGAGAAACAAGCAAGACTCTGGAGGGCAGCCTAGCCAAATCCCTTAAAACCAGCCGGGCTGGTCCCACGCCAGAAAACAAACAGAAACCCACAGCAATCGCTCGTGATCCGTTTTCAGGTAGAAAAAAGTAATTTCAGAAATTTACTGCAATTTTTGTCTGTATGCATTCGCTAGATTGGAAACTTCTGGAAAGTCTGCCACCCCCACACAAGTGTCGTGAAGCTCACAAGAGACGGGGCTTGGCTTACTTCTTCAGTTTCTACACCTGTGTTGGAGCTCTGATTGTAGACTGTCTGCCTTGACATGCCCCTACCCTTTCCTTTGCCCCCAAACCAATTTCTTCTTGCGGATGGGAGTGACATTTGCATCTGTGAGCCAGACCCATCTGGAACGGGTCGGACAAAGGGGGCAGGACAATGGGGAGGTGCGAGCCAGCAGGGTGACATGTTTGACCCAGCCCCTCGGGTTTGTTCCACTTGAGTCTCCCATTTGTGATGTTAATGCCCCACATGCCCGGGCGCCCATCCCTCCAGCGATCTGACTCAGGGAAAACCTATATGTACTGTGCTAGGCTATGGGTTTTGGGAAGGAAAACAGTTCTGAGCCTCCACCGCAACGCCCCCTCCCACACATTCCACCTTCCTCGCCAGATAACCGTATGATAGCACAGGATGGTGTGCCAGGCCCCGCCCCTAAACAGCTGGCATCGACGTGGCTATTCAAAGTCCCTTGATGCGCTGCCTGACCCATTCTGTAGGTGCACAATGGCAGCCATGACGACATCCACACCCCCTGGAGTGTGACCCTAGAAAACTATTGTAACCTTTGGGGAAGGCCTCCATTTGTTTCAGATCGCCACACCACAGACCTCCCCTTGGCTGTCTTGTGTTCATGGCGTGAACCTGTTGTGTCGCCTGTGCACGTGGTGTGTTTGTGGTCCTTGCATGTGGTGTGTGCAAGTATGCTTGTGGTGAATAGGTGTGTGGGTGTTCGTACGCAGGACGTGCTATTTCAACATATGCGTGTGTCTTCATGCATGCATGTGTACGCAGCATGCCGAGACTGGGTCATATATGTCATCATGTGATTTAAAAAGATAGGATTGTGCATGTCCGTCGAGGTGTTAGTAGTGGAATTTTAGATAAGGAGAGATTAAAATAAATTCAATGTTTCAACATTTTGGGGGCGACAATTGTGAAATTCCCCCTTAGTGGGAAAAGTTGTGAAGTTCAGTATTTTGGGACCTGTGCTGCTTTAAAGCATGTGTTGCTCTCTGGAAGGAGTGCCTGTACTTTAAAAGTATTTAAATACATTGTACATTTGCAGTGCCTACCTCTTGACTTCCAAATGCGATCTATCAGCAATTTTCAGTGTTAGAAATCAGTCTTACCCTACTGTTGCTTGATTTACAAATGTGTAGCCTCTTTCCTCACGTCATATGTTAAGCCCTTGAACACCCCTGTGTGTTTGTGTCGCAAAAGGAATGTGAGGTATGCAGCTGCTGCTCGCTCCCGAGCTCCCTAGCCAGGGGAGAGAGAAGCCGGGACATGCACCCGCCTTTGGCCAATTGCATGCTGTCTTTCTTAGAAAGACGCACGCAAAGGCCAATAGCGTGTGTGGTCCGAGTTGGAAGCCCGTACTAAAATCCTCGCAGAGCAGCGCATGCACTGGCTCATGTGCAACCTAAAAACGACTAAGTCCTGTTCTGCATTGGCATTTCAAATACTTTCAGCAAGAAACCTACAAAGCTCCAGTGGGACGAAACTGCTTTAGGTAACTGACTTTGTTTCCACAGAGTTGACTACAATTTCATTGCCTGCCTGCTCAGGGAGGGTTTTTCATCTCAAAAAGTTACAATGTTGGTTGGGTTTGGTAAATGTTGTTTATTATACTGTGTCTTGCTTGCTTCCTGCTGTGGTCTATATGCCCCATGCCAGCCCAAAATTCTCCCCTTTCGGTAGATGTCTTGCCCTTGGTTAGTTGAAATGTACGGCAGTACTAAACAAGATCAAACGGGGTACGGTCCTCCGGCAAGCTAAGCATGCCTCGGCCGATGTTCTTCTCCTACAGGAGACCCATCTTATGGGCACTAAGGCATTGTGCCTATCTCACTTTGGCTATATACAAGTTTACCACATGGGTTTCACTAGGGGCTCCAGGGGGATGGCCAATCTCATACACCGCTGAAATCCCTACATTCACTCTAAAATGTGGATTGACCCCCAGGTCGATATATTTTTGTATCGGGGACAGTACATGGGGAGGCTATTCTTCTGTGCAGCGTATATGCACCCCCTCCATTCTCAGACTCGTTGGTAGAGCGACTGACGACAATATTATTAGATATGCCTGTAGGCCTCTCTATCATAGGGGAGACTGGAACGATGTGGCAAATGTGGCGCAAGACAGGTCACGCACTACGCCTGAGGCCTCTCGGTCAACACGTCTACATACACTAGTGGGTGATATGGGGTGGTAGGATATATAGAGGCTCCTGCACCCAGGCACATATGGCTACACGTACAATTCGACTGTCCAGACTTGATTATATATTCATACCACACTTCGACTATTCCCGAATTGCAGCTGCTGATATCCTACCTAGAGGTCTACTTGACCACTCTCCAGTTGCCTTAACACTGTGCTTGGAGGTGGCTTGCCCTCCTTTCCGATGACGCCTGTCACCATGGCATCTCCAGGACCCACAATACACGTCATGCTTACATCAGGCTCTGACGACATATTTCACTGAAAACGCGGGTAGCATAAAAAGAGGAGAGCCTTCTATGTTATTAATTGTATGTATATAATGTATATGTATAGTGATATGTATTTCATGATAAAGTATCATATATGTGTTTTTTAAATGTTGTTTCACAGCCCTGATAAAGTTCTTTGTATAGAATGAAATGCATTGGCTGTTTGCTGTATAATTGTCAACACTGTAAAGAAGAATAAAGAACTTTTGGTTTTTCCCAACACTGGATGGACAGTCGTATACTTACTTTTTTATGGACTCTCGTGTTAAAGTGGTGCAACCTGCAGTTGATATACATGTATGTTTGGTTATTCTATCCGGCCCTAGAGGAACGACAGGGGCAGTAGAATTGCACACAGTGTGAGCCTAAGGCTCTGTGTTTGGTTCAAACTTTTGGGGAGATTATATAAGGAGGGAGGTGCATCACAAATACCAGGGGAGTTTTTGTACAGCTTGGTTGTTCCATTGTTACTTTACAGTTAGATATGATGTGGGGGGTTGGGGTTTGGGGACATGACCATGATATCATTTTGCAGTATATGTCACAGAATTTTGAAATGTTTAGGGCTATCGCTTATGAGCCCGAATATTTCAATTTTTTGTTTTTCACTGATAATATAATAGTCACCTGCTCAGTAGTCAACCTATGAATATTTGTATGCTATGACAATTTTGTCATTTCTGCAATTACTACATCTGTTGACTCAATAAAAAAAGCTATGAAAAAAAGTTACAATGTTCTATTTCAGTTGGGACTTAGCAGAAATGGCAATGCTTTTTTCATTTATATATGTGACAAACAGCCTGATTCATCATACTCCCGTTTTGCGAGCCCCTAATAGCGATTCATAGCGAATCGCTATTAAGGACTCGCAAAACGGGATTCATGTAGGAATATGCAAAAAAAATGCGATTCCTACTAATTCCTTATTTGCGACTAGCAAATTGCTAATCGCAAATAAGGAATAACTCCCCATTCATTCCTATGGGCCAAAAGGCGAGGCCCATAGGAATGAATGGGTAGTATTCCTTATTAAGATGAATGTATTGTGTCTCAATCGAGTGTCTCTATAAACGTATAAACATCTGTTAAATTACACAAATTATAAAGACTGCCTTCACTACTCAGATATTGTAAAATATTGCACATAATCCGGATACTCCTAGGGATTGCACATAATTTGATACATTTATTACATTACTCCAAATTCATGAGTGGAATCTGGAATGTTGCTACATTCGCAACTCAGATGTCACATAATTTAAACAATACATAAGCACTTCATCAAGAATGAGTTAAAACTATCAGCTCCATAATTTTGTACAGTACTATGTGCACTGTGTAGCATGGGGAACATCACTTACAACACATTTTTTACAACGCACTACCATTACATCGCAACCATTACAACGCATACCATTACAACGCATTGCGCTGGGGGGCGCTCTAGGATAGGGAATATATTTAATTTACTATCCAACACCTTCCCTGCTATCCACGGGGACTGGAGTTGGAATAGTAAATTAAATAATTCACTATCCAGCGCCTAAAAGCATTATGCGTTGTAATGGACTGCGTGGTAAAAACCGCGTTGTAAAGGCATGCGATGTAAAAGCATGCGTTGTAGTGACACCAATCCGTGTAGCATTCCTTCCAGGACTTCATTGTCATGAAGTGCAAGGTGCAAAATGGGTGTGGTAAAAATGCAGTTGCTAGTGCATGCGGAGCAAAGGCTCTTCACCGTCTCCCAGAAATGTATTAGAACTATCAGCACCATAATGTTCTGGAACGCTATGTGCGTCTGTGTAAAATCCCCCCATGACGTCACTGTCAACAAGTGCCATATGGGACTGGTAAAGATGCAGTTGCTGGTGTATGCGGAGGAAAGGTTGTTCACTGTGAAACCCATGCCTTTGGAAAGGGCAAACATGCAACTTCTACAGAACATTACAGTGGCTAATGCTTTCGGGAGTATTTCAAAGTGCAATCGTGCTGTTCAATGAAACTACAGTGTATCATGTCTTGATAATCAGCTCTGTGCAGAGCCAATGCTCAAAAGGCAGTGCAAACCTGCAACCTCTTTAGGATATACATTCAGCACTTAACTTAACTACCCATTCATTCCTATGGGCCAAAAGGCCCATAGGAATGAATGGGGAGTATTCCTTATTTGCGATTAGCAATTAGCTAATCGCAAATAAGATAGCGATTGAAAGGGTGCCAGGGGTGTCCAAAGGACACCCTGTAGCACCCCTTAAATGCTATTATGAACAGGGGTTGCGCACACACATGTCCAAAGGACATGTGTGTGTGCAACATGCAAATCAGAAAAGTGCTTTTAAAAGCATTTTTCTGAGTTATCGCTATTTACCACGAGGTTTGACCTCGCGGTAAATAGCGGCCCGAAATTGCGATTTCGCAATTTTTAAATAGATGATGAATTGCATTTAAGGAATCTCAAATAGAGATTCCTTAAATGTAATCCATCGCTAATTAACCGATTTACCGATTTTTGCATTTGGGATGATGAATCCGAAATGCAAAAATCTCACTCGCAAAGGGCCAGATTCTCAGAATCTGGCCCTTTGCGAGCCGAATTCAGCTTCATGAATTAGGCTGAAAGTCTTTTTCCGAAGCTGAACAAACTTTTTCTAACATTTTGACTTTCAAACTTTCACCAAGAACAATCCCCTTCGTGAATCCAACCAGAACTTTATTGCTGTTAACCTCAACTGTGTTATAGGTCCCAGCTGACTTCTTCCATAGACTATCATTGGCCCTAAGTGCTACTATACATAATGAGGGAGGCACCTCTTGGGGATCAGGAACTCACTCTGGCAGTTTCCAGCAGGGCTCAGGCAGGTCCAGTTGCAAGTCCAAGTAGATCCAGTAAAGCATGTCAGGTGGGCAGTGTCAGTGAGACCTCTGCAGCTTGTTGTGTCCCTGTAGCTCTGAACAGGAAGCCAGCTAACTAATCATTTGAGCCATTCAGGTAGTCTGGAATGAGGGGGTCAGTTCCAGTCTTCCTTTTCAAACAGAAAAGGCACACCTCAAGCAGCAGGGCAGTCCTCTGGCAGGAGGACAGTCCTTTGTCTGTAGCATCCACATATTCAGAAGTATACTTAAAAGGGGGTCTGAGAGTGCAATTGTTTTACCTGGTGTCAGCTTTGAATTGCCTGGGATTCCCTGCCTTCCTGCCCTATTCACAGGATGTCTATTGGCACAATAGACTAGTGTGAGTTTAGATGTGGGTGAGCCGAGGCAATGTGTTTCAAGTGCAAGTGTGACAGATGACAGCACCGCCCCTCCCATCAAGTCAGAATGACTCATCCTGCCAACAATCGATCCCTCTACGGTGTGGCTGTCTGAAACGAATACACAAAGGTCAAATGCTAATTCCACTACTCATGTGACCCAGGCCAATCTGTTCTCAATAGCTGGGATTCTTTTTATACTCTTTCATGTTCCTTTAGAACTTGTCTCTCATCCCGGTGTGTGTTTCTTAATCTGCTATTATTATTACAGTATAGGTAAACAAGTTGCATTATTATTGTTCTAGAGGGGTCAAGAAACTTCACAATATCAACATTTGTCCTGAAGATGGTCAGGTTGACTTGACATAACAGAGACCGAAATGTCACCATCTATCCAATTCATCCTATTGACTTATTGTTAATCAACACAATTTAAGTTTTGAATCCTATTTTGCGGGCAGACTCATTTATCTGTTTAATGAAGATGAGCTGATATACACTGACAATCAAGATATTTTTATATGTCTAAACCACAATTTTCTGTTGTCAATGTATGTTTAAATTGTCTGCTGTTGTTTCTGTACCCTTCTCTGTTGTTTGAAATATAAACAAATTATTGTTTTCTTTTTGATACACCCAGTTGTAATTAATTTTTTCTTTAATTTTGTTGAAATCAAGTTGAGTTATTCCAAGAAATGACATTGGATATCGCCATATATATAAGATAAAGCTATTGAAATCTATATTTAGCAAATGAATCCCTTGTAGGCACTTTGACCTTTCTAACTTTCCAGAACTTTAACAGTTGTGACTTCAAATCTGACTTTACCATTAAAGAGAATTTTAAATCACAGTTCCTTGGATGCCAAACATGACATTTCTACTGCTCCCGAACAAAAGTTATCACTTCTTGTATATAATAAGGAAACCATATATTGTTCCTTGGCTTTAAAGTAGTGAAAAAGGAATTTGGGAGTTTTACACTACCACTACCAGGACATATAGAATTTAAAAATACATATCCACATTTTTATATACACTCTACCGTATGGGCTGTTTAGGGCCTATCCAAGGGGTAACTTAAATGTATTAAAAAGGGAGTTTTAGACTTGGCAAAAGATTTATTTTGCCAAATCAAATTGGCAGTTTAAAACAGCACTCAACCTGTAATGGCATCCTGAGACATGGACTAGGAGGGTGGCACAATAAGTGTTGCAGATTCTTTAGAAATATTTAACTTACCAGCCCCGGGTATATGGTATACCACTTTACTAGGGACTTAATGAGTAAATTAAATATGCCAATAGGGTATAAGGCAATTTTACGATGTTTAAAAGAGTGAGAGCAACCACTTAAGCACTGGTTGGCTGAGGTAAAGTGCACATGTCAAGCAGTTCCTATAAACCTATATAAGATCAGCATGTTAGACAACATAGACTGTGGGATTGGTGTACTACAGACTGATTCCAGACACCCCAATCATGTATGTTCGCCTGCATACCAGCTTGCTTACAATGCCACTATAAGCTCCTCTTAAAAAAGAGAGAATAGTTCTTGGCATCTATCGAACATGCCAACTCTGTCCCATCAAGGATCGTGGAAACAGTACAGTACATTTTCGCTCAGATACTCGTGCTCACTTATCTCAGAGAAATACACGGAATAAATGGTGGGGACGATTTCAATAAGCATTTATTGAACCAGTGTCATTCTAGTGTAAAATATGTGTGCTGAAACAACCATAGGACAAAGGCATATATACATGATTATAAGCATCAATAGGGTAAATGGATGGTAGATTCCTACCCTAGTGATAAAAAAATGAATTCAGTCAAGTATAAAAATACATGTCAATAACAATGCATACTTCTACGATGCAACCCTAACTAGATGTACCTAATTGTACCTAGCATGTATGTAGGTGTTGAGCCGAGAATCCCCCTAGGCTGAAGCATACCCCATTACCTGAAGTGAGAGACTATGGGACCCCGTCTTTGTTTCGAGATGGACGACACGCAAGGGGTGTCAGACCACTGCGAGCTAGAGTGTCTGTGTGCAGGAAGCTCAGCTTCTCATGTCACTGTGTCAGCATGGAAGTCTTTCTTCTCTTGCCACCTTGGCACAGATGCGGTGTATATATACCCAAGAGGTACTCTAAGAAGATTCTACCTTGCTGTATCATGTTGACTGAGGATGACGGAAGGCATAACACATATACATAGTTAATATGCAGAAGATGGTAAGCCTTGTGTGATTCTGAGAATCCTCATGCATAATTAATGAGGCTAGATTTAGGGAAAACCACATGACATTTATGCAGTGCTTAACTAGGTAAAAGGTCAATACCAAAACCCGTTATGTAGTACAATGGTACAGTGAATGTAGATGAAGGATCAGGTGACTACTCAAGCCTATAATGTGGTACCCTATGAAACACCCACTCCTCATTCGACTGGGTGACATACTAAAAAGGAAAAGTCTTTCTAAAAAAGCATCAAACATTGTTAAAAAGATGTTTAAAATGTTCTAAAAAGTACATACCACCAAAAGTCCCTTAACATATGCTCATATATATGGTCTGAGCAACTGAGTACGTCTGAAAGCCATGGTGCTCTGTAATAGCATAGAATGAAAGTGTTTCTGTTTTAAATTCCAATTTCGGTTGTTTTGGAAAAAGGCAGAATTCTTCCTAGCACACAGAGAGCCAAATGTGTATGTGTCCTGTGTGGGAGACGCAACATCAATGCTGCTTGTTTCACAGACGAGGGTCCTTGTAACACCTCACAGATAAGGTAATTCAAGCAAAGAGGATCGTCCTCAGTCCCCACAGCTGATGCTGGGGAAGTATTGTATTACATACAAAGCCTGTGTGCCTGTAGTGGAGCCGGTATCCAATCCAACAGGAGCTACAGCATTCAGTGGTGGCTCTAAAAATGCCTAGATCAATATTGGAATGTGCTGGGGACACTGCAGTAAATGGGCAATTAAAGGGTCCAGCAATGCATCCACATTCTGTGGTACAACCTGATGGAAGTGTTAGACAGAGGTCCAATATGCATTCATAGCTGCAAAACAAGCAGCATAGGACAGGCAAAACACAGTCAATCTAGATTGGATGAAACAACAGGAACCAAGAGTCACCTAGCTCCCTAAGTCGAGGTGTGCTAAGATGGAGTACCATTCAATCATGGTAACGTCGCTCCAAGAGCGCTTTTTTGCATTACCTTGGAGACTGGGATATCCATGGTGTAGCAGAAAAAATAAAATCCGGAATCCCACTACTAGTAGCAGGATTAGCGGAAGCTCTCCAAAAATGCTTCCAAATATGGAGTGTTTGAAAGCTGGAATTACTCTGCAGACTGTCTGAAAGGTGTTTAACAGTCCAGAACCCATGGTCTTAAATGGGTGTACTATACCCGTCGTATCAGACATGTTAAAGATATGCTGTTGAATTTCTCCAAAATGGAAAGGGCAGTTAGTCCATACCAGTGCCGGTATCACAGGAGAGGATCATGCAGCCTGGAGATCAAAAGTCTCCTGGGCGGAGGTTAAGGGCATATCTTTTTGGAAGAGCATGGCTTTCATTCTGCTCAAAGTATCAAACCATATAAAGAAAACATTCAACGAAGGCCATAACAGTGCTTCCCTTACTGTGTTGGTCAGAGGACACAATACTTGCATACAAGTAACCCTGGAGCCTACAATGACAAGATATACGATTCCTGGAAGCATCCCACAACAACCTTGATAATTCAGCATTAAGTAACTCCCATTTGAGAACAGCCTGAACACTGGATTAATCACGGCAGCTGGGGAACCTTTCAAATGACAGGATTAGTTAACTACTGAACCATTACAGGCCCCGTGAAGCATAATATCTTGGAAAATTAGAGACCCACTCAAAGAATTCTCTCAGTCTGTACCGCTGAGAAACACTTCAGTGTCCCAGCTCCTCCATTTAAATCTATACGGTAATTTCCAAGATTCATGGATGAATTCCCTACCCATTGCTTTATATCAGCCTACCTGGTGGTGTTCTAGGCAATATCAAAACAGCAAAGTTGTTACTGGTAATGTTTATGACCATGAATTAACCATTCTGTGGACGGTGACTCTGCCACGGTGAAAGGTAATTAGTCTAATTTTGCATCCCTTTGTGCCATTGTTGTTTGCCTTGCCGTCAAATTATATGTAGAGAACTGAGACGTACTGTTGATATATCGTCAGAGCACAAAACCAGAGCGGAGACAATGTAGCGTCTAGCTTAATAACATAATAGAACGTAACTGTGATTGTCCGTGTTGTAAGATGAACAGATCTTGTTCCATTATATCTAAAGCAGAAGATACAATGTTGCCCAATGAATAAATCCTGGATGTTAGTGTGGTCATGCCATTCTCAACCAAAGCCAAAACCTTTCCTATGTTAATTCTGTTAATTTTGTGCAATCTCTCCACAGCTTCCTGTTGAGAGATTTTCCAAGCGTTTCTGACGTCGCTTCGGGGGACCTAGTAAAAAATCCCTAAGATCCATGTCATCTGAGAGTAGGGGCAAGTGTTGTTTCACCTGTGACAGTGTTGAGGTTTTTAGCCAATCTAGCCATAACTTCCCAACACTGTATGATGTCACAACCCCCGGATGTTCTTGTTGTACATAGTGTTAGTCAGGCCTATTGGATACTAAACCCTTCAGTGGTACCCCTGAATCTTGACTGACACCTTTTTGTGTTGATAGGCCAAACTAACCATCCATTACAATTGGGGTCTATTGAATTATAGGAAACACCATGATAGATGTCATCTAGTGTACCCTCACCATTTCCTGTATAGTTTTGCCATCCCCTCAAGTGTGAAAGTGAGGGAATGGGAGGTGTGTTCAAGTCCTTAATCTTGGCTAATTCAAAACAGGAGGTCTGTTGTACAGTGTCATTTAGGAAAATCGTTTGCTGAGGTATGAGGCATATTCTATATAGTGCCTTGGTTCCCTGAACTGCACATTCTTATGTCGCCAGACTGATTTAATGTCCATGATGTCTTTCCATAAGCCTAAACCTTGTTCGACAGTTGGGCCGTAAAGGATGCAAAGCATATCTGTTACGTGTTAGTGAGCATACTTTTCTTTGCAGGTGTATGTGCAAGCTTATAATATTATAAGCGTGGATCAGATGTATTGAATCCAGAAAAATAAGCAAACTTTTGTGCAAACATTTGTAAACTACCTTTCAGTGGTGTCTAGAAATGTTTCCATTTGTGGTATGTGAAAACATTACGTGGTGCACTCTTTTTATGCAAAAAAGGATGACAATAGTGTTGATAACAGTACATTGCCTTAAAATCAGAAGTCATCAAACATTTTAATATTTGTAAATGCTGTAGACAATTCTAAATCAGCAACATATTATTTACAGTTTCAAAATCCCAATCATCAGAGCATGCACTCGAGGTAAATATATAATTTAACACAATTTTTAATACATGTGGTATTTTGAAATGTGTAGTGCGACCAAATACCTCATATGAAACTCTATCCCAAACTATTCTGTCAGGAACTGGAACTGCTGTAATGTTCACATAGGACAAGCCTCTTTGTTCACAATGAGATGACGTATGAGGTTTCAGTACCAAGTTCACATGTGATGCTGAGGAGCATTTTGGAAGAAAGTGTCTAGTCACGAGGAAGAAAAACACAGCCACTAAGCCTTATCCAAAATAGTAGGAACAGAATTCCAGTTCTTATCCAGAGCTGTATCCATGGTAAGAATAGGTATGTCTTTTTCAGAAAAATATAGAAATCATGAAGTTGTTCCTTGTGGGAAACTGGAGCTGGCTATGATTCAGGTTCACTTGAATACAGAGAAAATTTGTCGAAATCGATGAAGTAGCAAGATGCAGTTCAATCTATCTTTATAAGCTCAGCAGATTTTGTTGAACTGGCAGATGTCTCCTGTGGAGGCATATTGATGTAGATGTCCGTGGTAGGCCGAATTGATATCTGTGTTTCATTTGAATTTTTAGGTACAATCTCAATGCGAACGAGTTAAATTTCATTGTTGGTAACTCCATTACTTTGAAATGTAGACTTTTCGAATGATATACGTCTTTCTGTCTTTACTTTGGGTTTGGTAGTGAGAGGAGAGCAGTGGCTACCCAGGAGCACACGTGGCTTGCTATTCAGGATCAGACAATTAGTATGGTTTGATCAGATCAATTGAGACAAATCTTTTCTCTTTTCTGCCGGCATAATGGCCCAAATTCTTTCTTGTCCACAATCTTTTTCCTGACCAGACTCCCGACTTTTGAGATCCAGGCAGGTCTTGCCATTACTTATTTCACTTCGCCCATGGCAGCGCTTTTTTCTTGCATGTTGCTTTGTAGTACCCGGAATTCCTTAAGATCCAGTAGCACAGCCAAACATTTTTTGATATCAAACAGGTTTTCATCCGCCACTGTGCTTTCATAGTCGAGATCAGGTACCCACATTCTTGTCCCAAATAGAACTTTGTAAGGGGTGACACCTCCTAGGGAACTTCTTGGCATATTATTCAGTGCCCTCTGGACCCCATATAGGTGATTGACAGAACTACTACCCAAACCTAATACACTTGCTGTTAACGATTGCTTTACGTCCCGGTTTTTCATCTCGACAACTGAATTTCCCTCTGGATGGTACGCAGAGGAGTACCGAAATGCAACACCCAAACTTCCCATAGCTTCTTTGTAAGCCCTAGAGCTAAACGTGGGGCCACAGTCAAAATATAATGTGCCAACATCATATGTCCCTCTGAAGATTTGTGAATCTTTTATAACAGTTAGAGCATCAGCCGAGCGCTGAGGCCAAACCAACAAGAATCTAGAACATTAATCTACTGCCACCAAGATGTACTTGTAAGCCCCATCTGATTGTAAGAGGCTCCAGTGGTCCAAATAGACACAGCCGAGAGGTCTGTCTGATATTAGTAATGGAGTTTGTGGTGGATGTGCTACGGTCGAATGCTTCATTTGTACAAACACTTTCGTCTGTTTAGTTAGACCTAGCTACCAATAGCGTTGTTTTAGTAATGAAACAGTTGCAGTAATCCCTGCATGTGCACAACTCAGACCCTTGTGTGCAGCTAGAATTAAACCTAATCTGCGATTCATGTTTGGTATAACTCTATCCCCCACTTCTTGAATTTGAGCATACAAAATATTTTTTGCATCTAACTTGTAAGAGTCCTTGAGTGGAACACCATTCTGACCCCGTAGTGAACATATTCATTGTACGAATGGACACAATAGAATGAATCGCACACTGTAAGTGAGGTGAATTCCTGATCCATTTGTATTAGTGCTTTTAACTCTGCCAGCTGTGCCGTGCAATCTCCTAGAGACTGCGTCTTCGTACTGCTAGGATGGAACCTGCTGTCCTGCATACGTCCTTTTACAATTTCACAAGTTGTGCTGTATTGCTGGTTACTACCTAGGCAGGCTGAGCAAAACCGTAAATGGTGTATTCATACTGATCTAGAGGCATTATTTCATTTGGGAGAGGATATTCTTGTTCGTATAACAGAAATTCTTGAGTTTTTAGTGTAGAATCAAATTTGTAGTCTACATTTATTGCATTGAGAGAATTTGCCCATTGTGTTCTTCTCGGATGTAAATCTTTAGCATATGGAATGCTTGCTTTTGTAACAGCCTCTAAGTCTGATACAGGAGCTATGACAATTATTTGTTTCCTCTCAGCCAGTGCTCTTTCTCTCACTACAGCAGTCTGCACTGCTGTTAGAATTTGTTCTGTAGATGTGTTTGTGTACAAGTGTGATTTGTATGCTGTGGGCACTGTTTCGTCTTCATTGAAGGTTAGGTAAGTGTACCCTGATTGAACTGTGATTACACGGATCACCAGATTTGTGGTATTTACACATGTGTGTGATTGTTTGCAAGCTATCATGTTGGCTTTTAAAGAACAAAGTATATCAGTGTGTTCCTGTGTCCAACGTCTAATTAAAAAAGCAGGCCTGATTAAATAGTAGAAGGGTTTTATTCTTTCTGCGTAATCCAAAATGTATGTTCTGCCAAAATTTAGAAATCCCAACATGGATTGTACATTTTTCAGAGCTTTTTGAGGTTGGAGCAGTGCACTAATTTCCAAAAAGTTAGCTGCTAGGCTTTTCCCTTCACTTGATAACTCGTATCCCAAAAATAGGACATTGAGGTGGGGCATTTTTGTGTTCTTAAAGTTGAATTTGTAGCCCTCAGAGGCAAACCCCAAAATTATTTTGCTGACCCTGGTCAAATTATCCTGTAAATCATCATCCATCAGATAAATGTCATCTACATAGGACAATGCTTCCTTGTAAAAATGTTGAAGTAATACTCAAGTTGAGAACTATCCGGGGCTGTTCTTATATCTTTGGGGAAGTCAACAGAATTGATGCTGAGAGCCGAGCATTGAGAATGCTGTCAAATATCTGCTTTATGCATGGGCGAATTTTGCGAATCTGGCGTTCGCGAATTTTGCGGATTTGCGAATTCGCAATCCGAAAAATCCGCGAATTCCCGCAAATTTGTGGATTTTTTTGTGTTCGCAAGTGTTTCTGCCAGTTCGCGAGGATTTGGTACTAGTTCGCAATTGCGAACTTACTTGTCGGCTCGCAACGGTCGCGACTATGTTGTTTCTACGTCTGGTTCATCATCACAGCCTCCCAGCACCCTCTGTTTCACCACTGCCACCCTCTCTTTGACCCATGCCACCCTCTGTTACATCAATGCCACCCTCTAGTTCATCATCACTGTAGAAGATGGGGGGGAAAAGCAAGCCCACCTGCCCTGCTTGAACTGACATGAATTAATTTGGGGTTAGTTTATTAACAACACCTGCCCTGCCCCAACTGACAATAATGAATTAGGGGCTAATTAATGTGTCACTGAATTTGAAGTTCCAGCCTGGCACCTGCTTGTCTGCTCCCTTAGCTGTAAATCAGGACCTTTGTGGCATACAGTTAAGGTCAGAGCAGGGTCACACAATAGTTGCAAGCAGGCAACCGAATTCTGGAGGGCCCCCTCAGGAAGCACTACAGGGAATCATTACAAATTATGAGGTTGACCTTTTGCACCTGCTCATTGCTTTTGCTTTTGCAAAAATCGTTTTTCGTTTTTTTCGCGCTATTCGCGAGGCGCGGCGTCGTGCGAAACCGACCGCGGAAGCCGCCAATTCGCGCAAATGAGCTTTATATTTTTTTGCGGCTTGTTGTTTCGCGAGTTTTTTTGCAGTATTCGCGAGCCGCTTGCAGCGCAACACGCGAATTTACCCCAAGGTCGAGTACGGGCACGGCCATTTTGTTTGCATGACGTAGTTCCGTTTCCGCCCGCTATGTATAATCTCGCGAAGTTAGCGCATTCCGAGTACAAGTTCGCACGAGATCGCGAGGAAAATCTCGTGGGAACTTACTTTCGCGCTCGTGAACTGGCGGCGGCCACGTGTTTTTCATTCATTTCCTGTGTTTTTCTCAGTTCCATGGTGTTTAATCCTCTTGCTATCTTTGCCATCCTTTGCTTGTTTTCAGTTTTTTTTAATGATTTTGCTTCTTATCTATCCCTCTCTTCCTAGCTGTATATTTTTGTCTTTTCTGCTATTTTTCTTTACTTTTAAACTACTTTTTTAAACTCTTTTCTTTTCTTCTTCCCTATCCTATTCCTTCTTAATTTTCTACTTCCTACCTTACCTGCCCAGACCAAGGTGAAGCCAGGCGCCGTGAAGCTGCCCAGGCACTTGAGGGCCGCAGCGGCGGCGGGGAGGAGGAGTCCTGGACCCCGTGCCAGGACAGCATGCGGTCGAGTGAGGGGGGAGCAGGAGACGCGACGGGAGATCTTCAGCCCGGAGGAAGTGGGCACGCTGGTCTACTTCGTCCAGCGCCGCCTGCCCAGGACCATCGCGGGAGGCGGCAGGATTGTGGCCGGCGGCTACAACATCCGGGAGCGCCGGAAGCGGTGGGAGAAGGTGTGCTGGGCCATGTCCCACCTCTACGGGGTCCAGCGCACCTACAGCCAGGCCACCCACCGCTGGACGGACCTCCTGGACCGGGAGTGCGACCTGCTGGACCAGCTCGGCTTGGAGATCCCCGGGCTTGGTGAGTAGTAGTAGCTATATCACTCACTACTATGTTTTCTCCTTCTCTGTGTTGTTGTATTGCAAATATTTTTTTTACATGGAGCAAGCCAATAATGCCGCTGATGACGATTACATTGTAGTTAAATTATATTTCAAAATCTTCTGTGCATTTCAGGTGCACTGCTCTCCTTCTCAGTGGCGTTGCTACTATGCTTATTTGTTTTCTATTTTGTGGTCTCATTGGCCTGAGTAACTATTATGTATGAGTGTACTTTACAGAACTGCATAATGCTAGACACTAGGGGGCAGATTACATTTACAAGCCCCTTGCGCCACGTTTACGTTGCCTTGCGTGACGCAACAGCGACGTAAACGTGGCGCACCCCTGCGAGTCATTTACAGCGTGACGCATCTAGGGAGATGCGTCACGTTATAAAGCCATGGGCCTGCACCACAATGGGTGCGTTCCTAGTACGCAGGGTGGGCGCGGTCCGGCGGCTGTGCGCCTCGCAAAAGTGCCTGCGTGAAATCTACAAGATTTAACGCAGGCACTTATGCGACGCTGCTACGTCAATTCAATTCCTTATGCCTGCTTGAAGCAGGCGTAAGGACTGACACAGCATGTTAAGTATTGGGTGGCCCTGAGCATTACTGGAGTTGCATTGCGTTGGCGACGTGACTCCAGCAATGCGCCGCTCTTACGTGACGAGATGCGTCACGCAAGTGCCTACCCTTGCGCCAGGGCGCGCCGCATTGTAAATGAGGCGCATCTGCCGTGTCGCAAGGGTAGTTTTGCGTGACGCATTTGATCTGGCGAAGTATGCCCCTAAGGGGCAGAATTGCAATTACCGTCGAATCCCTGCAAAGTAGCAGGGATGCGCCATTAATTGTGCGGCCCGCTACCACCACCAAACATGGTGCGCCGTATTTGCAATGCGGCGCACCATGGGCCCAAAACGTCACCGAAGCTTTACTGCTGGAGATGCGTCGCAACGATGGCGCAGCTCCAGCAATGCTCTGGGGTACCCTATCTCCCCAATGCTGGGTCAAGCCGTACGTCTGCTTCAAGCAGGTGCAGGGTTTGTGTGACGCATCATTGTCCTAAAGGTGACTGATTGAAATTTTGTAGATTTCCCTCAGCCACTTTTAGGATGTGTTCCAGCGCAGGAATGCCCTCCCTTGCGCCGGAACGCCCCCTGATGGCGCAGGGCTTTATAACGGGATGCATCTCCCAAATGCGTCACATTGTTATAATATTATACGCGGCACCATGGCGCCTCTTTTGTTTAGCTGCTGCGTCACAAAAGTCACGCAAGAACGGAGCAAAAGAGCCGCAAGGGGCTTAAATCTGCCCCTTCCTTTGTACCCCTGACAATAAGAAAAATAGTGGTGGTGGATTGATAGTTTGACTATTTAAATGACTGGTTATGTAGCAGGCAACTGTTAGTGTTGTCACTGATCTGACTGAAATCACAATGGAGTTTGTCTGTCACTTTGCGTCTTGCCTGCGGACTGCTGCCTGCCAGTCCTAGGTGAACCTTTCAGTACTTTGTTTAGTGAGTTACGTGACTTTAGAAGTCGCAGGTCCGCAAATCAATGAAAACTAACCCTAATCAATGTAATTTCGCGGAAATATTTTGTTATTGTTGTTTTGAAATGTTTGATTTGGTTGACATTGACAAGCAACAATCATCCATGTTTTCTGTTCTTTCTTTCATGTTGTACGTCAGCTCCCCCTTGGGGCGAGGGGAGGACACAGGAGCAGCAGGCGGCGGATGCTGTTGAACAGGGCCAGGATCGGGCAGGCGAGGGCTCCTTTGCTGGCCCCAGTAAGTTTTCATTTCAGACTAGTACCTATTTTTCCTAGCGTTCCTCATTTGATTTTTTCAAAATCGTCTTTGATCTTCTTGTAGACTGTATCTAAATTCTTATCCTGCCTCTACTATGACTCCCTGTGGTATTACTAGATTATTCTTATTAGTCTGTCTGTGTAGCTAACTAAGATTGCACGGTTGGCGAAACTCCCATTCTAGTCAGCAATAGCTCTATCAACTTAGTGCAGTCCTCTGGGATTGTCCATAATGTCTTTTGAAGTGTTCTATCTGGACTCATGCTTGCAAAAATTGTAAAACCTTTCGCTCAGTCACTCTAGTCTGGACAAAAAAACACACAGTCTATTTAAGTTTAAAAGCGTTATTAAAAGTAAACACATTTATTAAAATGAAGTCATAATAAAACTAAACGTTTAACTGATAATGGAAAAGTGGTTAGTGCTGACAATTAATTGAAGACATTTCTTGTGGTCGAGCCGAGCTCTCACCTGGTTTCAACTTGATCTTGTTGTTAGAAGTCCATCTTCTGTCTGTGTGGAGAAAAATGGTGCGTGTTAAAAAACCAGCCTTCATCAGTTGTGCCAAAAAGTGCAGCAAGACAACCTTCCCTGGAAAAAGGGACATTTTTTTTTACTTTAAAGTAGACAGTCACAAATTACATTGTTTTCACATGTCTTCATTCCTAGACCAAATACTAGTGAGTGCTTTATTCTAACATTCTTAAATGTACTTTGTAGGTGGAACATCTGGTGGCGGGGCCAGCGTGGAGGTGGTGGTGCTCGACACGGAGGCGGAGGGCAATTCTTCAGGGGAGGAGGCGGCGGCTGTGAGAGTTGAGACGGTGGTGGTGGCGGCCAGAGGTAAGCTCTTATATATTCCTTACTTATTGAGATTGAAGACGTGGCTGGGAAGGCAAGAATATGAGATGCATGGCTGGGTGAATGATGAAGCAATGATGGGTGGAAGGACAACAGCCAGGGTGGGTGACACAGAAACTGTATGTGTCCATATACCTGGATTATGCTACTATCTGACTCTTAGATAGCATATGTGTATCTAGTACGGCCCGCGGGCCGGTGGTGGCCCGGCAAGCCTTCCTTGGCGGTGCGCAGACCTTGCAGACAATCACTGCTCCCCCGGCCCCCACAGAGCAGAGGCTTTGTTGTATTTCACCTGTTAGCGCCCCTGCATCTCCACTCTGACAATCACTGCTCCCCCGGCCCCCACAGAGCAGAGTGGAGATGCAGGGCCACAAAGAGGTGAAATAGAACAAAGCCTCTGCTCTGTGGGGCCGGGCAAGCAGTGATTGTCAGGGTGGAGATGCAGGGGCGCTACAACAGACAAAGCCTCAATAATATGTTAATGGTCTTTTAAAGACCTGTTAAGTACTTTGGTGTGGTTGTCTGTGTGTGCGCGTTGAGGAAGCGGTCTCAGCCCGGGCTGAAGGCTGACACAGACAGACACACACACAGTGAGATGACAGAGGGGGAGGGAGAGGGAGGGCAGGAGGGAGAGAGAGATGGAGAGGGAGGGCAGGAGGGAGAGCAGGAGGGAGAGAGATGTATGTAAATGCTGGGTCTGGTGGCTCAGTGGAAGAAGGCATCTGCTGCAGGGACCTGTGTGCAACCTCATGGTCACAAGTTTTCGTTTTGCTTTAGCCCCGCCCCCTCTGACTCCGCCCCCACCAGTGCGGCCCTCGGCCACAAACTATACTGTAAATTTAGCCCCTGAGAGAAAGTTTGTGAGTACCCATGATCTAGAGAGAGTAGACGGTCAGTGGATGAACTAAGTGTAACTTTGAAGAGCATGTAACACTGCACCCGCACGTCCGTTCCAGTGTAGGAAAGGCAAGGAAAAGAAGTTTTAATTTTGTCCAAATACAACCATCAATAGTAGCAGTAGTTTGTATTGCAAGCACAGCATAGATCTGGTTATTACGGTGGCCACTCCCTACCTCTCTTAATAAGTTTAGTAGTACTCAGTCATTCATGTGTGGATGTAACACTGGTCACTCAATAAAAAGCAAAGCACCTAAAGTCATCCCATATATAAGCAAAAACATCCCATGTGAAGTGAAAGATAATCAGATTATTTATCTTCTTCAATTTTCCATTTCTAGTACTCATTTGCACTGTAGGGTGAAAGTTAAATTAATTAAGCAGTAGCCCTTGTAAAAGAGTATTCTCAGTGCCACCCGTAATAGAAAAGTAAGAGCTTCACCACCTGCATGTACTGGACGGGTACAGTAACGCAACGCAAGTCTAGGTCACTCATCATGGCGTGCGTCTCTTTTTCTCTGGTGCAAGTTCACTGCGCTGGCATTATGCCGGCTTGCAGAAGAAAACGCACCAATTTTCCTAAACAAGAGACAAGAAGAAGAATAAGACTGGTGTACTTTCATAGTCGACTCCAATGGAAGTCCATAGTGCTCGTAGAATTTGTTCCTTAAACTCCCACTAATGTTAGAGCAAGGATGAAGAAGTGGGAGGTTAGATAGATACTGACCTCAATAGTTATGTAATGCGCTTGCAAGTTGCTAGTTGTACTGCAACACAAATTTCTGCTGAATGATTGAGTTAATCTTAAAGAGCATTGGTTGCAGACTATGTCTTTCTTTCTTCATATAGATGCTCCTTCCAAACCAACAAGGAGGAAGGAGCTGGCTAGAGCGGCCCGGCAATGGAGGATCGATGCCACTGTTGCGGAATATCGGCGGCTGGTGGCCCTGGAGGACGAAGAAAGTGTGCAGTTGACCACAACAACAACGTCGTCTGCATCGGCCTCGGTGCCCCCACGGGCTGCCACCCAGCACAGTGCTCCACCCAGACTGAGCCGGGCTGCCAAAGCCAAACGCCACCGCCGAGCAGCAAGGACAACAGCTGCCTCTCACAGCCATTGCACCTGCAGGGCAGTGAAGGCACGCCTGCGCCGCAGTACCCTGATGGTGTCCCGCCTTCAGCAGGAGCTCCACCACTTTACAAACGTGTTGGAGGGGCTCCGCATAGAGCACGCCTTGCTCCGCCAGGAGCATGATGCCCTGGCCCAAAAAGTAAACAGCATCCACCCATAGTGTCCCTTGCCCCTTTTTTAGAGACTTTTGGGGGGTGGGAATTGGGAGTTGGGTTTTTGGGGACTTTTGAAGGACAATCGTTGGGGTTAGGGAGGGTCTTGCGGGAGATTATTTTGTTAGGGATATAAATATACTTTTTCAAACTTTATCTGAGCATACCTGTTTTTTACTGCTTGCCTGGTGGGTGGGGGTTTAACAGTGACTTTGTTTTCCTGAAAGTTTAGTTACATTTTCTTCCTTTAAGTGTAAATGCCCAAATGTTTTCAACACTAAGTGCCTCTCACAGAGTAAGTGAAGTGAATTCAAGAGACCTAGGACTTTAGTAGTACTACCGTCAGTCTCTCGTCTCTCCTAATACTCCATTATACTCCCAAACCACCAAACGCTTATCTTACCTGTAATTTGTGTTTGAAAGTAGGGCTAGACCCAGGGCTGGCTCCACGGGAAACAGCGAATAAGGTTGGCAATCCTGGGCGGATAAAATTTCCTCATGGCGGTGGTACTAGTGATGTGACACAGTGGCAGTTGCATGCCTATGAAAAAAAAGAAAATTAAATCTGGTTTGTCCTCCTGAGCAATCCAACGGTACAATAGAGAATATAGCAGGTGACAGAAGTACACTAGAACAGTGCCACATTGTAGCCTAACAAATGGTGAAGTATAACTACTAATTTGGTTGAAGTTCTTTGACATTAGCCATGGGTCTTTGTCAAGCAGAGTAAGAATATATCCTCGGATTTCTTTACCAGCCTGTTGCTATCACCTTATCCTCCCCAGCAAGTGTGTGGATTTATTGCTGTAATTTAGTCACACATCAATCAAAACCACACAGCCCGGGGGAAGAGGGTTAGGGTTTGAAAAATGGATGGGTACAGGGGTTTTTGGGAAAGGTTTTGGGAGACAAGAAAAAATAGCACAGCATGGACAAACAATTGTGAACATAAACAAATCTGTGGGTACAAACCTATCCATCAATCTTTGAAAGTGCATGCACTACTGCATGCATGTCAGTGAAAAGTAAGTAGTACTTTCGACAACTGTGGAAGAAAGAATGCGACAGTACAGGGCGTGTGTGGAATTATTGATAACTATATTCAACATAAGGTCTCTGTTGCCAGATACCTGAGAGCCTTGCTGGTCACTATAAATCCATTCACAACACTCAATGGGGTTGGTCTGGAAGGTATAGTAGATGGAAAAGGAGAAATTGCTCTTTTTCTAGGTGTCCCCTCACTCACCAGGGTTGCCCCTTGGTGACATGCTTCATCATTGGGGCCATCCCAGTCCTCTACGGGCTGGGGAGTGCTGCGACTTGCGAATTACGTAGGAGCACTTACAAATGACTATGTGTGGTGCAGATGTGATTGTGGAGTGGACTAAGTGATGTGTTAAGGGATCAATTTAGAAGCAGAGAGAGATCCAAGAAATGCAGTCACAAGCTTAGAAAAACACAATGGATATTGTATCTGTATGTTGTTGTAGTTGTCCTGTTGAAAGTGGTAAGTAAGTTGCATGCAGAAAAAAATCCTCTCATTAGCGGCACTCCTCCATTGCAGCTGACGCTTCGTCCATCGATGTTGGTCACCAGAAGACACCCTGTAAAAAAAGCACAGCATGGACAAACAATTGAACATAAACAAATCTTTGGGTACAAACCTATCCATCAATCTTTGAAAGTGCATGCACTATTGCATGCATGTCAGTGAAAAGTAAGTAGTACTTTCGACAACTGTGGGAGAAAGAATGCGACAGTACAGGGCGTGTGTGGAATTATTGATAACTATATTCAACATAAGGTCTCTGTTGCCAGATACCTGAGAGCCTTGCTGGTCACTATAAATCCATTCACAACACTCAATGGGGTTGATCTGGAAGGTATAGTAGATAGAAAAGGAGAAATTGCTCATTTTCTAGGTGTCCCCTCACTCACCAGGGTTGCCCCTTGGTGACATGCTTCATCATTGGGGCCATCCCAGTCCTCTACGGGCTGGGGCGTGCTGCGACTTGCGAATTACGTAGGAGCACTTACAAATGACTATGTGTGGTGCAGATGTGATTGTGGAGTGGACTAAGTGATGTGTTAAGGGATCAATTTAGAAGCAGAGAGAGATCCAAGAAATGCAGTCACACTCTTAGAAAAACACAAAGGATGCTGTATCTGTATGTTGTTGTAGTTGTCCTGTTGAATTTGGTAAGTAAGTTGCATGCAGAATAAAATTCCTCTCATTAGCGGCACTCCTCCATTGCAGCTGACGCTTTGTCCATCAATGTTGGTGACCAGAAGACACCCTGTCCACTGCCTGCCTGATGCTGAATTGTGGCTCGCTAATGTGAAGCCTGACTCCATCCTTTTTTCCCCATTGCACAGACTGAAACCCGGCCTGTAATTATTCAACGAAAAACAGGAAGTGATATAATATTACAACACCACTGATAAATAAATATAAGGTATGTAGGCTGTGGAGTGCAAAAAGTCACACTTTGATTTTCCTAGTAGACAGTACAATATTTTTGAAAGTGCGTACTCTGTCTGAGTCACCTTTTGAAGGATAAATAAGTATGGGCAAATTAATGTAGCGGATCTTTCCCCTCAAGCTAGGTGTACTGTAAACTGTGTTTTAGAACAAAATTAGATCTTCCCAGCAGTGCTCCCACCCAGACCCTTCCTAAAGCCAGTCGCAAAAATGTAGAAGACCCCCAATCAAATCTCAAAAAACGAGGCCTAGCAGAAAACTGGTGACAAAACGTACTTTGAAAGTAAAAGTAGGCCCAAGTACCCCCTTACCCAGCGTGGATTGCATTCAAACCACTTGCAAGCAACCAAGCAAAAGTATCCATAGCCAGCATCGCTCCAAGACTCGAAAACCCCCCCACCCAAACACATGCAATAGAAATACTGCTAACCCTAACGAACCCTAAGTTAAGAATAGTGGCAAAGGCTTTCTTTAACTATGCCAAATCCCCCCTTTCCCACCATGGATTTTCTTCAAATGACTTGCAACCAAAATTACACATTCTCACGAGTGCTCTAAGACCCCAGAACTCAGTTGCAAAAATCTAGAACAACCCGAAACACATGCAATCCTGCTGCTAGGGCTAACCCTAACGAACCCTAAGTTACAAAAAGTGCTAAAAGGCTTTTCCGCGAGGATTTTGTCCCAACCACTTCTACCCGGTATTAGTCCTTCCCAGGAATGCCCCAAGACCCGCCAACCCACCCGCCAAAAAGCATAACACCCCCAAACGGTCGGTCGGACCATGGAAACCTTATTGTGGTCCCCAGGGTGAAAAAGGCCCGCACAGGAGGCTGCCGCTTCTCGGTCCACACAGCGCAACAATGGAACGCGCTCCCCTTGAAAGTCTGATCAGAACCTAACCTCCTGCGCTTCAGGAAATCTCTTAAAACCCTCCTTTTCCCTTAAATCGCCCCCTCTCCCGAACTTCCTTCCTTCAGGACCACGAGGTTCAGCGCTGGGATACCCGTTGGGTGACTACGCGCTCTATAAAAACCTAAAATAAATAAAATAAACAGGCCAAAAGCAAAATCTCATACTTGCAATATTTCTCGGCCTTCGGTCCAAACGCGCTGCGTAGCTAGGCCATAGGTCCGGTTTGCCACCACGGATTTCCTGAAAAGCAAATGCAATCAAGATTAGAGTGTCCCAGCAGTGCTCCCAGACCCCGAAACTCACCCACAATCACCAGGAAGCCCCCCAAACAGGCCCCCGAAAACGCCACATTGAGCAAAATGTCAGAAATAGCACAAAAAAAATCGGCGTGGATTTTGTCCAAACCACTTTTATCCGGTATTAGACCTTCCCAGCAATGGCCCCAGAGCCGTCAACCCAGGAGAAAACGAGTAGAAGACCCCCAAACAGCCAAAGAGCAAAAGTACAAAAATGGGGACTTTGTCATTTTTTTCCAAATTTCCCAAATCACTCCGCGCGCGCTCTGCAGCTAGGCCCTAACTCCCCTCTGCCACCATGGATTTGCTTCAAACCTCTTGCAAAGTAAAGTATATATAGCCATCAGTACGCCCAGACCCCGAAACCCACCCACAAACACCAGGAAGCCCCCCAAACAGGCCCCCGAAAACGCTACATCGAGCAAAATGTCAGAAATAGCAAAAAAAAAATTTGCTGTGGATTTTGTCCCAACCACTTCTACCCGGTATTAGACCTTCCCAGGAATGCCCCAAGACCCGCCAACCCACCCGCCAAAAAGCATAACACCCCCAAACAGGCCAAAAGCAAAATCTCATACTTGCAATATTTCTCGGCCTTCGGTCCAAACGCGCTGCGTAGCTAGGCCATAGGTCCGGTTTGCCACCACGGATTTCCTGAAAAGCAAATGCAATCAAGATTAGAGTGTCCCAGCAGTGCTCCCAAACCCCGAAACTCACCCACAAACACCAGGAAGCTCCCCAAACAGGCCCCCGAAAACGCTACATTGAGCAAAATGTCAGAAATAGCAAAAAAAAAAATTTGGCGTGGATTTTGTCCAAACCACTTTTATCCGGTATTAGAGCTTCCCAGCAATGGCCCCAGAGCCGTCAACCCAGGAGAAAACGAGTAGAAGACCCCCAAACAGCCAAAGAGCAAAAGTACAAAAATGGGGACTTTGTCATTTTTTTCCAAATTTCCCAAATCACTCTGCGAGCGCTTGGCAGCTAGGCCCTAACTCCCCTCTGCCACCATGGATTTGCTTCAAACCTCTTGCAAAGTAAAGTATATATAGCCAGCAGTGCGCCCAGACCCCGAAACCCACCCACAAACACCAGGAAGCCCCCCAAACCGGCCTGGATTTTGTCCCACCCACTTCCAACCGGTATTAGACCTTCCCAGGAATGGCCCAAGACCCGCCAACCCACCCGCCAAAAAGCATAACACCCCCAAACAGGCCAAAAGCAACATCTCCTACTTACAATATTTCTCGGCCTTCGGTCCAAACGCGCTGCGTAGCTAGGCCATAAGTCGGGGTTGCCACCACGGATTTCCTGAAAAGCAAATGCAATCAAGATTAGAGTGTCCCAGCAGTGCTGACAGACCCCGAAACTCACCCACAAACAGACGGAACCCCCCCTAAGAGCACCTCAAAGGCAAGCAAGTCAGCAAAAACACTAAAAAATTTGCGCCTCGGATTTGGTCCTAACCACTTTTATCCGGTATTAGAGCTTCCCAACAATGGCCCCAGAGCCGTCAACTCACCTGCAAAGAACAACACCCCCACAAGTGCTGAGTCTTTCTTCATTGGGCGTAAACCAGCCCTCTGCTTTGATGGAAATGGGAGTCTGGAGGAGGAGGATAGAGGAGCATGTTCTTCTGAACTTGTGAACCTGAGGAATGCAGACTGCGGCACCTTCAAATCAATTAGCAAACAAGTGAAGACAGTTCTGCTGATGGGCTTGTTTTTGTGATTATCTGATTAAAGTTTGAATTATATTAACTGTGCACAACAAAGAAAGACAGACACACAGGAATAAAAGTGAATAAGGACGAAAAAGAAAGTTATTGATTTGTTGTCTCATTTTCAGGGCTCGGTATCACGGTCCAGGAATAAGAATAAGGCTTCGTCATCATACTCTGCGAATTCAGGCAGGGTGAGCTCAGTGTCACCTGACAGAGTAGAAATTCCCTCATCTATGTTGCTGGCCACCTCGTCTTCATCCGGCGCGCTTTCTCGTACTCTGAAATCTGGTGGTATGAGGTGCTGATTCATCTTGATCATTGTTAACCTCTCCACATTTTTGGGCGAGAGGCAGCTCCGTTTGGAAGTTACAATGCCACCAGCAGCACTGAAAACACATTCAGAAGACACGCTTGCAAGTGGGCAAGACAAGTAGTTTAAAGCCAGGTTGGTGAGCCGTGGCCACAATTCTTTTTTCCCATGCCAATACGCCAATGGGTCAGCATTAACATAGACCTCTGTTGAGTCATTCAGATAGTCCTTCACCATCGACTCAAGGTCCTCATCCAAGGTTCCTCCACTTTGCTTAGCTGTTGCTGTGCCTGTGACCTTTTGAGAACCAAACCCAAGCCGAGCTAGCCAATCCTCTTCAGCCTCCAATGTTTCTGTTGTGTCTGGTGCAGATGATCCGGTTTCCGGTGTCTTTAACGGCTGAGAGGTCACTTGTGCCACAGCCACAGGTGCAGAAGTGGATTGTTTTGACTGGGGATGGCCTGCTGATGCTGATGTACTGCCTTTTCCTTCAATTTTCTGCCGTTCTCTTTCAAACCTCTTGGCTGACAAGGCTAGCCAACGTTTATACTTTGGAACATGTTCATCATCAAAAGGAAAGAATGCATGGCCTGCCAGCGCCTTTTTGTAGCGTGGATCCAGAATAGTAGCACAAATGTCAAGTCAAGTCAGTCAAGTCAAAGAATTTATATAGCGCACTACATACCCGGAGGGTCTCAAGGCGCTTAGGGAGGGGAGGAGGATTACTTGTCAAATATCCACGTTTTAAGTTGCTTTCTGAATGCTAGGTGGTTCTGGGTAAGGCGAAGGTAAGTGCGGAGTGAGTTCCATGTTTTAGCAGCCAGGTATGAGAAGGATCTGCCTCCCATTGTGGTCTTGTTGATGCGAGGTACAGTGGCGAGGGCTTGGCTGGAAGAACGTAGTTGGCGGGAGGGGGTGTAGAAGGACAGTCGTGAGTTGAGGCATTCTGGTCCGATGTCGTAGAGTGATTTGTGTGCGTGGGTTAGCAGTCGGAAAGTGATCCTCTTATTGACGGGTAGCCAGTGGAGGTCTTTCAGGTGACCAGAGATGTGTTCGTTGCGCGGGATGTCTAATATGATCCTGGCTGAGGCGTTTTGGATTCGTTGGAGTTTCTTCTGGAGTTTAGCGGTAGTACCTGCGTAGAGGGTGTTTCCGTAGTCCAGTCGGCTCGTGACCAGAGCATGGGTGACTGTTTTTCTGGTTTCGGTGGGGATCCAGCTAAATGTTTTTTTGAGCATGCGAAGAATGTTGAAGCAGGATGAGGATACGGCGTTGACTTGTCTGTACATTGAGAGTGAAGAATCCAGGATAACGCCTAGGTTCCGTGCGTGGTCTGCCGGGATGGGTGCTTTTCCAAGAGCTTCCGGCCACCAGGAGTCGTCCCAAGCAGAGGGGGAAGTACCTAAGATGAGGACTTCTGTTTTATCTGAGTTCAGTTTCAGACGGCTGAGTTTCATCCATTCGGCAACTTCTTTCATTCCTTCGTGTAGGTTAGTTTTGGCGGTGCTGGGGTCATTGGTGAGAGAAAGGATCAGTTGAGTGTCATCCGCGTAGGAGATGATGTTGAGGTTGTGTTGGCGGGCGATGGTCGCGAGGGGACTCATGTATACGTTGAAGAGGGTGGGACTGAGTGAGGATCCTTGTGGTACGCCACAGATTACTTCAGTGGCCTCGGACTTGAATGGTGGAAGGCGGACTCTCTGGGTTCTACCGGTGAGGAACGAGGTGATCCATTCAAGTGCTTTTCCTTGTATTCCGATATTTCTGAGGCGTTGTAAAAGGGTGCTGTGGCAGACTGTGTTGAAGGCTGCAGAGAGGTCGAGGAGGATGAGGGCGACTGTGTCTCCATTGTCCAGTAGAGTTCGAATGTCGTCTGTTGCTGCGATGAGGGCGGTCTCAGTGCTGTGTTTTGCTCGGAAGCCGGACTGTGAGGAGTCGAGGGATTTGTTGGCTTCGAGAAAAGCGGCGAGCTGGTTGTTGACAGCTTTCTCGATTACTTTGGCCGGGAATGGAAAGAGCGAAATGGGGCGGTAATTTTTTAGTTCGGTGGGGTCCGCTGTGGGTTTTACCAGAAGGGCGGTGAGTTCAGCGTGTTTCCATTTTTCCGGGAAGGTGGCGGAGTTGAAGGAGCAGTTGATGACGTCTCGGAGGTGTGGTGCTATGACGGAGTCTGCTTTGTTGAAGATGTGGTGAGGACATGGGTCTGTGGGGGATCCTGAGTGGATGGAGTTCATCAGGCGGATGGTGTCCTCAGTGGAGATTGGGTTCCAGTCGTTAAGGGTGTTCAAGGGGGGAGAATGTTCGGCATATGGTTCGGTGGGTTGGTCTCCGGGTTGGTTGTCGAAGCTGTTGTGGATGTCTGCAATTTTGTTGTGGAAGAATGAGGCTAGGGAGTCGCAGAGGGTTTGAGAGGGGGTGATGTCGTTGGAGTTGGCCGAGGGATTGGTAAACTCCTTGACGATGTTGAAAAGTTCCTTGCTGTTGTGGGCATTGTTGTCAAGTCGATCCTAGAATGCTGTTTTCTTGGCCTTTCGGATTAATTGGTGGTGTGTGCGGGTGGCGTTTTTGAAGGCGTCCTTGGTGCTAGTGGTTGGGTCTTTTTTCCAGGCCTTTTCGAGGGAGCGGCAGAGTTTCTTGGATTTCTTAAGATCATCGTTGAACCATGAGGCCTTCTTGCTGCCAAGTTTGATTTGTCGTTTTTTCAGTGGTGCTAAGGTGTCGGCGGTGTTGGATAACCAAAGGGTGAAGTTGGCGGCGGCTTGGTTTGGGTTAGAAGAGTGGGCTGGGGTGTTTAGAAGGAGCGATGAGGAGATCTGGTCGATGGTGATTTTGTTCCAGTTTCTTTGCAGAGTTGGTTGGAGGTGGTTGGTGGGTTTTGGCTTGTTGTAGGTGAAGTGAACGAAACTGTGGTCAGTCCAGAGGAGATCCGTAGTGTAGTTGAAGGAGACATGTTTGCTGGAGGTGAAGATGGGGTCGAGTGTGTGGCCTGCGATGTGGGTGGGGGAAGTGACCAGTTGTTTAAGTCCGAGGTTGGCGAGGTTGTCCAAGAGGGTGGTGGTGTTGCGGTCGTTGATCTTTTCAAGGTGAAAGTTGAGGTCTCCCAGAAGGATGTAGTCTTTGGAGGGGAGCGCGTGTGGAGTGATGAAGTCCGTGATTTCTTCACTGAATTTTGCGCGGGGTCCTGGTGGTCTGTAGAGGAGGGTGCCTCTGAGTGTGGTCTTGGGGTTGATGTGGATCTGGAAGTGAAGGTGTTCGGAGTTGGCGAGGTTGGTGTCAGAGCTGGTTAAGATGCGGATTGATTTTTTATGGACGATAGCGAATCCTCCTCCTGTGTGGCCGGTACGGTCTTTGCGTGTGATCTTATAATCTTCAGGGATGGCAATGGTGATGTCTGGGGCGGAGGAAGCGTTCATCCATGTTTCTGTTAGGAAGGCGACGTCCGGAGAGATGGTGTCTAGTAGATTCCATAGGTCAATGGCGTGCCTGTGGATCGATCGGGTGTTGAGAAGGATGCATTGTAGGTGATTGGGGTCGGGAATTTGTGGTGTGGTCGTAGCGGAGATGTTGTCGGTGCCGCTGAATTTGCAGGAGTAGCAAGAGAAAGGTCCATGGGTGTGTCCGGGAGCGGCTTGGATGCAGTTGGGGGCGCGACCGGGGTTAAGGGCTAGGAGGGTGGTGGCATCGTAAGTGATGCGGGAGGGGTGGGGGGTGCAAGGGTTAGGGGGTCTGGCGCTGGGCGCGGTCCAGGCGCAGACGGGCGTAGACGGGCTTACCTTTGGCGCACCTTCGGCGCGGATTGGGCGCGGTCGCTGCGCGTGAACGCTGCACGCGGGAACTGCTGTCATATAAGGAGGGTGGGGGGGAGGGGCGAGGGCGGCTCAGCTGGGAGGCGGGGCGGGCTAAGTAGGAGGACAACAACAACAAAATGGAGGGTGCTTGGGGGAATACACTAAAAGAGCAGGAAAGTCGCGCTGGCAATCTTAATAATGAAATATGCAAAGCGGCATACAAAGCGCACAGCAGGCAATTAATTTCACACAGTTTCCAGCAAGAAGCGTTACACAACGATACCGGAGCCAAAGGGAGCGACCACTCAGCTGGGAAGCGTCGAGTGAGTCACAGCGCTTCCAGGTAACGGAGCGCTGTTGTAGTCTGTGGGAGGGCGGCTCAGCTGGGAGGCGGGGCGGGCTAAGTAGGAGGACAACAACAACAAAATGGAGGGCGCTTGGGGGAATACACTAAAAGAGCAGGAAAGTCGCGCTGGCAATCTTAATAATGAAATATGCAAAGCGGCATACAAAGCGCACAGCAGGCAATTAATTTCACACAGTTTCCAGCAAGAAGCGTTACACAACGATACCGGAGCCAAAGGGAGCGACCACTCAGCTGGGAAGCGTCGAGTGAGTCACAGCGCTTCCAGGTAACGGAGCGCTGTTGTAGTCTGTGGGAGGGCGGCTCAGCTGGGAGGCGGGGCGGGCTAAGTAGGAGGACAACAACAACAAAATGGAGGGCGCTTGGGGGAATACACTAAAAGAGCAGGAAAGTCGCGCTGGCAATCTTAATAATGAAATATGCAAAGCGGCATACAAAGCGCACAGCAGGCAATTAATTTCACACAGTTTCCAGCAAGAAGCGTTACACAACGATACCGGAGCCAAAGGGAGCGACCACTCAGCTGGGAAGCGTCGAGTGAGTCACAGCGCTTCCAGGTAACGGAGCGCTGTTGTAGTCTGTGGGAGGGCGGCTCAGCTGGGAGGCGGGGCGGGCTAAGTAGGAGGACAACAACAACAAAATGGAGGGCGCTTGGGGGAATACACTAAAAGAGCAGGAAAGTCGCGCTGGCAATCTTAATAATGAAATATGCAAAGCGGCATACAAAGCGCACAGCAGGCAATTAATTTCACACAGTTTCCAGCAAGAAGCGTTACACAACGATACCGGAGCCAAAGGGAGCGACCACTCAGCTGGGAAGCGTCGAGTGAGTGTAATGCTAGTACACTGTAGTGTAAGTGTAATGTAATGCTGTTCTGAGTGGATCATTTTAAGACGTTCATCACCTTGTAGGAGCTCTAATAATTTCTCAGCCAGAACAAAAGAGTCTTGGTTTTTTACATCTTTTTCAAACACAGAACACACCTCCTTCAGTTGGTGCTCCAGCATGTACAACAATGGGATAGCTTTTCCCAAATTACAGTCCTCCTTGCTGACTGCACGCGTGAAGAACTCAAAAGGACTAAGCATGCGTGTCAGGCTTTGAACTATGTTCCATTGCGCCGCACCCATCCTCAGGTCCTCCTGAGCTGTACCCTCTGTTAAGAAATATTGATCGAGTACCGTATACTGCTCATACAGACGCTCAAGCATGTAGAAGGTTGAGTTCCAACGTGTTACCACCTCCTGGATGAGTGCTTTCACTGGCATTTGACGTTGATATAGCAGGCTCCTCAGCTGCTTCCGGGCCTTAAAAGAATGGCTGAAATGGTTGCACATTTTTCGGCCGGTGTCCAATACTCTGTACGCTGCACTGTCTTTATTACCCAAGAATTTTTGGACAACCAGGTTTATACAGTGCGCCAAACACGGCACTCTGAAATGCTCACCAAGCCTCATGGCCTTAACTATATTGGTGCCATTGTCCGTGGAAACTTAACCAACCTGGCGTTTTTTTGGGGACAGCCACTTAAGGACCTTTGTGTTAAAGACATCCAAAATGTTTTCTGCTGTGTGATGTTTCTCCAAACCAAACATGGCTAGTGTTGCATGTTTCCGAGCAGCTTTAAAAACAATGTCCAGGTCAACACCTGTGTTTAGCTTTGCTTTAGCCCCTGAAAAAGAGGCCCAGTGTGCAGTGATGCACATGTAATCAGCGCCTGCGCCACTGGTCCACATGTCTGTTGTCAGATGTATAGTGTGAACAGCACTCTTCTGCAAAGCTGCCCCAATCACCTCCAGAACATCTTCATGTAGTGCTGGAACCGCAACTCGGGCAAAATAGAACCGGCTGGGAACCTTCCATTTAGGGCAGAGCGCTGCCACTAATTCCAGAAAACCAACCCCTTCTACAAAAGAAAAAGGGAGAAGGTCCAGAGCTAGCATTTTAGCCAGCTTAGTGTTATACAGACGCGTCAGTGGGTGGTTGCGTTCATATTGCGCTTCTGTAAACAACATCTTTTTAATGTTGCCCTGGAGCAAGGATTTACGGGATGATGATGATATCTTCGACCCTGTTACGCTCGCTGATGAACTTTTTCGCGTTGATGTCTCACTCTCTCCCACACTCTTAGAGTGGCTCACATGGGGTGTGCTGCTGACAGGGGTACTGGGTGTAAGTGAAGTGTTTGAATCGTCTACTTCCTCCTCGTCATCATCAGATGAAAAATCAACGTTTTCATTACGTGCAATTCGGGATTCCTTGACCGCCTCTAGGTGCGCAAACCATTGGACAGTGTGCGTTCTCCTAAGATGACCTCTCTGGCCTCCGGTACCATAGTTGGTACCAAACTTACCACGACTAACTCGAAGCTTACAAATGCTACAAATGGCTACGTTTTCCTTTTTGGGGCAAACACTAAAGAAGTCCCAAACTGGAGACTTGAAATGTCTTTGGGGGCCGGAGGAGGCGGCGATACTGGTGGTGGTGGTCCTGCTGCTAATGCCAGATGAAGTGGAGGATGTGGATTGCCGAACTTCAGTACGTTTTGCACTTTCACCACCACTAATTGAGGTCGAGGTGGATGGAGGTCCCACTCCCTTCTTGCGAGGAAGAAATATGGAAGCGGTAGGTGTTGGTGTACTAGTTAACTCCAAATCCAATGATTGTTGTGTTTCCATTGACTCCTCGTCAACATCATCATCACGCTCAGCAGCTTCTCGGGATAGGGTCAAAATGTCTCTTTGCTGCATGCCCGCTGGGGCTGCAGTCACCATTATGATGACTGGATCGTCGTCGTGAACGGCTTCATCAGCAGCAGTATGCGTCACTTCTTGTTGAGCCTCATCACACTCCATAGGTATGAGTTTTTCGACGACCTTCCTTTTACGCTTAGGTATCTTTGTCAGATCATGGTGTGCCTCACTCTCAGACAGCCTTGGTGGTTCCCCATCTTCATCCCGATCATCAGAAGGAGGTGTGCTTGAAGAAGATGTAGACCTCACCCGTGATCTCTTCCTTGCTAGGGGTGTGGAAGACAATGAATGATCATCAGGAGGAGTGGCTTCCTCAAATGATACCTCGCCTTGATTGTCGATTTCCTGATGTGCCCCTACGTCGGGAGGAACAACTATTGTGGGCACTTGTGACCCTCCATGCACCTCTGCTTGCGCTGCCTCTCCTTCCACATGTACTTGGGCTTGTACTTGCACATGGTGTTGTTGTTGCGGCTGTGGTTGTTCAACACTTGTCAGATGACTTACAACAAGCTGTGTTGATTCAGGGACATTGCTGCTACTTTCTTGCGATGAGCCAACATCACTGGTCGATGGTGATTGGAGAAGTACACTGACTGCCTCTGAAGCACTCAAGGGCTTTGACTTAAGTTGGCGTGGTGGTGGAGGCACTGAACCCAATGGAGCGGGGGTGCTGCTCCCAGCTTGGTCCCCAGCAGATCCTGCTGCTGCAGGCGTACTTTTTTTTTTGCTCCCAAAAAACGTGGCGGTTGGCACACCAGCCTCCTAGGTAACTTGCTTCTTCTGTTCCTTACTAGCAACTTTCTTGCTAGAGGAGCTATGGAGACCTTTTTTGGGGGCCATCTTCTTCAGAGCAGGTCAGACAGCAGGCCGCAGTTGCACGAATTGTAGAGTTGTCTGAGGCCAGACGTGACGTCGCGTGACGTTATGCTGCACACACACACCGCTGCAGGACTTCTTCCTGGCACTGGTGGTTCTCTTGAGTCTTGTGCACCTAAAACAATGGAAGACAGAGGAACATCAGTTCAGTTATACACCCCAAAAAAATCGGAAAAAAAACCAGAAAAATCAGCACAATCCCATTCCATCCATGCCCTCCATGATGTTTAAGTTCAAGACACCCCACAGAAAGACTAGGCCCATGCAAGACTCAATACCCCTGGTGAAAAGGCCACAAGTACAGCCCCAAAAAACGAAAATCACTGAAAAATCAGCACAATCCCATTCCATCCATGCCCTCCATGATGTTTAAATTCAAGACACCCCACAGAAAGACTAGGCCCATGCAAGACTCACTACCCCTGGGCATAAAGGTTGAAAAGTAGGCAAAATGGTTGCAGGCCTAACAACAATGCCTGCATTCAAAATGGCCACTTGCCTCCAAGCACATGGCCAGGGCCTGTAGCAGCACTCAAAATGGCCCCCAGCCACATGGCCTGTCCCTCCCCATGAACACCCCCAAAAATCAAAAAACACTGAAAAATCAGCACAATCCCATTCCATCCATGCCCTCCATGATGTTTAAGTTCAAGACACCCCACATAAAGACTAGGCCCATGCTAGACTCAATACCCCTGGTGAAAAGGCCACAAGTACAGCCCCAAAAACGAAAATCACTGAAAAATCAGCACAATCCCATTCCATCCATGCCCTCCATGATGTTTAAATTCAAGACGACCCACAGAAAGACTAGGCCCATGCAAGACTCAATACCCCTGGGCATAAAGGTTGAAAAGTAGGCAAAATGGTTGCAGGCCTAACAACAATGCCTGCATTCAAAATGGCCACTTGCCTCCCTGCACATGGCCAGGGCCTGTAGCAGCACTCAAAATGGCCCCCAGCCACATGGCCTGTCCCTCCCCATGAACACCCCCAAAAATCGAAAAACACTGAAAAATCAGCACAATCCCATTCCATCCATGCCCTCCATGATGTTTAAGTTCAAGACACCCCAAAAAAAGACTAGGCCCATGCTAGACTCAATACCCCTGGTGAAAAGGCCTCAAGTACAGCCCCCAAAAACGAACATCACCGAAAAATCAGCACAATCCCATTCCATCCATGCCCTCCATGATGTTTAAATTCAAGACACCCCACAGAAAGACTAGGCCCATGCAAGACTCACTACCCCTGGGCATAAAGGTTGAAAAGTAGGCAAAATGGTTGCAGGCCTAACAACAATGCCTGCATTCAAAATGGCCACTTGCCTCCCAGCACATGGCCAGGGCCTGTAGCAGCACTCAAAATGGCCCCCAGCCACATGGCCTGCCCCTCCCCATGAACACCCCCAAAAATCGAAAAACACTAAAAAATCAGCACAATCCCATTCCATCCATGCCATCCATGATGTTTAAGTTCAAGACACCCCACACAAAAGACTAGGCCCATGCTAGACTCAATACCCCTGGTGAAAAGGCCACAAGTACAGCCCCCAAAAACGAAAATCACTGAAAAATCAGCACAATCCCATTCCATCCATGCCCTCCATGATGTTTAAATTCAAGACAACCCACAGAAAGACTAGGCCCATGCAAGACTCACTACCCCTGGGCATAAAGGTTGAAAAGTAGGCAACATGGTTGCAGGCCTAACAACAATGCCTGCATTCAAAATAGCCACTTGCCTCCCAGCACATGGCCAGGGCCTGTAGCAGCACTCAAAATGGCCCCCAGCCACATGGCCTGTCCCTCCCCATGAACACCCCCAAAAATCGAAAAACACTGAAAAATCAGCACAATCCCATTCCATCCATGCCATCCATGATGTTTAAGTTCAAGACACCCCACAAAAAGACTAGGCCCATGCTAGACTCAATACCCCTGGTGAAAAGGCCACAAGTACAGCCCCAAAAAACGAAAATCACTGAAAAATCAGCACAATCCCATTCCATCCATGCCCTCCATGATGTTTAAGTTCAAGACACCCCACAGAAAGACTAGGCCCATGCTAGACTCAAATACCCCTGGTGAAAAGGCCACAAGTACAGCCCCAAAAAACGAAAATCACTGAAAAATCAGCACAATCCCAATCCATCCATGCCCTCATGATGTTTAAGTTCAAGACACCCCACAGAAAGACTCAGTCCACCCACCACTGAGTACCCCTGGGCAAAAGGCCCCAAAACAGCCCAAAAATCGAAAATTCCAAAATTGTAGTTGCAGCAACTGTAATGCCCCAAACAAACTTACTTGTAAAATTTCTAATCCAAAAGTGATCCAAAGAAAGTCAAAAAGGCCTCAAATCCAAATATCCAGCAGCATCCACAAAAAGTAATCCTTCCAGCTCCAGATCCAAATGAAAAGTGACCAGGAGATGGACAAAGCACTGGGAGGAGCCTTCTGGACAGGAACCGGAAGTTGAAGACTGTGGGGCACTTCCTTCCTCCCACCCCCCTCCCCCCTCCCCAAAATGGACTCCTCGCAAAAAAAGTGCAGGCAAATGTCAACCTAAGGAGTTATTCAGATAAAAATCATCATTTCAAGAAGGTTTATACTGCTTGCTGGTGGATTTCTTGTGCAGAATTGCAAATTTAATATTTTCGCGTGTGCGAGATTATTGCTGCTCGCCGCATCTCAAAGCTCGCAATTGCGAAGTACCGCGAGACGTGATCTCGGCGTACTCGCGTTGACAAACGCTCGCTGCAAAAGTTGGCAAGCCGCGATTACGTAATCGCGCTTGCCAAATTCCCGCGGGATCCCGCAGCAAGATCCAAAATGGCGCAGCACTCGCAAAATATCGAGAAAAACAACTCGGCAAACGATGATAAACGCCGCGCGCCGCAAAATTGTATCACCAAGAAAAAAAAAATCCGCTGCGTGCGAATTTGCGGATTTTGCGGGAAATTCGCAAATCTCGCGGATTGCGAATTTACCGAAAATCCGCAAAATCCGCGAGCGTAACGGATTTTCCGCCCATACTTAATCTGCTTTCAGCAGCTATATTTTGGCAGAAAATCCACGAATGATCTAGTGTTGTTTTGTATTTTTTACGCAAAATGTTATTCCGAAATGCGGAACAGTGTGAGTTCAGTCCTGCAAATGTCTTTCTTCATGTATTTAGATGTCTGTAGTCTAAAACTAGATGGTATGGATGAGCGGGTTTCATTACAGAGATGCAACTTTTTATTACACCTTGGTATTCAAGTTCTCCCTGACCTGTTTTTTCACTTCTTGTTTAATAGGGTACTGTCTCTGTGGAGATGGAGTACTTTTTACTGGGATTACTTGGTGAGGTGACTCAGTATCCGACCCTACATGGTTCCAATAAAATGCTGGGGCAAGTTCTACTGCCCACTCCTGCGTGTATGAATGTTTTAAGTATAGTGGAACGAGGTCGTAAAAAAAGTAAAATTACTGTTTCTCCCTTTGGGCACTCCATAGTAATTTCAGGCGGTCAATATTTTTCAGCCAAAAGAATGTCATAGCCATTAGTCAGGTTCGCCCTAAAGAGATCATTAATTTTTCTGGGTTTGTCCCCCTCCATTTGGAGTGTTATTTCATAAAACAGATGTGGGACACTTACCCTGGTATTAGGTGTTTCCACCATGATGTGTTCATCCAACAACGCTGTCACCAGAAATTGCCTCAGGTTCTGGCGAACTATTGATACTTCTGCTGTGCTGTCTAGCATCGTCAGAGCCCATTCCCCGTTCAGTAGTTGAGTCCTCAAACTTCTGGGCATGTATAACTTTAAGACCTGCTACCTTCTTCTTTTTAAATTGAGGTTTCGATTTTGGTTTATCTTCTTTTTTGATATTAAAGTCTGTAGTACAATATGTATCTTTGGACTTTGTCCATTCTTCTTCTCTGTGTTTGACCATAGTTATTTCTCTGAGATTCTTTATGGGCCCTGAAAGGAACGAGAGGAACGTGTATCAGCATCCTAATACCTGTCAGGTTGTTAATGTTGTCACGATTCCTAAGGTTGTACCTCCTTTTGGAGGGCTCCTGTTGGGGAGACCCACCCCGGGATTGTGACTTATTTTCTCTATTCTTTTGTTTTTGATTATCCCATTTCTTTTTAGAAGGATTAGGTGCTTGCTTGGTGTTGTCCTTTTCAGGACCACCCATAAGTTGAGGTTTTGTTGCTCTAGCTCCCAAATTATCTCTATCTAATTCGTCATATGTGTCTTAGATAATTTTAGGTAATTCATGCTCCTGTTGTAATGGATTAAATTCCCTCAGGCATTGGCATATTTCAACTGCTGCTGCCTCCCCTTTGATGTTTGTTAATATAATAGTTGAAACCTGGGCAAAATGTCCTAACAATTGTATCCCTATGTTCAGAGCACGTCTCCATACTCATTCTGAATTTGTCTTAATACATCTGGTATCACTGCTATTGAAGGGATACCATGAGTTCTGGTATATATGTCAGTGAAAACTGAACCCCAAGAGGTACAATACTCTATCTGGGGAGCTATCCCCATTGGCAAGCAGATTGTTAGCAATCTTTATTTTTCTTGAAGGCTTGTGTGTGGAAACACTGTCTCTAACTGTGTTATTTCTGAGTTTTCCAGAATGGTATTTTCTCATGTCTAGTGGGATTTTTACCCATAACTGTGTGTAGCATATTTGGAATTACTTTAGTTGCAGACCCTTGAATTTGCCCTGCAGGTGTAGCCCTTGTTGGTTGAAGTGTGAGTGTTCTCATCACAAACTGTGTCAGGTTTCTGTAAAGTCTTATTATTTCTTTGTGTAGTGGATGTAAGTCTGCTACTGGCATTATGTCAATGTCTGCATGCGGTATGTAAGCTGCTAGGACTGGCCAAGTCGCTCCATCTCTACTGAGCAGACAGTGGCTTACTTTTCTTTTGTATGTGGGAGGGCACCTTTAAACCAGTTTATGTGCTCCTGGTAGATGAGCGCAAATTCAATGTCCTCGTATGGACAATATTCCTCTGGTGTTTCATCTTCAGTGTAAAAATAAAATGTGTTTTTAATGCATCTGCTTGTGGGATTTTAAGCCATAAATAGAATAACTCAGTTCAAAATGATTTGTGTGCCTCAATCACAAAGGTTACTGCCCCACCCCATGTCTGCTAGATTTAAACTAAGGGCAGTTCTAACATTTTCTGAAATGTTTATTTGACCTTCGTATTCTCCTTCATCCAATGCATTTGCATGTGGTGCTGCTGCAGCGATGTCTTCGTCAGCCATTGTTGAAAGAGTTTCAAGGAAACTGAAATAAGGTTTTATGCACAAAGGAACAAATTGTCCATCAAACTTGAATAAACCTACAGCTAGAATGCTTACTCAGCTGCGGCTGATTTTTCCCTTCCCACTCCAGATGTCTCTTACAGAGATGACCAGGGCAAACACTTGTGATATAATTTTCATCAATACCACCAGGTCTCACTGCTGCTCCCATTTTGGAAGCTTGATTTTGGAAAACAAAAAGGTTTGGTGAGCAGCCACCTGAAGCATGACAGCATTTCACCAATCTTTAAGTGCTTTCAAAGGAGCAATCATAATGGCAGCGCCTCTGAGAACAGAGTGATCTACACATGGCCAGTAGAGATCTCTAAATATGGGTGGCAGAGGAAATACCACCTTCACCCTAATGGCCAGACAGCTACCCCCTATACTTTAAATCAGGTAACAAGTTTCTTTCCATAGATGAAGGAAGATAGTCATGTGCCATCCAACCACCTGAGACAGAAAGGCTAACAATATGGGAGCATCACAAAAAACATACATGAACAAATGATAAGAACAGAGAACCCCATGATTAACTACACACATTCTGGTGCTAAGAACGTTAATGCACCACAGCTATATATAGCCTGTTTCATAAATGGAAGAAGTTGGGCTACTGATTGTAAGTGGTATAATCCCTTTTCAAGCAACAACCACAATCCTTGTCAGATTGAACCACAAAGGTCACTAAAGTAACCTATGCTTATCACTCTTGTAGCTTGGGTAAAAGCAGTTAGGCTTAACTTAGAGGTTCTGGGTTCAGTTTTTATTCAACTCACAAACAATTCTAAAGCAAAAAACACAATGCAAGTAAAATCCCACAAAAATTTAGAAAAATAAATTATAATGTAATAAATAATATGACACCAAAAAAAATTACATCCATTCATTAGAACCAGAATTATGACTTTTAAAACTTTGTTGTGAAAAATAGCACGTAAGAGATGAAGGTGCCAACCGCGGGCATCTCGTTGTGAGAAACAGGGCAAAGTCAAACGTTATTGCAAACCGTAATGGAGCACGGTTCAGCTACACATGGTGGATTGGGCCCGCTATTGGCTTACCTTCAGACTTATAAGAAATTTCAAAGAAGAGTTCCTGAGAAAGTGAAGTTCAGCGGGGCAATGCAACCAGTGGCACCCAGGAGGAAGGGAGCAAAAAGATCAATTGATGGACAGAATGCAGAACAATGTCATACATTCACCCCAGTGGAGCGATATGGGCCTAAAACCATCATTGTTTTGCTCTCCATGCCATTCCAGTTTGAACCCAGCCATATGCAAATCAGTCTTGACCCTGTGCCCAATGGGAACAGCCCAGCCCAAAGTGCCAGGCCAGGTCCTCCCTGGACTGGAAACAATCATCCTAGGACTGGTTTTGGGGTTTCAACCCTCATCAGCCAGGATAGCTTGACTCCAGTGGCATTAAGAGCACGGGACCCACATCTGGTCATACCCGTCCCACTCGGAGTGACAAATGCAAAAAGAACAATTGAGGGACAGGGAGGTGGGGGTCATTGTTGGGGTGCTACTGGATGAAGTCACGGCGAAGAATTCTGTGTTCAAACGTTCTCACTTTTTTGGAAGTCAAATATCTCCACCTGGACAAGGCTGCATGCTGATGCAAATTGTGACTTCCTGAGTCCAGATACCATTGCTCAGAGGCCCAGCTGAAAAGGATTTACTGCTACGGAGAAAAAAGTTGTAGGGGTTACATCAATGTCAGCCCAACCAGCAGTGCACCTTGGTGGATCAGCGAGCACATAGGTCCCATCTCCTGTCAGTTCTCAGGCCTGTTTTTGGTGAAAATGTTTTGAAGTCCCAGGTTTCAGGTTTCAGCTTTAGGCAGGCAAGCACATTTAGCTCCACTCCCAAAGGTCCAGGGCTGGGTGGACACCACTTGGGTGGTCAGGACAGACTTCGTGCAGGGTTCAAGGTCTTGCGAGATTGTTGTGTCTGTAGCTAATCAACCAGCCATTGGAGTCACTCTGGTAATGCTGGGACCAAGGCAGTCCTCGAGCAGCAGGGTGATCGTTCGAGGGTACAAGGCAAGCTTCAAGCAGCAGGGCATTCCTCTGAAATTAGCAGGGCAGTCCTCTGAGGTACAAAGTAGGCCTCAATCAGCAGAACAGACCTCTGTAGTACAAGGTAGTCCATCTGGGGCACTCAGCACATCCAGGAGTGTACTCTGATTCCAGCCAAAGGTGCAGAACCTAGGAAGTGCCTCCGGGTCCAGTTGAAGGTTCAGGCAGGTCCTCTTGGAGCAGGTCAGCTGGGCAGTTGAAGTGAGGCCTCTGGAGCCTATTATATCCCTGTAACTCAGACAGAAGGCCAGACAACTGACCCTTGGAGCAACTCAGGTAGCCTTGGATGAACAGAGCATGTCCTGTCATCTTTCACAGAGAGCAGGCCAGGCCTCAAGCAGCACTACAGTCCACTGGGGAACAAGTAAGCATGGGCGGAAAATCCGTTTCGCTCGCGGATTTTGCAGATTTTCGGTAAATTCGCAATCCGCGAGATTTGCGAATCTCCCGCAAAATCCGCAAATCCGCGAGCAGCGGATTTTGCTCGCACTGTTCGCACTGTTCGCGTGAGTTCGCGCCCCGCGAATAAGTGCAAAATTGCAGAAATACGATCTTAGCAAAACTGAAACTACTTACCAGGTTCAAAAGTTAAGGCTCATCATTAGTAGCCATTTCCTGTAGTGCTTCCTGAGGGGCCCCTCCAGAGTTCAGTTGCCAGTTGCAACTATTATGTGACCCTTCTCTGAACCTCAGAATAGTTACACATATGCCACAAAGGTCCTGAATTACAGCTAAGGGAGACAAGCAGGAGCCAGGCTGGAAGTTCAAATCCATTAATCAGCCCCTAATTCATTATTGTCAGTTGGGGCAGGGCAGGTGTTGTAACTAATTTTGCAACAATGAAAGCACTTAGCAAGTGCAAAAGATCACTAATCAGGAAGCACTAAGGAAGCAGGTGCCAGCTAAAAAAATATTCTGTGACACATTAATCAGCCCCAAATCAATTCAGGTCACTTGAGGCAGGGAAGGTGTGCTTGCGTTGCCATAATAATGTACACTGACTGGACAACCAGAGGGTGCTGTGATGAAACAGAGGGTGGCATTGGTGGGCCAGAGGGTGGCATGAGTAGTCAGAGAGTGGCAGTGGTGACAGAGAGTGGCAGTGATGAAGAAGAGTGTCCCAAACAGGCTGGACACGTAGAAACAACAAGTTCGCGAAACTTGCGACCCGACAGGTAAGTTTGCAATTTGCTACATTGTACAAAACCCTCGCGAACTGGCAGAAACCCGCGCAAACACAAAAAAAAAATCCGCAAATTCACGAGAATTCGCGGATTTTGCGGATTGCGAGTTCGCAAATCCGCAAAATTCGCGAACGCGAGATTCGCAAAATTCGCCCATGCTTAGGAACAAGGTAGGCCTCAAGCATTAGGGCAGTATTCTAATAGAACCAGGGCAGTCTTCTGGGGAACAAGGCAGGTGTTTAAGCAGCAGGACAGTCCTCTGGTTAACAAGGCAGCCCTTTTCTACAGTGTCCACAGGTCAGGAGTGTACTGATGAGTGGGTAAGGAAGTCCAATACTTATACCTGGTACCAGCATTTGATGGATATTCTTCTAGGCTAGCTCATATTTGATTTCAGAAAGTAATTCCCTCCTTCCCCTGCTAAGGCTCTAAGAAGTGTATTATTTATTTATTTTACTTTATAGTTTTATAGTGCACGAATCAGACCCTTGAGGGTATCAAAGTACTTTACAGGATTAAGGGTGGAATATAAAGCGTTAGGAAGGGAGGGACCAATTGGGTAAAATAGGGGATACATTATACAAGAAAAAGAATGCAGTCTAAGGTCCCGGCTAAATGAGGGATAAAAAATAAAACCAGTAGATACAATATAAAAGATGGCACCCAGTCTCAGCTCTTGCTTGGGATGCCCAGGAGTGCACGAATAGGTATCATCTGTAGAAGCTGTGGATAATGCAGAGGTGGAGGGTGACACATGTCACATACCTCATCATTAAATGAGGTATGTGTCCATTAAGAAGGTTTTGCTCTCCTTTTTAAAATGTGCGAAGGACGAAAGTCTTCTGATGGCGGGTGGGAGAGAGTTCCAAACTCTTGGAGCGGCCGCAGAAAAGGCCTGATGGTAAGTTTTTTTCTTCTGGAAGCCTGCTGGATGCAGCAACAGGTCTTTTGCAGATCAAGAGTTTCTGGCTCTCACAAGTTTTTGGGGGAGAAATGCAGGGGAATTGGAGTAAAGAGCTTTGTGAGTAATGCAGGCCAGTTTAAGTTAGATTCTGCCCTCTAGGGAAAGCCAGTTCAGAACTTTGAGGTGGGGAGAGATATGGTTGAATTTCTTTGAACCACTTAGGAGTCTTGCGGCGGTGTTGAGACAGGCTTTCAATGGGGCCAGAGAGTTCTTGGGTAGCCCTGCGAGAGTAGCGCATCTATATTCTAGTCTGGAAATGACTAGTGCCTGGATTGTCGTTTTAAGGTTAGAAACATCGAGGAAGGGTTGTAGGTGTCTTAGGTAACTCAGGTTGAATCTGGCCATTTTGGCCATTGAGTTACATATCTACGCATGTTAAAGCTGTCGTCAAGGGTTCTTCCAAGGGATTTCACCGAGTCAACAATGGTAGGAGGGCAGTTTAGTGCTGTAATGGTCTTTATCCATTCCTGGATGTCTGGATTGGTTTTGGTTGGGGATGTAGTGTAGTTCCTATATTCCCAATATGCGCTGCACATTGGAATAATATATCCTATAGATTAGACGTAGGACTGAGGTCGATTAGGCCTCTATCGAATATTCTAAACTTCATAGTGAGTGCCAGCTAGCTCAGAGGTCACTAGAAACTTTCTCGAATTCACAAGAAGAGATTAGCTTCTGACAACCGCATAAACATGACAACTTTGTTTCCCAAGAATAAGAAATATATCTCTAGAGTCGTGGAAACAATAGATAAGTATTTCACTCAGTCAATTGTGCATGCTTCGTTTCTTAAGAGTTGCAGAGATCTAGAGAGACAGGCGTTTTCAATAAAAAGATTTATTGAATAGTCTTCTTTCTCATACAAGAGAAGTGAACTGCTACAATCGTTAGGCAGACTGCAAAGTATAATGCGTTCAGCGTAAACAGTAATATGAAATAATACTGTAAGAGCATTGTATGGTTTCTACATGGGTTCTTGGACAAATCAATATTTGAGCAAGGGGAAGTTCTCTAACTGCTTAAGCTGATTTTCCAAGAAATCGTTGTGACGTTTGGTACGGGTGGAAGCAGCCATGCCTGTATTTGGTCTGCATGGGCTATGTGTAAATAAGGGATTGGTTTCTATGCCTATATTAGGGCAATGTTGATTGTACCTATATAAGGGCATGAATCAGGAAAATCCACTCGGAGCCTAAAACACCACACAACACCCACTCCACTTTATTATGTATGACATTACTAAGTTCTAAACACTTTAAAACGTTTCTAAACATCATGTGTTAAAACCCACCCAAAATCCATTAAAATGCATTGGTACTGGTTGTACATGAAAAGAGCATTTGTGCTGTACGCATTTAAAGCATATGTTTCTTTCAAAGCATAGAGTTGACATTTTGAAATGCTATCCAACTGAATCACGAAAATACATTTATGAAGTGGCTCTTAAATACAGAAGGAAAAAGTTGAGGCCATACCATGACAGATGATATAAGTTGTTTGTATGAGGACAAGGTCAAATATTGTCTCTTTAGAAGCTTTCAAAGAATGTCTAGTTCTCTATGAATAGTTCTACTTTAAGCAGATTACTTTGTGCCAAAAAAGGAAAAATACAAATTTGGAAAACAAAACTTAATCATAGAAAAAAAGAGATCTAAATTTAATGTCGAATGAACTGTGTTCCAATTTCAAAAGTCAGTGTTATTGTTTGGAGAAAACATTCTGTAAAGAATTTGTCTACCATTGTAGGTGAAAGTTGGATTACCCTGTTAGGAAGATTAACAGCACATAGACGTGAACCATCGCCGCCAGCGTCGCTCGCATTAGCAATGTTCGAAGTAGATGGTACCTGTGCGCCTGTTGCTCCAATTATCTCACCGTCTGCATGTTGCGTCTGTGGATTTCAACGTATGCCGTCATCAGGATTGGTAGCCGCCGGGGACAACACAGTGCATGAGCCGTTACTGGTTGAAGCAAAGTATCAACTTCCGTTGGCATGACTGATGGGAGTGTCAGACAGATGTCTAGCACGCATTCCTCTCCACCTTGCAGGCATCATAGTACAGGTAAGATGCAATCTTGCCAGATTGGTCTGAATGATAGAAACCATGTGGTATTCCGCTCTCTCAAACAAATTAATCCTAAAATTTGGTTTATGCGCTCATGACACCTCATCACCAGAAGAGTGCTCTTCAAGGTGATCGGGCGTTGTTAGTGAGTTGGCTGGCCATATCGGAGCAGAAGGAGTAAAAATAGTATCCCTGCTGTGAGTCCCAAAACGAGAGGCAGTCCGCCAAACACCGAGTGAACGAAGTTTGGAAATATTCCTAGGACTGCTTGAAAAGGTGCTAACAGTCTTAAATACATGTACAATACCACTCGTATCAGACATGTTTAAGATACGACCTAACATTTTTGAGAGATGTATAGGGCAATTTGTGGTTAAAAGGGCATGTATCTCTGCAGAAGTCCTTGCAACTTGCAGATCATATGTCTCTTTGCCCGAGGTCAGTGGCACAACTTTCTGTAAAAGATTGGCTTTCAGTCTGCTTAAAGTATCAATTCGTATAGAAGAGATGTTCAGTGAAGGCCATAACGGCAACTCCCCGTCTGTCTTGCTTTTAGGAAACAATACTTGCATACAGCAAGTGACCCTGGCTGACAGTTACGTGATAGGCTATTCCTGGCAGCATGCCACAGCAGCTGTGATCATTCAACATAATATAACTTCCATTAGAAAGTTGCCTAAAAATCGGATCAATCACCGCAGCTGGTGAACCTTGCAGGTGGCAGGATAAGTTGTTAGAGGAACCCTCACAGGGCCCATGTAAGTTAATACCATGACATAGGAGAGAACTTCTTAGTGCGTTTTCACAATTTATACCACCGAGAAACAGTTCTTTCCTCCCACTCCAACATTTGTGTGTATAAGGTAAATCCCAGGATGTTTTGATGTATTCTTTACCCAACCTTTCATACAGGCATGCTGGCAATTTGTTTTAAGCAATACTGAAAATGGAAAATTGTAACAGGCAGAGTGAATATACCATGTATTATCCATTCTGTCGCAGGTTTCTCAGAAACAGTTAATGGCAATCTTTCCAAATAGTCTGCTCCCCTCTGTGCCAGTGTGATTTGTTTATCTGTAAGGTTAAATTCAGAAAACAATGATGTGGTGTTGATTAGACGCCAAGGCACATAGCCTGAACGAAGTTTTTGCAATGTCCAACCTAATAGCATTATAGATTGCAATTGTGACTGATCATGTTGTAACATCACCAAGTCCTGTTCCATTATGTCAATGGCAGAGGATACTATGCTGTCAAAAGAATATATTCTGGATGACAGAGTCGTTAACCCATTGTCAACTACAGAGAGAGATTTCTCTAAGTTAATACGATCAATTTCTTCAGTCTCTGCTTGCGTATTCTTCCATGCTTCATTATAAACAGCATAGATACCTGCGTATATGAAACGTTTATGACGCAGTTTAGTAGGTCCTTGTATGAAGTCCCTTAGATCAACGCCATCTTTAAGTAAAGATAAGTGTTGTTTCACTTCCTTTAATGTAGACTTGTGTAGCCACTCAAGGCACAGTTTACCTAAACTGTATGATGTTACTATCCCTGGATGTTGTCTTTGGACATATCTTGGATCTAGCCTACTGAATTTGAAGCCCTGGATTTTGTTCAGGAATCTATCTTGACAGTTGTTTGTGTCTGTGGGCCAGACTAACCATTTCTTCCAATCAGGATCTGTTCTGTTTTGTTGTGAAATATTATGTACGTCGACCTCCCCTTCTGAAGTGTTGTTACTATCAGGTGTCGGTTTTGGTATAGACAGTTTATTTAAATCTATTATCTTGGCTAGCCCAAGACAAAATGTCTGTTGAACAATGTCTTTCAAAAACATTATTTGCTCTGGGAGGATGCAGGCTCTAAATAAAGCTTCCCATCTGTGCACTTGCCAGTCTTTTGTGCCCCAGACAGTTTTTGTTGCAATGGTGTCTTTCCAAAAGTCAAAACCTAATGTAAACAGCTTAGCATAAAAGGCCGCAGAATAAATTTGCTTAGTATTAGTCAGAATACTTTTCATTCCTGCCTTATTAACATTTTTAAAGTAAAATGTTTCTGGATTTGAAACATTGAAACATGAAAATATGAAAATGTGTTAATAAATGTCTTTGAGCTACCCTTAAGTGGCGTAGGACAATGTTCCCATTGGTTATAAGTTAATACATTTCTAGGATTTGCAGATTTATGTAAAAAAATGATAACCATAGTGATTGTAACAATACATTTGTTCATAATCTGATGAACCTTCTAAGTATTCATGATTTGTAAATTTTGCAGACATTTGTAAGTCTGATATTATATTATTAACAGTCTCAAAATCCCTTGAATTGGTGTGGAATCTTCAACAGCTCTGCAGGACCAAAGATGTTATAATCAGTTCTGTCCCAGGCTATACCACCAGGTATAGGAGTGGCTGTGATACACACTGATGACAAGTCTCTTTGTTCATGATGAGATGATTTGTGTGGCTTGAGGAGTAAGTTGATGTTCTTACTTGCTGTGTCCTTTTTAACATATCTTCCATTCATCAGCATTCCCAAAGTGATCACCAAAGTCAACCAAAGTAGAAGAAAAAGTGCACCCAACACAATCCAAATTTCAACCCACGGTGAAACCAGATAAGTCTTTTCCAAGCAATGAAAAAGTTCTGTGGGTTGTTCTTTGAAAATTCTTTTCACTGGCGTCATTTCAGGTTCACTAGGATCCTTGGAAAACATATCAAAGTTTATGAAATAGCCAGAGGCAGTTCTTTCAATTGTAGGGATTACATCAGGTTTTGCTGAAATCGCAGGAACCACTTGATCACTTGTTACATTTGTATAGTGAGATGCTATTTCATTGTAGACAGGTGTTTCTTGACAAACTGGTATTTGGGTCTCAAGAGGTACAAGTTCCATTGCTTTGTTGCATAGTCCTTTCTTTTTTTCGCACTGTAGATTCTTCAAAGGTAACGAGTCTCTCAGTTTGAACCTCTTGGATAGCAGCCAGATTTGGGTGTCTTCTATATCTTTGGAGTCCACATGGCCTACTGCCTATGATCGCCCATATGATGTGGTTTGACCAGGTCGATGGACACAAACCTGTTCTCCTTTTTACCAGCAAGGAGCAGAAGTAACACTGTTCTAGATCCAAGGACTGCTAGGACAGGTACTGGTTTTCTGTAAGAAGGCCCAAATTCCTTCTTGTCCACAATCTTTTCTCTGACCAGATCCCCAATCTTTAGTATCCAGGCTGGTCTTGCTGGGATGGGTGGTTTCTCTTCAGTGGTCGTTGGCTTCCGTAACACGTTGCTTTGGCTTTTCCTTATTTCATTTAAGTTCTGCCAAACAGCCAAACGATCTTTGATATCAAAGGGTTTTTCTTCTACCAATGAAGTATGACGATCGAGGTCCTGAACAATCTTTCTAGTTACAAAAAGGATTTCATATGGAATGATTCCCACTAGAGAACTTCTTGGCAGATTGTTAAGACTATGTTGGACACTTATTAGATATTTGACCCACCCATCCCGCAAGCCTAATACCCTAGCTGATATAGATTGTTTTATGTCCCATTTTTTTCTTTCCACTACCGAATTTCCCTCAGGATGGAATGGACTAGAATATTGCAATGCAATGCCCAGATTGACCATAGCCTGCTTGTAAGCTTTGGAGCTAAATGCAGGACCCTGGTCAGAATGTAGAGTGCAGACTGCCTATGTGCCGATAAAGACTCGCAAATCTTTTATAACAGTCAGGGTGTCAGCGGAGCTCTGAGGCCACATCCAAATGAATTTGTCCTAATAGTTGTGGCATCGCACTCGTCCATAGGGACGTCTGCATGTAGATAGTCTAATGCTGTCAAACAATGGTGTCTGTATTGGGCTGGCTACACTGTAGTCAGGTATCTGGTGGCGTTCCTTGCTGCAATCTCTGTTGCAGTTATGGCAGTTAATTATAAATGTGTGAATGTGACCATTAGCTCCTGGCCACTAGTACATCTTCTTTAATTCTAGTATCAAATTAGAGATCCCCTGATATATCAGACCCTCTCCCAAAAGTGCTTTGTGTTTCAAAGCTACTCTACGTCTCCAGTGTGGAATAACTCCATCCCCCACTCCAGGGATTCGAGGAAAAGGAACGGAGTTTGCGTCAATTACGTATGAATATTTGAGTGGATAGTTATGAGGCAATGCTGCACCGCTGCCTCTGCCTGTAGCATTGACAGCTAGCATTATTTCGCCGTATATTCTCGTTTTTGAACAAGTGATTACAGCTACGGAAGCTGTTTTCACAGCTGCCTTCACAGCTTTATCAGCCAATGAATTCCCTCCAACGTGAACGCCATCACGTTGATGACTCAGTGTATGCATCAGGTGAGTGTTTTGTAGTTGTTGTCGTAATTGAACTACTTGTTCCTAAAGCAACTTATGCATGATTGTGCCACCTTTTGCAACTTTAAAACTGTTTTGAATCCAGTTCTGCAAGTATTTATTATAAGATTGAATGCACTAATAGGAATCGCACACTATGAGTGTGGGGAATTCGTGATCAGTATTTTCCAGCGCCATCTTGAAAGCGTGTAGTTCAGCTCGCTGAGCTGTACAACCTCCTAGAGATTGTGTTTTAGTGACCATCGGTCAGAATTTACCATCTTGCCAGCGACCTTTTACGAAAGCACATGCAGCACAATAACCCCCAATTGCGGGCTGTGCTGATTCGTCAGTATACATTATACACTCATACTGGTCTAAAGGCAGAATTTCAGTAGGCAGAGGACATTCTTGCTCGTATTGTAGAAATTCTTGTGTTTTCAAATAGGGGTCAAAAACGTATTCAACGTCTGTTGCAGCAAGAGAATTAACCCATTTTATCCATCTCAGATGTAATGCTTTTGCATTTGGAATACTCGCTTTTGTCACTGCCTCTAAGGCAGGTACAGGAGTAACGACCATAATGCCCTTACCCTGTGCATGGGCTCTTACTTTTCCTACTGCAGTTTGAACCGCTGTCAGAATTGTTTCTGTAGAACTGAATTTCATTTCATCTTGTGTGTACAAGTGTGATTTATAAGCTATGGGTACTTTTTCTCCTTCATTAAAGATTAAGTATGTGAATCCGCATCTTCCTGGAATGATTTGAGTGACTAGGTTGCGTTCGTTTACGTGTCCTTGTAAATGTGTTGTTACTAACATGTCTGTTTGCACTGAACGCAAACTTTCTGTGTGTTTTTGAGTCCAATTAACTGTTTTGAAATCAGGTCTGATAAATTTGTAGAGAGGTTTAACCCTTTCTGCATAATTTAGAATGTAAGTTCTTCCAAAATTTAGGAAACCTAGAATCGACTGTAAGTCTTTCAGCGGTTTTGGAGGTTGGAGCAGCGCATATTTCTCTAGAAAGTTTGCTGCCAGGCTTTTGCCTTCACTTAATAAATCGTATTCTAGAAAAAGGACATTGAGGTGGGCAATCCTCGATTTCTTAAAATTTAATTTATACCCTTCAGAGGTGAAGCCCAATATTATGGTGTTCACCCTGTTCAAGTGCCTATCCAAGTCATGGTCTGTTAGATAGATGTCATCGACATATGATAATGCCTCATCATCATAGATTTGTAGTATCTCTGTTACTCTGGCTAAAAATAACCCTGGACTATTCTTGCATCCCTGGGGAGACGACAGAAGTGATGCTGTGTCCTCATAATTGAGAAAGCGGTCAAATACCTACTTTCTGGTGCAATGTTTTGACACAGAAAACCGTTAGAAATATATATTGTGGTTTTATATTTTTTACGCACAATGTTATTCATTAGTGCTGCACTGTGTGCATTTTGTATGGAAAAAGTTTTGCAACAAGAGTTTAAATGTCTGAAATCCAAAACTAGACGATATGTATTGTCTGGTTTAGAGACAGGAAACAAAGGATTGTTCATTGACGAGGTGCATGTTTCAATCACCCCTTGGTATTCAAGTTGATCTAATATCTCCCTGATAAGTTGTTTAGCTTCTTGCTTGACTGGATACTGCCTTTGCACAGTTGGTTGAGTTTTCAATTGGATTTTATGGTGAGGCAAATCCTCATCCCATCCTACATGATTTTGATATACCACAGGAGCCTGGGCTACTGCCCATTTCCTGGCATAGGTATATTTTTTTTTAATTGGAATATGCTTGGAGAAGGCTGGCATTAATATTTCTTTGCCATCTGGGCACTCCCTGAAAAATTCAGGTGGTCAGTCTTGTTCAGCTAAAAGAATGTCATAACCCTGAGAGAGCTTCTCTCAAAAAGTGCTCTTATTTTTCTTGTAATGTCCCCCTCCATCCAGATTGTTACTTCATATAACTTATGTGGGACCCTAACTCTGGTATCCGTCGTTTCAACTTGGATGTACTCCTTTAAGTCCACTGTCTCAGAAGATCCTTTAGGATCTTGCGAGCTATTGTGACTTCTGCTGTCCAACATTGTTTGAGCCCATTCCCCGTTCTTGAGTTGTGTCCTCAAGATCCTCGGCATGTGTGATTTTTAGACCTGCTACCTTCTTTTTGGTGAATTGAGTTTTCTTATTTTTTGGAACGTGTTGATCGTCTTTGGACTTCACACGTTCTTCCTTTTGTTCTGACCATCCTCTTCTTTCAGATTTCTGTGATGAAGTCTGAAAGGTACGAGAGGAACGTGCATCAGTGTCTTGATATCTATCAGGTTTTCTCAAATTATCCCTATTCCTCAGTTTATACCTCCTTTCAGAGGGCTCCTTTTGAGGAGATCTATCTCTAGATTGAGAACGCTAATCTTTAGAAGTTTGTTTAGTGTTCTCCCGCTTCTTTTTGGGACGAGTAAGAGTATTTTTATTAAAGACATTTTCAGGACTTTCAGTCAGTTGGGGTTTCACTGGTTTACGACCCAAACTGTCTCTCCCAGTTCTTCATAGGATTTTTCAATTATTCTGGCTAGTTCTTGTGGTTGCTCAGTTACATCAAATTCTCTGCGCTTTTAGTGGATCGCCACAGATGCTGCTTCACCTTTATTATTAGCTAATATTATTGTTGAGACCTATTTGAAATCCTTCAGCAATTTCATACCCAGATTTAAAGCTGGCTCTGCCCCGTATTCATTTTGAATATGTTTCAGGACATTGGGTATTACCGCCATAGACGGAACACCATGTGTTTTAGTGTAGATTGCAGCAAAGACTGTACCCCAAGTGTTGCAGTCCTCCAGGTGTTTTGGATCCCTATTGGTAAACAGATTGTTAGAATTCTGTGTTTCTCAGGAGGGGTAGTATCAGGAAATACTGCCTCGATTTGATTAATTTTTTGAGCTATCAAGAATGGAATTTGATCCCGTTTCGCGGGTAATTTACCAATGATGGATTGTATAGTCTGTAGTGTAATTTTAGTTGTGTTTTTCTGGTAAGGGATGTGTTGTTGAAACCTTATACGACGTTGGACCGTTAGAGTCCGCATGACATATTGATCGAGTTGTCTATGAATTTTGATTAGTTGTTTTAGTTGAACTAATAGTTCTGCACCAGACATTCCTTCAATGTCAGGATGTGGTGTATAGCTGGATAATACCGGCCATGTTGCTCCGGGTCTACCTAGTGGACCGAGCCTGGTAATGTGAATTATATGTTTTAGGGCGCCTTTAAACCAGAGCTCATGCTCTTGGTAAGTTAGTGGAATTTCAATATCCTCGGAAGGAACGTATTCCGTTGAATGTTCCTCTTCTTTGTCGAAGTGAAACACATGTGATATTGGATTTGCTTCAGGGAAGATAATCCATGACTAGAATACCTCTGTCTGACGATATTTGTGTGCCTCAATTACAAAAATTACCCTACCACCTCTTGGTGATAGGACATAAACATGACAACTTTTTTTCCCAATAATAAGAAATATATCTCTAGAGTTGTTGAAACAATAGATAAGTATTTCACTAAGTCAATTGTGCATGCTTTGTTTCCACAGAGTTGCAGAGAAATAGAGAGATGAGCATTTTCAATAGAAAGATTTATTGAACAGTCTTCTTTCTCATACAAGAGAAGTGAACTGCTATGATCGTTAGGCAGACTGCAAAGTATAATGCGTACAGCGTAAACAGTAATATGAAATAATACTGTAAGAGCGTTGTATGGTTTCTAAGTCATATACAAATTCATACATAAATAACATAGCCTGAAATACGCAACTGGTGCTTCTAAAATACGTCTACCCGATGTACCTAACCTAAGTCTAGTACAAGGGAAGAAGTAAGAGTGTTGTAGCATAGGTTTAGTTTTCTTTGCCAAGAAACTATCCAAGATTTCTCTAGGTTCTAATCAGCTCCATACCTTAGTTAGAATGAAGGAGGTCTGGTATCTCAGTCTCGGGACTCAATTTCCCAACACCCTGCAAGGGGAGCTTGGAAACACTGAAGCTGGATTCTCGGCAGGAGAAGAGGCAGCTTCCTGATCAGTGCATCAGCTGGAGGGTCAGCTTCCTTTGGCACTTGCTGTAGCGAGCTGCGTCTGGCAAGTAGATAGTCAAACTGCTCCAAACCACTGTGTCTTGCATGAGCAAGTGGAGACATATTTATACCTTGAAGGTGTTTAGGAATGTCACAGTTTAACGTAAAATCGGGCATAATAACGTCAGGAAAGAACCCCTAGGGAATAGTTGTTATTTGCAAAGTACATGAGTTCTTGGACAAATCAAAATTCAAGCAAGGGGAAGTTCCCTAACTGCTTACGCCGATTTTCCAAGAAATTGTTGTGACGTTTGGTACGGGCAGAAGTAGCCAAGCCTGTATTTGGTTTGCATGGGCTATGTCTAAATAAGGGATTGATTTCTATGCCTATATTAGGGAAATATGAATTGTACCTATATAAGGGCATGAATCAGGAAAATTCACTCAGAGCCTAAAACACCACACAACAGCGAGATTAAAAGAAATTCAGTTTTATTTGCTTTGAGTTTAAGCTGGTTAGCAGTGAGTCAATGGACAGTCAGTTTCAGGGCCTCGTTCAGGGAAAAAATGTCCTCAGGGGAAGAGATTTTTATGTAGATATGTGTATCGTCGGCATACTTACCGTAGGAGATATTGGCGGCATGTAGCTCCTCGGTGAGTGGTTCAAGGTAAAGATTGAAGAGGGTAGGGGAGAGGGTTTATCCTTGAGGGACTCCAACCGTAATCAGAGAGGGGGCGGAGAGATTACCATTGATGAGGACTCTCTGTGAGCAATTTTGGATGAAGGATCTAAACCTTTAAAGGAAGGTGCCATCCAACCCCATCCTGAGTCTGAGGCGTTCAAGGAGATTTTCGTGGTTAACCGTAACAAATGGAGAAGAAAGGTCTAGGAGGATTAGGAGACAGGTTTTGCCTTGGTCGAGGGCATGGAGGGCGTCATCCACGATGTTGAGGAGGGTGCTTTCCGTGCTGTGTCCAGGGCTGAACCCGATTAGGAGTCATCTAGCAGGTGGAAGTTTTTGATGTGTAGGTTCAACTGCTGTTGCACACATTTTTCCATAACTTTGGCTATGAGTGGGATGTTGGATATGGGTCTATAGTTCTCAGCGGAAGCCGGGTCCAGTGTAGGTTTTTTTTAGGATGGGGACAACTTTGCCAGCCTTGAGCAAATCAGGAATTGAGCCCTGTAGGAGGGAGGCATTGATTATTGTGGTACAGGAAAGGTTAATAGCATGAGAGGTGGCAGCTAGGCAGTTAGAAGGGAGAGGATCATTGAAGTGATTGTTCGGGTTTAAGGAGGCAAGAATTCTCGAGTGTTTGTTATAGATTTTAAAGTTGGACCAGTGCGCTAGGTTTTTGGGTGAGGTTTGGAAAGACAGCGGGGAGAGAAAAGGGAGAGCTGGAAGATTTTGATTTTGGTGGTGAGTTGCGGATTCAATTTCATTTCCTAGGGCAGTGATTTTGTTGCAGAAGAAGGATGAACATTCCTCGCTTGACATTAGGGGTTTAGGTGTTTCTTTGGAGGTTTTCTCTAGTTTGTTGGATTGGTTTTTGACCAAGTCAAACAATTTGCAAGGTTGATTTTTGGCGTTCTCAACGTCAGATCTGAAAAACTCTTTTTTAGTATTGTAGGCATTTCTAGCCTGGCTGAGAAGTTTTAAATGGGCTGCTGATGGGTGTTGTTTCCAGTTTTGTTCAGTCTGTCTAAGGGATCTCCTCTCCTTGTTGAGGGATCCGCGGAATCAGGGATTCCTGTCTTTGATCTGGGTTCTTTTGAATTTTAGTAATGCCAGGTCATCGAGAATGCCGGATATGGTTGAGGAATAGTGATCCGCAAGATTATCGACCAAGGTGCACTGGGGGGAGGTCAATCTCACAACACACTGTTAATTTCTCATGATCAAGGTTCTTGGTGTCTCTAACCCATCGTTTGGGAATCACGGATTGAGGTGTCCATGTCTTGTGGGTACTGGGCAGGAGGAAGTTGATGGCGTGGTGGTCAGACCAATCACAAGGGTCAATAGAGATAAGTTTGACCGCTGATTCCTTAGCAATGATCCAGTCTAGGGTGGCGCCTTTCAAGTGAGTAGGGATGGAGCAGGCTTGGGGAAGGGCTTGATGGCATTCACCTGAGGCTCTGAGGATCGTTCCAATGCAGGTTGAAGTCACCAAGGAATACGTCATTAGAGTTTGGAGAAACCTTGGCTGTGATGATTTCCATGAGGAGGTCCGTAAAGGTGTCATTCTTGTCTGGGGGGTGGTAAAAGAATCAAAAGATGAAGTTTGCACAGTTGGGAGGTGTTGTTGGAAATGGAGAGGGCGAGGTATTAGCAGTCGTCTGTAGGGTCCACCGGCAGTTCCGTAACATGGAGGTTAGAGCGGTAGATACAGGCAATGCCACCCCCTTTTTTCCTTTAGTGCCTGTCCATCCTTGCGATGTTGTAATTGGGTGGGACTGAGAGGTCTAGGTAGGGCGATGAGTATTCCTTGAGCGAAAATTCAGTCAAGATCGCTAAGTCCGATTTATGTCTCAGGATGAGGTCGGCGACATCCGATGCATGCTTTACAGCTGACCAGCAGTTTATTAGGAGGCCGTCTGGGGAGGGGTAGGAGGGAGTAGGAGGGGTAGTAGCAGAGATGGGAACTCTAGCTTGCTTGCTATTGACCACCTCTCTGACGCAGAGGGTAGCAGATCTGTTAGGGTTGGTTGCAACTGTGCAGATAGGGTGTTTTCCCTCATGTCTGAGGGGCATGGGGTTGTCAAGGCTGAATCGTAGCTGCTGAGGAAGTCAACTACTTCTTCCTCCATGAGGTCTGATGCGTGCTATGGGTGGGTTTATAGGTATGGAGGAGAGCAAGAATTTCCTCCTCCGAGAGGTGGCAGGTTTGCTTGCGGGGGCGCACGTGTCTTAGGGATAGTGGTAGTGGGTGAAGGCGGAGCTTAGTGAAGGAGATGTGGGTCAAGTTCTGCGAGAGCCAGAGATTCATGAAGGAGAGTTCAGTGATGTGAAGGAGGTGCTTTAGGTCCAGAATGGACTTTTGGATGCACAGTATTAATTTGGTGGCTCTGTGGTGGAGCTTATCAATATTTCCGCAAGAGGTAGGTTCTGGCAGGCAGGGGGCCAGTTGCATGGGAGCAGTTCTGATAAAATGAGCGGGTAGCCTGGAGGTGAGTTCCGGCGGGCCGAGGGTCAGTTGCAGGCGAGCCATTCGGCCGGAGTGTGGGGGGTCAGGTCAATCAGTGTCCCTATGAGAGGGAAGACTTTGAGGGCAGGGGGCCCAAAGAGTGGGAGCGATTCTGTCGGACTGAGTTGGCAGCCTAGTAGTGGGTCTAAATTGACAAGAGTTATGGGCCCTAATAGACATTTCAATACCAGTGTTGTGGGCCCTAGTAGGAGTTTCAGTAGCCCGGAGTGCAGGTAGATTACGCGGGCAGGAGGTTAAGGGTTTGGAGACGCCTCTGATGCTGGGTGCTGGATGCGTGATAGCGGGGCTAAGTTGGCTCGAAATGTGGGTCCTAGGGGGAGTTTCGGAAGCCGACGGAACGGGTGTGCTTGAAGGTCTAAGTTCAGTGGTATGGGCGCGCAGTGTTTGGCATGCATTGGTGACAAGGTTACAGGGCCAACCAATGAGATGGTCATTGGCATGTGTGGTTGGTGAGAGGCTAGGTACACTTGGCGGATTGGGCGAGAGGTGCAGAGTGGGACCATGTACTGGGAAGGGTTGTGAACACATTTTTTAAGGAGGGTGAAATGATACACAAATTTGATGAGGTCTTTGGGAGGCCCTTGAATCGGATAATGCCGCTGTTCTATAGGGTGATGGTGAGGTCAGCACGCAGGTAGATGGCATGATTGTGAGTTTTTTCCGTTAGGGATGTTTCTGGCTTCCTGTACTTTGAGCAGACTTGAGAAGGCATTGCGCCAGAGAGACGTTTTCCTGGAGTGGAAGATGAGGTCGTTAATGACAGTGCCCTGGTTCATGCAGAGATGAAGGTCAGATATAAGGGTCTCAGGATGGCTTTTCAGGATGGAGTGTTTGAGGGATTTAGAGGTGGATTTCGAGAGATTAGGAGGATAGATAACGGTGTAGTAGTTGCCGCCCGTAGAGGTCAAGCGGGACTCTGCCATGCTGGGGAGAGTGATGAGTCCAATGCCCCAGCGGTCGGTATGCGTGATGAGATGTATCAGCAGTTCTGCCCGACTGTCCAGGATTACTTAGGGAAAGTGCTACAGCGCCAAGATGGCCCATCTTAAATGAGCAGCAAAAGAGCAAATGCAAGGGCTGTTAATCATATGCCCATTCCGTGGTGGTGGTTTACCAGGTCTCTTTCCATAGAATATGTTGAGAGGGCTGTTGAATATATGCCCATGCCAAGATGGCTGCTGTAGAAGTCCTATTTCTGTTATTAAGTGTAGGGTGATAAAAAACTAGTACTAGGTTCCTTTGAATGTGAGCTGGAAGTAGCCTTTTGGTATGTAAGTGGGGCATGGAACTGCTCAGCCCCAGCCATCCTGGAACGATGGCCATCCTGCCAACATTAGTCCCCTACTGTTTACTGTGCTGCAGACCCACAAGTAGCATTGGTTTACAGGCCCTGTGTGTATGTAGCACTCTATACCAGGGAATAATAGGTACATTAAATGTGCAATCAGGTGTAAGCCAATGTTTCCATTTTTAATGGGAAAAGCGCTTTAGCAGTGCTTAGCAGTGGTAAAGGGCACAATGTCCAAATGTCAACATAAACTCATTTCAAAAACAGAAGGGGTGGAGTCAAAACGTTTGGGGGTGACCCTGCAAAGAGGTACAAGTCCAACAATAACCATCATGAAAACTCAAAATGTCAAAACATGTCACTAATTAACAACACAATAACGAGTCAGGTAGAAGCTGGCTAAGATGCAGGACTTCAGCAAAGACAAAGGGTCTGATTCACAAAGATAACTCACAAATCTTTGTATAATTTAACCTTTTCAGTAAGTTTATTACTTTTAGCTATTCAAAACATTATTTAAAAAGAATGTATTCACACCAAAAGTGTAACTCGCATGTCTCCATCACATTGAAAGGCCTGAGGGCTTTACACCTTCTCAGTAATTTTTACTTTTTCCTGTGATGTTTCATATACCTACCCTAGAATTCTAAAAGGAAAGATAAAATAGTTGTAAACATTGTGGCTCTGACTGGTTATTGAGTTTACTGTGAAGTAGCCACCTATGCCATAATTAACTGAGTTTGATACCATATGGCATTTCCTCCTCCTGCTTTAAGTCTTGACTGATTAGCCTAGCAGGAGTCAGGAATAGAAAGAGCATGAACTGGATATGAAATTCAAGTACATAGTACCCAATGTGGATGCACCTAATAACCACTTAAAGGCCATTGATCTACAGGAAAGGCATCATACTTTCTCTGTTCTTTTCTGCAAAAGCCGATCGGGCCATTTTCGTCCTCAAAAACGCTTTTACAAATGTACAAAACACAAATTCTGATTTGTGACACATTTCCAAATCGCAATTTGTGTGTGTGATTCGGTATTTAGATGAGGCATGTTTAGGACGTCCCTTCCAAATACTGAATCTGAATGAGAAGTATGAATATTTTGCGACCCAATTACGGTCGCTAAATATTCATATTTTATCAACTCCTCTGAAGGAGGTGGTAACCCATTAACAAATGGGAAGGGGTACCCAGGAGACCCCTTTCCGTTTAAGAATGGAAACAAATATTTTTTAAGAGCAGGCAGATGGGACAGAAAATTCTATAAAATAAGTTACCTGGCTGCCGGCCCCCTACTCACCTCGGTCAACTTCTGTTCCTGCCAAAACTAGGAAGCACACACAGGCTCCCCTAAGCCAATCACGATGCTGCTGTCACCATGACAGCAGCATTGTGATTGGTCTGAGTGCTGTCATTTTCAACTCAGATGGGGACTATGAGCCTGTGCATGTTCTCCACCCAGGTTGTACAATACAGCTGGTGGAGAATAAGCTAAGTGTGCATGACAGTTTTGATGGCTCAAGATGGCCGGCCAAACTGTCATGTGCACTTATATGCCCCAACGACTCTCCCGCTGCTGGCTGTGATGACAGCCCAGCCCGCCCTGTAAACCTACCTCAGTATAGAAAACTAAAATGAAAACATTGCGTTATTATCATTTTATTTTTCCTTTCCATCTTAACTGAGGAACCACCACTGGCCCTACAGACTACCTTCTACTCTTAAAAATGAAACAGCAAAGTTTCAGTTTTTATTTTTAAATGCATCTATTTTTCCTTTAAGGAAAACTGGCAGCATTAAAAAAAAGAAAGATTGCTTTAATAAAAAGCAATCACAGACATAGTGGTCTGCTAATCTCAGAAGGTTACCATCCCTGTGATGGCTGGGATTCCTACTGGGTTACATATTGCTACCTACCTCAATATTATGCATGACGTAGGTCTATTTACGACCCACTAGGAATCGCTAGTGACACTTAAAAGAGTTTCAGATATTAGGAATACCGTTTTCCTAATTGCAATTCGGAGAGAACTACAATTAGGAAATTGGTATTCCTAATGTGCACGCTGTCCACTTAACTTGGGCCCTTCCTTCTAAGTAATTATGCACTGAATGGCTGCATGGTTCCTGATGTTCTGTCTGTAAATACATTACAGTAGAAAATTATGGTAGGATCAAATGTAGCTTCCTTATCCTTGATATTTTGTGGAGTGCCTGCGGCATGGGCAACAGAGGACACGATAGGACCAATTACAAGTCAGCTGGGTAGGATACTGTTTAGGGCTGGTCACTAATGCCCCAGTGTTCCTGCACCCAAAATTGAAAAAGACAGATTTTACTGACTGGAACATCCAGCTGGTAACAACCGCAGATCACTCCTCGACTATTCACTGCAACATGATAAGGATGATATCCAAGGTGCATGTCCCACCCCCTCTGCACCAACAGACTCAGATGGCCACCTTTATGAAATAAGCATTTTGCGATTACCAAATAGCGATTTTTACTTAATCGCTATTTGGTAACCGCAAAATGCTATTTATGTAGGAATCGCCAAAGATTTCACCATACCTTAATATTACCTAATAGCAATTCTGCAAAAGCGAATCGCTATTAGGTAATATTACTCAATTTGTTCCTATGGGCCGAAAGGCGTATTAGTGCGAATGGTTTTGCATTAGCTAATTTGAGATTACCAATTTGGTAATTGCAAATTAGCTAATGCAAAGCCAAGGGTGCCCGGGGGCCTAAGGACCCCCTGAAGCACCCCAAAGGAAGAAAGAGTGCACATGTAAAGCACACACATGCCCTAGGGGCATGGGTGCGCAACATGGCACTTTGAAAAATGCTGTTTTGTGCATTTTTCAAAGTTTGCACATGGTTACCATCAAGTAGAAGGTGATGGTAATAGCGTTTTCCAAATGCACAGTTCGCATTTCGGAAAGGCTGCTTACATGTGCATTAGGGATTTGCAAATTGCTTTTCCCTATTTGCATTTGCAATTTAGGCAATTGCTAAAAATTGTAATTACCCAAATTGCGAATCCCAAAGCCTTTTATACATTCTGATAGGCCATTTTGCATTTGCAAATGGGCAAAATATGCTTTCACACTGTTTGCGAATGCAAAATACTTTGACACATGTGGACCAGAATGTGTTCAGAAACCCAGCGCACACAGGGTCCCAAAGAGCAAACAGGGCAGGACAGGGGAGCAGAAAATGCTGAAATGGGCCATATCCTGCCTGACTTTTTTCTGCCCCTTCACATGCTCCTTCCAAACCCAAGGGCCAACCAAATTTAGGTGTGGGAATTTTGGGCAGAAATGGTAATTTCAGGCACATGGTATTCGGACAGATAAATTCAGCTCACTCGTAATTAGAGAAATAGTATTAAATGACAGAATCCATTACAAATAGTCTTTAAGCTCTAGGTACTCCACCTCACATAGAAAGGGTTTCATAGTGCTTTAAAGTGCTTCCAATTATATGTCAACCCGTGCCTTATATAGTGATTTTTGCAGGCGTTTCTATTCAGAGACATACTTCTCCCTTTATGTGTGTACTTTCTTTTTTGTAACTTTAATTCATTCTACATATTACTTTTCATAAAGTGCTTTGATCAAAATATCATGTTTATTCACATACATTTCAGTGTCTGTGCTCCCTTTTTTCTCCAATGTACTTTGCAGGTGTGTGCCACTTATTTGGCGAATATGTTAGATATGCTTTCATAACATTGAGATTATGAAGGTACTAGTGTCCTTGGGTTTTGGTTTAATTCTGGCTACATTTGGTTGTTCAGTTGCATTCTGTGCTTAAAGTATGACTACTTGTATACATTCACTGAAAACCTGTAATACTGTGAACTCTTTTCCAGATCACCTCAAGTTTGAGTGTTCCTACTGAAAAATAGATTGATATGTAAAAAACATGTGTTCTTATGATAATGCTAACACTTTGTATCCCCTTCTGATTTAGTTCAAAGTCAACGGCCATTCAAGTCCTCCCTAGAGAATTCTGTAGAAATGTAATAATCATCTTTTAGTTTCCTAATTTCTGCATACATTCTTAGAATTCCCAAGCAGATTGTTTACAAATGTTCACAAAATAAGATGGGGCACGCATTTTCTTGCATTAAGTTTGACTTTAACTGGCATACTTACAGATATCGCTCCCCAGAACACAATGCCACTATAAATGGAAATGGGACCATATTGGACGATGCAGAGAGTGCCTCCCAAAATAACATGGATGGTCCCGATCATAATCTGCACCGCCTAGGAGAGCCAATAAAATAGTTAAATAAGGTTAGAAACACAGGAACAAAATAAATCAGGAAATTAAGAACAATGCAATGTACCACCTAGGCCTGAAATTTACATTGTATTGTTTACTTTTCAACAGTACGCTTTATAGTGCAAATAGAATATATGCAGTAGTGTCAGAACCAGCTCAGTTGGACCAAAAGGTAAGAGAGGCTAACAGGCCATTTGCCTCTGGTGGCCTGGGATTCGCCCTACCACAGCTCTGCAAAATGAGCGAAGGACATCCCAACACATTTGACTCTCAGGGTAACGAGACAACGAGTAATTAAAGGTGTTAGAACTGCCATCTTGGTATGGTCTTCTTCCAAACGTTTTACATTCACCCCTCGTGTTTTCTGAATTTATTTTTGTTGCCACTTAGCCACTGACACTATTGCGAAAGTGCTTGCGCTCTCCCTCTAAAACATGGTAAAATTGGCTTACACCTGATTGGCACATTTAATTTACTTATAAGTACCTTGTTAGTATATGCTACTTCATGTACTTTGGGCCTGCAATTTAAATGCTACTACTGGGCTTACAGTACTTTTGGTACCTTCTGCTACAATAGCCATTTAAAATATATCTAATGCCTGCTATTGCAGCCTGTAGGGCACCTTTATACTGCCTTTTAGTACATATAAGCCACCCCTAAGGTGAACCATAAAAGCCCATAGAAAAGTGTGCATTGCATTTAAAAAGTAGGACATGTGGGTTTACGTTTTATATATCCTGGTAACGAAAAACTCCTAAATTAACTTTTCACTTCTGTTGTTGTGTCCCGTATAGGTGCCCTAATATATGTTTTACCGAAACATGCCCTTATATAGGTACAACCTACCTTCACGTTGCCCTTTTTTAGACATGGATTTCCCAGTCCTTATTTTGGCATGAGCCATGCACTCCAAATACAGGCATGGTCATTCGCCTACATCCGTCCACCCCTACGTAACAACAAGTTTCAAGAAACAGACCCTTCGTCTGAGGGATTATTGATTTTTCCAGGAACTCACATGAACTGCTATTCCCCAGGGTTCATGCCTGATGTCTTCCTCTGTACGACATTACGTCAATGCTACCCAACCATAGCACCTTCTGGGTATAAATATACCACCCTTTGCCCATGCAAATTACGGGAGACCTCTATTCCAGAGGAGCCTCTGTTTCCCGACCTGAAGCACTGACCAGAGACGCTGTCATCCTGTCTGCAGCGTCTTCAGCGCACATTGTTCTAACTTCCTTCGCGGGGTGTTAGAGTTCGAGACCAGGACAGAGATTCCACAACTCTCCCATTCTCAGGTATGGAGATGACTAGAACCTAGAGGGTTTCTTGGCATAACAAACTATAGCATTACACACTATAGCATACCATCCTAGGGGAATACCTCACTTACTTCTCTCCTTGTCCTACATTAGGTACATTTGGGTAGAACTAGTTAGGGAATATTCCATGAGTATGTTTTAGCACGACCCGGGTTTTAGTAGACAGGAAGTAATGGCGCTCTCGCACTATTTACGTTTAATCAGTATTACGTACAAAGTAGGGCTGGTGCTGTCAGGTAGGGGAGATCCTAAAAACCCCTCAATCAGTGTAGTAAAAGACCACACAATCATGAATTAACAACAGTCCTGCGCACTCATAAAAATTGACACATCATGTAGATGAATGTTCTGAAGTGAAGGAACCAATCCAACGTAGGAGTCTATTCTTGAATTTTTTCTTTTTAATTGGTCATCAGGCATAGGTTACACAGAGCCAGCCGACACGTGTTTCATTGTAGAAAAACAATGTTCTACAAATCTTCAGGGCTTAGTGGCTGAATCCAAAGATAGAAGAGCCCAATTCCAGTGATAATTCCAACCCGGAAGGGTAACTAAACTCTTGGCAATCAGAGTAAGAAATGGCTGGGTTAAAGCCTGTAGGCAGATCAGTTACAATTGTGACGCCAGTTCCAAATAAAATCCAGTGTATTAACAAAAGTGTCTAGTCCTGCCCCTCACATGTAGTATGGCAAGGCGAACGGTGGAAAAACCGTCTCAATCCCGGTTGAGCACGAGTATGTGCTCGTTACTAATTTAACATTCCATGAGTACTCGTACATTTAGCCATATGTTTTCATGTATACAAATGTATTCATAAGTATTGAACTATGCTAGAACAGTACTATTTCTTTTTGCTTATAACACTGTGCATTTTATACTGTCTTGTGATTGTAACAGCTCATATCTCTTACACAAGTAAACTGACTGTTCAATAAATACTTATTGAAACGCATGTCTGTTATTTCTGTGTAACTCTGCGAAACCTAAGCAGGCACAATTAGCTGAGCGAAACAATATTTAGTGTTTCCATGATTCTGAGGAATCAGGGCTGTTGTGTTATATGGTTGCCAGAAGCTATTCCCTTCTTGTCATCAAGAAGTTTCTAGTGGCCCTGTGAGCTAGCTGGTACAGTAAACAATGTTTAGCATACGTGATAGGGGCATACTGACTCAGTCCTATGCCAACCCTACAGTGTATGTTATCCAAAAGCGCAGAACATATTTAGGGAAATAGGAACTACACTACATGGCTCTGCCAACATTTGGTAAGGCACTTTTTGAACATTAGATTCTGAGTAGCTCAGTTGTGCTTTTCTTTGAGACCCCTACTCACAAACCCCCAAGACGTCTGGAGTAGGTAGGGACAAAAGTCCGCCACAGCTGAGTAGGAAAAATCCTATTTATTAGCTGTTGGTTTTTATCAATATTGAAGAACCAATTTCATGTTTCAAACACAATGTCACAAAACGGTGATCTTGAGCCTGCGCTCAACTTACAAGAATCAGACATAAATGAAACAGATAATGATGCTATAATCATTCATCCTAACTTAAGGAATGCTATCACCATTAAACTTATAAAACATGGTTTAACAGCCAGAGGTGGTAGAGTTGTCTTCATGATAGAAGCACATGAGGCATTTCAGGCAGAGGTGTCCTATTCTTGGGTAATAATCCCTGCTGCAAATGCAGTAACACACCACTACCACTTCTACAAAGAAGAGGAAGCACCCACGGAATATACTACTTTCGAGGATATTGAGGTTTCGCTCATATACCAGGAACATAATATCTGGGTTAATGGCGCCCTAGAACATATACAAGACACAACTAGGCTCGGTCCACTAGGTAGACCAGGAGCTACATGGCCGATTTTAGCGGCTACACACCACATCCAGACAGTGAAACAATGCCACAAGGTTACTTACTAACTCAACACAAAGAGTTAATAAAAATCAATTAGTCCATTATGTCATGTGGACATTAACAGCCCAGCCACCTTTGGTTAAGCCAAATGCAGCCCCCCAACAGGGGAATACACTCAAAAATACTCCACAGACAGTCTGGATAGCTCAAAAAATCACACAACCTGAAGGAGTATTTCCAAATACTAGCCCATATGAAAAACACAGAATTTTAACAATATGCTTGCCAATGGGGATCAGACCACAAGTGGAGGACTGCACCTATTGGGGCACAGTCTTTGCTGCCATATATACTAACACTCATGGTATACCTTAATTAGCGGTAACACCAGATGTCCTAAGACAAATTCAAAATGAATACAGGGCAGAACCAACTCTGAACTTAGGGATGAAATTACTAAACAACTACCAACAGGTATCCACCATAATATTATCCAATATGAAACGTACATAGAAATGCTTTCTAACCCTCAGGAAGACCGATCATTTCGGCCTGTGGGTCATTGTTGGAACCCCTTGCTAAATACATTGATTTTTTTCTTAAACCTTTTGTAGCCCTGACTCGGGCATACATTAGGGACACTATGGATTTGATATCAAAAATTAAAAATTCTTTGTTCGATAGAGACCAGCAATTTGTGGTCTCTTTCTACATAGAAAGTCTTTACACTAATATCCCACAGGATGAAGCATTAGTGGTGATGATGAATGTATTAGAGAATAGACTAAGACCGCATCAGGTACCCACCAACTTCTTATTAGCATTGGCTAGAATATGTTTAAAAAACAACTTTTTTACCATTAAGGAAGCCTTGTTCCTACAAGTGAAGGGGGTGGCCATGGGCTGTTGTTTTGTGTCCGAAATAGAAAACCTTGTAATGGATTCTTTCGAGACAAGATATATTTTTCATGACACTACTCCCTTCAAAGTACACATTTGTGAATGGGTGCACCTTATTGACAACATTTTTATGATTTGGAAGGGGAATCAAGATGAGTTGAAGCAGTTCCATGGGTGGCTCAATTCCCAAAGTCAAGATTTAAGACTTACTAAAACATCCAGTAATGTTAAAATCAATTTCTTGGATGTATGGATAGTAGCAAATGAAGGTAGACTTGAGGTGAGTTTATATACCAAGCAAACGGATCAGAACACCTTATTAGAATATACAGCAGGACATCCGAGAAACCTTAAAGATAATCTACCATACGGGCAGTTTTTACGAGTGCGCCATAATTGTTCCAACAAAATAATTACTTCAATAATGCTGAAATACTGCAAAACAAATTGTGCCAGAAAGGGTACCTGAGGAAGTTGGTGAGAGGAGCACTTAAGAGGGCATGATATACGCCACGTGAACATCTCCTCACACCAAAAGTGAAAAAAGATTTTGAACAGTTGACCTGTGTCCTTACCTTCAATACAAAAGCTAATAAGATAAAACAGATCATTTGCTCATAACTGGAGGTTGATAGAACATCTAAATATTGCGAAATCAATGTTTGCTTTTAAACAGGATAAAAATCTTAGACAATATCTTGTAGGAGCCGCCCGTTGTCCACCAGATAGTAAAAATTTGAGAAGCCTATTGAGACTACCAGCACTTACAGGCCACTACAGATGTAACAACTGTTCTGTATGCCCACAAACTTGTGACTCTAAGTCGGTGATGATCAATAACAGAAAACACATTCATTTGGGTTTCTCCAATTGTAGTACGAAAAATGTGGTATATTCAGTAATATGCCCTTGTGGAAAAGCATATATTGGCCAGACCACTCAAGCAATGAGAATATTGCAACACAAATCATGGCTACGGTGCAAAGGTCATGGAGCCCCACTCGTTGAGCATTATGAGGAATATGGGCACAGCGAGAATGATCCTCGCTGGTCAGTAATATTGGTTGTGAAGGCTGTCAACAAAATGATGCTCCAAATAAGTCTAAACCGCCTTGAAGCACGGATGATAGAAAGGTACCATACAGTGATAGAAGATCTCAATGACCGGGATGAAATTTGGGCCTTAATCTGACTTAGACAATTTGAGGATTTTGCAATATTGGAGTTTCTTTGTATGCGCTGAATGATTTACATTTTTTCTGTGATTTTGCTGAGCTGAATTATGTATATATATGTGTATATAGATTGGTTGTGCTTCCAGCTATGTATATGTATTATAGGAATGAGGTCCCCAGCTGAACAATACTATGTATTACCTACTGGTGGTCGCCAGTAGGTAGTTATAGTTAGGACCTAGTTTCCATAGGAAATCCACAACATTCTATTTGGAATAACTTTGGCGCTGGTGGACGAATATTCGCGAAATTCTCCAAGAAAATGGCCGGCTCTGCTCCGCTCCTTCCCTGAAAGTTTGGTGGTGATTCGTCAAGTGGGAACCGAGAAAAAAGGGGGTTCCCAAAACATGTTTTCCCCATGCAATTTTCCATAGGACCTTTAGCCCGAACGGCTGAACAGTTCGCAGATTGAGCTTTTTGTTAAATGGTGTAAATCCGTTCAGTAGTTCCTGAGAAAATCATAGTGATATCTAGAGACGAAGTACTGTACGCGTGCCGAAAACCATACAATTACGAGCACGAGCTGCATGCTGATTGGATGTCAACTGTCTGTCAACACTCCAAACCAGAAAGGGTTGGCAGCCATCTTGTGCCTCAGTAGAACCGAGTCACAAGAAAACAGTAAAACAAAGTTGAAAAATAAGAAAAGGGGGCAGGGTTGAAACATCCTGACCCTCATGGCCTGCTCAGGGGGTCCCGCATGGATCTTTAGGCCCAAAATAAAAATAAAAAAATGCGGGGTACGCGTATGGTATGTGGTGGAAAAGGAAAAAAAACTAGAAGTCTGTTTTATTCTTAATTAGCCCCCGGAGGGCTAAATGCCGGGGGCAATTTCTTTCCATAATGGGGGTCTTGTAAGGCACTCCAAGCCCCGGGGAACACCACTCCCCGGAGCTTTTTTTAAAATATATATTTTTTAAAGTATGTTTTTAGACCCTCCTTTCCACCCTACACACCCCGGGGACCGCCACCTTCAAGGGGCAGTAATATGTAAAATGACCTTCCAGCCCCGGGGACCTGCACCCCCCGGGGCGTTTTAATGTAGTGAGGGGGCCACGCGGCCCCCCTCCTAGAGCCCTTAATGGTTCTGGGGACCACCACCTACCAGGGCTGGCTCCTGCAGTGTCCCGGGGTGTCTACCCCCGGGACACTGCTGTTGCTATTTGCTGTTTCTTAAAGTTCGCCAAGCAAAGCTCTCCTCATTTCAGGTATTAAATTTGCCGCTTTCTTTTCCCGGACCGTGTATCTCATCTGCTGCTTTACTTTTGTAATATATTAATAATCATATTCTATCTATATTCATTTGAAACTTATTGCCGAGGCGCCAAACGATGATTACATACTCCATCCACCGCCATTTTAGTAGTTTTCCTCCGTTATTTTTATTATATCTTTTACTTTCATTTTACCCTCCGCCTATCTTCTCTGTGATCCATGAGATTTCTTGCCACAGACACCACAGTGTTTGTCCTTGGCCTCCGATGTTATCAGACTTGGTCACACGCATAGCTAAAAACTAATTTGAAGCAGGTAAGCCACAGCCCTTACAACGCGTGTCCGTCACCACAAAGCCATTACCATGCTTATGCCTTTATCATGAATGGTAAATGTATACTAGTTGTAAAAGCATGCATGTTAAAGGCATGCGTGGTAAAGTCATATGCATGCTAATGGCTTCGGGGTGACGATCACGTGTGCTTATGACCGTGTTGTAATGGCTGTTTCCCCCCAATGGACACTGCAGCAACCGGATCTGGGCATCGTGGACTCCAGGGCACTAGGCGCAGGGCTTGTAAGCTGCTCTCTCTGACGAAAAGCAATGCCGGCTCCCGAAGGACGCAGGAAGCTGACTGGGATCGTGGGGGCTTTGAGGCTCCCCCCACAGCCCCCAACGATCTATTTGAGCCCAGGGGGATGGGGTCCCTGGGGATTATAAAAAATTAGTGATAGAGTCTATTTTTGTTTTACGGTAGATTTACCGTACATGTACCATGCACGTACGGACGACGTACAGTGCGAATTTTGTAAGTCATCCCATAAGCGTACGTAAGCAAGAAAAAATCAATTAAAAATATATATTTTACAGATATCTATTAAGTTTATGTGTTTATATGTTGGTTGGTTTTAATGAGACCTTTTCTCTTTATTGGTACTTATAAGTAAGTGCTTATGCATAGTGTAAATTTGTTGAGGAGCAGTGTTTTATAGAGTGTTGAACTTTTGACCTTTGTTGACAGTTGACTTTTGCATGATCTGTTGGGGGTAGGGTGGAAATTTATGTCAGTTGGAAAGGTTTGACATGTTGAACCAATAGAAATTTGTGTTCGGTTTCGAATTAATGTGTGAAGGATTTTGTTTTGTTATTTACATGTATATATGTGTATATTGAGAGGGAAAATGTGCCTTTTCTTGGTTCTGCTGCAAACACTGAACTAGAGAGAATCTGTATAAGAATATCTACTGTGCGAGTGGCATTCTTCTTAATCTAGAAATCCATTTCAAAGGTGAGTTGATAAATTGTAAGGGAATATATATGGTACATTTTCTTTTTATTAAGAGTGATGCCTTCTCTGCATTTGGATAATTATTATGATAAAATCATTTGTTAAGTTAATTTGTTTAGTGAGTCACCTTTGTGCAATAAAGTGCAGTACTAAAAAATGTAGAATGTGTGCAGTCACTTTTTCAGTTGTTGAGTAGTTAATAGTGTTGGTTGTTTAGAATTAGGATTGTGTTCTAAATCTACAATTTTACAGTTAGTATACATCTACTGCTGCATACACTTTGGCAGATTTATAAGCCCATTTTGACTTTTTGTTGTTGTATTCCTCTGTCTCTCCTCATATTCCTTCTATCACCTCATTTTTGCGTCTCTCTGTTCATACTTCATCTTTCTCTTCATACTCCCTGATCTGTCCCCTTACTCTTCCCTCTCTCCCTTCATACACTCTGGGGCAGATTTACAAGTCCCTTGTGCGTCTTTGTTGTTCTATTGTGTCACTTTTTTGATGTAATGTTGGCAAAAGTAATGTAGTAAATTGCATATGTATTTGAAAAATGAGTCAGGGTTGTTCACTGAAATGTAGTAGTTATATACATGGAATGCGTATAGTTACTTAAACGTTTTACATTCGTAAATGTGTTTTGTTATAATGCATGGTCTCATTTTTTTGTCTAATATCACACTGTGCGTTTGTGTACATTAAGGAATTATATTCGCCCCTTTTTTCATATTTTCTACCCTCTCTTGTCATACTTCCCCCTCTCTCCTCATACTCCTTCCTCTCTCCTGGCATTACCCTCTTTTTCTTATATTCCCCTCTGTCCTCGTATTGCCCTTCTTTGTGTTTATACTTCCCTGTCTCGCCTCATATTCCAGTTGTATTCTAATTTTCTTACCTCTCTCTTCATACTTCTCCTTTCTCTCTCTCTGTACACACTCTGGGCAGATTTACAAGTCCCTTGTGGGTTTTTGTTGTTTTATTGTGTCACTTTTTTGGATGTAATGTTGGCAAAAATAATGTTGTAAATTGCATATGTATTTTCAAAATGGGTCAGGGTTGTTCATTGAAATGTAGTAATGATATACATGTAATGTGTACAGTCACTTAATCGTTTTACAGTAGTAAATGTGTTTTGATAAAATGCATTGTCTCATATTTTTTGTGTAATATCACAAGGTGCATCTGTGTACATTAAGGAATATATATTTGCCCTTTTTGAAATGTTTTACAGTAGTAAATGTGTTTTGGTATAATGCATGGTGTTATATTTTTTTTAATATCACACTGTGCATCTGTGTACATTAAGGAATTATATTTGCCCCTTTTTCAATATTTTCTACCCTCTCTTGTAATACTCCCCCCTCTCCTCTTACTCCTTCCTCTCTCTGGTACTACCCTATTTTTCTTATATTCTCCTCTGTCTTCATACTGCCCTTCTTTGTGTTTATATTTCCCTGTGTCTCCTCATATTCTTTTTGTCTCCTTATTTTCTTCCCTCTCTCTTCATATTTCATTTTTCTCTTCATACTCCCTGATCTGTCCTCTTACTCTTCCCTTTCTCCCTTCATACATTCTGGGGCAGATTTACAAGCCCCTTGTGTGTCTTTGTTGTTCTATTGGGTCACTTTTGTTGATGTAATGTTGGCAAATGTAGTAAATTGCATATGTATTTTCTAAATGAGTCAGGGTTGTTCACTGAAATGTAGTAGTTATATACATGGAATGTGTATAGTTACTTAAACGTTTTACATTCGTAAATGTGTTTTGGTATAATGCATGGTCTCATATTTTTTTGTTTAATATCACACTGTGCGTCTGTGTACATTAAGCAATTATATTTGCCACTATTTCCATATTTTCTAAGCTCTCTTGTCATACTTCCCCCTCTCTACTCTTACTTCTTCCTCTCTCCTGGTACTAGCCTCTTTTTCTTATATTCTTCTCTGTCCTCATACTACCCTTCTTTGTGTTTATATTTCCTTGACTCTCCTCATATTCCAGCTGTCTTCTCGTTTTCTTCCCTCTCTTTTTATACTTCATTTTTCCGTTCATACTCTCTGTTCTTTCCTCTTTCTCCTTTATCTCTCTCTCTCTCTGTATCCACTCTGGGCAGATTTACAAACCCCTTGTGCGTTTTTGTTGTTTTATTGTGTCACTTTTTTATGTAATGTTGGCAAAAATAATGTTGTAAATTGCATATGTTTTTTTCATAATGAGTCAGGGTTGTTCATTGAAATGTAGTAATTATATATATGTAATGTGTACAGTCACTTAACCGTTTTACAGTAGTAAATGTGTTTTGGTAAAATGCGTGGTCTCATATTTTTTTGTGTAATATCACACTGTGCATCTGTGTACTTTAAGGAATTATATTTGACCCTTTTTAAACGTTTTATAGTAGTAAATGTGTTTTGGTATAATGCATGGATTATATATGTTTTGTCTAATATCACACCGTGCATCTGTGTACATTAAGGAATTATATTTGCTCCTTTTTCTATATTTTCTACCCTCTCTTGTCATACTCCCTCCTCTCTCTTCTAAAATCTAAAATGTTTCAAATCTTCCATAACAGCCAAGGAAAACATACCTTTTAGGAGGGGTGGGATACAGGATTTTAGCTAAATCTATCCGACTACTATGCCATATATTCCATCCCTAAATAATATATTTCTCAATTCCAACTTTTCCGGTCATTCCCATGCAGAGCCAAGCCAACGAGCCTGGAAATGTCTGTCATGCAAATCACACTGCATCACCTAAAATATGATAAAATCAAACACGCTATGTTTATACAGCTTGTATTCTGAAAGCACTGATTTAAATGCGTTTTCATATATGATAATGTAGAAAGAGGGAATTGATGAAATAAAATAATTGTATAAGATGACACAGTTTGTTTAAGCAGGGAAGCCCAGGTTATGACTGATTATAACTTTATCTCCACAGTACTCTACAGAAAGAAAGTGGAAGAGTCACAGCATTGTTGGCATTGCTTACGGGGCACGTTACACCCTGTTGCTTCACTCCCCTCTGCCCACCCGCCCAACCTCCCTGGATGTTCCAGCTGCAGGAGAGGGGGCTCTCTGCCCCTGCAGGCTTCTGCTGTCTACCGGTCCCTTTCTCCAGTGCTTTCAATGGAGAATTTGCAGTGTATGTACTTGATGTGAGCTCAACCGCTGGCAGTGCTTGCCTCATCAATAACATTGCTGTGCTCCTTCGAAATCCCAGCCCCCTTTTCCTGCATTGAAGGCAGGTAGGCGCTCCGCATCTCCCGATATTTACTCCCCAGAATATATGGCACTGTCTTTCCCATTGAAGTAATATATAAACCCTGCAGGTTGAATGTAGATCCCCTTATCAAGTCGAATGGACTGACCATTTTATAATCGAATTTTACACCCCCACTCCTATCTCGTATGACATTGGTAACACTGCCCTAGCAAGTAAAAGAAGACCTTGGCACAAACTGACCCAACATGACTTTAACAAAAAATTCGTAGCACCGACATCAAACGCCAATGAGAGCATTGATAATGCCCTACATAAATACGAAGAAACGCTACTCAAAACCGTAGATGGTATCATTCCGCTAAAAACTTTTAAAACTAGACCTGCACACAAACCAGAAACCTGGCTTTCAGAGCATCTTAGATTGCTCAAACAGGCCGCAAGAAAACTGGAGAAGAAATGGAGGGCCTCTCACCAAGACAGAGACAAACAACTATATAAAAGCTCCCTGAAAGGATATCACAAAGCTATTCGTGTGGCGAGAAAAAAACACATTGCATCCCAACTACTGGCAGCTGGTAATAATCCCAAAATACTTTACCAGATTTTAGAGACCTTTATTAAACCCACAGCTTGTGAAAGCTCAGAAGTGGCTTCACAGTAACTTTGTGACATTTTCCAGTTTTTTAACCAAAAAATTGATGCAATTTATAGTAAAATCACGCTCTCGAATCAATACAATACTAATGATAATGACCTCATTACAAACCTGGAAATAGAAAATCCGATTATGCACTCCCTCTCTGTCTTTCCCCCTGTCTCTATTGAGGAAGTAGTAGGACTCATTTCTCAGATAAAGAGCTGTTCTCCGATGGATATTATCCCTGCACGGGTTATGCCCATTCTAGCCACGGTTCTGGGACCTATTATCCAGAGACTAATTAACCTCTCACTGAGCACAGGACAGGTTCCAAAAGGATGGAAAAAGGCGCTGGTGAAACCGCTCAGGAAAAACACTGCTACTCATGGGAGGAGCTAGCCAATCTTAGACCCATATCCCTGCTCCCGTTTTTAGGCAAAATTATTGAAAAACATGTAAATAGTAATTTGTCTAAATACATTGAATCTGCTGGAGTGCTGGACCAATCACAATCTGGCTTCAGGCCCAGACACAGTACCTAGACCGCTCTGATGTCTGTCGCAGATGATCTACACATGTACCAGGATAGGGGTCACTCTGTTGTCCTGGTGCTGTTGGATCTGTCTGCGGCATTTGATACCGTCTCTCATTCCACCTTGACTACCAGGCTAGCTAACATCGGCCTGAAGCAGGAAGCCTTGGCATGGTTGAAGAGCTTTCTGACTGACCGCACCCAGCAAGAGCAAGTAGCAATGGGTGCGTACAGATCAGAGGAAGTTGAAATCTCCAATGGGGTGCCACAAGGCTCTTGTTTAGCCCCACGCTTTTTAACATATATGTGGCACCCCTGGCTAACATCATGAGGAGATATGGTTTCATCCCAATATCTTACGCGGATGACACGCAACTCCTCTTTCCCTTTAAGACCTTTACACCTGAGGTCAGAAACTCCTTCTCCCAGGGCATGAAAGCAGTGGCACGATGGATGTCTTTCAACTACTTGCAATGCAACGTTGGGAAGACAGAAGTCATGTTGTTTGGTGAGGCAAAACTTCTCTGGACCCCAGACTGGTGGCCACAAGATCTCGGCCCAGTGCCCAAGCCTAAACAAACTATCAAGAACCTGGGAGTCCGATTAGATCAGGAGCTCACTCTCAAACAACATGGCAACCAGGTGGTGGGAGCCTGCTTTCATGTGATTGGTATGCTGCGAAAAATCTTCCCCTTACTACCTGATACAACTAGGAAGACGCTGGTCCAGGCGCTTGTCCTGAGTCGTCTGGACTATTGCAATGGCTTGCTCCTGTCCTCCAATGAGGGAGTTATGAATAGACTTCAGGTGGCCCAGAACACGGCTGCTCGCCTGGTTCTGAACGCTCCCCCCCGGATGCCTTCTAAACCTCTGTTGACAAAATTACATTGGTTATCTGTCAAACAGAGGGCCAAGTTCAAGGTATGCTGTACCATACACAAAAGCCTGAATGGAATGGGTCCTGCATACCTGACTACCAAATTTGTCCCTTATACACCTTCTCAGACACTTAGATCGAGTGAACAAGGCCTTCTTTGTGTACCCAGAGCAAAGAAGGCCAGACATGGAGCGAAAACATTATCAATAGCCGGACCCTCTCTCTGGAATAGTCTCCCAATATCCCTCAGGTTATGTGTAGATCATTTTCCTTTTAGAAAAATGCTGAAGACCTTCTTGTTTAAACAGTAGACCATAACAGCTTCTAAAAGCCCTTCTTCTTAACATTACTGTAGAAGCCTAAGGCGCGAAGATACTCCTTCGGGAGTGAAGCCAGCGCGGTACAAACCTGCAAATAAAAACGGCGGTGGCTTTAAAGAGTCATTACTTGTTTCATCTGGAGTATCGCTGATACTGCCCAACTGAAAGACACCTTTTAAAGCACTTTGCAAAATGTGCATTAACATCAGAACACATTGCCCAAACATAAACACTACTGCAATTAACTATATTTTAATGCCTTGTACTGTATTTAAACACAGAGGGGCAAGATATCCGCATCTGTGGGAGCAAGGTCAGTAAGGGGTAGGGATACAGTTAGAAACAACTGTAAACGTACGGTTAAGCACAAGCTCCTGTAGCGGATGCCTTAGCCCACTTAGCTACCAAACTATGTCTGTGTGTGTGTATCTGTGTGTCTGTGTATCTCTGTGTGTCTTAGTCTATGTGTGCGTGTCTGTCTCTATGTGTGCGTCTCTCTTTATGTATATGCCTCTTTTTCTGTGTGTGTTTCTGTGTCTGTGTGCATGTCTCTGTATTGTGTGCACATCTCTGTCCCTGTGTGTGTTTTTTGATGTGTCTGCGTTTCTGTATCTGTGTCTGTGTGTGTGTGTCTATGTGCGTGTTTCTGTCTCTTGGTGCACATCTCTATGTCGGTGTGCGTGTCTTTATCTTTGTGTATTTTTCTGCGTGTGCGTCTCTATATGTCCATTTGTCTCTGTAAGTGCGTCTCTTCTTTGTGTGTGCATCTTTGTTTCTATGTGTGTCTGTGTGTGTGTGTGTGCGTGTCTATACATATGTCAGTCTCTATGTGTGCGTGACTATCTGTGCGTCTCTGTGTGTATGTTTCTATGTGCATGTCTGTCTCTTTGTGTGCGTTTGTGTGTGTTTGTCTCTGTGTGTATCGGTGCATGTGTCTCTCTGTATGTTTGTTTCTGTTTATATGTCTACTGTTAGCCTCACTGCATGGGAACGCTATAATACACATACTTACTCCACAGATACATACAAATGTGCCATTCCGTAACACACTCAGTACACAAACCAGAAAACATATCCAGCTAAATATAAAGAATGCCAAATTCCCTAACTCTAAGTAATGCAAGACATGTTGCATTGCAAATGCTTGTTGTTATATTCTCATGTGTCCTCATAGTGCCCTTCTTTGTGTTTGTATTTCCCTGTGTGTCCTCATATTGATCCTGTCTCCCTATTTTCTTCCCTCTCTTTTCATACTTCATTTTTCTCTTCATACTCCCTGTTCTCTCCTCTTTCTCCTTTTGTCTCTCTCTGCATATACTCTGGGGCAGATTTACAAGGCCTTTGTACTTCTTATTATGTCATTTTTTATGATGTAATGTTGGTAGAAATAATGTAGTAAATTGCATATGTATTTGTAAAATGGGTCATGGTTGTTTATTGAAATGTACTAGTTATATACATAGAATGTGTATAGTCACTTAATCGTTTTACAGTAGTAAATGTGTTATGGTATAATGCATGGCCTCATATTTGTTTGTGTAATACCACACTGTACATCTGTGTACATTAAGGAATTATATTGGCCCCTTTTTCCATATTTTCTACACTCTCTTGTCATACTCCCTCCTCTCTCCTCTTACTCCTTCCTCTCTCATCACACTACCTCCTTTTATTTATATTCTCCTCTCTTCTTATACTTTTCTTTTCTCTTCATACTTGCTCCTCTTTTTGCATACTTCCCCTACTCTTTATACTCTTTCTTGTTTTTATATTCACCCCTTTCCTCATAGTTCTTACTGTCTCCTCATAGTACTCCCTCTCTCCTTATACACTATTTACCCATTATATTTGTCTTTTCTCCACATTTTTGTCTCTCTCTCTCGTTATATTCCTTCTTCTTTCTTCATATATATTCTTCTCTTCTTATATTCTCTCTTTCCTTTTATTCTCGCTCTTCTTTGCACATACTCCCTATTCTTTTCTCATACTTTTTTTTTCTTCTCATACTCCCCACTCTCTGCTCACACGTTTTCTCTCTTTTCTTATACTCCCCACTCTCTACTGATATTTCCCTCTTTTCTTATTGTCACATTCCTCTCCTCATTCTGCCCCCTGTCCTTATACTCCCCGTTTTCATATTGTCTTCTCTCTTCTCTTACTTCTCCATGTCTCCTCATACTACTGCCTTTTTCTTATATTCCCTTTTGTCCTATACTCCTTCTCTCTGTGTTCATATTTTCCTGTTTCTCTTTATATTCCTATTATATTTTCATTTTCTGTTCTGTTTATACTTCTTCTTTCTGTTCATAGTGCTTGCTCTCTTGTCTTACTCCTCCTTGACTCCCTGCATGCACTCTGCAGCACTTTCCTCATACTCCCTGTCTTTTCATACTGACCTCTCTCTTTATATTTGTTTCTCTTGTCTTACTCCTGCCTCTTTCTTCATACACTTTTCACTCTTCATAATCCCCTATCTGTTTATACTCCTTCTTTTCTTCTCATACTGTATTCTCTGTTCTTGTACACCACTTTTCTCCTTATGCTCCACTTTTCCTCACATTCTCCATGCTCTGTTCTGGTACTCTCCTCTCTCTCCTTATACACACCCTCCTTTCCTTGTATTCCTTTTTTGTTCTTATACTTACACCTCTTTCCACATATTCCTTCTTTTCTCTTTATAGTACTTCTCTCTCTTCTTATACTGCCCCCTCTCTCCTCACACTCTCTTTTTTTTCCTTCTTATACTCTTATACTCTTCCTTCTCTCCTCATACTTCTACCTTTCTCTCCCTTACCTCTTCATACTTCGCAGTCTGTTCATACTCACTTTATCTCTTTTTATTGCAGTGTCTGCTTATACTCCCCTTTCTCCTCATATTTCCCCTTCTCTCATACTCCTTCTTCTTTTGTTGTAAGTCCTTCTATTTTCATAGTCCCACCTTTGTCCTCATAATCCTCCTTCTCTTCTTATAAGTAATATAATAGTATATTTCATATATTTATTTTTGTAATGTTATATATATTTTTTATAAATGTTTCTATTTATCTACACTGAAAAAAATTCATCATGCCTACAAAAGCTCAAAAGAGGAAACAACGATAGAAAGGTGTTTATTTAAAGAGAAGTCATCCACAAGATTTACATGAAGAACAATGTGTTAACAAAAAGAAAAAAAAGTCCTAGTAAGAGAACAAAGACTTTTCTGAGGAAAATATTAAACACTAAGAGTAGTGTGCACAAAGTGAAAAATACTATTAGTGTATCTGCAACGAAAAAGAAAAAGAAGAATAAAGAGAACAATAATGGAAAATCAACTTCTGAAAAACAGTGTATAGTAAAAGGAGGAAAAACCTATTTAAGGACATTAGGAAAAAAATGTTTTATAATAGAGCTGTGTCGAATTCAATTAAGGAAGTGAAGAAATGTTAAAAAACTGTATTTTATAAGAAGAAGAAAACTTAAACTATAGAAAATCTAGTTGACAATTGAATTTTTTAAAATTTGTTTTAGTAATCAATAGAACTCGATCACTAGATACGCCAATCCATTTAATGAAGGCCAAAAGTAAGTGGAGAAGAGTAATTAACAGGAGTGATTTTTCAGAGTTTTTTTGCGTGAATGGAAACATAGTTCAAGTTCTGAGCCTTTTTTTAATGAAGAGAGCTATCTTCAGAGTAATGATTTGTTGCATGCAGTTGACACTAGTGGTAGTCCTTATGAGGTTAGAAATGGCTGTCCTATTAAGAAAGAGAAAATTGTTCCTAGAATTGCAGAAGAGGTGTTAGCTGATGAAGTTTTAGGGAGACGTCCTAAAGCTCCAGTGTACACTTGGAATAGTAGTAGTACTTGTAGTGTACGGCAAGAATCTATTGATTTTGTATGCATTCTTTACGTAACTATAGTAAGAAAAGTGTTAAACTAAAGATTAAGATGTTGCAAGGACTGGACCCTTTCAGAGTGAGAGAAAATACTGGTTTGCAAGGACATTCTCTGGTTTGTCTTTCTAAAAAAGTATGTTGAAGTGTTTTTCACCCTTTCAGGATGTTAGCAGTTCATCATACTCAAATGAGGAAATTAGTCAGAAGATTGTATTATGCAAAAAGACCAGCACTAATGTTAAATTGAACAGTGCTCTTTTACGTGGATCTGTATCAGATGTAACGAATGTTTGTGATGAAATTCAGGTTAGTTACTTTGGTCTTAAGGAAGACAGCGCAGAAACTGAGATATTAATAGAAGAAAATGTGGAAGAGTATGTTAAATGTTGAACTGTAGAAAATTTTAAACAAGAAATTACAAAGTATAAGGTGATTTCAGGTTATAGGCCAAATTATTCTTGTATCTGGTGCCGACGAACTCATTATTAAAATCAGACCAGGACTGTTGATCTGTAATTAAAAAGTGAAAAGGAAAATAATAATGAGTGGAAGGATTTTGCAACTTATTTGTTGGTAGAGAATTGTTTTGATTTGTGTTCTGATCAGCGTATTTGTAAATATTGTTATAACAACTTAGATGAGAACAAAATGCCTGCTAGAGCTGTGCATAATAATCTTGAGTTGGTAAATATTCCTTCTGAACTGATGGATTGAAATACCTATGAGTCTATTCTTATTCAATGTGTGCATCCATTTCAGGCTGTTGTTCGTATGGAGCCTAAGACAGGAAAATCACCTCCTTCAGATTTACAGAGAGGATTAAAGGGAAGAGTTGCATATTTGCCTCTAGATTCAAAGAAAAATATTGAAACAATTGGTGTAGCAAATGTAGAAAATGAACCTTTAGTTATTCTTGTTAATGGCGCTCCTAGTAAGAGTAAGACAATCTGGCAAGAATTAGTGGATGTTAGGAAAGTGAAAAAGACAACGTTGTATCTGGTAAAAAATAATTAACATTATAAAAAATTTGTATGTGAGAGAAGAAGAAATAACTGTAGGAGAAGATAGTAACTCGACATCTGGACAAATTGAAAAAGTGGATGTGTCCAGAACTGAAGAAATCTACGAACATTACAGTGTTCTTCCACTTCATTCTAAAGAAGTGATGGGGAATACTATAGAGTTATTCCAAATGAAAGAAGCAAAAGGAAGTCCCATTAGTGTATGGGTAAAAAGCTTGGAAGCTCGTTGTTTCTCTAAGTTGTTTCCCACAGGAAAAGGAGGACGATATGATGACCGACCTGTGCAGATTCCTGCATCTGAATAACGGACATCAAGATTATATGCAGAAGATCCAAGATTTCGACAATGTATTCCATATTTGTTTCTTTCATCTTTTGTTTGAGAGTGATTTGTCTGGACTTTCTTATGCAGTAAACCATATATTAAAAACAGGTGTACATCTGCAAAATGTTTCGGCAAAGGAATTTATGGATAAAGTACTGCAGAAAGATAATGTTTTAGAATCTCAGCTGATTAATCTCATGGCATGTCATCGTGGTAATAATGAGTACTGGTACCGTCGTCATGGAGAACTGAAATGTAAGCTTAGGAACTTAGTAAATCCTACATGATTCCTTACTCTAAGCTGTGCTGAATATGCTTGGGATGATTTGCTTCAATTTCTCCTAGAGAGAAATACAAATATACTAAATACTGAATACAGAGTCCTGGAGAATTGTGCTCTTTGGATCCAGTTAATGTATGCAGGTATTTCAATCATAGATTCGAAGCTATGATGTCTTTTATCACCAATAAAAAAAATCCTCCTCTTGGAGAGGTTCTGGATTTCTTTTGGAGAAAGGAGTATCAAGCGAGAGGTGATCCTTACATACATATGCTAATATGGATCAAAGATGCTCCCAAATCAATCGTTGTGGGAAATATTGTCTTTGAAAGTACAAATCTAAGGACATGTTCTACACTAAATGTCGTTTTGGATTTCCACGTCCTGTAATATCGAAAGGAAGAGTGAACAGTTGTATGTCATCTTTGCGACATACTATCACAAGAAACCCTCCAAAAAATACCTACAACTTAAAAAGAAATAAAGAGTCAAAATACATAAATGACTACAACCCAGTCATTTTCTCCATGTGGAATGCTAACATTGATATTCAATATGTTGCAGACAATTCCATTGCTGTTGCTCGATATGTTCCATCCTACATAACAAAATCAGAAAAGACAGAATTCAAGGAGATGTGGGAAGAGATTTCCCACGAGAAGAGTCTAAGTAAGAAATTACATAGTTACAGTTTGAAGATGTTATCTCATCGAGAAATTGGAGAGTATGAATGTTCAGATCGCTTATAATCTGCAAGTCTTTACTCCAAATCTAGAAGAATCATTTGGGTGAGTCTAGGTGTTGCTGCAACACGAAATCGAGTACTTAAATCTGTACAAGAAATTGAATATTTAGCTGAAAAAGAGCCAGAAAGTACAGATATTGTGAAAACAAATATGTTGGATGCATATTATCCAAATACTAGTCATCATCTTGAAAACATGTGTCTCTTTGAAGTGCTTCAAAACTATATTTTTAAATGGAATATTGCAGAAAACATCAATAATGGTATATATGCAGTGTTTGGTTCTGAAGGATGTTTGGTGAAACAAAGAAAAGGACATTTGATTAATCACCGTAAACTGAGTTGCAAAACTCCTGACAAAAGGGAATTTTACTATTGAGCTCTTTTGCAACTTTTCAAGAAGTGGCATTCAGAATTGTAATTACTTGGAGATTTTGAGAGCTATGAAGATTTGTTCAACGCTAGTAAAGATACAAAAGAATGTCATGTTTTTTGCTAATTATGTGAAAATGTTGAACAACGAAATTAAGCAAGAAGCTACAATTGCAGCTGAGATTGCGAGGGACAGTTGTGAAGACAGTCACACTTCTGCTCTGTTGAGTCAGGACCCACTAGGAGAACCAATTGTTAAAAATGAAGCAGCAACTGCTATGGAAGAGGTGGAAACAGCAATGTATCAAGCTCAAGGAGATGTAACAAATTTAGGAAACTTGGAAGAACAACTAAATGTTGAGCAGAAACAAATATGTGAGCAAGTGAGGGAACAGATTGACCATGGATTACTTCATGAGAAGAAAGAGCGCTCTTGCTCATCATTTAAACCTATACGAATGTACATTAGTGGACAAGCTAGAACAGGCAAACGGTTTTTAATTAAAGTAATCACAACTTTTCTACGGAAAACAACTGGGTCGCATTTGTCTTGTGTTGTCACTGCTCCAACTGGATTAGCAGCCCACAATATTAAAGGAATTACTTTACATTGTTTAGTAATGCTACCAGTAGAGCATGAAAACCAATTAGAATACCACAAGTTATCTGGAGAAGCTTGTTGTGAAGTATCAAGAGTCTTGAGGAAAATGAAACTTCTCATTATTGATGAGGTAAGCATGGTATCAAACCTAATGCTTGCCTTTGTACGTTTAAGAATGCAGAAAATTCTTATAACAGAGCATGACGTATTATTTGGAGGAAAACACGTCATAGTTTTTGGGGATCTACTACAATTTCCCCTTGTAAAAGGACAACCAGTGTTTAAAACACTGGCGCATGAAGATACCAGAAAGTCTTTGGGGAGCATTGGAAATGTAAACATTTGGTCATATTTTGAGTATAAGGAACTTATCACAAATATGTGATAGGCAAATGATGCTGATTATGGAACTATTCTTCAAGATATAAGAATTGGAAAAGTGACTATACATGGAAAAAAAGCTTTACAGCGACGATTACTTTCTAATTTATTTCCAAATGAAAATATTGTCCCAGAGAAAATATATATGAGAATTGCAGAAAACAAATCTGTAATCTGCTTAATGCCAACACTGCGTGAATGTTCTATATTCAATGAAGAAATGTTACGGTTGGAAAATGAAGAAATTATAAAATTGGAAGCTGTTGATAAAATAGAACATGAAGGAATCACTATTATTTTGACTGAAAAGTTGAAGAGGAAATCGGATTCTTTAGAGAAATCGGTAAGTAAAACTGCTGATTTAGAAAAGAATTTATATGCATGTGTAAACTGTAGGGTAATTTTACGACGTAATTTGCATTTGGAAAAAGGTTTAGTAAATGGAGCAATGGGTAAAATTGTTGATTTTGGTAATTATCTAAATAGTGATGGTATAGAATTTTTGAATATCAAATTTGATGAAATTGAAGAAGTACAATATTTAGTCGTTGTTCAGCTCGGTTCTTGCTTGTAAAAGATTTGTATGTTCGTAGAAAACAGTTTCCTATTTCTTTGGCGTATGCGGTGACCATTCATAAATCTCAAGGTTTAAGTGTAGATAGTGCTTTAGTGAATATTGGAAGTACTGTGTTTAAAGAGGGTGTGGCATATGTTGCTTTGTCTCGAGTGAGAATTTTATCTGGATTGTACTTGATTGATTTTGATGAGACAAAGATTAGTGCAGATGCAAGTTGTGTGAAAGAGTATATTTGGTTAAGAAGGAAGCATGTGGTAGGTAGAAAAAGAAGATTTGAGAATATCTGTAGTGAAGCTGTGGAGAAAGAAAAAAAACAAGATGAAGTTGTTATTGTTGGCAAAAAGAAAAAGGACAGTGTTGAAGAGAATGTTGGTTATCAGTTTGAAAATAGTTCTGGTGTCAACTGCTATGCTAATGTAGTTGTTAATGTTTTTTTTCTTGAAAGTTTCCAACCACAAATAGTTGTAAATCGGAAAGAAAGATTCTGTTTGTTGTTGTATTCTGTTTATGAGAAATTTAGTAGTGATAAAAGTAAAATACAAAGTGTTTCTGATATTTAAAATGTTTTGGACATATGTTCTGGTTCTAATCAATTTACGCAGAATATTCAGCAAGATTGTCAGGAATTTCTAATGAATATGCTTGTTGTATTGGAAGATGAAGGTAAAGATATTGAATATCTTTGTGGCCTTTCTTATAAATGGCACCATGACTGTGAAAACTGTTTGTTTACATGTAGCAGTAACATTGACAGTGAAAGATTCATATATTTGACTTTACCTGACTGTGAATCAGTGTCTTTTAACAATCTAATTAGAGGAGCAAGTCAAAACATGGAGTGTAGCCAATGTAAATCAGAAATGTCATCAACATTATTTATACAAAGATATGGACAGTATGTAATTTTAATGCTGCAACGTTGTCGAGCTGATGGAAGAAAATTGGAAACTTTAATTAAAAATGTTGTAGCTGCTCAAGTATCATTATAAGAAAGAACTTTTGCAGCTGTTGCAAATATTTTTCATGATGGACCTTCTACAACATCTAGACATTACACTGTTTATTTAAAATGTCTGAAAGGTTGATACCTTGTAAAGATAGTCAATTCGTTTTTAAACAACGTTTGCCTAAAGAGTTACCAAATTCTTACCTAATATTTTTAAAGCCAAAATTTTAAAAACAAAATTTGGCCTTTCAGGATTACTGCTGTTAAGGTAGGTTGCACTGGTGTTGTAGAGTACTTTGTAAGTGAGGGTGAGGAGCTTGAAGGTGATCCTCTTGTCAATGTGGAACCAGTGTAGGTGTCTCAGGTGGTGGGGGATGTGGCTGAGGCAGGGGACATTGATGATCAGTGGGGCGGAGGTGTTCTGGGGTCGTTGGACTTGTTGTAATTGTTTGTCCGAGTTGAGATTTAGAGAGTTGATCCTTATGCAGCTAGTTACGTCTTTCGGTGGTGTGTGGCTCCTTGGTGAGGGGGAAGATGTGTTGGGTGTCGTTGCCTTAGCAGATTATGTTGAGATTGTGATGGTGGGCCACTTGTTTAAGGTTGCCATGTAGATGTTGAATAGCGTCAAGTTGAGGGATGAGCCCTGGGTGACGTTGCAAATGATGTCAGTGGCTTTGGATCAGAAAGGTTGGAGGCGGATGCTGAGAATTACTATTGAGGAACTTCTTTACTAAGAATTTGAGATACACTAATTGGCCATGAGGAAAAGTATATAAAACTATTGAGGACTATTGTTGTTTATTTTCTCAGCATATGTTTAAAAGTAACTTTGTTTACAGTGTATGAAAATTAATGATGGTGTTTTGGTATTTTAAGATTCTTTGAGATATCTCATAGTTACGTAAGAAATTGCTCTTTGAAAAAAACATTTAACATTCAATTTTTCCAATTGTTATTGAGAATGTTGAATGGTTTTTTAAAGATAATCCTATTGATTGTCTTTTTTTGCCCGCTGTTATGTGATGAGTACTATTGAACTCACTATTTCTAGTGAAATTCAATATATTCTGAGAGCAGCAAGAAAGGCAAATGAAATGCTTTACAAATGATTTGGTGTTGTAAAGGATATATTGTAACTGTATTTTTTTTGTCTTCCACACATGCTAATTTTATAATATATAATTTTATTATTATTTATTATGTTTAAGGTAAGTATAAATACCTGTTAACACCTTGGCTGCTAGGTGTTTTCCCCTCCTGTGCTGGAAATTGCCATTTTGCTGGTGTCATGACGAGCTCAGCTCGTCATCAGCACAGCTCAACTGTGCATCATGACGAGCTGAGCTCGTCATGAGCATCGAAAGGGTTAAGAATGGGCAATGGAGTGTGCATCTACAGAGGTGAAATAACAAAACATGGATGGAGTACATAAGTGTTCAAAGATGGTTTGTATCTTTTATATACATTTGAAAAACTTAAAATATAAATATACTGAGTGTACCGGTAATCTTTGCATTTTACTACAACACATCTACTACTTTGGACCAGGTAAGGTGAATAGACATATTGTACTTTTTTTTAGTACTGCATTTTATAATAACAGCCTGGATTTTTTCCGATAGTGATAAGGAGTGACTGGTTTGATAATTTAAGAACCTTTAAAAACTGAACATTCATATTTAATAAATATATTTATATAATGTTATAAAGTAGTTGACAATGGTATTTGTATATTCTTTTTTAAAGGGCAAATTAGTTGATAAAGCTAGTTTTGTGTTCTGTATTAGGAAACATGATAAAATAAAGTGTTTATGATTTTGTACAAGGACCTACAACATAAGAAATTCACTATGGAAAATCAACAAAACAATATGAAAGAAGATTTTGAAATTAATAGCAATGTCGTAGAAGAGCTGAACATACCTTTTACGAGCAGCTACATAAAAGAGGAACACATGAATGCTGGAGATATCAGCTGTGATTTTCTAGATGAAACCTTGGATGATGCTTTTGTGGCAGCATTAGATGACATTGAGATTCATCACATGACTTTTGAAATTGATAGCCAGTAAGATGAAATACCTTTTGAAATTATTTTAGAAGCTCTATTAAATTATGAGATGTTACAAGAATACATTTATTATTATAAAATAATAATGGTCTGAGACACTCTGCTTTTAGAATTGTAATCATTTAGATACTACCCAAGTACTCATGGTACAAAGTGGGCATTAGGGCATGGACTGCTTCAAACCCTTATAGACTACGTATGTATTTTTCTATGAACTGGCAAACTTCTCTTTTATAGCTTCTATTCCCCAATCTGTATCATTAGACTTTCATCAAACACTCTCACACTACTGTTTCAATGTTTTAGTGAGCCATTCCGCAGTATGTGCTTATTTATACACTGTTCTAAAAATGAACCACGTATACATTCAACCACACACTCTCCTTGCAGAATTATAATAATTGAGCCAGCACCTAATTAGTCATGGTGCAAAGTGTGCCTTGGGGCATGGACTGCTTCAAACGCCTATAGACTATGCGTGTACTGTTCTATTAACCGGCAAACTTGTGTTTTGTACCTTGTTTTCCCCAGTCTGTATCCTTATACTTCCAGCAAACTCTCTGTGATTGCTGATTCATTGTTGTACTGAGCTATTCAGTAGAATGTCCTTATCTATGTACTGTGCAAAAAATGAAGATCTTAGAGATTCACTCATTGCAAAACTGTAATCATGCAGTCAGGTTCCAAGTAATTATGGAGCAAAGTTGGACTTAGGCCAAGCACTGTTTTAAACCCCCTATAGACAATGCTTGCAGTCTACAATGCACCTGAAAACTTGCCTTTTATACCTTCAATTTCTCTAGTCTGTATCGTTAGATGTTCACCAAACACTCTCACACTACTGTTTCAGTATTGTAGTGAACCATACAGCATTATGTGGTTATCTATACAGTGTTGTAAAGGTAAATATGCTATACATTCAGCTACAAACTCTCTTATCACTTTTGGAATCCTATTTCACTGGGAATAGACTGACCACTACAAGAGTGAAGTGAGTATTGTACGAACTTCGCATGTAGGGTACAATGGGCCCACTGATATCGAGAGAACAGTTTTTGATGAATTTTGGTTTTCTATTGATGCATCCCACTCTAGGGGAGTTCATTTCGAGCTTCCAACCTCCAAAAACGCTGAAGAACATACAATTGATACTAAGTTTCCTGAATTTTGGCAGAACATACATTTTAGATTTCACAGAAAGGCTTAAACCTCTCTACGAACTAATAAAACCTGATTTCTCAGCAAAATATTGGACACAGGAACACACAACATATGTGCACTCCCAGAGGATTCTGTGGGCGCGAAACAGAAAAAACTGACTGTCGGTGTTTGTCTGGATGCATCCAGAAAAACACCGATAGTTATGTGGTGTTTTGTTTTTATCGAGAGCCGTATCCGGAGACCATTATTCACACCTTAAAATATCAATTATGAAGTACTAACAGAACCCCGGCTCTCGACTACCCGTCAGACGTCAGTTTTAGGTTAGAAGATCCTTTCCCTTCTTACAGTATCACTGTCTGAATCGCTTTTCTCCGTAAAAAGTTTCGCGCCCACAGAATCCTCTGGGAGTGCACATACGGGACATACACAGAACCCGTGTTTGAGTTTTGTTCCTTTTATCTCATAGGAGCCTATATCATTGCCAGTGGATATATATACGCTACATACAACGAGCCCAATTTGAGGTATCACCACTATCGGCACTCTATGTTGTGGCTTTGACCATCACGCCTATCTGCATCCAAAAATAGCTTTATCAGGAAAGTTAGCATGTTGATAACTGGCGGTAATTACACGCTCTCTTTATTTTGTGGTATGATCTGGATTTAACCTTTTTTTTGCAATAGATGGTCACCTGAGGAAGGCTATTTGGCCGAAACGCGCGTAGTGAACTACCCCGCCGCATTGCTCCATCATCTGCCATGTGTAGTGCTAATTGTTTGTTTGCTTTGTGATTTTAAGAGTTTATGTATATGAATTGTAAACCAGCTTTATAAGAAAAAAAGGAGTATACAAATGAAAAAAGATAAGAAAATGTTATAAAAAGATATAATATTTATACTATTTATGAATAATGAATTGAATAATTGAATTATTATCTGGGTGGTGAGCCTTCATATTGTTGGATGATATTATTCCACACTCTATTGGTGGTCTTTTTATATGGAACTTGTTTTGTATTTTCAGAACTTTCCACTTGGTCAGGGGAAATGCATTACTGTCAAAATTCCAGTACAGCATTAGAGGCTGTCACAATAGCGAGCATTCCCAATGCTAAAGTTTTACATCCAAGATGGATACAATGGGTTAATTATCTTGCTGCAACGGATGTAGAATACAGATTTGTTCCAAATTTAAAGACACAAGCATTCCTGGAATACGAACAAGAATGTCCTCTGTCCACTGAAATTCTGCCTCTAAATCAGTATGAATTCATAATTTATACTGATGGATCAGCGCAACCCACAACGAGAAGCAAACAAGCATGCAGTGCTGTGTTCACAATCATTAAAGGTTGCATGCGCAATGGTAAATTCCAACCTATGATCACGAAAACACAGTCTCTAGGAGACTGTACAGCTCAATTAGCTGAACTTAAAGCATTAATACTGGCACTTGTAAGTACAGATCGCTAATTCCCCACACTCATAGTGTGCAATTTTTTTTACTGTGTTCAGTCATATAATTCATATTTACAGAATTGGGTAAAAAAAAGGATTCAAAGATGCAAAAGGTGGCACAATTAAGCATAAAATGCTTTGGGAACAAGTAGTTCAGTTAAGAAATGAACTACAAAAGTCTCACATGATCCATACACTGAGTCATCAACATGATGGGATTTACGTTGAATGGAATTCATTCGCTGACAAAGCCACAAAAGAGGTGGTTTGACGGCTTTCGTAGCTGCAATCACTCATTCAAAAACGAGAATAGACAGTGAAATATTGTTGTCTGTCAATGCTTCAAGCAAAGGCAGCGGCGAAGTATTTCCAATGAAATTTCCACTCAAGTACTCCGGCATAATTGATGTAAACAAGGTTCCTTTTGCTCGAATCCCTGGAGTGGGGAATAGAGTAATTCCAAACATGGAAGGTAGACTAGGGTTAATCCTAGCAGCACATGAGGGGATAGGCTCTGTTCATGCAGGTGTTTCTGTAACCGTTTTGTTACTAAAACAACAATATTGATGACCTGGTATTAGAAAACAAACCAAGAACTATGTCTTGGAATGTGATGTCTGCCAGCAGATGAAAGTATCCACAGTGAAATGTCCTGCACAGACTCCCCTCTTAATCTCAGATAAACCATTAGCTTGTGTTTATCTGGACCTCTGTGGTTCCTTGCAAAGGGGCGACCATTATAAATATATAATGATTGCAGTGAACTTGTGCTCAAGGTACCTATGGGTGTGGCCTCAGTGCTCGGCTGACGCTCAAACTGGTATAAAAGATTTGCGAGTCTTTATCGGCACATACGCAGTAGGTAGACTACATTCTAACCAGGGCCCTGCGTTTAGCTCTCAGTCTTACAAGGAGGCCATGGCTAGTTTGGGTGTCCAATTGCGGTGCTCCTCTCCGTACCATCCAGATGGAAATTCGGTTGTGGAAAGGAAAAACTAGGACATGAAACAGTCTATAACAGCTAGGGTATTAGGCTCAGGAGATGGCTGGGTAAAACACCTATATTGGGCCCAACGTTCTCTTAATAACTTGCCAAGAACTTCTCTAGGGGGGTCATTCCATATGAGGTACTTTTTGGGAAAAGAATGTGGGTACCTGATGTATGTGATGGCACAGTGGCAGATAATAAACCCTTTGATATCAAAGATCGTTTGGCTGTTTTACAGGAACTGAATGACTTAAGGATGAAACAAAGTAATATAAACCTGAAACCAACCACCATTGGGAAAGAACCGGCCTGTCTGGGTCCCAAAAGTTGGGGACCTGTTCAGAGAGAAAATTGCAGATAAGAAGGAATGTTGACCTTCCTACAGAAAACCAGTACCTGTCTTAGCCGCCCACGGAACAAGAACAGTACATCTGCTACCCCTTGCTGGAAAAAAGAACAAAAAATAGTGTGAATCGCCTTCATCAAACCACACTATGTGGCCAATACTGCATAGTAGGCCTCGTGGTCTCCGCCCTAGTAGCAGATGCCCTCATCTCGCTACTATCCTAGAGGTTCAAACTGAACGACCTATCACCATTGTGGAGTCAACAGTACGAAATGAAGGACTAGGCAACAATGCTATGGAACTCATTCCTCTTGAAACTCAAGTAACAGTTCGACCAGACAAACCTGTCTACACCAATGTGACAAGTAATCATCTAGTTCGACATGAACAAGAAAACACAGTGATTTCTTCAAATCCTAATGCGATTCCAACAATTAATTGCACTGTTTCTGGCTAGTTCAGCGAACCAGAAACAACGCCAGCCAAAAAATCCTACAAACAGCAAGAAAATAAGACTTTATTCACTTTCTGAAAGAGACTTATTTGTTTTCTCGATGGACTAAACTATGGATAATATCTGAAATATTTTTCTTTCTTTTCTGGCTAGGTTTAGTTATAACTATTAGCATGCTTGTAAATGGCAAATATATTCACCAACACTCTGCAAGTAAAGATGTGATCTTAATTTTAAAGCCACTGTGCCAATGTGAAGAAAGAGACTTGTCTGCAGTAAACATCACAGCAGTTCATACACCTGATGGCATAGTATGGGACAAAGTTGATTTCTATATATTTGGCCCAACGGAACCTTTAAAAATTCCACACTTGTTTAAGATTTTTTTAAGTGATTTTATTACCTCCAGTACCTATTCTGATGATTGGGACTTCGAGACTGTCAGTAATATGATGTCTGATCTAGAGAAATCGGCTGCATTTTCTAGTAATGAAAACTTAAAATGTTCATCCGACTATGGACAAATGTACTGTTATAACCACTATGGTCATCGTTTTTTGCATAGATCTACAATGCCTAGAAATGTGTTTGTATGTAATCAATGGCAACATTGTCCGACACCACCAAAGGGTAGTTCAAAAATATTTGCAAATAAGTTTCCATATTTTTCAAGGTTTCAATACATCTGACCCAGCTTCATAATATTTTAGGAATATGAACAAAACAGCATAGAAAAATATATTAACAAACACAGAACAGATCTATTCTGCAGCCTTCATTGGCCAGCTGTCTAGACAAGGGTTTGAATAGTGGAAAGACACTGTTGAAACAAAATCTGTCTGGGGTTCTAGAGACTGGCAGGTGCAGGAGACTGAAGCCTTATTTAGAGCGTGCCTCATCCCAGAGCAAATAATGTTTTTGAATGGCACCGTGCAACAAAGATCTTACTTTGGACTAGCCAAGATCAAAGACATGAACACACCTTGTGTACCAACACCTGCTAATACCAAGGGTAATAGCACAACACTGGGGTCAGTCACTGTAGACACTTTCACACAGTACAACAGATCAGACAACAATTGGAAAAAATGGTTAATCTGTCCCTTTGTATAATGAGAGGGAAAAGGAGGTGCTAAAGAACAGGAAGTCCTCCTAAAGAGACATATGTAGAAAAAGAATCCAGTATCTGGGTTCAGGGACCTGTCTCGTGTAGTGTCTAACTGCAAATATGGCTGAGATACCCGCCACCCCCTCTCAACACAATCCCCAAAGGAGGGAAACCGGAAACAGTTCTTGAAGTTTTTGGAAGAGGGAGGGAGTGACCCTCCCCGGCCGTATTTATTAAAACAAAAAATTAAACGTTAAACAGTTTCATATTAATGTACAATTTCATAACCACATTGCGATGTTTGGCTAACCTTAACAGATTCTCTAATACAGAGGTTCTCCTAGCCGAACTAACAACCTACAAAACATTTTCTTGAAATAATGAAATTGTACATCCTAACGTTTAAGGGCCAACGGCAAGGTCGTAACCGGTGTCAAGATCCCTAACCAGAAATACCCCCCCCACTTGGGAGGGGCGACAGCACTGAGGCGTACCCCAAGTGCAACTACCAATTTCCCTTGACTTGACGGGGGCCCCAATAAACTCGACGCCACTTAAAGGTCGTTCGAGGACTCGTGTGAGTATCTAGAAGGTAGCGTAGACCTCCCCCCAAACCCCACACAACTTACCACATCTGCCGTCGCAGACGTCACTGGCCCCGGGAAATTCCCCAGGAGGGGGCTGTAACCCCTCCTACACAGGAAGGGGCCTTGACCGCCTTTCCTTTCCTTCCGGCGGCCTCTCCTTAGACAGGACCGCCTCCCCGTTGAGGGGCCAAAGGCCACCTCTCCCGAGCGCTCCCATCCGTGTTGGGTGACGCCCACTCATAGGGATCTTCCAATTACTGCTCACCGATCATGACCTTACCGCCCGACCAAAATAAATACGACAATGCTAACTAAACCAACAATACATTGGCCACTATGACCCGAATAAGCATGCTTATAAACGGACACTAAAACCGAATATCTTTAATCACAAAACATACATAAAATCGACCAACTTTATTACACACTCAATATCAACATGATAATACCACAACCTGTAAACGAAAATAGAGTTATCGATCTATTTTAAAACAACTGGCTGTCCTCAGGGGTTGGTGGGTGGGTCAAAATTGGCTCTTCGTTCCGTCTCGAGCTCACGTGCAGCGAGGAGGTGCAGCTTCAGAGCACAGGAACAAGAGGATGTCTTCCGGTCTTGCGTCCCTTTTTATCCGTCTTCAGGGCGGGCGTAAACCCGCCCCTGCCTGCCCCGAGGGCGTGGCCAGCCGCGTCAGTGTCTAGGCCAGCCCACTCTAGGGCGGGAAAGAGCGCGCCCCGGCTACGCCGCTTCGGGCATACCAGCCGAGACGCGCCTCCCGCCCAAAATGGCTTCCCGGGGGGATCGAGGTACTCTGCCATACGTTCGGGGGGACCGAGTGGTCGCCCCTTTCCATATGGCTGAGATACCCGCCACCCCCTCTCAACACAATCCCCAAAGGAGGGAAACCGGAAACAGTTCTTGAAGTTTTTGGAAGAGGGAGGGAGTGACCCTCCCCGGCCGTATTTATTAAAACAAAAAATTAAACGTTAAACAGTTTCATATTAATGTACAATTTCATAACCACATTGCGATGTTTGGCTAACCTTAACAGATTCTCTAATACAGAGGTTCTCCTAGCCGAACTAACAACCTACAAAACATTTTCTTGAAATAATGAAATTGTACATCCTAACGTTTAAGGGCCAACGGCAAGGTCGTAACCGGTGTCAAGATCCCTAACCAGAAATACCCCCCCCACTTGGGAGGGGCGACAGCACTGAGGCGTACCCCAAGTGCAACTACCAATTTCCCTTGACTTGACGGGGGCCCCAATAAACTCGACGCCACTTAAAGGTCGTTCGAGGACTCGTGTGAGTATCTAGAAGGTAGCGTAGACCTCCCCCCAAACCCCACACAACTTACCACATCTGCCGTCGCAGACGTCACTGGCCCCGGGAAATTCCCCAGGAGGGGGCTGTAACCCCTCCTACACAGGAAGGGGCCTTGACCGCCTTTCCTTTCCTTCCGGCGGCCTCTCCTTAGACAGGACCGCCTCCCCGTTGAGGGGCCAAAGGCCACCTCTCCCGAGCGCTCCCATCCGTGTTGGGTGACGCCCACTCATAGGGATCTTCCAATTACTGCTCACCGATCATGACCTTACCGCCACAGGTCCGGATAGTTGACCGGCTATCCGGACCCCCCACAAAGCTCCTACCTAAAGGTCATGCTTTAACGTTTTTTAACCATGCTAAGAAGTCTCCTATGAGTAACTCATTCCCCACCCGAGACAAATGCACACCATCCCCCGAATACATACTGTCATCATTAATACAGCCATGCGAAATAGAATGCAATGTCCCGGAACGGAACAACCTACTCACTTTGTTATTAAGCTTTCTAACAGACTGATTCAAAGCAGGAATAGAAATAGCCCCCCGCCACACCTTTCGTGGGATCATATGGGACCACGCAATTGTGCACCCCGGAACTCTCCTCGCCAACCAACTTACAGTGGAAAGCATTGCCTCCAGGAGAAGTCGTCTACCGGTGGTGACCAAATCATTGCCCCCTAAATGCACTATGACTATAGACGGCGGTGACCTCGTCCGCCCTAACAAATCCTCAAAATATGCTTGAAACTGGTCAATACAGAGACCGCCTCTTCCGTAGAAGGACACCCTGTACCCGTATTCCCCAGCTACGTGAATCATGTCACCTGCTTTGAATACGTCCGCGGCACGCCTCACGTATGAGTGGCCCACGACCCACACCTCCTTTTTCACAGCCGGTGATGTCTGACCGCTGGCCCGGTGTTGGGTCGACTGCATAGTCCGCCCCGCCTCGTAGGCTTGCGCAACTGAAAACCAAACAAAAACAAGAGGCGTGAGTACGTCATTACAGCTTTACAACATGTGCAACCGCACATACCTCTTATAACAATTGGAGGACCAACGCCCCACTCGTTTCACTTGTTCAACATTAAGACCCCTGGCTGTAGCTTCCGTAGCAGCCCCTATCCGAAAGGAATGGGTCCCAAACTCGCCCGGGTTCAAGCCCGCAGCGGCAATTGACATCGCAAGCACCCGCTGAAACTGAAACTTCGTCAGTGGGGTGGCGTCCGCGTGTCTCAACAAGGTCCCCCCCCATAATGCCACCCTTCGTGCTAGGTAATCTTCTAAACACTTTACCGGGCACATGGAGGACCCGGGAATCCTGCGTATGATTATGCAGTCACCCATCCCGTCCTGATCGGTCTTGGACCTGACAAAGGAGACCGTCATTGCCTCTCCTCTGATCTGAACGTGTTCTTGGCACAAACCCCCTGCCACGTCTTGTTTGTTCCTTGCCACCAGTTCGCTTACTCGCATCGCCCCGTGAAATGCTAGCGTAAAAGCGGCTCGGAACAACACCGCCTCAAACTGAGATGAACATGTGGCAGGGAGTGTAGCCAACAACTGGGCCAACCTATCCAAACCTATCGGGCGCCTCTCATCTACTCTGCGGCCCTCAAGGCGTTGCCACCCCCGCAACGCTTTCTGTACAACGAAAGACGCTGTCGGGTCCTGGATACTATGAGCCCTGGCAACAAAGGAAATAGCAGCACGATGCCTCTGGGCCGTAGCCACAGATTTCCCAGCCCTACGTAAGGACATCAGAAAATTCACTACCCATTCCTCGTGGCCCCAAAGCCTCTCTCTATCAGTCCCCAAAAAGGCTAAATAGGACCTAAACGCCCCTTCATATGCTTTCCTCGTCCGTGGTGCTAGACTCTCTCCCACGAGGTGACGAAGTTCGGGGCACCGAGAGACCAGAGAGCTTCGGGGAAGGGTGCCGGCTCTGGGTCCGCTGAGGGAAGGAAACCCGAGAAAGCCTGCATATGAAAACGAGACAGTGCATCAGCCGCCCGATTCAGTACCCCTGGGACATGTTTTGCTCTGAACAGCACATTCAGTTGCATACACAGTAAAACAATTTCTTTGAGCAGTCTTAAAATCAGTTTACATCGTGCTGCCTGACTATTGATGCACTCGACCACGGTCATATTGTCAGACCAAAATATCACAGAGTGATCTTTGAACCCTTCTGGCCAGGTTCTCAGGGCCACCAAAATGGGAAAAAGTTCCAGGAAAGCAATATTGCTTGTCAGACCATTGTCATGCCACCATGTCGGCCACCTTTGTGCCGACCATTTTGTGCCGAAGATGGCACCAAAACCTATGCTACCAGCTGAATCTGTCCATAGCCCCAGCTCTTCAGAGGATACGGCTGGTTTGTTCCAGATGACTCGACCATTAAAGTCCGCCAGAAATGCTAACCAAATACGCACGTCCTGGCGGACCTCCGCCGATAGTCTCGTGCGATGATGGCCCTCTTTTAGGCCGACCATAGCTTGGGCAATTGAACGAGAAAAGGGGCGGGCCATCGGTATAACTCTCAGGGCAAAATTCAACTGTCCCACCAACTGCTGTAATTGATGCAGCGTAACTTTAGATCCATTTAGACACACTTGCAGGGCTGCCCTGAACTTCCACACTTTGTCAGTTGGCAAACGAAAACAACCTTCTCTGGAGTCTAACTCGATCCCCAGAAACTCGAGGCAAGTCGCAGGACCCACCGTCTTACCTGGTGCCAATGGCACACCGAACTGCTTCATCAATACACAAAATTCGGCCAAGGCCCGGCCACATTCGAGGTCCCCGGCTGCCCCAAGGAACAGAAAATCATCAAGGTAATGCATTACATGTTGGAAACCCGTCTTCTTTGTGAAGACCCATTGTAGAAAACTACTGAATTTCTCGAAATAGGCACAAGATATAGAGCACCCCATCGGCATACACTTATCCATGTAATAACAACCCTGAAACCTAAAACCTAGGAGACGCTGATCGTCCGGGTATACCGGGAGCAACCCGAACGCTGACTCGACATCTGACTTCGCCATCAGCGCCCCGGGCCCCAGGCGATTCAAAATGGCTACGGCCTCATCGAAGGATGCGTACCGCACGGAACACACTTCTGGGTCTATTGCATCGTTTACAGAAAGACCACGTGGAGCTGACAAATTATGAATCAGTCGAAACTCACCCGGGTCCTTCTTGGGGACCACCCCTAAAGGAGAACACACAAAATTCTGTACCGGGGGTACACTAAATGGGCCGGCGACCCGACCTCGAGTAACCTCTTTCCGGATCTTTTCCTGAACCACGGTCGTATGCTGCAGGACGGAAAGTTGATTTATACACTTCTCCACACCCTGAAAGTCCCCTACCGGGATGCGGAAACCATACGAAAATCCGTTCCGCAGCACCCCAGCAGAAGTACGATCCGGGTATTCACTGAGCCAGGGAATCATCGCCAAGGTATCAATCGGGGTAGGTAAAGGCGCCCCTCGGACTACGTTAGACCTGTTTGGCGCCTCCTCTCCTCCCGTTATCACCCGTTTTGGCTCTGCACGTGGACTCAGGATGGGACGACCCACACCCACTACATTCATGTTTAAATTTACACGACCCCTGGGGCCTGGTACATTTACCTTTGTTGAAATTGAAGCAGAACCCCTTTTTTCCTGTATTGCCGGCAGGTCTCGAGTAATCGTCGGTACTCGTACCTGACCGAAAGGGCGTCCCCCCATAATGGCGGGAGGACTCGCCAACATTACCTCCTACCAATGGCATTTTTAACATACCTGTCTCCTTCATTTTATCCCATGTCAAAGAATCATAACAATCCCAGGTTAAGCTTTTATTATGCTCTTTTGCCTTTCTAAAAAGATTATCGTAGCAGAACCAATGGTTACCCTGGTATGATGTCGAGTATCCCATGATTCTTGACTGATAGGTCGGCAACTCGGAAAGCAACTCGGGCCTACGTTCCCCCAAGATTGACGTAAAAATTCCCCATGCATTGCCCCAATTGCCGATAGTCTCATTTACTTTAAAGGCGGCCATTTTTGCGCGCCAAACACTCGGATGCATCAGATCTTTCTGACCTTTAACATGCTCCACCTCATAATGATCAACAAGCAACGAGAAGATGTTCACGTATTCCCCCGCCCAAATCTTCTCCTTAATTGCCAAAGGCACATGTTGACCCAACCTTTCTCTACGAGAGGGTGCTGACTCATCCCTTGCAATCGGCAATGGCCGCTTACCTGCACCGGACGCTGCATCTGCGGTCGCAATCGTCCCTTGTTGCTTGTCAACTACCGCAGTCGGCGAGGACGTCTTGGCTGCATCCCGTTTCTCGCGCAATTGCTTCATCAGCGCCTGGGCCTCGGCAGCCGTGGCGCCCTCGCTACTGTCGCCCAACCACGCTGCAAGTTGTGCTGCCAGCTCGGGCGGCATATCCTCTTTGGACACCGGGGTGACCACCACAGGAATCGGATTCCCCTCTACTGGTACTGGGGTTGGCGCTTCGAGCGGGGTACCGGGAACCGGGGCGTCACCCCCAGCTGGTCCCCTCCTTGGCCTCTTGGCTCTTCCTCCCGGAGCTGCTCCAGCCGACGGACGCTCCGGCCCCCCCTCCCCGTCTCTCTCCACCACCCGCTTCTTCAGCTCGGTCATCTCCTTCATGAGGACCCGAACCATCTGTTCGGTCGTCAATCTCTTCCCGCCTTTCTTGGGCATTTCTCCGACAGAGTATCTGTAAGACAAAAGAAAGATTACAACGCTCAAAATTGGCTCTTCGTTCCGTCTCGAGCTCACGTGCAGCGAGGAGGTGCAGCTTCAGAGCACAGGAACAAGAGGATGTCTTCCGGTCTTGCGTCCCTTTTTATCCGTCTTCAGGGCGGGCGTAAACCCGCCCCTGCCTGCCCCGAGGGCGTGGCCAGCCGCGTCAGTGTCTAGGCCAGCCCACTCTAGGGCGGGAAAGAGCGCGCCCCGGCTACGCCGCTTCGGGCATACCAGCCGAGACGCGCCTCCCGCCCAAAATGGCTTCCCGGGGGGATCGAGGTACTCTGCCATACGTTCGGGGGGACCGAGTGGTCGCCCCTTTCCATAATGTCTTAGTGTAGCCCTAGAAGAAAGAAAAATATATTTCTTATATTCCCCTCACTCACAGGAGTTTCCTCACGGTGACATGCTTCATCATTGGGGTCATCCCAGTTCTCTACGAAAAGGGGCGTGCTGCGACTTGCGAACTACGTAGGAGCACTGTTAAAGTGAAGGACTATGTGTGGTGTGGAAAAAGGTGGAGTGGATGAGTGTGTGAGTTTTAAAAATACAGTGCTAGTGGGCCTCAATGTTTTATTCTGCTCCTAGACCGGCATGTTAAAAATTGGGTTTATACTGTGTACCAACCAATAATGTTGGTGGGTTCAGTATATGGTCAACATGTTTCACGCTACCCCTAGCGTTTCGTCAGGACCATACAGGGGCCAGCCCTGTATATTGCCACTCCTAAAAAACCTAGAATTAGGATCAAGGAATCTGTTAGTGCAAAATTGTATTTACAGTGAATGACGCTGTTCCTATTTGGTACATGCGTGGTTCAAAATACATACGCTTGACCTTTTGGGCGAATGTATTTCTCAATGGTGAACCTGTAAAAGAGACGAATAGAACAAAGTTAAAAAACACCTCGCCCCTATCTCAGCCAAGATCGGCGGCTTTTCGTCCTTCGAGATGCACGTTATCAATACACGTACATACATGCACATAGTCTATATGGTGTTGTTTCACCATATTGGTGCGTGCACGCTTTCAAGGTCCGGTGCCTGCTCGCTAAATTACACAGGAAGTGAAATTAACGTGAAATTCCATAAACAGACATACAGAGGTGACTAGACAAAGAACAGTGAACATACATTTCTGACACACAACCAGAGAAAAATTCCAGATATTTACATTTGCAGGTGCTTAATGGCACATCATGGTCTCTTAGGGAGGCGGTATCGCTCGATGGAAACAATGCTAAGAGATTACAGGATTGTAAAACACGTGGTTAGTTGTCGAGCGTTTTTTACCGTGAAAAATGTAGGAGACTCGGTCTTGTCTTCCTTAGCTTGTGGGGCGAAATAGTTACACTTACTTCCTAATCAGCAATGCCACGTGGTATTACCTAGCTGCTTCCCCTCGGACCGCATCTTGCAATGTGATCCGTGGGTTCGGTTTTTGTTTACTCCGGTTTCCGGGTTTGGAAACTAGACTGTGATGCCCCGGCAGCCATCTTAGGTGGATGCAAATGTGCCTAGTGTAGGTCTTCCTTCTATTCCCTTTGTTTTGGTTTGTGTAAGTGAACACGAACAGAGGTGATGGTACAAAGGGTATTATGATATGCATTGTTTTTACAAAAAACCTTGGGGCTTCATCATACAGAAATTGGGACAGACAAAATTACTGGATACTTGCTTACGTAATTTGTAATTGCAAGATGTAAGGAGTTAAAAAATATTGAGCGATATAATAATGAGATTCAGAATTGTTGCAGTTTAGATCATCATGTCAAGTTTTTCAATAACCCTTGCATGTTATTATATATTTATGTAAGGTACATCATAGTTCGAGTATGTATCATGTTGGGGTATCAGTGGCTGAAAGCACCCCATGGTATATCATCGTTCAGCCCGCTTGTATCTGTCTGCAATCTGAAAACCCAACGTTGTTCACGTTCATGAAGAGTTTTCTCAAGGTTCTCCTTGTTCTTTACACATTCTGGGACTACCCATCTCAAATCCTTTGGTGTGTGGTTTTTCTCGATAAAGTGGTTAGTCATGCGTGTGGTGGACTTCTTGCAGCGTATATTGCTCCTGTATTCCACAATTCGAGTGCTTACCTTTCTTGAGGTCATGCCCACATAGTGTAAATTACAGGTGATCAGGTATACCACCCCACTTGTGTTGCAGTTAGAAAAATGTTTGAGTTGCCATGTGGTATTGTTGTTAAACGTAACTGACTTAGTCACTGAGGTAAGGTGGCAGACACTACAATTGTTACACGGGTAATGCCCGTTAGGTAATGGTTGTAGTAGTTTTTTAGGTTCATTCCTCTTCGGTGGCTGAACATCGGCTTTGGGATGTTTAGATCCCCACTGTTCAGTATGGTCATGACATGATGATCTGAACTGCAACAATTCTGAATCTCATTATTATATCGCTCAATATTTTTTAACTCCTTACATCTTGCAATTACAAACTACGTAAGCAAGTATCCAGTAATTTTGTCTGTCCCAATTTCTGTATGATGAAGCCCCAAGGTTTTTTGTAAAAACAACGCATATCATAATACCCTTTGTACCATCACCTCTGTTCGTGTTCACTTACACAAACCAAAACAAAGGGAATAGAAGGAAGACCTACACTAGGCACATTTGCATCCACCTAAGATGGCTGCCGGGGCATCACAGTCTAGTTTCCCAACCCGGAAACCGGAGTAAACAAAAACCGAACCCACGGATCACATTGCAAGATGTGGTCCGAGGGGAAGCAGATAGGTAATACCACGCGGCATTGCTGATTAGGAAGTAAGTGTAACTATTTCTCTGGTTGTGTGTTAGAAATGTATGTTCACTGTTCTTTGTCTAGTCACCTCTGTATGTCTGTTTATGGAATTTCACGTTAATTTCACTTCCTGTGTAATTTAGCGAGCAGACACCGGACCTTGAAAGCGTGCATGCACCAATATGGTGAAACAACACCATATAGACTATGTGCATGTATGTACGTGTATTGATAACGTGCATCTTGAAGGACGAAAACCCCCCGATCTCGGCTGAGATAGGGGCGAGGTGTTTTTTAACTTAGTTCTATTCGTCTCTTTTACAGGTTCACCATTGAGCAATACATTCACCCAAAAGGTCAAGCGTATGTATTTTGAACCACGCATGTACCAAATAGGAACAGCATCATTCACTGTAAATACAATTTTGCACTAACAGATTCCTTGATCCTAATTCTAGGTTTTTTAGGAGTAGCATTATACAGGGCTGGCCCCTGTATGGTCCTGACGAAACGCTAGGGGTAGCGTGAAACATGTTGACCATATACTGAACCCACCGACATTATTGGTTGGTACACAGTATAAACCCCATTTTTAACATGCCAGTCTAGGAGCAGAATAAAACATTGAGACCCACTAGCACGGTATTTTTAAAACTCACACACTCATCCACACCACCTTTTTTTACGCACCTTACATAGTCCTTCACTTTAACAGTGCTCCTACGTAGTTCGCAAGTCGCAGCACGCCCCTTTTCGTAGAGAACTGGGATGACCCCAATGATGAAGCATGTCACCGTGAGGAAACTCCGGTGAGTGAGGGTAATATAAGAAAGAAATTTTTCTTTCTTCTAGGGCTACACTAAGACATTATTTGCAGTTAGCCACTACACGAGACAGGTCCCTGAACCCAGATACTGAATTCTAATCTGTCCCTTTGACACTAACATCTGTCAAGAAAGATTCCTGAATAGAACACAGAAATTTACAATCCACAGGCCAGATCCCCGTTACATACAGAGACAGCACCTGGGTGTAGTGACAACATAGTGTAGGAAAACTTTGCCTTAATGGGGTACAGACATCCTCACTAGACCAAGTGAAACAACACTTATCTTTACTGAATGAAGATGCAGACCTGAGGTATTTCTTTTTAGGACCAAGAAAACCAGGTCAAAAATGTTTCATACATGCTGCCATTTATGCTGCCTATAATGAAGTATGGAAAGTTTGACAGGCAGAGGCCACAGAGAGAATACGTGAACTTGATCGTATTAATCTAGAGAAATCTCCTGCTGTGGTCAACCATGGTTTAACAACTTTTTCATCCAGGATCTATTCACTGGGCAACATTGTATCCTCTGCTATTGACATACTAGAATAGGATCTGGCCATGTTGCAACATTTATGTGCGGTTATGGTATTAGGCTGGATGCTGCAATCTTTGCATGAAGGCTATGTGCCTTGGCATTTTATCAACACGTTGTCTCTGTTATCTGAATACAATCGCACAGATAAACAGATCGGAATGGCACAAAGTGAGGCGAAGTATACAATGCTGTGCTTGAAATACTGGAAAGATTACCATTTACGGTAGCAGAAAAACAAGGTATTAAATTGCTGATTCATGGCCATATCAACTTGCCGGTCGCAACTTTCCAATTTCAATACTGCCTTAAACAATAGCAGACAGGCAAATATGAAAGTTTGGGTAAGGAATGCATTAAGACATCCTAGGAGTTACCTTACAACTATAGATGTTGGAGTGGGGGTAGTGAAGTGTTTTTCATTCGTAAAAGCTGCGAAAATACACTGAGCGGTTTGCTCATATGTCAGGAAGTTTCTTTAAATGGGGCTTGTAATGGTTCTGTGGCAAACATGTGCTGCTACCTGCAGGGCACTCCAGCTGCTGTGATTAATCCAACATTCAGCTTGCTCTCTAATGGGAGTTACCTCATGTTGAATGATCAAGGTTGCTGTGGCATGCTACCAGGGATTCCACATCCAGTGATGGACAACTCCAAGGTTACTTGTATGCACGTATTGCCACCAACAAATACAGTCAGGGAGTTGCCGCTTTGGCCTTCCCATAATGTTTCTTTTATACGTTTTGATACTTTAAGCAGAATGAAAGCCATGCTTTTGCAACAGGGCATACCCTTAACCTCCGCCAGAGAAACTTATGATCTTCAAAATGCAAGGACATCGATTAAGATTCAGGCTCTGATACGTACAAACTGCCCTGTACATTTCACAGAAAGGATGGAACGTATCTTACACGTGTCTGATATGAGCCGAATTGTACATATATTTAAGACCATTGATTCAGGACTCTTAAACATCTTTCAGAATGTCCTCGGAATCATTCCAAACTTTGTGCACTCTGTGCTTGGTGGTCTGCCATTAATTCTTGCAATAGTTGCAGGAATTGTGATTTTATTCCTACTGCTACGCTATGGACAGCCTTGCAACTGGCATCAATCTCAGCGACATGGGGATTACCCTCCTGGAACGGCAGTGCCGTGAGCGCATAGTACAGCTCCTAGGCATTCGTCACCTGTGGGAACTTAATCAATCTTGGATCCTGTCATTCAGACCAGTTTGGCTAGACTGTGTCTTACCTGTTCTACGCTGCCTGTTTTGCAGTGAAGAATGCATGCTAGACATCATCTGACAATTCCTTTGGTCACGCCAACAGACGCCAATGCTTTTCTGGAACCGGTAACAGCCCATGCTCTGTGTTGTGTCCAGCGGCTTCCAATACTGATGATGGCATTCATGGAGACCTCACAGATGCAGTCTGCTCCTGCTGATGTATGAGATGGATCAACAGGCACACTTGTAACAACGAGAGTGCAACCTGCAACAGCATCTTCTGTATGTACCGGCTCTCATCTTTGTGCAAATGACCTACTGAACGAGGTGTTCGAACTGTCTCCGACTACCGGAGACGATATTATGTCTACAGCAGTAGATGTTCTCAGGTTTACATCCAGCCCGGACACTGAATTTTGACTTGGCTCAGTGTGCTGGGAAGTAAAGAATTCGGCTTCCATGTTTTTCAAAACAAAAAAAAAAAACTTGGAACATTTCCTATATTGTCAATTTTTTCTCTCCAACTTTTTCAAGTACATGTCAATTCTGTCTGCTTACAGTAGAACAATTCTGTCTGCTTACAGTAGAACAATTCATATAAAATTAACTACTTGGAACTTTTCTAAAGAAAAATTCTAGGAATAATACCCTACTGTTCTACAAAATTTCATACTTTATTAAATGTTTTGAATGGGTTTTAAAATTATTTATGGAACAACGTAACAACTGTTTTCCATGAATGCTTGACATGCTTAACAGAGCTTTTGAACTGATTTTAGCATGTTTTTAATTGAATGTATATTACATAGGCGGTACTCATTTTCATGTTTAGCATTTAGTAATATCGTTCTTCGAAAGAGTGGGTGTTGTGTCCGGTATAGGTGCCCTAATATATGTTTTACCGAAACATGCCCTTATATAGGTACAACTCACGTTGCCCTTATTTAGGCATAGATTTCGCAGTTTTTATTTAGGCATGAACCATGCACTCCAAATTCAGGCATGGTCGTTCACCTACATCGGTCTACCCCTACGTAACAACGAGTTCCAAGAAACAGACCCTTTGACTGAGGGAATATTGATTTTTCCAGAAACTCACTTAGTATGCATGAACCGCTATTCCCCAGGGTTCATTCCTGATGTGTTCCTCTGTACGACATTACGTCAATGCTACTCAACCATAGCACCTTCTATGTATAAATATACCACCCTTGGCCCATGCAAATTAGAGGAGACCTCTATTCCAGAGGAGCCCATGTTTCCCGGCCTGACGCACTGACCAGACATGCTGTAATCCTGTCTGCAGAGACTCCAGCGCGCTCTGTCCCATTCTCAGGTATTGAGCTGACTAGAACCTAGAGGGTTTCATGGCATAACAAACTATAGCATAACCCACTATAGCATACCATCCTAGGGGAATACCTCACCTACTTCCCTCCTTCTCCTACATTAGGTACATTTGATTAGAACCAGCTAGGGAGCATTCCATGAGTACTCAAACTTTTAGCCATATTTTTGTATGTATACAAATGTGTTCATAAGTATTGAACTATGCTAGAGCATTACTATTTCTTTTTGCTTGCTTACAACACTGTACATTCTGTATCTCGCATACTGTCTTATGATTGTAACAGCTCATATCTCTTACACAAGAAAACTGACTGTTCAATAAATACTTATTGAAACGCCTGTCTTATTTCCGTGTAACTCTGAGAAACCTAAGTAAGCACGATTAGCTGAGCGAAATGTTATTTAGTGTGTCTGAATTCTGAGGGATCAGGGTTGTTGTTTTATGTATTTTTCAGAAGCTATTCCCTTCTTGTCGTCAAGAAGTTTCTAGGGTCCCTGTGAGCTAGCTGGTACACAGTAAACGAGGTTCGCATACGCGATAGGGGCATACTGACTGAGTCCTATGTCAGTTATATGCAAATCAGTCTTGTCCCTGTGCCTCATGGGAACAGTTCAGCCTGAACTGCAAAGCCAGCTCTTCACTGGACCGGAAACAAGCATCCTGGGACCAGTTTCAGGGTAACAGCCCTCATCAGCCAGGCTAGCTTGAATCCAGTTGCTAAGTGAGCAAGGGACCCAAGTCTGTGGTCACCCTGCCCCTAAGGGCAAACGAAGCAAACACAAGGAGATGAGGGATGGAGCACTGAAACTTTTCAGACATTCAAACCCAGTCACAACTCTGGGTAGAATCCATTATCGTTCTGTAGCTCTCTTTACCACCCCAATTCAGACCCAACTATATGCAAATCAGTTTTCACCCTGTGTCTCATGGGAACAGTCCAGCCCGAACTGCAATGCCAGATCTTCCCTGGACCGGAAACAAGCATCCAGGGACCGGTTTCAGGGTAACATCCCTTATCAGCCAGGCTGCCTTGAATCCAATTGCTAAATGAGCAAGGGACCCGCGTCTGGGCTCACCCTGCCCCTAAGGGCGAACAAAGCAAACACAAGGAGATGATGGACGAAGCGCTGAAACGGTTCAGGCACTTCAGCGCCAGTCACAGATTTGGGTTGAATCCATCATCGTTCTTTAGCTCACTTCACCACCCCAATTCAGACCCAGCTATATGCAAATCAGTCTTGAACCTGTGCCTCATGGGAACAGTTCAGCCCAAATTGAAAACCAGGTCTATCCTGGACCGGAAACAAACAGCCCGGGACCAGTTTTCGGGTAACATCCCTCATCAGCCAGGCTAGCTTGAATCCAGTGGCAAAGTGAGCAAGAGACCCACGTCTGGGCATACCCTGCCAACTTAAGGCAAGCAAAGCAAACAAAAGGAGATGATGGACAGAGCACTGAAACATTTAGCTGGTTAGCAGCCCTAAAGGGTCCTAAAGCCAACAAAAACGAATTCAGCAAAAAATTGGAGGAGGAAGGCAAAATGATTGGGTGTGACTCTTTCCAGCCACATCCAATAGTAGCCACGGAGTAAGATGGCCCTCATTTACCTATTCTGATCATCGAAGGCATCCTGATATAAAGTTGGTCCTGATAACTATTCTTAAAGCACTGTCTGCATCATTGGCATAACTGAGGACATTCTAGGCATATATATGAGAATACCCCTGGTAAATGTGGGCACCCATGACCTCTTTCTCACAAGAGGTGAGTATTCACAGCATTTAGAGGCTACTTTTAGCAGATAATGGGCATCTCTGACATGGGACTGAGTTACATGCGAGACAGATCCTGTTCTTTAGGGACAGTAGAACATGTGAACACAGTAACCTAACTCATATATTTAATTAAAATGAAACGCTGGTGTTTGGGTAACGTAGCAAGAGCTAAATAACGTACAGTTTTTTCTTTGAAATAATTGTATTTTTTTAGCCAAAATAGGTAGAAATTATGTTTTCTCAGAAAATGCCAAACTGATTTTGGGGAAACATTAGAGCCTTAACCTATAATTGGTAGCGATGTTCGAATGAAAATCCGTCTCACTTGAGGACAGATACTGCTGATGCTTTTGCCTTGGTGCCAGAGGGCATATGCTGATGTGGCTGCTATTTATTGACTCATGTGAGTGCGACCACAAAGATATATCTGCTGTCTTAATCTGTAATGTCTCTGTATCCTTAGTGATATCTCTGTTTTCTGAGCCAGTTACAACTCATTTCTGAACCTGTGATCTCTGCCTTAACTCGGGGACAGCCTTGACATTTCCTGATTTGGAATACATTTTTCCACCTGAACATCTGCAAGCTGTTTATTGGGGATATTGTTAATGTACCTGGAAAGATGAGAAAATGAAAGGCAATGGAAGAGGTAAACAAATGAAAATGAAAATGTGTATCCTTCATATCTTGAAAATTATAACATGCATACCAATTATTTGAACAGCCAGTGACACATTTAGCTTTGAAACTATGTCCTAGATGTATCAAGCCTTTTGCGATTCGTTAAGGCCGAAATTCGCAGAATTTCGGCCTTAAGGAATCGCAAACGGACATTTAGCATCTTTTGGGATGTATCAGAAATTAGCAAAATAAGGAATCGCAAAAAATTGCGATTCCTTATTTTGCTTATGCATTTAAGGAATCGCAATTTTGCGATTCCTTAAATGGCATGTATGAAACTTTTTAAAAGTGCGAATTCGGGTTAAGGAATCGCAAATTAACACCAATTTGAGGTTCGTGTTAATTTGCGAAATCCTTTTAAAAAACAAAATATGACTATTTTGAAGGTGGCATGTGACACACATACATGCCCATAGGGCATGTATCTGTGCCATATGCACACACATGTAAGTTTCAGGGGTGCAGCAGGGTGTCCATGAGACACCCCTGCACCCTTGAAATAATTCTCAAATTGCGATTAGCAAATTGCGAATTCGCAATTTGAGAATTACTGCACAATCATTCCTATGGGCCTCCTGGCCCATAAGAATGCATGGGGAATTATTCCTTATTTGCGAATTCGCAAAATGTGAATTCGCAAATAAAGATAAATAAGGAATCGCAAAAAAAATGCAATTTTTTACATACATTCCATTTTGCGAATTCTAAATAGCGATTCGCAAGAAATCGCTATTTAAGATTCGCAAAATGGAATCTTGATACATCTAGGCCTATGTTTACTGATATTTGAGTTAAAAATGCTCCATTATATATTACTGTGTTTTTTCTCAGACAATGACTCTTTTCAGGCAAACAAAGTATTTCCGAACTGTCACTAACATATATGATTTTTGCCAGTTAATTCGAAACTTGTGTTGTAAATTTCACAATGTGGCCCACTTTTTAAAACTTCGTTTAGGGGAAGGTGGACCTTCCACGCGATTTGGGACTCTAGGACGCCTGAACCAGAGCAAAAAATCTGTTCAGTACTGTAATGCAAAACAAGCATTAGAAACACAATTTGTCTCGCATTTCTTTTTAGTTAGAGCTATCGGCATCATAAATGGCAATGCCTTTCACCCTTATGTTGTGAAGTGGATGTTTGTGGTTTGAGTAGAATTATGTGGGTTGGATTTAAATTGTTAGCTGTTTAATTGTGTGGCGTCGACTTGTGTGGTTTGTAGTGGATTTTTGCAGTGCAAATATGTGGCAGGGTGTGCAGTGTAATTATGTGTATAGTAATTATGGGAAGGAGACCTCAGAGGTGTAGAGTAAGTTGTGCATAGTGGCATAGAGTGGCGCTGTAGTATAAACAGAAGAGAGTAACCCTTGAACCAAAGGGAACTGGGTAAATCACAAAATTAAAACAAAGGTGTTCCCTTTGTAATTCAATAATGCGTGCTCCAAATTATCCTGCAAACTAACTATTTCTACTTCCCTGCATAGAGCGAAGGTGCATATTGAACGTGGATTGCTCTCACTCACCTGGGCGAACGCTTGATCCTCTGGTCCCCCCTCCCGCCGCCGCAGTTACTATCATCACCCCCGCCGAGTGGAGGTGGGGGACTACCTTACCCAGGCTCCCTTGCGGCGGAAGTCGCCTACAACATTTCCGCGCCCGGAGGCGCATTTAATTGGAGGGCAGCCCCGGCAGAGCGGGTTCCCTGCATAGAGCGAAGGTGCATATTGAAGGTGGATTGCTCTCACTCACCTGGGTGAACGCTTGATCCTCTGGTCCCCCCTTCCGCCGGCGCAGTTACTATCATCGCGGCTGCCAAGTGGAGGTGGGGGACTACCTTACCCAGGCTTCCTTGCGGCGGAAGCCGCCTACGACATTTCCACGCCCGGAGGCGCATTTAATTGGAGGGCAGCCCCCGCGTCGCGGGATTGCGCGAGGGTCGCGCCGGGCGAAGCCCGGGCCTAGGGCGGGCCCATCCTAGCCCGTCACAGCCCAAATCAGGCTGGGCTGGGCCACCCTATGTACATTTGCGATCTGGTTTGTACTGTCAGATCTTATTCTGGTCATTGGCCCACTTAATGCCTATGTTTATCTATTTCTCAAATTAATCTGAGATACGCAGTAAACACTAGGTAGCGCTGAAAGCATTTGCCACTAGCAGGGAGGTTAAAAATGTCTCATAAAGGGAGAAATGTAACTATTGGGGGGAGTGTTACTGGTACCCTGGATCAGTTTTTAACCAGGGCCAGAACAGCCTTGGAAAAAGAAATCGCCATTACCGAGCGGCGACTGTCATTGGAACCCTTGTACAACAAATGTTCCTCTATGTGCCAAATTGCAGCAACTACCTCCCCAATTAACTACACGAGTGAAACACCTAATGCTGGGACTATAGGGGGAATTACTACAGATCGTTCAATCGAGGCGCCATCCAATCTAAACATAATTAGGGAAGATAGCAATACAGACTCGACCCTAGATTCAGTTCTAGACGTTATGCTTAACGAGTCGCTAATGCTTCTTCCAACAAAACCCAAAGCAAACGAAAACTTAGTGGTAACAGTCCAAGGACAAGGCCCCACAAATAAGAGGAAACGCGGTGGGACCAGACAGAAGGGAAGATGCCCAAAACCTGCAAAAATAGTCAAAACCCCCAAACCATCTAAAAATGCAGCTAAACAATCATAAGATCATCCTCCCCTAACCCTTTTTCGACCAATATTCCCTCACCTAATGTTTCAATTGTAGAAAAAGCAGTCACTCCTTTACCACTTTCATTACACAACGAGGGACTCATGGATAAAATTGAACACCTTATAAAAACTTTAATGACACCACTTCTGAAAAGGATAAAGCGTATTGGTGAAAAAATAGATAACCTGGAGCAAGTAATGAAAAATAGCTCTCCTACCCTAGGGCAATTAGCGGATAGTGCACACAGTAAGGCCAGGGATCTACAACCACGCCCCAGAGCCCAAAAAAGTGGTCCCAATAACATAATCCCGCCACCATCTCCCTCCAGGCCATTAGCTGTTCCAACAATACAGAACTCTGAGAACACTGGCAGGCTCTCGCCCTGCACAAGGTTGCAGAACCTCTGGGACAAGAGAACAAAAACACCTGTGCAGCCAAGGCTTTATCTTTGACTGCCAAATCAAAGAGGACATTCCCACACATTGATTTACCCCCACAATCATCACCATATATCGGAGTGTTAGTCGGCGTCCGGGAGCTGGCCCAAGAAAAATAAGAAACCTACCCTGAGTTAGGAAATAATGCTGCACATTGGCTAAATAAGAACACACAGGCCACTCCCGTTTAACACGTCTGGGGAAATACTATTTATGAGAAGGTTAAGCTGGCTGGACCATAGAAGAAAGGATTTTTCGGGGGACTGCATTTTCATAAATTTTAGGGACAGGCGGGTGGTCCAACATATATGTAACTGGCCTGCTCAGTTCGGTGATAGTGAAATCCATACTAGGGACCTGATGATTTTTTATCCCCAATTTCCCCCCCTCACCAACAACTACGTGTCACAGGGGAGTACCAAACTTGGAAACGTAAGAGGGGACCAGAACCAGATATAATATCCCGACTTTCAATTATTTTGATAAGCTCTCTGAACTGGAAAGGGTGGACTGACTTGCGTTTGAGGGTCCAATTTCTAACATAATGCCCAATACACCTACCCCTTGTGCATACCTAGTAAACCCAGAACAAAGCAGTATTGCTAACGAAGATACTTTGCCCACTACGACCCAGATTAGTCACCATGAGGAAAATACGGGATCAGATTCCAAATTTGTAACCAACAAGGATAACCCATCCCTGAAAATATTATATTGGAATGTCACTGGCCTACGTGCTAAGGTGGTGAATGGCATGTGGCTTGATTTTGTTACAGCTAATATTTGGGTAAAGTCCTTACAACCTTGTCCTTGTGACGAGACTTCCCCCCAATCAACGATCCATACAACATTGTTTTGTAAATTCTATCAGGAACCCAGGAAACGGTGGCTCATACCAATTTTAAAAATGTTGGGCCTACGTACGTGCTGCCCCGCATTTCTTGCCCTCCAACTTTTGGATGCTGAACCTTTTGCCAAATCAATAGCAACATTCCTGACCCTAGTTGTTAGGCATAGGCGGAACTTGGAGTAATATGGGATGCATATTTTTCATCATGATTTTTTCTTAACTGTTAAGGTCTGATTGACTGTATTAGTACTTATTTTACTGCAGCCAAAGTTTGCTGTATTTTTAATTGTTTTAAATTTCCATTTTTAATATAATCATTACCTCTCCATGCATGCACTTTGCACTTTGTATATGTCATGTTTAAATTCTGTTTCTTGGAGTCTCATTTTAAAGAATATTGATTGACTGTTTTTTACTACTAGAAGATCGGGAGAATTGTATGGTGCCATAATGAACTTGTCATTATTATGACATTTTATTATAACAGTCATATTCTTTGAACAGTATTTATATGTAATTGCAAATATATTGTGCTTTTATGGCTGTTTGTTACAACCGAATAAAGCTTAATATTGATTGATACTTCATGAACCAGTTACTTCTAATTAGATCTCATTCTTACAACATTTGCTCACCACACGGATATAAGTAGAACCACAAAGAGGCGCTAAATTCAATGGAGATATCACACTTTACAATTCCCAATGTACGTATTTGTTTTTAGTTTATTAAACAAATTTAAAACATCATGTGTTTAATTCATCAAGGAAAGCTATTTTTCCTTGCCTATGTTTTATCACAGATCATACATTGATTGTGATAGATTCACACATTTAACACATTTCAATACTTTATAATACATGATCACAATGTTCATCATAATTGTTAAAAACATTTCCAAAATCATTAATACAATAATCATAAAACCACAGAGGGTTGTTGTCGACCCGTTTCGGTAGATTCAGCTATGTGCACCACCTTCCTCAGGGCAGTTAAAAACCAACACAATAATCTGTAAGTAAACATTTTTTTTCAGAATCACTCTAGTACATTGAGTTACATTTTTTAACATCTCAAAAACATTGATAAACCTATCAGCCTCTATTTTCCTGTGTTGTTTGTAGTCCCACTTGTATCACCTCATCACCAATCATATAAAGTAAACTTTCATTCATAAACTTACAACCTTAATCTACACTACACATTTCCATCTGCATTGAACCCCATGTGTAGAGCTCTATTTTTCATGTCTTAATTTAGAGCTCCTTTCCACTCTCTTCTCTTACATTGTCAGGTGCTCTACTCTGGGCCCCCTCATCTTTTTCACTTTCACTCTTCCCACCCTGTAAGGCTTAGTTCAGCCTACCTCTACACAGAGCTTATGTATACTCTAGTCTCACGTAGTCTGATGTTCACTGAGCACCCTGCTCATTACTCATTGTCACTAGGGTCATTTTAGTTATGTTACCCCAAACTGTACTTCATGGAGTGGCACTGCACATATTGCAGTGGAGTGGAGTGGATTGGCACAGATTGTAAAAGAGTGGCTTAGAGTGGTGTAGTCTAGAGTGTAGTGGCTTAGAGTAGTTTATTTTAGAGTAGAGAGAAGTGAAATGGTATAGAGTGGAGTGGCAAAGAGTAGAGTGGATTGAGTGCAGTGTAATAGTGTGCAGTGGCGCATAGTAGATTAGAGTAGCCTGGAGTGTATTGGCATAGAGTGTAGTAGTGTAGAGTGTAGTGGTGTAGTGTATAGTGGTGTAGAGTATGGCATTGGGTGCATTGGCACAGAATGAATTGGCATAGAGTGCAGTAGAATGGGGTAGAGTGGAGTGGTGCAGAGTAGAGTGCAGTGTTATAGCGTGTAGTGGTGCAGAGTAGAGTGGTGTAGAGTTGAGTGGTGCCGAGTAGAATAGTTTAGAGTGCTGTGGCTTAGAGTGTTGCTGTGTAGAGTGTAAACGCTGCCTTCATGCAGGGCTCATGGTGGTGTCAATGCCTGCCAAGCAGCCTAGCCTAAATAAAGTCCTGCATCTTACCTTGATGTCTGAACACGCTGTGGAGGCCAACAAACTCTCTGACTAGCTGTAGACCCTCACATGATATGGACCTAGATAAATGCTAGTTGCCTAGCACTTGGAGACCGCGGGACACATCTATGGGTGAGTGTGTCTCTGAATCTTAGTTTCAGGATCGCTGAGTCATGTGATCAGAATTAATTTCCCAAATCTTCTGACTCCTTTCGGGTCCTCATTTATGGCTGTTTGAAAGTGTGATAAATTTGTGGTAATGGAATTAGCACAATTTTATGCATTCAACTAATTTATAGGAATTTTGTAATGCTGGATCATACAAATACGTCCAATTATCTCAAACGTTTGCCTAGAATAACTATGATAAACTCACCCTTCCGTTAATGGGGTCTCATTCTATGCTTCTGTCTCTATCGCAACAATGCTAGTTTTACTATTTGTTTGAGGTAATCTAAAATTGTCATTATTTAAAGAAGAAATTCTGCCCAAACCATTTTCTTCAGATGTATGGGTGTCATGTCAAATGATGAATGTATTCGCTTTTTTCTTTTAATTTCTTCATAACGGCAGGAACGGTTTAGCAAGGCTGGATCTGCTAACATAATATTTTAACCTGAGTCCTTGCGTATTTGAATTAAATACAACTTTACCTACAGTTGTCCAAGTTAGTTACAATTCTACCTCCATTTCTGAAAATGTTGTTCCCTAATGCCATTTATCTAGGGTTTATATTTTATAATTTAACTTATCAGCAGTGCTGGACTGGCCGTAGCGGGCTTCCGACATTTCCCCAGGAGGCTGGATGGGTGGGGGCTGATTTTGCTGCAGTGTGGGCGTTTTTTGTTACTGGGGGTTTTACAGCCATGCTGCTATATCTGCCCCCAGTAATAAAAGCAGCAGGGGGGCTGGACTGTCAAAATTGACAGGGCTAGTTTGGGTTACCAGTCCAGCCCAGCTTATCAGTATGTTTCCTATGTCATTAGACTCTCATATATGAACTTTGTGCTCAATTTGTTGTATACATTTAAGAATGATACTCAATTGTTTTGTTGCATTAGAACTTCAGGCCTGCATCTAGATGGGCATGTGGCACTTGGGATGCAGAATGGTCTCCTCTTGCATGCATGTAACTGCCCCTAGGCTGAAATGGTTTACTGGACTGTTCACAGGAGTTCAGTTGGTATAAAAAGAGCAGAGGTCACATTTTAGCCAAAACTATTTTTAAAGCAGAGGCATAACTGCTATGCTAAACAAGAGATCCATCCCACGAGCAGTGGTAGGAGCTGGGGGGGCGTGGCTTTAGAGGAAGTCAAAAAACATGTTGCGATGGCCAACTAAAAGCATCACTAGGCCAAATACGGGGCATCACTAGGCCAATTGCGGATAGGAAGAACTCATTGCATGGCCAACCAAAAGCATAACTAGACCAATACTCCAGGGGATGAGCAAGACAATAAAAGGTTAGACAAAGAAGCAAAAAAAACCTCTGAAAACCAAGCTTTTGTGAGTGACGCTCTCCTTAACCAATGAGTAACAATGGAAGAAGTCACACCCCACAAAGTACACACAGCAGATCATCCTGCAGCGCAAGAACTGTAGGCTCAATCTAAAAAGAGTATGCTGCCACCACCACTTTATGTTAACAACCCAGGACAAGGACAGTAGTCTCAAGTCAAGCTAGAGTCTATGCTTGCTGCCCCTCCTGAGGTCGCAGGACATGTTCTAGAAATCAGAATCATCGTTGACAACACTTGGCCTCAGGATGCACAGTAGAATAAAGTACTGACTAGATTAAATAAAACGGTACAAAAGGGGGTGGTGATGGACGGAGCATAGGAACCAATCAAAAACTCACACCCAGGCAACAGATCTGGGTTTAACCCATCACCGTTCTTTAGCCCACTCTACCACCCCAGTTCAGACATGGCCATATGCAAATCAGTCTGACCCTGTGCCTCATAGGAACAGTCCAGCCCGAACTGCCAAGCCATGCCTTCCCTGGACCAGAAACAAGCTTCCTAGGACCGTTTTCTGGCATTACAGCCGTCTTTAGCCAGGCTTGTTTGAATCCAGTGGCAAAGTGAGCAAGGGACTCACGCCTGAGCATACCCTGCCAACATATGGCGAACAAAGCGGTACAAAAGGGGGTGGTGATGGACGGAGCATCTGAACCAATCAAACACTCACACCTAGTCAACAGATCTGGGTTTAATCCATCACCGTTCTTTAGCCCACTCTGCCACCCCAGTTCAGACATGGCCATATGCAAATCAGTCCGACCCTGTGCCTCATGGGAACAGTCCAGCCCGAACCGCCAAGCCATGCCTTCCCTGGACCGGAAACAAGCTTCCTAGGACCGGTTTCTAGCATTGCTCACTAGGCCACTGGAGTCAAGCTATCTTGGCTGAAGACGGCTGATAGCCAGAAACCGGTCCTAGGATGATTGATTAAGGTCCAGGGAAGACATGGCTTGGCAGTTCTGGCTGGACTGTTCCCATGAGGCACAGGGTCAAGACTGATTTGCCATTGTGCAACATTCCGTCCATGTTCTTGTGTGTTTTGGAGATCAAATAAAAGTCAGGGTAGCAATTTCATATGAAATTGTGCATTCAACGAATAGGTACATGTGTGTTTACTATGAAGGTGACATTCTCATACCAACACAGTAGGAATAAGGTGCATTAATATATCTAAAAGTTGAAATCCTACCACATTTCCTAGAGCAAGCTTGGACATATATTTGTGTATTGATATTTGGTGCAGGTTAAATTCTGGATCATATATTCAAAATCGTTTATATTTCATGCAAAACAACACACAATAACTGTGATGGCAGTTTAGCCCATGCACTTAGCTATCAGTCTGCCAGAACATATATGACTTTCTTTCCTACTTTTTTTCTACTACTTAATGCAACGTGGGCCTAGTCAGTGAGGAGTCACCAAGCATCCTTTACTAGTCACAACACTCAGTGGGTCAGCATCAAAAGGAGCATTTGACTTTAATTTCCATTTCTGCTTGACAATAACTTGGTCTCTTTTGAACACAGTGCTCCGAGCGCAGCAAGGTCTATCCGCATAGGCCTTCATTTTGTTTGTGAGACGAGTCAGTAGTGCAAAGTTTATCAATGTCAAAATATCTCTCATTGGTCATTGTGGCAGATTTGTTCCTATGTGATAGGACTTTTACCTGTGGTAGAATGAGGAGTTGGCTTGTATGCACAAAGTGTAGACTAAAGAACTGATTTTAATTCATGCTTTTCCAGAGCTAAGCATTGACGGTCTTCTTGAGGGGGCTCATAAATCTCTCAACCATACCATTCGCCTGGGCCAGAGAGTTGTGAATTTTTTATGCTTAAAATGTAGATAAGTGAGAAATCTTTGAATTCTCGACTAATGAAAGGCAGGAAATTGTCAGATTTAAAAATCGAAGGAACACCCCATGTTGCAAAATTACTTTCTAATCTCTCAATGACTCTGTCATGAGTAGTTGACAACAGATATTCCACCAGGAGAAAACAGGAATATTCTACTGGTGGGCAGAATTTGCGCAGTTGCCTTTCACAAAATTCCAGGAAACGAAAAAAACTCTCCGCAAACATGCAGAATTTTGCATGCTCGCAGAGATTTCGGGGGCGGGGCTTTTTTGCAAGTTCACATGCCTCTTGATAGGGTAAGACACGCTGTACCGGAAGAGAATTCAGTGAGATTTGCAAACTTATTTCCCTTTCATGATATTACAAGTATGGGCAATATGTATTTTATCTGATATGAACAGGCCTTATGGCTTGCACTAAACGGTGTCACTTTCTAATGTCGAATCGTTTTTTTTTTAATTCAAAACCTCCATCCCACCCTCCCCGAGCTTCTTTTGAATTCCACCAAGCTGCGCTCATCAGAATTTCCGATGCAGCCCTCTCAAAGGACAGCGAAAACAAGCAGCAAATGAGAAAATGTTAATAATTCATCCCACTTCTTGCCGAACCTGCTAGGTTCCTAAAACGCATATGCTCCACTGTCATATCTGCAGGAAAATGTATAGTCTGCCGCACGTTTTCATCTCATAAAACCGGATTAAAAATACATTGTTCCTGGAGCCGCGTGGAGCTGGCAGCACAATGATGAACTATGCGGCAAGGAGTTGTGATATTTATAACAAAGCCATGCTGGAGCTCGTTATATACTGTGTTGAAAGAAGATAATGAACACACAGCCAGCATGATAACAACAACCGTAAGGTCTACATGAACTCGGGTGCATCAAATAACAGACAATCACTGGAGCCATTTGGATTCTTTCATGATGTGGTGGTAAGAAAGGGCTGAGAAGGAGGACAGAGCTTACTGTCACCCGGTCACTATGAGGATGGCATTTCTTTGCAAAACTGTTCTGAAGAGACAAAGGGCAGAAGAAACCTGCTTGAGTCTAAGCCTGGGCAGAATTTCATTTAGGATGGTGTAATCACTGTACGTTTGGTAATTTTGCTTCCTGTTGAGGTTTAATTTTTGTGACAGGAGCACCGTGCCAGAATGGAACCTGCCCTGCATATGTACCAGGAAGATGCCATCATTTTGTGCAATATCTCTACTAAACTCAACAGGAGTACTGCTGCCCCCATGCCCCCCCCAATTTCCGTTCCACCACGGATAGCGGAAGTTACAAAATGTTCGCGTTCCACGCGTGACACGAAAATGCCGAAATTTCGCAAGTTCTGGGAGCGAAACGGAATTTGCCGTCCACCCCTAGAATATTCATCAACAATTATTAGTAGACGTTGTCCGTGGTCAAGGACGTGGTCAAGGAATTCAATTGCAATCTTCTTCTGTGTATGCTTTGGAAGATCAGACATGTTTAACAGATGAGGGCTGTTTTGGATGAAAAGCAGTTGAACAAATGACATGCCTTTAACTCTTTTTTAACCTTTTCATCAAGACAAGGGAACCACTCTTGTTCCCATAGAGCTTGTTTAGTAGCAACAATTCAAGGATGTCCCTCATGAGTCAGTTCAACAACTTGTTGACGCAGACTCTCGGGTATGACAATTCTCGACCCTCGTAAGCTGATGACTTCTGGGATAACTGAAAGTTCTTCCTGCACATTTTTGATTCTCTCATATTCTAGGTCATCATGAAGAGGTTGAGTATGTTTTTGCCACGAATGATGTGTAATAATGTCTTTGAGTATCAGCAAATCTCTGTCAGTGTTCAAGGTAGCAATGATTTGTCCCACTGATATGGCAACTGGAGTGTTGGATTTCACAATGAATTTAATATAAGCATCAGCTGCTTTAGAACTAGGGCCATGACACTGTATTGGTACATGGGAGAAGTAGTCAGTAGGGTTATGATCTTTTCCTGGATGATGCACTATTATCCTCCTGCAATCAAAACCCCCACCTCTCAATGCTAGGGGGCATCTTGGCTTTAGGATTGCCAAAAATGGTGAGCAAGGCTTGGTGGTCGGTAACAAATGTAAAATGCATTCAATACAGGAACACATGAAACTGCTCACAAGCCCACACCACAGCGAGGCTTTCTTTTTCATGTTGTGAATAGGCACTTTGTGTCAAGGAAAACCTCAGCTGGCATAGGCCACATTGTGTCCTGGGGCATTAGGATGTCTAGTATTCTGGGCAAGGATGGCACCCAATCACACTGGGCTTGCATCAACAAGAACCTTCATCTGTAATTTTGGAACCAGTGGTGTTCTCAATTGCATGCTTGCTTTTATTGAAGCATTTTCACTTAACCATCGAAATGGGACATTTTGTTTTGTAAAGTCTCTCAATGGGGCACTTACAGTGACAAAGTCACATGTATAACTTGAACAGTAACTGACCATACCAAGGAAGTATTGCAGTATAGTTACATATTACGAGGGAGCAGTGTATGACAAGGCTTGTACTTTAATTGGATCTGGAGTCATTTCCCCATCAGAAAAGATGACTATGACACATTTTGCTGCATTTAAAATTGGGTCTGCATCGGCAAGTATACAACACACTTGTGAAATAGTTTCATCATTTTCCTTTTGTGTGGCCCCAAAAAGTGCACTCCTGGATTCAAGCTAGCCTGGCTAATGATGGGTAATACCCCGAAACCGGTCCCAGGATGCTTGTTTCCGGTCTAGGGAGGACCTGGCTTGACAGTTCGGGCTGTACTAATTTGCATATGGCTGGTTCCAAACTGGGGTGAAGTGGTGAGCAAAATAACAATGGATTAAACCCAGATCTGTGACTGGGGTTGAGTATTTGAAAAGTTTCAACGCTCAATCCATCATTTTATTTTGGGATGTTGCTATGTGGGCCCTACGTGGCTAAGTTTATACCCAGAAGTGGGTCCCTTGCTTGCTGCGCCACTGGATTCAAGCTAGCCTGACTGTTATGGGGTGATCCCCAAAAACGGTCCCAGGATGCTTGTTTCCAGTCCAGGGAAGACTAGGCTTGGCAATTTGGGCTCGACTATTACCCTGGGGAGTAGGGTCAAGACTGATTTGCCTGTAGCTGGGTCCAAACTGGGGTGATGGGGTGAGCAAAATAACAATGGATTAAACCCAGATCTGTTTCAACACTCCATAATTTTGTTTTGTGATGTTCCCAGAAACTAGTATGTCATCAGTGTAATTGAAAGCATTTTTAACTGGCTGTATTAGGTGACGAATAACATCCTAAAAATGTTCTCTAGCTATTGACACTCCGAAACGTAGTCTTTTATATTTAAATAAACCAACATGAGTCAAGGAGTGGTAATGTACCTGTAATTCTAGCTACTTCGAGCTGGTGATATCCTTTGTTCAAATCAAGGTGGAAAAAGACTTGATCTCTATTCAGTTGCATAATCATGTAAGCAGTGTGCGGACGTGGATGTTGTTCTCTTTCAAACCCCTTGTACGCTTGACACATATCAACACAGATGCTCATGGCTCCTCCACTATCCTTATTCGGCACTACCACTATGGGTTATACCTATGGCGTAAGACCAGTGGATCGCTCAATGAAGTTGTGCTTTAAGAATGTCTCAAGTTCTGTCTCAACAGCCTCTTGTAAGTGAAATTTAATTTGAGGATGACGTTGAGCATCAGGAATTTGATGACAATCGGCGTTGGTCAGTTTCTACTTGTCTAATTTTATGTGTTGTCGCTTGGGCTTCTAGGTGCGCATACAGCATCACATCTGGAATGTTCTGGCATCCATTTTCTTTTGTCAACATGACACACTTGATCTTTTCTCCATTTTGTTTTCACAGCATGATGCTCTTGATATTTAACTTACTTTGCAAACCGTTACAACATGTTCTCTTTCCCACAGCCTTTGCATTTCTGTCCAATGGGGGACATTAACTCCATGTGGCTAGGATAATCAATATCAAAAACATATCTTCTTTTTCTTTGGAGGCATTACTTTATGACCTTCCACCTTGTGTTTTGACTTACTTTTCACACCCAGCGCTGATTCATTTTGGACCATTCTGGCCTCCATATTAGACACTTGTCTGTCAGCTCTTTCTTCCACTCTGGCAGCCATGAGTACTTGCTCTAAGCTGAGTGTCTCTTTCAGCATTTGTCATCTGAAGGAATCATAGATACAACCGTCTATTACTCTGAGACGCATGGCCAAATTTTGTCTGGCCTACTTTATCTACCCGTGGAAATCATTCTATCCTATACACGGTGCTTCTACAGCATGTGAAAGAAAAAACAGAAAAAGAGTGAGTAAGACTACTCCTTGTCGGATCACCGATGGTGGCCGTAACGAATGAATCAGACACTGGCGTGTGTAACACGTTGTCTGTTTATGTAATTTGCTTTGTTATCCGCAATTCGGACAGCTGCCTCTGCCTTCCAGGTATTCATTTCTAACTCCCAGCCACACTCTGACCCCTCCCTGCTTCCAGTCCTCCTATTCAGCCCCTTTCTGTTTGCATTGACAATAGGGTCCTAGCACCTTGGTCTTAGAATACAGTCACAACATTACATCTCCCCCCCCACTTAAACATGAAACTCATGTTAATGAAAGTCCCTAGATTTCCTCAATGAAATGAGTGGGTCTGAGACATACTTTCTGTGGTTGGAATAAGATGCTTGATTCTATCAGTTACAGGGAAGCAAGAGAGACACTAAGTCTTTGACTGCTGGCTGGTTCATGATTAGGGTCAAGAGCATCATCTTCTGAGATGTCTGCCATATCTGTGGTCTTCAAATCACACTTCTTGAAATGCGAAATGTTCAACGTCACAGAGGCAGCAGTAACAATGGTACCCTTTTTACCTGTAACTTGCAATAGGTTATTGTAGTATGGGCAGTCTGACTTCTTCATTTGTTCTTGTCTGACGTACACCCACTATCCCTCCTGGATAGTATACGTTCTTGCCTTTCACCGAGCATCCACCATTTTGGTTTCTCATTTCGGTCTATTTTTGCCAGTTCTTTATGTCCTGGAGTTCAGTGTGCAGAGTCAGATGAGGTTTCCCAGGTAGGGATTGTCATGCGCACTGTTCGACCCAACATTAGAGTAGCTGGCCAGTTGTGGTGTGAGGTGTGGTTCGATAGGTGGTAGTGATCCCTAAAGTGATGGGGAGCACACAGTGTTGTTTAAGTGCCCCTCACACACCAACAGGCCCCTTGGTGTCTTGCTTCATCATCGGGGCCTTTGCATCCCTCTACGGGATGCGGCATGCTGCGACTCACAAATACGTAGGAGCACTGATAGTGAACTATGTGTTTTTGTGTGTGCGAGAGTGATTGTGAGTGGTGAGGTGAAAAAGAGTGAGGGTTTAAAAAATACCTGGCTCGTAGGAAAAAATTATTTAATATGTCCTCGGCTGGTATTGTTAAAAAGGTGCAAGGTGAGGTTGACAAATATCCGTATTAGGGTATATCAACCTCTATGAAATGCGTCGATATGTTTCCGAGTTCAACGACTCCTACTTCAGGACAAGGATATGCACGGTTATCCTCACCTTACTCACATGGATGTAAAATGTGAAAGTGTATTTTACAAAAAACACTAGGTGAAATGTACCTATTAGTGTAGGAATGCAAATAAGCTCTGTTGCGCCCAATTGGCGTTATGAAGAACTTATAGATCAAGGTTGTCTGACCTCATGAGCCTAAGCATGGTATTGGGGGTTCCTTCCTCACTGCTCAATAAAGCAACGGTTACTGCACGGTCTAGTAGACTGCCTTCCCCTCAACGCGGCTCTCTCACACACAAAAACACATAGGGCCCGATTCACAGAATGAACTTACTACTTTTGGCATTCACAGAATGCACTTACTACTTTTGGCATTCACAGAATGAACTTACTCATTTCGGTATTCACAGAAGTTAGGACTACTAACTTTAGGACTCCTAAATGCCTTCTGTGAATACCGAAAGTCTTAAAATTAGGATTTTTCTCAATTTAGTAGTAGTAAAGTTAGGACTCCTAACTTTAGGACTCCTATATGCCTTCTGTGAATACCGAAAGTCTTAAAATTAGGATTTTTCTCAATTTAGTAGTAGTAAAGTTAGGACTCCTAACTTTAGGACTCCTACATGCCTTCTGTGAATACCGAAAGTCTTAAAATTATGATTTTTCTCAATTTAGTAGTAGTAAAGTTAGGATTGAAATAAGCGAGATTGCTGGCAGACCCTATGGATTCTTTGATTTGTTTGAATGCTTGAGTGCACCTCTAGGACCATTGGAAGGGTTGACTTTCCTTTCTAAGGGCAAGCATAGGATACCTTATCATGTCATAGTCCTTGATATACCAATACAATAGCTGGCCATTCCCAGGAATGAGTGGACGTCACTGACATCACATGGGTAAGTGGTGTCATTTAGCGCTGAGACCTTATCAGGATCAGGACTCATGCCTTCACTGGAGAAGTTGTATCCATAAAACTTTTGTGTCGATATGTGGAATTCACATTAGCCCTGTTAAGTATCAAGCTAGCTTCCAAAAGCGCGTGACACACTTGATCAAGTGCTTTCTCATGGTCCTTCATGATGGCACCAAAGACAAGAATATTGGGCCAGATGTAGGTAGCCCTTTACCGATCGGAATCGGCCGAAAATACCGATTTTCGGCCGTTTCCGATCGGTAAAGGGCTATCGAGATGTAGGGGCACATTTTCGGTAATTTTACCGAATCGGTAAAATGCAATGTAGGTAGGCAATTTACCTTTGGCACATGGCTTACAGAATCGGTATTTTACCATGGAATACAAATCCATGGTAAAATACCGATTCCTGTGTACATGCACATCTGTGCATGTACACATGTGCCATGTGACAGATAGACGTGCACTTAGGGCATGTCTGTGTGCCACATTGCACACATGCCCGTTTTGGGGGTGCTAGAGGGTGTCAAAGTGGCACCCCCTGCACACTTGACAAATTCGGTATTTACAGATTCAGTAAATACCGATTCGGTATTTGAATTGAATCCTATGGGCTTCAAAGGCCCATAGGATTCAATAGCAAATACCGATTCGGTATTTACCGAATCGGTAAATACCGAATTTGTAAGGAAACGGTAACGATTCCAGATGTTGGGACCTACATCCCATTTACCGATTTTGAAATACCGAATCGGTAGCATTCGGTATTTCAAAATCGGTAAATGGGATTTACCTACATCGGGCCCATTGTCACTATAATTAAGTGTGTTGGGCATGTGGCAAATGACTCTGTGCACTGCCTTTGGGAAAATTTCTGCTGCAGATGAGACACCAAAGCAAAGTCATTTGTACCTTGATGAGTCAAAAATGTGGCAATATAGCAAGAACTCCTGTGGAGTTCAAGCTGGTGATAGCCCTTGTAGAGATTCAATTTTGAGAAACTTTTCGCCCCATACCGTAACATGATCATATCACTGATGTGAGGCACCGGGTGTCGTTCAAGTCCAATTGCAATGTTTTGTGCTCTCATGTCAGGACACAAGTGCTATGTGTCTTCTGATCCACATTTGGGGACTACAACTACTGAAGACAGAAAGGGGATTGGCCCTGACAACCTCTCGATAATGTCTGCTATGAGGAGGTCCTGTATTTCATCCTTTACAGACTTTTGTAGGTCGACTGGCACTTTACGGTGACATTAAGCCACCAGAATTAATTGTTCAACAAACCTGAAATGTGCTAATTTTGCAAAGTCCTGTGAACAATTTTAAGAACTTGCTTATATTGTCTGTGTTAGAAATGGGGGTCTCTAGTTGGCAGAGGTAGTTACCTTTGTCAAAATAACGACCCTTGCTTCTAGTTATGGTAAGTTGGATACACTTCTAAAATGACCCCTGCTCACCTCCTTGGTAGCTTGGCACGAGCAGACAGGCTTATCTTAGAAGAGGTGTATAAAGCATTTGTGAACACATAAGGTAATACAGTGAAAACACTACAAATGGACACCACACTAGTTTAGAGAAATAAGTAATCTTTATCTAAACCAGAACAAGACCAAATGACAAAACAAAAATCCACAATACAGTAATAAAAATATGACTTTTGGGAGGTAGAAATATTTCAGTTCAAAGCAAATAACAGATGCGACACCTTGAAACACAAAGTACCTTGGATGCGTCAGGCAAACAAACTAAATGGGCCTCCGGGAAGGTGATGCATCGGTTCCTTACATTCAGGGAAGGTGATGTGTCGGTTCCTTACTGCTGCGCAGGGGAGGGGATGCATCTCGGTTCCTTACCAGAGAGGAGCTGATGCGTCGGTTTCTTACTGCGTGGGGCGATGATGCATCGGTTTCTTACTGGGTCCTCCAAAGATGCAACAAACCTGGTGCCTCGATGCGATGATCCGGGATGATGCATGGATTCTTTCAGCTCCCAGTGTAAAACAGTCTCTAGAGGTCCAAAACAAAAGCAAGCACCTCTTTGCAGGTCAGCTCTCCTAGCAAGGAAGTTCAGGTGGTGGTGACGTTTTTGTGTCCCTGAGACATCAGAACAGGAGGCAAGCTCGTTTTCAAGCCCTTGGAGATCTTCCTCAAGCAGGGGACGCAGCAATCAGTAAAGTTATTTTCTTCTTTCCTTGGCATCAAGCAGCCACTGCAGGCCAACTCCAGACAGCAAACAGCAGAGGGGCAATATTCCTCCTCAGCTTCTCCAATCTTCTCCTTGGAAAAGGTTCCTATTGATTTCTAGAAGTGATCTAATAGTCTGGGGTCTGGGCCTCTCTTCTCATACTTAAACATCCTTTGTTCTCTGAAGGCAGAGAGTGTCTGTACCCAGCCAAAACCAGTTATGTGGGGTACTTTGCAAGTGCACAACAACCTCCACTGTCAGTGTGAGCCCTGGCTCCATACACAACACAGGGGTGTGGAGCAATCATTGTGGATGGCAGGCACAGCCCTATTCAGATTCATTTGCTACTTCTTCCACCACTCCAAATGTAGACGTGGCCTATTCAGCCCAGCCCTGACTCATAAGGCTCTCTGGAGCCACTGCTCCTCCCCATCCCCTGATACTCCAAAGTGAGACATGCAATACACAAACCTAGCAGAGGCATACTGGATGGATAACTAAGAAAATACCTACTTTCTAAAAGTGGCATTTTCAAACACAGAGTTAAAAACTCACCCTCATTAAAAGATGTATTGTAACTTTCTGAGTTCAGGCATATCAAACTTTATTTTCCTACCTTGTTCGCAGGGGTAGTTATGTTTATAAGATGTTATAAACAAACTCCCCATTCTATCCTATGGGCGCAGGTAGCCTTGCAATAGTGAAAAACGAAATTACCAGAGAGCCGTGAGCAGAATCCCCTTCCTGTTCCAAGGGAGTGGGGATGAAGGAGAGCAGTGTCAGCGCACTACCGAGTGCCAGAGGTGAACTGGAAATGAGGGACTTAGGACCTTCAGGGACACCGGAGGCGGCGGAGGAGAGTTAAAAATACGGAGGGGCGAGCGCGGGAGGAAAGACACAAAGGTGAGTGCTGGCAGCCAGACTGGAGGAGCAAATAGCGAGAGATGTGCAAGAAGAAGGCAGGGGGTGAAAAAATAAAGTGATCTAATTCAAGAATTGAAGAAAAGAAAGAAGAAGGGGCCATAGCGCTTGCCTGCATGCATGGAGGGGAAAACATAGACACACAGGGAGTGAAGCGGACTGTCACCCTTACCGAAGCAGAGCAGCGGATGAAAAAATCTAGTGGCACAGGCAAGGGTCTAGATTGTACTGAGGGGGTAAAAAAGAATGAGAATGGAGGGGTGAGTAGTGCAAGAGCAAAGGAGGACAGAGGAGCATTATTGCCATTTCAAAGCAAGGAGATACAAAGCGAGGTTTCAAAAGCAATAGTAAAAACAACATCAAGTGAGGAGGAGAAAGGGAGATCAAGTTACTGCTTAAGAAATAGGCAATTACTCAAGCTCACCACTCCAACTCCAACTGCCATTAAACAAGTTATTGCCCTACGCAGCACCAGAAGAAATTCTAGGAAACCATCAAAGGCAGACCCAGAAAACTTCTACACCAAAAGGAAAAACCCAAAAGAAACAGGAAGGACAGGAGGCATGGTGGATCCCCCTCACCGAGTAACTACATCCCTCAGATCCTACTTTAAACTTCTAGAGCAAAATCAGGTGGCTACAACTAGAGAAGTACAAGCAAAAAAAGAAACTACCTCCTTAGTAGCCTTGCCATCTGCAGTGAAAGGTGTCTCCCTGACTGAAAATTCAAGAATCACTCAGCCATATCAACAAGAATCTCTAACAAGATCTCCTATAGCGGAAGGGGAGACTATGGAACCCAGTCAAAGTAAGGCCATGGCCTCTACCTCTCAATTGCAGGCTTGAAGACGTAACTGCCCCGCAATTTCCTCCTACAGCAGACCAATCAATCCTATCTCCCAATGACACTTCTACAGAGAGCCAATCGCAATCCTCTGCACCTCCGCTCAATACAACAAACCAGTTCCTGGAAAAGATACTGGAAGAAATGAGGGCAAAATGTGCGGTATCAGAGCTAAACCAAAGTAAAATTCGAGAGGTCTGCGAGCGATAGATAACAAGATGATTGCTCTCAATTACCGGGTCACAGAAATAGAATTTGTAGTCGAGGGACTCACCAAGAAGGTGGATAAGAATGAAAAAGATATAAGAGTGCTTAAAGAGAGGAGGAGCTACGCGGGCATCCAAGATGGTCGCGTGAGCAGAGAGCTCCCGAGACCCGCGCCGCCCTTCTTTATATATCCTGCAATTATCCTGATCACTTCGACGGGCTTTTGAAGTGCTACTCTCACTGATGCTGGCGATTCTTTTTTGGTCGAAATCGGACCTCGGGGACCATTTTTCTGTCATCTTCAACTCTCTGGCCTGCCCACGGACGCAACCGGGGTCTCGGCTGCCTACTATGGCCGAGCTGTAATGCAACAACAACGGCTGCCTGGCATCTGGCCCACCAGTGGTGTACCACTTTCACTTTCGGTTTCCGGCCTCATTGTCTCTGTCTCCTCCTACTCTATCTTCGCCTGCTGCCCTCACAGTGCACACTTTCCATCCTTGGGCTGGCAAGGAGGCCTGCGGTATTCCCTCTCCGGATTACACTTCGGAGTTTCTGGACTCTTCTCCGTCCCACTGCCCCCTTTGGGTTCTCGGCCGTCACCGACTGCAACATGGCGACAAAACCCGAGGTCGAAAAGCGCAGGAAAACTGTAACCCGGGGGGGGTCGATCCAGTCCAATATGATCGAACGCTACACCCAGCCGAGAGGCTCCCCCGGTGTCACCAGCGTGGGCGCTGAAGGACCTCAAACGGACATGTCGTCTTCCTCTGAAGTATCGCTCCAAGACCTATTGGCTGCCATCTCTGGACTTAAGGCCGATATGAGTCAGCAATACGAAGCCATCGTATCCAAGATAGACACGGTGGCTGTGGATGTTACTCTTATTCGAGCCGATCTAGCCAAAACGAACGAGAGAGTGAAGGCACTAGACCTGAAGGCGTCAAGCCTGGTGACTGACATGGCGGAGGCGCAATCTGAGATTGGGAATCTGCGTTCCTCGCATGATCTGCTGCTTAAACGTATGGAGGACTACGACAACAGGGCCAGGCGGAACAACATACGCCTAGTTGGAGTGCCGGAAAGTGATGGTGCTGCCTCGATCGACTTATTGGTCGAAGAACTTATCGTTGCTAAACTTGCTCCGGTTGGACTCAGTAAGTTCTTTGCCGTAGAGCGTGCCTATCGTTTCCCAGGAGGACAAGTGAAACCAGGAGGCCCGCCGAGGCCTATCATTGCAAGGCTATTTCACTATCGAGACAGAGACGCTATCCTGCAGGCCGCCCGTAAACACGGCCCGTTGAAATATGACAATAACTCTATCTCCATCTATCCTGATTTCACTCCCCAAGTACAACGACAACGGTCTGGGTTTCTCGGAGTGAAGCGTCGCCGGAGGGACCGGGGACTGAAGTATGCCATGTTGTTTCCAGCCCGACTGCGGATTGAGTTCAGAGAACGTGCCTACTTTTTTGATCAGCCGGAGCGTGCTGCCGACTGGTTAGACTCGTTGCCGACAGATGACTCTGAGAGCGGTGGCCCTGGTGGTGCGGAAGGTGGTGCAACGGCCCAGGAGTAATATGGGCCCCGGAGGTCCGAAATGAGACTACGTACTGTACAGAGTAACTTAACTGTGTGTTCAATGTTTATGCCCGTGGCGGTGCGGGAACGGGTGATTTCTCCCTTCCTCCTCGGGGGGTTCTTTGTGTAGATCAGATGGGGCGACAGGCACACTGCAGTTGGGGGTGGCTTTTTAGTCAGCAGGGGTGCAGGGAGGGGGGTGTTGTAACAGGTTTCTGTTTGGGGGCTGGTTCCTGGGGACTTGGTTGTGTTTCGTTTTGTTTGTTGTGTTTCATTTTTCATGGTATTTCACTGATTGCAATTATTCCGAACTTGGGGTTGTGGAGGGGGGTTGGGGTGGATTGCCTTTGCTGCGATGGGGGGGGGGGTGAAATGCGGGTTCTTTCTTGGAACGTCAACGGGTTGGGTGACAGGATAAAGTGGGGCATTGTGTTACAATTTTTGAGGCGCCATGCCCCTGATGTTGTGTTCCTTCAGGAAACCCACTTAATCGGTAATGCTTGTAAGGCCCTCGACCGCCGGGGTTACCGCCTGGTCGCACATGCTGGTTTCACCTCTGGGTCCCGGGGAGTGGGTATCATGGTGAAGTCCTCCCTAGCTCTTGCTATTGACGAAGTTATACTTGACGACCGCGGGCGGTATGCTGCTGTCTCCGGGAGGTGTGAGGGCAAACAAATTGTGCTGGTTGCTGTTTATATTCCCCCGGGACTGCAGGCTACCACCTATGCCGATCTTGGCAGGACTCTTCTTGGCCTTCCTGATGGATTGTTAATCATGGGCGGGGACTTCAACTCTGTTATGTCTGGTGACTGTGATCGGCTTCCCCCTAGAGTCCTGCTGCCATCCCAGATGTGGCTCAATGAGATGGCTGATACTTTTGGCCTGGCCGATGTTTGGCGCTCACTACACCCTTCACTCCTGCAGTATACTTTTCACTCTGGTGTGCATGGCAGCCTCTCTTGTATAGATTACTTTTTTATGTTAGCCTCCACTCTGTCCACTGTCCGGGAGGTACGACATCTTCCCCGGGGTATCTCTGACCATTCCCCCTTGATGATTAAGATTTCGGTGGGTGGTCCACTTGGTAACAGGATCCCCCCGGTCCCTTCCTGGAATTTCTGAAGCCCCCGGCTCCGCTCAGATTTGGTGAAGGCAATTGATTGTTACTTTGATGAGAATGTGGGCTCGGTCACCTCCCCCTCTGTTCTTTGGGAGGCCTTCAAGACGGTTATCAGGGGTTCCGCTCTATCACTCATTGCTGCTGAGCGTAGGGTAAAGAGGGAGGCTGTTCTGGCCCTTGAAACTGAGATCACTGCGCTTGAAAGTGAGCTGGGTGGGGATGACACGCCTGCATTGTTGCACACTTTGGAACTAAAACAAGCTGACTACAAGGCTTGTGTCACTGATGCTGCTAAGTTGATGCGAGCGAATCAACTAGGCCGACTGTATGATGTGGGTGACAAAGCTAGCAAGCTCCTGGCATGGCTGGATAAGGCTGAACGAGCGAGTTGTGTTGTGCCTGTCATTGTTCACGAATCCGGTGAGAGTGTCTCCGACCCTGGTGAAATTGTTGATTGCTTTGTGGATCACTTCCGGAGGGTTTATACGCCGGTTAGTGATCGGGATGAGGCTGATTCCAGGCTGCTACTGCGAGATATAGCCCTGCCTACTGTTTCGGAGGAAGATGGTCTTGTCCTGGAGGCCCCCTTTACCGTCGATGAGATTGCCCTTGCTATCCGATCGTTACGCTCGGGAAAGGCGATGGGCCCAAATGGGTTGCCCATCGAACTTTACAAACTTTGTCCGGACAAAATGGCCGCCCATCTGCGCAACATGTTTCTCGAGGCGGTTAAGGCTGGAAGCCTCCCCCTCGAGCAGCGCCTAGCTACCATAGTGGTCATTTATAAGGATGGCAAGCCTCGTGACCGCTGCACCTCCTACCGCCCCATCTCTCTGCTGAACGCGGAACCCAAAATCCTGGCCAAGGTTCTGGCCAATCGGTTGCTGAAGGTGATATGCGACTTGATCCATCCGGATCAATCCGGTTTCATCCCGCATAGGAACACGGCCCTTAACCTGCGTAGGCTCCACAGTGTTCTCGCGAGGGCTCACACTCTCGCCGAGCCGGCAGTGGTCGCCTCCTTGGATGCCACTATGGCCTTCGACACTATCGAATGGCCCTACCTTTGGGCGGCTCTCGCGAAGTTTGGCTTTGGTCCTAACTTCATCGCATGGGTCAGGCTCCTTTACGAACGACCATTGGCTCAAGTAGTGGTAAATGGTAGATGCTCTGACCCCTTCCCATTAGGCCGTGGCACTCGTCAGGGCTGTCCGCTCTCCCCGCTTCTATTCGCATTGGCGCTTGAGCCCCTTGCTGCGTGGCTTCGGTGGGAACCCTCTATTAAGGGGATCCGATGGTCTCCAGATCTTGAGGATCGTGTCTCCTTGTACGCTGATGACATCCTTCTCTATCTTACTTCCCCTCAAAAGTCGCTTAACGTCCTCTTCGATGTTCTTACGTCCTTCGGTAAGAACTCGGGATTAGTCATCAACTGGACCAAGTCCTGTGTTTACGTTATAGCCGGGGCGTTGCCACCTCTGCCTCGCAGGTTCCCCATATTGGTAGCGACTGACGGCTTCAAATATTTGGGGATCTATGTCTCTACGGTCTCTTCGGTCCGCTATGAGCGGAGCTTGTATGCTCCGCTCCGCAGACTCAAGCAGGACGTGCGGCGGTGGCGTGAATTGCCTCTATCCCCATTGGGCCGAGCGGCACTCTTCAAAATGATGTCGCTCCCCCGATTTCTTTACGCCCTGCAGAATTTTTTCGATCCTGTCCCTGCTCGCTACTTCCGTGAGGTTGAGAGTTTACAGTGACAACTGATTTGGGATGGTCGTGCCCGTATTGCCTTGTCCAAGCTCACCCTCTCATGGTACGACGGTGGTATTGCGTTGCCAGATATTAGACGCTATTACTGGGCCTCGCACCTGAGCGCTATCAACCATGCGACGTACTCTTCGGAACCTGCCCCCGCCTTTGCTTTGGATAAACTATTACTGCCCGGTGGCAACTTTAATAGGGCTCTGTACTCAAAGTCACCCTTTCGACTCCTTACAGGCCCGACGAAGTGTGCAGTGCGGGCATGGAGAGATGCTACTGTGGCCACGGGCTGGGGTGGTAAGCTGACGCGTATGACGCCACTGTATGACTCGGATCGGTTGGGTAATCTGTGGAAGATGAAAGGATTTGAGAAATGGGACATGATTGGGATCAGTAAGGTGGAGGATCTGTGGGCACGGGGCGCTGTGAAATCCTTCGAGGTATTGAAACTGGAATACCGGCTAGATGATAGGGAGCACTTCCGGTATATGCAGGTTCGACATGCCTTGTCCTCCGTCTTTCCCTCTGGTACCGATATCCCGCAGTCCTCCCCTTTGGAGGATCGTGTTTTAGACGGCCATGTCCCCGATAGCACTATTTCCTTCATCTATAAAAAGCTTGTCAATAACAGGGCTGACCAACTTGAGAAACTTCGTGCTTCCTGGACGGCTGACGGGCTCGAACTCGACGACGAAGACTGGCAGCCAGCTGTATCCTCCCCTAAGGAGGTGGCTATCCCGGCTCGGCTTCGTTTTGTCCAGCTGAAGATCCTCCACCGTGTGTATCTGACCGGAATGCGTCTGGTACGAATGGGTTTGGTTTCGGATGGACGGTGCAGGCGTGGATGTGGTATGGATGGTACCTTCCTTCATGTTCTGTGGGAATGCCCGATGATTGCGGCCTTTTGGTCTAGAGTGCATGATGTTATGGGTCGTGTCACCGGGATCCCCCTCCTTCCCGAAGCACGACGTTGCCTGCTCAATGTGTGGGAACCTTCGGATTGCAATGCTGCCCAGACACTTTGGGTTACGTTGGGCAACATGGTCGCTAAGAGAGATATAGCGCAGCTCTGGGGCTCCCCTAGATTACCATTGCTCAGTGCCTGGAAAGAGAACATGGACTGGTGCATGTTCCAAGAGAAAACTGTATATGAGGCACGGGGGCGTCCCAAGAAATGGTCCAGGGTCTGGGCTCAGTGGAATTCGTACCGCGGAGACATTTACTCCCCCCCACTTGACTATGAGGTTCCTCTCCCCTCTTCTCCATGATTGACGTACCGTTTCCAATTTCCAGTATAGCCTTTGCTTTCTCCCTCGTGCTCGCCCCCCCCTCGCCATATGCGTTCCTTTATTTATTAGTGTTCTTTCCCCCCCTCCCCCCCCTCCTGCGACCCTTGCCAGTATGATACCATGTGTTTGTGTGTGGTTGTTCTTTTCGACAAAATCATAAAATTAAACCTTTTTTCATCCTATTTTATATGGTGCTATGTTCCATTTAACAATGTAGACTCGATAGATTGCTTTAACAACGTACTGTATCCAAATTTCCTTTTCAACCATCCGTTTATGTCATAGCGGCCGGCCCCGCGGGGTTGTAGGCAGACGCTGTGTATTGTGCATTTATAAATAAAGGTTTTCAAAAAACAAAAAAAAACAAAAAAAAGAGTGCTTAAAGAGAACGATAGGAGTACAAATGAGAAGTTGGAATCCTTAGAAAATCAGGCTAGAAAAAACAACCTGAGATTCCTAAATGTTCCTGAAGGGAAAGAAGGTACAGATGTCAAAAAATTCGTAGTACAACTTCTGGAGGAACACTTTCCGTGGACAAAGGATAAAGGCCTAGAGGACGACATTCAAAGAGTACATCGAGATCCCTTTGGTAAGAGGAAGGAAAGAAAGAACACAAGGAAAATCTTGATAAACTTTAAAACGTACACAATCAAAGAGAGGATCCTGAGTGAGGCACTAAAAAACGGCCCCCACACCAGAGAGGAGTGGACATTTAAGATACGGTCAGACATCTCTAAAGCCACCCAGGACAGACAATGGGAATTAGGCCAGTATATGCAGGAAACAAAAAGTCTAGGGGCCATAGTACAAATGAAATTCCCCGCGGCCCAAAGAATAATGTGGAGGAATAAATTGCATAACATACGGGAGCCTGCTGAAGTAGCCAATTTTCTGGAACAGATGAAGGATCAAGTGAGAAGTGAGTCCGGGGCACACTCCTGATCTCTTTGTCTCAAACCACAGAAGGAGAGAAGAGTTTTAAATCAGTGAAAACAAAACACTAAGATTTTAAACTAAGGGTGAAGCAAGACTAAAGGGTAAAAGATATAAAAACAAAACAAAAAAATGGGTATATAATGAACAAAATAAATAAATAAATAAACAAATAAATAACAAAAAATATGCAATTACATAAAAAGGGCAGTCACGGAGCTCAAAGAGGGTTAAAAACAAAACCCAAAGAGAAAGCGGGGAGGTTTCCCCAGGGAGGGTTGTGGTACAACAAAATAAAGAGAAAAACAAAAGAAAAAAATGCACAGGGGTGGGGAGCAAATGAGGGAAAAAAATACCGAAAAAACCTCCTCAAAATGCAAAAATGAAAAAAGGAGATATCAGGGCTTATCTCAAACAGTTGAAAAAATACGGGAAGGCGGTGGGTAAAAGAAAAGGGAATAGATGGGGAAAAAGGTAAATATTCTATCTTGGAATGTAAATGGGCGTAGAATACCAAGCAGAAGGTGAAGAATCTTGGACTATCTGAGGGTGGCAGACAGTGAGATTATTATCTTACAAGAAACATACTTATTAAAAAAGTAATGGGAAGGAATTATAAAAAACTGCACTGGGTGGATAGCTATGTATGCACAGACTATGTATGCACAGTTCAGGAGTGCGGGGTAAAGGGAATCGCCATACTTTTTAAGAAAGCGGTAAAAGCTAAAATAGAGCAGATAGAACTGGATAAAAAAGGCAGATGGGCCATTACCAAGGTGAGGATCCATAATTCCCTATACACCATAGCTGGTTACTACGGACCTAATTTGGATGACCCTATCCCCTTACAAAACCTGTTTACTCAGTTGTTGTCATTCACCTCTCCAGTGATATTAGGGGGGATTTTAATCTAATACCAGACCTGAAGATAGACCGCCAGCCCCCAATGAAATAAGTACATTTACTTAAAATGAGGGAGTGGCTGGGGATTTATAAAAGAGATCTGGGCTTGATGGATATATGGAAGGAGAAAGGGGACAAATGATACGCATTTACCTTCAAGAATAAAAGACTGGCTATACAATTCAGAATGGACTTCTTTTTGACCAATCAAATACTAATTGACAAGGTACACAAAGTTGAACACCTGCCAGCCCTGTTTTTGGATCACTCTTCCATCTCACTCATAATTCATCTGGGTGAGGGTCAATCAGTAGGGAGATGGACAGTGGATTAAACTATTTTTAAAGACATGTTAATTATGGATCAGCTTAAAACTGAGTTTGTAGAATTGTTTCAGAATTATAAAGAGGGGACATCACAGCAAGTCAGATGGGACAAGTACAAAGCAATAATAAGGGGGACAGTACTCAGTCTAGCTGCACACAAAACAAGAGCAACAAAACAAAAAATAGGAATGTTAGAAACAAATATAAAAAACCTGGAATTCTTAATAGAAGCTGAGTTGTACCTCGAAAAAAAAAGAAAGTGGGTAGTAGATAAGGGAATCCAAGAAGAAAGGTTAACGGGTGCTTTAGAGAACAAAGTAAGAGAGAGATGGGAAGCAAGCAAACTAGCCAATTATGAGTATGGAGAGGGGTGCAGCAAGACCCTAGCGTGGAAAACAAAGGCAGACACTTGCAGAAATAAGATACTTAAAATTCTACCACAAGATGCTTCAAGCCCAAACTCAGAAGAACATGTAATAAGGAAAGAATTTGCTGATTTCTTCTCATCTCTGTACACGGAAGATATATCTCCCTCAAGTGAGGACCTTAATAAGTACTTGGAAAACGTGGAATTCCCGGAAGCAACAAGTTTGGAAAAAGACAAGTTGAATGCCCCGATTACTAAAGAGGAGGTAGTAGAATCTTTGAAAGGCTCCAAGAGAGGGAAGGCTGCGGGCCCAATGCTCTTCCCAATGAATTATACATCACATTGAGTGATGTTCTGGCTATACCACTCACAAACCTGTTAAATAAAATCTATATAGAGAAGGAGAAACTTCCGGACTCATGGAATGAAGCAGTGATAAGCATCTTGTTAAAACCCGGCAAGAACCCTATAAAATGTGAATCCTACCGCCCCATAAGCCTACTTAATTGTAACTACAAGATCTTCACGCAGATTCTAGCAAAAAGGTTAGGAAACATTGCAGGAAATCTGATAAAAGAAGACCAGAAAGGTTTTATAAAGGGCAGGCATCTGCAAGATCTAACTCAAGAACTTATCAGGTCAATAGACATAGCGACAGCGGAAAAAATTCCACCGACCATAATAACCTTAGACGCGGCTAAAGCGTTCGATAGAGTGAACTGGGCATTTTTGAAAGCAACATTAAAAAAATATCATCTGGGAGAAAACTTTCAACGAACAATTAAAGAACTTTATCGTACACCTAGAGCCAAGGTCCTAGTAAATGGGAGCTTAACAGAGAATATATCAATACACAGCGGGACCCGTCAGGGATGCCCATTATCCCCACTCTTATTCAACTTATACATCGAACCACTAGCAAACAAGCTCAGAGCCCACACCGAAATAAACCTGTTTACTTACCGCAGTTGGGAAAAAAAAAGCCTTATATGCTGATGACCTGATGATCTTTACCAACAACTATGCAGGTTCCATCTATGCAATCGAAGAAACCCCTAAAAGACTTTGGGAAGGTATCAGGATATCAAACAAACCGAGACAAAACAGAGATCATGAGTTGGAATACCCAAGTAAATAGGAATTTCTCCAGAGAAAAAATCAAATACTTAGGAATAGAGCTGGTTAAAAACCTAGATAAGATAACCAAGACAAATTTAGATAGGGTAACAGCGGAGGGGAGAAAGCTATTAAAAACATGGGGAGGACTCCTCTTAACATTTCTTGATAGATCTAATCTAATTAAAATGTCTATTTTACCCAAATTTACATTCCTGTTTAGTGCATTACCCTTAGAATTTAAGAAGGAAACCCTGAAGAAAATACAAGGAGAGTTAACGAGTTTTATTTGGGCTTCCAAAAGTACACGAATAGCATGGGCAAAACTGCGAAGACGTAAGGCAGAAGGTGGATTGCCAGTCCAGACCTATTTGAATATTATAGGGCCTTTCAATTTAAACACATGAGAATTCTGCTGGGTAATTATGATCTATATCCAAAAAGCAATGACCAATAACATCGGTCACTTTCTATTCAAATATGGGCACCCTAAGTACTTTAAGAAAGTCAAACTAAAGACATTGAGCTCAATGGCAAAACTTTGGTATCAGATAAGGTGCACTTGGAAAATACCCTATTATAGTGAGTATGCACCTATATGGGACTCTCCAGGAACCCCAGAGTGCCTTAAGGACAAGCTAGCTATACCTCAGAAAATATCAGGGTTTCAAGTTTGGGGTCAGTTATTGGTGGATAACAACATATTAGATTGGGAAACTCTGTCGGAAAATACAAATGCATCGCTCTCAAAAATCTAATTTTACCAGCTCACTGGGTGGGCAAAAACAATAAAAGAGAAAAACACCGGGAACAAGTCCATAGAAATAAACATGTTAAAGTGCGCCCCGCTGAAAAAAGAAATAGCGTTATGGTACTGGGCCCTTATTGAAGCCGGGGAAGAAAACTTTGTGGCACCAGAAGCAACCTGGGGTAAAAAACTGCTGTTGCTGGATCTCCAAAACCTGTGGCAAGTATCTTTGAGCAAATGTTGGACCATTGCGAAATCTGCTACTTTAAGGAGAAACCACCTCTTCACTATCCACAGAGCTTACTGGACGCCAAAGCGATTATCTAAATTCACCGGACCTAATATGAAAGTATGTCCCAAATGTGGCATGGCAGGAGCGGATGATGTGCATATGTTCTGGCAGTGCCCCCAGATTGATGGTTTCTGGCAAGAAGTGAGTAAAATTATAGATGCAGTACTGAGAAGGTCAATAACTGTAAGTATGGATCTTGTTATCTTCGGGGTTAGCAGGCATGAGGGGTTAAATCTCTTAACATCCAAAGAAGAGAACCTTTTATTTATGTTGATTTTACTAGCTCGTAGGGAACTTTGTATTAAGTGGATAAAACCGGTTGCCCCCACTCATTTGGAATGGGTGGCTTCTATAAACAGAATAAATAAATGGGATAGAAAAGGGAAACCTAGCAGGAAGCTTAACTATTGGGAGATTTGGGAAGAATCACAGTTTGTAAATTAATCGATTACAAACAGCAAAGTCATGCTGCTGGCCTATATATTCCAATGATTATGCAATGGCAATAAAAAACACAAACAACATGCTTGTGTGAGTGGCCAGGATGGCCAGCTCCCCCAGTTAGAGATTGAAAGTGTAAAGGACATAAGGGGACCTCACTCTGAAAACACAAAAAGTGAACACCTCCGAATCCATGGGCCTTGACGGAACAGAAAACAGAGAAGAGGGTCCCTGATAACTCCAATTACACTCTATTGCAAAATGAGGAATAAAAAAAAAATAAAATCATTCAGCTCTTCTGGAGACCTTGTCGAAGATCTCCGGCATAAGTGGCACTGTTCTAAAATGGTTCACCTCTTTCCTCCAGCATCGCTCGCAACAAATTAAAATCAACTCCTGTCTCTCGAAGCCAACAAAGGTCAAACTTGGGGTACCACAAAGCTCGATCCTCTCCCCGTTCCTCTTCAATCTCTTCATGGAGCCCCTCACAATCATCTTGAAAATATCTGAAGTGAGTTACCACCTTTACGCGGAAGACAACCAAATCTATTTCAAAATCAAGTCCCCCGATGACATCCAACACCTCAATACCACTCTAACGGAGATCCAAACTTGGTTCAACGTCAACCACTTCAAGCTCAACCCAGATAGACGGAACTGATACTATTCTCTCCAAAAAACAACCATCGTCCTATCCAAGAGTGGCTCAATATTCTTGTTGCCCTAAACTGCCCCCTCGTTCTATCTGACTCAGTTAAGTCTCTAGGCATCACTCTTGACAAGAACCTATCAATGGAGGCCCACATCAAAAACTCTGCAAAAAGTGCTCTTTTCTCTCTAAAACACCTCAAGAAATTAAAACCTTTTCTGCCCCATGAGGACTTCAAGATAGTAGTTCAATCCCTGGTTCTGTCTAAAATCGACTACGGGAACGCCATCCTTACAGGGACTCCAAAAGCTCACCTAGCCCCTCTAAGGGCAGTGCTGAACCTTGCCGCTCAACTTGTATCTGGAGTAAAAAGATTTGATCGCATCACTCCTGCTCTCATCTCGCTCAAATGGCTTCCCATGGAAAGGAGATGTATTTACAAACTGGCCAGCATCACACACAAAACTCTCCATTCTCCGGCCCCAACTACCTGAACAACAAACTGGCAAGAACAGGTCAAACCAGAACCCTGAGAAGCTCCAACTCACTCCTTCTCTTTCCACCAAAAATGAAAAAGAAAACCACCCAATTCCGATCGTTTTCTGTCAACGCTCCCAGGATATGGAACGCTCTCCCTGGCGACCTCAGATGCAACCCCTCCTTCTCCTGTTTCAAAAGGGACCTCAAACTCCATCTCCTTAACAAATACTTTCCGGAACAACGTCAACTAACATAGACCTCAATATTCAGAATTTACTCCCATTCAAGGATTGTTGGTGAACGGACTATGCTATTCCCTTGTTTTTTGCACAGTTATTTATTGTTCATGCTGTATTCTTTATCCCTGGTTTGCTTATCGACTGTCAGCCTTCTGGGTAATGCAAGGCCCTTCTGTTTTACACAAATGGGTATGTGAAGCGCTCTGATACCTACGGGTCTAGCTAGCGCTATACAAAACGTTCAAAATAAAAAAATAAATAAACATACAATGCACGCTGCCCACACGGGTACTATGGGCCTACCTTAGGGGTGATTAACATGTATAACAAGGGAAGATTAGGGACTGGCAAGTGTGTGCACTTGCCAAGTAGACATGGCAGTCCCAGACTGCACACTGGCTCTGAATTGGCAGTCTAGAGTTACATTTTACAGGCTGCTTCTGTGGGCGGCACAATCAGTGCTGCAGCCAACTAGCAGCATTTGATTTACAGGCCCTGGGCACACACTGTGCATGCTACTAGGGTCTGTTTAGTAAATAAAATATGCCAATCATGGAGTCAGTAATCCATAACCACAATTTACACAGAAATCATAAGCACTTTAGCACTGATCAGCAGTGGTAAAGTGCCCAGAGTCAGAAAACCAACAAAAACAGGTCAGAAACAATAGAGGAGAAAGCCAAACAGTTATAGGATGTTCCTGCAAAAAGGGCCAAGTCCAACAGCCAGGTTCATATTCCTCTCAATATATTATTTCTACAAGCATCAGGCGTTTGCCGTGGGTAGATTGAGAAGACAGTCTGCTTATACAGGTCCGGCAAAGACATCGATTTGAGCTTGGACTGATCTGTCTTTTTAGGTGAGGGATGTGCAAAATTGACCCAAACATGGCAGTCGTTCTTTGAACATCCAGGTGTATACTCAAGCAGCCACTTTGTGTTGTTTGGGTTTTGGATTAATTTTGTTATATTCTGAGACACAGATGTAGATTAGGGATGCTCCATTGTCCAGTACAAATGTTGTTGGATGAGTTCCCATTTATATGGGGTCTCATATATTTGTGCAGTCTATCAGGATCAGGTACCATGCAAACATATTCAACGTTGTCTTGGGAAATTGGTGAAAGAGATCTCGTCCCTCGAGACAAGGAATGGTGAGATCATGAAGAAACATGCAACTGTATGCTTGATCAAGATGAGGTAGTGCATTGTTCACACCTGTCATGGACTGTCTTCACTTGATGTCATTCTCGTGATTCTCTGATTATTTAATGTCTTTCTGAGCTGCTCTGCCCACGTTTTCAAAATGATTGTCTTTCCCACAACGCCAAAATTGTTGACCCATAGCAGGACATGAACCTACATGCGGTTATTCTTATCCACAGCAATAGCATTCCAACTGATGTTTCGGCCTATTTCAACTATGTGTTGGGCTATGATGAAGGTCCTGGAGTCTGAAAGAGTGTCGACATTCAGGCGAGTGGCGTTCCTTGCATCGAGTTTGGAGTTGGAAAGCCAGTTCTCTTTTTTCAGCTTTTCCTGCTGCCATCTTATTTGCCTGTTCATAAGCTTGATCATTGACTCAGGTCAGCTCTTCTGTCTTATCCAGAGAATAGCTCTTCTTCAGGAGGTGTCGACTTGGCCATTCAAGTGATATCCCTCTATGATTAGCAGGTGAAGGGCATCTTCAGTCGTGTAATTGTAAAATTTGCAGTAAAGCGCTAAACGTCAGAGATATGTGAGGAACACTCCCATAGATTCATCTTTTACTTGCGAGACTTAGTTGAAAGTATAGCATTCATAGCCAATATTGCATTTGATGAGGAACTTTCTATTGAGGGCTTCACGCACATCTTGATATGATGCTCACACATCAGCCCGTAATTACTTGATGATCTGTCCTACCTCTTTGCCTATGAGATTGCACAGAATGATGTGGAGGAGTTTGGCTCAATGGTTAGAGCGGCAGACCCTGATGCAGAGTTCTGGCCCGGGACCAGGGTTCAATTCCCGCCTCGGCGGGTCTTGGGCTCAATTTCCTCGGACCTGACAATTCTCGCCTCAGTGCCTATTCTAATCATGGGCCCCACGCTGCAACTCTGGGCAATAGCTTGCTTAATCTCCACACTGGCCCCAACAGCGCTAGGATGCCTAGCTTCACCCTTGGGGTGCCCAGGAGTGGACACTTCACAGGGAAAGCCAGGAAGGGTTCCACAGCGGTATGAGTAATAGTGCCAGGAAACCGCTTGGTGGCAGTGTGCTCTACAAATACTTTGACATTTACATTTATTTACATTCAATGATGAATTGTTGGTATTTGTTCCGTGACCTGCAGCCCTGTCATAAAGTCTTCAAAGTCAGTGAGCCATTCTTGCCAATGTGGCCCCATTCCACTTCCAGGGATGAGAGGCAGTGGTTCCGGTTGCCACAGGAATGACACCCCAGGCATAGCTGGTCGTGGCTGTGTGCTTTGGTGGTGTCCGGAGGCGTTGACATTGGCTATGTTGAGATGAGAAACTTCATAGCAGAAGTAAGAAGTAGAAATTGTGTGGAAAGGTAGTCACTCTTGAAATGATTAAATAATTAAGTAAATGTATCTTTTTCACTTTGTATTTCTCTTTTTTTTGCATGAGGCATCAGCAAGCTGTGTGAGCACTGTGCACAGGATATCAATGAATATTAGTGGGATGCCTGACTTTAAGATGGCCACTGTCGGTTCTTCACAGCTCATTGGTCGAGCCCCCTGACTTTAAGATGGCCACCAACGAGAGCAGATGAAATTCAGAATGATGCAGGGTTGCAGCATTCGAGCAACACAATAGAAATATGGCATATTCCTGCAGCTACGGGGTCATCATATGGTTCAAGGCTTCAGGCATTGCCAACTCAGCACTCGACCAGGTTGGGCTCCCGGAACATGAGACACTTTGTTGAGCATCAGAACAGGTAAGTGCTTGCAGTCTTGTCGCACTCTCGATGGTGCAAGACATTAGCTGAGGGCAAACCGAGGTGAGCACTCACAGTCTTGCGTCTCTGTAATCTGTATGGTGGCACTCTGCAATTTCAGTGCAGCAGCCTGACTTCACGCGTCCGCCTGAAAATCTGGCAGGTGAGGAATTAAGTGGGGTGGGCTCCAGCAGTTCAGTTTCTTCTGACACAGGTAGCAGTGAGTGCCTGGATCCCACCCTAGTCGCAAGTTGTCGGATCGCCGATAGTGGCCGTAATGAATGACTCGGACACTGGCATGTGCAACACGTTGTCCATTTATTTCATGTAGTTTCTTGTCCATAATTCGGACAGCTGCTGCTGCCTTCCCCATATCCCCTTCTAACTGTCCACCTCACTCCAACTCCTCCCTGCTTCCCGTCCTCCTGTCCTACTCCTTTCTGTTTGCACTGAGACCAAGGTCCTAGCACCTTTGTGTTGGAATACAGTCACAGCATAACACTCTTCATTACAGTTTTCCCCTTTGCTGTGAGGTCCATCATGTTGCCAGAGATAAAACACTGTGGCGGTTGATTTTCGTGGGGCCTCATTAGCTTTTTACTCATTAATCACAGATAATGCCATCCGTGCATTTGTACAGTGGAGCATACCAGAGTTTAGACTTCAATGCCTGTTTTGACGATAGAGGGAAAGTGTTGATCTGTGTAATTGCCGGTAACTAGACATAATATCGACTCCACATTATCGAATGGACAAAATATCGAGTCAAAAATATCGACAATAATAAAATATCGTTAACAAAAATATCGTTGGTCAAAATATCGAATAAAATAATGATAATAAAATATCGAGTACAAAAATATCGACTCAAAAATATCGACAAGACATAATATCGATAAATAGTTAAAGTAAAAAATATCGATAATATGTAGAAAAAAGGGCTTAAAAAATATATTAATAGTAATATAAATTGTAGTTAATGTTTAGGAGCGGGATGTTGGGTTAATAGGGGATACGGGTGGGGAGTAATTTAAAATAAATAATTTCAAATATATAAAAGTGTTATAAAACATTAATAAGAACTAATATTGTAAAAGGGAAAAAAATAGCAGAAAAAATAGAGATGCAAAATAAAAAGTTGCAAATTTTTCTGCAAATTAAAAATAATTTCACTAGTCTGCAAATAATTTAAAAAAATATATTGTAACATTATATTTGTTATTGGAATGTAATGATTGGAAAAAAAATTATAACAAATAATGAAAAATTTAATAAAAAAATTACAAACCATTTTGCAAAATATTTGATAAATACATCTATTACCACTAGTAAGAAAATATTTAGAATAATTAAATTAAACATAATATTAGTCTTAGGAATATAATGTGTGCAAATAAATTAAATAAAATATTAAAAGAATTGAAGAAATATTTGTGACAAAAAGTTGCAAATTTTTCTGCAAAATAAAAAATTTAGCACTACTCTGCAAAAAAAAATTAAAAAAAGTTAATAAATGTACTTAAAGGAATATAAATAGTGGACAATACTTTATACAATAAGATTATACTAAAGTAGCAATTCTAATTTATACATGGTCAGTGTCCAGCACCTTCCCTGATATTAGCTTGACTGGAGTAGGAATAGTAAATAATAATTGGTCAGTGTCCAGCACCTTCCCTGATAATAGCTTGACTGGAGTAGGAATAGTAATTATTAATTGGTCAGTGTCCAGCACCTTCCCTGATATTAGCTAGACTGGAGTAGGAATAGTAATTCTTAATTGGTCAGTGTCCAGCACCTTCCCTGATATTAGCTTGACTGGAGTAGGAATAGTAATTATTAATTGGTCAGTGTCCAGCACCTTCCCTAATATTAGCTACACTGGAGTTGGAATAGTAATTTTATTTTTTTCTGTGTCCAGCACCTTCCCTGATATTATCTAGACTGGAGTTGGATTAGTAATTATTAATAGGTCAGTGTCCAGCACCTTCTCTGATATTAGCTTGACTGGAGTAGGAATAGTAATTATTAATTGGTCAGTGTCCAGCACCTTCCCTGATATTAGCTAGACTGGAGTAGGAATAGTAATTCTTAATTGGTCAGTGTCCAGCACCTTCCCTGATATTAGCTTGACTGGAGTAGGAATAGTAATTATTAATTGATCAGTGTCCAGCACCTTCCCTAATATTAGCTAGACTGGAGTTAGAATAGTAATTGTATTTTTTTCTGTGTCCAGCACCTTCCCTGATATTATCTAGACTGGAGTTGGAATAGTAATTATTAATAGGTCAGTGTCCAGCACCTTCTCTGATATTAGCTTGACTGGAGTAGGAATAGTAATTATTAATTGGTCAGTGTCCAGCACCTTCCCTGATATTAGCTAGACTGGAGTTGGAATAGTAATATAATTTTTTTCTGTGTCCAGCATCTTCCCTGATAGTAGCTAGACTGGAGTTGGAATAGTAATTATTATTAGGTCGGTGTCCAGCTCCTTCTCTGATATTAGCTTGACTGGAGTAGGAATAGTAATTATTAATTGGTCAGTGTCCAGCACCTTCCCTGATATTAGCTAGACTGGAGTTGGAATAGTAATTATTAATAGGTCAGTGTCCAGCACCTCTCTGATATTAGCTTGACTGGAGTTGGAATAGTAATAATTAATTGGTCAGTGTCCAGCACCTTCCCTTATATTAGCTAGACTGGAGTTGGAATATTAATTTTATTTTTTCTGTGTCCAGCACCTTCCCTGATATTAGCTTGACTGGAGTTGGAATAGTAATTATTAATTGGTCAGTGTCCAGCACCTTCCCTGATATTAGCTAGACTGGAGTTGGAATAGTAATTATTAATAGGTCAGTGTCCAGCACCTTCTTTGATATTAGCTTGACTGGAGTAGGAAGAGTAATTATTAATTGGTCAGTGTCCAGCACCTTCCCTGATATTAGCTAGACTGGAGTTGGAATATTAATTTGATGTTGTCTGTGTCCAGCACCTTCCCTGATATTAGCTTGACTGGAGTTGGAATAGTAATTATTAATTGGTCAGTGTCCAGCACCTTCCCTGATATTAGCTAGACTGGAGTTGGAATATTAATTTTATTTTTTCTGTGTCCACCACCTTCCCTGATATTAGCTTGAGTGGAGTTGGAATAGCAATTAATAATTGGTCAGTGTCCAGCACCTTCCCTGATATTAGCTTGACTGGAGTAGGAATAGTAAATAATAATTGGTCAGTGTCCAGCACCTTCCCTGATATTAGCTTGACTGGAGTAGCAATAGTAAATATTAATTGATCAGTGTCCAGCACATTTGCATATAATTGTACATTACTGTGTTATTATATTAGAAAATAATGCAACATGGATGTTTACACAAAACTGTATTCAGATTTTTTTATTTATTTATGTCTACTACAATAAAATCACAATCAAAATTAACATAACATTATTTTGCAATGTAGTATTCGTAGAATAACACATTATCATTTATGTACATGTTGTAAATTATCACACAAAATTATTTTACAACATTTTTTCAGTAAATAATCAATTTTTTAATCATTAAGTTTGAGTAACAAGTATTTATATTTAATAAAATAATAATTCAGTTTTTTATCTGCTTCTTCCATTTATATTTAATAATGTTAATATTATATATTAATATTATTAAATATATATATTTTTTATTTACATTTTTATAAAGTAACAGGAAATTTCTTATATTTGGTCAAGATATGTAAATACAAATTAAGACATTTTTTGGTACATATTTCAGACAATGTCCTTTTTAAATAAAACATATAAATATATTATGTTGTAAACTTTATAACAGTATAGGGGAACAATATGTTTAATAATAATATCTGGTATTGGAAAAAGATTATTTATGCAATTATATTCTTTTATAATACTTAGAAATTATTATAAAAATTTTGTAATAATTAATAAGAATAATAACAAATATATTTATTATTATTATTATTATTATTATTATTAATTACTAAACATAATAATTTATCTCTTCTTTTCAGAAACACATACATTCAGCCAAATAAAAATACAATATTTTAGGTCATTGTTTATATATCAAATGGTTATAATTTTTATATTAATAACAATAAATAAGTTATATTATTTATTATTATTAATAATTACCATAAACAATTATAATGTTTAGTTAAAAAGAAACAAAAAGTTATTCCAATAAATGTACACAATAAGAAATTATTTACATCTATTATTTCAAGTTTAACATAATTTGTTAATATTATTAATATATAATAATTACTATATATTAATTAATATTAAAAATATGTATTTTTTAAACACTTTAAATTATAATGAGTCTAGTGTATTAATTTGTTAAAAAAGTATGTGTATGTATTATATTTTTAACTATAACATTGTATTTTCTATGATACCTTTCCAAATATGGTTTAAGGGGACTACTTTTTTACCGCGTAAGGTTATTGAGCTTCATTTAGGACTGGAGAAGCTCGCGGTTGGGAGTTGCTTCGCGTGGAGAGAGGTAAGGTTAATTTTACATACAATTTTTAACTGAGTGGTACTGTTTGAGGTTTTATTCGAACTGTGTAGTGTTTTTGTGTGTATGAATGAATTGTTTATGTAGCTTTTAGGTGAAATGTCGTTGTTATGGATGCGTCGTGTATGTTTCAGTTCTAGTGTTCTTTTAAGTGTTAGGAAATGTCTTCTTACATGGTTAATGTTAATTGTGAGTGTATTTACAAATGTTATGGGGTATTTGTGGGTGGGTTTCGTTATGTATGCTTTTTTACAGGTTCTGGTTCCTCGCATGAAAAGTACATGGAAGGAAGCGTGTTTTTTTGTGGAGAAACTAATGTATGACTTATTATGGTTATATTTTTACATGTATCTCCTATTTTTCGTGATTGCCTGGAGCGGATTTTAAAATTTTTAAACATTTTTCGGGTTTTTGGAGGGTTTCGTATTGGATTGATACACTAATATGCGTGACCGTTTTTTTTAAAGGTGTGTGTATATCACTTTAAATACTAAAGTGTCCACACTAGTGTTTTCGGGTTTTCCTGGAGCGTTTATTTCATTTTTACTTAATTTTCGGGTTTTTGAGGGTTTCCGATATTGGAATTGTCCTACATTGGAAGGGATTGTATGGATTTTATTTTGCTGGATTACGTCTTTCTGATCTACATAAATTATAAGTCTTTAAAGTTATTTTTTATTGGGTGGGAAATGTCGATATTTATGTAATGTGTATGTGTGATGTTATTATAAATATTGCATATTTGTTCAGAAATAATGTCCCAAAATTTGATAAGTATGTTAAACAAATATGTATTATTTATAATTGTTTAGAAATGTTTATGATTTTTATATTTACCATCTTTGTAAGAAGACATTAGTATTTTTTGTTTACTTTTTTATAATAGGCTTTTAGCTATTAGTGACAGGTATTCTAATCCTCTAGTTGTAGGATATAGTGTGACTTGAATTCGCAGGAGTCTGAACATTTGTTTAGTTTGTTTAGTTAGTTTTGGACCAATTTGGGTCACAGATTGTTCCATTCTTAGTTCTTGATAGCTTTGTTCTTTTTTTAAAGCTTCTAGTAGGTTATGGAATGTGGGTTTGGCTCTGCTTGTGGTAGCTTGGAAAGCATTATGCCACCCTTCTACACTGTTGTTTGTTTTAGCCTCTTGGTTTAAAGTACTAAGATAGACATTCCACCAAGGGATGTGGAATTTGGGTTGGCGTCGATGTCCAGATCTGTGCAACCTTCCCACCCAAGTATCTTCGAAATAGTCCAGTAATGGGGTTAGTTTATCTTCATTCCTCTTGTAATATGTGCTGTCAATTAATAAATTACAGTGTTCCGCTACATCGGTAACAGGAACGTAGGCCAGTGCTATCAATTTTTTAATTTGATAGGCAAAGGTGCTATCTGTTGAGTATAGAATACTTAAAGTTGATTTCTGGAGATGTCTCCATATGCTCTGATTGAAATGATAGTAGCAACCCTGGATTGCTGTGTGGGGAAATGTTTTCAAAATGCTATTAATCATAGCTAATTCAAAATCAATAATTATTTTTTGTGGAAAATAATTATTGATTTCATTTTTGAGACCATTTAATATTTCTGTATAAGTGTTTTGCTGTTTGTTAGGTGCAAACAGTAAATGAAAGGGATGTTATAGTTATGGTATAAACCGTGGATGGAATATAGTTGATAAAAAGGTTTTGGGCATGGTTTAAATGTTCCATCCATCATCCATTGGGGACACTGTTTGATTTTTCTTAAATTACTTGCAGTTGCAAACATTATGATTCTGTTTGTACTGCTTTCATTGTCAAACAGGATAAATTTGTCTTTATTGTGTGTGATGCTCATTTCTGGCGAAATAATAATTTCCTCAAATGTAGTAGGGTTGGGTTGTGTTGTGGTAGTTAGTCTTTTAGTGCGTGCAATTGTGCGTTTAAGGGAGTCAATAGAGGGTAGTTGACCTGAAGCATGGGCTGGGACTTTTAACAGTTCTTCTTTAAGGATTTGTGTTGTTGGTTTATCACTTTGTGTGCTAGCAGTTTTTATACTTCCCAAAGCATCTCTTATTTCAATTTCTGTGACATTGGGGGGATGATTGTGTTCCCTGGTAAATAACACATTTGTTTCTTCAGTAGTAGCCCTCCCATAACATTTGTTTGAGTAATATTTGGTACATTTCCAGAAAACATTTCTACCACTTTGTCTTTCCTGATTATAAACATAACCCATATAACATAACAGTAATTTATTTTTCTGTGACATAATAATTCTGCACCTTCTGTCATTTTGTTTTACTTGTTCTAGGAAAGAGTAGAAAGAAACACATTTAAAAAAGATATATTTCACTTTGTGGTGCAAACATAATTTATGATGTATTTATACTTACAGTTACTAAAAGTTGTAATCAAAAATGCAGAACTGTGTTTTGAAGGATTATCTTGTATGTTCTTCTTTAATTACTGTTGGTATGAAAATATAGAAATGCTAAGTAAATGTTTAGACATAACAAACGTTTTTCCTAGGATAAAGCAGTTTTCTATTTAGCTTAGTAGTACATTTGATGTAAACATTACATATACTTACTTGTTTAAATAGTTGAGTTGTAGTATTTGGTGGAGTACATCAAGGTAGTAAAGTTGAGATCTGTAGAGAAGATAGAATAAATAAATGTAATTTATTAGAAAAAATATTATGAACGGTTGGGAAATGGGAAATATTTAAAAATATACTTACTTCTAAAAAAGTAGTTTTGTTTGCTGTAGGTAGAGTAGATGTATGATGTATTCAGAATATCTGTAGAGGAAATATAAAATATATAACATGGTGTTTAGAACATAGTTTTAGTTTTTTTCGGGAGTTTTAGACAAATTACAAGTATACTTACATTTTTAACAAGGGTAGTCTTGTCTTTTGGTATAGTTGATGTTGTATGTTTTTATTGGATCTGTAGGGAAGAAGTAATATGCAAGATATGTTGTTTAGAAAATAGCATTTTTAATATTGGGTGTTTAATAACAAATACATATATACTTACATGTTTAATTAGTGTAGTTTTATATGTTTGTAGTGTTGAAATCGGAAAATCTCAGACTATCTGTGAATAAAATGTTGAAAATAAAGAATGAATCTTGTGAAATAGTGTTTAAAAACTGCAGTTGGTGTATAACAGAGCATTAATATATACTTACAATCAGAAATTCCAGGTGAAGAAATAGGAGCATGTATTAGGAATATTTTTGGAGTAGTTTCTATGAGAAATGTAGGAGGAGATAAAAATCAAATAAGTGAAAGAGTTAGTAGATATAAGTAAAATAGTAGACTACAAATTTAGATTTCTAAATAATGCACTGTAACTTACTTGAATAATTTGCTAGTAAGCTGGATCTTTTAAGATGTTTGTTCAGGAACAAGATCCTCAGAGCGTTGGCATCTTCTTTCTATAGAGTTAGCAGCAACAAATGGTAGAATGCATGTATCCCTTTTATAGTATGTGTATTTTGTGTGCTTTGATTTGATTGGTTGTAGGATGAAATGAAGCATTGTATAGGCTAGTTTGAATTTTTTTTGTTAATTGGTGTGTTTGTTGATGTGAGAATAGTGATATGTGGTGATTTCAGCATTAAAGCAGGTTAGTTGTTAAAAAAAATATATGTGTAAGTGAAAAAAGAAAAATCAAAATGTTAGTTAAATGTAATGAATATTTATAAAATAATAGAACGCATTTTATAGAATGTATAGCAAATGTAGATAAATAGGAATGTTATAAAAGTAACAGGTATTATATGTATTTTGTATAGTGCAATGCCTTTTTTAGACTATTAATATGGTATTGTAGACATGAAAGGGTGCAAAAATAAACTCGATATTTTTAAGGAAACAATATTTTAGTACTCTATATTTTTGTAGTCGATATTTTGTAGTGTTAGGTGTAATTTCATGAAAAACGATATATTTGTAGTCGATATTTATTAAGGCGATATTTATGTACTCGATATTGTAAAGAGTCGATATATTTTACTCGATATTTTTGTACTTTGTGTAATAAGTATAGAAAGTCGATATTTTTGTCGTCGATAATTTTTCAACGATATTTTAGCAAGTCGATAATGTGACCGTCGATAATATTTCAGTGATCCGTAATTACCATATGCAACACCCATGAGACTCTATTAGGAATATAAATTCTACTGACTGGTAGGTAATTCTGATCTATATGAAAAATGCAAAAATGCAGGAATGTTATGAGCTCATTCCAATTTTCATTATTCGTGAGTTTTGGAAAGCAAATGGTGAAAAATAGTACTTACTCCCAGTGCCTTCGGTTCCCCCTTCATGAATGTCTGCAGAAACGCCGGTGGGGCCGGGATTACAGCTGGGACATACTGGGTGACTAGAAACACGCCATTTCCTGTTGCTGATGCCATAGTGTACTGGAGTCTGTGAAAGAAATACAAGTGTCAGTAATTTACGCTTCACAGATCATTCTGCACTGCTTTCAGTCAAGTGTTAGAAGCCTTATAACTGTTCACTTAGAATTATCGTATTCACATAATACTGTTCAATAGCGCATGCCTGACCTGGGCTCGGTGCTTTGGTCCATTTTAATTAATTCACATAATGCTATATTGTGGTCTCTACTTCAGTTGTGTTTTCAGTTGAGCTCTGCATTGTCTTGACATTGCTTGAGACGTCAAAACAATTATTAGGAAACCAGGCAAGTGGTGATGAGAAAGCAACATGAATTTCTGAACCTGAAATCCTAAAGGGAGAAAAGTTAGATCTTTGAACCAAGAGGAAAATACATAACAGAACAGAAAGAAAAGATACAGTGATTGAGAGTGTGTGGACATATGGCAAAAAAGCAAAAAGGCAATGCAGTGGCGAGAAATCGCAGAGGGCGCCCCCTCAGGGGGCTCGAGGGTCGGTGCCTTAATCCACGCAAGGCCCCTGGAAGGAAAACCGGTTCGGGCGGCGTCCCCAGAAGCGGGAAAGTCTGTGTCGCACATCCTTGCTGCCCCCCGCTAGCCTCGCCAGGTAGGCGCCTCGCCCGGCGGCCAATGGGGCTGGGGCGAGGGGTAAACCCCAATGGGGAAGAAGGCCGGCTAGCCAGAGATGCTAAGTCGGGGGGCATAAGAACACCACACCCTGGTCCAGTTGGCATCTTGGACCCAGGGACAGCGGCAGCACGGCGAAAGGATCTTGTCCAGGAAGACGACCAGAGGTGGAGGTGAAGCGCTGCCGAGCAACGAGACCATCAATGGCGATACCAGGCAGAAGACCAAGCCGGGCCGTGCTTGGCCCTGAGTCTGGGATGACAACGAGCGGGAACAGGCCAGAGGAAATCCAAGAGCGATTCCACCGAGCGGCCGAGCACTTCCAAGCAAGAGGTAGCAGCCAGCAACATGGCCAGTAAGAGGGAGCTGGGGGAGCTGTTGAAACAGATTCGAGCGACCTCCAAGGTGCATGGAACAGAATGGCTGCAGGCGCACCTGGGCAAGGGCGCCGGAGGAGGTCCGAGCAAACGACCGCCAGCAGTAGCCGAGGAGCCAGCGCAGAAGCGGCAGAGAAGAATCCCAGCAAAGCTGAAGGAGACGGCAGCGGTGGCAAAGAAGATGCAGCCTGGAAAGAAAGCCCCCACGCCGGCAGGCAAGCCGAGGACGGAAGGGCCAGGACGTGGAATAGAGACGGCAGCAACGAGCGGTGAGCCTATTGGCACGATCATGCAAGAATGCATAAAAGCCATGACGCCCCTCATCCTGCAGGGGCGGAACGTGCAAGGGGAAGGGGGCGCCAGCAACCCAGAGGACGAGGAATGTTCAAGATTTCCGTGGCACTTGATAGACCCTGGGTGGGAGCGGCAAGGGCAGCTGAGGGGTCAGAGCGCTCCAGCAGGGCAAGGGGGCTTAGTGTCACCAGTAACAGGCTGGGGCAGCCCAGTCGGCCGCCTGCCACCCACCCTCCCGGTGCAAGACCCCACCTATGCCCAGCCCTCCCCCGGTCCCACGTCCTTAACAACTAGAGCCACGGGTCTAGCCAGTTTGATACCTCTGTCAGTCAAGGAGAGAATTTGGAAGAAGGAGTTTATAGACATTTTTACTTCGTTAGAGATCCAACTTGACGGGCTAGACCTGACGGCTTGCGATAAGAAAGAGAAAGATAGGAGAGAAAGGAAAGAGAGTACTTTGACAATTGGTTAGACGCCTTTAGGATTATGGCCTGCATAATTGTGGAGAAATTCCTGCGCTGCAGACCTTTGACTCTATGAGGCCAACATACACAATGCGCAGAGACAGTTCTCGGGGGACGCTTGGCTGGAGTATGATAAGGGCTTCCGTTTAAAGAGGCAGACCCATCTAGAGATGGAATGGAATGAGGAGGTGGTACAATCTATCAACAAGGTGGCGGCCAGGTGCCCAGAGATACTGACACTAATGCGACATGTCGTTAAATTACAGTTAGAAGGCAACATAGACCTGAGGGCACGACACATACCAGGGTTGGAGAACGAGCTGGCAGACGCCCTTTCAAGAGCATAGATGGACAGATTCAGGCAGCTGGCACCCACGGCAGATCAGGACATGACCCCTTTCCCTGGGCACCTTTGGGACCTAGCGGAGTAGATCTCGCAGCATTGGTGAACCAGGTCCTTGCCCCCAAAGCAGCAAAGAGATATAGGAAGTATGTGGGCACAGTAATGCAGATAGGGGGTATCCGACACCTAGAGGATGCCAGGGCAATGGGCACGGTAGTGGAGAGATTCATCCTGTGGGCATACAATAGTAGCAAATCAAGGTCCTGGGCCCAGGTGCACCTAGCAGCAGTAACACACTTCACAAAGCGGGTGGCAGGGCACGACCCAGCGGCATCTCACTACATCAAGGCAGCCATGAAAGGTTGGAGGCGCGTCGAGGGCAAGAGAAAGGACAGCAGACGGACGATGGATTTTTCCTAACAGGCTCCCTTATTGGAAGCCTAGGGAGGCGTCACGAGGGGCGCATTTGAGCTCAGCCTGTTTAAAGCAGCCTTCGCCATCGCTTTCTTAGGTGCCTTCCGCATCAGCAAACTGGTGGCACTGCACAGGGGTGGGCCTGCTGACGACTGCCTACAAGCCAGGGACATAACGTCGCAAAGGGCCCAAATTGAGATTCAGCTATGGTGCTCGAAGACCGACCAGGCTGCACTGCATAGAGGAGCTGAGGTTTTGCGCAGTATGCTGCCTGCAGGCCTGCATGGCAATTAGACCAGTAGGGGAGGGGCCCCTCTTCAGACACAGGGATGGAAGCAATTTGAGCAGATTCCAATTCACGACAGTAATGCGACTAGCGTTGAGCAAAGCAGGTCTCCCACCCGCCGCCTTCGGGTCCCACTCTTTCAGGATTGGAGCGGCCACGTCAGCAGCTCAGCACGGGATGTCAGAGGAAAGAATAAAAGCCGTGGGTAGGTGGCGATCCCGCGCATTCCAGGCATACTTCAGGCCCCACCTGATATAAACATTTTTTTTTAAAGCAATTGATCATCGACAGGCCCAGGGGCATCGCCCCGGCAGCAAACTGACTATTGTAAATGTTACTCCAGCAGGGAGAAGACCTCGGCTGGTGCTGGTGGTGGGCCATTCGTTCGTGGCCAGGTTGCAGGCGTGGTGGCTGCAAGCCAGCTGCAAGCAGGAAGATAGGCCGGTGGACACATGCATCCGGTGGTTGGGCAGGCCGGGGATGAGATGGGACCAGCTACCGGCGACGCTGGAGAGAGTACAGGCAGACACACCCTGGCTACCCGATGTAGTGATCATCCACTTAGGGGGGAACGACCTGGTGAGCAGGGGAAGGAAGGCACTCCTCCATGACATCCAGAGAGACCTCACAAAGACAGCCAGAGCATTTAAGAGTACAGCTGTCATATGGTCGGAGCGCATCAGCAGACAGGGATGGCGCGGTGCAGAGTCAAGAAGAGTAGTAGAAAATTCTAGGAGGAAGCTGAACATAGCAGCAAGCAAATTCTGCAGGGTCAACGGGATGGGAAGTGTAAGGCACGGGCTCATCCACCCGGGCCGCCCCGAGCTCTACGCAAGGGATGGAGTCCACCTGTCTAATGTTGGGTTAGAGGCATTGTGGAGCAACCTGTGGGGTGCGATGCCACTGGTGGGTTGCAAATAAAGAGAAGCACCCTGTCTCGGACACAAAGGGGGGAGCCGCAGGAAGACGTAAGCCTCCCTGGTGGCGTGGCGGAAATAAGGAGATATTACTTGCTATGGAGACACACTGACGGGCGGTGTGTAAGAATTGGGACCCTCACACTGGGATGCCGAATGGCAGGGTGAGGGGTCAAGCAAGTAGAAGGGGGTAGCAACAAAGACGGCACTCCTAACTCTGGGAAGGAAGCTACCCCGCGTAGAGGAAGCGAGGAGACAACCCAAAAGAGCGAACTGCCAGTCCAAAGGGACAACGAAGTGACCTGCAAAAGGCAAGCGGATGATTTATGACCATGCATGACAAGTCATAAAATAGTGCTGTATGACAAATGCCATATGACGTATGAATATGCATGTATGATAATAAAACTGCGGCCAACATTGCCACTAAGAGATAAAACAGTGTTGGCTTATTTATTCAGAGGACCATCGAGGGTCCCAAGCATATGGATACATACGCATGAATGGGGCGCAGTGCGGGGTTAAGCAAAAGAGAGGAAAGATAGAAAACAATGGAAAAAAGGCAGAGAATGAAACAGAGAAAGCAATACTAACATATCAGACATGATGAGAGGAGCTGCAATTTGGGCAAGTACTTGAGAAAACAAAGCACATAAATACAATACCTCCCTCCCTCCATCATCCACAGTGGCAAGGCCTGCTCTAACAGGTACACCCACTCCACAATTCGCATGTTCTCTATCCACAAAGTACTCAGCTGATTCAAACTGAGAATCATAACTCCTGCACTCCCATTTAACACTGTTGACAATTCGACCGTCCAGCTCACGCTAACGTTGCTCTATGTATCAGTTAAGTTGTTTCCACACTCTCCATCTACCTCTCTGATGAACTCTACACCATATTATGGCATTCAGAATGACATCCGCAGTGGCTTCCGAAAGTGTGCCAGATGATATGCACTGGACGTCCCATACTCTTTCACTCCCTGTGATTCATGAAGCTTAGCTTATTATTGCCTCTCTCTGCATGAACACAACTGAATCACTTTTTTATCTGTCTTCAATTTGCATCTAGCCAGCTTTCTAGGGGTAAATGTATCATAGTTTTGCATCCCCCTTGTGCTACACAACGTGGCACAAAGGCAACTCACCACAAAAGTTATAGTCATCAAGCCATGCAGGGCCCCCTTGCGTGATTGATTCTGAGTGGCTTGATACATCTAGAGTAATGCAACGCAGCACACATAACTGCATTGCATTACTCTGCCCAAGGAAGGCTTTTCCTAGGGGGAGCAGTGGTGTTCCCACGTATTCATCCAGGGATTTACCATTACTGGTAGACCTGGGAATGCGTCAAAATGCTTCACATCCCAAGTGCCTGTTTTTTCCTCTTTCTATGTGCAATGCATTCTGCAGCACACAGAGATAGAAGAAAATGCCTCAGAGTAAAACTATGCTGTCTGCAATGCAGGCAACCTTGAACCACGGTGTAATTGTGTCTGCATTGGCAGTAGTTTGGGCACTGTCGCAAAGAAATGCCAGGAATGCGCAGCATCATTGATGTGCTGCCCTGTATGAAAGTTTGATAAACATGCCACCTAGTATATAATGGTAAACCCAGAAAAGAGAGAGAATGTACTCTCTATTCACAACTGCTTTATAATCAATGCCAATTGCCTCACTCTATTCCTACCTGCCTTTTGACCCATTGGCACTCCTTGCCATTTGAGAATGTTATCAGAACTTAGGGGCTTATTTATGAGCCCTTGCGTCACTTTTGTGCTGCCGGTGCGTCACTTTTTGTGGTGCACCAGCTGCGTAAAAAAGGCCTCCTGTTGCGCCCTATTTAGAAAGTGACACATCTGAGCAGATGTGTCACTTTGTAAACCCCTGCGCTACATTCTACCTGCGTCAGGTATAATGTATGCAGGGTGGGCCTCACAGCAGGCGTAAGACGGGCGCAGGCCCTTTCCCATGGGGCTTGCCCCATGTGAAAGGACACATTGCTGGAGTTGCGTCTCTTTTGTGACACACTCTAGTGACACCTTTTCGCCTACAGATACATCAGAAATACTGACATATCTGTAACTCCTTGCGACATGATGCGTCATGCTGTAAATATGACGCATTCATCATGTCGCAAGGTAGGCGCACTGAGAAGTGACGCATTGCTGCTTTCACCCAGCGATGCATCACTTCTCATAAATGAGGCCCTTTGTTTTTAAAGCAGAACACATGCTTCTTAAAAATATATATATATATATTCTCACTTAGGAATTCAAACAGGGGATGGTGGTCTGCTGTTTCATACATGATGTCATCCCTGTCTCTTTAGACAATCACAGGGGTCGCAAATAGCGCCATGCCTACTAATACTCATTAACACGTCATTGTGTGACACCTTCCGATTGGAGATTTTATTATATAATCTACTAGAACATCAACTGCGTTGCAAAATAAAAGACTGATTGCATACTGTCGGCTCCCAATTTGCTACCACTATTTGCGAACAGTCATTTAGTAAACTTGTACCAAGTTCCCATCGCTTCTTTTAATGGATGACTACTTTAGCCATGTTATTACCTGATGCAGTCTCCCTTATAATATGTCACCTTTCCTGCTGCATTGTTTTACTTACCTTCTGTTACAAATTAAATGGCTACTGATGGCAATATACACAGAACAAGATGTTGTAGGGAAGAGTTAATAAGATGGAAAGGGTTGCATTGAAGTATCTGCTACAGAATGATTATGCTGGCCCTTTAATAAAAGAGGCAATACTACTTTTTGACTGAGGAAGTGCAATATTATGTTTTTGATGAGAGAGTCTGAAATAATGTCTGTGCTGAAAGGGTGTTGTTGTTGTAAGTTGTTTTTTTTCATTGCACATAGCAGATTTAATAATAAAGAATACAGACCTAAGGGGTGCTTTGTAGTTGGGTGGTAATGTAAAATCATCGTATTTCATGCAAAAAATGATACATTTGAAGTAAAATCAACAAGAAGAATATCTTCTTTCTCGGGCACAGACACACTTATCTGTGCCCTTAGTCTAAGAAAAATCCATACAGTATCTGGCTCCTCGCTGGGACACAGACACACACGCCTGTCTGACAGTAAAAAGCTGGAAACAGTTTGGAATTTTTTGATACGATAAAGTCAAACAGCATTCAGATTCTTTCAGGGCCCAGACAAATATCTGTGGCCAAATAAGGAGCCATACAACATTGGGATATTTTTCTTAGGCAAAGAAAAACATCCTTCCAATGCATGAATGTTTGCTGGGCACAGAAACATACGTACAGCAGAGCCGCTCACAGTAGATCCTGGACCTTTGCAGTCTTTTGCCGCCACGGGGGAGCTCACAGCGGGACTACGAGGACCAGCAGCCCCGCTAATCACATCAGCTGTGCTCCTCCCACCGCTACTTAACTGCTCGCAGCCCCCGCTCTGCGGGACGCGCGCAGGCACGCGCCGGGTGAAGCCTGGGCCAAGGGCGGGCCCGTTTGAGCCCGTTCGAAACCGCAAGAGACTGGGATGGGCCCCTTCTCTTAGTCCCAGCTACCCAAAATTATTTGCTATCAGTAAGTGGATTTCTGCTTTGTTCTGTTTTTTGGGCAAATTGCCAATCTTATAAAATCAAGTTAAGATATGGCAACACGGGAGGGGCGAAGCAGGAGAGTGGCCGGAGCAGGCTATGTTGTAGGAACATTATACCAATTCATCACGAGGGCTTCATCTGTTTTGGCCCATGAGATAGAAATTATGGAGCGAAGACTCTCTGTGGATACAGTATTTGTAAAGAGGTCATCTTTGGGGGGGATTATGAATGTCTGTTCACCCACCAAGAGTCTCCCGGTCCCCCCCTCACTCCTATGCCTCAGATGTCGAGCGGGGGTCTTCAACAAAATGACTGCTCAGTAAAAGATAAGGTGGCTCCTGGAGGCGACGCATCGCAATATACTCCCAATAATATTGTATTATGTAACGCCTTAGCCCACTATATCGAAGGAATATGCACAAGGGGCAATTCCCAAAGGAAGCGAGGGGGAGCCCAGCAGAAGGGGAAGAATTCTAAAATACCCAAACTAAGCAAATCGGATGAAAATAAATCTGTTGGCTCGGCAATCATCGAGGACCCATCGCAAACTCTTGATGTTGCAAATAATGGGAACCCAGATGGAAGTGGTATTGGATTGCCAACGCCGAAAGACGAATTTCTGTTTAAAATGGGTAAAAGAAATAAAGGAGGTCTCCTTACAAATCCAATCAGGGACAAGGAGCAGTGTCAAAACAAAGAGGGGGAGTCCCTGTTTTCCAAAACTTGGAAGTATAGTAATAATACCGCCCTTAGTGAACATTCAACCCCGTAAATGCAAAAACCACAATGTTATCAAACACTTTCAATTAAGATACTCAAAAAACAATATCCAATGTTTTTTGTTTTTTTTAAAGGTATTTGTACAATTTATTTAATATAAAACAATACATTCAATCACAATTTTAGTGCCTTTAAAATACAGTGTTAAAAATCACATGAAGAGCAGTTAAAAAACTTTTTTTTAAAGTTGTCAAAATACAGTGTTAACAATCACATGAAGAGCAGTTAAAAAACTTTTTTTTAAAGTTGTTGACGCAGCGTTTCGGTTTTATTACAGCAACTTCATCAGGACAAAGCTCTTGATATTTACAGGAATGAATTATCCCTCTCTATAATCAATTTGAGGTAATTTTCTTCAGAATAACATCCGTCATGAAAACACACGTGCCACTTGCTTCTACTTAGTGCACGGTCAATTTCTTTTAATATGAATATGTTCTTATATGAAAGAGTTGAGGGAGCCACTGTTACTTATTGATTACTTATTTATTACTTATTGATGCAGGGATGAATCCTTATATGTGGAGAATCGTAGCAACATGTAACTGGATGCTCGTTAGTCGACTAAAAGAATAACGAGTGGAGCAGGGAGGCCGTATTTCGTCGACCAGATCTGGAGAATTAAATACTCTGCATTTAATAAAGACGGATCCAGCAGAATGCGACAATTGACATAATTGCAATTTAAAACGCCATTGTCACTGGCTCAAAATTCTTTTTTGTATTTACTGATGATTTGATTGGTTTAGTAAATACAAAGCAAAGGACTGCCTTGCAGTAGTTTTCCAAAAAGGCAATTGGACCGTAAGGGGGAAGAATAACCCTAGACTTCCACAGCAATAGTTATCAATGAACCTTCAGTAGATTGGTTGCACTTAACCAAATGTATTTCTTAGAAATTTTTTATATTCATAACAGGAACTTAATTTAGTTCAGAATATCAAACATATAGCTGGTGCTCCTAAAGGTATAACGACGCAGTTCAAGCGATCAAGTGAATAAATAGTGCGTAAATGCTAAACAAGATGCAGATATGTACATGTGACTGATAAGGACATATGGATGGAACAAACAGCAATCCAAATAGGAGTGTTGAAATCCTCAATTAAATTTAAAAATTTAAAAACCAGTCCACTGCAAACGTTGTCAGCATTTCGTCCCACCATACACATCACTTAGACAAGGGTTATCATAAGGACTAAATTATATGCAGGAGACACCCAAGGACGAAAGAATCATCTATCGATCAATGTATAACAAGCAAATGAACATGCTACATTAATGATCCTGCATGTTGTGATGTAATTCACTGCTAAATAGGACTTACCAACTGAGGTAAGTCGCCACTACCATCCAAAGATAAGTGTGGTAAGGCATATTACCTATGACGCTATAACACGGTACTGCAAACAGTTGCACAAGCCATCAACGAAAAGATGACAGGTATGTTCCCAATTAGTTATACCAATGAGTCTGTGAAGGAACAGGAACTTATCTTTGTATCAACCCTTATATGGTAACATTCAAGCAGTGATATGGTGAGTAGAAACATTGCCAACAAGTGAATAAAATCATCTATGGTCAAAAGGGCAGTTTATATACTGTAACTCAACTAATGCTAACTGTATAGCCTGCTGCTTTACGGTGCCATAAAATGGTCTGTAGAAAGCGTCACCCAAGATTGCATAAATATGCAATATTGAATCTGACCCATATACAAAGGGACCCATCGACAAAATCTTCAATAATCAACAAGATGCCACATAGCATGTGCCTGACATTTAATAATGATAGTGAAAATGCCGGGTAACAATTATGACTTTCACCTCAAAACAACCTGGAGGAAGACGTGGGTTTACTAATAGAACATTAACTAATAGATTATGCCAGAAACTTTAGCTCTACATAGTCTACATCACCTTCAGACAGCAAGCTTTATGCTACTGGGGGACTTGAATATTCATCTGGATGCCATCAAATGCTCCCAGGCTGCCAACTCTGAACAGACTCTATCATCGCTACAGCTTGATCAATTAGTTACTTTTCCGATGCACTCCAAGGGCCATATCCTGGACGACATTTTTACAAATGTTTTGAACACGACCGTAGCTGCCCCTCTGCCAATTCCCTGGTCAGACCCCTTGCTGATTCTGTTTTTAATTCCTAACACCGAAGGGTCCAAATGTAATAACACATTAGTAAATGTAATTAGACAATTGTCCAAATATGCCACTACACACTGGGTAACAGCCTCAGAGAATTATGTCCTCAGGCTAGATGGTGATGTGTTTGGCTGTTTGTCAAATTTCCAGGAGTGGATTAATTAATCACTGGAGACTCTGGTTCCTAGGAAGGTCTGTAGAACTTCAAGTGGAAGAACCAGTAGCAAATGGTTCTCATCTGATATAAGGAAACTGAAGAAAGATGGCAAGAGACTTGAGAGGAGATTGAGATACCAGTATGATGAGGAATGCATAAAGGTGCAAAAAAGCATTGAAAGAGTATCAGTATGTAATCCGTAGAGCCAGGCTAAAAGACTTTGACAACAGGATCAGTCAATCCATTTATCCCTTCAAGGAAATATAGGTCATTGTTAATTCTTTTCTAAAACCAAAGATGACAGGGCCTGGTCCCCCTTTGTCTACGGAACGATGTGAGCAGCTGGCCCATCACTTTTTGGGAAAGGTCAAACTTGTCTACGATTCCCTACCAGTAGCAGTATATTCACATACTGAAGTTAAAAATAATGGCACATTCAACATGCTCGAAGTTAAGTTCCCATTCTTCTCAAAACTGGTTAAGGAAGATATCTTAAGGGTTCCAAACACAGTTAAGTCGAGCTCACCCTTCGACGCAGCTCCCACTGACATCTTGCTGAGAGGAAAAGAGGCTGGTGTATCTGCACTAATGGGCATCTACAATCTATCTCTAGAGAGCGGATGTGTACCGGACTCATGGGAATACATGATCATCCACCCACTGCTGAAGAAACCCTCTCTATATTCCAATATTGTGAAACATTATAGACCCTTCTTGCTACTTCACAGGGTCAGTATAAATTTGGAAACATTGGTAAACGGGGTTCTTGGTCAAGTTTTGGATTCAAATAACTTACTGAACCAGGCGCAGACCAGTTTCCGATCTGGTTGCAATACAGAAACAGCCCTTTTACTTGGCACTAAGACCTTAAGAAGACATTGGACCAGGGTGGGACAGCTGTGCTCATTCTTTTAGGTTTGAGTACAGAGGACCTTTGCTTACTTGGAGCCTTACCTGCTGCCACTTCTCCACCGCAGCAGCAGCCTTCTGCCTCCCTCCCGCCGCCGCTTCTTCCCGCCAGCGGCCGCAGAGAGGAGGGGGCTCAGAGGGCACCAGGGTCCACGGACTACACTTCCCAGTGCCCCGCACCGGAAGCCGCAGCCACCAGTTTTGCCGCGCCAGGAGGCGCATTAAAAGGCGGTTAGACCCCGCGTCGCGGGATAGCGCCGGGCTAAGCCCGGACAAAGGGCGGGCCGTCTGTGGCTGTCCGGGGATGGCCGAGGCTGGGCTGGGACACCCCCCTTGGCAGGATTCATTTCACAGATACTCGTTCATCAGGCTAGTGAAACAAACGGACTGGTAATTACAATTCGTATATTCCGTTGTGCCACCCGGTTTTGTGGGACTTATCTATTGTTGATTCATCCTTAAGTTTGTGGTTGTACTATATTTATAAACAACATGGGCAATAATACTCCTGTTGCGCTAGGGCCAAAAAATAGGAAGATAATAACTTCTACTACCCCATTACCTAGTCTTACTCCTATAGATAAAATGTTGCAGAAGACTATTGGAGTGGTGATAACAGCTATTGAGAATATGGAAAGACGTCTTTCTCTCCCCCCTAGTTTGCCACCACTTATGTAATCAGACAACATTTCTATGGCTCTGGCTAACTCATCTGATTCACTACTCGCAGTATCTTTTGCAGGGTTTCCCGGAGCAGAGATTAACGAGAACTGCCCAGAACATGAAGCAGCCCCTATTGTATGTTCAAATATAGGAAGCAGGCTTTCATCAAATCCTACCATGTTGTCACCGAGTAGGAGTGTGATTCAAACCCCTCTCCCTCTTATAGTTGATGACTCAGTAGAATTTGAAGGTCATGAAGTATGTCCAAGTACTGACTTGACAAATGGGGACAGAGAAAATACTGATAGTCCACCAGCACGAACAAGGGGGCAAAAAGCAAAGAGTAAACTCAAACATATTATGAACGAGTTACCAATAAGTAAGCTGACAGGTAAAGGTCGCAGGAAATAATAGAGGGTGGCACACAACAATATAGGGCAAAGTGGTGATAAGGGCACGGGTCAGTTAAATGACATTGTCACTAAAACCCCTGAGGCAAGTACAGAGTTGGGGAATGTAGGTTTCTTGGTGAGAATGGAGGCCTTGCTTTCCACCTTATTAGGACCCATTAGCTCTAAGCTCACAACTATTGAAAAAAGGCTGCGCGCTATAGATGTGCAAATAGCAAAAATCATTAGCACAGGGATTAGTAACACTGGAATTAAAGCCAAAAACAATAACACTAATCAAAAAGTGGTTGCCCATAACTAAATCCTTGCCTCGACCCCGTGCACAAGTAAAATCATAGTAAGCGCGCAACCAACAGCGAAACAGTCATTGAAACCTAGCTTATCAAAGGCGGTCAGCTCAAGAGGTGTAATTCCAGCTACAGGCAACAGCAAAGTGATACCAGCAGAACAGGTAGATAGGGGTGCTAAGAACTGTCAAGTAGACAAGGAAGGACAGACTATAGCAACTAGCGCCAGACAAGTCCCGGCCCGCATTAGTTTACCCCCGGAATGCGGGGCCTATGTCGCGGTTTTAGTTAACGTCCCCAAATTAAGAAACGATCAAACGGAAAATTCTGCCAGCCTAAAAAATAGAATCCTCCACTGGTTGTCTGTAAATTGTAACTGTAATTTTCCAATGGAAGAAGCCAATCAAATTATTCTAACGAAAGGGTGGGATGGGTGGATCAAATTAGGAAAAAATTTGAGGGGGACTGCATAATCATAAATTTCAGATCTCCACACTGGGCCCAGAATATGCTGGCTAACGCCCCCCTCCCATCACTCTGGGAGTATAATACGACTCTTCTCCCTCTAGGTTACTTTTACAGGCTCCTAATGGATCCTAATCTTAACTCCAGGAATACTGCCCTACCATGTCATCAGGTAATGCACCCAATGTATCCAAAGGAGTAGTAGGAGGTTATTTACTAGTCACTTGGAACTTAGCGGGCATAAAGGGGAAACTAAATACTCCGTTTTGGAAGGATTTTATTACTGCGGGGTATGATAATATTTGCCTGCAAGAAACGTGGTGTCAGGAACCGATTCATGTAGAAGGATACTCCTCATACTGTTTAAATGCCATTAGTTCTTCAACTGGAAGAGCAAAGGGCGGCCTACTACTGTTGATATCCAAAAAATTAACTATCTTCAAAACTTAAAGTTATTCAGTAGTGGAATCTCATAGCCAGGTGCTGCGGCTGGAAAGTAATAGAGGCACAGATTTAATTCTTGTTAATTTCTACAATAATAACTTCAATGCCTCTAGGGAAAAGATTTTGTTACCTTTATAGAAGGAAATTCTAAGAGTTTTGGCAGTACCAAGCAGGCACGTTACCACCTTATGGGCAGGAGATTTTAATATTCAACCATGCCCACTGGCATTGGGAAACCCATGTGGATTCAGGAAAGAGATAAATAATTATGGTGGGGAAGGTACAGACCATCTACACTTCCCCATTGCAACTATGGTTTGTCACTAAACAAACTGTTAGTTAAATTTGATCTGGACTTACTAGGCTGCAATAAGAACAAGAATAACATCAGTTGCCCTACGTTCACAGGTAGGAATGTGAACACTAATATTGACCACATCTTAATTTCCAGTAATAGTGAATACTCTAATTTATGGGTTAAGGAAGAAGCTTTAAGTGATCATACTAGCATATCTATACTATTACTATGCTGGGGTAACCAACCACTTAATACTAATGTCTGCTCTAATGATATAGTAGCCTCAAGACCATATTGTATGAGGATCAAATGGGCTGACATTGATCCCTCCAAAATACACAAAGAGGTAGTGGACAAATGTAGAACAGAGATAGAGTATTGTCTTTGCGACGAAGTTAACCCTAAAATCTTGCTCTCAAGTTTCATTTAGATTAATGAAACTATAGAAGGTATTTTCACTAAAAAATCCAGGGGGAAAAGAGATGTTAGGACGGGTTGGTTCGACAAAAGTTGTACAAGGTCCTTTCATGAATTAAAAACAAGCATTGAGTACCAAGCCCCGGAACAATATAAACATTCAAATGCTACGTAATAAGTATAAAATAACTTTGATCAAAAGGAAAAAGGAGCTTCAAGAGGAAGCATGGCAAAACCTTAATTTAGCATCTGAAACGAATAACAGCAAACTTTACTGGGAGACCATAGTATACCAGAAATAACATCATTTGTGGATTGCAATGCGTGGATCGAACATTTTACCAATATTTTTAACCCAGATAGGATCATTTTAGAAACAGTTTCGCAGGAGGATCCTATATGGCAGCCTATGCCACTCGGAATAAACCTAGAGGAGGTATATGAAGGTTTAATTAATAGTAAAGGAGGGAAAGCGCCGGGCCCAGATGGGGTCCCGGTAGATTTGCTTAAAACCGAAATGAACCTTTGGGCGCCACTTTTAGTAAGGTTTTTTAATGTGGCAGCGGAAGGAAGTTTACCACCCTCATGGAGTCAGTCGGTAGTTATACCCCTTTTTAAGAAGGGATAAAAATCTGAAGCGTGTAACTACCGTCCGATTTCCCTTCTAGATGCATGAATTAAAACTAAGCATGGGCGAATTTTGCGAATCTCCCGTTCGCGAATTTTGCGGATTTGCGAACTCGCAATCCGCAAAATCCGCGAATTCTCGCGAATTTGCGGATTATTTTTTTTTTGTGTTCGCACGGGTTTCTGCCAGTTCGCGAGGGTTTTGTACAATTGCGCAAACGCGACCTTACCTGTCGGGTCGCAAGTTTTGCGAACTTGTTGTTTCTACGTGTCCAGCCTGTTTGGGACACTCTTCTTCATCACTGCCACTCTCTGTCACCACTGCCACTCTCTGACTACTCATGCCACCCTCTGGCCCACCCATGCCACCCTCTGTTTCATCACAGCACCCTCTGGTTGTCCAGTCAGTGTACATTATTGTGGCAAAGCAAAGCACACCTTCCCTGCCTCAAGTGACCTGAATTAATTTGGGGCTGATTAATGTGTCACAGAATATTTTTTTAGCTGGCACCTGCTTCCTTAGTGCTTCCTGATTAGTGATCTTTTGCACTTGCTAAGTGCTTTCATTGTTGCAAAATTAGTTACAACACCTGCCCTGCCCCAACTGACAATAATGAATTAGGGGCTGATTAATGGATTTGAACTTCCAGCCTGGCTCCTGCTTGTCTCCCTTAGCTGTAATTCAGGACCTTTGTGGCATATGTGTAACTATTCTGAGGTTCAGAGCAGGGTCACATAATAGTTGCAACTGGCAACTGAACTCTGGAGGGGCCCCTCAGGAAGCACTACAGGAAATGGCTACTAATGATGAGCCTGAACTTTTGAACCTGGTAAGTAGTTTCAGTTTTGCTAAGATCGTATTTCTGCAATTTAGCGCTTATTCGCGGGGCGCGAAGTTGTACTGGGAAGCCGCGAACTCACGCGAACAGTGCGAGCAAGCCATAAAATCCGCTGCTCGCGGATTTTGCGGGAGATTCGCGAATCTCGCGGATTGCGAATTTACCGAAAATCCGCAAAATCCGCAAGCGAAACGGATTTTCCGCCCATGCTTAATTAAAACTATGAGTAGGATAATGTTGAAAAGGTTAGAAACCTGGGCTGCCGAAAATGCAATTTTAACCAAAGTACAATATGGCTTTAGAAAAGGCTTGGGGACACTAGAGCAGTGCGTTAATTTGGATCTCCTTAGTAACAAATATATCACTGCTAAGGATGGTTCATTGTTTCTCTGCTTTGCGGATTTGAGTAGCGCCTTTGATCTTGTAGATCAAAGTTTTTAATTGATCTAGGTGCACCCAAGGAAATTATACATTTCCTAGCCAGGCTCTATGAGAAGCTGTCTTGTAAAGTATGTTATGGACCCTTTGGTGAATGTACCCCCTCTCTTAAAGTTTAAAGAGGCATCCATCAAGTTTGTGTTTTAGCACCCTTTTTATTTTCTTTATTTATTAATCAGGTCGACTCAACTTTGAGTCTGATCCCTGCGAGATGCACCATACATAGGAGGGAAGGCGGTCCCTATATTTTTATATGCGGACGACGCTGTTTTAATATCACGTACTCAGATTGGCCTACAGAAACTTATTGACAATTTTATGATATTTATCGAAAGCAGGAGACTTAAGGTAAACAAAACCAAGACTTTTGTGATGACATGTGGGAGAAAGGCTAAGTCAGTAAGTTCTAGTTTCTTTATTGACAAGGTCAAAATGCAACAAGTTAAAACTTTTTGTTTCCTTGGGATTACATTCGCAGGGGATGGCAAATGGTAACATGAGTTTGACAATATCAGTTTAAAGATGAGCAGGAACACCAATAGTATTCAAAACTAGGGGTCAGAAGTATAAAAGACAGGATGGCTATTTACAACGGATGATGCACTTCATTGGCTTTGTATGGTGCTGGGGTATGGGGGCACCAACATAATCCAACACTCCAGGGAGATGAAAATAAATTTCTTAAAAAGCTACTCTGTGTACCTACCTCGGCATCTACGGAACTAGTACATAAGGAGGTAGGAATCGAATATATCTCTGACATAGCTACACTACGCCCTCTGCTGCTATGGCATTCCATTTGGGCCAAAACTGAAACACAGTTCACAAAAGGGATTATTTGTGACTGCCTGAGGCTTGATCATGCATCCCATATTTCTTGGCTCAAATACATCCATTACTGGTACAACCTCCTGTTTGATTGCAATATTTTTCTTGAACCTGAGAATGTAGTTTTAATCCCCAAAAAAGAAATAAAAATAAGGTGTCTTACATACAAAAAGGAGAACCGTGAAAAGATTTCTGGAATGTTACCGGCTGTGGCTTTTTACCGGGATCTACAACTAAATACTGGTTTTCAGTCTTACCTTTCTACTGTTACTCGAAATTCCCACTGTTTTGTTTTAACGCGTTTAAGACTGGGTATCATACATCATCTAAAAGCTTTTCCAAAAATGAAATCCAGTTCAGACTCTGTATGCCCATGTGATAATACTTCAAGACAGACAGAGTTGCTGCCACTTTTTATTGTTTTGTAAATTTTATTATTCATATAGGAAATTTTATCTAAAACCTATCTTCTTAAAAAATCATGTTTGTTCCACAAAAATAGCAATGAACCTAATATGTTCTTTGGAAAGCCGAGATAATTGCTTTTTTGACATATATATTGAAATGTACAGCTGCCAGGAAATCCATAGCCACCTGATATCATTTGACTGTGTTATAACAAATTTGACCTGTCTGTACCTTCAAACTGTATGTATACTTTAGATTTAGGGTATAGTCCCCGGTAATATCTAGGACTTACTAAGAGAAGAAGCATTACATTTGAATGACAAAGTTTTACGTATTTCAGGTCTTTGACGTGATATAAATGTTTTCTTTGTACTTGCTACTTGGTGGGAAATTTTGCTCATGAATTGTAGTATCAAAAGGATGCATAAATGAAATATCCATTTTAGGCTAACTGATGATTTTAAATATTTTTAATTGATTGAAAATGTTTATGTATTTGCTTCGCTTATATGGTTATGTTCTATGAACCGAATAAAGCATTTTAAACTGAAACTGAAACTGAGTACAGAGTTTGATGCGGTTTCCCACCCAATTCTATAACAAAGGTTAGAAAATATTAGATTTACAGTGGGAGCATTAACGTGGCTTACCTCGTTTCTAGCCAATAGAAGCTTTCAGGTTAGTGAAGGCTGTTATTTGCCAGAAAAGCATAGACTAGAGTGCGCAGTGCCACAGGGCTCATCGTTGAACCCAATGCTATTTAATGTGCACGTTCGGCCTCTTTCAAATATCAACTGCGCCTTAGGTTTCACTATGGTATCATACACGGACCTAGATCGTTGTTTCCCCTGCCACTTAATGTGCACTCAACCTTTAAAAGACTAGCCACCAGCCTGGATCAGGTGACCACAAGCTGTCTCAAGCTAAACACTGAGGTTCAAGGTCTGATACTCTCCCATCTGGACTATGGCAATTCACTCTATTTGGGCAGCCCCTCATATGTCACCAGTAAGCTGCAGGTCACTCAGAATGCTGCAGCAAGGGTATTGTTGGGCTTGCCCAAAACAAAATCAGTATGTTTTGCGCTCACTCACCAGCACTGGTCACCTATAAAGAAAATAATCAAATTGAAGGAGCTATGTATTGCACACAGGATAAAGCAGGCCTCTGGTTCTCATAACCTATAACAACTTATTACCCCTTGCACTACTTTCAGGGACGTAAGATCGAATGACCTCTACCGTCTAGCTGTTTTTAGGATCAGGAGAACAAAAAGTGGGCTTTTTGTTTTCCTACCAGGTCAACAAACTCTGGAACTCTCTCCAGATCCAGCTTGCATGAAACAAAAACTCATTTAGCTTTAGTAAACAGTTAAAAACTCACCTTTTCTTCTAGTTATGTAAGTCATCTTCTGTCTTAACTTTTTCTGTCAGCGCCGGGAAGCCCGCTGTGGGTATCTATGCGCTCTATAAGAACTTTTTAAAAATTTGCCTCTCACTATTAAACATGCTGGCAGCTAATTCTACAAGGAAACAAAGTTGACAGTGTCCTTTAAAATCATATGGCACAGGGCAGTGTGCTGACAAAAGTAAATGTAGGCAACACATTTTAAAGGAAAAACAATGTCACCAAAGTCCTTTAACCCCTTCCATGCTCAGGGCGGCCGGGAGCCGTCCTGAGCCACAGTGGGCGTGTGCTCAGGACGGCTCCCGGCTGTCCTAGCACCCACCCATGGGGGAAGCGCTGGCACCCCCCAATGGGCCGCCGATCTGTGTGCCCCCACCACGGATTGGCAGGGGAAGCCCTTCCCCTGCCTCCCCCGCACCTCTTTCTGCGTCATCAATGATGTTAGCAAGCGAGGCGCTCTGAAGTCATTGAGGGATTCCCAACATGCTCGAAGCCATTTGCTTCCAGTGCGTTGGTGAATCAGGAGTTTCTCCTCCGAGCGGGTGGTGGGTGCTTTTTAAAAGGCATCGGAGGAAAGGAAGAGTTTTCCTTTCCACCAATGTCATTTAAAAAAGCATTCCTGCTGCACGTTGAAGCCTGGGGTGCGATTGTGCAGTAAGAATGCGTTTTTTAGTTTTGGGTTGTCGCCCCTTGGGGCAAGGGTCGCTCCTGTTGCTGGAAAATGTATTTCCTTTGTTCTGCCCCTCTTGGGGAGGGGGGGTTGCAGATCTATTTAAACAAATATAGAAAGATCGCCTTTAAAAAAAAAGTTATATTTATGTAGAGGTGCCCACTAGGCCTCCAGGGATTTTTTTATTTTTAATGTCCTTTTTGTGTTTTGGGGAGCGGCCACTTAGGTAAGGGTCACCCCCCTATGTAGGGACAATATGTTTTAAATAAAAGTAGCTCACTAGACAACCAGGGATACATTTATGGAGAGTGGCCCCTTGGGCAAGGGTCACTCCGCTTGGGGGCATTGTTTTGGCCTGTCTGACCCCTAGGGGGGGGGCAGATCTTGTGATATTAATTTATTCAGTGGCCCATTAGACCACCAGGGATTAATTTGTGGGGAGTGGCCCCTTGGTCAAGGGTCGCTCCCCCTAGGGGGCAATGTTTTTGGCTGTCTGTTCTTCCTATAGGGGGGTAGATCTCGCCATAGTTTATTTAGTGGCCCACTAGACCACCAGGGAATAATTTGTGGGGAGTGGCATTTTGGGCAAGGGTTGCTCCCCTTTGGGGAGCATTAATTTGGCTGCTGGGGGGGGCCAATCCACAGATTTGTTTTTTATATGGCCACTAGGCCACCAGGGATTGTTTTTTATTATGTTGGGGAACAGCCCCTTGGGCCAGGGTCGCTCTCCTTTATGGGAGAATGATTGGAACCACTTCTGGCCTTTTTGAGTGGCAGCTCAAAAGTATGTTTTTATGCCCATCTGTCCCCAAGGGGGGCAGAAGCCACTAATCACCAGGGTTTTTTAAATGTCGGTGTTGGGGAGTGGCCTCCTGGGCAAGGGTTGCTCCCCTTTTATTGGGGTGAATGTTTTATTTATACTGTTAGGCCCACCTACCGCTTAGCGTGGTTGGTGGATTGTGTGTGGACTGATGCATTATTTGCATATGTGATTGTAATGGTTTTTTTTTCTTTTTATTCTAGTGTTACGCTTTTGATTCTTGTTTGCGGCTTCGGCAGCGGTTGTTCTGCAATTTTGCGTACCTGCAGTTATTTGGTAAGAAAAACATTTTTGTTTTGTTTACTCCAAATGAGTATTATTGACATGCATGAATTACATTTTTTGTAAGTGGTGTCATAATGGCAGCCTATTTGTTAGTGTTCTGAGCATGAAATTGTTTGTGATATGTTTTGCATTGTCTTATGTGTAATTTTCTTTTTCTTTTTTAGTGGGATATTCTTGATCCTTACTGTGTCTGTGCAGAGTGGGTGGTGGTGAGTCTAGCTGTTTCTGGCAAGTGAGTGGTATTGCGTCGGAGTATATAGTAGGGGTGGGCGGGAATTGCGAATTTGCCTTTCGCAAAATTCCGCGAAATGGCAAGAAATCTCCGCGAGCACGCAAAATGTCACGTGCTTGCGGAGATTTTGCTGCGCCTGTCAAAAGTATTGCCTGTAAAGTGGCGCTACCGTGTTTGCGTGAGAATAAAACCAACCTGGTCACCGTGTCTTGCTATATTTATTTATTTATTTTATTTATTTGCCGCTTTGTGGCCAACGTGCTGTGCTTTATTTATTTATTTTTCATGTTTTCTTAAACTTTTTTTTCTGCCCTTCTCCATCCAGACACTGCACTTTGAAAGAGAACAATGAAAGAAACAGACTGCTTTTCCAGCAACATAATTTCATTCGATTTTGGATCCATTTCACTAGGGAACAAATGGAGGAAGTTTGCCAGCAAGTGAGTAGGATCGAGGTTGAGGTAGAGACGGACAGAAAGAAAGAAAGGAAAAAAGAGAGGAAGGAGGGAGGGAGGGAGGCAGAGAAGTGGACACTTGGGCTCCTGCAAGAGTCTCCATCCAGACGCTGCACTTTGAAAGAGAAAAATTAAAGAAACAGAGCCGGGAGTTCTCATTGTCAACAGTGTAGGGAGTTCTCAGGTCAATTGCTGTTGTTGTGTTGTGTTGATCTGTCTTCTGTTGAGAAACTCCGGAGAGTTAGCCGATAATTATGAAGGCGCTCACGTCAGATCCGAGTGCTATGCGAAAAATGTCGAGCATGTCCCTTAACAAAGTGTGAAGAGCCAGGTGAAACAATCCGAAACCAACAAACGTCTACAACATAATTATATACTTGCAACTTTGCTAAAAAGGCCTCAAGCAGCTGGGCTATTTATACAGACTGAGAACAACACCGCTGAGCAAGATTTCACAAGCAGGACACCCCACCACACAGCACAAACAGACACGCACACGCATGCACTATTCAGATTACTCCTGAGGCGGAAGCCGGGAGTTAGGAGCATTGTACCTTCTTGTTTTTAAATGTTATTATTTGGCAATTTCCTTGTGTTTTAAACTTACGGCACTTGACTGCTGGAATCTTTTCCCTCACTCCACTGATTAGGCGCGGAGTCTCCACCTTCTCAGAGAGGCTGCCGGTCACACTCAACGCCCATTTCGCAGAGGGTACGTTGGGGTGGTAGTCTAGTCCTCTGACGCGCTCTGCGTCAGCATAAAGGCAGTCACATCGGCGAAGGCGCCCTATTCAGATTACTCCTGAGGCGGAAGCCGGGAGTTAGGGGCATTGTACCTTCTGTTTTTAAATGTTATTATTTGGCAATTTGCTTGTGTTTTAAACTTACGGCACTTGACTGCTGGAATCTTTTCCCTCACTCCGCCGACATGGAGTCTCCACCTTCTCAGAGAGGCTGCCGGTCACACTCAATGCCCATCTTGCAGGGGTACGTTGGGGTGGTGGTCTAGTCCTCTGACGCGCTCTGCGTCAGCATAAAGGCAGTCACATCGGCGAAGGCGCCCTATTCAGATTACTCCTGAGGCGGAAGCCGGGAGTTAGGGGCATTGTACCTTCTGTTTTTAAATGTTATTATTTGGCAATTTGCTTGTGTTTTAAACTTACGGCACTTGACTGCTGGAATCTTTTCCCTCACTCCGCCGACATGGAGTCTCCACCTTCTCAGAGAGGCTGCCGGTCACACTCAATGCCCATCTTGCAGGGGTACGTTGGGGTGGTGGTCTAGTCCTCGGATGCGCTCTGCGTCAGCATAAAGGAAGAAGGTCATGTCTCAGCGCACTGGTCGCGGGCAGCGGGCGCCCTTTTGTCGCGCCAGTTTGTGCCCATCCGAGCCCTGACGAGCCCAGAGGCCACGATCCCTGCTCAGAATCAGACATATTCTAATTCTCTTCATATCATAGCTTATTCCTCTATTGAGCGCCATAACATCCGTAAAACAGTTTCAGACAAACAAGTATCCATTTTAAATTGCACAAAAAAGTTCCCCGAACAATTGGAAGGTCCAGTAGCTTGTAGATGCTGCACTTTTCATGGAAACCAACTTACAAGCCATATACCGTTAACACAACCCCTAAGAACCTCTCCTTTGGAGGGTCTAACCTATATTTTATGCAATGTACGCTCCCTGGCTAGACATCCTTTTGAAATATGGGATTTGATTAACACACACTACCCGAGATTTGCTTTTTAACTGAAACTTGGTTGAACCCTATTAATCACCCTATTATTAATGTAGCTATTCCAGACAATTATAAATGTATCCATCTTGATAAGGAGGGGGAAACGGGTGGGGGAATAGCATTGCTTTTAAAAGTCATCTTAGTATCTCTTGGATAAATACATTAGTAGATGAAAACCTGGAAATAGGCATTTTTAAAGTAATATTATCCCCTTCAGAAAGCTGGACAGGGGCCCTAGTTTATCGGCCTCCTGGTCCCAAAACAGAGTTTGTAGACAGAATAGTGGATCAGTTAGCTATCCACGTCCTTCCCTCTAGCAAGTTTCTGCTGTTGGGTGATTTTAATTTCCATTGTGAAAGGCATTCATCACAAGAGGTAAATAAACTCCTCATTGATATGGAGCAGCTGGGGCTCTCTCAAAGAGTAAAAGGACCTACTCATAACGGGGGACACACACTTGATTTAATCTTTACGAATATTGATTCTCTCATGTGTGATTCCCCTTGGCCTCTTACTTGGACTGATCATTCTATGATCAATTTTACGATGCCAACTGTTATTCGGACATCTATTGCACAAACTGCTATCAAGTGTCAAACTGTGCACAGATCTTGGAACTCCTCAGTCATTTAATAAGGCTTTCCTGCCAGTTCCGTGTACAGAGGATCAGAATGTATCTAACTCACTGATAGCATTCAATGAAGTGTTGGTGAAAGCTCTGGATGTCACTATTCCGATAAGGAAAAAATCCAGACTAACCCTTAACCGACGCTCAGCACAATGGTACTCTGCCGAAATAAGGCTGGAAAAATCTTCCTGCAAAAAATTTGAGAGACACTGGCGAAGGAGTAAATCCCCTCAGACTAAACAGTTTTAAATCTGCCTTGGCAGCTTATTATTGGAATTTAAAGGCAGCTAGATGTCTGTATATTTTTAACCAAATTGAGAGCTCAAGCAACTCATCAAAGGCCCTATTCGACATTGTTAAAGATTTTGTGGCACCTGTAGCGTGTTAGCAATCCCCTATAGAGTCCCAAGAATTATGGGACTCTCTTGCTAGGTTTTTCCAGGAGAAAATTTCAAAAATGTACTCCAATTTTTTTTTACCGGACCTGGCAAACTTACCCATTGTATTCTGTCTGGGTAGTCCCATTACACGGACCGACTGCTCTCTTAAATGCTTTACGCCGGTTTCATTAGCAGAGACTCAAAAAGCCTTAGAGATGGCTAAATCAAGCTCTCCTGCGGATCCTTGCCCCCCAAAAATCATGTCTCTCTTGCCTCATATTCTAGCTCCCACTGTTCAAAAAAATGTTAACCTCTCAAACCAAGAAGGCATAATCCCGGCCTCCTGGAAGGAAGCATTTGTCCGTCCTATTCTAAAGAAGCCTTCGGCCAACCCCCAAGATCTGGGCAACTATCGCCCCATCTCTTTGTTTCCACTCTTAGCCAAAATGCTTGAAAGCATTATTAATCGGCAACTGAGCAGCTACCTTGAAACTAATTGCATCTTGGACTTCTCGCAATCGGGTTTCCGTGGGGGTTTTAGTACGGAAACTGCTCTTTTAGCAGTAACTGATTCCCTGAGGATGACTGGTGGTGCCGGAGGATCAGCGATTCTGATTCTTCTTGACCTCTCCGCTGCCTTTGATACCATCTCGCACACTAGGCTCGCGGAGAGGTTAATATCTTTTGGCATTCAAGGTGTTGCTCTTAAATGGCTGCAGAACTTCCTGACGGACGATTTCAAACTGTCATCTTGGCCCCTTATCAGTCCGAGAAAACACCATTGGACAAAAGTGTCCCCCAGGGCTCCTGCCTTAGCCCTACCCTTTTTAATATCTATATGGCACCATTGGTTAAGGTAGTGGAAGCCTTGGGATTCGAAACTATTTTGTATGCTGATGACACCCAGCTACTGTTCAACATCGGCCCAAACATTAAAGCAGACAGACTCCGCTTTGCCACGGGTATACTTGAAATATCAAACTGGATGACTAACAACTGTCTCCAGCTGAATCCGGGCAAGACGGAAGTCATGCTTCTTGGGAAGTCTGCAGCAGCCTGGTCCAATTGTGTAAATATTTATCAAGGACCCCCTGAGTACACGGAAATAGAGTTCCTAGACCAGGGAAAAGCAAATGATTTGATATGTATCAATCTAGGCAACAGAACGTAATAAGTGGTCGAAATGAACTGAGCTAAAACATTGGTTTTTTGTAAAAAGGGGAAGTTCAATTTTATTCACAAATTTTAAAAAAAACACATTAAAATAATAATACACATTCACAGATTCTAACTAACATACGTGACTTAATAAATCAAAAAATACAACACCGTTAAAAAAGGAGGGAGCAAATGATCCAACAAATAAAGATTACATGAAATCAACACAATTTTTAAGAAAGAGAAAAATGTGGCTAAATTAATCTCTACGCGCGTTTCGGCGAGCCAGCGCCTTCTTCTGGAGCAGCCACGATAGTATCTAAAAAAGGAAAATTTCATAAACAAAAAAATATTATGTACAATAATGCATCACTTTTTGTTATCTAACACAGAGACACTTTAAAACAATCCAATGTTATTCTGAATAGTCTCAGACTTTCTATTTTGTTGTGACCAACCTATTAATATTACAATATTATTTTTACGGATTTCATTTCCTTGCCTTAATGATCATTGTTTTTTGTGGTTTAGAACATCCTCGTCACATAAACAAAGAAAAGAAACTCGTGATACAGATAATCCAGATTGCAACGTCAATTAGCATTAATACATTTCGTGTTTTTAAAGTAAGTGACCTTATCCATGATATAAGTATATTATATACTAGTATTGAGGCCCCGCCTTGATAACCCCTTGCTAATTGCCACCATCTAGAGTGCTCCCTATTTTTTCAGTATTAACACCAAGGATTTGATTAATCAAAGAGGTACCAATATCAGAATCCTCGTATTAGCCATCCATTGAAAAAATCCTCCCCATTTGTTCACCAATATTTGGAACTGGTCTACTCAATATTTAGGAATGGTCCACCCTTGATTATAAGGTATCTCCCCCTTCTCTTTCTCAACCATTACCTTAAATAACAATATATGAGTCTAATTCATCGACTCCAGTTGTGGTCTTCTCAATGATCATTAAGGCAAGGAAATGAAATCCGTAAAAATAATATTGTAATATTAATAGGTTGGTCACAACAAAATAGAAAGTCTGAGACTATTCAGAATAACATTGGATTGTTTTAAATAAGCATGGGCGAATTTTGCGAATCTCGCGTTCGTGAATTTTGCGGATTTGCGATCTCGCAATCCGCAAAATCCGCGAATTCTTGCGAATTTGCGGATTTTTTTTTTTTTTTGTGTTCGCAAGGATTTCTGCCAGTTCGCGAGGGTTTCGTACCAGTTCGCAATTGCGAACTTACATTTCGTCGCGCAACGGTCGCGAATTATGTTGTTTCTACGTCTGGTTCATCATCACAGGTTCCCAGCACCCTCTGTTTCACCACTGCAACCCTCTGTTACATCAATGCCACCCTCTGGTTCATCATTACTGTAGATTATGGGGGGGAAAAGCAAGCACACCAGCCCTGCTTCAACTGAGATGAATTAATTTGGGGTTAGTTTATTAATGTGTCACTGTTTTAAAATTCCAGTCTGGCACCTGCTTCCTTATCTGTAATTTTGCTTTCTGTTGCAGTGCATTTTTTTTCCCCAGGACCTTCTTTGTGGCCTACTTGTAGCTATTGTATGAGCCTGCTGTGAGGGTCAGAGCAGGGTCATACAATTGTTGCAACTAGCAACTGAATTCTGGAGGGGCCCCAGTCAGGAAGCACTACCGGGAATTGTTACTAATGATGAGTTTGAACTCTTGCCCCTGCCGAGTGCTTTCACTTTTGAAAAACTCGTTTTTCTGCAATTTCGCGGGGTTCGCGGGGTGCGAACACGCGCAAGATCGGATTCGGAAGCCGCAAATTCGTGCGAATATGCTATTTGTTTTTTTTGCGGCGTGTTAGTTGGCAAGGTTTTGTGCGTTTTTGCGAGCCGCTCGTAGCGCAAGACGCGAAGTTACCCTCGCGGTCGTTCAAGGGCGCAGCCATCTTGTTTGCCTGACGTATTTCCGTTTCCGGAAAGTCCGCGGCTTGCCAGTACAGTCTCGCGCGTGTTCGCAAGGAAAATCTCGCGCGAACTTACCCGCGCGGTCGTGAACGGGCGCGGCCATCTTGTTTCTCATTCATTGCTATGGTTCTGGGCATGGTCTTTGTATCCTCTGTCAATCTCTGCCATCCTTTGCTTGTTTGAAGTTTTTTTTTATCTATTTTACTTATTATCTATCCCTCTATTTTTCTAGCCCTATATTTTTGTGTTTACTGCTACTTTTGGTTAATTTTAAACTACTTTTGTAAACTCTTTTCTTTTCTTCTCTTCCCTATTCTATTTTCTTTATTCCTTTCCGCCCAGACCATGGTGAAGGGAGCCGGGAAGCATCCCGAGAAGGGGAAGGGTCCCGCACCCCGTGTCCGGCTCCCGTGCGGGCGTTTGAGGGGGGAGCTAGTGATGCCACGGGAGATCTTTACCCCGGAGGAGGTGGCCCAACTCATTTTTTATGTTCAGCGCCGCCTCCCCAGGACCATCATGGGAGGCGGCAAGATCAGTGCCGGGTACGGGGCCCGGGAGCGCCGGAAGCGGTGGGAGAAGGTGTGCCAGGCCATTTACCACCACTCTCGGGTCTGGCGCACCTACAACCAGGCCACCCACCGCTGGACGGATGTCCTGACCCGTGAGCGAGATCTGCTCGACCTCCTTGGCCTTGAGATCCCCGGGCTTGGTGAGTAGTAGTAGCTATGTCTTTACTACTATGTTTTCTCCTGCTGTGTTATTATATTGCAAATTTTTGTTTTTTACCAAGAGCAATAATGCTGCTCATTACATTGTAGGTACATTTTATTTCAAAATCTTCTGTGCATTTCAGGTACACTGCTCTCCTTCTCAGTAGTGTTGCTACTATGCTTATTTGTTTTAGATTTTGTGTTCATTTCATTGGCCTGTGAAATTATGTATGAGTGTAGTTGAAAGAACTGCGCAATGCTACACACTAAGGTTCAGATTTTTAATTACCGGCGCATCCATGCAAAGTTGCAGGGATGCGCCAGTAATTGTGCGTCACGCCACCATCACCCATGGTGCGCCGTATTTACAATGCGGCGCGCCATGGGCCCAAAACGTCACCAAAGCGTTACGCATCTGTGCCGTAAAGGTGGCGCATTGCTGGAGTTGCGTCGCAACGATGGTGCAGCTCCATCAATTCTCTGGGGTGCCCTATCTCCCCAATGCTGCGTCAAGCCGTACGTCTGCTTCAAGCAGGCGCAGGGTTTGAGTCACGCATCATTGTCCTCAAAGTGACTGATTGAAATCTTGTAGATTTCCCTCAGCCACTTTTAGGATGCGTTCCTGCGCAGGAACGCCCTCTCTTGCGCCGGAACACCCCTATTGGCGCAGGGCTTTACAACGTGATGCATCTCCCAGATGCGTCACGTTGTTAATATACGCCGCACCATTGCGCCTCTTTTGTGCTGTCGCTGCGTCACAAAAGTCACGCAACAATGGAGCAAAAGAGCCGCAAGGGCCTTATAAATCAGCCCCTACAGACTCAAGTCCAGTCCTTCCTTTGTACACATGGCGATAAGAAGAAATAGTGGTGGTGGATTAATAGTTTGAGTATTTTAATGACTGGTGAATGTAGTAGGAAACTTTAGTGTTGTCGCTGATCTTCAATCACGATGGACTTTGGCTGTCACTTTGCGTGCTGCGGACTGCTGCCTGCCAATCCTAGGCAAACCTTTTTAGTACTTTGTTTAGTGAGTTACATAGGGTAGTTTCCAATTCGACGGTCCGCAAATCAAGCAATACTAAAGTAATGACGTAGTCGACCACATGAGATTGGTCAATAATATATCCCGTGGAGTCGTTCCCTATTTGCTATTTCGCAAAAATATTTTGTTACTTTGTTAGTTCTTTTTTAAATGTTTGATTTGGTTGAGAAATATCATCCATGTTTTCTGTTTTTCTTTCTTTCATGTTGTACATCAGCTTCCCCCAGGGGCAAGAGGAGGACACAGGAGGAGGAGGAGGAGGGTGCTGTTGTCGATGCAGGCCAGGACCGGGCAGTCGAGGGCTCCTTTGCTGGCCCCAGTAAGTTTTGATTTTAATATAGAGTACTTATTTTTTCCTAGCGTTCCTCATTCGATTTTTTCTAAATCGTCTTTGATCTTCTTGTAGACAGGATCTAAATTCTTATCCTGCCTCGACTATGACTCCGTGTGGTATTACTAGATTATTCTTATTAGTCTGTCTGTGTAGCTAACTAAGATTGCACATTTGGCATTTCCATTGGACTCCCATTCTAGTCAGCAATAGCTCTATGCACTGAGTGTAGTCCTCTGGGATTATCCATAATGTCTTTTCAAGTATTCTAAATGTTTATGCTTCGACCATTGCCAACAATAAAAAGGTGAATGACCACCACCAAGAAATAATAAGATACTACTTTACTTTTGGTTTGGATAGGAGGACAATCCATTCTACTACTGTTGCAGGGACAAATCTGCACAAACAGAACTATGGACACTAAATAATGCATCGCTTAGCTTATCAATTATAATAGGTGCTGTAACTGTTAGACTTTCCACATACCTCAGTGATAACAGACTTTGTAGTTGAACCCCCAATCTCCTTACTGACTAGATAGTGTGGCAGAGTCATTTAGCTCCCAAAGTCACCGATGGCAGAGGCACGGACTCATGCTTGCAAAAATTCGAAAACCTTTAGCTCATCCACTCTAGTCTGGAGGACCAAAAACCACAGAGTCTATTTAAGTTTAAAAGCTTTATTAAAAGTAAACACATTTATTAAATTCAAGTTTGTCATAAAAGTGAACGTGTAACTGAAAATGGAAAAGTGCTTAGTGCTGACGATTAATTGGACACATTTCTTGTGGTCGAGCCGAGCTCTCACCTGGTTTGAACTTGATCCTGCTCGTGTTCTTAGAAGTCAAGGTTCTGTCTGTTAGGAGAAAAAGTGGTGCGTGTTAAAAAGTAAAAAGCAAACATTCATCAGTTGTGCCAAAAAGTGCAGCAAGACAACAGCCTTCCCTGGAAAAAGGGACATTTTTACTCTAGAGTACACATTCAAAAATTATTAAATTGTACACTTTTTTTCACATTTCTTTCTTCCTCCTAGACCAAATATTATATAGTAGTGAGTGGTGTATTCTAACATTATTAAATGTACTTTGTAGGTGGAACATCTGGAGACGGGGCCAGCGCGGAGGTGGTGGCATTGGACGAGGAGGACAACTCTGGGGAGGAGGCGGTGCAAGTGCCGGAAAAGGACATGCCTGTGAGGGTTCAAACGGTGGTGGCGGGCAGAGGTAAGCTATACATTCCTTAGTCATTGAGATTGAAAACTGCAGAGTGTGCTTTCTGCACGGGTGTATTATAAAAAAAGCAGGTAGTAGCCTCCTCTAAATGTACTTCGACTTAGCTGTGAAGTTTTTGGCGAGAAGAATCCCAATCAGATCTGAGGTGAACTTGATGGATGGGATGAACGAAAAGCGAAAGAAGGGTGTAAGTAAGTGTGGAAGCACGAGAAATGTAATGATGACTGGCAAAGAAGAATGATATGTGTTTGCTTGGTCCCCGAGGTGGCTGGGAAGGTAAGAAAATGGTATGGTGCATGGCTGGGTGAATGATGAAGCAAGGATGGGTGGAAGGAGAACAGCCTGGGTGGGTGAGACAGAAACTGTATGTGTGCAATATACTTTGAATGGATGGATGCCTGGATCATTCATGGTACTATCTGACTCTTAGATAGCATATGTGAATCTAGAGAGAGTAGACGGTCACTGGATGAACTAAGTGTTACTTTGAAGAGCATGTAACACCGCACCCGCACGTCCGTTCCAGTGTAGGAAAGGCAAGGAAAAGAAGTTGTAACGTTGTCCAAAGACTACCATGAATAGTAGCAGTAGTTTGTATTGCAACTGCAAGCACAGCATATATCCAGTTATTACGGTGGACACTCCCTACCTCCCTTAATAACTTTAGTTTAGTAGTAGTACGTCATTCATGTGTGGGGGTATCACTGTTCACTCAATAATAAGCAAAGCACCTAAAGTCATCCCATATGTCATCAAATACATCCCATGTGAAGTGATAGATAATCAGATAATTTAGCTTCTTCATTTTCCTTTTCTAATACTCATTTGCACAGTAGGGTGAAAGCTAAATTAATTAAGCAGTAGCCCTTTTAACAGAGTATTCTCAGTGCCACCCGTAATAGAAAAGTAAGAGCTTCACCACCTGCATGTACTGGACCGGTACAGTAACGCAAGTCTGTCTCACTCACCATGGTGTGCGTCTGTTTTTCTCGGGTGCAAGTTCACTGCGCTGGCATTATGCCGGCTTGCATAAGATAACGTACCAATTTTCCTAAACAAGAGAGAAGAAGAAGAATAAGAGTGGTGTACTGTCATAGTCGACTGTAATAGAAGTCCATAGTGCTCGTAGAATTTGTTCCTTAAACTCCCACTAATGTTATAGCAAGGATGAAGAAGTCGGAGGTTACATAGATACTGTCCTCAATAGTTATGCACTGTGCTTTCAATTTGCTACTTGTACTGTGAAAACTTTCTGCTCAATCATTTTGTGTTAATCTTAAGGAGCATTGGTTACAGACTATGTCTTTCTTTTTTCATGTAGTTGCTCCTTCCAAATCCAAGACACCATCAAGGAGGAAGGAGCTGGCTCGAATGGCCCGGCAACGGAGGCTGGATGCCACTGTTGCTGAATATCGGCGGCTGGTGGCCCTGGAGGAGGAGGAGACGCAGTCTGGAACAACAACAACGTCCACTGGGACAGCTGCATCCTCCTCCGTGCGGGCTGCCAGCCAGCGCAGTGCTCCAGTGGTACGGAGCCGGGCTACCAAAGCCAAACACCACCGCCCAGCAGCAAAGAAAGCAGCTGCCCCTCACAGGATTTGCAAGGCACACCGGCGCCGCTTATCCCTCAGACTGTCCTACCTGGAGCAGGAGGTCCATAATTATAAGAACGTGGTGGAGGGCCTCCGCTTCGAACTTGCCACCCTCCGCAAGGAGCATGATGCCCTGGCTGCTAATTCCAACAGCACCCTGCCATAGTGTCCCTTGCCCCTTTTTTAGAGACTTTTGGGGGGTGGGAATTGGGAGTTGTGATTTTTGGGGACTTTTGAAGGACAATCGTTGGGGTTAGGGAGGGTCTTGCGGGAGATTCTTTTGTTAGGGCTATAAAAATATACTTTTTGAAACTTTATCTGACCATACCTGTTTTTTACTGCTTTTGAGTCTGGTGGGTGGGGGTTTAACATAACAGTAAGTTTGTTTTCCTGAATAGTCCTAGGACTTTAGTAGTACTACCGTCAATCAAATCTCTCGTCTCTCCTAATACTCCATTATACTACCTCCAACCAAACGCCTATCTTACCTGTAATTTCTGTTTGCAAGTAGGGCTAGGCCCAGGGCTGGCTCCACGGGAAACAGCAAATAAGGTTGGCAATCCTGGGCGGATAAAATTTCCTCATAGCGGTGGTACTAGTGGTGTGACACAGTGGCAGTTGCTTGCCTATGAAAAAAAAGAAAATGAAATCTGGTTTGTCCTCCTGAGCAATACAAAGGTACAATACAGAATATAGCAGGTGACAGAAGTACACTAGAACAGTGCCACGTTGTAGCCTAACAAATGTTAAAGTATAACTAATTCGGTTGAAGTTCTTTGACATTAGCCATGGGTCTTTGTCAAGCAGAGTAAGAATATATCCTCGGATTTCTTCACCAGCCTGTTGCTATCACCTTATCCTCCCCAGCAAGTGTGTGGATTTATTGCTGTAATTTAGTCACACATCAATCAAAACCACACAGCCCGGGGGAAGAGGGTTAGGGTTTGAAAAATGGATGGGTACGGGGGTTTTTGGGAAAGGTTTTGGGAGACAAGAAAAAGTAGCACAGCATGGACGAACAATTGTGAACATAAACAAATCTTTGGGTACAAACCTATCCATCAATCTTTGAAAGTGCATACACTACTGCATGCATGTCAGTGAAAAGTAAGTAGTACATTCGACAACTGTGGAAGAAAGAATGCGACAGTACAGGGCCTGTGTGGAATTATTGATAACGATATTCAACATAAGGTCTCTGTAGCCAGATACCCGAGAGCCTTGCTGGTCACTATAAATCCATTCACAAAAACACTCAATGGGGTTGGTCTGGAAGGTGTCAGGTTTACTCCCCGTGATCCAGTCGATGCAAATATGGTTCCACCTCCAAATGTCACCAACACCCAGAAGTGTAAACACAGGGTGTTCGAGGCATTAGGCGGGGGAGAAAAATAACAAACTAAAATAAAAAATGTGGGATGGGTAAAGGTAGGGTCAGCAGGGAAAGGATACCTGTAACAGAAGACAAGACAGGCATCAGTGAAGTGCTGTCCTAACATACAAGGGTACTCTCATATAGTCTCACTAAATAGTCTGCAAGTCTCCCGCCTACTCATGGGAAATGTAGTTTCATAGTACGGTAGGCGCTTAGGGGCTGCGTAACCTGACAGAAGGTATAGTAGATAGAAAAGGAGAAATTGCTTTTTTTCTAGGTGTCCCCTCACTCACCAGGGTTGCCCCTTGGTGACATGCTTCATCATTGGGGCCATCCCAGTCCTCTACGGGCTGGGGCGTGCTGCGACTTGCGAATTACGTAGGAGCACTTACAAATGACTATGTGTGGTGCAGATGTGATAGTGGAGTGGACTAAGTGATGTGTTAAGGGATCAATGTAGAAGCCGAGAGAGAGCCAAGAAATGCAGTCACAGTCAGAGAAAAAGGCAAGGGATACTGTATCTATGTGGTTGTAGTGGTCCTGTTGGAAGTGGTAAGTAAGTTGCCCGCAGAAAAAAAATCCTCCTATTAGCGGCACTCCTCCATTGCAGCCGACGCTTCGTCCATCGATGTTGGTCACCAGAAGACACCCTGTCCACTGCCTGCCTGATGCTGAATTGTGGCTCGCTACTGTGAAGCCTGACTCCATCCTTTTTTCCCCATTGCAGAGACTGAAACCCGGCCTGTAATTATTCAACGAAAAACAGGAAGTGATATAATATTACAACACCACTGATAAATAAATATAAGGTATGTAGGCTGTGGAGTGCAAAAAGTCACAATTTGTTTTTCCTAGTAGACAGTACAATGTTTTTGAAAGTGCGTACTCTGAGTCACCTTTTGAAGGATAAATAAGTATGGGCAAATTAATGTAGCGGATCTTGCCCCTCAAGCTAGGTGTACTGTAAACTGTGTTTTAGAACAAAATTAGATCTTCCTAGCAGTGCTCCCACCCAGACCCTTACTAAAGCCAGTCGCAAAAATGTAGAAGACCCCCAATCAAATCTCAAAAAACGAGGCCTAGCAGAAAACTGGTGACAAAACTTACTTTGAAAGTAAAAGTAGGCCGAAGTACCCTAATTACCCATTACCCACCGTGGATTGCATTCAAACCACTTGCAAGCAACCAAGCAAAAGTAGCCATAGCCAGCATCGCTCCAAGACTCGAAATCCCCCCCACTCAAACACATGCAATAGAAATACTGCTAACCCTAACGAACCCTAAGTTAAGAATAGTGGCAAAGGCTTTCTTTAACTATGCCAAATCCCCCCTTTCCCACCATGGATTTTCTTCAAATGACTTGCAACCAAAATTACACATTCTCACGAGTGCTCTAAGACCCCAGAACTCAGTTTGAAAAATCTAGAACACCCCGAAACACATGCAATCCTGCTGCTAGGGCTAACCCTAACGAACCCTAAGTTACAAAAAGTGCCAAAACTAAAGGCTTTTCCGCGCGGATTTTGTCCCAACCACTTCTACCCGGTATTAGACCTTCCCAGGAATGCCCCAAGACCCGTCAACCCACCCGCCAAGAAGCGTAACACCCCCAAACAGGCCAAAAGCAAAATCTCATACTTGCAATATTTCTGGGCCTTCGGTCCAAACGCGCTGCGTAGCTAGGCCATAAGTCGGGGTTGGCACGACGGATTTCCTGAAAAGCAAATGCAATCAAGATTAGAGTGTCCCAGCAGTGCTCCCAGACCACGAAACTCACCCGCAAACACCAGGAAGCCCCCCAAACAGGCCCCCGAAAACGCTACATAGAGCAAAATGTCAGAAATAGCCAAAAAAAAAATCGGCCTGGATTTTGTCCCAACCACTTCTACCCGCTATTAGACCTTCCCAGGAATGCCCCAAGACCCGGCAACCCACCCGCCAAGAAGCGTAACACCCCCAAACAGGCCAAAAGCAAAATCTCATACTTGCAATATTTCTGGGCCTTCGGTCCAAACGCGCTGCGTAGCTAGGCCATAAGTCGGGGTTGGCACGACGGATTTCCTGAAAAGCAAATGCAATCAAGATTAGAGTGTCCCAGCAGTGCTCCCAGACCACGAAACTCACCCGCAAACAGACGGAACCCCCCCTAAGAGCACCTCAAAGGCAAGCAAGTCATCAAAAACACAAAAAAAATTCCGCCTGGGATTTGGTCCAAAACACTTTTATCCGGTATTAGAGCTTCCCAGCAATGGCCCTAGAGCCGTCAACCCAGGAGAAAACGAGTAGAAGACCCCCAAACAGCCAAAGAGCAAAAGTACAAAAATGGGGACTTAGTCAATTTTTCACAAATTTCCCAAATCACTCCGCGCGCGCTCTGCAGCTAGGCCCTAAGTCCCCTCTGCCACCATGGATTTGCTTCAAACCTCTTGCAAAGTAAAGTATATATAGCCAGCAGTGCTCCCAGACCACGAAACTCACCCACAAACACCAGGAAGCCCCCCAAACAGGCCCCCGAAAACGCTACATAGAGCAAAATGTCAGAAATAGCCAAAAAAAAATCGGCCTGGATTTTGTCCCAACCACTCTACCCGGTATTAGACCTTCCCAGGAATGCCCCAAGACCCGTCAACCCACCCGCCAAGAAGCATAACACCCCCAAACAGGCCAAAAGCAAAATCTCATACTTGCAATATTTCTGGGCCTTCGGTCCAAACGCGCTGCGTAGCTAGGCCATAAGTCGGGGTTGGCACGACGGATTTCCTGAAAAGCAAATGCAATCAAGATTAGAGTGTCCCAGCAATGCTCTCAGACCACGAAACTCACCCACAAACAGACGGAACCCCCCCTAAGAGCACCTCAAAGGCAAGCAAGTCATCAAAAACACAAAAAATGTTCCGCCTCGGATTTGGTCCAAACCACTTTTAGTGCTTCCAAGCAATGGCCCCAGACCCGTCAACTCACCTGCAAAGAGGTAGAACAACACCCCCACAAGTGCTGAGTCTTTCTTCATTGGGCGTAAACCAGCCCTCTGCTTTGATGGAAATAGGAGTCTGGAGGATAGAGGAGCATGTTCTTCTGAACTTGTGAACCTGAGGAATGCAGACTGCGGCACCTTCAAATAAATTAGCAAACAAGTGAAGACAGTTCTGCTGATGGGCTTGTTTTTGTGATTATCTGATTAAAGTTTGAATTATATTAACTGTGCACAACAAAGAAAGACAGACACACAGGAATAAAAGTGAATAAGGATGAAAAAGAAAGTTATTGATTCGTTGTCTCATTTTCAGGGCTCGAAGTCGGTATCACGGTCCAGGAATAAGAATAAGGCTTCGTCATCATACTCTGCGAATTCAGCCAGGGTGAGGTCAGTGCCACCTGACAGAGTAGAAATTCCCTCATCTATGTTGCTGGCCACCTCCTCTTCATCCGGCACGCTCTCTCGTACTCTTATATCTGGTGGTATGAGGTGCTGATTCATCTTGATCATTGTTAACCTCTCCACATTTTTGGGCGAGAGGCGGCTCCGTTTGGGAGTTACAATCCCACCAGCCGCACTGAAAACCCGTTCAGAAGACACACTTGCGAGTGGGCAAGACAAGTAGTTTAAAGCCAGGTTGGTGAGCTGTGGCCACAATTCTTTTTTCCCATGCCAATACGCCAATGGGTCAGAATTAACATAGACCTCTGTGGAGTCATTCAGATAGTCCTTCACCATCGACTCAAGGTCCTCCTCCAAGGTTCCTCTACTTTGCGTAGCTCTTGCTGTGCCTCTGACCTTTTGAGAACCAAACCCACGCAGAGCTAGCCAATCCTCTTCAGCCTCCAATGTTTCTGTTGTCTTTCGTGCAGATGATCCGGTTGCCGGTGTCTTTAACGGCTGAGAGGTCACTTGTGCCACAGCCACAGGTGCAGAAGTGGATTGTTTTGACTGGGGATGGCCTGCTGATGTACTGCCATTTCCTTCAATTTCCAGCCGTTCTGTTTCAAACTTCTTGGCTGACAAGGCTAGCCAACGTTTGTACTTTGTAACATCTTCATCACCAAAAGGAAAGAATGCTCTGCCTGCCAGCGCCTTTTTGTAGCGTGGATCCAGAATAGTAGCACAAATGTAATGCTGTTCTGAGTGGATCTTTTTAAGACGTTCATCACCTTGTAGGAGCTCTAATAATTGCTCAGCCAGAAGCAAAGAGTCTTTCTTTTTGTCATCTTTTCCAAACACAGAACACACCTCCTTCAGTTGGTCCTCCAGCATGTACAACAATGGGATAGCTTTTCCCAAATTAGAGTCCTCCTTGCTGACTGCACGCGTGAAGACCTCAAAAGGACGAAGCATGCGTGTTAGGCTTTCAACTATGTTCCATTGCGGCCCACCCATCCTCAGCTCTTCTATACCCTCTTTCAAGAAATATTGATCGAGTTGCGTATACTGCTCATACAGACGCTCAAGCATGTAGAAGGTTGAGTTCCAACGTGTTACCACCTCCTGGATGAGTGCTTTCACTGGCATTTGACATTGATATAGCATGCTCCTCAGCTGCTTCCGGGCCTTAAAAGAATGCCTGAAATGCTTGCAAATTTTTCGGCAGTTCTCCAATACACTGTACGCTGCACTGCGTTTATTACCCAAGAATTTTTGGACAACCAGGTTTATACAGTGCGCCAAACACGGCACTCTGAAATAGTAACCGTCCCTCATGGCCTTAACTATATTGGAGCCATTGTCCGTGGAAACATAACCAACCTTGCGTTTAGTGGGGACAGACAGTTAAGGACCTTTGTGTTAAAGACATCCAAAATGTTTTCTGCTGTGTGACGTTTCTCCAAACCAAACATGGCTAGTGTTGCATGTTTCCGAGCACCTTTAAAAACAATGTTAGTGTCAACACCTGAGTTTAGCTTTGCTTTAGCCCCTGAAAAAGAGGCCCAGTGTGCAGTGATGCACATGTAATCAGCGCCTGCGCCACTGGTCCACATGTCTGTTGTCAGATGTATAGTGTGAACAGCACTCTTCTGCAAAGCTGCCCCAATCACCTTCAGAACATCTTCATGTAGTGCTGGAACCGCAACTCGGGCAAAATAGAACCGGCTAGGAACCTTCCATTTAGGGCAGAGCGCTGTCACTAATTCTAGAAAACCAACCCCTTCTACAAAAGAAAAAGGGAGAAGGTCCAGAGCTAGCATTTTAGCCAGCTTAGTGTTATACAGACGGGTCATTGGGTGGTTGCGTTCATATTGCGCTTCTGTAAACAACATCTTTTTAATGTTGCCCTGGACCAATGATTTACGGGATGATGATGATCTCTTCGACCCAGTTACGCTCGCTGATGAACTTTTCCGCATTGATGTCTCACTCTCTCCCACACTCTTAGTGTGGCTCCCATGGGGTGTGCTGCTGACATGGGAACTGGGTGTAAGTGAAGTGTTTGAATCGTCTTCTTCTACCTCCTCGTCATCAGCAGATGACAAATCAACGTTTTCATTACGTGCAATTCCGGCTTTCTTGACCGCCTCTAGGTGCGGAAACCATTGGACAGCGTGCCTTCTCTCAAGATGACCTCTCTGGTCTCCGGTACCATAGTTAGAACCAAGCTTACCACGACTAAATCGAAGCTTACAAAGGCTACAAATGGCTACGTTTTCCTTTTTTGGGCAAACACTAAAGAAGTCCCAAACTGGAGACTTGAAATGTCTTCGGGGGCCGGAGGAGGCGGCGATACTGGTGGTGGTGGTCCTGCTGCTAATGACAGATGAAGTGGAGGATGTGGATTGCCGAACTTCAGTACGTTTTGCACTTTCACCACCACGAATTGAGGTCGAGGACGAGGTGGGTACCTTCTTGCGAAGAAATATGGAAGCGGTAGGTTTTGGTGTACTACTTAACTCCAAATCTAATGATTCCATTTCCATTGCCTCCTCGCCGACATCATCATCACGCTCAGCAGCTTCTCGGGATAGGGTCAAAATGTCTCTTTGCTGCATGCCCGGTGGGGCTGCAGTGACCTTTGTGATGACTGGCTCGTCGTCATCGTGAGAGGCTTCATCACCAGCAGTATCTGTCACTTCTTGTTGAGCCTCATCACACTCCATAGGTTTGAGTTTTTGGACGACCTTCCTTTTACGCTTAGGTACCGGTGTCAGATCATGGTGTGCCTCACTGTCAGACCGCAGTTGTGGTTCCGAAGACAGATCACTTGCATCAGAACGAGGTGGGCTTGAAGAAGATGTAGACACCCCCCTTGATCTTTTCCTTGCTAGGGATGTGGAAGACAATGAATGATCATCAGGAGGAGTGGCTTCCAATGATACCTCAGCTTCATTGTCGATTTCCAAATGTGCCCCTACTTCGGGAGGAACAACTATTGTGGGCACTTGTGAACCTCCATGCACCTTTGCTTGCGCATCTCCTTTTGCTGCCTCTCCTTCCACATGTACTTGGGCATGTACTTGCACATGGTGTTGTTGTTGCGGCTGTGGTTGTTCAACACTTGTCAGATGAGTTACAACAACCTGTGTTGATTCAGGGACATTGCTGCTACTTTCTTGCGATGAGCCAACATCACTGGTCGATGGTGATTGGAGAAGTACACTGACTGCCTCTGAAGCACTCAAGGGCTTTGACTTAAGTTGGCGTGGTGGTGGAGGCACTGAACCCAATGGAGCAGGGGTGCTGCTCTCAGCTTGGTCCCCAGCAGATCCTGCTGCTGCAGGCGTACTTTTTTTTTTGCTCCCAAAAAAAGTGGCGGGTGGCACACCAGCCTCCTTGGTAACTTGCTTCTTCTGCTCCTTACTAGCAACTTTCTTGCTAGAGGAGCTACGGAGAACTTTCTTTGGGGGCGGGGCCATCTTCTTCAGAGCAGGTCAGACAGCAGGCCGCAGTTGCACGAATTGTAGAGTTGTCTGAGGCCAGACGTGACGTCGCGTGACGTTATGCTGCACACACACACCGCTGCAGGACTTCTTCCTGGCACTGGTGGTTCTCTTGAGTCTTGTGCACCTAAAAAAAATGGAAGACAGAGGAACATCAGTTCAGTTATAGAGCACAAAAAAATCGAAAAACACTGCAAAATCAGCACAATCCCAATCCATCCATGCCCTCCATAATGTTTAAATTCAAGACAACCCACAGAAAGACTAGGCCCATGCAAGACTCACTACCCCTGGGCATAAATAAAGGTTGAAAAGTAGGCAAAATGGTTGGAGGCCTAACAACAAAGCCTGCATTTAAAATGGCCACTTGCCTGCCAGCACATGGCCAGTGCCTGTAGCTGCACTCAAAATGGCCACCAGCCACATGGCATGTCCCTCCCCATGAACACCCCCAAAAATCGAAAAACACTGCAAAATCAGCACAATCCCATTCCATCCATGGCCTCCATGATGTTTAAATTCAAGACAGCCCACAGAAAGACTAGGCCCATGCTAGACTCAAATACCCCTGGTGAAAAGGCCACAAGTACAGGCCCAAAAATCGAAAAACACTGCAAAATCAGCACAATCCCATTCCATCCATGGCCTCCATGATGTTTAAATTCAAGACAGCCCACAGAAAGACTAGGCCCATGCTAGACTCAAATACCCCTGGTGAAAAGGCCACAAGTACAGGCCCAAAAATCGAAAAACACTGCAAAATCAGCACAATCCCATTCAATCCATGGCCTCCATGATGTTTAAATTCAAGACAACCCACAGAAAGACTAGGCCCATGCAAGACTCACTACCCCTGGGCATAAATAAAGGTTGAAAAGTAGGCAAAATGGTTGGAGGCCTAACAACAAAGCCTGCATTCAAAATGGCCACTTGCCTGCCAGCACATGGCCAGTGCCTGTAGCTGCACTCAAAATGGCCACCAGCCACATGGCATGTCCCTCCCCATGAACACACCCAAAAATCGAAAAACACTGCAAAATCAGCACAATCCCATTCAATCCATGGCCTCCATGATGTTTAAATTCAAGACAACCCACAGAAAGACTAGGCCCATGCAAGACTCACTACCCCTGGGCATAAATAAAGGTTGAAAAGTAGGCAAAATGGTTGGAGGCCTAACAACAAAGCCTGCATTCAAAATGGCCACTTGCCTGCCAGCACATGGCCAGTGCCTGTAGCTGCACTCAAAATGGCCACCAGCCACATGGCATGTCCCTCCCCATGAACACCCCCAAAAATCGAAAAACACTGCAAAATCAGCACAATCCCATTCCATCCATGGCCTCCATGATGTTTAAATTCAAGACAGCCCACAGAAAGACTAGGCCAATGCTAGACTCAAATACCCCTGGTGAAAAGGCCACAAGTACAGGCCCAAAAATCGAAAAACACTGCAAAATCAGCACAATCCCATTCCATCCATGGCCTCCACGATGTTTAAATTCAAGACAGCCCACAGAAAGACTAGGCCCATGCTAGACTCAAATACCCCTGGTGAAAAGGCCACAAGTACAGGCCCAAAAATCGAAAAACACTGCAAAATCAGCACAATCCCATTCAATCCATGGCCTCCATGATGTTTAAATTCAAGACAACCCACAGAAAGACTAGGCCCATGCAAGACTCACTACCCCTGGGCATAAATAAAGGTTGAAAAGTAGGCAAAATGGTTGGAGGCCTAACAACAAAGCCTGCATTCAAAATGGCCACTTGCCTGCCAGCACATGGCCAGTGCCTGTAGCTGCACTCAAAATGGCCACCAGCCACATGGCATGTCCCTCCCCATGAACACCCCCAAAAATCGAAAAACACTGCAAAATCAGCACAATCCCATTCCATCCATGGCCTCCATGATGTTTAAATTCAAGACAGCCCACAGAAAGACTAGGCCCATGCTAGACTCAAATACCCCTGGTGAAAAGGCCACAAGTACAGGCCCAAAAATCGAAAAACACTGCAAAATCAGCACAATCCCATTCAATCCATGGCCTCCATGATGTTTAAATTCAAGACAACCCACAGAAAGACTAGGCCCATGCAAGACTCACTACCCCTGGGCATAAATAAAGGTTGAAAAGTAGGCAAAATGGTTGGAGGCCTAACAACAAAGCCTGCATTCAAAATGGCCACTTGCCTGCCAGCACATGGCCAGTGCCTGTAGCTGCACTCAAAATGGCCACCAGCCACATGGCATGTCCCTCCCCATGAACACACCCAAAAATCGAAAAACACTGCAAAATCAGCACAATCCCATTCAATCCATGGCCTCCATGATGTTTACATTCAAGACAACCCACAGAAATACTAGGCCCATGCAAGACTCACTACCCCTGGGCATAAATAAAGGTTGAAAAGTAGGCAAAATGGTTGGAGGCCTAACAACAAAGCCTGCATTCAAAATGGCCACTTGCCTGCCAGCACATGGCCAGTGCCTGTAGCTGCACTCAAAATGGCCACCAGCCACATGGCATGTCCCTCCCCATGAACACCCCCAAAAATCGAAAAACACTGCAAAATCAGCACAATCCCATTCCATCCATGGCCTCCATGATGTTTAAATTCAAGACAGCCCACAGAAAGACTAGGCCCATGCTAGACTCAAATACCCCTGGTGAAAAGGCCACAAGTACAGGCCCAAAAATCGAAAAACACTGCAAAATCAGCACAATCCCATTCCATCCATGGCCTCCATGATGTTTAAATTCAAGACAGCCCACAGAAAGACTAGGCCCATGCTAGACTCAAATACCCCTGGTGAAAAGGCCACAAGTACAGGCCCAAAAATCGAAAAACACTGCAAAATCAGCACAATCCCATTCAATCCATGGCCTCCATGATGTTTAAATTCAAGACAACCCACAGAAAGACTAGGCCCATGCAAGACTCACTACCCCTGGGCATAAATAAAGGTTGAAAAGTAGGCAAAATGGTTGGAGGCCTAACAACAAAGCCTGCATTCAAAATGGCCACTTGCCTGCCAGCACATGGCCAGTGCCTGTAGCTGCACTCAAAATGGCCACCAGCCACATGGCATGTCCCTCCCCATGAACACACCCAAAAATCGAAAAACACTGCAAAATCAGCACAATCCCATTCAATCCATGGCCTCCATGATGTTTAAATTCAAGACAACCCACAGAAAGACTAGGCCCATGCAAGACTCACTACCCCTGGGCATAAATAAAGGTTGAAAAGTAGGCAAAATGGTTGGAGGCCTAACAACAAAGCCTGCATTCAAAATGGCCACTTGCCTGCCAGCACATGGCCAGTGCCTGTAGCTGCACTCAAAATGGCCACCAGCCACATGGCATGTCCCTCCCCATGAACACCCCCAAAAATCGAAAAACACTGCAAAATCAGCACAATCCCATTCCATCCATGGCCTCCATGATGTTTAAATTCAAGACAGCCCACAGAAAGACTAGGCCAATGCTAGACTCAAATACCCCTGGTGAAAAGGCCACAAGTACAGGCCCAAAAATCGAAAAACACTGCAAAATCAGCACAATCCCATTCCATCCATGGCCTCCACGATGTTTAAATTCAAGACAGCCCACAGAAAGACTAGGCCCATGCTAGACTCAAATACCCCTGGTGAAAAGGCCACAAGTACAGGCCCAAAAATCGAAAAACACTGCAAAATCAGCACAATCCCATTCAATCCATGGCCTCCATGATGTTTAAATTCAAGACAACCCACAGAAAGACTAGGCCCATGCAAGACTCACTACCCCTGGGCATAAATAAAGGTTGAAAAGTAGGCAAAATGGTTGGAGGCCTAACAACAAAGCCTGCATTCAAAATGGCCACTTGCCTGCCAGCACATGGCCAGTGCCTGTAGCTGCACTCAAAATGGCCACCAGCCACATGGCATGTCCCTCCCCATGAACACCCCCAAAAATCGAAAAACACTGCAAAATCAGCACAATCCCATTCCATCCATGGCCTCCATGATGTTTAAATTCAAGACAGCCCACAGAAAGACTAGGCCCATGCTAGACTCAAATACCCCTGGTGAAAAGGCCACAAGTACAGGCCCAAAAATCGAAAAACACTGCAAAATCAGCACAATCCCATTCAATCCATGGCCTCCATGATGTTTAAATTCAAGACAACCCACAGAAAGACTAGGCCCATGCAAGACTCACTACCCCTGGGCATAAATAAAGGTTGAAAAGTAGGCAAAATGGTTGGAGGCCTAACAACAAAGCCTGCATTCAAAATGGCCACTTGCCTGCCAGCACATGGCCAGTGCCTGTAGCTGCACTCAAAATGGCCACCAGCCACATGGCATGTCCCTCCCCATGAACACACCCAAAAATCGAAAAACACTGCAAAATCAGCACAATCCCATTCAATCCATGGCCTCCATGATGTTTACATTCAAGACAACCCACAGAAATACTAGGCCCATGCAAGACTCACTACCCCTGGGCATAAATAAAGGTTGAAAAGTAGGCAAAATGGTTGGAGGCCTAACAACAAAGCCTGCATTCAAAATGGCCACTTGCCTGCCAGCACATGGCCAGTGCCTGTAGCTGCACTCAAAATGGCCACCAGCCACATGGCATGTCCCTCCCCATGAACACCCCCAAAAATCGAAAAACACTGCAAAATCAGCACAATCCCATTCCATCCATGGCCTCCATGATGTTTAAATTCAAGACAGCCCACAGAAAGACTAGGCCCATGCTAGACTCAAATACCCCTGGTGAAAAGGCCACAAGTACAGGCCCAAAAATCGAAAAACACTGCAAAATCAGCACAATCCCATTCCATCCATGGCCTCCATGATGTTTAAATTCAAGACAGCCCACAGAAAGACTAGGCCCATGCACCACTCACTACCCCTGGTCAAGGCCCCAACAACAGGTCAAAAATCGAAAAACACAAAATTTTACAAAAAAAAAAATCGAAAAACACAGAAAAATCAGCACAATCCCAATTCATCTATGGCCTCCATGATGTTTAAGTTCAAGACAACCCACAGAAAGAATCAGTCCACCCACCACTGAGTACCCCTGGGCAAAAGGCCCCAAAACAGCCCAAAAATCGAAAATCCCAAAATTTTAGTTGCAGCAACTGTAATGCCCCAAACAAACTTACTTGTAAAATTTCTAATCCAACAGTGATCCAAAGAAAGTCAAAAAGGCCTCAAATCCAAAGATCCAGCAGCATCCACAAAAAGTAATCCTTCCAGGTCCACATCCAAATGAAAAGTGACCAGGAGATGGACAAAGCACTGGGAGGAGCCTGCTGAACAGGAACAGGAAGTTGAAGACTATGGGGCACTTCCTTCCTCCCACCCCCCTGCCCCCCTCCCCAAAATGGACTCCTCGCTAAAAAAGTGCAGGCAAATGTCAAACTAAGGAGTTATTCACATAAAAATCATCATTTCTAGAAGGTTTATGCTGCTTGCTGGTGGATTTCTTGTGCAGAATTGCAAATTTATATTTTAGCTCGCCGCATCTCAAATCTCGCAATTGCGAAGTACCGCGAGACGTGATCTCGCCGTACTCGCGTTGACAAACTATCGCTGGCAAGCCGCGATGACGTAATCGCGCTCGCCAATTCCCGCGGGATCACACAGCAAGATCCAAAATGGCGCAGCACTCGCAAACTATCGAAAAAAACAACTCGGCAAACGATGATAAACGCCGCGCGCCGCAAAAATTGTATCACCAACGCCGCGCGCCGCCAAAAAAATCCGCTGCGTGCGAATTTGCGGATTTTGCGGGAAATCCGCAAATCTCGCGGATTGCGGATTTCCCGAAAATCCGCAAAATCCGCGAGCGGAACGGATTTTCCGCCCACGCTTAGTTTTAAAGTGTCTCTGTGTTAGATAACAAAAAGTGATGCATTATTGTACATAATATTTTTTTGTTTATGAAATTTTCCTTTTTTAGATACTATCGTGGCTGCTCCAGAAGAAGGCGCTGGCTCGCCGAAACGCACGTAGAGATTAATCTAGCCACATTTTTCTCTTTCTTAAAAATTGTGTTGATTCCATGTAATCTTTATTTGTTGGATCATTTGCTCCCTCCTTTTTTAACGGTGTTGTATTTTTTGATTTATTAAGTCACGTATGTTAGTTAGAATCTGTGAATGTGTATTATTATTTTAATGTGTTTTTTTAAAAATTTGTGAATAAAATTGAACTTCCCCTTTTTACAAAAAACCAATGTTTTAGCTCAGTTCATTTCGACCACTTATTACGTTCTGTTGCCTAGATTGATACATATCAAATCAGCAGCCTGGTCCAATGACTGGTGGCCAACGCAGCTTGGTACCCCCCCTGTTCCCAAACAGTGTGTTAACAACCTAGGCATAAAGATAAATCAATCCCTTTCCATGCAGGACCACATAGCATCCTTCTCAGGGGCCTGCTACTATAGGTTAAGATTACTTTGGAAAATGTTTCAATTTATCCCTACGGAGCACCGCAGAACATTGACCCAAGCCATGGTGATCAGTCGCTTGGATTACGGGAACGCCCTATTAGCGGAGGTTGGGGTGACATTCCTAAACAAATTACAGGTCATCCAAAATAAAGCTGCCAGAATGATCCTGAACATGCCGGCTGGCTCTTCATCATTGCCATTGTTGAGAAACCTACATTGGCTACCCATAAAAAAAAGATCTTTCTTTAAGGTCTGCTGCCTGGCATTTAGCACCCTACAGGGTCAGGGTCCGAAATACCTACAAAAGAAATTGGAAAAACATACCCCTGTTCGTCCTCTGATGTAAAGTTCTCAGCAGTTGCTTCATATACCCCGCATCAGACTCAAACGGTCAGGGGGCATGGCTTTTTCATTTTTGGCCCCTAAATACTGGAATAGCCTACCTAAAAATCTGCGAGATATTCCATCTTACCGAATATTCAGGAAACATCTAAAAGCATTTCTGTACTAAGGCCCCCACCTCTTACCTGTCCTCTTGCTGTTTTATCTGAGAAGCGCTGAGATGCCCCAGGGTGATTCGAGCGCTATATAAGAACACTTAGCATAACGTAACAACATAACAGAAGGGTGGAGGTGATACGGGCATTTATTGTCCTAAAAAGGCATGCAGCTTCTAGAATGGGAAGGGTGGGGTTGCCTTTGGATTGCAGTGACGTGTCAAAGCCATGTCAGATCACCATCAGTGCACAGCAGGCACTGGCATTGCCAATAGGTCTGACCTTTGCACCACAGCTCCTCTTTAGCCATGCGTTTTGTTATTTTATCAAATATTTTGCTTTGTGAAAAAAATCTGGCCGATAACTAAAGCACGCCCTAGTGGTTTGCCCAATGCTTGTTATCACAAGCTGTCAGAGTGAGGAGCAGGATCTGCAACAAACTCATGCTGATTTTGTATTGTTTTATCTCCTTTTATCAAGTGTTGTGGATTGTACATTAGACTCCTTTTTCAGCAACAGAGTTTCATTGGATTTTGGATACATTTCACTGGGGAACAAATGGAGGAAGTTTCCCAGCAGGATCGAGATGGAGGTAGAGACGGATGCAAAGAGAGAGAGGGAGAGAGGGAGGGAGGCAGAGAAGTGGACACTCTGGCTCCTGCAAGTGCTTCCTGGTGAGGTTTAAAAATACCTCATGCCCCCCGAATTCCGTTCCGCGGCAGTTCGCAGAAGTTTCAACATTTTCGTGTTCCGCGCAGAACGCGAACATTCCAAAATTGCGCAAGTTCCGCAAGAGGAATGGAATTTGCCGCCCACCCCTAGCAAATAGGTCTTTGTGCTAAAGCTACTGTTTGTTTATTTCTGTTTTTTACAAAGGGTTTGTTGTTGTTGACTTGTTTGACAAGTTACCTTTATTAGTAAGCATTGTGGCTAGCCGAAGAATGACTGCTCAACGAATCTATGTTGAAATCCCGCAGCCTTGTCCCCCTCAGGGAATCACAACGCGGTTGTTACAACGACTGCGTTAATATTCTGCATACCATTACCTCGCAAGTCGGAACAACGACTTGCTGAGGGGGGGCGCTGAATGTTGGATTAGTATAATTTACTATTCCAATTCCAGTCTATGCGGACACTAGGGAAGGTGTTGGATTTTAAATACAACACCTCCTTCCCCTCAGCAAATTGTTGTTCTGACTTGCGGAGTAATGGTATGCGGAATCAGAACAGGGTCGTTAAGAAAGCGTTGTGATTCCCTTTGGGTAATTGTTTCGGGGTAAAGGTTGTTTACCCTGCTCAACAGGTGGTTGGTATGCTTCTTGAATCTTCCTATGAGCAGGATTATGAGACTGACAGTGCGTCTGAGGGAGAGGAGGGAGGGGAAGATTCAGGCAGTGAGTTTTCTCTTCACATGGAATCATTGGATGATGAAGCTACTCTCTGTGTAGATGAAGCTACTCTCGGTGTGTGGATGAAGCTACTCTCAGTGCAGATGAAGTGCCAGTCTTAGAGGAGGACACTGGTGTGCAGATGATGCAAGAGGCATCTTGATTGCAGCTAGGGGCTTTAAGGCTTCCTATTGGAAGTGCTAGACTCTGGGTTGATCCAAACATGGTGCAGTCAGCGATGCCTGCCTTTAGTGGTGATGCAGGGTGTAGAGTGGATTGTGAAAATTGTTTGCCTATACAGTTGTTTCAGTTGTTTATGAATGATGTATTTTTGGGTGAGATTGTTGAGCAGACTAAATTGTTTTCTGAACAGTTTTTGAGGGACAACAGTGTCAGACTTAGTCTCTACTCTAGAGCTACCCTGTAGACTCCCACAAATCTGGAAGAGATGAAGAAGTTTTTGGGTTTGACTTTATTGATGGGTTTGATAAGGAAGCCGTCCATGGCTTCATATTGGTCTACCAGTACCTTGATGGCAAAGGCCATATTTCCTGCAATTATGACTCGTGATCGGAATTTACTTTTGCTTTGGATGCTGCATTTTGTTGATAATGCTCTGGCTTTGCCACAAGATCACCCTGACTGTGACCATCTTTTTAAGATTTGGCCTGTTCTTGATCACTTTATATCAAATATAAAGTAGGACCGGATATGTTTTTAATTTCTGTGTGTACACTGGTATAGATTCCACTATTGACACCCCCTGGTTGTCCTTCCACTTTTGGAGTTTCAGAAAAAATGTTGTGAGATCTTGCTAGAGGACTGTTTAACAGAGGCCACCATTTGTACCTTGATAACTGCTGTGCAATTGTTTAAGGAATTGTTCAAAGTGGACACTTTTGCTTGTGTCACAATCCGCTCTAACCGTGAAGGTTATCCAAAAGAGCTTGTTTGCAAAAAAACTTCAGAGGGGACAGTGCAGTTCCTTGCATAGTGATGAACTCCTAGCTGTGAAATTTGAGGACAGGAGGGATGTGTACATGCTGACTACCATCCCTGATGAGAGTACTCACCTGTGGCTGTTTGGGGTCAGATTGCTGAAGTGTGCAAACCTGTCTGCATTTTTGACTACAATAAGCACGTGGGTGGTATTGCTAGAGTAGATCAGAGTTTGGAACTTTACACTGTTATCCGTAATGCTTACATTTGGTATAGGAATTTGTCCATAAATCTCTTCAATTTAGCACCTTTTAATGCTTTTGTTGTGTTCAAGGAGTGTTGCTTACATTTGGTATCTTTTGTGGATACCAACACGTTATCTTATCCATAATGTCCTGCAAACCTCTAAATGTCTTTCACATTTTCCTTGCATTATTGTGCCAAAATGTTCACACTGCAGAAAGAAACAACAAATTTCCTACCACCACCTTTCGCCAAGTACCCCAATAGAAATGGTACCTCACTCGCATGTAAGGCCCAAGTACCTGTGACAGGCAAGGTCCCAAAATGTAGTGAGGCGACAACAAATTTGCCTATCACAAAACAACCTGGTTTAGCAAGGGGGTCACCTGGGATTTTGGTCCGTGCTTGGCGGCCAGCTAGGGAACCTACCAAACCCACACATTACTGAAAACTTGACACCCTGGGAATTTCAGGGAGATGTGGCTTGCATTGATCCCCAACGTTTTCTTACCCAGAATCCCCTGCAACCTCAAATTTAGCTGAAAAATTTACTTTTTCCACACATATTTTTGTGGAAAAGTTGTGGCATCACCGGGCTGACACAAATGTCCTACCACCCAGCGTTACCCCGGGTCTCCCAATAAAAATGGGGCCTCACTTGTATGGGAGCCCCAAGTACCCGCAACAGGCAAGGGCCTAAAACTTATTGAGGTAACATCAAATTTGCCCATCTCAAAACAACCTGGTTTTGCGAGGGGGGTCACCTGGGTTTTTGGCCCTGTGCTTGGCGGCCATCCAGGGAAACCTACCAAACCCATGCATTTCTGAAAACTAGACACCGAAGGGAGTCCAGCGAGGTATGGCTTGTGTGGGTCCCCCAACATTTTCCTACACAGAATCCCCTGCAAACCTCAACTTTTTCTGAAAAAATACATTTTTTCTCTAATTTCTGTGTGGGAAAGTACTGGAATCTGCGTGTATCCAGAAATTTCCTGCCACCCAGCATTCCCCCAGGTCTCCCCATAAAAATGGTACCTCGCTCACGTGGGTGGGTCAAGGACCTGCGACAGGCAAGGGCCCAAAACATATTGAGGCTACATCAAAATTACCTATCACAAACAAACCTAGTTTCTCAAGGAGGGTCCCATGAGTTTTTGGCCCTGGGCTTGGTGGCCATCTAGGGAAACCTACCAAACCTAAACATTTCTGGAAACTAGACACCCGGGAGAGTTCAGTGAGGTATGGCTTATGTGAGTTCCCCAACATTCTCCTACCCAGAATCCCCTGCAAACTTCAAATTTCGATGAAAAAATCATATCTTTCTCAAATTTCTGTGTGGGAAAGTTCTGGAATCTGCGTGTATCAGCAAATTTCCTCCCACCCTGCATTTCTCCAAGTCTCCCAAAAAAATAGTACCTCACTTGCATAGGTGGGTTAAGAACCACGACCGGCAAGGACCCAAAACCTATTGAGGCAATATCAAAATTACCTATCACAAACCAACCTGGTTTTGCAAGGGGTCCCATGAGCTTTTGGCCCTGAGCTCGGCGGCCATCTAGGGAAACCTACAAAATCCACACATTATGGAAACTAGACAGCCGGGGGAGTCCAGCGGGGTATGGCTTGCGTGGGTCGCCCAACATTCTCCTACCCAGAATCACCTGCAAACCTCAAACTTCACTGAAAAAATCACTTTTTCTCAAATTTCTGTGTGGGAAAGTTCTGGAATCTGCCTGGATCCACAAATGTCCTCCCACCCAGCATTCCCCCTAGTCTCCCGAAAAAAAAGTACCTCTCTTGTGTGGGTAGGCATAGAGGCAGCAGCAGGAAATGGCCCAAATCATACTGTGGAGACTGCAAAATTACCTATAAGAAAACGACCTGGTTGTGTGGGGGGGCACCTGAAATTTTGGCAACAGGTCTGTGGCCATCTTGGGAAAGTGCCAAACCCAAACATTTCTGAAAACTTGATACCTGGGGGAGTCCAATGACGTATGGCTTGCATGGATCCCCAACATTTTCCTACCCAGAATGCCATGCAAACCTCAAATTTAGCTGGAAAAAGACACATTTTCCACATATTTTTGTATGGAATCACCGTGCCGCCACAAATGTCCTACCTAGTTTACAAAATTCTGAATTATATTGGGTTGGAACTTGACCCATCTCATCAATATTCATGTGGTAGGTCTTAAATTGCGACTCACTACGGTTTGATGCCATCTCAGGGAAAGTGGCCTGCTGTGGTCAGCAGGCCACCATGTTGGTGATTGCATTGCTATAAAGTATTTTTTTTTTAAATGCAGGCCAATTTCCTTAATTGAAACAGGTCTACATTTAAGAAAAAAGAATGCATTTTTTAGAAACTTTTTTTTAAGAGTTCACAGTGGACCCCAGGAACCTTGCCCACTCTTAACGAAAAGCTTTTTTATATTCACAAAGGGGAAGGGATTACCACCTCCTTTGAATCAGAAGATGATGCTGTATACTGAGTACAGTAGTTAACATAGTTGGTAGACTTGTCTAAAGATCAGGTCTTTACGTTCTTCCTGAAATTCACTAGGTCTGTATGAAAACATAATGACAATAATATTAAGTTCAGCATTAATGGGGCTTGGAAAGAAAATTTATGTTCACCCATACATTTTTTTAATATATTTTGGAAAAGTAGGTAAGTTCGAGAATTAAGAGCAAAGCTCTCGGGCTGGGGTGTATATTTTAATCCTATTTATTAAAAATTGGGGACCTTGCTTAAAAATGATGCAATACAATTTCAATGTGATACTTTGAGCCACTGGAGGTCCCTCAGCAATAGGGTTACTTAACATCTTCTAGGCAGTTTAAAACGCAATCTAGCTGCCTGACTCTAAACCATCTGTAATCTGTGAAGTTGGATTTTCGGTAAACAATATATATGGAACTGGCATAATAAAGCTGTGAATGATCAAGGCCAGTACCACTGTGATTAATGGATCCTGTGTGAGGATATTGGATTTCTTTTTAGTTCTTCTCAGTGTTATAGAACATGCTGAGTTCACTGTTACGAGCTGGGCTTCATGAAGAGCTCACTGTCTATGACGACTCCTAGACCTTTAGCTTGCTTTTAGGTGTTGAGGGACACACCCATTTCTGAAGGACAGTGGAAGGAATTCCAGGAGTCAACATTTTATTCAAAATTACTATTTTAGTGTTTTTCTATATTGAGTTTTAAACATTTACTGCCCATAATGCAAATAAAATGGGAGGCAGAGGAACCATCAACTCTAAGTATTAATTGTGAGTCATCAGCATAGTTGTATATTCTACAATTCAATTTGGCTAACTCCTGGATTAATAGGATTAATATAAATATATTGAATAGGTGAGAGAAAGAAGCCCTGAGGACCCCCCCCCCCCCCACTCCACCTTTAATGGTGTGACCTTGATGAGACACAGAAGGACAGATAATTGTTCAAATAGGATCTAATCCAATCAAGGGCACAGCCACTCAAGCCAGCAGCCCCCTCAGGGTTTATCATTAACCTGTGATCTACAACGTAGAATGCATCCAGTATATATCCAACAGGATCAAGGCAGATGTCAATCCTTTATCACCATCACTGCAAATGTCATCAAGCAAAGAAAGCATGAGCGATTCACTACTATGCACAGGGCGAAAGTCAGTCTTGAGAGGAGTTAAACATTGGGATGCTTTAAGATGAGAGCACGGTACCTGCACCATCAGCTTTTACATTTTTAGCAGAAAAAGGCAACAGGGAAATAGAACGATAATAAAGTGGAATCAGAAGTGCACATTTCAATGATCTCTGAACTATTTCTTGTAACAGACAAGCGTCAAATAGAGATTAAATTGTACCCAAGAGTTCAGTTAAAAAAGTTTTAAACCTTTGGGAGACATGGATCGTCCAGTGAATCGGATATCATCCTGGACATCGGTGATAGAAGACATTCTTCATTGTGAAGAGGAGAAGCATACAAAGTTAGCAAATTCCTGTCTAAGGAGGTGATACGGAATCCGTGTTTTGGATTTAGATGCTGTCTTTAATCCTGTTTTTTTTTTTTTTTTTTAATGAAATAATTATTGAGCAGTTGACAAAATTCTTGTGTTGAGGTGGCCGCTGGAGAGAAATGTTATCTGAAATAGAAACTTCAGCTACTATTTAAAAAAATATCTATTTGTTTGTTAGCACACTGCCGGAGTTTATTGGTAAAACAAGGGTTCTGGAATGTAAATGTCCCTGTTTTCAATGGAGTAGTCTCTGCACCATTACCATTCAAGTTGGCAAAGCTTTAACATGGCAGCTTTCAATTCTTCAGAAAACCGTTGACTAGATTCGACCTGGCTAGCAATCTTAGATCTAGAAAGAGGGGCATGTGTGTCAATGGCTGTAAGCCACTATTGTTTAAAATCCATCTCCACCAAGTTAACATCTTGACTAAGGAGGTGTGTAGAATCGGACAAGGATTTCCATAAATTGTGCATGTCAGCAAGGTGCAATTTACAAGAGTAGTTATGCATTACAGATCTATTATTTTATTGAAGCATCTAGAGAAGGTTACATATAAACATATGGGAACAGGCCAGTTAGAGGGAGCGATCTCCAGTGCAGCTAGTTGAGGATTAGCCCTCCAGACCTGTTCAAGAGTATGGCCTTTAATATGAGTAGGCACCAGTATATTTTGCATTAAATTAACACTATTCATAGACTCCATAAATCCCAGGGATTTTTAGTTCATATTTTCGCTGTTGTTCCAATAATTAAAGTCACCATCAATATCTAATTTGGAGTGGGCCACTAGTAATGGAAAAATAGTGTCATAAAGATTTTGTGGAAAAGTTGACATCTAGTTGGGAGGTCGATTGGTGAGCAAACAGATTAAGGTCTGGTTAGTAAACTTAATTTTTAGGCTAAAATAGCCACTTCAGGAATGAATTGGTGTTGAAGTGTAGATGTTTTACATTTTTGCTGAATAGGCCCCGCTACACCACTCCCTTTTTTGCATGGTTGTCTATTTGACTGAAGTACATAATATTTACTTGATAGAGCCACAAAATATTAAGAGTTGGTTCCTCTGTAAGCCAAGTTTTGAACAGAACCATTAATTCAGGGTTTTCAGTGTTAAGGACATTGAATATCTCCATTCCCTCCTCATCCATTCCTCGTCCCATTACTTACTATACGCACTACGTGAGATGAGGCCTCACCACTACCACACCTACCAAACAAACTTTAAAGCAAAAAATAATATAGCAGTCTACCCCCCTTTGCTATTAAAGGGAGACAATGGAACAGCACGGCCTGTTCTTTTATTGTGTGCCTTTCCACACACTTTTTAACACAGAGCAAGGTCTGTGTTCTCTTTCACTTTGTCAGCGTGGACCTGACATTTTTAACCTTTATCTCTTCAGGATGTGCAAAGGGTTTGCACAGTTCCTTTCCCTTTTTTAAGTATGTTGGTCCGCTTTTGCATTTTTATCAGAAGACCACACTCCTGCAATTACTTCTGCTTTTTAGCTCTCAATGTATGAGGATCAAAATTATCTCTATAAAACCTCTGAGTCTTCAACTGTGTCTTTCTCAATATATGGAAGTGTGTGGGAGGTGTTAATGAGAATCTTGTTCGTTTTTAAATTCATTAATATCTGGGGGCTGATATGATAACTTACTGAGGACAGCGCTCTGAATATTGAAATACCCCCACTGATAGTGCTGCACGTTCGGACTACAGCCTAGTTTAAACAGGGCAGGAGAGTTTAGATTCTGACCAACTACATTGTGATTTGAAAATAGTGGTGCTAAAATGTAATTTTACTGAAGAGTGAAAATGGCCAGTGGACACCCTCTGTGTAGCAGTAAAATGCTTAGTTTAACGATAACAGGAGTAGATGTTAAACAAATTCAACTAATAATTATTTTCATGTTAAAACCAACATCATAAAAGTTCTGGCAGCATTAGCTAAGAAAAACAGATAGAAGAAATCATAAGGCCTAGATGTATCATCGTTCCTATTTGCGATATCTTAATAGCGATTTTTACCGAATAGCTATTAAGAAATCGCAAAATGGGATGTACGTTTAAAATCGCAATTTTTTTGTGATTCCTTATTATTCCTAATTTGCAAATTCGCAAGTTGCGAATTCGCAAATAAGGAATAATTTCCCATTCATTCCTATGGGCCAGGAGGCCCATAGGAATGATTGCGAAATAATTCTCAAATTGCGAATTCGCAATTTGCTAATCGCAATTTGAGAATTATTGCAAGGGTGCAGGGGTGTCTCAAGGACACCCTGATGCACCCCTGAAACTTACATGTGTGTGCATATGGTGCACATACATGCCCAATGGGCATGTATGTGTGTCACATGCCACCTTCAAAATTGCTTAATTGTGAATTTTGAAAGGAATTCGCAAATTAACACCAACCTCAAATTGGTGTTAATTTGCGATTTCTTAACCTGAATTCGCAATTTGAAATTGCTTCATACATGGCATTTAAGGAATCGCAAAATTGCGATTCCTTAAATGCTTAAGCAAAATAAGTAATCGCAATTTTTGCGATTCCTTATTTTGCTAATTTCTCATACATCCCAAAAGATGCAAAATGTCCGTTTGCAAATCATTAAGGCTGAAATTCTGCGAATTTCGGCCTTAACGAATCGCAAAAGGCTTGATACATCTAGGCCTTATGTTTAAACTTATTGGGCAAGGTGAGAGATGTGCAAATTAGCAATGCTCTTAATACAATGGATCAGCTTTTAAAAAATACCTCCACTGATAGCGCTGCACGTCCACGCCATGGCCTAGTTTAAATAAGGCGAGACAGTGCAGATTCTGATCAACTAGAAAGAGCTTTCCAAATGGTAGCACTAAAATGTGCGCCTACTGAAAAGTAAAAATGGCCACCGGACTCCCTCTGCAATAGCAGACCGGGGAGCCCTATCTTGTGGCAGGAGAAAGCTTAGTTTAAGGATAACAGGAGGAGAGGTTATTGAAATTCAAATAATAATTCATTGTATGATAAAATCAATATTTGAAAAGTTCAGACAGTTTTACAAACTATAACTGGATTACTAAATGGGTTTAGTAAACCCAATAAGCAATTTAGTGGTCGCAAACCCCGTGATTTAGTGACTCACAGGGTGAAATGCAAGGTTTGAGGCCACTGTATGGCTTTGTACCGCTGGCCCTGTTTGCCTTTTGTTACCAAATATGCTTAAATGAAGGTCTTATGTACAAAGTGTGTGCAGATACCCATTTTCCCAAATGTTTCTGCATTTTCCTTTATCACAACTCTGATTCCATAGTTTCTATCATACCTGTTTTTCCTTACAGTTAAGTGTCCGTACTCATCTTTCTTCGTTTGCTGTCACGTGAAGTGTAATACCACAGTATTACTCATGACTTTCTCATGCCAGTCACACAGTACTTCGTCTCTTCTGACATTTCTTTATTTCCTTTCATTTCTGAATTCACATTAAAACTACTGAAGATAAATACAGGTATGATGCTTTTGTATGTATGATAAAGTGCCCCTTGAGTACATTAGAGGAACAGTATAAGTCATTGAGAAATTCCATCACAGGAAGGATGTTGAAATCAGAGTTTCATACTAAGATCAGGAAATGCCTATTTGACTTGCAAGATCTTTTTAAGATATTACAGCGAGCATTTAATTTATTAAAACACATGCTCATCATTACCACTTCCACAAAAAAACATAAATAATTAAGCCCAGATTTATCAATTCTTTGCCTTGTCCTTGAGTCGTGCAAGCGAAAGAAAGGACAACACTAAGGTGGTCATTAGGATGGTGGGCGGATTTTGTCCGCCGGCCATTCTCCCGTGGAACTGGACCGCCTGCCATTGGTCCCGTTGCACACATTAGGATGCGCCCACCACACTGGCGGGCGCTATCTGCATTCCTGACATTGCGATGAGCGGTGCACTCAGCACCACCCGCCACAATGCCAGGAAGGCATGTCATGCACTTCCATGCACAACATGGCAGGCACAGCGTGGCACGGTACAAAGCCGTGCAAGAGGCACTTTGCTCCATCTTACGAGGCTTTATAAAGAAATGTAATGCAACGCAGCTGCTGGCATTGCATTACATTGAGTCTTAAGGTGAGAGGTGTTCAATGGGTGGAACTTTGGCTTTCCCATGCATCCACCCATTGATTGTTATGCATTCCCACATTTACTAATACAAGGAAACTCGGGAATGTTACGCCTTCCCCAGTGGTTAAAATGAGGAGAAATGCTCCGTACGTTAGTAAATGTGGAGCATTTCTGCTTCCTACCTTTAATGCAATGCAGCGCAGCAACTTTGCTTCCTGCCCGGCGTTGAATGAGAGGTTAGTAAATATGCCCCTTTGTCTTTTTCATATGAATGAGCATGATTGCAAATATGCAAAAAAATTTAGATTCTACAGCACGAAATTATTGAAAAAAATAAACAGCTAGGCATCAGCTGAAAAAAATATTATTTGGAGTTTAATGTAAGTAACTTTTAAAAATAGGTACATTTTATGATGCCTGATTGCATGGAGGTTCATGCCAGAAAAGCTGCTTTGCGTTTTCATTGTTGAAAAAGCACTCGTAATGTTGCTGTATAGACTGCTGCCTCTAACACTCTCTGCTGGCACTAGAGGGAAATTGTGATATCAGATATCAATTGTAATAAGTTGTATATGGGGTAAAGTAAGTGCTTCTGTACATTACATAGATACTGCACATCACAAAAAGGATTTTGATCTTATCAGTTCCTTTGTAAGATCATGGAACTCCAAGACGACTTACAACACCCTTTTAACACTTGACAAAAGGTATATAATGTAGCCTTATAGCCCGCCGTAGACGGCTATACCGGCTATTAAAAGCCCTCTCCAGCGTTTAACAAGGGAGACGGACTTTAATAGCCGGTATAGCCCAGCTACAAAGGGCTATAAGGGTATTAAAACATTCTGCCACTAGAGGGCAGAATGTTCTAACAAAAAAGAAGAAAGCCTTATGGGAGCGTGAGGGGATTGGAATCCCCTCAGGCTCCTTGAAGCCTTTGTTCACAGCCAGAGCTGTGAACAAAGAAACATTGGAATGTTGGAGCTCCATGCGTATACCAGCCATTATAAGCCGAGAGCACTCCATTGTTTTCAATGGAGCTCCTAACATTCCAATGTTCTAATATTCCATATAAGAGGTTGTCACCTTTTCCACAATCTGCTTAAATCATTGGCGTCTTACTCTTTCATTCAAAAGAGATAGGATGGTTGCAGACATGAAGAGTAAAACTGGAAACTGTAGTGTGAAATTGAAAACACTATAAAGCAGTTATTATTTTGCAAAAAGATGTTAGGGTCAGTTTAATGGAAGTCAGATTTTAAAAAATGGGTAGAGACATGCAGAGTGATTCTATATTTTCTGAAATTACCTAAAGTGTGCAAAAAATAATCATACCACCATAATTATCTTGTTTCTGTGGCTCGCTGTTCATTTTAGAAAAACAGATCAGAAGAGCGAAACTGCAGCTGTAATTATACTCTGTAAATACTTCACCTTGACTGCTAACTCAGGCAGGAGACATTATGACATCACAACCCAAGAGTAATAATGTATTAGAATAATGGAATGTTGAACGCACCATTGATTGTAGACAATGAAGTGGTTTCAGACTCACCATGACTAGTATAAGCCTTTTTCTCAGACATTTCAATGTTTTTCTTTCTATTTCTTCCGTTATAACTAAAAACATTAGACCCTGAGTGGGTGGAATGCTCTATTAGCCTCATAGCCCTTCTGCTTCGGGGTGCACCTGTTGTTAAAGTACTCACCCACGTTTTAGCTCAGATTCAGGGCCTTTAACAACTGGTATAGACCTTGGCAGCGGGCTATAAGGCTATGTTATAGTTGAACAGCTACATTCTTTTCTTATTAATGGTGACTAGAGGAGTCATATTTGACTATAATAATTAAAATAGAGACAGTGTTATACATGGATTGTAGGTTTCCATGCATTGTAGCACATTAGATTCATCATTTTATTTTTACAGGTGGCTAATAATGTCGCAGCTACGATGAAATTAGAAAATTACAGGCATGATTTATATACAATGATTACATTTGACTAAATAAATATATGTACTCATAATTCCTTATAAAGACACACGTCATTGTTTTACTCACACTCTCGTCTGCTGGCGGATTTTCTTCTTCCTTGATTCTGTTACGTCTCTTGCACGTTTTTCCTTTCGGATCCTCCTGACGAGTGTCTGAATCCTTCACTATTCTCCTTCTAAATGTCATATTGCACTACCTCTCCTCTAGGTTAAAAAAACGGAGGTAAGGTGTGGTCTATGCTTTCTGACAAGCTATGAGGAAATGAACAACTTACAAAAGCAACATTGTTTCGTAAATCTCGCCCAACCCGTTTTCATTCTGTTTTCTGTATTTAAGGTAAACTCGTGGCACCGCCTTATTTGAAATGCTCTCTTGCTTCTTTTCAACTTTTTCTCTCTGTGTCTGCCTATTTCTGGTCTCTTCCTGAAAGTCACGTGTGTAAACTGATATTTCTAAGGAATGTGCCTGAGCGGAAGGTGCGTGACGTCAGAGGGGGAGAGAACAGCGTAAAACAGCGTTTGGCCGTTGACAATGAAAGTGGCATAAGAGCATATCCCTGTTTCCCCCTCCTGAATGTTGCCAGCCCTCTTTGTTTCAATTTACGAAGACGCTGCTTCCATCGTCGAATATTTGTTAAACTATTAAACTAAAACAAACTATGTTCTTTAGTTACATGTCGCAGTCATTTGAAACAAGTGCTTCTGTTTCTCTTTCCCTTGATGTTTGTAGATATATATATATAAAGGCTGGCTCCTTTGATTGCTGCATTTTTTATGAATTTGTAACCGAGCTGGTCATGGGCCTGCTTTGCTGACGTTGGACTTGCTTTGTGATGATGGCGTTGCTTACAGAAGGAGTCTAGAAAAATTACGCTGGTCTGATACGAATGGTGGGATATCGAGCATGGATGGGCACGTCTCAGAGCAGTTGTGCTTTCAGTTTAGCACTGAATTGAAAGAGGGTAAACGCATTGCGGACCTCCAGGAGATTTGGGCCTGCTGTTATAGTGGCACGATGCTGTGGTAGAAAATCACACGTCTCTGGTAAAGGCTGCACTAACCTAGTTGACCGAAGCCAACAGGAGCGATGCTAGTATCACCTTTGCCTGAACCTGCTGAGGCCCTTAAAAGATTATCCATGGCGGTCAGCAGTGGGTTGGGATAAGTGGAGTTGAATGAGAGAGAAAAAACAGATGTCCTGGATAGATTCACCTCATCTGTTCATACTGTTGGAAGCGACATACTCTGCAGAAGCTATGATATCTAAAACAAGAAATAATTTGTTTATGTTCTAATCTATGAAATTAGAGTTTAGTAGTCCTATTGTGTCATCTGCCCCATGCGATAGTAGCAGGATAACGCGCCAAATTACCATGTTAAAAATCAAGGCGAGGCACAAAAAAATGGGAAACACCAATGCCCAAAAAGTTGTGATGCCCCAAATAGCGATACAAAAATCCGCAACAACCAGTAACTTACTTGCAATTCCCACGCGTCAGGCGGGAAAATGCAGTATAAAAGCAATAAAAAAAACAACACCAAAACCAAATTAAACTGCGTAGCACCATGGATGCACCTGGACCGGGTGCAGAGGACAACCTGGCCCCCACAAGCCCCACGGAGGACCAGCCAGGAACCCCGTGTTTGGCGAAGGGCAAGGAGAAGAGGAAGAGGAAGACGGGTTCAGTCCGTAGGAAGACCGGATCATTGTCACGGAGGTGACAGAACTCTACGAACAACTGTTCATCACCTCCACTGCAGCACTGGCAATCCAAACTGAAATATGGCAGACCATTGTCAACTATGTCAATGCAGTCGGAGTGTCCAGGAGGTCAACAGAGGAGGTCAAGAGGCGCTGGCATGATGTGCAAAGACAGCCCAAACAGAAACTCACAGGCAACAGGAAGGCAGCAAAGGCGCCTGGGGGTGGGAGTCCTGCGCCACAGGAGGAACCGGACTAGCTGGAGGAAATGGTGGCCACAGTCACCAGAGTGGAGATGGTGCAAGGAGTTGGAGGTCTGGACACAGCTCGCTATGACCTTACCTAACAGCAACAGGGTGAGTAACGACCAGGGACCGGGGGGACAGGGGGGAGATGCACACAATGGCACACATGCACAAGCATGTGTAGCACAGTGCACATGCACAATGAGAGTGGAACATGTCCCTGATATCCTTGGCACACTGCAGCACACATAGAAACACCAAGTAGGGCTCATCCACAATGTGCACAAATGGGCCCCTTTCATATCACCCATGCCACAACCTACCCATGTACATGTGCACAATCCAGAAAAGCAGCGACTGGGTGAGCCACATGGACTATGCAAGTGACACTGACCAATAGCATGGCTGCAGTCAAAAAATCTGACATGGCGAATAATGCAACATTGGGGTGGCCTAGTGTGGATCATATCCGTAAAGGAGTAGGTCACGCACTGACACGTCCACGTGCACCTACACCACATTACGTCCATAATACATCAGCAGACAAACAATACACAAGACCACAAAATATGTCCAAGAGCACAAATGACACAAGTCGCAAACATCCCAGTCCCCGAAAAGCACACAAGTCAAAGATACACCGCATCAAAGGGATAAGGGTCCGCAAAACCAGAGCTGCAGTAGCAATCCTACCACAATGCAGCACACACATAGCAATCAGAGCAACTCAACGTTGATGGCAATGTGATACAAAGGGCAACACCTACACCACAGGACATAGGACACAGTAGGTTCCGCTTGTGCGTAGTAACTGGCCATTCACATCTGGCTTTACATGTCACTGTGAGATGATAATGTACAAGTACAACCACACATCAGTCATGTAGTCAAAATTTCCAATGTCTGCCATCAAATAGCCAGCTCCACTGACCCAGTCATTATGTACATTGTTATGCAGTCTGTGTGTAAACATCTACAAAGCGTCAACATACATGGAACACACTGTTAACCTGCATCTCCCCTATTCATTGCAGAGGGACAATCAACACCTCCTGAAGAGCCGACCGGTCATCTCTACATTGATGAAGAAGAGGACCCTACTGGCCATCAGCTCCAACACCCTCCGATGGCTAATGGAGAGCCTACACACCCCACCACCAGGAGCAGGGCAGCCCATCTGCCTCAAGGTGATCCCACCCCTGCACAGACCACACAGCAGGAAACACACACCACCATGGCTGGCTCCCATGACCCCCCAGAACAACACTTGGAATTCCAACACTGTATAAGCCTTTTTCTCAGACATTTCAATGTTTGTCTTTCTATTTCTTCCGTTATAACTAAAAACATTAGACCCTGAGTGGGTGGAATGCTCTATTAGCCTCATAGCCCTTCTGCTTCGGGGTGCACCTGTTGTTAAAGTACTCACCCACGTTTTAGCTCAGATTCAGTGCCTTTAACAACTGGTATAGACCTCGGCAGCGGGCTATAAGGCTATGTTATAGTTGAACAGCTACATTCTTTTCTTATTAATGGTGACTAGAGGAGTCATATTTGACTATAATAATTAAATTAGAGACAGTGTTATACATGGATTGTAGGTTTCCATGTATTGTAGCACATTAGATTCATCCTTTTATTTTTACAGGTGGCTAGTAATGTCGCAGCTACGATGAAATTAGAAAATTACAGGCATGATTTATATACAATGATTACATTTTACTATATAAATATATGTACTCATAATTCCTTATAAAGACACACGTCATTGTTAGTTTTACTCACACTCTCGTCTGCTGGCGGATTTTCTTCTTCCTTGATTCTTTTACGTCTCTTGCGCGTTTTTCCTTTCGGATCCTCCTGACGAGTGTCTGAATCCTTCACTATTCACCTTCTAAATGTCATATTATACTACCTCTCCTCTAAGTTAAAAAAAAAAGGAGGTAAGGTGTGGTCTATGCTTTCTGACAAGCTATGAGGAAATGAACCATTTAAAAAAAGCAACATTGTTTCGTAAATCTCGCCCAACCCGTTTTCAGGGTTGTTTTCAGAAATTTAAGGTAAACTCGTGGCACCGCCTTATTTGAAATGCTCTCTTGCTTCTTTTCAACTTTTTCTCTCTGTGTCTGCCTATTTCTGGTCTCTTCCTGAAAGTCACGTGTGTAAACTGATATTTCTAAGGAATGTACCTGAGCGCAAGGTGCGTGACGTCAGAGGGAGAGAGAACAGCGTAAAACAGCGTTTGGCCGTTGACAATGAAAGTGGCATAAGAGCATATCCCTGTTTCCCCCTCCTGAATGTTGCCAGACCTCTTTGTTTCAATTTACGAAGACGCTGCTTCCATCGTCGAATATTTGTTAAACTATTAAACTAAAACAAACTATGTTCTTTAGTTACATGTCGCAGTCATTTGAAACAAGTGCTTCTGTTTCTCTTTCCCTTGATGTTTGTAGATATATATATATAAAGGCTGGCTCCTTTGATTGCTGCATTTTTTATGAATTTGTAACCGAGCTGGTCATGGGCCTGCTTTGCTGACGTTGGACTTGCTTTGTGATGATGGCGTTGCTTACAGAAGGAGTCTAGAAAAATTACGCTGGTCTGATACGAATGGTGGGATATCGAGCATGGATGGGCACGTCCCAGAGCAGTTGTGCTTTCAGTTTAGCACTGAATTGAAAGAGGGTAAACGCATTGCGGACCTCCAGGAGATTGGGGCCTGCTGTTATAGTGGCACGATGCTGTGGTAGAAAATCACACGTCTCTGGTAAAGGCTGCACCAACCTAGAAGACCGAAGCCAACAGGAGCGATGCTAGTATCACCTTTGCCTGAACCTGCTGAGGCCCTTAAAAGATTATCCATGGCGGTCAGCAGTGGGTTGGGATAAGTGGAGTTGAATGAGAGAGAAAAAACAGATGTCCTGGATAGATTCACCTCATCTGTTCATACTGTTGGAAGCGACATACTCTGCAGAAGCTATGATATCTAAAACAAGAAATAATTTGTTTATGTTCTAATCTATGAAATTAGAGTTTAGTAGTCCTATTGTGTCATCTGCCCCATGCGAGAGTAGCAGGATAACGCGCCAAATTACCATGTTAAAAATCAAGGCGAGGCACAAAAAAATGGGAAACACCAATGCCCAAAAAGTTGTGATGCCCCAAATAGCGATACAAAAATCCGCAACAACCAGTAACTTACTTGCAATTCCCACGCGTCAGGCGGGAAAATGCAGTATAAAAGCAATAAAAAAAACAACACCAAAACCAAATTAAACTGCGTAGCACCATGGATGCACCTGGACCGGGTGCAGAGGACAACCTGGCCCCCACAAGCCCCACGGAGGACCAGCCAGGAACCCCATGTTTGGCGAAGGGCAAGGAGAAGAGGAAGAGGAAGACGGGTTCAGTCCGTAGGAAGACCGGATCATTGTCACGGAGGTGACAGAACTCTACGAACAACTGTTCATCACCTCCACTGCAGCACTGGCAATCCAAACTGAAATATGGCAGACCATTGTCAACTATGTCAATGCAGTCGGAGTGTCCAGGAGGTCAACAGAGGAGGTCAAGAGGCGCTGGCATGATGTGCAAAGACAGCCCAAACAGAAACTCACAGGCAACAGGAAGTCAGCAAAGGCGACTGGGGGTGGGAGTCCTGCGCCACAGGAGGAACTGGACTAGCTGGAGGAAATGGTGGCCACAGTCACCAGAGTGGAGATGGTGCAAGGAGTTGGAGGTCTGGACACAGCTCGCTATGACCTTACCTAACAGCAACAGGGTGAGTAACGACCAGGGACCGGGGGGACAGGGGGGAGATGCACACAATGGCACACATGCACAAGCATGTGTAGCACAGTGCACATGCACAATGAGAGTGGAACATGTCCCTGATATCCTTGGCACACTGCAGCACACATAGAAACACCAAGTAGGGCTCATCCACAATGTGCACAAATTGGCCCCTTTCATATCACCCATGCCACAACCTACCCATGTACATGTGCACAATCCAGAAAAGCAGTGACTGGGTGAGCCACATGGACTATGCAAGTGACACTGACCAATAGCATGGCTGCAGTCAAAAAATCTGACATGGCGAATAATGCAACATTGGGGTGGCCTAGTGTGGATCATATCCGTAAAGGAGTAGGTCACGCACTGACACGTCCACGTGCACCTACACCACATTACGTCCATAATACATCAGCAGACAAACAATACACAAGACCACAAAATATGTCCAAGAGCACAAATGACACAAGTCGCAAACATCCCAGTCCCCGAAAAGCACACAAGTCAAAGATACACCGCATCAAAGGGATAAGGGTCCGCAAAACCAGAGCTGCAGTAGCAATCCTACCACAATGCAGCACACACATAGCAATCAGAGCAACTCAACGTTGATGGCAATGTGATACAAAGGGTAACACCTACACCACAGGACATAGGACACAGTAGGTTCCGCTTGTGCGTAGTAACTGGCCGTTCACATCTGGCTTTACATGTCACTGTGAGATGATAATGTACAAGTACAACCACACATCAGTCATGTAGTCAAAATTTCCAATGTCTGCCATCAAATAGCCAGCTCCACTGACCCAGTCATTATGTACATTGTTATGCAGTCTGTGTGTAAACATCTACAAAGCGTCAACATACATGGAACACACTGTTAACCTGCATCTCCCCTATTCATTGCAGAGGGACAATCAACACCTCCTGAAGAGCCGACCGGTCATCTCTACATTGATGAAGAAGAGGACCCTACTGGCCATCAGCTCCAACACCCTCCGATGGCTAATGGAGAGCCTACACACCCCACCACCAGGAGCAGGGCAGCCCATCTGCCTCAAGGTGATCCCACCCCTGCACAGACCACACAGCAGGAAACACACACCACCATGGCTGGCTCCCATGACCCCCCAGAACAACACTTGGAATTCCAACACTGTGGGTTGGGTTGCCAGGAGGAAATGTCTGGTCAGCTGCGGGTGGGTTTCAAGCTTGTGGCAGCCAAACTGGATGCCATACGTGGGTGTCTGAGTCCCATCAGGGACCACTTACATTCCCTAACGGACACCCACCTTCCCAACCATGCTCCACGAAAATCCTTGGCTGACATCGCTGGGGCCATTCATCGGATACAAGAACTGTCTGGTCAGACATGCGATAACAGCACAGAGTTCGCACAGGTGCGCTGGACAATGGAGATCATGGAGCAGATGCAGGCTGGAAGTATGGCTGCCACGGGTGAACTTCAGCGGGATGTAGCTGGGATCGTCATTACCTTGCAATTCCTCATCTTGCCATTGCTGCCACTGAACCTGCCACAGATAACGGCAGGGGGAACTTCGACACACACATCTCCGACCTCATGTGTCAGTGGCACACAGTGCTGCAGCCCTATCACCTACACACCCTGATGTGTCATTAGCACACAGTGCTGCAGTCCTATCACTTCGCATCCTGATGTGTCATTGGCACCCAGTGATGCAGCCATAACACCACCGCACACACCTGACACACCGGACACAGAGCCTGTATCAGATGAGTAAGATGTGAGGAAGGAGGTAATTGCATCCATCCATGCCATATGGCCTGTCCCTGCCTGCTTCAGGCCTATGCATCATGGGGTCAACACCTCCCACTGTCCCCCGGAACACTCTGTGTTATTCACCTGGACCCCGACATGGAGACTGCCATATCTTCACTGGTTCCCGGTTACACAGAAATCCGGCTGCGGACTACACACTTCCGGTGCCTACTCCTGTGGCCTGGTTGCCCCCAGGCTCCTCCTGCTGCCTTCAACTTTGCCTGCCTGCCTTCGCCCGGGCGACCCAGCCGCTGCTGAGCCGCCCACCCGCACCAGAGCACCAGAGTTTCCCGCTGCTGCCTCCCTGCGGCCCGCCCCCCGACAGCCCATTGGCCGACCCGCCGCCGACCTTCCTCCCGACTGCCCTCTTATGTCACCCCCACGCACGTGCAGTGTTCAGGCGCAGCGGGCGTGCCGATTGTGCGCCGAAGGCGCACCAAAGCCAAGCCCGTCCGCGCCTGGACCGCGCCCAGTGCCAGTACCCCTGGCCCGCCGCCAATGCAAGACTACCCGACAGACCTACGACGCCGCCACTCTCAACGCACTCAATGCCGGCCGAAACCCTGCCTGCTATCGAGTAACCCCGAGACGCACCCACGGACCCTTCATCTGCCAAGCCTGCCGATTCACCTGCTACCGGACCTGCACCACCCCCGCCAAGTCGAGCACCAGCAGCAACCACCTGAAGTGCATCCTGCTCAACACCCGCTCCGCCCACAGGCACGCCGTGGAACTCTGGGACCTGCTCGACGCAACAGCACCGGACGTTGCCTTCCTCACCGAAACCTGGATGAATGCCTCCTCAGCGCCCGACATTGCCATAGCCATCCCGGACGGATACAAGATCACCCGGAAGGACCGCGTCAACCAGACGGGAGGAGGCATCGCCATCGTACACAAGAACACCATCCTCATCTCGACTAACTCCGACGAAACCTTCACCGCTGCCGAACACCTGCACTTCCAGATACACACTGACCACAAGACCACCCTCCAAGGCACCCTCATCTACCGACCAACGGGACCACGCACGCAATTCAGCGAAGACATTGCAGACTTTATCAGCCCGCGCGCCCTTCCCTCCGCCGACTACATCCTCCTAGGGGACCTCAACTTCCACCTGGAGAACAACAACGACCGAAACACCAACGCCCTGCTGGACAACCTCGCCAACCTCGGACTCAAGCAACTGGTGAACACCCCCACCCACTACACCGGCCACACGCTTGACCCCGTCTTCTCTTCCATCAAGCACATCTCCTTCAGACCCGCCACCAGACTCCATTGGACCGACCACAGCTGCGTCCACTTCAGCTTCAGAAGAACTACGACCCACCACCACCCGCAACAGATACCCGCCGAAGCTGGAGCAAGATCACCGCCGCACAGCTCACCACCTCCCTCAACCAGAACACTCCCACCAGCACAACAGACCCCAAAGAAGCAGCCAGCAACCTCACCAAGTGGCTGACCACCTGCGCCGATGACCTCGCACCACTAAAGAACCCTCCCAGCAGATCCAGCAGCATGAAACCCCAATGGTTCACCAACGAACTCAAGGAATCCAAGAAGAACTGCTGCACCCTCGAGAAAGCCTGGTGGTTCGACCAGACCACAGTCAACAGGACCGCCCTCAAGCACGCCACCCGCAAACACCACCAGCTGATCCGCGCAACCAAGAAGACGGCACTCAAAGAACGACTGGACAACAACGCCCACGACAGCAAGGAACTCTTCAGCATCGTCAAAGAGTTCTCCAACCCCAGCATCGGAAATAACGACATCACTCCCTCGCAAGACCTCTGCAACTCACTCGCCTCGTTCTTCCACCGCAAGATCGCCGACATACATAACAGCTTTGACGCACAGACCATGCACCCTACCACCGAATCAACGGCCGCCACCACCACCCTCTGCAACTGGACCCCGATCAGCACCGAAGACACCACCCGCACGATGAACTCCATCCACTCCGGATCACCAACCGACCCATGCCCACACCACGTCTTCAACAAAGCCGACGCCATCATCGCACCCCATCTCCGAGACATCATCAACTCCTCCTTCCACACCGCCACCTTCCCGGAGAGCTGGAAGCACACCGAGCTGACCGCCCTCCTGAAGAAACCAACGGCGGACCACACCGACCTCAAGAACTACCGTCCCATCTTGCTCCTTCCTTTTCCGGCCAAAGTCATCGAGAAGACCGTCAACAGACAGCTTGCCGCCTTCCTCGAGACGAACGGATCCCTCAACCCCTCGCAGTCCGAGTTCCGGGCCAACCACAGCACCAAGACCGCCCTAATCACAGCCACCGACGACATCAGAACCCTGATCGACAACGGGGAAACAGCGGCCCTCATCCTCCTTGACCTCTCTGCGGCGTTCAACACCGCACCCTAGTAAAGCGCCTCAGCAACATCGAATCCGAGAGAAAGCAATGGAGTGTATCATCTCGTTCCTCGCTGGAAGAACCCAGAGAGTCCGCCTCCCTCCGTTCAGATCCGAGGCCACCGAAGTCATCTGCGGCGTACCACAAGGATCTTCACTCAGTCCAACCCTCTTCAATGTCTACATGAGCCCCCTCGCAGCCATCGAACGCCAACACAACCTCAACATCATCTCCTACGCCGACGACACTCAGCTGATCCTCTCCCTCACCAACGACCCCACCACCGCCAGAGCCAACCTACACGAAGGGATGAAAGACGTCACCGACTGGATGAAGAACAGCCGCCTTAAACTGAACTCAGACAAGACGGAAGTCCTCATCCTGGGATCATCACCCTCCGCCTGGAACGACTCCTGGTGGCCCCAGGCCCTGGGCACCGCTCCCAAACCAACGGACCATGCACGCAACCTAGGCTTCATCCTGGACTCCTCCCTTTCGATGACCGGACAAGTCAACGCCGTCTCATCTTCATGCTTCAACACCCTGCGCATGCTCCACAAGATCTTCAGATGGATCCCCACTGAAACCAGGAAGACCGTCACCCAGGCACTCGTCTCCAGCCGACTGGACTGCAGGAACACCCTCTACGCCGGAACTACAGCCAAACTTAAAAAAAAGACTCCAACGCATCCAGAACGCCTCCGCACGACTCATCCTGGACATCCCCCGACACAGCCACATCACCGGACACCTGAGAGACCTGCACTGGCTCCCCGTCAGCAAGAGAATCACGTTCAGACTCCTCACCCACGCACACAAGGCTCTCCACGACCTGGGCCCCAAGTACCTCAACGACCGCCTGACCTTCTACATGCCCACCCGCCAGCTACGATCGACCAGCCACGCCCTCGCCACCGTTCCACGCATCCGCAAAGCCACCGCCGGAAGAAGATCCTTCTCCTACCTGGCAGCCAAGACTTGGAACTCCCTCCCCACCCACCTACGGCGAACCCAAGACCATCTCTCCTTCAGGAAGCAGCTCAAGACCTGGTTGTTCGAGCAGTAACTTACCCCTCTCCCCCAGCGCCTTGAGACCCTCCCGGGTGAGTAGTGCGCTTTACAAATGCCGTGATTGATTGATTGATTGATTCCTCTTCCAATTCACTTTTCATTCCCCAAAGGACTCTGTTTTTGTCCACCACGGGGCTACCATGTAATGTGTGCTTGACATGGCCATGTACAGCTCCAACTCCGTACTTAACCAGAATGTAAATGAAACATTTGAAATCACACACATGTGTCAAGTCTATGTTCACTCAGGTAGGGAAGTATGGATAGATGTAGGGACATTTGATGCACACAAAGGTACACCCTGGTAAATTACATCAATGCGCATGTTTGACCCTGACCTAGCTGGCCAAATTGATGACTACGAAGCTGTGAATTAGCTGTTGTTTCATTGCTCATGAACCACAATCTCGCAGACCCCCAATGTAGGTAATCATCCATGAATGCAAGTGCAGATTCATGGGCAATCTGTTCCAAGAGTATGTGGTTGTTGAGTTCAAGGAACACCAGGGAGGTCCAATCCATTAACTAGTTTGGGCAGATGTGCTCAGTTCATTGCCGTTTCACCAATCCACAACACAGACCAATAGGGGAACGCCTCAATGTGATCACTACACACGAGGAGTTGTGCACTCATCCATGCTCAACTGCCGGCACATATGCAATAGATCAGTGCATCCCATGCACGGGCATCCCGGTTACACTCCTGTTCGTGTGCCAACAGTGGGCACACTGTCAGGTCGTAATCCAATTCAGCTACCATTGCGTTGGATAGGCAGACATCCATGGGCCACTCGAATGTGCATGTTCGACAGTGGAACCAGGGCTGGACGCAGATGACGGAGGCAAGACGCAAACTCAGATAGAAACTGATTTGCAACACAAACATTGGCGCTGATCCCAACAGATGCAGCATTTGTGCACTGTACAGTTCCACGTGACAGGGGTTGTGCCCGGGAATGCCTGCCATTGCGTTTATTGTTCTTGTTGCACCGGCAATCCTCAGACCGGCGGCAGTTCGGTGGACGATGTGCCACAGCTCTGGGCAATGAGTCGTATGTGTGTCAACTTTGGTACGTATGGGTTGTTTTTGTCTGATTTGTCAAGGGCATCCCTTGTAGGTGTAGCTCGTGCAGGGACAAGTGTGTGTGGGGTGTTGACACGTTGGTCTTTATTTAGCGCAGTTTGTGGTGTGGGAGTCGTCAGAGGCTGGTATGGTATCTCACATAGGGTATGCTGGATGAATTCAGGACCAAGGTCAGAGGTTCGGTTGTCCTTCTGCCTTGTGCATTGAGACATAGGAGCTTTCATACCTAATTTTAGTCTGACTATTGCTTGCATTTCTTAAATGTGATGTGGCCTTTGCACTGACTTTAATGCCAGGCCTTAGATTTGGGGTGCAACAATTGCGAAACACAACATGTTAGAATGAGCCAAGAGCCCGATTGGCCTTGCGCTCCTTGTTCAGTTTCTCTTTCTCTCTCTCTCTCTCTGTCCTTTGATGAGTGCCTGACACACCTTTTTAACTTAGATATTGTCTTGCAGGCTGTGACTCACAGATTGTCCAGGGATACCCTGCCATGACTCTTCAAAATAGTTGTTTGGAGACAAATCTGATTGTGATATTTTATTTGTACTTTCAATGGTGAATGAATGAATCATATTTTCTGTACTCACATGTATGTTGATTGTTGTAAAGGTGCGACATCAGGCGAATGCTTTTGTTCATTATTTTGTGACATTGATGTGCAGTATCTTGGTCCGGGAGAGGTGGGGGGTGCCCCGGGTGGGGCCCAGGGGGGACAAGGGTGGCAGAGGGTGTCGAGGGTCTCTTGGGTGTCCGGTCTGCATGACCAGTGGCTCAATGGCATCTGTTGCCATTCAGGTGTGGCTCTGGTCTGGGCTCACTTTTGTGGTGCAGGCTGTTGTCCGACTGTACACCAGGTCAGAGCAGGTGTTAATTTCCTGCTGCTAACATGCCTTATCGCATGTTTTTTGATCTTATCGCCAATCTGTCTCGTCGTTGAGAATGTTGCGGGGTGGTGTTGTTGCGTCTTTTTGCACGGAAACGCCTACTCTGCATCTTATTAGAGATAGTTGTGGGGGTCGTCTGTGGTGATGTTTTTTGCGGCTGCTATCCCAGGTAAACTGGTGATATGGGCTGTTAGTACCAGCTTGTGAGTAGTGTGATGAATTTATCACCACTTTGGCTGTGATAAAGTTGCGCTAACTCAGCGATGAGTCGTTGAGAATATGCTCCTATGAATTCTTAGAGCTGAAAGAGATAAACCTTTTTAATTAATGCACAGAATAATCTGAACTGTAATGCATGTTCTTATAACTACATTCAGCAAGTTAGAAATCAAGCCTGTGAGGTGAGTGACTTTTAATGCACATAGTTCATCAACTCTAACATAATAAATACCTAATAGTGTTAGGCTTTAAACTACTAGCAATATGCAATCACTTCACCACTGGCAGTACCTTAATAACACATGTGATTAGAGGCTTGTGAACACAGTGAATGATTAAAAAAATGCACTTTGTAGTATGTGAAATAGTAGTAAAAAAATCCTACTTACATACTGCAAAATGCATTTTACAAACCTATGGTCAGAGTCCCTCATCTCTCCTACACAGACGTCCTTGCCCATTGTGAAAGATCTTCACACATGGCAGTATACAACTAAGGGGCATATTATCAAGATCAGCGTTAGACTTATTGCTGCTTTAGCGACAAGAAACTACAGCTAAAGCGGCGATAATTGACTTGAGATTATTCCCTTAAGAATTCCAATAAAAGCCCATGTTCACACCAGAACATGGGCTTCAGTGGGAATTCACAAGGGCCTATTTTCAAGCCATGATCGCTGCTTTAGCAGCATTTTCCCGCCGCTAAAGTGGTGATAACTTTAACGCTGTTTCTTGATAATATGCCTCAAAATGAGAGGGGTTTAGGGAGCTAGAAGGAGGTATTTAGGGAGCAACATGCTACTGCAAAATGCAACCAAAATAGAGTAGGACAATTGCTATTCACAAAATACACCTCTAATTTTTCTACTGCTCAAAAGGAGAAAACGCTCAAATGTACGCCTGTCAAGCCTTGGAAAAAGTCAAATCCCCCTCAAGCAGCCATTCAAAGTTCCTAGAATACGCAGCTATAGAAATCATGGAAGGAATAATATGGTTCACATCCTCTTAGGAAATACTTTGTGCCTTGAGGGATGTGGTCCCTGGGGTCAAATACAGCTCAGTGAGGCGGCAGCATGCCCCCTACACATAATATTTAAATTTGGCCCTGGAGGATGGGGTCCACGGCGCCAAGAATTGCTTGGTAAGAGGGGAATGTGCCCCCTCCCCTTATAAATACATTTGTCCCTGGGGTCGACTGCCAGGGGTCAAACATGGCTTGCAGAAGGGGGGGGTGCACGCCCCATCCTTTTAATGAAAGTATGCAGCTTCAGTTTTTTTTTTTATTTTGGCCATGAGGCTTAGGTGGGCAGGTTTGCCCTGCCCTTCCCCCTTATATTTGTTTTCATATAAGTTCATGGCAGGGGACTAAGTCCCCAAGTCCTGTGATGGCCCAAGGTCAAAAAAGCACCCAGACACAATCAGAATACTCTATTTTTAAATTGGCACTCCCACAAGACTCTCGAGTGACTCTTGCAGACCCAACCATCCAGGTATGCAAATATATTTAAACCATAATTTCTCAAAAACGAACAAATGGATTTACACCAAATAACAAAAAATCACAATCTGAGGACCAAGAGCCAGCTTCTTGACAAATTTGTTGTAATTCCATTCAGCAGTTTTTGATGTAGCCGTGCCTAAAGAAGGCTATGGAAAATGCATGGGGATTTTGCTTTTTTGGGGCCCCCTTTTCTCTTGGCCCCCTTCTTGACAGATCACCTCAAAACTTTCCAAACATAAACTAGGCAAAATAGAGCACTTGTTTTGGAAAGTTTCGTGAAGATTCATCAAACGGTGCCAAACTATTTGCACCACACAAATCGCCTTTTCTATTCAAACACTGACCTAACTATATCTATCCAGTGGATAGTTATAGCTTGGATCATGTTCCCATAGAAAATGCATTTTTGTGTTACAACAGTAAGTTTGGCCCCTTCTGACGATTCTCCACAAAACGGTCTAAAAAGTGCTAATGTTTTACTAGTTTGTGCATGAAAAGGTTTGTGGTGATCCATCAAGTGGGGTCTCATAATGAGGCTTCGACCTTCATTTTTCCACAGGAACTATAGATACAGTTACAGCCCAAACCACTGAACAGATTTACACCAAATCTGGTAGAAAGCTAAAACGTTTCCCAGAAAGAGTGCTTTAAAAAAATGGTGTATTTCACACCACTGAAGATCCACGGAGCTCTGATTGCGTGCCATCACCTCAATGAGGAAATGGTTGCAGCCCTCTTCGAAGTTCTAACAATTTTCTTTTTGTAAAAGACAAAAGGGGGCAAGGTAGGGATACCCTGACACGCTAGTTCTGGTGATGTCTGGGACAATTTTTTTTTTAAAATGTTGCCAAAAATTCACAAAGGATCTGCATTTCTTTTTAAAATAATAATAATAATAATAATAATAATAATAATAATAATAATAACACTCTTGCCAACTGTGAGCAGACTTGCATTCAGTGAAAAAATAAACTAAATATAAATATAAATATAAATATATATATATATATATGTATGTATATGTGTGTATATATGTATATACATATATATTATATATATCTGAGTGTGTGTGCATATATATATATATATATATATATATATATCTATATATATATATATACTTAGTAGTTATAGTTAGAACCTAGTTTCCATAGGAAAAGCAATTTTTTATTATTTGCTAATTACTTTGGTGGTGTTAGACAAATCTTCGCAAAATTCTCAAAAAAAAGGTCTATCCAGGTTAGCTCCTATCCTGAAAGTTTGGGGGTGATTCGCCAAGCGGGGGCTGAGAAAAAAGGGAGTCCCAAAAAGTGTTTTATCCATGTTAATTCCCATTATTACAGGCTACAGCCCAGACTGCTAAACGGAATTACACCAAATTTAGCAAAAAGGTAGCGCTTGGTTCAGAAAGTGACCCTTTTTTAAATGGTGTAAACCTGTTCAGTAGTTGTAGAGAAATGCAAAAAAAAAGTCTGAAAATCAATTCCTCCATAGGAAACTTTAGCTAAGGCTACAGCCCGAACTGGTGAAAGGAATTACACCAAATTTGGGAAAAAGGTAGTGCTTGTTCAGTAAGTGACATATTTTTTTTAATGGTGTAAATCTGTTCAGTAAGTTGCTGAGAAGTTCAAAAAATAAAAGTTTTGATATCTGGGGCAGCTGTGGGTTGGCACACAATCCCAACCACGAGCTTCACTGTGATTGGCTGCCAACACTCCAACCAGGAAGTGTTGGCAGCCATCTTATGACTCGGTAGAACTGAGTCACAAAAAAACAGTCAAAAAAAGATTAAAAAAGAAGAGAAGGGGGCAGAGTTGAAACACCCTGACCCCTTAGGCCTTCTCGGGGGTCCCACAAGGACCCCCAGGTCCAAAAATATTTTTTAATTTTTTTTAAACGTCCGAATGTGTGCTGGGTGCGCGAATCCGATAAAGAAAAGAAATTAAGCAGGGGCTCCCCCAATTCAATTCAATGAGCCCCCGGGTGGGCCAGGTTCCGGGGGCAACCTATAATTATATTGTGGGGGCCTGCGGGGCCTCCACAGCCTCTGGGACTCCCACCTCCACGGGGCTTGTTTTGTGATTAGTGAGGGGCCTCTGAGGTGCCCCCAAACCCCGTGGACCACAACCTCCACGGGGCTTTGAAAATAGAGGGAGGAGGACCGCGTGGTCCCCCTCGTGGAGCCCTTGATGGCCCTAGGGACTGCTACACCAGGGCCAGCTCCTGCAATGTCCCAGGGAGCCCACCCCCGGGACATTGCTGTTTGATATGACAGGGTGGAAGCATGTCTCCCGCCTGGTCATAGCAAACCCTTGTTTGCTTCGTTGAAGGGAGAGGAGGAATACCTGCTCATGCTTCAATGAAGCAAAGCAGGATTGCTTTTGGGAAAGGGGAGCTGCATGTTGGCAGCTCCCCTTGCCCAAAAGCAATGCTGGCTACCACAGGAGGTGGGGAGCCAGCAGGACCATGGTGGCATTGAGGCTCCCCTCACAGTCCCCAACAGGGAGGCAAGGCCCCGGGGGATGGGGTCCCTGGGACAGAAATGGCCTGGGAAGGGGGCACGCAGCCCCCCTCCCCTTTAAAAAAAAGTTAAATATGGAGATGTGAGCATGCCTCGGGGGATGGGGTCCCCGAGGAGAAATAAAAATTAATGAAAGTGAAAAAAAAATGTTTTAAAAGAAATTTGGAGTCGTGACCATAACTCGGCTTTTGGCGCAGCCCCTAGTGTGAAAACAAAGGGTGCACAGCTCTCAGCATGGCCCCCTAGTGGGAACATGTAGGGTACGGGCTCTCAGCACGGCCCCCTAGTGTGAACGTGGTGGGTAGCAGGCCCCTAGTGTGAATGCAATGGGTGTGCAGCTCCAAGCAAAAATAAATACTATGTTTTTAGAAAGCTTGTTTATATTTTGAGTTATTGGGTGGCTCAGAAAAGAACCCTTGTTTTCATTGGGAATTTGTTGTAGCTACATGTAAGTGCAGATGCAGAGCTTCAGGTTGTTGAGAAACACTGTATTGCCTTGATCAGTGAAGTGTACTCCATCACTGCTGTAGATGCCATCCATATGGAAACATAGATTGTTGTTATAGATGGAGCCCATTCTATGGTTTATGAGGTAAGTGGAAACAGCTTTATTGACATTTTTTCCAGCTTTCTCAATCTGGGGACAAAATTGATTGGACCACTTCCATTTCCGTCTTTGGCATATGTTAGAGTATGCAAAGACAATTTGGGGGAAAGCAACATTAATTCTGCAACAGTATCCTTCATTAGCATTTCCAGACGTACCCCAGTCAATGTGCCTAGGTCATTGCCACCACTGTGCATGATCATGAGGTCAGGTGGTTGGAGATGCAAAAAGGTTTTAACCAAAGGCATCAGTTGCTGCCACTTTAATCCTCTCTGTCCAATCCATTTAATGTCTACATTTTGCAAAGCTAGGTCTTTGTCAATACCTCTGCGTTCAGCATACCTTTTGCACCAGAAAACATAGCTGTGCCCAACAAGCCACACTGAAAGCATCTTGAAGGGATTCCTGAAAGTAATGCAAAGATGTATGTAGCTGAAGTAGTTACTTGGTAGAATGAGAGGCATCTAAAATGGTAGACAAGATGCTGGTTTTTAAGAAAGGAGAAAATTAATTGTCTGTTTAAGAATTTTGTACATTCAAAAATAGGGTGCATTTAACTTTCTTTAAGAAACAGTTTTCTTATTGGTTAGTAAAAAATAGTTGAAAGGTACAGTAGAAAGGATAAGGTCATAGTTTCCAAAGTTAACCACAGCTGCTATTTTTATTTGCAACATTGTGTGGTGAACTTGAAAATATTGTGAACTTGCGACCCGTCAGTTTAGTTGAATGTTCCATGAACTGTTGCTAAGGAAACTGGCATTAAGCAGACTGGGGGTAGAAGTCAGTTGCTAAGGGTTATTATGTGTAACCAATAGATGTGCTCCTGCCTGATAGTTCAGACAAAGGAGCGTTCAACCCTAATGTTAGTTTGTCATCTGCTTGCATTCAGGCAGTAAATGTAAATGTATGTATGTAAATGTATGGGCATTTATATAGCGCACTACTTACCCGTAGGGTCCCAAGGCGCTTCGACCGCTGCGAAACCCTTCCTGGCTTCCCTGAGAGATGGTCCCTTAAATGGGTATCTCCAGGGTGAGACCAGGCATCCCCGGCGGTCTGGTGGGGCCGTTAGTGAAGATGAGGCAAGCTAATGCCCAGAGTTGCCGAGTGTGATCGCTGATCAGAGTGGGCACCGAAGCGAGAGAATTATCGAGTCCGCTGACCATGGTCCAGAAACCTGCCGTGTCGGGAATCGAACCCTGGTCCCGGGCCGTCCTCTGCTCTCGGGTCTGCCGCCTCTAACCAGTGAGCCACACTACTTCAGGCAGTGTCATGTGCCTTGTTGGGGTGGAGTAGGATGTGTGTGACTTTGAGATTAATGTTTGTCATTTCTTGCATGTGCTAAATGTGCGGCATCACTGTATGTTATATTGCTTCACGGTTGCTCCTTCGTCCCTCCGAGTCTATTTACTAGGGTGCGCTGCGTGGTTGTATCACCTGCACTCTTACGGCACATCATTGTCATGCTTTTATGCGCATGTCCACAGGCCTGACAATGACACACTGTTTGCCGTTGAAGGTGGGTGGCCACAAGAGTGTAGGCCTATTGTAAGGATAGGGTGGACACAGATATAGATTTCATGCCTGGTGAAGTCATGATGTGAGTAGGGCTAGGCATGTGGCTCATGCTGCGGCAATAGAGATGCACACAACACTCGGCATGTATGATCCTGGACCCCGAGCGGTTTTGAGCTCGAAGTTCCAGAAAAAAACCTTTGAACATATTCACCACTGACAAATATTTTGTTATTGATCTTGTTTTGTGTTTACGACTTTATTTTCCTTTTCCTTTTTTTGTTTGGCATCAGTGAAACTCTCTATATTGGAGTAGAGTGTCATATTTTCAAACAAGAGCAATTGGAGATTTGTCGCCACCAGGAGTAAACAATCTCAAATACAGCTCACTGACATTTATAACTTACTTGATCAGATATTTTTACACGAGAATATTTTTCAAAATTGCAGTTTAAAAAAAGATTATTTACATAGATACGTTTTTACTGAATGCCTTTGATAAACCCTACATTTCTTAATTGATATTTTTGTATTTCTCTTTTTCTTTGTTGTGGTTCCTATTCTCGTTCTCCCTATGAAGTATATAGGAATAGTATTGTATATATTACTACTTTTCTATATATTCTTAATGGAGTACGTGATCTGTTACCAGAGCAGTGAGCATCCTCTAAGCACTACGACGAAATGTTCCCGACTTCTACAGAATAGAGATCATAAAAATGTGTTTTCTTGTTGTCCTCCTTATTCTTCTTCTCCTGTGGAATACTATAAAGTCACCGTGTTTATTTCAATACTGTGAACTTATAGTACTTCAGAGGGGTTGGAGATCTATCTCTGCAAGATATTAAGGACATTTACTACAGTTATTTCCGTTGATAACTTACTTTACTACCTCACAGTTTGTAACTTTGCAAATATTTTATAAAATAGTAGTCTTTAAAAAAAACTGTATACATAGTTCTTTATTTCATGTTTTGAGGAAGCGTACATTTCTAGGTAAGATGATGTCATTTATGTTTAACTGTTTTTTACTTGTTATTGTTCTTCTGACATGAGACGATGTAATGCGTGATTGTTTCTTGTAGCACTTCTTTTCTACTTTACCTAAAAGTAAATGATACCCTCTTATATTAACAAGAATATGGGGCAACACATTTACAAACTATAGGCGACAAAAAAAAGGAGGGTGTGGCTACGCTTAAGGGATATTTTAGGAATAGTTTTTTTATTTGTCAAACTCTGATATATACAGTTACACTTTCCTAAGACAGTATATTTGTGATTGCTTAATAGAAACCGTTTGAAATCTAGACTTAATTTTTTGCAGCGCAACTACACCTACTATTTTGTTGAAAATAGCACGATCCGCAACAGAAGTAAGCACTGCACTATAACTATACATTATAAGTGAACATTGCTCCAGAGAAGTAGGTTACTGAGAAACTTATTTAAATAAGGACCGCAACAGCGTGCTTCCTTTTTCAACAACCTCCTCCATATTATAATATTTGCTCCAAAGATGTAGCACTCCCCGTCAGAAAAGTAACCACCACATTATAAGTAAATACTGCTCCTGTGAAGCATCCCACCCGCTGACTTGACAAAACGAATACCGCAAAACATTGTTATTTTCCAGACCTGATTTGTAGGCCCCACGCAAATTATATAAATGGCCCTTAAAATATATAAAAAATGTTTACCTTTACAGTCTCTGTCCACCACCTTGTGACCACTGTAAAGAGTTAATAGTGTTCCTACCGTTCCCTCTACTACTTTGTTTCCCCATACTCCTTTGAAGTGCCTCACAAAATGGCTGACAACAGTAAACCGTTCCCACCCAATAAGAACCAAACTTGTACTCTGAACACTTTACTCAATAAAATGTCCATGGTGTTCTGCAGAAGCGGAGGGAATGGCTGCCATCACTTCTACTTTAATTGCTTCACAGCCAATGAACATTAAGCTTGGGAAGCTCCTAGTGTAACACTTTACCCATTGAGATGTACCTGATACTCCACGGAGGGGAAGGGGATGGCTGGCAACACTTCTACTTACAATGGTTTACAGCCAATCAACATTAAGCTTGGGAAGGTCTTCCTTGGAACACGTCAGCCAACCAGATGTCCCTCCTACTCCGCGGAGGGGAAAGGAATGCCTGGCAACACTTCTACATTCAATGGTTTGCAGCCAATGTACATTAAGCTCTGGAAGGTCCTCCTTGGAACATGTGACCCAATCAGATGTCCCTCCTACTCTGCGGAGGGGAAGGGAATGCCTGGCAACACTTCTACTTTCAATGGTTCACAGCCAATGAACATTAAGCTTGTTGTTGAAATACCTCAGCCAATTAAACGTTAATTTTGTTCCGTGCACAGGGAGAGAACACACCCTTCCGCATAATATTACATTTCCTCTAACAAAGGGACACTATTCGTGATAAAGCCCTATAAGTAAACATTACTCTGCGTTATATTAAAGGAAGGCCGCAATATGGTGCATTGTGTTTCTCCTGATATGATTTTCCCAACCTACTGAACATTGCCGTAATACCTCGCATCGTTTTTTTGCGGACATAGATTTCCACGGCCTACACAACATTCACACTACCTGTGTGTGCACCATGCACACTGCTTTTCGAAATACGGTGCATTGTTTTCCCGACGGGCTGTTCAGAGCCTATGCAACCTTGCAGCAATATCGCGTAGAGTTGTTCTGCGGACATGATTTCCACGGCCAATGAAACATTCAAACTTCCTGCCTCTGCACCGTACAGACTGCTTAAAGTAACTCCACAGTGTTCCTACTATACCCTCTTATATAATTTTTCTCTTTTTTCCCCCCTATTCCTTTCAACTGAGTCACAGAACTACGGACTTGATGGCTTGTAGACGGAGAGATGCAAGCTGACGGACTGATTCACAAAATGGCTGCCAACACTTCCTATTTTTAACCGTTCACAGCAAATGAGCCACAAGCTCGAGCTCATAACCCCTCAGCCAATCAAATGTCAGAATTCTCAAATATCGATATCTGCAAAATTTGATATTTCTCAAACACTACTGAACGGATTTATGTCATTAAAACAAAAGCATGCTTTCTGGACCAAGACCTTTCTTCCTGCCAAATTTGGCATAATTCCGTTCAGCAGTTTGAAATGTAGCCTTGTTTAAAGTTTCCTATAGAAAGTGCATGTAGAAAACACGTTTTGGCTAAGTGTGGGCGGCCAGCTACGCTCCGTTTGCGGAGTGTGCGTAGTGCCGCCTACTCCGCATTTTGCGGAGCCGGCGGAGCCAGGCGGCACTACGCACACTCCGCAAACGGAGCGTAGCTGGCCGCCACCCGCCTCCCTCCCGCCCTCCCTAAATACTTTAAAGTAAAGGAATAAATTAATTTAAAACGCACTTACCTTGCCGGCCGCTGCCCGCCGCGTCCCCGGGGCTCGCTATCTTCCGTCTTCGTCTTCTTTCGTAATGCGCATGCGCGGGCGGCCGCGCATGCGCATTTTCTCGTGAGAAATGCGCATGCGCGGCCGCCCGCGCATGCGCATTACGAAAGAAGACGGAAGATAGCGAGCCCCGGGGACGCGGCGGGAAGCGGCCGGCAAGGTAAGTGCGTTTTAAATTAATTTATTCCTTTCATTTAAAGTATTTAGGGAGGGCGGGAGGGAGGCGGGAGGCGGGTGGCGGGGCTGGCGGCCGGGTGGTGTTTGCGGAGTGGGGCTACGCGGAGTGCGGAGGTGGGCGTAGTTTCTCGCCCACTTCGCGTAGCTCCGCGAAGCCCCACTCCGCCAACTCCGCCCAGGGTTAGTTTTGGCACCCACCTTTTTTCTCAGCCCTCCTTTGACCAATAACCCCAAAACTTTCAAGATAGCAGCTGATAAAAAAAAGAGAAACTGTTTGAAACATTTCGTAAAGATTCCTCAAACTACGCCAAAGTTATAAGCACATGAAAAAATGCTTTTCCTGTGGAAACACGGTCCTAACTATAACTTCCTACATAGGTAATCTATCTATCTATCTATCTATCTATCTATCTATCTATCTATCTATCTATCTATCTATCTATCTATCTATCTATCTATCTATCTATCTATCTATCTATCTATCTATCTATCTATCTATCTATCTATCTATCTATCTATCTATCTATCTATCTATCCATCTCTATAACTGTCTATCTCTATAACTATCTTTCTCTATATTTAGCTCTCTCTATATCCATCTATCTATCTCTCTCTATATATATCTATCTATCTCTATATATTTATATCTATATCTCTCTGTATATATATATCTCTATCTCTCTCTATATATTTATCTCTATCTCTCTATATATGTATCTCTCTATCTCTCTCTATATCTATTTCTCCATCAATCTCAATCTCTATCTCTCTGTCTCTCTCTTTCTCTCTGTCTCTCTCTCTCTCTCTCTGTCTCTCTCTCTCTCTCTGTCTCTCTCTCTCTCTCTATCAATATGAATCTCTATCTCTCTGTCTCTCTCTCTCTCTCTCTCTCTCTGTCTCTGTCTCTCTCTCTCTCTCTCTCTCTCTGTGTCTCTCTCTCTGTCTCTCTGTCTCTCTCTCTCTCATATATATATATATATATATATATATATAGATATATATATCAATGCTCGAAGGTGTCCACCTTTGAGTAGCATGCGAACAGCAGCTTGGTTTATGTATAGGTGAGGACGGGGATCCACTCGTAGACGCCGCTCTGTGCGGGATCTGCCCGACGCGCTTCAAAGCTCCATCTGCTTCTCTTCAGGGGCTTTAACGGAAGCGGTGTGCGCAACCGCTGACCCACTTCCCCATTTTATGTATAACACACCCACTGATGGGAGGCTCAAATGAGACTGTGCATTCTGGGAAGTGTGGTCTGGGAAGCACACAATCAAGTCCTGTATGGACTCCACAAGTGGGCCCGTCCTCGATTCCGAGTACGACTGCTGCTTCACATTAGTGACCCCCAGGGTACCGGGGTGGTGCATACTCCACGGCTGGACGGCCGCGTATAAATCAATGCTCGAAGGTGTCCACCTTTGAGTAGCACGCGAACAGCAGCTTGGTTTATGTATAGGTGAGGACGGGGATCCACTCGTAGACGCCGCTCTGTACGGGATCTGCCCGACGCGCTTCAAAGCTCCATCTGCTTCTCTTCAGGGGCTTTAACGAAAGCGTTGTGCGCAACCGCCGACCCACTTCCCCATTTTATGTATAACACACCCACTGATGGGAGGCTCAAATGAGACTGTGCATTCTGGGAAGTGTGGTCCGGGAAGCACACAATCAAGTCCTGTATGGACTCCACAAGTGGGCCCGTCCTCGATTCCGAGTACGACTGCTGCTTCACATTAGTGACCCCCAGGGTACCGGGGTGGTGCATACTCCGCGGCTGGACGGCCGCGTATAAATCAATGCTCGAAGGTATCCACCTTTGAGTAGCACGCGAACAGCAGCTTGGTTTATGTGTAGGTGAGGACGGGGATCCACTCGTAGACGCCGCTCCGTACGGGATCTGCCCGACGCGTTTCAAAGCTCCATCTGCTTCTCTTCAGAGGCTTTGTATTTTTGCACAGTTTTATATATTTTTTTTGTTTTTGATGGAGGGGAAACAACAAAGCACAGGCATTGAAAAAGGCTCAAACTCAGAACTCTGAACTATGGCACCCAACATCCAGGACTTGCCATCAGGATCTTGGCGCCTTGTGCTGCTTCCGACCTATTCACACATCGGTCCACTACTGACATCATCTCATAAACCAACGTAATGTAAATAGTTATTTAATAAAATGTTTTACCCTGTTACTTTGCTGGTGTGTTGTCTATATTTTTAATATTTGCATAGGGTTTGTCGTTATTTTGGGCGGGGTGGGTGACGGAGCCAAGCTGTCTTGCAGCCCTCATGGTGTGGAGCCCAGTTCATCTCACTATTTTCGTATTTCTCATGAAGGGTTGTTCCTAATGTTTCTATTTTAGCAAGGTCAAAAAGAGATCCAATTAGTGGCCTACTGATTTTGCTCGATTACTTTTATTTTTTTACACGATTTTTCACGATTTTTTACTATCTGCAAAGACTAAACAGAGTATTGCGACTTTGTGCTTGTTTGTAAATAGAGAATGAACCAAAGAGAATCAATTGTAAAACAGTAAATGCTTGGATAACAATCAATCAAATGGAGAGACAAGCAGGCACGACGGATTACAACGGGGGTAAAGGCCTGCGTTAACTACTCTTCACTATCTGCAAAGAGAGAGTACTACTAAGAGAAAAGAGGGGAGGGGGGCAGCGTTCAAAGCACATCAGCGTGCATAAACACGAAAAAGTTTTTACCTATCACGTACTTGACATTTTACAGCTTTTGATATTTGCTATTAAAAAACCAATGAAATTCACTGAAAAAACCATAGGTTATAGGCCATATATAGTTAGGAATTTGCATTTACAAAACCTTGAAAATTCACTGAAAAAACCATTGGTTATAGACCATATATAGTTAGGAATTAGCCTTTTCAAAACCTTATTTTACTCACACAAAACCATTGAAATTTCATATATAGTTAGTTCCACTAACTATATATCGCGCACCCGCAATCCACTGCTGATGATGTCACATATTACATCATTCATGACATGGTTAGTGACATCACTGATGACATCACTGATGACATCTCAAATGACATCACTGATGACATCTCAAATGACATCACTGATGACATCTCAAATGACATCACTGATAAAATCACTGATAACATCTCATTTGACATGACTGATCACATCACTGATGATATCATTCATGTGATAATACCATGAACCTCTTCAGACTCTAATATAACCTTAGATACAATCAGTGTAAACAGATAGTCACAGACTGTCACTCATCCATGGAGTTACTCACACACCTAGTCAGTTATGCAAAAAATCAATCACACCTCCATTTTCTCAACTATACAGTTATACACACCTTACTTATTCAAACATATACTAACACATATTTACTTTACTCTCTTATACAATCCCTGATACATGTTCACAATGATCCATACAGCCACTCACACATTTACTGGCTCTTATGCACAGTTATTTATATATGTCAACTCTCACATGTACTGTGTTTTACATATGTACTTACTTTGACATGTAGCACTGAGATATCCATTCACTCACTAATACACTCATGCACAGTCAACCGCCCATACAGCTGTTTCCACATGCACTTTTGAACCCATACATATAGTGAATCAACTACTCAACCAATGAATAACCCATACAGTTACTCATATAGCTGCTGATCAACATATGCAGCAGTTTGTAGAACAACAGATATAATGATGCACAAATTAAAACAGTTTAGTCACTAACCCATGCACTCAGTGAGACACATTTAATCACTCACTCATACAGTCAGTCATGCACCTACTAAATCCTTCATCCAGACACTTATACATCCATTCATTCTTCAATATGTAAGACATATTTTAACTTTACAGAAACATACAGTCACTGGATGTTGTCATCAGTGATGTCATCAGTGATGTCATTTGAGATGTCATCAGTGATGTCATCAGTGATGTCACTAACCACGTCATGAATGATGTAATATGTGACATCATCAGCAGTGGATTGCGGGTGCGCGATATATAGTTAGTGGAACTAACTATATATGAAATTTCAATGGTTTTGTGTGAGTAAAATAAGGTTTTGAAAAGGCTAATTCCTAACTATATATGGTCTATAATCAATGTTTTTTTCAGTGAATATATATATATATATATATATATATATATATATATATATATATATATATATATATATATATATCCAAAGTCCCACCTTTGCTGCTAAACTCCTAGGGTGGGTGCCGCCCTTGTCAGGTGCAGGAACTTGCTGTATATAAAACAGCTACAACCACAGAGGTGTGGAGCACTCATGGGGCACAATTTTATTGAAAAGCAATTCTCCCAGACGCGTTTTGGGGGGATGCCTTTATCAATGTTACAAATGCTAATGCATGGTGCCAGTTTGCTGATTGGTTTAAATCCTAAAAGCATTGCTCTTATTGGTGAATACCAGGCCAATGGGAAGGCAACTTTTTCTAATATGTCCCAGTTGATTGCCTTCAGGCAACGTTACAGTCACTGCAATCATATTTATACATTTTTATAAAGCTGGAAAAGTCTTAAAGTAAATGAAATTTTATTGCAAGCTTAATGGAAAATACCAGTTGAGTGCATCCTTCTTGAAGCACGATCTACCAACTGTTAGTGGTAATTGTGGTTGAAAGAGGAGTTGGAGTGCATGAGAATAGACAAGATTAAATAATAAAATGTTATGCCAACGTTTACATACAAAGGAACATAGCGCATGCTAGAAGCATAATGTGCGTCTGTAATGCAGTGGCGCAAGCCTGTGTGCATGTACACTTAGTATTTAGCTCACTACAGTGTTCCAAAAGCCAAAGCCACATGTCTTTAGGGCAGCGGTGCCTGCTGGCTCAGGCCTACAGTACGGTCGAGCAGGTCCTTAAAATGAGATAGAGATGTGACTGAATGAGGTCAGAGATCACTTCATTACGCATAGCAACATCGCTTGTTCGCAACTGCACACCCAGTCTGATGCACCCCACCCCTCCCACAGCACCGTGCTTAATTGCAGCCCCTCTGCACACAGGCCCCACTGCTCACCTGCTGTCATTGTTGTGTGTCCAAACACGACGGACAGCAGTGTTCACCATTCATATGCAGTGTTGATTGCCAGGATGGTGTACACCTCATGGATCCCTTAACAAACACGACTGCCAGTAGGGTTCACAATTCATATCCAGTGTTGATTGCCTGGATGGTGTAAACCTCATGGATCCCTTTTTTATTGCGCATTGTGATATGCGAGGTAGATGCGCCCATATCCCCTAAGGCAGTGTGGAAGAACTGGGACATGTGGCAGCGTTGTTATCCTATTTATACCTACGCAAAGTGGGCTGGGCTTGCGTATGCTAGTCCAGCTTAGGGTTGAGAATAATTATTTTGGGGGCCTGGGCATTGTTCAGTTCCTGCCTGGCCAGGAAGTGTACTTATGTGTGTTTCTGTTGCAGTTTTGACGTCACAGAATGAGCAATTTACATTAATGTAGCATGTAACGGGAGGGCGGCAACTATCGCTAATGAGATGCTGTTCGAAAACATTGAATGGACAACATCACATGTCATTTTCAAGGTTATGGATATGTGCAGACAAGCATATCAATGGTGTACGGTATTATTGAAAGTGTTGCTTTCACGAAGCACACACATGTGAATTTGCTCGGATGGAGTTGGATCAGCAGTGAGGCTACGTCATACATAGTGATAATGCTCATTACAGTCAGGCAAGGCATGTCAAATGTGAATCTAAAAGTCTGACATAAGACACACTACTATACTGGTAAAGCCTGACAACATAGCATACTGCAACACAAATCTACACATTACTCTTTACTGTTTGTCACATGTGATCTAGGATGAGCACTCTGCCCACGGCTGATGATACCCCTTTGAGGCACCAATACCCAGGCCGAAAGGTAGCACAATAATGTGCACACACACACACACCAGGGGCACACATTTGTGTTTTGATGTAACGTTTCAGATGAATTGCCACCACACGTGTAAGGCTAATGTACAGACCATGAATATTGATAAAGATGATTGATGCATGTTGTGTGTAGTATAAGATAGGTGTACACAGCAAAAGAACTTTTCAAAGAAGCTCACTATGGAGAAGGGGTGTGTCTCATCAAACGCTGTAGAGAGAATGACTAAAATGGGTGGGGTCCTCCAACTGTTACAATGGGAAATGTTTTGAACTAATCAAATGCTTTTTTTTACGGTCACATGGCAATCGCGCATCAAGCGTGCAAGGAGGCCGCACCCGACCCGATTTTGAGAAAATATATTTATCATAATATAAGTTTATTACAGTAAGAATTATATAAATGTTTAAAATATTTTAGATTATCGCTTGCTCTCATATACACTTGAAAGTTATTGAGATATAGTTTTGAGACATAAACAAAATGAGGGAATGGCATACCCAATGCAACACCATACGTCTATGACTTAACACAGGGCCTGGCAGCGTGCACTCGTCGCATTTGCAACACGCAGCGGGTGCAACTCCATACCTACATGATGTAACACGTGGCTTGGTACTGCGTAACCGTCGAATACCAAAGTAGCAGCTGGCACAACCTCATACATATATGATGTTACAAGGGACGTGGTGCCACGAACCCGTCGGATACAAAATGTGCATCATTTACGAGTTTAGCAATATGGCGGATCGGATTCGCATGGTAATGGAGCTTGGTACACTACCGGTATGGGACTGCAGTTTTCTAAAACAAAAAAAAGATATCCACATTTTTGGGGGAAGATACAAAACATTACATAATTTTTAAAGTAAAAAAACGGATAATAGAATTCCAAAATATTACAGAAAAATAGAAAAAATATAGGTTTCATAAATATTAAAATATGAAAGTAACATTTAGAAATTCACTTAAAAAAACATAGGTTTTACAGACATTATAGTTAGGAATTAGCATTTAAAAAACCTTTGATATTCACTAAAAAGACATAGGTTTCAGGGAGGTTATAGTTATTTGGACATTTGACTCCAGAGAACTAGACAAATTCTCCTATTATAGTTTGTTGAGCTAACTATAACTCGCGCGCCCGCAATGCACTGTTGATAATGTCACATAATATATCACTCATGACTTGGTCAGTGACATCACTGATGACATCACTAATGTCATTCCAAAAAATTACAAAAAAATAGAAACAATATAGGTTTTATAAATATTAAAATATGAAAGTAACATTTAAAAAACCTTAGAAATTCACTTTAAGAGAAGCAAGATGGCGGCTGCTACTGCAGCCGTGTGAGGAGCTGCTCGTGTTCTCTCCGGGGATCTGACCCAGCCTGGCGTGAGCGTGGCGCTGGCTGCCGTCCGTCTGTGAGCCGAGTGCTGGAGGTTATGCAGGAGAAAAGACCGCTCTGCTCTTTGGTTGTTTTTGTGTGAATTCGGGGCTGCTGGTCCTAGTTGCAGGACTGAAGCTGATTCTTTCCCCGTCGGCTGGCTCAGGTGCTTCTGAGCGTTTGCGGTGCTTCAATTGCCTTAACCACGGCGTACCAGCCGCAGCTTAATGCAAAACTCGAGTCTTCTGCGAGGCAAGGTGAGGCAAGCCGAGTGAGCTGCTGCGAGGCGGGTGGAGGACGCAGCTTGGGCGTCTGTGCTGACGGTGATTGCTAAGTTTAAAGATTCGATTAAAGACGTCATCAGCGGTGCTTGAATAATCGGCTGGCGGTGTTATACTGTTGCAATTCCGCCCTGAAGGATATTGCCGGCGCCTCGGGTTACATTGTTACATTGTTTAAGTTTTAAGACGCGACTAAAGGCGTCGTCAGCGGTGCTTGAACAAACGGCTGTATTTCCTAATCGCAGCTAACAATTGTAACAGTTCACGTTTTCCTGCTACAACGCTCAGACATAGATACCTTGGTGAGTGGAGAACATATCTTTTTTTTTTTGAACTTGCTACATTGTGGTGCCTGAAAACTTTCATTTAACAGCCAGCAAAGCCAGAAAGTATCGAACTCTCAGAACTCTCAGAGGTGATTTAAGTGACTAGGAAAAGGCTAGGAAAAGACTCCTCCTATTCCTCCTATTCTTTTTTCTTTTGGCATACTGTTTGGGATATATCACTATTCATTTAAACATGGCTCCCAAAGGCAGAGTAACAAAAAAAAATACCTCTAATTCAGCCAACTCAACAAATGTTGTGATTTCTGCAAACGTCCCAAACACTATCAATACAGCAGACCCAGAAAACCGCAATTTACAAACAAGTGGAGTTTCTAAAGAGCCCACAATACCTGAGTTATTCAAGAAAAAGCCTACAAATATCCCTAATAAAGGCTCTACAATTGAACTGACCCCATCAAAGGCTACAGCACGCTCTAACCCCAATAAAATCAATTCGAACCAGTTAGCTAAAATTGATGCTGCTATAGTTCCTGCTGATGAAGATGCTGGTGTAAGAGGGGAAGTCAACGATGATGATGTAGTATCTGAGCTTTGCCTTGCTGTAGAGGGAGTTAGAGTTTCACCTAGACCAAACGACCTACAACAACAACATGATGCAGAATCTGTAGAGTCTGGGGGCCAATTCTTTTCAATGTCTGATTTATCAGTTACATCAGAAGGTGATCTTGAGGAGGAGCTCCTGAATGAGGAACATTCTCAGGCAAAAGATTGGGCGGAGGAGTGTAATCAAATCACAGAGGAAGATCTGCTCGGCCCTGACTTTCTAACTAATGAAGGAGCTTCAAATACAGTCCGTAAGGTCATAGAGGAAAAGATTAAGGAGAATATAACAGCAATGAATCAACCTCAATGGGATGGGGCTGATGTTAATAATGAACACAATCATGAAAATTCTGAAATTCCTGAGTTATTAGAGGAGACTGAGGAGATCACCTTAAAGTCCATATATAAGCTACAGGCCTCAATGTATTGTATGATTCTAACTCACAGAGAGGAAACCAAGCCGGAGGGTCTTCGGACTCAGGGAGCAGTACGCAAACTTCAAAATGTTGTTCGTCGTTTGGCCAAGTCTAGTACGGACACTAATATGAGAGTGCAAGAGACTGAGACACGTATATCAGCGGTTGAGGATGAGTTAACGCTACAAAAGAACTCAATTAAAGACTTGGACAGTACTAGGCAAGATGTGGACTGGAAGCTAACCGATTTAGAGAACCGCGCTCGGCGCAATAATCTGCGCATCTTGGGAGTTGGGGAAAAATCAGAAGGGAAAGATACTCGACGCTTTGTAATAGACTTGTTTGCAGATGCTTTTCAGGATCTCACTGGATGGGACTGGGATAAGGAAATTATAAGAGCCCATTGGTTCCCATTTAACCAAAAAACAGACCAGGAAGGGAGGCACAAACATTCAAGAGCTATTCTCATCTGTGTGCAGAACTATCTTCTCCGCGAGATTCTTTATGATTTGGCAAGACCTTCTAAACCCAGAAAAGATAACAGCCTGCAGAGTGAAGAGTTTGAAAAAAGAAAAATATAGTCGAAAAACCATTCCAGTCCTAATATCCACCCTGTGTATAATAAAAGGAAGAAGAACCCTACCACCAAGATATGTAAGCAAGGTATGGATAAATTATCACCTCTGTATCTTTCAGTGTTCTCTCATTCTAATATGGTCCTCACAGCGTAGGCAACTAATCTATCTGAAAAGACAGAGGCATATCAGAATCCTATATACCTTCAGTGCTGTCACTATTATCAAAACGTAATTAATATTACACAGTGGGATCGTAACAGAATTTATTCGCCACCTTAAAATATGGCGTACACCCCCCATGTACCTAATAAGTTCGATTTACCTCCGTATTCTCATCACAATTCATCCAGCAATATGCCAATAATGTTAATCTCTCCATTCACCTATAATTTCCACTAGAGTCAAAATAAATATATTACAATCAGAATTTATTGCTGGTTAGAATTTATACAAAACATGTATCCTATAACACTCACCCAGTAAATATCTTCTGGTGTGTTCTAATAAACTCTTTGACTTCACTTGTCCTCTGTTTTCTAAACAACAAAATAAGCACATATCACTCCCCAATTTACGGTCCATGTGCCATAAATAATATAGTTAACCATCATGTGAGTATAAGCGTCTGACTCCGTACATACTCCTAATCCTAACTGAAAGTGCAAATGAATATATATTCCACATAATTATATGCATAAGGTTCCCCTTATCTTCTGTACTGTTATTAAAAACAATCGTCTCTATTGATAAGCGCAAAGTGTCCTAAGTTAATCCTGTAGAACTCCATATACTCACCAACGGTAAGTATTCAAATATATTGTACACAGGGTCGTTATCTTCTCTTGGCTCTATATACGGCTATCTGTGTCAAAAATAATGACTTTAGTGAAATAGCCCATATGAATAATATTGCAGCTTCAAGTAAACAAGGTGTTCCAACACTCACCAAATATCGGTTCCTTCAAATATCACGACTGCCTGAAATATATATATAGGGAAACGGCAATAAATATCTTGTACCGTTCCAATAATCAAAGTCTCTTTAAGTCCCTAGCCAACGATGCTACAAGTTTACCTGTGTTCCGCTTGTTCGCAGTATATCTTCAATCGTCCGACGTTTCCAAGTATTGGCGTCTAGCATGGGCGCCATCTTGGAATGGCCTTAAGTACGCTTGTGTGCGTGCGCCATCTTGTAGTGTGTTCGTACTGTTTCTAGAAGTGTAAATGCGCTGCTACCCATATGTGCGGGCATAGCAAATACTAGAAATCCAATATCAATCATCTTTATATAAATGATGAGTATAATATTCCAGCACGTTAACTGTACTTAAATACAATGAAGTTACTTGTTATATTAGCGCAATTCCCCGATTTCGATCGGGTTTCCGAAATTATTCCTAGTTTAACATCTGACCCTGTGCACCACCATAAATCATGGGATAATGTACTAATCTGTTTATGTATACTTTGTATAAACAGAACAAATAATAAAACCAATATGTGTATGTATCTTGTGCCATGGGAGTGGGTGAGTAGAGTTCATGAAGGGTAAATGTTAGTCAGGTAGCCAAAAGAAAGGCAACCGAGGGTGCAAACTTATCTTCATAATTCAGTATCTTTCCATCATCAAACATATGATAATTGAATGAGAAGCGAAATCTAATCCTAGGGAACATATGTCCCTGTACAATCTAGTATCAGAAAACCGCTGAATATTTTGAGCACACAAAGATGATACTTGATATGACACAGATAGTACTTAATAACAATGTATTTGTGTTCAATCGCAATTGGTATAGACAGCGCCTTGGGACCGCGATGGGCTCCAGATTTGCTCCGTCTTTTGCCAACCTATTCATGGGATGGTTCGAGGCGGAGTGGATCTGGGGTCGTCGTGGGGTCAGGTGGATTGAATATATTCAATATTGGGGTCGTTTCATAGACGACTGTCTCATGATCTGGACTGGCAGCCTTGAGGACCTTCTGTGTTTTTTTGAATACCTTAACAGCAATGATGTTAATTTGAGGTTCACAACGCAATATGATAAGGAGAAAATTTATTTTCTCGATGTTGAGCTATATACTAAGGGAAATAAGTTGTGTTCCAAGATGTACAGAAAGGAGACTAGTTGTAACTCACTATTACATGCTAAGAGTTGCCACCCTAATTTTCAGATAAAATCCATCCCATATGGAGAGATGGTCCGAGCGAGGAGAAACTGTTCGGAGAATGATGAATTTAAGGATACAGTACAGGATATGTCTTCCAGATTTCTAGCTAGGGGTTACCAACGGGCAGTTATTGAGAAGGCAAAAAGACGTGTGTTTAAACTTGAACGATTACACACATTAAAAGATAAGGAGGCTACAGAGAAGAAAGAACGACAGGTTCGCCTAGTGACCAATTACAATACAGAGTCTAATAAACTATACTCTATTTTGAATCGACACTGGCACCTGTTGTCTGCTGATAAGGATCTATCAGCGCATATTGGACAGAGACCGGCTGTGACCTTTAGGAAAGGGAGAACCTTGGCGAGTGACTTGAGCCCAAGCTATCCTATCAGGAATAGGGAAATCTGGCCCAGGAACTTAACTAAAGGATTCCACAAATGTGGGCGATGTAATTGCTGTAGATGGGCTTGTAAAAAGATTGTGAGTTTCAGTTACAATAACTCAGCAATGTATGAAATAGATACCTTCATAAACTGTGAAACCTCCTTTGTTGTATATATCATAGCCTGCACATGCGGACAGATTTACGTGGGCAGCACGATAAGAAGACTTAGGGACAGGATGATGGAGCATATAAGGGCATGGAAAAATGGGGACACCAGATACCCAATTGCTGCTCACTTTGTACAGAATATTGACAATCAGGGAGATCACCAATTTTGTTACCATGCAATAGAACATGTACCTCAGGATCCCAGGGGAGGTAACAGAACTCTGAAACTCAGACGTAGGGAAGTACTGTGGATAATGAAATTGAAGTCGGTCCAACAGGGGCTTAATATTGACAATGAGTACCAGTACTTCTTGGGCAATGAGTAATAATTGTGCGGATCTGTGACCAATAATTGTGCTGATCTTTGACCAACATTACGTTCAAGAATGAATTTTGATTGTATACATACCACATGCCTGTTGGTGACATTTAGCGGTTTTCTGATACTAGATTGTATAGGGACATATGTTCCCTAGGATTAGATTTCGCTTCTCATTCAATTATCATATGTTTGATGATGGAAAGATACTGAATTATGAAGATAAGTTTGCACCCTCGGTTGCCTTTCTTTTGGCTACCTGACTAATATTTACCCTTCATGAACTCTACTCACCCACTCCCATGGCACAAGATACATACACATATTGGTTTTATTATTTGTTCTGTTTATACAAAGTATACATAAACAGATTAGTACATTATCCCATGATTTATGGTGGTGCACAGGGTCAGATGTTAAACTAGGAATAATTTTGGAAACCCGATCGAAATCGGGGAATTGCGCTAATATAACAAGTAACTTCATTGTATTTAAGTACAGTTAACGTGCTGGAATATTATACTCATCATTTATATAAAGATGATTGATATTGGATTTCTAGTATTTGCTATGCCCGCACATATGGGTAGCAGCGCATTTACACTTCTAGAAACAGTACGAACACACTACAAGATGGCGCGCGCACACAAGCGTACTTAAGGCCATTCCAAGATGGCGCCCATGCTAGACGCCAATACTTGGAAACGTCGGACGATTGAAGATATACTGCGAACAAGCGGAACACAGGTAAACTTGTAGCATCGTTGGCTAGGGACTTAAAGAGACTTTGATTATTGGAACGGTACAAGATATTTATTGCCGTTTCCCTATATATATATTTCAGGCAGTCGTGATATTTGAAGGAACCGATATTTGGTGAGTGTTGGAACACCTTGTTTACTTGAAGCTGCAATATTATTCATATGGGCTATTTCACTAAAGTCATTATTTTTGACACAGATAGCCGTATATAGAGCCAAGAGAAGATAACGACCCTGTGTACAATATATTTGAATACTTACCGTTGGTGAGTATATGGAGTTCTACAGGATTAACTTAGGACACTTTGCGCTTATCAATAGAGACGATTGTTTTTAATAACAGTACAGAAGATAAGGGGAACCTTATGCATATAATTATGTGGAATATATATTCATTTGCACTTTCAGTTAGGATTAGGAGTATGTACGGAGTCAGACGCTTATACTCACATGATGGTTAACTATATTATTTATGGCACATGGACCGTAAATTGGGGAGTGATATGTGCTTATTTTGTTGTTTAGAAAACAGAGGACAAGTGAAGTCAAAGAGTTTATTAGAACACACCAGAAGATATTTACTGGGTGAGTGTTATAGGATACATGTTTTGTATAAATTCTAACCAGCAATAAATTCTGATTGTAATATATTTATTTTGACTCTAGTGGAAATTATAGGTGAATGGAGAGATTAACATTATTGGCATATTGCTGGATGAATTGTGATGAGAATACGGAGGTAAATCGAACTTATTAGGTACATGGGGGGTGTACGCCATATTTTAAGGGGGCGAATAAATTCTGTTAGGATCCCACTGTGTAATATTAATTACGTTTTGATAATAGTGACAGCACTGAAGGTATATAGGATACTGATATGCCTCTGTCTTTTCAGATAGATTAGTTGCCTACGCTGTGAGGACCATATTAGAATGAGAGAACACTGAAAGATACAGAGGTGATAATTTATCCATACCTTGCTTACATATCTTGGTGGTAGGGTTCTTCTTCCTTTTATTATACACAGGGTGGATATTAGGACTGGAATGGTTTTTCGACTATATTTTTCTTTTTTCAAACTCTTCACTCTGCAGGCTGTTATCTTACTAGATGGTGGTTGGTACTATCCCACATCTATATCTAGTTATATGAAAAATACTTATATTGATCATGGAATATGTTTTGCTTGATTACAGCCCTGAAGAAGTCGAGGTATTATTTAATGCACGACGAAACACGTGTTGGCTGGTGTAATCAACATTGAAAATAAATCACAAGAACTTCATATACAGAAAGTGGACTTTTTTGTGCATTGACCTTGGAAACTATATTTATTGATCAGACTCCTGAGGATTGGAGTTGCTTGCCATATATATGTTCGTATTGTACAAGTGAACTGTAGGTGTGCTCAGAGGTCATTGTATATATTGTCGCTTCACATGAAGCTATTGATGTAGGATACGCATCATTCCTCTAGAAGCACCTTTTGATTTTTGTTGATAATTATAATTTTGTACCCGGAAGTTATGGTAGTGCGCCCACAATAGGTTGGTATCCCCCACTAATAAACCCAGAAAAGGTTTGGGGCACGAATTTTTTGTGAGACCAGATTTTTGTGATGCAACTGTTCAACAACGTTGGAGACTAAAGCAGCTTATGGCACCAATGCAAGCTAAGGGGGGTCAAACCTTCTTACTTAACCCTGCTAAACTCAAAGTTGTGCATAAAGGAAGAACCATATTTTTTGTATCGGAGATAAAAGCGCAACAATACTTAGAGACTATGTAGTAAAATGTTATAGGAACAAGGTTATGTTCAATATTGCAGTTAGTTTGAATATGCTGACCCCCCTAGCAATATGCTTTGATACTTAACTGATCTCCTTTCTTTCTTTTTTTCCTCTTACCTTGCTGTTTTTTATAGTTCCAGATGCACTGTATTTTCTTTCGCTATTTTTGTCAGGAGGGTCAGACCCGGGTGGAACTCACAGCTGATACTCACATTCCATCAATGAGGGCAATAGCCCTTACGCTTCTGGTGGGGGGGTGGTGGGGGAAGGGAGGGGTGAGGGGGAAGAAAGGGGTGGGCGGGTGGGAAGAATTTTTTCTTTTGGGGTGCAAGGTCATACAGCTGGAATATGTATTTGTCCTTTGTTTAAGATTCATTCTTGGTAGATATCGAATTTCGGCAGTTGTTGCTCATATGTTTGTGTTTAGTCTAGTTTACTCAAAAATGCTTTACAATGGCTAAATTGTCAATATATTCTATCAATGTATGTGGTTTGAACGATAAAAGAAAAAGAGGTATAATGGCCCAGATGTTATCAACTATGCGGGTGGATGTAGTTTGCATACAAGAGACCCATATTGCTTGGTCCAATAGAGGGACTCTAAGAGATCTTGGGTTGGAAGTAGTAGGATGCTCTCGTCAGGGTGTTACAACACGTGGGGTTGCAATACTCAAGAGGCGTGGAATGGGGGAAGTTAAAAGAGTTAAAGAGGATTTATCTGGACGGTGGGTGATTGCAGAACTTAAAGTTGGAGGTTTGGTAGTTACTATATGTTCCTTGTATGGATCTATATTGGATGATTCTGGTGCACTTGATTTTTTAAGTGTAGAGTTGGCACAATGGTCACCCAATATTATTTTTTGTGGAGATTTTAATTTACATTTGGAAGAAACATTTGATATTCATAGTAGGAGTCCATAAAAGGGTAGGAAGAAGAAGGTATTCACAGCACTTAAAGGGATCATCGAAGAGTACAGACTAACTGATGTAGGCCATGAGAAGCGAGGAGGTATGTGTGGGCACACTTTTTTTTCTGCACCGCACCAAAGATTTTATAGATTAGATTATTTTTTTGTATATAAGGGATTATATGATGATTTAGCACAAACAGAATTTGAGGTCCTTCCAAAAGTTATCTCAGACCATAATCCTTTAATACTCAAGTTTGCACTGAATATGGTTAATACTACCCGCTCATGGTCTTTTGACCGTAAACTACTGTATGACCAGTTTATGTTGATCGTATGAACGTTTGGATTCCGGAATTCTTTCTTAATAATAAAGGCACTGCATCACCAGAAATAGTTTGGGATGCTTTCAAATGCGGGGTTCGGGGTGAAACACTTAGTTATTCATTGAGTAAACAAAAAGAGACCCGAAGCCAGGTAACTTCTGAACTTAAAAATCTCAGATCTTTAGAGGTTCAACTTATGCAGCCATGTAAGCGAGGATTACCTACGGAAACCATTACAAAGAAACTAGTAGCTCTAAAAAATACGATTTACCAACGATATGCTACGTAATTTGCACAGCAAGTCTCTGCATTTAGGTCAGAGTTATATGAAGTTGGAGAAAATTCGGGCAAAATATTGGCAAAGAGGGCAAGGCAGAAAGCAGCTTTTGCTAGTATCAACAAAATAGATAACCATCTAGGGATAACAGTTAGCAAATTGGAAGATATTCTAAGAGTTTTTAGAGCTTTCTATTCCCAATTGTATACGGACGATGATCGTCCTGATTGTTTAGACCAGATCAATCAGTTTGTCGATCCAGTATTGAATACTATTCTATCTACTGAAGAGAAGGAGAAACTAGATCTGCCATTTACGTGGGAGGAGATCGAACTCTCCTTAATGTCCCTAGCTTCAGGAAAAGCTGCAGGACCTGACGCCATTCCGTTAGAATTTTATAAACTTTTTAGGAATGTATTAAAAGCAGAATTACTGAATTTATGTTCAAATGCACAGCAAGGTAATTCCCCTCAATCTTGGCACGATTCTATTATTACGGTGTTTTTAAAAAAAGGTAAACCTGCTTTATTGCCCTCATCTTTTCGCCCTATTTCACTTATAAATTCTGATAGCAAAATTTTTTCTAAAATCTTAGCGGTTAGACTTTCTAATATTATTTCCCCTTTAGTCTCCAAATACCAACATGGGTTTATCCCAGCTAGAGACACCGCCAATCACATTCGACGTGTGATTTCCTTCTTGGATTGGTCCCAAGCAACTCGGTCTAATATTGGACTCGTATTCTTAGACGCTGAAAAAGCTTTTGACCGGGTTGCTTGGGATTATCTTTGGGAAATTCTGCTTAGGAAGGGATTAGGTCAGGGGATCATCAAAGCTTTGAAAACTTTGTATATTACCCCAAAAGCATATATTCGAATCAACTGACAATTATCTTCACCTTTATTACTTTCTAGGGGTACCCGTCAGGGATGTCCCTGTTCTCCTTTACTTTTTGCTTTCTATATTGATCCCTTAATTAATCGTTTTTTTTTGGAAGCCAATATCAAACCCATACATTTAGCTAATATTAACTACCAAGTCCTTGCTTATGCCGACGACGTCGTGATTACTACTGCAGATGTCCAAACAGCCTTACCTATTATTGATCAGATTGCTAAACAGTTCGGGTTCTTTTCGGGTTATAAACTTAATTTGGAAAAGACTCAAGTTTTGTGCTCCGGAGAAAACCCACCAGCTAATATCCCCACTACTTTAGAAGTCACTTATTTAGGAATTAAAATTTCGCTACCTATAGAAAAAATACCAGAGCGCAACTTAAACCCTATTATCACCCTAATTAACACTTTATTACAGCGTCTTGATCATTTATGGTTGTCCCTCTTTGGTCGAACTAACATCTTAAAAATGCCGGTTTTACCGAAGGTTTTATACTTATTCCGCACAATTCCTCTGGATTTCCAACTACATTCCTTCAAAAATTTAGAAAGAACCACATTTCGCTTTCTTTGGGGCTGTAAACGCCATAGAAAAGCTGCTAAAAAAATGATTCTTAGCAAGGAATGCGGCGGATGGAACGTACCGTATTTTCTTTTTTATTACTTTTCTGCTGTCTTACAATACATTGGCCCTCTAATTTTGGGTGAAAGAATTGAACTTGCAGAATGCCAGACCCCATCAATCTACCAAATGATTCTGGGCGAGAAAGTTAAGGGTAGCTTTTTGAGAATAGTAGACCCAGTTATCACAAAAAAAACAAATATAAGATTCTGAAATCAGCTTTTGGAGTCTGGCAGAAAATTTGAAAACATATTAAATTAGCGGAATTAAATTTCTACACTCCTCTTACATCAACGGAGCTATTTCCAGAAATTTTTTATGATTTAACTATGCATAGGTGGCAGCAGAAAGGAATAAAGCATCTGGGTGATTTATTTTGTAATGGGCAAATGATTTCGTTTCAGGATTTTGTGGGAAGAAATGATTTTTTTAAATACCTACAACTTCGTAGCTTCTTACAGGGCCATCCCGCAATTCCACCGATCAAAAATTCTTTATTAGAGCTTTTACAAAGAAAACCTCGGATAGGTGCTATATATTCAAGCCTAATGCAGGAATTTGGGGAGGATTTAGGCCAATGTCAGATTAAATGGGCTAACAGGCATAGTAGATGTTGATATTTTATTGTCAATTCGAATGGCTGCAGAATGTCTTATAACTGGGATGATGAAATCCCAACACTTCATGTGTATCCACAGTCTTTACTATACTCCTAAAAAAGTAGTTAAATGGAGTACGTCGGCAGGCACGAATTGCAGCCGATGTGGATTGTACGCAGCCGATGAATTGCATATGTTTTTTTTTTGTCCTAAATTATCATTGCTGTTTCAACAAATTGAAACTTTTTTGTCTATTATTTTGAAATGTAATATAAAGTTAACTAATGAATTAGTATTGCTTGGTATAGATCACACTAGTACTAGGCCTAGACCAATCTCTTATTTTCTTTTTTTATGTATGGCCGCAATTAGATCTTGTATCACCAAAGAATGGATTAGTCAGGACCCCCCCACGTTCTTTATGTGGAGGGAAAAATTACTATTTATGTTTAATATGGAATCTGCTATCTATAAGCTCAAGGGGGTTAAAAAAAGAATCATGGGGGAAAAAATATGGGCACCAATTGCCGAGTGGATTTGATTCAATTTTATGTATTCTATAGTTGCTATTCCAATCTGTTCTTTGTTAAAAATGTATCTTATAATTTGTTCTTCTTTTTTTGATGACACTCTGCTCTTTTTTTGTGTGTTTTTTGTGTGTTGTTTATTATAATGCTTTGCTGTATTTCCTTGCAATAAAACAATAAAACTTAAAAAAAAAAAAGAAAAAAAAAAAAGAAATTCACTTTAAAAAACATAGGTTTTACAGACATTATAGTTAGGAATTAGCATTTAAAAAACCTTTGATATTCACAAAAAAAACATAGGTTTCAGGGATGTTATAGTTATTTGGACATTTGACTCCAAAGAACTAGAGAAATTCTCCTATTATAGTTTGTTGAGCTAACTATAACTCTCGCGCCCGCAATGCACTGCTGATGATGTCACATAATATATCACTCATGACTTGGTCAGTGACATCACTGATGACATCATTGATGACATCTCAAATGACATCACTGATAACATCTCAAATGGCACCACTCATGACATCAACCACGTGGTAATCTGATGCACATACTGATGCCCTAATATAAACTTTGTTACACCCATTCTAAAATGCAGACTACTATTTTTGAAACCATACACACACCAATGCCGTATACTACATACCACTCACTATTTCCTAGGTCTACACACACAGCTGTTCACTTATACATGTAGTTACTCATTAATACAGTACTATAATATGCACTCATACATCTATACATGCAGTCAAACTCCGCCACTCATCCATAGAGTTACTCACACACCTAGTCAGTATTGCAAAGAATCAATCACATACCTATTTACTCACGTATACAGTTATACACACCAACCCCGGTATTTATAGACACACCACATTACTTATTTATACAGATATTAACACATATTTACTGTCTTATAAAATCACTGATAGAAGCAGACACTTATTTATACACCCACTCCTCAAATAACTTACTCTCACCTTTAGTCATTTATATACTCCAACACTCACATATAGTGCCTTAAAACATATGTAGCTAGTCACAGATATACCACTGAGACATTCATTCACTCACCAACACACCCTTACACACACTAACTCACCCATACAGCCCTTCCCAGATGCACGTTTGAATCAATTCAACCAGTGAATCACCCACTCAGACATCTATGCACAGAGTCATACACCCCCCACCCACCCACACAGATACTCAGTGACCCATACAGATACTCAAACAACAAATCAATAACCCATATAGACACTCATGTACCTATTCAGCAACCCATGCAGTTGCTTACACACCAACTGAGAGACTAATACAGACTTTCACTCTGTTTAGTCACTAACCCATGCAATCAGTAAGACACGTTCAATCACTCACTTATACAGTCAGTCACGCACCTACTAAATAATTTCTTCAGGCACTTGTAAATGCATTAATGCTTCAATACACCTTGGCATAGATCCATATAAAAAATATATATCCTTTATAGAAACACACATTCACGGGATGATGTCATCAGTGATGTCATGGTTTTATATGAGTCAAATGTCCAAATAACTGTAACATCCCTGAAACCTATGTTTTTTTAGTGAATTTAAAAGGTTTTTTAAATGCTAATTCCCAACTATGTCTGTAAACCCTTATGGTTTTTTCAGTGAATATATATATATATACCTCGCAATGCAGGGCGCTGAGGAAGGCTCCATGCCGAAATGCATTCGCCACCATTGCCACGTCTACCAATTAAAGCTTGGTTTTCCTTGAAATCCCCTCTGGCCTCTGATTTTTCTTTCATTGAGGGATGTCACGTCATATATTCTGCACCAGCCAGAGGAGCAGTCCAGAACGGCCTGCTGCAACAAGAAACCCGGATTTTGACTGGCAAACTATTGCTGTTCTTCAGCGATGTTAAGGCTCGGGGTACCGAGAGGTCCAGTGTTCGCCACTGTGTTCAGGACGGCGTAGGCGGAGTGAGGTATTGCACCTCCGATAGGACGCTGTGCTGAATGGCTGTCCCTGCTGAATTGCCTACCTGGACATATGGTAGCAGCGGTTCGAGGGGCTCAAGGAGGGCCTTGTGGAGTTTGGCAGATCCTTCAGTATATCTTCACCACCTACCTGTATAATTGGGATAAGTCTCCTGCCATTCAGCGCGCATCCCCCAAACCGCCGACCCAGACGCATCTACAATGCTTTCTGGGAGTTGGAGTTCATTCATCCTTCGCGGCAACCAACAGGTGAGCTGAGTCAGCCCGGGGGCGGAGCTTCCAGACTATTATAGAAAGTGATGCTGTACTGGGAAATTATGATGAAGAATACCTCGCAATGCAGGGTGCTGAGGAAGGCTCCATGCCGAAATGCATTCGCCACTATTGCCACGTCTGCCAATTAAAGCTTGGTTTTCCTTGAAATCCCCTCTGGCCTCTGATTCTTCTTTTGTGGAGGGATGTCACGTCATATATTCTGCACCAGCCAGAGGAGCAGTCCAGAAGGCCCTGCTGCAACAAGAAACCCGGATTTTCACTGGCAAACTATTGCTGTTCTTCAGGGACGTTAAGGCTCGGGGTACAGAGAGGTACATTGTTCGCCACTGTGTTCAGGATGGCGTAGGCGGAGTGAGGTATTGCACCTCCGATAGGACGCTGTGCTGAATAGCTGTCCCTGCTGAATTGCCTACCTGGACATATGGGTAGTAGCGGTTCGAGGGGCTCAAGGAGGGCCTTGTGGAGTTTGGCAGATCGTTCAGTATATCTTCACAACCTACCTGCATAATTGGGATAAGTCTCCTGCCATTCAATGCGCATCCCCCAAACCGCCGACCCAGAAGCATCTACAATGCTTTCTGGGAGTTGGAGTTCGTTCATCGTTGGCGGCAACCAACAGGTAAGCTGAGTCAGCCCGGGAGAGGAGCTTCCATACTATTATAGAAAGTGATGGAGGACTGGGACATTATGATGAAGAATACCTCGCAATGCAGGGCGCTGAGGAAGGCTCCATGCCGAAATTCATTTGCCACCATTGCCACGTCTGCCAATTAAAGCTTGGTTTTCCTTGAAATCCCCTCTGGCCTCTGATTCTTCTTTCGTGGAGGGATGTCACGTTATATATTTATATCAGACAGTGATGCATCTAGACAAAGCACGAGCACTGCATCCAAGTTGGAAATAGTCACCAAGCAAGCAAATATTTTAGACGAATTCAGAGTGCTGAGGACAAGACGCAAAAAGGCACAGGAACCAACCCCCACATTTGAGAAAAATCCAGTACGGGGACGACCAAGGGAAAGAGGAAAAGGCAGGGGAGGTCATTCAGAAGACGACTCAAGCTCCAGCAAAGGAGAAGAAAAGAAACAAAAACCAGTGGGAAACAAAAGAAGTGGTGACAAAAAGAGTAAATAACCATGGATGCACAAATGGTAAATAAAACTATCATCAATCTCTCGTCTAGAACCCTTACCCACTCTAAAAAACAAACTTTATGTTGGGTCTTACTTTTTGTCCCACCGAACTCTTCAACTATTCGGACACTAGGGTGGACATTTTTAAGTTCACCAGAAAATTAAAACTGAGAAAATGGCACTTTCTAAGACAAAATCAAGGTGCTTTACACGTGGAGGGTGGGGCAGATATGGTAGAAATACCGCCAGAGGATGATACAATTGATACTATTGATCTGACCATATGGTAAAGTCAGGGTAAAGCTAACAACCCGACCTTGGAAGAAACCAGAACTGATAAAGCAGCATGCTCCTCATTCAAACCCAAATCCGTCTTTTGCCCCATCATGCCCCATGACGCCATACATACTTTCCACGAAGTTGTCATTAAAAAACTGACCAAACTTAAACACACTTCGGGAGGTTGGAGGAAAGGTGATGTTAACCTCACCAAAACTCAGAGAGAATTTATTCTTTCATTGGCAGAAGATACTATTGAGACCTGCTGACAAAGGGGGAAATATTGTCCTTTAGGGCAGGGACATGTATGTTAATGAAGCACTTAGACAGCTGAATACCAGTAACTTCTATGCGAAATGTACTATGATGCAGTATAATGAAAGTATAATAGAAACCTGGGAATTATTGACTGAATGGCGCAATAAGGGTTTGCTTACATGGCATGAGTTCTGTTTTCTCAAAAAGGATTACGCTAAAATGCCTATATTTTACCTTTTACCTAAGGTGCATAAGGATGCCAGGGTTCCTCCTGGCAGACCTATCATTTCATCTTTAGGAAGTGTAAACGAGAACCTCTCTCAATACATCGATCATTTCTTGAGGGAATATGTTTGTGGGTTACCAGCATATATCAGGGATACCACTGATTTCCTCAATAAGATTGGCACTGTACAATGGGTAGAGGGCTCTCTACTCATTACTATGGACGTCAATGCCCTATACACGATCATTGATCATGTCCAGGGCATGGAAGCCAGTCTACATTTTCTGAGACAAAGAGATAGATGCTACTTAGACCATACCCACATGCTCATTGAGATGATGAAGATTTGTTTAAGGAACAATACCTTCATGTTCGATGGAGCCATGTATAAACAGATACGTGGCGCGGCCATGGGTTCAGCATTCGCGCCCAGTTTCGCGAATCTGTTCCTAGGCAAATGGTAGGAGGAAATTAGATCTGACATCCATCTTAAGAAAGATTTTGAGAAGGTCTCTACCTGGGTCAGATACATAGATGATCTGTTTATTATATGGCAAGGCACACGAGAAGAAGCTATCTTGTTTGTTGAGAAACTCAATACTAACATCTACAATATACACCTTAACCATAACATCAATGAGAAACGTGTAGAACTTTGTGTGAACACAAATAAAGTACCTTACAGATAAGGAAGCAGGTGTCAGACTGGAATTTTAAAATAGTGACACATTAATAAATCAACCCCAAATTAATTCATGTCAGTTGAAGCAGGGCAGGTGTGCTTGCTTTTCCCCCCCATAATCTACAGTGATGATGATGAACCAGAGGGTGGCATTGATGTACCAGAGGGTGGCATGGGTGAAACAGAGGGTGGCAGTGTTGAAACAGAGGGTGCTGTGAACCTGTGATGATGAACCAGACGTAGAAACAACATAGTCGCGACCCTTGCGTGCCGACAAGTAAGTACGCAATTGCGAACTGGTACAAAATCCTCGCGAACTGGCAGAAACCCTTGCGAACACAAAAAAAAATCCGCAAATTCGCGAGAATTCGCAGATTTTGCGGATTGCGAGTTCGCAAATTCGCAAAATTCGCAAACGCCAGATTCACAAAATTCGCCCATGATTAGATAGAAGTGATTGATGGCAATCTCACTTCTAAGTTACATAGGAAGGACACGGCAGGAAACACCTTACTTCATGCCCTCAGTGCTCACCCTGATCCTCTCAAATGGAGTATTCCGTTTGGGGAGCTACTGAGGGCTAAGAGAAACTGCAGCGATAAGGCTGGTTTTGCTGTTGAACAAATAAATATCCTGAAAAGGTTCAGAGAAAGAGGATATCCAGAAGGGGTCCTTAGCAAAGCAGTTCTGAAAGTTTCAGCTATAGATCGTAATGAAATGCTCAATCAGATAGCTCCCGTGACTGACACTCATACCGAGAGTGGTACCCGAGTGATAACTACATTCAATCAAAAATCAGATAAAATCCGGAAAATCCTTGCCAGTAATTGGAATATCCTCAAGGCTGACAACATAGTGGGCCCTCATCTTAGAGACCGACCCCAAATCACTTACAGACGAGGCAGGAATCTCAGGGACATGTTGATCAAAGGTGATATAACTGCAAACTAACGTCTTGTACAAGGCCTTAAGGGGTTTTACCCGTGCGGGCACTGTAAAGCCTGTACAACTAGTATTATGGTCAAGTACATTGACATAACAGGCAGGAAAGAACCCAAACCAATCAAGCAATTTTTGACATGTACTACCACCTATGTCATCTATGTACTTGAATGCCCGTGTAAAAAGAGGTATGTGGGTAGTACCACATGAATGGCCAAGAAGAGGATACAAGAACACCTCAGGGCCATTACGCATGCAGATAGCCACTATCCTATTGCTAGACATTTCCAGGAACACTACCACTCTGACAACTCCCTACTAAGATACTTTGTAGTTGAGCAGGTTAATATTGGGAGAAGAGGGGGAACAGTGAACTAGCGCTGAGGAAGAAAGAATCGCGCTGGATCATGGAACTCGAAACTAAGTTCCCCGGGGGGCATAACTGGGATGAAGAGCTTGCAACCCATCTGCATGAAGATTAGATATCTATAGATGAGATCCATGTGCCCATTAAGATGTATCCACTGATTGTATATAACACGAACTGAAGTATCTGTGTGAAATAAACAAGTTAAAATATTCATTGATTTTAATGTAGATTTTAACTGTATGTTTTATGTGTTTTTTAGGATAAATGGAAGAATTTTCACTCCTGTCACTTCTATATTCATGTCTTTGACCTACCTGAAACTTGGATGAAAGACACAAGCACCTGTATGAAAGTAGACTTTTCACTGTATGTATATATTTTTCTTTGCACCGTTCCCTGCTGAACACATGGATATACGTCATTTCTTTCTCTATTCATCTTTTATAACTAGATGATGACCGTATGAATGATCGATTTGGGGCACTAGACCTTCACAATCGTTTTTCTAAACCCATTATAAGCTGCTGGGGAGTATTTTGGTATGACTATTGTTGTTTCACTGCATTCGCGAAGTCCGCCTTCATATAGCAAACTTTACTAATATTGGCACTAGACCGAGCGTATTTGTCTGCTTTCAAGGGGATATAAACCTGTATTTCTTGTATTACCATATCATCTGTTTTTAACAATGTTTCAGGTGTAAACACGTGGTGGTTTTACACAATGTGTGCTCATTTCATGCTTAGAGCATTGCAAATACACACAGGTACACCAAACCATGATGGCGACTTGGTACACTACTGAACATCACATGATGTAGTTTGGTTGTTAGAGGTAATCCTCCTCTATGTTCAGGTATGCTGTCGTTTGTCGACATTCGCGAATCCCACCTTCACGCAGCAAATGTTACCACCTATGGCACTAGACCGAGCGTACATGTTTGCTTTTAAAAGATTGTAACCCTGCATCTCTTGAATTACTGTATCATCTGATTATAATCATATTTCAGGTGAAAAGATGGGGTCGTTTTTGGCAATGTGTGCTCACTTCATGCTTAGAGCATTGCAAATATACACAAGACACACCATTCTAAGATGGCGGCTTGTTATACTACCGAACACCACATGGCATAGTATGGTTGTTAAAGGTATCCTCCTCTATGTTAATGAACTTATACAGAATGTGTATATTATGATGTGACCAGCAGGGGTTTCTTCAAGTGTGAACAAGACAAGAGTTATTGTCGAAACGAGTAGCGTGTTAACTGGATAATAAACCCTTTTTGCTGCAACATTCCTGAGTGCGTCTTTTGCTTGCAAGCAACCTGTGGTAATATTGATTTTTCGTCCGGTGTGGTCCGCCGAACATGAAACGCCACCTGACTGGGGAGGAAGGATCCCGGAAGGACCCCGGTGTTGTTTTGGGATATATATATATATATATATTACCTACTGGCGGTCGCCAGTAGGTATATATAGTTAGGATTTTTTCTCTATGGAACTTTTGAAAATTCTATGTCTAATAACTTTGGCGTTTGTGGACGGAATTAGCTGAAATTTCCAGGAAAATGGCACATTTTGTTTCCGATCAGCCCCTGAAAATTTGGGGGGGTTTCGTCAAGGGGGGGCCGAGAAAAAAGGGGGGTCCCAAAACGCGTTTTTCCCATTCATTTTTCCAAAGGGCGTTTGGCCTCACTTTTAGCTCGAACGGCTGAATGGATTTACACGAAACTTGGCAAAATTGTAGGGACTGTTAGCCCGATGTGCCTTTGCTGGGTCTCAATATATGTGCTCCAGTGGATTTTGAGAAATTAACTTTTTCAAAAACAGATATATCTGTGACAGCGTCCTAGATAGCGTACTAGTTTGCGTACTTTTCGCGTAACGGAGCTTTGCGAAGCGAAGCTGATTGGCTCTCTGGTGTCTGTCAACATTCTAAACAGTCCGTAGCGGCCGCCATCTTGTCTCTCGGTAGGATCCAGAGACAAGAGGAGGCCAAAACGAAGGGGGAAATGAAGGAAAGGGGGCAAGGTAGACCCCTTCTGACCCCCTAGGATTGATGAGGGGGATATTAAAGTGCCCCGCGGGGCCAAAAAAAAAAATAATAGTTTTTTTCGTGGGGTGCGCCCGGTACGCGTACCGGAAAGCGGTCTGGGGAGCGTACTATAAGGAAACAAGAATGATTGACTTTTAACTTATTGTATGTTTATTGATTGTTCATTTTGTTGTTTTTTTTGTTTATTTTTATTTACGTAGCTACATGTAGGTATCAATGTAGAGTCTATAATTTAATAAACGCCGTCTCCTTTGTAGATATCTTGCTTGTTGTTAAAGAAGTCATTGTGGTATATGGAATTCATACCATAGTCTGTCTGGAAAGCCGAAACAACATGGTGGCAGGAGATGATAAAGAGATGGTAAATACACATTGGGGATTATATAGTGGGAGAAAGGAAGTAACTATGAACAAAGTTAGTATGTAACACAAAAAAGTTGCACAGTATATTTTAAGTCTCACTTTATATTATATCTATTTTGGTACTATTTCATAATTTACATATAAAAAAGAACAATGTCTCAAACTATTTTTAATTTTTAAATAAAAATTTATTGTTGTGATTTTTCAAAATCTAAAAGAATTTCCAACATTAATTCATCAGGTATGTCCTCCATTTCATTCCATGATTCAATTTCTTCTACACAATTAATTAAGTCTTGGTCCAGAGAGTGATCCAAAAAGTCTGTTTCATCTTTGTCTTCCTTAGGATTGTTTTCCATATTAATTTCAAATGAAATATTAATTTCATTTTGTTGTCCTTCCATTTTCTTGCTGTAAATTGCATAAAAAATAAATATATCAGTACAGATAGGGCACTGTTGGGTTTCAGTACAGACAGGCAGTTTGGTTATTTAAACAGTGTTTTTTTCTTTGGGCAGTGTATGGTATCAAATTGGAAGTAGAAATATGAAGAAAATTATCAAATAAACTCTTAGTCAATTCTGAATTATACTAGAGAAGTCTAACTCTATCCTTAATTTAGGGCCGGCACTAGGCATGGGCAGCGTGGGCTGCCGCTCAGGACCTCGCACTTAGCCCACCAGCATGGTGCCACGCACTGGTGATGTATCCTTTTGTTTTCCTGGAGATCTATCACAAAGAAAGGTGTTGCCTGCAATTAAGGTCTATTGCAGGGGGCCCCCTCCTTGGGCCTCTCATGGATGGTGTCAGAAGGTATAGGGGAGGGAGAAGGAGATGCTCTTTGAATTTCAAGGAGACCATTCACAGACACTGTGGGGGGCCCATTGTCCAGCATTTTGGCGCACCCTCAGTTTTAACTTTTAGACCATAATCAATTCTCACACCTATGAAGGTGTGAGAAATGCGTGTGGATTAAAAGTTAAAACTGTGGGGGCGTCAAAATGCTAGACAATGGGGCCCCCACAGTGTCTGTGAATGTTCTCCTTCCAAGTGGTCACTTATGTAATTTGGAGGGGGCCTTGCGCACGTTCCCTTTTAGCCCAGGGCCTCGCAAATCCTTGGACTGGCCCTGCCATAACTAAAACAGAGAAGTCTATTTTATTCTATAAGTATTACAGAGTGAAAGAATAAAACTGTCTGAAAATGTTTTTCTAATTAGCTTTCAGTACAGAACATACTTCAGTTTTAAAAATAATATCTTACCTTTTAAATATAACTTGACATTATCAGTCGATTTTTTGTTGTTCTGCACTTCACGAAGTAGTAGTCAAAATGGCTGTGTTTCTCTCTCTTTGTTTATATATATTCAGGTACATAACCAATCATATGTCATGATATAATAGTAGAAATTGAAAGTAATATTTTAATTGGTTGTCATTTCCAACACTTCCGATATGTTTTGTGAAGTAATTTACCTCAGGGATTTTAGAGAGTTCTACATGCTAAATGGCTAAATGGTATTCCAACTAAATATGTGAAAATGGTAGGGATTGGTATGCAGTATGAGCTACTGTTTAATTGGTGAAAGTGTCTCCAGTGGTTTTTCTGTAAATTACTTTACCACCTTTTTTGAGCGAGTGCTTGTCAGTGTGTTTCCCGGTACGCGAACTTGCAGTGTTACGGGAGTCCTCCATTTTGTGTTTCGGTAGAATTGAGATATAAGATGGAGGGTAAATAATGTTCAGAATGGGTAGATTGGGGTACTTTAGACGTATGCTGTTTCCCTAAGTTTTCTGAGGGTGGCTGAGGAGGCTCATATATGTCGATAAAAAAAATTGTTTTTATTCGCGTGGTTAGCTGCCGGTACGCGAACTGGGTAGCGTACCGGGAAGCGAATATAGGTGAAAATAAGTGAAAAAAGGTACATTCGAAATTTCAAAAGAGTACACTAAGTTAAGGTAGCTCTGAAAAGAGCTTTTGGGTTCTGTGTATGTTCTAGAAACTTATAAGTAGGAACCAATACACATTCTTAAATTTAGTATGAAAGCTCGGTTTCCCTCATCTGAGAAATGCACGCCATCTCCTCTGTAGATATCTTGCATGTAGTAACGCAAGTTATTGTTGTAGATGCAGCCCATTCCATGGTCCCTCATGTGAGCTGAAACAGACTTATTTACATGCTTCCTCGATTTCTCAATTTGTGGACAAAATTGAATGAACCATCTCCATTTTTGTCTTTGGCATATATTGGAATATACCAAGGCAGTTTGAGGAAAAAGTGTCATCAATTGCTCAAAGGTGTCCTTTAAAAGCATTTCCAGACCTACCCCAGTCAAAGTGCCCAAATCGTTTCCTCCACAGTGCACTATTATGAGGTCAGGGGTTGGCAAATGTAAAAAGGTTTTCACCAATGGTATCAATTGGTGATATTTCAATCCTCTTCGACCAATCCATTTGATTTTCACATTTTGTAAATCGAGGTTGTGTAAATTTCTGTTATCAGCATACCTGTGAGCCCAGTGGATGTAGCTATGTCCAAGAATCCAGACTGAAAATATAGCTAGAGGAGTTTTTGCTGCAGTCAGATGAAGTGTGGGAATGAAATGACAGTTGAAATAGTGATGTTTGTAATGTAAAAAACTGTGGAGTTTAAGTGCAAATGAATCATTAGCAGTGATTGGTGTATTTCCATTGCTGAAAACAGAAAGTTAGGGTGCATGGATGTGTTCTTTGAAAGATGTATTTTGAATGGTTATTTAAAAATGTTGTTATGAAAGATTGCAGTGGATTAGCAGGTGTACTGAGAGTTCAGAGTTCATTTGAAACATTGTTGTGTGAACTTGTGGCCATGACAGGTCTGGCAGGCGGTAGTTGCTATGGAAAAGAGGTAGAAAGGGCAGAGGGGGGAAGGGTGTTGATTTGAAAAAAGTGAGGGAAGAGTTTTTATTGGCTGACATGAGAGATATGTGTGTTGAATATCAGTGTTTCGGTGCCTTTGTTGGTTCCAGCCTCTGGAGTGCATACCTTTAATTCTGGTACAGAATAATTGGTGTGTTTCTGAGACTGTTTTCAATTTCAAAAAGAATTTGTAAAGGTGAGTTATTGTTTATATATTTTAGTTAAAGAGTAGTATGCTTTTTTGCGTAAATAAGAAAGTCAGCTGTGTATTTAAAATGATGTTTTGCGTCAAGTGTTTGCATTCTGCTTTCAAAGGCGATTTTGTATTCTTCATTTACAGAATCGGAAAAATTAGTCGTTCTGTAAAATACCGAATCAGTAATTTTACCGATTCTGTAAATTTACTATGTAGGGGGACTGTTCTGAGTCTCAAATGACTTAACGAATCGGTATTTTAGCATGAAATCAAACTTCATGGTAAAATACCGATTCCGGTGTGCATGCACATGTGTGCATGCACACGTATGTCATGTGAAAGGCAGACCTGCCCTTACATGAATGTAGGTGTATTATTGTTTTACATAAAAGGTTTTAAAACTTTGTTTGAAATCAAATGCATGCACACTTAGGGCCCGATGTAGGTGGTCGTTTCGGCCATTTACCGACCGGTTACGGCCGATTTCGGTCGTTTCCGACCTGTAAATGGCGAAAAGGTATGTAGGCGCCTAAATCCAGGGCCACATGTAGGTAAATCTACATTTACAGAATCGGTGAAATTGTTTTTGATGGTAAAATGATGTGACTCCTGCAATGCGTCGCTTCTGCGGAACAGATATATGATGCAATTGTGTTGTTATTGTTACGGTGTACATGTAAAAAATGATGCATAAGTGTTGCACGGGCATTGTAGATACTCTCCTATGTGTGCTTAGCAATTTCAAGTCACTTCCCCCGGATTCAAGGGCCTTGTAAATACGTCCCTATGTGTGTCTGGTCATTTGAAGTCACTTTCCTCGTAGTGCAAGGCCCTTGTAAATACGCCCCCATGTGTGCCTGGCAAATTTTCATTTTGATTGTTTGAGTTACATAGCCATGTTAAAAGTTATTGAAAAAAAGGTGCAAGTTCCTTAAAAAAACGTTTTCATGTGTATTAGGGCATTTTAAGTCTGTTCCCCATGAATGTAGGTGTATTATTGTTTTACATAAAAGGTTTAAAAACTTTTTTTGAAATCATGATTGATGTAGGTGGTCGTTCCATGTCATTTACCGACCGGTTACGGCCGATTTCGGCCGTTTCCGACCGGTAAATGGTCAATCGGTATGTAGGGGCCTAAATCCAAGGCCACATGTAGGTAAATCTACATTTACAGAATCGGAAAAATTATTGGTTCGGTAAAATACCAAATCGGTAATTTTATCGATTCTGTAAATTTGCTATGTAGGGGGGACTCTTCTGAGTCCCAAAGGCCTTAACGAATCGGTATTTTAGCATGAAAGCAAACTTCATGGTAAAATACCGATTCCGGTGTGCATACACATGTGTGCATGCACACCTATGTCATGTGAAAGGCAGATCTGCCCTTAGGGCAGGTATGCCTGCCACACGGCACCTGTGCCTGTTTTGAGGGTGCCAGAGGGTGTCAAAGTGATACCCCCTGCACCCTTGTGAATTCTTTAATTACCGATTCGGTAAATACCGAATCGGTAATGCCTAATCATTCCTATGGACTTCAAAGCCCATAGGAATGATTATTTGTTTGAGTTACATAGCCATGTTAAAAGAGAATGATGCATAAGTGTTGCACGGGCATTGTACATACCCTCCGATGTGTGCTTAGCAATTTCAAGTCACTTCCCCCGGGTTCAAGGGCCTTGTAAATACGTCCCCATGTGTGTCTGGTCATTTGAAGTCACTTTCCTCGTAGTGCAAGGCCCTTGTAAATACGCCCCAATGTGTGCCTGGCAAATTTTCATTTTGATTGTTTGAGTTACATAGCCATGTTAAAAGTTATTGAAAAAAAGGTGCAAGTTCCTTAAAAAAACGTTTTCATGTGTATTAGGGCATTTTAAGTCTGGTCCCCTTGAATGCAGGTGTATTATTGTTTTACATAAAATGTTTTAAAACTTTGTTTGAAATCAAATGCATGCACACTTAGGGCCCGATGTAGGTGGTCGTTTCAGGCCATTTACCGACCGGTTACGGCCGATTTCGGCCGTTTCCGACCGTTAAATGGCCAATCGGTATGTAGGGGCCTAAATCCAAGGCCACATGTAGGTAAATCTACATTTACAGAATCGGAAAAATTATTGGTTCGGTAAAATACCGAATCGGTAATTTTACTGATTCTGTAAATTTGCTATGTAGGGGGGAGTCTTCTGAGTCCCAAAGGCCTTAACGAATTGGTATTTTAGCATGAAATCAAACTTCATGGTAAAATACCGATTCCGGTGTGCATGCACATGTGTGCTCGCACACCTATGTCATGTATAAGGCAGACCTGCCCTTAGGGCTGGTTTGCCTGCCACATGGCACCTGTGCCTGTTTTGAGGGTGCCAGAGGGTGTCAAAGTGATACCCCCTGCACCCTTGTGAAATCTTTTATTTTATTTATTTTTATAGCATTGTTGAATCTAGTTTTTACTGTTATTGATTTACTGTTTGGTAATAGTGGTTAATAAATTTTTTTATTATATTTCACCACAGATTCAACTGCAGATTATTTGGAAATTAGACAATGCCGTCTAAGGATAGAATTCGAAAGGCTACGAAACGTCAAAGACAGCAGTTACCTAACATTTTGCAGCAGTCCTCTACATTAGTATTACCTCAACAGACGAAGAGAACACCGGGTAAGAGAACAAAATCATTCCTTAAAAACATTTGTAGAAACAAAAGTATAACTACAGAACAGGTTTTAGTCCAGACAAAGAGAGCCAATTTAAATGGAAAGGAAAGGCCCGTGAAAAAAGTTTGTGCTAGAGCAGGAGATAACTCTGTGCATGGCAGTAGAAGGGCAAATATTTTCAGGGACATTCGTAAGCGAATGTTCCGCAACAGGGTAATTGTCAATTTGCTAAAACAATTTAAAAAATATCAACAGAAAGTGTCATTTTATCAGAAAAAGAAAAATGTAGAGAAAATTATTGATCAGGCTTTCGAAATCAAGCGAAAGTTATTTATTTTGGTAATTAATAGAATTAGGAAACTAAACAAGGTAATCTATGTTTTCAAATCTAATAGTAGATGGAAGAGAGAAGTTAATCGAAGTAATTTTTGTGAAGTTTTCTTAGGAGAATGGATGCATAGTTCAAATAGTGAGGCATTTTTTAATGAGGAGAGTTATTTTCAGGACACATTTTTGGTGCATGCAGTTGACAGCAGTGGTCGAGCATATGAGGTAAAAGATGGTCATCCGGTTGAAAAAGAAATACTTGTGTCTGCAGATGCAGAAGAGGCGCTAAGTGATGAGGTTTTAGGGAGACGTCCTAAGGGACCAGTGTACACCTGGAAGTGTAGTTCTATTTGCAGTGTGCGACAGGATTCCATCAATTTGCTTTGTGATTTTATACGGACATTTCATAAGAAAAGTGTAAAGCAAAAAATAAAGTTGTTGCAAGAATTAGATCCTTGCAGAGTGAGACAAATGACAGGTTTGCGTGGTCATTCACTGGCTTGTCTTTCTAGGAGAGTATGCCAGAGTGTATTTCATCATTTCAGGATGCTAGCAGTGCATCATAATAAAGTGAGGAAATTAGTTAGAATGTTGTATTATGCTAAGAGTCCAGCAATTATGCTTAAAAAATTAAGCAGAGCTCTTTTGCATGGTTCTGAAGTAGATATGAAGAATATTTGTCATGAAATTGAGTTCTGTTATTTTGCTGGTAAAGAGAACAATGTTGATATTGAACCACTAGAAGAAGGTAATGTGGAAGACATGAACAGATTTTCAGTACAGATAAGTTTCACAAGGAAATTTCCACGTTTATGGTGAAATCAAGTGAGAGGCCTAATTTCACTTGTGTGTGTTGTCGACGGACTTATCATAAGAATCCGACTAAGTTAGTGGATATATATGCAAAGAGTGATATGGAAAACAATACTGAATGGAAGGATTTTGCCACATACTTGATGGTAGAAAATTGTTTTGATTTGGGAGCAGACCAACGTATGTGTACTTATTGCTATAACAAATTAAACCAAAACCAGATGCCTGCTAGAGCGGTTTATAGTAATCTGGAATTAGATGACATTCCTTATGAATTGAAGGATTTAAATACTTATGAATCGATTTTGATTCAAAGTGTCCATCCCTTCCAGGCTATTGTACGAATGGAGCCAAAGACAGGGAAGTTGCCTCCATCAGATTTACAGAGAGGATTAAAGGGAAGGGTTGTTTATTTGCCTTTGGATTTGAAGAAAAACATTAATACAATTGGAGTAGAGAAAGTGGAAGAGGAACCTCTGGTTATCATAGTTAATGGTGTTCCGACAAAGAGTAAGAAAATCTAGCAATATTTAGTGGATGTTAGGAAAGTTAAAAAGGCAACATTGTATTTGATAAAAAATAATAAGTACTACAAGAATGTATGTGTTGCAGAAGAGGAAGTAAGTGAAGAAGAGGACAGCGATTTGTGTCCTGGGCAAATTGAGAAAGTAGAAGCCTCAAAAAAGGAAGAAATATATGAACATTATAGTGTTCATCCTTTGCATTCCAAGGAAGTCATGGGGAATGCTATTGAGTTGTTTCAAATGAAACAAGCCAAAGGGAGTCCCGTTAGTGTTTGGGAGGAAAGTTTGGAAGCTCGGTGTTTCCCACAGTTATTTCCCACAGGTCGAGGAGGACGATATGATGAGCGACCTGTTCAAATTCCTGCTTCAGAATACCGGACTTTACGATTGTATACAGAAGATCCTAGGTTTCGACAATGCATTCCATATTTATTTCATCTATTGTTTGAAAGTGATCTCTCTGGATTGTCTTATGCAGTGAACCACATCTTGAAAAGTGGTATACAACTGCGAAATATCTCGGCAAGGGACTTTATGGATAAAGTCAATGTGCAAGACAGTATTTTGGATTCTCACCTGATTAATCTCATGGCTTGTCAGCGTGGTACTAATGAGTATTGGTACCGCCGTCATGGTGACTTAAAATGTATGCTGAGGAACTTAGGAACTCCCACATGGTTCCTCACTCTCAGCTGTGCTGAGTATGGCTGGGAAGACTTACTTAAATTTCTACGAGAGGTAAATGGAAACATTGAAAATATTGAATTAAAGACACCCGGAGAACTGTGCTCTTTGGATCCTGTGAATGTATGCAGGTACTTCAATCATAGATTTGAAGCTATGATGTCTTTCATCACGAACAAGAAAAATCCACCTCTTGGAGAGGTGTTGGATTTCTTCTGGAGAAAGGAGTATCAAGCAAGAGGTGCTCCTCATATACATATGCTACTATGGATCAAAGATGCACTCAAATTTGGAACAGATCCGGATGACTTAGTGATGAGTTTCATAGAACAGTATGTTACATGTGCTGTTCTAAAGACAAACGAAGACAAAAGTCTAAGAGAACAAGTTTTACGGTTTCAAAGCCATCGTTGTGGAAAGTACTGTCGTCGTAAATTCAGAAACAAGGACAAATACTACACCAAATGTCGTTTTGCATTTCCACGGTCGGTGTTATCAAAAGGAAGAGTTAACAATTTGATGTCATCGCTGCGACATAATGTGACGAGGAAATCACCCAAAAACACATACAATTTGAAAAGAAACGAAGAGTCCAAGTACATCAACAACTACAACCCAGTGATTTTGTCCATGTGGAATGCTAACATGGATATACAGTTTGTGGCTGACAACTGTATGGCTGTGGCTCGGTATGTGACATCTTACATCACTAAAAAAGAAAAGACAGAACTGAAGGATATGTGGGAGGATATTTCCAATGAAAAGAGCCTCAGTAAGAAGTTGTACAGTTTCAGTCTGAAGATGTTGTCGCATCGAGAAATCGGAGCTTACGAATGTTCTGACCGGTTATCTTCAGCAAGTCTCTATGCCAAATCTAGGAGTATCATTTGGGCGAGTCTTGGTCTTGCTGCAACGCGTAATCGAGTTCTGAAACCTGTACGGGAAATTGAGTATTTGGCGGAAAAGGAGCCAAACAGTACAGATGTTTTGAAGAGCAACATGTTGGATACATATTATCCAAATAGAAGCAGTCACCTGGAGAATGCTTGTCTGTATGAAGTTCTTCAAAATTACGTTTTCAAGAGGAACATCAAAGAAGATATTGATAAAGGAGTGTATGCTGTAATTGGAAGTACGGGATGTCTGGTCAAGCAAAAAAAATGTCAATTGATAAATCATCGAAAATTGGATTGCGAATCTCCCGAAAGAAAAGAGTTTTTCTATTTAGCTCTTTTGCAACTTTTCAAGCCTTGGCGTGCAGAAGAGGAACTGCTTGGGGATTTCCTCTGTTACGAAGACTTTCAATGCAGCCAAGGAGTCCATAGAATGTCCTGTTTTTCCAAAATATCTACAAATGTTGAATGCAGAAATTGAGCAGGAAGCAACAATTGCAGCCGAGATTGCTAGAGACAGTTCTCAGGACAGTCAGAGTTCTGTTTCATTGAGTCAGGATCCACTAGGAGAACCAGTTATTGAAAATGAAGCTGCCACTGCCATGATTGAAGTGGAAAGAGCCATGGCACATGCTCAGAAGGATGCGGTTAACTTAGAAGAATTGGAAAGACAACTTAACGTTGAGCAGAGGAAAATATATGTCAAAGTTACCAACCAAATTAAGCATGGATTAAGTCATGAGAAGGAAGAGTGCTCATGTACGTCGTTGAAGCTTGTCCGACTGTACGTGAGTGGAGAAGCAGGAACTGGAAAAAGTTTCCTTATTAAAGCAATTTCATGTTATATGCAGAAAAGGACTGATTCATCGCTGTCTTGTGTTGTGACCGCTCCAACTGGACTGGCAGCTCATAACATTAAAGGGATTACTTTGCATCGGTTACTGATGCTGCCAGTGGAGCATGATAACAAATTACAATACCACAAGTTATCTGGAGATGCTTGTTGTGAAGTATCTCGAGTTTTGAAGAAGATGAAACTTCTTATCATTGACGAAGTAAGCATGGTTTCCAATCTCATGCTTGCTTTTGTGCATTTAAGAATGCAGGAAGTTCTTAAAACAGAGTATGATGTGTTATTCGGTGGCAAATACATCATTGTTTTTGGTGATCTTCTGCAGCTGACACCAGTGAAAGGACAACCAGTGTTTAAACTGCTTACACATGAAGATACTAAGAAGTGCCTAGGGAGCATTGGCAACGTTAACATATGGTTAAACTTCAGTTATGCTGAGCTGCGTGAAAATATGCGTCAGGCGAAGGACGAAGATTACAAGAATATTCTACAAGATATTAGAATCGGGAAAGTGACTGAGCGTGGTAAAGAAGCTTTACATGCACGCTTACTGTCAAATTTATATCCAGAAGAAGACGTTTTGCCAGAGGATATTTTTCAGAAAATTACTGTGAAGAAATCTGGAATATGTTTGATGCCAACTCTTGCAGAATGTTCCATCTTCAACAATAACATTTTGAATTTAGAAAAACAAGAGATTGTGAAACTTGAAGCTATTGACAAAATAGAGCATATGGGAGCAACAATTATTTTGTCAGAGAATTTGAAATCTAAATTGGATTCATTAGAGAAGACTATATCTAAAACTGCGGGTTTTGAAAAGACTTTGAATGTGTGCTTAAATTGCTGAATCATTTTGAGAAGGAATTTACATGTTGAAAGAGGTCTGGTAAATGGATCAATGGGTAATGTTGTTGATTTTGAGAAATACAGAAATAGAGATGGAATTGAATTTTTAAAAATTAAATTTGATGGCATTGAGGAAGTACAGCTAATTGGTTGTTGCTCTGCTAGGTTTTTGCTTGTTAAAGACTTATATGTTCGCCGTAAGCAGTTTCCTGTTTGCTTGGCATATGCGGTGACAATTCATAAATCGCAAGGTTTAAGTGTAGACACTGCTTTAGTGAATATTGGCAGTTCTGTATTCAAAGAGGGTATGGCTTATGTAGCATTGTCACGAGTCAAAACTTTATCGGGCTGGTACTTGATTGACTGTGATGTCACAAACATTTGTGCAGATCTAGATTGTGTTAAGGAATACAATAGGTTAAGAAGAGAGTATGCGCCACATTTGCCTCAATATCCTTTGATTGAGAAACGTGTGGTAGGCCGGAAACGAAGAAATATCAGTAATAGTAGGGAGGTTGTAGCAAAAAGACCAAAAGTCGATGAACCCAAAATTGTAAGCAGGAATAAAATGAATTCTGTTAAAAATGTTGTTGGTTTTAAATTCGAAAATAGTTCTGGTGTCAACTGCTATGCTAATGTAGTTGTTAATGTTCTCTTTTCACTAGAGACTTTCAAAGAACAGATTGTGATCAATTCGGAACAAAGTTTATGCTGTTTGTTGAATTCTGTGTTAGAGAAATGTAGAGCTGATAAAACGAGAGTAGAAAGTGTGTCTGAAATTCGTTTTCTGTTAGACGAATGTTCAGGTCAAACAGAATTCTCTGAAAATATTCAGCAGGATTGTCAGGAGTTTTTAATGTATATGCTTGATGTATTGCAAGATGAGGGTGTAGATGTAGATTATCTATTTGGCCTTTCTTATCAATGGCAGCATGACTGCGAGAACTGTTGGCTATCAAGTACTAATAGTGTAGACTCAGAAAGATTTATATATTTAACTTTGCCTGACAGTAAATCAGTATCCTTCAATAAGCTAGTAAAGGCAGCCGATCAAAATATGGAGTGCAGCCAATGTAAGTCTGGAATGCTGTCCACGTTAATTTTACAAAGTTATGGCCAGTATGTCATTTTAATGTTCCAACGATGTAGGCCTGATGGAACTAAATTGACAACTTTAATTAATAATTTTGTGGCTTCGCAGTTGTCAATATCAGGAAGGACTTTTAAAACTACTGCAATTATATATCATAATGGTCCTTCAACTAATTCAGGGCATTATACAGCTTATTTGAAATCTGGAAACGGTTGGTCATTCTGCAATGATTCTGTTTTAACTTTCAAAAAAAGATTGCCTTTCCACCTTCAAAATTCTTACCTGGTGTTCTTACAACCAAAATTTAAGTTAATATAAGCTGTTCATAGGATATCCTTTGACGTCATAGAAAGTAAGTTACTTTGGAGAAGTTCCTATTTCAACACCTGCCTAATCTCAGCAGGTGTTGACACTGCTGAGATTTTTCATGTCACTCGCTAACATGCAACTGTAGCCATGTTTGCTATGCAGAAATCTCATACTGCTGCATACATTTTTGATGAGATTAACAGCAAGGTCTTTGAGTGGCTGCGCCCAAGAGGGCTTAACATTGGTTTTGTTGCCACGGACAATGGCAGTAAGGTAGTTAGGGCCATGAAAGATGGTGGCTATTTCAGGGTCCTGTGTTTGGCCCACTGCATTACCATTGTTGTTAAAGACATTCTGAAAAATGAAAGCAAAGTCAGCAACTTACTGACCACCTGCAGAAGAATATGCACACATTTCAACCATTCTTTTAAAGCCCAGAAGCAGCTGAGGGTCATTCAACGTGAGCATAAAATACCAGTCTAAGCACTCATCCAGGAGGTGCCAACACGTTGAAACTCAACTTATTACATGCTTGATCGTCTGTTTGAGCAGTAAATACCACTCAATGCTTATGTCATGAAAAAATTAGGGGATCCTACTGTGAAAGGCATGACCATTGAGATGGGACAATGGGGCCTTGTTAAATGCCTGACAGAGATGCTATTTCCTTTTGAGGTCGTCAAACATGAAGTCAGCAGGGAGGATTGTACTATGGGCCAAGCTATCCCATTGTTGCACAAGCTAGAGCAAGAGCTGAAGGAGGTGTCTGAAACGTATGCTGGTGTGGATGACAAAGTAGACGCATATTATTTGGTGGACACCTTAGCTGTTCGCTTATCTGAAAATACAAGGATTCAAAATAACAATGGGTCACATCCATATTACATTACTGCCACAATGTTGGATCCACTGTACAAAGTATTTCTGAACAGTAATTCAGTAATTCTGTTTTCAGACGTGGATGTAGCCATGTTCAACACTTTGATAGCTGAGGAAGCCTCTGACTTCGAAAACAAATGGCTCTTAATTAGAGGCCCATCACCCCAGGCCAGATCAAGTACTAAAGGGCATCCAGAGTCAAGTTCTACTTCAGAGCCTGAGAGCAGTGCGTTTGGCTCCCAGCAGTCACCAACACTCCCAATAACATCAACAACATCAACAACATGATCATCAGTCACATCGAAAAAAACGGCAACTGATTGGTTTCTATGGAAAGGGTATGGTAAGTCCATTGCTGATGCAAAGTCAAAACAGGCCAAGTAAATCGGAGCACCCCTGAACATTGAACAGATGGTACAGGCCTATCCAGATGACAGAGCAGAGGTCTACATGGATCAAAGCACATTGGTATATTGGTATTGGAAAAGAAGCCAATGGCCAGTGCTCAGCAGGCTGATGATAAAGTATCTGGCTTGCCCTGTCGCAAGTGTCTCTTCTGAGTGTGTTTTCAGTGCTGTTGGTGCCATTGTAACTGAGAAAAGGACCAGTCTCTTTCCTAAAAGCGTGGAGAGGTTAATCATGATCAAAATAAATCAGCACTTTATACCACTGGATTATAAAATACCTGAATCACAGCATGAAGAGGAGAGTAACTTAAGTGACAGAAGTAGTGTGTTACTGCTACTTCTGGTTGGACCACCATAGTATGAGGACGAGCTCCTCTTACCTGACAACTAGGCTTTCAAATTGTTACTTTCTTCCTTACTTTATTTGTGTTTATCTCTGTCTTTCTGGTTCGAACCACAACAAACCCATCACCACCGTCTTCTCTTGTTATTTGATTTCTATATTAGAGTTGCACCTCTGTGCATGTCACTTTCCACTCCTCAGAGTCCTGCTCCATCTTCCTAACTCACCCTAAATACATTTTCCCCTCAAGGCAGACATTGGATGGAGAACAGTACAAGAAATGTTGCCTCTAACAGTCCCTTCAGAACAAGTGGAACGTGACTATAGCTATCCGCATTTGGAATCGATTCCGAGCCGAAACGCATCACTGTCAGAACTAGGCTACCGCCTCAGAGTCGGCAGGCATTCAAAAGCTTATCAATGTCAGAACAGAAGGTACTTGGCACAGAAAGATAAGACTCTTCAAAGAACTTGCAGACGCCTGACATGTCGCATTTCTGCAAACTCAATTGACCAATGACCACTACCAAGGCCACTGTCCATCTCACAGCACTGACCATCTGAACCAACTTCAACAGCGACAAAGTGCCACAGATGAATACGAAAACCAAAACAACAACTAACACTCAAAATGTATGTGGAGTAATAAATGAGGCCACTGCCACTGTAAAAAAACACACACCTGTCAGAAGAACTATGCAGGCATCTGACGGCCACAGTAAAGAGCAAGACAGGTAATGATGGCATGCGTTGTATGCAGACTCTGAGTGATTGCTGTTTTTTGTGTTGATGATATGTTGTGCATGAATGAATTCGAACTGTACTAGTAATTAATCTACCAACTCAAAGTGACTTAAGTTACAGTCAATGTTATGTTTCTTTTCTTGTTTAATAACCAAATTGTACTCCTACTACTGCAGGCCAATATTGTTGCATTTTTTATTATGGAATGTGGACTTAGTCAGAGTTGTACACTACAGACTGAGTTAGACTTGGGCAACAACACACGTACAACACCATGATGATGACCATACTATCTTTGCAGTCAGTCAGTAGGATCGGAGATGATTGATGGAATAACTGCGTTTCATGAAGTAGCATAAAAGGTAAACACAACAATTCAACTAGAACCATAGCAACCTACATGTCCGTGTAGTGGTGGAGTCGAGTGTAGTGGTATGACTGACAGCGGCGCATTGATTTAGTCACTTTATTTTAAAAAATGCAAGGTTACTGTATATGCCTTTGTCTGGCTTACATTTAAGCTAATTGGAGGTTGAGTCACACTTCGGTGCCATGTGGGCATGCTCTGTCCTGTTGTTGCTGTAGCTTAATGCTGTAAACAGAAGAGTAGACACAATGTATCCAAGCAGCCTCAGTCTGAAAGTGTTCTCTCTTTTCTTCTTGCACTCCACCGTAATTGATGCTTTTTTTTATTCATTGATTTTTCAATTCCCCTTTTGCTTTTCCATCTACACTTACTGGCCGGCATTTACCCTGTGTTATACTGGGAGAAACAACTCACACTTACCTTACCAATCCGCATCGGTCATGCAGTGGCACCCAACCAAGATTGTTCTGCAAGCGTCCGTGGAAGGGAGGACCAAGAGGAATGACAAGATTCAACTCCACAATTTGATCTGGATAATACAGTAACTTAAGCATCATTCATCATTCAACTTTTAATTAATTTGATTCCCTTTTTCTCTTCAATCATTACGACTGTGTGTTTTGTTGTTGTTTGTTTGCTAACTAATCCCTACAACAATTTTTTTAATTATCTTTGCTATCTTTAAAAGTAAGCCCGATACAACATTTTATTTGGGTCTCTCTGAGGGCATACACCCAAGCAAGGCAAAATGAATACTAATATACTGCTGCCTTGTACTGTCTGATAGTAGTAGTACTACTCATTATCATAAACCATCAAGTTTTCTTCATCATCATCATGCATGCATTTCCTTTTTCTCCCTTTATAGATTTATTGGATAAGATCATGCTCGTCTGGCAAGATTGTGTTTTGGTTTTGTTGTGTCCATGCAAACTGTTTTTCTTTGTCAGATCTTTCCCCAAATCTTCCTTCCCATCCATTCATCAAACCCTAACCCTCCTCCCCCAGGCTGTGTGATTTATATTGAGGTGCAATTTGATGACAATAAATGTACACCAACAATTGATCACACGCTTGATGGGGCAGATGTGGTGAAAGCAACATTAATTCAATTTGAAGGCAGGGCCAGGATCATCTTCTGCTTGCCCACCCATTCTCAGTCTATGTGCAAGCCAATTTTTTTTCCAAAGGGACCTAATGCATCATAACTGTTGCCAGCATTGATTTCATCATCATCATTATCATCATCCTACCACACAGCAGTAAATGTTGCGAATTACGATTGTGTTAAGTGACTCACTCGACACAACTACAGTTTGGAACTTCTTTGTACTAGGCTGTCCCCGCCACCATTATGTTTTATTTTACCTTAGCAGTTGCAATTTTGTTTGTTTGGCAGTTTTCTTCTATACTGTACTTTGCTTAAGTTCTAATACTTATCCCGTAGTCTCTCTCAGGCAAGTGACTGTCTCCTTTTTTTTGCGCAAATGCAAATGCTACTGCCAGTGTCTCCTACTACCACCACAAGCATGGCATCTTCTCCATTCATTTAGGAAACCATGCAGCCATCGCTGTGCCGCACTTAATCATCATCAATCACAGGTAAGATAAGTTTGGTTGGAGGTATAATGGACTAGGAGGAGAGACTGAGAGTACTAGAACGACAAATGAGAACTCAGTAAGGGATACCGCATCTATCTGTTTATGTGTTAGAAAATTGGCAGATTATTTAAATCCAACACTGGCTGCTGCGGCTGCCCTGCAGCAGCAGGGAAACCATGTGACATAAATCCATAAAACAGTAACCCACCCACAAAACATTAACATTGTATTTTTAAGTATAAATAGATATATTAATTTCCGTAACAAAAATAAACAATCCCACACCTGACCCACCCCACTCCCTAACCCCAATCAAAGTTCAAAACAAAACAGTCCAAACAATGTCCATAACCCCCAATGCCAATTCCCACCCACTAACAAAAGTAATAAAAAGGGGCAATGCAATGGGGTCCTAGATAGTTCTACATTTGGTGGGCTTTAAGGTGTTTGTCCACCAGGATCTTAACCCGCTCCTCTAGCTGCTCCTGTAGGCATGCCATCCGGAGGAGCATCTGGAGGTGAGATGCCCTGCAGTTGTATCCAGGGTAGGGGAAGAGTGCTTGACAAAGTGCGGCGGCGGGCAGCTGCCTGACCGTGGTGCCGTACCTCTGAAGGTGGGGCCTAGCTGGGGCCTGGGGCATAGGAGGAGGAGGCAGCAGCAGCAGCTGCAGCCTACTCCTCCTGAGCCACCAGCCAACGGTACTCTTGGCAGATGGCCTCCAGTTTTCAAAGCCGGGCCCTGGTTGCGGGCTCCTTCTGTGATGGTTTTTCTTGGGATGGAGGATCTATATCAAGAAGGAAAAAGAATTGTAACCAGTACTTTAGTGAAATAGTATCACAACATTAATTCAACACATAGTGGCACAGTAGCACTTGCAAGCACAGTACATAACATTTGAGGTAAGTATCTATCCTCGCACTTCCCCGGCCTCTAACATTTGTTGGAGATTCAGGCATTATAATAGCACAATGGACTCCAGTACACAGAACACCAGTCTTTTTCTTATCTCTAGTTTAGCTAAATTACATAACCTTGTTGGAGCTGGCCTGCCAGCTCAGTCAGCTAAGCTTGCACCCAAGATAAAAATACGAGTCATAACGCAGACTCCCGTTACTTTTATTTACTACTGTCTGCAGGTGGGGAAGCTCGTATTTTTCTATTACAGATGGCACTGGTCATACGCTCTCTGTTACATGAAGGGCAATTGCTCAATTTTACTTTCATTCTGCAGTGGTTACTACAAAAAGGCAGATTATTAGTATATATCTGATCCAATGATCATTGCTTATATATCGAACAACAACATAAGGTCAGTCCATTAGTTGTCAGTGGAGGCAGTGCTCGCGGGCGGTGATGTGGGGAGGGGGAGGGTTAGGGTGGGGGCCTAGGGAACTATGGACTATGGCCAATTACAGGTAAGTAACCATATAAATCAATAAAACAAATGTATTTCATTGCACACAAACCATCGTATTTGGCGGTGCAGTGTGCACAATAGAAAAAGGCATCGCGACCGGACCGGACTATTGAAAAACCAGATGGCCACCCCCATAGGTGACCACATGGGCACAGTCGTAAGATACTATCCCCCGAGCATGCAAACAGCACCCCGAACACGCACATCGCATTCCAAAACAAGAAAAAACGCATCGCGAATGGGCACAAAAAGCAACTACCCTTGCTTACCTCGCGAAGTTCAAGGACATCTTCGCGTATCTACGCATAGAGCGACTATGCAAACTACTCCCAGGGTTAGTACAAGCACCTGAAGACGATGCATCAAAACCATTTTGCAAGAGCCGGACTTGCACGACTTAATTCAAGTGAAGTTGATCAAGATGCACAGCCTTCTACATCAAGAAGTAATGACACACTGCAGACCATCCCAACAACTCTACCTGACTTTGCAAACGATGGACTTTTCTGTCCAAAATATATTACTGTTTTGAGTGTGGGGGAACAGTCTGTCCAAACCATGTTAGACAACATTAACAACCATTGTTGTTAATTTTTTACCCCCAATTAGGCACGCTGTTATGGGTTGTTTTTTTGTTTAAATTCTAAAAAAAAACAAAAAAACACAAACTATTCGAAAAAACCAAAAAATATATAAAGTAGTTTCTTACGGAACCACCTATTCTGATTTGAAAAAGAAAAAGTATATTTTATGTGAATAGATGAATCAATGGGTAGTGTCTTTTTGATTGGATGAGTGCATCTGTAGTGTCTGAGTGATTGGATAAGTTAATGAGTAGTGCTTGAGTGATGGATAAGGGCATGGGCAGTGCCTGGGTGATAAGATGAGCGCAAGGGTTGAGCCTAGGAGAATGGAGGAGTGTATGTGTAGTGCCTGAGTGAATAGTTGAGTGTAAGGAGTGTGCTTGAGTGATTGGATGAGTGCATGGGTACTGCCTGTGTGAATGGATGAGTGCATGGGTAGTGTATGGGTGATTGAATGAGTGCATGAATAGTGTTTTGTTGATTGCATGAGTGCTTGGCTAGTCCCTCAGTAATTCCATAAGTGCATATGTAGTGGCTGAGTGAATAGTAGAGTGCATGGGCAGTACCTGGGTGATTGCATGAGTGGATAAGTAGTGCTTGGGTGATTGCAAGAGTGCATGGGTAGTGTCTGAATGAATGGATGGGTACACAACTAGTGCCTGGGTGATTGGATTAGTGCATGGGTAGTGTCTGGGTGATTGGATGAGTGCAAGTACAGTTGCTAGATTATTGCATGAGTACATGGGCAGTGCATGAGTGAATGTATGAGTGCATGGGTAGTGCCTGGATGAATGGGGAGTGCAAGAACAGTGCCTGCGTGATTCCATGAGTGCATGTATAGTGCCTGGTTGGGTACATGAGTGCATGGGTAGTCCCTGGGTGATTCAATAAGTGCATAGGTAATGGCTGGGTGAATAGATGAGTGCATGGATAGTGCCTTGGTGATTGGATTATTGCATGGGTAGTGCCTGGGTAATTTGAAGAGGGCATGGGTAGTGCCTGCATGATTGGATGAGTGCATGAATAGTGCCTGGTTGGGTACATGAGTTCATGGGTAGTCCCTGGGTGATTCAATGAGTGCATAGGTAATGGCTGGGTGAATAGATTAGTGCATGGATAGTGCCTGGGTGATTGGATGATTGCATGGGTAGTGCCTGGGTAATTTGAAGAGGGCATGGGTAGTGCCAGGGTGATTGGATGAGTGCATAAGTAGTGTCTGGGTGATTGGGTGAGTGTACATGCAGTGCCTGAGTGAATGGATGAGTGCACGGGTGTAGTGTTTATAAGTGTAAGGGTAGTGTCAGGGTCATTGGATGAGCGCATGGGTAGTGCATGAGTGAATGGATGAAGGCAAGGGTATTGCCGGAGTGAAAGGATGAGTGCAAGGGTAGTGCCTCAGTGATTGGATGAGTGCATAGTAGTGCCTTGGTAATTGGATGTGTACAAGACTAGTGCCTGGTTGATTAGGTGAGTGCATGGATAGTGCCTGGTTGATTGGGTGCATGCATGGATAGTACTTGGGTGATTGGATTAGTGCATGGGTAGTGCCTGGATGATTGAATGAGTGATTGGGTAGTGCCTGAGTGATTGAATGAGGGCATGGGAGGTGCCTCAGTGAATAGATGAATTCATGGGTAGTGCATAGGTGATTGCATGAGTTCATGAGTAATGCCTCAATGAACGGATGAGTGCTTGGGTACTGCCAGAATGAATGTGCTACTGCAAGAGCAGTGCCTGAGTGAATGGATGCATTCATGTATCATTACTGGGTGACTGAATGAGTGCATTGACAGTGCCTGTGAGATTGGATGGGTGTATGGGTAGTGACTGAAAGAAAAGATGAGTGCATTGGTAGTGCCTTGGTGACAGGATGAGTGCAAGGGTAGTGCCTGGGCGATGACATAACTGCATGGGTAGTGCCTGGCAGATTGAATGAGTGTATATGTAGTGCCTGACTGATTGGTTGAGTGTAGGGACAGTGCCTGATGATTGGATGAGTGCAGGGGCAGTGTCTGAGTGATTGGATGAGTGCATGAGTAGGGCCTGGGTGACTGAATGAGTACAAGTGCAGTGCCTGGATGATTGCATTACTGCATGGGTAGTGCCTGAGTGGATGGATGAGTGCATGAATAGTGCCTGGTTGGTTGCATGAGTGCATGTGTAGTGCCTGGGTGATTGGTGGTTGAGTGCATGTGTAATGCCTCAGTGATTGGAAGAGTGCATGGGTGGTGCCTTGGTGAATGGATGGGTGCACAAGTAGTACCTGGGTGATTGGATTAGTGCATGTGTAGTGTCTGGGTGATTGGATGAGTGCAAGTGCAGTGCCTGGATGATTACATGACTTCATGGGCAGTGCCTGGGTGAATGGATGAGTGCATGGGTAGTGCATGAATAAATACATAAGTGTAATGATTAGTGTATAATTGTTCACATGAGTGCAAAGGTACTCCTTTGGTAAATGCAAGAGTGCATGGATAGTACTTGAGTCAATGAATGAGTGCATAGGTACTTCCTGAGTAAATGGAGTCCAAAGCTAGTCTCTATGTGATTCATAAGTGTACAGATAGTGTGAGATGAATGTATGAGTGCATGGGTTCTGCCATATACAGTAGACTCATTTAAAACTTAGGCCTATTAGCTCTATGATACATGTTAAAGTTCGTGTTCAAATGAGAAGATACATCAAACTTCAAAACTGTCAAATTTTCAAATATTATAAAAAACACTTTCAATACCCACCTGTCCTATATAAGGAGGAGAAACTAATACATACATCTTCTTGAAAACAAATTTAGAGAACATATGGTATGAATCAGACATATAATGGTATGTGTAGGCTTCTTTTGATGTTTCATGTCACCACAAAGAGGCACAGACACAGAAATTGAGGTTTTCAGAAACATGGTGAGACTTACAACAGTGACATGAGAAGAGTTGGTGTTTCATATTTGCCTTCTAACTTTGTGAACTGACAATGAATAATGAAGCTGCAAGAGAAAAATGAAGTTTAAAACATGATGGCAGATGGATTGATTGATTGACATTAATTTTTTTTCGATTATACATTATAATCATAAAAGATAAAAAAAAATCAAAAGAGACATGTTAAAACCTTAAAAACCTTATTAAACACAAACCAATACAATTTATTGAAATAGGACAATTGATGAGCTTCTAAGTACCTTATAAAATCAGCTGTCCGACCTAACATATACATCATTATTTACTAGGCACACATTAATTCATTCCAATGTAATGCACCTTTTAGATAACCAATAACTGCCGACATTACAGCCTATCCGGTAATAACTGTAAGTATAAAAAGGCAAGTCAAAATTGAGTAAAACCCTCACTTATAAAAGTGGTAGTAGGTACCTTCTACGCAGAAATTCACAAAGTTTACAAAAGAAAGCCAGATGTATTAGGGTCTCAGGAGAACTGTTGTCACAAGGGCAAATTAAAAGGGCATGGGGATCAACTGACCCAGAGGGAAACAAATCATTAGATGGATAGTGCACAAACGATATGTAGTAAGCAGAGATCTAACCCTGGGATGCTTAACTGCTGTAAGATACATTTCAGGACCGATAACAGATTTCAGCAGTAGAAAAGATCTGAAAAAAGTTTTCTCCATTGCAAAAGCTTCCCTTTTTCCATTACCCCTATTTAAAAATTGTTCCATAAAAAAAACATAATCACCCTTTTTAAGGAGGTGTGGTCTGTCGAAAATATCCATACAATCAAGGGAATGGCAACAGGCTTTATATAGTTTATCCACAGTATCTTTTCTCCATACTTGCATTCCATACAGTCCTCAATCACACTCCTGTTGAAACACAATCTTTTGTTGACCCATACAGAAATCTGGAGTAGCAGTGAAGCCAGTTTAACCTGATTCTCCACATAGTTCAATCCCGATTTCTCATGGGTGACAATTGAGGAAAAGTTTGGACCCCCCGAAACCTTTTTCTACAGAATCGATCCTCTTCCAGCTGCATCCCCCTACACTTGTAGTACCCCCAATGGCAGCACCATAAGTCAGGACTTGGAGACACTTCATTCTATAGATTTGTAACAGGTGCAGAATGGGCTTATTACCCACCAACAGTGAAAATCTAAACAAGGCACAGCAGGCTTGTGTGAATTTGAAACAGCGACTAGAAATACAGGAAAGACAATTTTTCTGATGGTGGAATGATATCCCCAAATAGGAAAGGTGGAAATCCTTATGGTTTTTTGACCTTTAATGTCAATGGGTCTTGTCTTGGCTGTTTTTCTCCCACAGACTAAATAATGTGTCTTTGAGATGTGAGTATCTAGGTCCAGATCGTCCATGGACTTCACAAACCGGTCAACCAGAGATGGCAGATCGATATTTGTTTATGCTAGTTCATATGAGTGACTGCAAAAGTACACTTAAAGTAGGCTGCATTTATGTAGGTGTCTGATTTAAATGGAAAGTGTACTCTGTCAAGTTTGAATATATGTGTGTTATCATGACTGAGGTATGTGTCATCTTCTACATGTATTCTGACACGTGTTGCGTATCTGATGACTCTAAGTTAGAAACTATGTAGCTTATCATACAAGTGCCCAAATCTTATCAGTTCTACTTGAGCATTCAGTTGCAGAAGCATACATCTGTTACCTATGTATTCATCAGAGAAGTCCTTGAATAGAGAGTTTGATACCCAGCTGCCCTGTATAATTACAGCATTTTTATTGGTGTATGCACTTTTTCAGAAAGTAAGTGTGATACTGCTCATCAGGAATTGGATGATACTTTTCAAATAGTCTAAAACTTGTAGATTATATTTGTTAGAAACAAATAACATATAAATATATTTTAAACATTTATGCAGTTTACCATGAATATTGCATTGTGTGCTCTTATCTTTCTAGTAATTTCGGTACCTCATTCAGTAAACCTATTTTTGAGTACTATTATCCTAAACAGCATTCAAATTGCTTTCAATCTTGCACAGTACCTACTATAAAGAAGAAAAAGAAAAAACTGTTATTTAATGATAATATTTGTGTGAAATCATAATATTATATTTTTGAGAACACAACATTTTTTTACAATGACATAACATTCTCATTTTCTCTTTTTTGTTGTGTACAGATTCAACATAACATCATCATACTGAGTGATTTGAATGTAGCATCATCGTTGAACAGCGGGGAAAGAATTGTACAAAAAAAATCAGCATAGTACATCATTATCAATATGTGTAACTATGCTTTTTTCCAATCTGCTCTTTGTTAATCACTTCTTCCAGCTACTTTAACTCTCTTATTCATCACAAGTACATTTACATGTACAATCTCATTTACTTCTGGTACAATATTGATAACAAATATATAAACTATTTACTTTTAAACTAATTTTTCAAAATGTAATATCAATTAGGCTAAATAATAATAAAAACCCTAATTATAAACACTAAAAGAGTGCAGTGCTTTCTAATGTCTGTTGACATCTTCCCCAAAAGGCCGAATGATGTACTCAGAACTTTGGCTGGAGACATAACATAAAAATTTGCTAATTGAAAAGACGATCTAGCTTTGAATTCCAGATGTGGATCTTTTCAATGTGTCCATCCTTTGTTACACTTTAAATAAACAGTATAGTGACCAGATGTTGTAGTAAGTCCATCATGGAAAATAATAGTCGCTGTTATATAAGTTCTTCCTGAAATAGATATTTGACTTCCTTCAAAATCTGTTATTTTCTGTTTTCAAATTTTTTTTTTGCAACATTGTAAAATTTAAGTAACATATTTCTCAAATCTTTCTGTATGTAATGTAGGCAACATCTCTGATCTACAATGTGAACATGTCATATCCTGATTTGCTGTTTTAAGCAATTTGCTAAAAGGTACTGATTTGCAGTCTGGTATTGTTAACTATAGGAATCGTTCATATTGTATCTGAGTGGTAGAACTAAATAAATAGTCTTCACAGTTATGGACCCTTTTGTAACTTAGTCCAAATAAGTTACCAATGTGTATTCTTTTGTGTTCTAATACTCCAAGCATGAACATTAAACATTATGTTGCATCTTGTTGTATGTTTAGAGTAAATGTCAATGAACCAGTACATACATCTAAAAGATGTTTAATGCTGCAAGCAGTATGAATTTTACTGCTGTCACTTACCAACTATTGAAATAAATGATGTAGTGCAGAATCTTTTTTCATGATTTTCAATGATTAAATGATGAAGATGTGGTAAATAAAAACACAACATTCAGAATCACATTCGTATAACAGTTGATATCTGAACTGTTTTCCAACTGGTATTCAAAAATCTTTTCACAGTTTTCACTTTTTTTTCTTTACAACTGCAACTTTGTCTTTAATTGTTTTCTTATTTTCAGCCTCATTTGAATGCTTTATGCATTTTCTTTTTGGACACAGTGTGCGTCTCTCATATATTGGATACTCACCTAAATGAAGAGCATAAAGTCTACTTAAATGATTGTACTCTCATACACAATTTGCATTAGCACTGATCTTTTTCCAGACAATGCTCTTACTCGAGACACTGCAATGTACGGCATTCCCTCTTTTTGAATACTGTACTTCCAAAATTTACAAAAGCTCTGTCTATACTTAAACCTTGAGATTTATGAATAGTTACTGCATTTGCTAGTGACAGAGGAAACTGGTGTCTACGAACATACATGTCTTTTACAAGCAAAAAACGTAAAACACAACGCCCATTCTGTTTTACCTCATTAATCTGGTCAAATTTTATAATCAAAATTCTATTCCATCTCTGTTTTGAAAATTAACAAAATCATCAACTTTTCCCATTGCTCCATTTACTAATTCTTCTTCTACATTCAAATTATGACAAAAAACCACTCAACAGTTTTTGAATGTATATACATTTTCTAACCCTGCAGTTTTAGATACAAACTTTTACAAATAATCCAATTAGAGTGTAGTTTCTCAGTAAGAAGAATTGGTACTCCCTGGTGTTTAATTTTGCCAATAGCTTTAATTTCCAGATTTTGTTGTTTTTCCGCTTTTAAAAGTTTTTCATTTATCGTAGAACACTCTTGCAGTGTAGGCATTAGGCAAACTATAGACGTTTGTTTTCTACAAGCATATTGTTAAGTACTTCTGCTGCTGTTTTTTCAGATGATTACAAGGTCTATAGTAGACGAATTTCTAAAGTGTGTTAACCATGTTCCATCAACATAGTGTTATCTCTTTAAGAATATTTCTATGACCTTCATCACTTGCTTGTCGCATATTGTTAACAAGTTCTTTATATTCAAAGTTCAATCAAATATTTACATTTCCAATACTTCCCAAAGATTTCCTTGTGTCATCATGGACAAGTGTTTTAAAAATAAGTTGAAGTAGGTCTCCAAATACAATTAAATGTTTTCCTTCCGAACAGAACATCATAATCTGTTTTTTAAATCTGTTGCATTCGCAAGTGTACAAATGCAAGCATTAAGTTTGACACCATGCTCACCTCATCAATAATTACAAGTTTTAGTTTCTTCAGTACCCTTGAGACTTCATAACAAGCTTCTCCTGATAGCTTTTGATATTCCAATTTGTTATCATATTCAACAGGAAGCATACTTTTTCAATAATTTGTTGTCCTAGTGGATCTTGAGTCAGTGCACCAGAACTTTCACTGCTTTATGAACTTTCTCTAACTATTTCAACTGCCTTCGAGTTCAATTTCATCATTTAACATTTGTAAGTAAGTTGGAAAAATTGTGCACTGAAAATTGTCTTTTTTTAAACTTTATTTTTTCAGTTTATGTAACAGATACAAAGAATCCCCCTCAATTGGCACAGTTACAACACATGTACACAGTTCGACCAGTTCATTATAGCACTTGGGGATATAGGCTTTACCTGGATAGGTACGGACACATGAAGAATAACAGATTAGCAGGCAAATAAATAACATCATGGGGAAGCAGCCGGGCCCCGCACAACTCCCTGTAATACATAAACACTAGGAAACCCCCCTCCCTCTCCATCAGATCCCAACCAAATTGGCGAGAACAATTCGTCACTTGCCCCATCAGACTCGCCCTGAGAAGACTGCCCTCTCTCTGCCAGTCCCGAGGTACACATGCATCCCCAGGCAAGTAAGTCCTCCTGCAGTTTCTCATTCCTCCGAGTGAGCTGCATATGAGTTTCCTCGGCCAGGGACCACTCTCTCACATCTCTAAGCCAGGTGGACACCCTCGTACCCACCAAGCACCTGCACTTCCGGATCCACATCAACCCCAAGATGACCCTCAGAGGCACCCTCATCGACAGACCCCCAGGACCACGCACACAATTCAGCGAGGACATCGCCGACTTCGTCAGCCCGCAGGCCCTCCCCTCCGCTGACTACATCCTCCTCGGGGACCTCAACTTCCACCTGGAGAACAACAACGACCGCAACACCACCACCCTGCTGGACAACCTCGCTAACCTCGGACTCAAGCAACTGGTGACCACCCCCACCCACTACGCAGGACACAAACTCGACCCCGTCTTCTCATCTAGCAAGCACATCGCCTTCAGCCACGCTACCGGACTCCATTGGACGGACCACAGCTGCGTCCACTTCAGCTTCAGAAGGACCACGATCCACCACCACCAGCAACAGGTTGCACGCAGAAGCTGGAACAAGATCACAGCCGACCAGCTCACGACTTCCCTGAGCAAGAACCCACCCACCGGCGCGTCGAACCTCAGCCAAGCAGCCACCAACCTCACAAAGTGGATCAGCGACTGCGCAGATGACCTCGCCACTCTGAAGACCCCGCCCAGCAGACCCGGCAGCAAGAAAGCCCCATGGTTTACCGACGAACTCAAGAGCTCCAAGAAGAACTGCAGAGCCCTCGAGAAAGCCTGGCACAGAGACCCAACACCGGACAACATGACTGCCCTCAAGCTCGCCACCCGGAAACACCACCAACTGATCCACGCCACCAAGAAAACTGCATTCAAGGACCGACTGGACAACAACGCACACAACAGCAAGGAACTCTTCAACATCGTTAAAGAGATCTCCAACCCCAACGCCGGAAACAACGACATCACCCCTTCGCAAGACCTCTGCAACTCCCTCGCCTCCTACTTCCACAACAAGATCACGGAAATACACAACAGCTTCAGCACTCAACCGACACACGCCACGACCGAACCACCGCCCCCCACCACCACCCTCCACGCCTGGACCCCGATCAGCACCGAAGACACCGTCCGCACGATGAACTCCATCCACTCCGGATCTCCGACCAACCTCTGCCCTCACCACGTCTTCAACAAGGCCGACGCTGTCATCGCACCCCACCTGCGGGACATCATCAACACCTCCTTTGACACCGCCACCTTCCCGGAGAGCTGGAAGCACGCCGAACTCAGCGCTCTACTAAAGAAGCCATCAGCCGACCCCACCGACCTCAGGAACTACCGCCCCATCTTGCTGCTCCCGTTTCCTGCAAAAGTCATTGAGAAGACCGTCAACAAACAGCTGGCCGCCTTCCTAGAGACGAACGGATCCCTCGACCTCTGGCTTCCGGGCCAACCACAGCACCGAGACCGCCCTGATCGCACCAACCGATGACATCCGAGCCCTGCTCAACAACGGAGAAAAAGCGGCCCTCATCCTCCTGGACCTCTCCGTGGCCTTCGACACTGTCTGCCACCGTACCCTAGTGCAGCGCCTCAGCGACGTCGGAATCCAGGAGAAGGCACTGGAGTGGATCATTTCCTTCCTCGCCGGAAGGACACAGAGAGTCCGCCTCCCCCCGTTGAGATCAGAAGCCACCAAAGTCATCTGCGGCGTTCCTCAAGGCTCCTCGCTCAGCCCAACCCTCTTCAACGTCTACATGAGCCCCCTCGCATCCATCGCACGCCAGCACAACCTCAACATCATCTCCTACGCCGACGACACCCAGCTTATCCTCTCCCTCACCAACGACACCGCCACCGCCAGAGCCAACCTACACCAAGGGATGAAAGAGGTAGCCGAATGGATGAAGAACAGCCACCTGAAACTGAACTCAGACAAGACGGAAGTCCTCATCCTGGGCTCCACGTCCTCCGCCTGGGACAACTCCTGGTGGCCCCCCACCCTGGGCACCGCACCCCAAGCGACCGACCAAGCACGCAACCTGGGCTTCATCCTGGACTCCTCCTTCTCCATGACCAGACAAGTCAACGCCGTCTCCTCGTCGTGCTTCAACATCCTGCACATGCTACGGAAGATCTTCCGGTGGATCCCCACTGAGACCAGGAAGACGGTCACCCAGGCCCTCGTCACCAGCCGTCTGGACTACGGCAACTCCCTCTACACCGGAACCACCGCCAAAATCCAGAAGAGACTCCAGCGGATCCAGAACGCCTCAGCACGACTCATCCTGGACATCCCCCGCCGCAACCACATCTCCGGACACCTGAGAGACCTGCACTGGCTCCCGGTCAACAAGAGAATCACCTTCCGCCTCCTCACCCACGCACACAAAGCCCTACACAACCAAGGCCCAGGATACCTCAACAGCCGCCTCAACTTCTACGCTCCCAAACGCCAGCTTCGATCGTCCGGCCACGCCCTCGCCGCTGTCCCCCGCATCCGAAGAGCCACCACAGGGGGAAGGTCCTTCTCCTACCTCGCCTCCAAGACTTGGAACTCCCTCCCGACCCACCTTCGCCTGACACAGGACCACCTCGCCTTCAGGAACCAGCTCAAGATCTGGCTGTTCGAGCAGTAGCGGATCCCCCCTCCCCTAGCGCCTTGAGACCCTCCGGGTGAGTGGTGCGCTATATAAATGCTTTGATTGATTGATTGACCTCTGGGGCCCGTTGTCCCATCCAAGTAATCACCACCCTACGCCTGGCAAGCACCAACATCAGTGGCAATAGTTTATAGGAGAGTTTCCTTTTCTTGGGCTTGGAGACTAATGCCAGTAAACAATCAAAGGTATTTATTGCTATCTGAAGACCTGTAGTGGTGATTATGTGATCTACCACACCCGCCCAGAAACTCCTTATCAAAGGGCAGTCCCAGGCTAAATGCAGGAAGCCCGCTCCCCCCTGCACTACATCTGGGGCAGCTGTCCCCCCTGTCTCAAGACAAGCACCTCAATGAGATCGGGGTTAGGTAGGTGCGGTGCAAGAAATGAAAGTATATCAATTTGAATCGTGCATTGCTCGATACCTTGTGCATGAGGACCCTATTCGCTTCCGCTGCCCCTGTTCTAGTGGACCACCAAGATCCACCTCCCATGCTGCCCAGGATGGCGGCACCGGTGGAGTGGAGTCCTGTTTCATAGCCGCATATAGTAGAGAGATTAGTCTATGCCCCCTGCCGCAGGAAAGAAGAATGTTTAAGGTGTGAGTCATCAGTGGTGCATCCAGGCACTGAGGCCAGGTCACCTTTACCAAATCCAACATAAGGCAGATTTTCGTCTGCTCCCCTTCCCTGCATCAATGCGACCTGTAGCTCCTGTACAGTTTCTCTGCCCTCTAATAAAAGAGAGAGGGACCCACTTCCAAAGGGATGGGGTACCAACTATTGACAATCTCAAAACAGAGATTCCCTTTGGACAAATTAATCACAGCAACAAATGACAGAACATACAGCAACAATATACGCAAACTCAGAGCAATGCACTAGTAAACCAGTTTCTGAAACAACAAATAGATTCCAAATGTACAGTTTTATTAAATTAAAAAATTGAAGTTAAAAACCAAGTTTAAAAAAGATATCAATCAAGGGAAAACAGACAATATATCAAAACACAAATATTCTAAAATTCATCACATAGATTCCTAAAGCTCTACCCAGGGAGATACTCTAAAGGGTGTTATTCAGCATCAATCAGAATAATCCTTTGATTTTACAGTTGATTCTCTCCCCCAATCCTCAACGCGTTTCGACGGGCCTAGTGTAATATAGCCGTCTTCTTCAGGAGAAATATTAGCTGTTTTCCCAAATAACTATAATCAAAGAAAAGATATCTCAGTAAAAATATTCAAAACACATAAAAAACATGAACATAAGGCTACAATCAATATGCTACCCAGAATTGGTTATTCTAGCTATTGCTCAGTATGCTATACCACCTACATATTGCACAAAATAACACACAAAACTCTCACATATTCAACACTAATTCAACAGGGACAAAACATGTCTTTGTTAACATTATTCATTTCCTCAATGATGATAACATTGTAGGCAAAGATAGCATATATAAGCATTAGTTCTCTATAAATCAAATTTGGTCGGTTGATGACAACATGATTTCATAGTCAATTTGAACATTAAAACACCTTTTCAAGTTAGTGATTGTGATTTTAATTAGGCTTAAGTTGTTGATATTCAGGGGATCATAATCCCTACTATTCCCACATGCTGTCTTCTATCTGCCTCAAATATCGGCACCCATACTAACCTTAAAAGAAGGCGTGGTATCCTAAAATGGATGGTTATCTCCCGACTTTCACCAGGAAGTAGTTCCTGTTGCTAAGCAGTTTCAGATAGATAATGTTGCAGACTGAAAAGTCCAGAGAACAAGAAGACTTAAATAAGCTCATATATTTAGTTTATTTGTAGTTTTATTTCATTTAGCTATTGTTGCATATTACTCCTGCTAAAATAGCACGTCTGTATTACACTGTCCGTAAGCTCTCTAAGAGCTAGCTGTATTCCGCCATATGTCGAGAACACTAGAAACCATATTTGTTGGAAAAGTAGGGGAAACATACAAAGTACTCACTTCTTATGTATATTCTCTACGGTCATATCAATGGATATTTTGCCAGACCTCTTCAGCGAATGGATATATTAATCTCTTCATACTACTTCCATCCTGTAAAATGGTAGTATGTATGTCACTATATATATTTTTCATTTGGCCCATGGATGTCAAGATGGTTGTATTAAGTACTATACTCACTGAAAACATAAGAATGTCTTGCTTGCACGCGGTAACTAGGTTCCGTATTTCTAAAAATATGTCGAGCAATGACACCACTAGGAAAAAGATACGAAAAGGGATACATTAGAATCCTGTATTATCTTTAGCTGTCACAGGCGTTAAATAGACAAGAGAGGGCTAATACTCACATTAGTGGTTTGTTATGCGAGCCAGCTCAATTACCATTGGGGATGCTATCGTCTTCCCAATCGTTAAAAATGCTGTTTCTGAAAGTATATAGGCAGAGTTATTAAATATTAGCATTTAAGGCTTCTAGGCTAGATGGTTAAGTCTAGAGGGTGTCAGCAAGTGGCGCCTACACATACCTTTAAAAACGGACCGAATCGATTCCCGCGTTTGTGCTCCGTGATGTTCGATAGACAACGCGACTCTGGAAACGCGTGCTGGTTAAATACCCTCATGTTGGCGTTTCAATGCGGAAGTAGCCTGGCTCCATCGAGTATCAAGCATGGAGCTAGAGAGCGGACTCCGCTCTACTATGGGCGGGTAGCTTGGTTAGCTCCGCACACCGTTGCTAATAGCAACGCTCGGGAGACATTGTGTATCACGCAGGCAGCGTGAATTGTTAAAACCGGCCCCGTTCCCTTGTATCTATATTTTTTTAAGGGAAGCGAGCAGCTTTATGAGATGTCACGTAAAGAAAGGGGGCTTCTAGATGTTTAGTTTAACTGACTAAATTTATAAAAATAGGGCCAGTTAACATACGTAATAGCTACGAATGACACATTAATTATTGCACCCAAAGTGCATATTTCAATTTACATAATTCCCGATACAGCGTAGCAAGATTTCTAGTGGTCTATTATTTTACAGTTAATAGTTCCAGAATGAGCATTCACCCAATGAGCCTCTCCCATTCCTCACGGGAATTAAGTCCATTTCGTACAGTGTTAAAGTAAGAAATGTACCACTGTTCTCTTTGCTTACGTTTATTCACAATATTCCCACCTCTTTTTCCTATTTTTACTCTTTCCAAAATAAACCACTTAAAATCACATTCACCATGCTTCTTTTCCAGATAATGTGATACAATCGGGGCAGTTATTTTTTTAGTCCTAATCGCTGATCTGTGTTCCTGTAATCTAATTCTGACTTCTCTCCCAGTCTCTCCTACATAATGCAGCCCACAAGGACATTCTAATATATAGATTACGTTCTTACTTTTGCAATTGTTGTGGGTTTTACATTTTATTATTTTGTTGTTACATGTAATTTCTGCGGCTACCATACATTGATCACATATATTGCAGTTGCCACATCTCGAAGTACCCACAACTACGGTATTGTCCAACGTTCTTTGACCTTTTCTTTCCTCATCTTTGTAGGTGTGAACTAATAGATCTCGTAGGTTTTTATTCTTTTTAAAGGCAAAGAGAGGTTTGTCCAATACTGTCTCTTCATCATGATTAAGAATATGCCAATGTTTATTGACTACATTCTTAATCTGGTTGCTGATGTGGGAAAATTTAGTTGCAAAAACTACTCTGTTAGAAGGGCTTTTTTGGATGTTTGGTTTATTGATCAGGGCATCACGGTCATAGAATCTAGCCCTCTTCAGAGAGTTCGATAGAAGTTTTTTGGGATAACCTCAATCCCGAAACTTTTTCTTAAGGACTGCAGCATGTTTGTAGTAATCTTTTATCTCTGAGCAGTTCCTCCTAAGCCGGAGGAATTGGCTAAAGGGGATACTCTCCCTTTGCGACTTGGGGTGGAAGCTAGAGAAGTGGAGGAGCGTATTTTTAGCCATCGGTTTAGTGTACAGCCCTCCGAACTTTTAATGGAAATATCTAAAAAGTCAACCTTAGTTGTGCTGTATGTAGAGGTGAACCTCAAATTGGGGTCCCCCAGATTTATCCAAAGTAAAAATTCTTCCAAAACGGTGATGGTCCCTTCCCAAATGAAAAAAATGTCGTCGATGTAGCGGTACCAGCCCGCTACATTCTCGAAAAAAGGTGCCATTTCGTTGTAAATGTGCTTTCTCTCAAAGTTGCCAACATAAAGACAGGCCAGACTAGGGGCACATGTGGCCCCCATGCTGGTCCCCTTAAGTTGTTTAAAGTATTCATCCTTGAAGAGAAAGACATTGTTAGTTAGAATTAATCGGACACAGTCAACAATAAAATCCTTATTGGCCCCTTCCAAGTCCTGGTGAGATAGAAGTTCATCAATCACTTCAATAGTGTCTTGTTGAGGGATATTCGTATAGAGAGACTCAATGTCTAGCGTAACCAGACATTGAGTCTCCTCGCAGAAAGGTATTCCATCAACAAGTGAAATGATGTGTGCAGAGTCTCTCACATATGAACTTAACCCACACACTAGTGGCCTCAAGAAGTGATCCACATATTTACTAATTGGCTCAAGTAATGAGTTTATACTGCTCACAATTGGCCGCATGGGGGGATCCAGTTTATGCTTATGAACCTTTTGTAGGCCATATATGGCTGGAGTTTTGGGCTCAGTGTTGTTTAAAAATCTGAATTCTTCCTCACATATATAACCTTCATCTCTCGCATTGGTAAGTATGTGTAGACATTCTCGAGAGATCTCCCTAAGGCAGTTAGCATTAGTAGGAACATAATGCTCTTTTACTTCAAGCATCGTCCTGATTCTTTTTTCGTAATCTAGGGTATCAAAGATTACAACTCCCCCGCCTTTATCGGCTGGTTTGACCGTTATTGAGTTGTCATTCTTCAACTTATCCAATGCCTCTTTCTCAGCCTTGGAGATGTTAAATGAGGGTATTTTCTTCTCTTTATCTAAGATCTTATTAACTCCGCTTTCTACTGCTATCTCAAAGGCCTCGATATTCCTGCCTACCATGCTAACAGTTGGTGTAAAGGTAGATTTGGGCTTGAATCCTGATAAATTATCAGTGACTCTACTCTCTCTATTCTCAAGAGGCGCATCTCCCAATTATCCGCATCTGCAAACCACCTGGCCGCAGGCTGCCGTTGTGCCACGTAATAATGTAAGTTGAAATGTGGTGCCTCCAGGCATCCCTCTTCATAGTTACGCACAACAGTGTGGAGAGCTACCCTGCTGAGCCGACCCGCACAAATCAGGGACGTGAGCAGCATGTTGAGAGTGTGAAAGACTAATGGGGAAAGAGGACAAAGCATATTCTGGAGGACGTATAGTGTCCTGGAAAGCATTACCATCTTTCCGTCACATTAAAGAAAGTGGCAAGGAATTCCAAAAGGACACCGATTGCTGTAGGGACTTGAATATCCGATCGATATTCCGGGCCAGCAACTGTGAGTCTGCCGGGGCCACCTGAATTCAGAGATAAAGGAATCCCTCCCGTTTCCAGCGCAGCCCAAGATCAGGCAAGTCTTTTAGTGGCACCAAGTCAAAGTCCGCCAGCGGGAAAATCAAAGACTTGCTGCAGTTGAGTTTTAGTCCCGATGCCTCACTGAACCAATCCAGGTGGGGCAGCAATATCGGCAGTTCCTCCCTTGGAGCTGTGAAATAAAACAAGGCGTCATCTGCATATAAAGAGATGACACTGCATGTGTATCCCACCGGAATGCCCCACTGTATCATCTCCGTTTGGACTCGAACAGCAAAGGGCTCTGTGGCCAGGGCAAGCAGGAGTGGTAAGAGGGAACACCCCTGGCGTGTACCCCGTCCCAGTCGCCACTCTTCTGACCGTGCAGCTCCATGTCTTATCCTGGCGCGAGGGGCCATATATAGGATGCAAATCCAGCAACAAAAGTTGGGGTCCAACCCCACTGCCTGAAGGACCTCCAGTAGATACCCCCAATCGACTGTATTGAACGCTTTAGCGAGGTCGATCAACACCTGAACCATGTGCTCCTCCCTGCCACGAACCTCATGCTTAATGTGATTTAATCACCGCAAGTTCATGGCCGTGTTGCGCCCTGGAATAAACCTGCACTGGTCTGCATGGACCAGGTGGTACATATAAGGCACCAGGCGTGTGGCTAGTAGCTTGGTCAAGATCTTCACGTCTGTGTTGATCACCGTGATTGGACGATACGAAGAAGGGTCATACTTGTCCCCGGCTTCGGGATCAAACAGATTTCCTCCCGTGTCATACTCAGCGGGAGACTCTTGTGCTCAAATGCCTCGAGAAACACTTGCAAATGGAGGTAGGAATGTGTACCCTCGAATGCCTGATAAAATTCAGGAGGGAACTCATCGCTCCCCGGGTACTTAGCATGCGGCAAGGGGCCCAATGCTGCATGCACCTCACTCAGTGTTAGGGACTCGTCTAACTCCTCCTGTGCCACCTTGGGAAGGGTCTGCAGGGTCATCCCCTGGAGGTAAGGGAGATAAGAGGTCTCGCTGATAGGGGGGTCTGCGGCATATACCTGTTGTAAGTGGGATTGGGGAACTTGGAGCATGCCCACTTCTGAGTGAACCATGGCCGCCCACTTTTTCCTCTTTTTGGGCGCCATCATCTGCAAGGTGGGTCTCCTGGAGGCACGTAATGGAAACCCTATGTCTGCGAAGGGAGGACAGGACCCTGTATCTCTTAGTGCATGTGCCTAGCCCCCTCACGTTCCAGCTCATAAACTTATACCTCATGTCTGATGACGTAGCCGAACCAGCCATAGTACTCTACCCATGGTGCCATCCCGAACCTGTGCCCGAAATGTTATACATACGATGCCTAAAACATTTTCCGTCAACAACCCCTCCCAAAACTCCCACCACCCCCCCACCCACGAGCAATATACTTGCAACAACAAAACATGCCGATATGCCCTTCCCTTGCTGGTGCCAGAACGCGCACAGCCACCCCATACGCCCAACAGGACTGAACCCCCAACAAGTAAAAAGAAGACTCCCCTCCCCCCACCCAGCTCCCGGTATAGCCAGCAATCTCAGCAATAATATAGGGCTCGGACCGTCAGAGGTGAAATATACACAACTTTCAGAACCCCTGCCCCCCTAAGAACAGCTCCTTCCCCCCAATCCAAGTACCCTGAGAACACTCTCCCCATCGTGAGTGAGACCAGTTTTGCCGGCCAAAGTTCACGGTACAGAACAATTCAGATCACAACCAGACACGTCCCTCAGGACGGGGCCACCGAGGCAACCAGCGAGTCCCCAGCTCTTTCAGGAATTTTGGCGGTGGTAGGCGGGAAAGCGTCTGTGATGAGCTGCAGAGTGTCTGGGACCAGTACCTCATCCCGAGGGGGAGTTGCCGAAGGCGCCGGAAGGCCCTCAGTCTCTGACAATTCTAGGCGGAGAGTACCATTGTCTCCCACCGTGAGCCGCCACCTCTCCTCGCGTCCAACAGTGTCTGACAAATGCCTGCATCCGTCATTGCGCCTCCTCGATGGTCGTGTCCCCCATGTACTTTGGGCCTCCCTCCCATTCGCCCAGTGGGAGGGCATCCCCTCTGATCTGTAGCCACTCCCATACCACTGCGGAGCTTTAAAGAAATGTGCCTTTCCCTGGGATATAACCTTAAGCTTAGCAGGGTAGAGCAGCATGTATTGTAGGTGTAGCTCCCGAAGCTTCTGCTTGACTGCCAGGAAGGACTTCCACTGCTCCTGGACTTGGTGGGTGTAGTCCGGGTAGATGGACACCCTGGCGTTTTCAAAAGTGAGGTTCGCCGTTTCCCTAGCCGCCCTCAGGATGCAGTCCCTGTCCCGGTAATTCAGGATCTTAGCGATGAGGGCTGGCGGCGGGGTGCCCGGCCTCGGCGGTGAAACCAACGCCCTATGGGCGCGCTCAATTCCAAAGACATCAGACAGGCCCGTGGGGCAGAGTGTTGTACGGATCCAGTGCTCCAGAAAGCGATTTGCATTGCCCCTCTCAGAGCGTTTTGGAATGAAGAGAACCCTAATGTAACTGGGGCGTGCCCTCCCTTCTGCGTCTTCCGCCCTATGCTCCAGTGCCCCCGTCGAGGCGGTAAGCTCAAAGACTGTTTTTTTAAGGGACGCCACCTCCCCCTGCAGCTGGACCATATTCCCCTCCGCAGTGGAAACTTTATCTGCCACCTTTCGCAGATCCATTCGTAGGAGGTTTACATCTATGGACACAGTTTCTATCTGCCTCTCCAGGGCGGAATGGGACCCCTGGATTGCCTTCAGCAGCTCTGCCCGGGAGGGCTCATCGGGGACCTCACTCCCTTCGTCCTGCCCTGACTGACGCGTGATCCGCTACGAAGGGTGTCGTTGAGTGGTGTACTGCGTTATCGTGTTTGGCTGAGAGGCGCGGGGCATCCTATCCTTACGCATTGCAGTAGCCTAAAGGACCGCAGCAGGGTGTCCGGGCAGCAGAAATGTCCTAAGCAGCCCCACTCAAAGGCCAGTGAAGATGTGCGGAGTCTGCGACTGTCTCCTTGGCCGCATGCAGCCGCGGCCCCCCGCAACACCAGCTCCTACTCCCCACAGTGTCGTCCTCGAGATTCTCGGCTCATGCAAAGGAAGTCTCTCGGTACCAAGTCACAATATCCCAAGGCTCCACAAAGGCCGGACACGGCACAATCGTAGCGGACCCCCAAGGAGAGTGGGCACCGCATTAGGGTTGCTGAAAGGCTGGTCCATAGATCAGCTCCAGGCATCTCCACTCACCCCCGGCCTTGCAGCAGAAGCAGCAGCGTGGCAGAAGGGGTCCAAAGTCCTCTCACACGACGAGTGGATCCTTACCACTCTTCAGGCCCCTCAGCTCTTTCCGCCCCTCCTCGTGCACTGTGTGTATAGTCCAGGAGCAGGACGAGGCCCCGGCCCCTCCAGGGATGTCACAAATGTCCGCCAAGACTTCCCACGCTGTGACCTGGCTCCGGTCCTGCACCTCTCCAGTGGATGCCTCAGTTCCAGTCCCACCCATCACACCGGGCGTGCACCTGCAGGGTTTCGACGGGCTACGGGATCACGTCACTTCTCAGAGGCCCCCCGATGGCAGTGGGTGCCTCCTTCGTTGTCCCGCTAACTCTCCCAGGGCCAGCCGCACGGGGCACCCGGATCGCTGGCTGCCTCCGGTGTAGGCCACAGTCCCGTCCTGGTCTTCCACAATAGGTGTGCACCTGTATGGTCCAGGCGGTGTGCGGGAGGTCCTCGCTCCTTGGGAGGCCCCCGATGGCAGCGGGCACCTCCCTTGCTGGCTATACTCACTGCAGAGTCGGTTCTGAGGAGGGCAGAGATCGCAGGCGGCCCTCGCCGCAATAGGGCAGGCCGCCGCCCCGGCCTCACTCCTCGCACCGTGTGTGTCTGCCGCCGCCTTTGAAGCTCCAGATTTCACGGGAGGCCCCCTGATGGCAGTGGGCGCCTCCCTAACTGGTACGCTGCTCTGGCGGGACAGACTCGAGGAGTGCCGGGAGTGCGAGTCGCCCCTGCCGCTACAGTGCAAGCCGCTGCTTCAGTCACGCTGGCCACCCACCGCCGGGCTCAGTAGTGCCGCAAGAGATCCTTGCTACGCTGGAGACCCCGGATGGCAGTGGGCGTCTTCCCTGCTGTGATGCTGCACTGGTGGCCCAGCTTCGACGGGGACTGGGAGCACGAGTTGCCCCCGTCTCCCCGGTGCAGGCCGCTGCTTCAGTCACGCCAGTCACTCACCGCGGGGCACGGTAGGGCCGCAGGAGATCCTTGCTACGCTGGAGGCCCCTGGATGGCAGCGGGCGCCTCCCCTGCTGTGATGCTGTGCCGGTGGCCCAGCCTCGATGGAGACCGGGAGCGTGGGCCTCCCCAACCGCCCCGGTGCAGGCTGCCACCTTGGTCCATCTATCCACCCACCGGACGGGGCCCTGGAGTTCCACTCATCACTGGATGCCCCCGATGGCAGAGGGCACCTTCCCTACTGTCCCGCTTCCTTCAGGACCGGCTGCAAGGCGCACCCAAATATCGGGCTGCCCCAGCCACGCTAGTGTAGGCCGCAGCCCCCGGCCTCACGTGATTTCAGCTCCACCGTCTCGAAGCCCGGGCTGCTGCCGCCGTTCTCCATCCACCGGGCGGGCAACCCCGAGCAGGATGTGCCCCTAGGTAGTCGGGACTTGTGGACCCCGTTTACTCAGTCGAGATACCCAGGAAAGGATGTATTGCAGGATTTCTGTGCTGGCCTGCCTGGGTCCGAAGGAGCTCACGTCCTGTCGGCCCTGCTGCTTGGCCACGCCCCCAAAAATTGTCTTTAGTTGCAGTAAAAGAATCTTCCTAGCAGTCAAAATCTCCAAGTAATTCTGTTTTATTACTCCAGGGCTTGAAAAATTGTAGAAGTGTGAAATAGAAAAATTCTCCCTTATCTGCAGTTTCACAATTCATTTTTCTGTGGTTAATAAGATTCCCTTTGAACTGTTGCTCTAAACATCCATCAAATCCAATTACTGCATATTTTTCTTCTTTTATATTTTCTCTAACATTCTTTTTAAACCTATAATGGTGAAGTATTTCATAAAGACATAGATTTTCAAGATGTGGACTCCATTTGGAATAATATGTATCCAACATATTAGTTTTGATAATATCAGTACTTTCTGGCTCATTCTGTGCTAAGTATTCAATTTCTTGTAAAGACTTCAATTTGTGTGGAGGCAAGACCTAGACTTATCCAAAGTATTCCTTTTTTTAATTTAACTTTCTAAATTGCACAGTTTATATTACATACCCATCTTCACATACTCCCACCCACACCTGATCCAAGCCAAACCAACAGAACAGACAATTTCATCATTAGGGAGAAAGCATATATCAATAGAAGTTCAATAAATAAAATAAATCCCACCATAGTATTAATCGACCAATTCATATTCAAGTCACCCAATACATTTGGTGATCTTAAATTATCCCTAAGTGAGATACCCCTAGTCGTGTCGCCCTCCAGTCACCAGATCCCATCCTCTCTTACCCCAACCCATTATTGCTCCCTAGTGCTTTCTAAACTTCCCCACCCATGTCATGGCTTTGTTCTTCTATCTCTTTGATCCAGATTCTCAGGGGTGCCAAGATTTCCAGCCCTCTTTTCCTTGTTCATCCCCCTCTGCGGGCATATACTGCCTATTCTAATTGATATACAGCCAAAAGTCTGGCCATCCACTGTTAGCTAGTTGATGGAACTGGATCCAGCCAGCAAGTGGACAGGCAGACATTGCAATGAATGAAAATACCTGAGTATGCCGTGGGCCTTCTGCGTCACACTCCCCTAACACAATTAACTGGGGATAGATTGCTATTTGATGCCCCAGCTGTGTCTCAAGCATATTACCAATACCCCTTTTAAGAATATTAAGGCTGGGGCAGAAAGCAAACATATGGACAGTATCGACTGCATGGCAGCCACAGCGAGGGCAGTGGGAACCGTCAGAGCCTCCCCACTGTGCTATCATAGCAGGGGTGATCTACAGATTAAACCAAGTCTTGAAACATTGCATCTGTAGGTTGGCTGCTATAAAAGAGGTCTGAGCTAAATGCAAAGAATCTTTACAGTTCCCTGTCCCTACCTGCATTAGACTTAGCCCCATATTCACATGATCAGCTAGATCATCAACCATTTCCTCATTCAGTAACCTATAGACAGTGCCCAATGATGGTTCTGCTTTAAGAAGCAGATTGATCAGCACAACACATTTATAACCACATCTCCCCCCACCTTTTTCACCAGGAAGTTCCGTATTTGCAAGTACTTGAAACATTGCCTGTTCTCTATGCCAAACTTATCCTTAATTGCTTCAAAGGAAAGGATCCCCCCATTGTCCATGGAATCCCCAACATTTCTCAAACCCATTTCTTCCCAGCATTTCATATATCCATCCTTAAAAATATCTGGAAGCAAACCATTATTGTACATAGAGGTATAAGCATTGACACAACCTTGCCCAATTTTTTTCCAAATGGCTGTCCATACCATGAACGCACAAATCACAGTTTTAAACCTGACCATTTTAAAACAGCCTAACTCTATTTGACATAAAAGACAGCCCCTAGCTTCAGTTTTCCAATAGTAATTCATATATAGATGGAGGAACCGTCCCATCTACACCTGTTTTGCCCCTCCCATCTTAATAAAACTGCAATTTGCTGAAGTATCGATGACCAATAGTATGACTGAAAATAAGGAACAGCCAAACCTCCCCGTTCCTCAAGAGAGTCAGAAACTTTAGAGCTCTCCTGGGGCGCGAGTAAGCCTACAGAAATCTGGAGACCAACTGGTTCAGAATCCTAACCCAGCAGCCTTCTATCTCCAAGGGGATAGCCCTAAAGAAGTACAGAATTTTAGGTATGAATAGCATTTTAACCACATTGCTCCTCCTGATCAATGTGAGCTTTAAGTTGCATATTCTGGCAAAATCTTCCTTGGTTTTCTGAATTAGAAGACTCAAATTTGTATCAACGATTTTCCTAACATCAGCCAATATTTCCACCCTGACTATTGTTCAGATGCACCAAACTATTGGTGACAATCTGTGTCTTACACTTGATTTACCAAATACCACAAAATCTGCCCAAACAACTTTCTCAATTTTTATTAAGGCGCCCACTGGGTCGGGGTAGTAATTGCTAGATTATCAGCATATACTAAAATCTTTGTCTCCCCCCTTACTGTGCACTGATAGAATTATGCTATTCCCTTTGATCTTCCTAATTAAGGGATAAATATACAGGGCGAACAGTAAGGGAGAACGAGGGCACCTCTTGTCTTGTACCACATCCAACTGCTACCAAATCAGACATTTCTCCCATTACTGATATCCTAACTACTGGATTGTGATTTAGCGTCTGGATAGCATTATAAAAGCCCCTACCCAAGCATTTGTTTTCCATTATTGCCAATTAAAAAGGCCAGAGAACCTATCAAATGCTTTCTCTGTGTCAAGCAGAATTAAAGCCATTGGGTCTCCGGCAATCTTTGAAGCATCAAATAGAGTAATTGCCCGCTGAATGTGATCAATTGGACTACGCCCCGGGCAAAACCATGCTGAACCTGGGAGAAATGTTTCTTAATTACTCCCACCAGTTGCGTAGCTAAAATCTTAGCGTAGATCTTGACATCGCCATTAACCAGCGTAATAGGACACTATGATCTGAGCTCATTAGCCTGCTTTCCCTTCTTGGGGAACACAAGAATATTAGCAGAGGCCCATGAATCTGGTGCCACCTCACCTAATAATGCCTCCAAGAACTTCTCTCATAAATTCTTGAAGGCAGGGGCACACAGCTTATAGAATCCTCCCGTAATTGAGATAGTAACAACCGCCTAACTTGTCGGAAGCGACTCAATTGCTATAGTAACTTTCTCTCCCACAATTGGTTCCTCTAGCAACTCCCTCTCCTCTGAAGATAACTTTTCTCCATTTAGACTCACCACATAGTCATCTATTTCTCTTCTCCCATGGTGAACATCCTCAGTGTGCAGCTGCTGGTAGTACATCTGAATAGATGAGCGTATAGCTGTTGGGCTGGAAATTTGCCCACAAATTGGATCCATTTTTTCCCTGATCTACCCCTGAGTTGTCTGTTGACTTGTACGTACCGCAAGTAGATGCCCCACCCTTTTGTTGCACTCATACATCTTGCTACACCAACCTGTATATTTTCCTGCGGGTTTGTTTGATGAGATATCGATTAGGGCAGATTTCACAACCGCTACACTCGATTGGGCCTTATCGATATCCTCCCCTCCTTCAATAGCTCCAGCCAACTGTCTTTCTGCATCCACTAGTTTTTCGTATAGGTCCTGCACCATTTTGCCCAGCTATATCCTAATGTTTCACTCCTTATCCTCGCCTTGAGGGTCTCCCAACATCAAGCTGGGCACTGCCTTTGTTCTCTGCTAGAAATCTGGGGATCCAGATATTCATATATTTAATAAAATCCTCATCATATAGCAGAGTCCTTTCGAATGTTCAGCGGGGAATCAGAGCAGGACTGCTTGAATTGTACTTTCCCTCATCAGTGGATTTTGGTCATAAATAACTCTGGGGAATATATATATTCGACTTAGAAGGTGCCAATTCCTGGGATACAAAGAAGTAGTCTAGCCTGGCATGTACCAGATACAGGGCTGAAAAAATGTATACACAGGGACCTGTGGTTCTTTCATAGACCAGACATCAGATAGCCCATGCATCATGCATAAGTGTGTCAGGGACTTCAATACCATAAGCTTACAACCGTGATATAATCTTCCCTCTACCTTGCCCCTGCTACCTCCTGAGTTAAATTTATATTAAAATCTCCACAGATCAGTGTATTCCATACATATTCCATCTTCTGTTAGAAAGTGTCTTGTCTGGACTATCTTGTGTTACAAGCCACACACTGAAGACAGGAGTTATCGTACAAAATCTCTCTGCAAAGGAATATGTTGACAAAGTTCATGGAAAGGATGAAAACTAAAAATACAACTTGGTTAATTTGATGGCGTGCCAACTTGGCACCAACAAGTATTGGTATTGCCGTCATGGAGAACTGAAATGTATGTTGAGAAACCTAGGTGCACCTACTTCGTTTTTGATACTCAGTTGTGCCGAGTATGAGTGGGATGACGTGCTTGAATTTTTGAGAGAATCAAACATAAACATTAAGGACATAAATATGAAGACAGCAGAACTTTGCTCTTTGGATCCTGCTAATGTTTGTAGATATTTGAACAACAGTTGTCAAGCCATGCTGTCTTTCATTTGCAAAAAAACAAATCCTCCTCTTGGTGAAGTAACTGATTTCTTTTGGAGTAAAGTGTACCTTACAAGATGTGCTCCTCATATTCACATGCTGTTATGGATAAAAGATCCAGCAAAATTTGAAACAGACAGTGATGGGTCTGTACTCTCTTTCATAGAACATTATGTGACATGTGCCATCCCGAAAGACAGTAGTGAAAAAGGTCTGAGACAACAAGTTCTGTGCTTTCAAACACAAAGATGTGGAAAGTACTGTCGTCAAAAATACACATGCAAAGGAAGATTTTGCACAGGATGTCAATTTGGATTACCACGGCCTGTCATTTCCCAAGGAAGCCTGAGCAGCTTTTTGTCAACAGTGAGACATACACTAACACAGAAATCACTGAAAAACACATACAACCTTAGAAGAAAAGCGGCCTCAAAGTATATTGATGACTATAACCCTGTGATTCTCAATGTGGAATGCAAATTTGGATATACAATTGGTTGCAGACAACTCCATTACTTGTGCTCAGTACATCTCTTGATATATTGAAAAATCAGAGTAGACATAGATGAAGGGGCAGTGGAAGGAGATGTTTGCATAAAAGACTATAGCCAAAATATTGTACAGCTTCAGCTTCAAAATGCTTTCCCATAGAGAGATGGGGTCCTATGAGTGCTGTGACAGGTTGAGCTTGGTCAGTTTGTTCTCGAAGTCAAGGGGAATCGTTTGGGTAAGTCTAGGCCTAGCAAGTGCGTGAAGTGTTAAAGTCTTTTCTAGAAATCCAATACCTAGCAGAGTTTGGCCTGGAAAATGCAGACATCGTAAATTCAAATATGTTGGACACATACTATCTAAGAAGGAGTCCACATCTAGAAAACATGTAGTGGTATGAAGTACTTCAACACTACAGAAATAGAAGCTATGTAACAGAAAAAATAGAAGATGGTAAATATGCAGTCGCTGGATGTGGCAGTTGTTTGGTCAGACATGCAAAAATAAATCTAATTAACCAGAGAAAAGATAGGTGCCAAATTACAGACAAAAGATAATTTTTCTATTTGTCACTTCTACAACTCTTCAAACCTTGGTGTGCTGAATTGGCATTAGTCAGAGACTATGACTGCTTTGAAGATTCTTTCAATGCTGGGAAAGACCGTATTCAAGACAGGAAGAAACTTGTTGCTGAGATAGGAGGTTTACAGAGCAGTTAAAGTTCTGGACCACTGAGTTTAAATAGGAATTTAAATAGAGCCCTGAAGAAGTCCACAAGGATGAAACACATTGGCCATGGTTTTAAGTTGATTATCAGAAGAAGAAATTGAATAAAGAATTTTCAACAAAATATGTCTAAAGGCTATTGTGTACTGTAAAGAATGTGTATTCTGTGCAATGATCATTAGTGAGAATTTTGGCTGAACTCTTATTCATTACAAGTTGCATGTTTTGGTTAATTCGAGGTGCTGAACTGTTAAAGATTGATTTAAATATGAAATTAATTTGAACGGTGGAAATGTTAGTATGTTATTTGGATTGAGAAGGGTAGTGGAGGGATAGAAAAAGGAAAAGGTTTGCATTTATATAGCGCTTACTAACCCTGATGAGGTTTTGAAGCACTTTCAAGCTACTCTAGGACCAAAAAATTGATTAGTGGTGAATTAGTCTGGGGAAATATTTAATTAATTTGAGCTGTGGACATATTAGACTGCTATTTGGATTGAAATGGATTATGGAGGGATAGAAGGGGGAAGGGTTTGCATTTATATAATACTTGCTACTTCTGATGAGGTGTCGAAACGCTTTTTCAGAGAGTAGCCCGCTACTCTGGAACCCAAAAAGGATTAGCTGGGAATTAGTATGGCGAAATAGGAAATTAGTTTTAGCGGTGGACATGTTAGACTGTTATTTGGATTGAAAGGAAGAGTGAAGGAATAGGAGAGGGAAAGATATAGAAAGATTTTTTGGGTTGAGTTCATGGAAGTAGAAGGGGATTTGGGATGAGTAAAGATGAGGTGGAGGGGAAAGAGTCAGAGGGAAGGGTTTAAAAGGCTTGTTTCGGAAATCTGAATAGTAAAATAAGGATGAGATGATGCCAGTAGGGGTAGAGGGGTTAAGAGTCTATAAAGCGTTATTTTGGGTGTCCTCATAGTGGTATGGGGTTTGGGATGAATGAGAGAGTAGGGAAAGATGATTTATTAATAGAGGTATAGGGTGAGAAATAGGGTAGTGCATTGGAAAGAGTAGTAGAATGAGGTTTGAGATGAGTCAGCGAGTTGAGGTAGAGGACATATTGAGAACGGTACAGGTTGAGAAATAGGGCAGTGCATTGGAGTGAGCAGGAGAATTAGAAACAAAGTAATAAATATAAAGATACATAAGTACATAGAAGGTATATATATGCATAAGGTAGGTAAAATATGTAGATTAAAGTTGCATTTAATAAACTCAGACTTTTAGGTGTTGCTGCACTTAAAATATATATTTTTTTGCAATTCAATAGTAAAGTAATTGTAGACAAATAGCTGTGATAAAAAGATTTACTTATTTATGTAGTCACTTATATACATGTTAAACAGAATAATGTAATTATAAGTTATAGGTATATTTTTAAGCAGAACTAACGAATATCCATATCCTTAAAAACATAGGGCCCTATTTACTAACCCTGGGTAGAGTTCGCAGAGTTCCGCTACTTGAAACCTAGCAAAGTACACAAAAAACTCTGCCGCGCTAAGCGGAGCTTCGCGAGGGGCAGAGTTTATTTTTATATAAATGTAGTTTGCAGTGATTATCAGTGCCAAGTGCTTTTCGGCACTGTGCAATCATCGTGAATTGCATCATGCACAGCGTAAGCGGGCGCTGCTTTTTTTTTGCTGCTCAAGTAGATTTTTACTCAAGCTGCAGCTTTCTTATTGCTAGCGGGCGGTTACTCAATGCGAGCGTTCGTGAGCATATGAGACCACTCGCCATGAGAAATCTGACTGACCGTGTTGAGAAATCTCACCGGGAGATTGATTTTCCACGCTCATGCTCGCAAACTTGATGTTGACGAATGCGAACGAGGAAAAATCTTGCCAGGAGGTGGATTTTCTTTACTCGCTCTCGCCAACTTGACGTTGACAAACGCGAGCGAGGAATAAAACTCTGCTCCTCAAAATGAAGCTGAACTCTGTGAGCAAAGCAAAGTTCACCGCCCAGACTTACTATGTACAAGAACCTAATGTAGTGTGGTACTGCAAGTCATTTTGCTGTGCCTCGCTGCGTTCGTTTTGAGGCACAAGGATGTGACATATTTACAACATGTCACATCTCTGTGCTTTTCCTTGCACTGGTGGACAAACTGCTGCATTGCTCCAGCATCCTTGCACCATAGTGCAAGGATGCCTGTGTCATGGGGAGATTGTTTTTTGTGCAGTAAGGGGCACCTTCCTGCACAAAAAGAATCAATTGAGGTGATTTTCTCTTCCAATGTGTGCTGAAGAATGCAGCACGCATTGAAAGAGGAAAAAAATGAGGAGAAATGGAAACATTTCTCCTCGTTGCGCCTCGCTACGCCACCCTTGGGGGTGGCATAGCATTCTGATGCATTTCCAGGTTTACGATTGCTTGTAAACCTGGAAATGCATCAGTGGACCGGACTGTTGTGTGGGAACACCCGGAGCAACACCCATGTTGTGCCCCTAACACAAAAAGTATTGCGTGAAAAGGGGTGATATTTAGAAGCATACATAAAGCCACGCAGGGTGGCTTTACATGTGCTTGTAAATATCATGCGGCAGGTTGCACCACCAGTGTGTCACGCAATGTGATGTACAGATGATGCAAAGGGCTTTTTAAAAAAAAACATAATTATTGTACCCATTTATACAGAGCAACACACCTGTGTAGATATACTTCCATAGTCCAAATAAATGCTTATATAAAGAGGGATATGTTGTATATTTATATTTCAGTATAGTGATTATGTGGGAAAGAGCCAATTCTTGAAGAGTCTTCTGAGGATAAGGTGGTTATCCATGGATCTTATGTTCAGGGGTAAAGAGTTGCATAGTTTGACTGCCGCACATGGTTTTTTCTTGTACGGTGAGTTTTTGAGGCAAAGTACCACTCTAGAGCTGATGTTTCTTTGTTGAATGTATTTTGTGATTTTATTCCTGCTGAAAGGCAGTCCTGTTCCCTGTATTGCTTTATGGATGATACAAAGCAGCTTGAATGTGGATTTTCCGGCAAACGGTAACCAATGTATGGCTTTCAAGGCAGGGGAGATGTGGGCTTGTGGGTTTATATATAAGAGTAGTCTGGCAGCAGAGTTCTGAATCCATTGTAGTCTTTTCATAGTTGCTAAAGGTGATTCGTGGTAGAGGCTATTGGCGTAATCGAGTTTGGACAGAACAAGAGAGATGGTAGCCAGGACCTTGTGTGGTAATCACAGGTGGGGGAAGATATGTCACATATTTTTTATAGTAACAAAGATTGATATTGCTAGGTTGTCCACTTGGGCAGGCATTTTTAGCTTAGAGTCCATGGTTGTTCCACGTTTCTTACTTCCTTTGATACTTAGGTGGTGTTCCCAGATCATCAGGCCATGCTGCGAGTGGCTCATAATTTTTCCAATTGCAACACATGAGTATTTCCATTTTGGAAGCATTCAATCTGAGATGGCTTCATTTCATCCATTGATCCACAGCTCTCAAACACCCGAAAACTGGTGTGTTTTCAATGTCTTTGGGGGATTCCAATTGAAAGAGTATTTGTGTGTCATCAGCATTTTTATAGCAGGTAAGGCGAAATTGATTGATAAGGGCCGGTAATGATTTCATGTAAATATTGAAAAGCATGGGTGAGATGATAGTACCTTGAGGGACCCATGCTTTTGTGAAATATGGTTTGGAAGAGAAAGGGGGGTAGGATGACATTAGTTCGGTTGTGAAGGTAGGATGTGATCTAGTCTACAGCAGTCCCCTCTATCCCAGCTTTATAGTCTCTGTATCAGAGTGTCATGGTCAACCGTGTCAAAGGCAGCTGAAAGATCCAAGAGAAGTAGTGCAGCAACCTGTTGCAGCCAACTGTGTTCTTAAGGTCATCCCAGATTGCAACAAGGGAAGATTCTGCGCCTCTTCCTGGACGGAATTTCATTTGGTAGTCCGAAAGTATGGCATTATCGTCAATGATTTATGACATCTGGGTGAATGCTGCTCTTTCTTTGACTTTGCTCAGGAACGGTTCTTTTGTTATCGGTCTGTAGTTGTGGGGGTTCAGCTAGTCCGGTTTGTTTTTTTAGTAATGGGCGTATGTATGACTTTTTTAGTTCTTCTGGAATTAATATTATAGTTAAGGAACTATTGATGATTCTTCTTACTGGTGTGGCAGCAGAGGTTGTTTAAAGATTTCTCCTGCAGGTTTGTGGTAGACATGGGACAGAAGGGCTGCCAGTAGGCCTGCTTGCTTTGACCAGTTCCATAAATTCATAGTGTGAAATTTGTCAGAAGAGATGGAGAGGCTGGGCTACAGTATTCTTGGATTGTTGTTTTGGAAAAGGGTTGGTGCTGGTGCTTTTACTTTGTTTTAAATATGAGTCCAATGTGTCTGCTTTGGCCGTGTAAAGATTTACCAGTTTGTCTGTGAAATCTTGAGTAACTGGATGAGCTCCTTCTAGGCAATTTGGTTTATGAAATTCAGAGAGAATTTAATAAAATTCTTTATTTGCACATTTAGCATTTTCAATTATGTCTGAAAAGTACCTTTTCTTAGTCTTTTTCATAGCTGATTTGTATAATCTGTTACGTTTCTGTAGGCAAAGTCTGTCTTGTTTGGTATTAGTTTTGAGCCAGGCACATAACAGCTTTTTAATGTGTTGTTTTATCTCTTTTATATCTGTATATCTCCTAGGTGCCTGTTTTCTTTTATTCTGTTGTGTAGTTTTTAGTGGTATTAGGATATGAAAGGCTTCCTGTAGCCACTCATATCGTTTTTTTTAACAGACTTTATTGTGTCTAGATTGGCACTGGATGTTAGCTGTGTTCCTAAGTGTTCCAAACTGAGTTTGTTCCACAGTCGTTAGGTAGATGCAGATGCACGTAAGCCGGTTTTATGTGTTCTGCTTTGTGTTGTTTTATGTTGGAAAGCAAGCAAATGCTGGCTGACCATGTGAGTGGAGTTATTGTTTGAAAAGTTACTAGTTCTATATTTGCAAAAGAAATCGAGGAAGTGTCCAGCAATGTGTGTGGGTTTGTGAACAATCTGGTAAAGGTTCAGTGTGTCTAGGCCAGTGATGATCGTTTTTGGATGGGACGTATTGTGTTTGTCAAACCAAATTTTGAGGTCGCCCAGAATGATTAGGTTGGAGAGTATGTTCTCAGGTTTGAAACTGTGTCTAGAAATGTGTGTTTGGGAATGTTGCATTGCTAGGTGGAGGTCTGTAAAGCAGGAAGTTACAGAAGGAAGATGGTGTATGATTGAATCTGGTAAAAAGGGTGACACAGTCGTGTATGGAGATGTTGTCAGTTTTACTGATATTTAATGTTTGCTTCAACACAACATCTAGGCCACCTCCTCTTTTGCCTTTATGATTTAGTGTGATAGTTTGATAGCCTAGAGGAATGGCTTCATGCAGGACTGGAGCCATATAATCTCCCAACCATGCTTCAGTTATAGAGTATGTCAGGTTTTGTGTCTGTGAGAAGGTCATAGTTGTGATTCAAGAGTTCACTCAGACACTCATGCACTCACACCCTCACTCAGGCACTCATGTACCCACTCACAGACCCACTCAGGTACCCACTTACATACCCAATCAGACACTCATGCACCCAGGCAGAGATCCACTCCGATTGTGAGGCACTCACTCCAAGACCCACTAAAGCACTAACAAATCCCACTCACAGATGTGCTCTGAAACTCATGCACCCACTCCTACACTCTTGCACCCATTCAGAGACCCACTCAGACACTGAAGCACCCACTCACAGTGCCACTCAGACACTCATGCACCTACTCACAGACACTCATGCACCTTATCACATAGCCACTTAGACACTTATACACCCACTCACAGACCCACTCAGGCAGTCATACACCCACTCAAAGACTCACTAAGAAACGTATGCACACACTAATAGGCTCACTCATTCATTCACACACCCAGTCACATAGCAACTCAGACACTAACACACCCACTCACAGACCAACTCAAACAGCCATAGATGCATTCACAGACCCATTCAGACACTGATGCACCCTCTCACAGACCCACTCATACATCCAGTCACAGACCCACTCAGACACTCATTCACCCACACACCCAGTCACAGCCCCACTCAGACATTCGCATACCCACTAACCAACCTATACAGATACTGACACAGCAACACTCAAAGGTTACATGTTACAGTTAGGAAATCAAACTTAAAAAACCTTAAAAAATCTCTAAAAAAACAATGATTACAAGTGTAGTATAGTTAGTAAATAACATTAAAAAGCCATAGAAATTCACAGAAAAAGACGAAGGTTACAGAAATGTTATAGTTAGGAAATAGAGTTTAAAAACGCAGAATTTCACTGAGGACAACAAAGGTTACAGGGACATTCTAGTTAGGACATATAATTACAAAGCATTAGAAATTCACAAAAAAAAGTTTAGACGGATGTTACAAGTACAACATAGAATTTAAAAAAACTTGAAAATTCTCTGAAAAAACAAAGATTATAGGGACGGTATAGTTAGGTAATAGAGGAAAACAAACTTAAAAATACACAAAAAACGATTACAGGGATGTTATAGCTAGGCTCAGATTTCAATTGAACAAAACCATACAAATTCAGCAGTTATAGTTGCTTGAACTAACTATAACTTAGGTCCCTGCATTGCACTGCGTATGACCTCACATAGTACATCACTCATGACATGGTCAATGACATCACTGATGACATCTCAAATGACATCACTGATGACATTGTCCAGTGAGTGTGAGTGTTTTGAACATTTTCCAGAGACTTAAAGCTAAATATTAAGGTAGTACATAAGTTACCCCAAGTTACCCCGAGTGGGACGGGTATGCGTGGGACGTGGGTCCCATGCTCTCCAATCCACTGGAATCAAGCTATCCTGGCTGAAGAGGGGTGAAACATGCTTGTTTCCGGTCCATGGAGGTACTGGCTTGGCAGTTCGGGCTGGACTGTTCCCATGAGGCACAGGGTCAAGACTGATTTGCATATGGCCAGGTCTAAACTATGGTAAATGTAAATGTAAATGTAAATGTATAGGCATTTATATAGCGCACTACTTACCCGTAGGGTCCCAAGGCGCTTCGACCGCTGCGAAACCCTTCCTGGCTTCCCTGAGAGATGGTCCCTTAATGGGTATCTCCAGGGTGAGACCAGGCATCCCCGGCGGTCTGGTGGGGCCGTTAGTGAAGATGAGGCAAGCTAATGCCCAGAGTTGCCGAGTGTGATCGCTGATCAGAGTGGGCACCGAGGCGAGAGAATTATCGAGTCCGCTGACCCTGGTACAGAAACCTGCCGCGCCGGGAATCGAACCCTGGCCCCGGGCCGTCCTCTGCTCTCGGGTCTGCCGCCTCTAACCAGTGAGCCACACTACTTCACATGGCATGGTGAGCAAAAGAATGACCGATTTAACCCTGATCTCTGTACTTGGGGTGAATGTTTTGATTTGTTATGTATTCCGTCCATCAATTGTGTGTCTTTTGCTAATGAGGAAAAAGCAGCAGTGTGAGAGACTGTTGGAAATCCACAAACATTTTCTGATAATATTCCAGGGTGTCAAGATGCCCCTGGATGCTGGTCCTACTGTTCGGATCAAGTCACTTGGAGCAGAGCCCTACCAGCTCTGCCTCATTTAGTCTATTGGAGACTGAGTTATGCTAATTTTAGGCTTTTGATTCTGAAATTGGCACTTATGGGACAAAAGCCTTAAGGAGGCGGTGCCCCTTAATATGAGCTGTCTCACTCTCTCCCCATGCTGATCAAGGGAATAAATACATAAGGAGCCTGCAAGACCGTGTGGCCACTGCACCCACCTCCCTTCAGGAAAATTATTTACGCTAGCAGGAACTGCAGTACTGAGGCACCAAGAAGGACCCAGACAATCAGAAGTTGTGTCAATGTGGGTTATTCACCTCTGGTGTCCTGGGCCATCTGTACTATCATCCCGGAACTAGGATCAAAGTACCACTTTTAGAATTTGACTCTTAGGGAAGCAAGATAGAGTGGGAAAGGGCTAGCTCAGAGAAGGGCTGTAACCTACCAACCTAGAACTCAACAATACATTACAAAGCATTTGATCTATCATTGTACAACCAGTGCATATTATTTAACTTCTCCAGTGCTATGGAAATGGCCTCCACATCCACAGCGCAACCCATTGTGCACTGTGACTGTGGCTATGACTTCCAAGCACCCAGGGCAAGGAATCCCTCTGATGCTGGCAGCAGAGGGATTCCCTTTTTTTATTATTATTTTATTTTTTAGAAAAAGTGAAAGTAAAATGAGTCATTCAGCCATGTACTAGGGTCAAGTCTGGGAAACTTCTGGCTTTGGTAGGTTTCATTAAGTGGCTGCTGAGAACAGAGTTAAATATCTCCGCTACCCACAGCACCAAAATGGATCAGTTTTCAAGGCCAAAACTTGATGTCTTCACCTTGGGTTTTGGGGCCTTCCATTTACTTGGTGATAGGACCAGCCACACAAGAGTAGTGCCATTTTTATTGGAAGAAGTGTGCAAACACGGAATGTTAGAACATTTGTTATTATTCAATTAATTCAACTACATTTTAGCTCCCAAAGCTAAGCACATGTTGTGCATGAAAGAACACATTGTTTAAAATACCATCGGAATCACATGACATATTTGTCAAAAATCCCTCTGAATCACATGATAGCATGGGTGACCTATAATACATAGTTGTACAAATAACACTATTCCTAAACTCAGGGGGATATTCTCAAGAACGTGTGATAATCATCATCAAAATCTGATAACACAATCTGTCATATCGCGGGAAAATAACTCTTTGTTAACGTCCTATTCACAACACGGCGGTAACATGAAATACTTTCCCGATAACGCATCAAATGTTCGAGATAAAGTCACCAGGACGGCGATAAAAATCCTAACCAAAACATCGAAAAGATGGCGAAGCGCCCAACAGCGATAAAAAATCTGCGATAATCTTCGCCAGGCCTGCAATTCACACACGTCAGATAGGAAAAATCACAATAAAAGTAGAAAAAAAACAACTGCGAAGCACAATGGAGACAGCCGGAGCAAGTACAAAGGACAACCATAACCCCACAACTCCCACGGAGGACCAGCCTGGGACCTCGGGGTGAGGAAGGGCAAGGAGAAGAAGAAGAGGAAGACACGCTTCAGTCCGCAGGAAAACAGAATCCTGATAACTGAGGTGATAGAACACCATCTACTACTGTTCGTCACCTCCACTGTGTCCTTGGCAACTAAAAAATTGAATATGGCAATCCATTGTGGACAAGGTGAATGCAGTCGGAGTGCTCAAGAGGACAATAGAAGAGGTCAAGAGGCGCAGCAATGATGCGAAGCGCAAAACCAAGGACAAACTTGGCAAGAACCAGAAGACAGGGGGACCTAGACAAGAGGAACGCAATGGATGCTTAATTTGCTAGCTCCATGCATCCTGTCTCCCCAGTGTCTATCCGTTACTGTAATACGGCTCCCAAGAGAAGAACATTGTGACGGAAGGCGAGTGGATCCTTTGCTGGGGACTTCCGAGCTTCAACCTCAACTGCAGCCAAAGTTGTGAGTCTCGTTTGTCGAGGGCCTGCGTCTGCGTCGAAGCTGGGGACTGGAGTACTGGGAGCGGCCGCAAGGAGAACCGAAAGAACGGCCCGAATCAGCGGAGGACCCCGGAGCCGAATTGCGACTGTGGGAGGGATCATTGCCAAGACGGGTGGCATCCGTAAGACCCACGAGGAAGCGTATCGGCTGACGGAGTGGTGGCGACGGTGCCACGAGTGAAACCCAGCTTATCCCACGGCAAGTTTGGAAATAAAGAAAGGCCTTTGAAGCGCCTTGATGATTATCAGGCGACCGCTGAATACCGGACAGGACTATGAGGAATGGTAGGGTGCCAGTGGTGGTATTGATGATCGGATCGGGCCCCCGCCATCGCCCCCTCTCTTCTCTGACCCATTCTGATCTTCCCAAGACCAATTTGGCAGCAATCCAGAGACTACCTTTCCCCCCATGGTGAAGACACCAAACAGTAGAAGGGAGAGCCTGTGCTTGCTTAGAGGCCCTGCTACGCACCTTAGGGAGTCTAGAACGCAGCTGAGTATCAAATGTTCAATTTTGTGTATTGACGAGTCACCTTTTAATACCAAAATTTGAATACACTGTGTGGCAGACCTTTTGCTTCTCCATAGGCTCAGTCCTAGTGTTGGGGTGTGTGTACATATGTATAATAGGATGTATGAATGTGAATAAATGCAGATTGCTGTTGGTATGAATGATTGATGGTGTGAATATTTATTTACTTGTCCCCTGATTTATTGTAAATGGTGTCTTTGATATTTGGATTATGTGTTAATAATGCTGTTTGTTACATGATAAATGAAAAATCAAAATAAAAAGTGATTTAGGAGCTTTCAGATGTGTATAAATTGGACATTCTGAAATAAATCAGTTTTTTGAATGATCATCAGTACTGGCAATGTTATTGTTATCTGGATAAAATACAGCAAACTTTCTACTCAGGCTTACCGCAGCCTTTCCTGCATAGATTATATTCTAGTACCGGCCCACAAGTGGCACACATCCCCAAAATTAGACACTTAGCCACGGGCATTTCTGATCACTCCCCTATGTGGGTAGAAATAGTCCTCAACCAAGCAAGGGTGGAGAGAATTACCCCATCAGCCCATGGTACCTCTGAGACCCAATAACCTGTAAGGATCTCATCAAAACCATAAATAAAACAATTTCAGAAAATGAGGGGTCCGTAGACTCTTCTCAGACCATGTGGGAAGCCTTTAAGTCAGTAATCTGGGGTCAAGCCCTGTCCCTAATCTCTGGGCTGAAAAAGGACAGACAGAAAGATATCGTGGAGGCTGAGGCAGAGATCTACTGGATGGAGAGTGAACTGGAAAATGAGATCCTACCTGAGACGCTTCACTAACTATGCCTCAAACAAGACGACTATAAGGCACTAGTAACTGACAGAGCCAGGATCCTGGGGAGGGAAAAGCTGGGCAGAATATATGATCTGGGAGAAAAAGGTGGGGAAACTCATAGCATGGCTTGACAAAAAGGAGTAGGCGAGCAGACTGGTGCCAGAACTTAGAGACACAGGCAATACTCTGATTACAGACCCGCAGGATATCGCATACCGATTCGCTAGCCATTTTAGTACTATGTACACAGTTGTTTCCCCATGCACGTATGACGATTCTCACGACCTTCCATGAGACATTACACTCCCCACACTCTCGGTGGAGGATCATAATTTTTTGGACAGTGCCCTGACAACGGACGAAATAGCGCAGGCATTCTGATCATTAAACTCAGGCAAGGCCCTCGTCCCAATGGCATTCCTATTGAGCTCTACAAACTCCGGCCTGACAAATTAGCCCCTTATTTAAAAGCCATGTTCGATGAGAGCTGGAAACGAGGGATAATATCAATAGATCAAAGTGTGGCCACTCTAGTCACCATTCATAAAGAGGGTAAATCCAAAACTGACTGTGCTTCGTACAGACTGATCTCACCCGTAAACGCAGAACCCAAAATTCTGTTCAAATTCCTGGCTAATCGTTTAGTAAAAATAATTAGAGGCCTAGTATACCCAGAACAATCAGGTTTCATGCCGCACCAAAACACAGCTCTTAACCTGCACAGAGTCCATGGTGTTTTAGGTAGGGTGGCCACAATTCAGGAACCAGCTATAGTTGTATCCCTGGATGTGATTATGGCATTTAGGGCCAGATGTAGGTAATTCCTATTTACCTACTCCTAAATACCGAATCATACCGATTCGGTATTTAAGAGTAGGTAAATAGGAAGGGGGCAGATGTAGGTAATTCTTATTTTGGAATTACCGAATCGGTATGATTCTGTATTTACCGATTCGGTAAATACAGAATCGGTATTTCCTATTGAATCCTGCAAGGGTGAACGGGGTGTCACTTTGACACCCTGTAGCACCCCAATTCCAGGCTTGTGTGCCATGTGGCACAAATACATGCCCTAAGGGCATGTCTGTGTGTTACATGGCACAGGTGTACATTCCATGTACACCTGAATTCGGTATTTTACTACCCAATTATATTGGGTGATAAAATACAGAATTCTGAAGGCCTGTAGCACTGTAAACAGTTCTACCTACATCTGGGATTTACCGAATCGGTAAAATTACCGATTGGGTATTTTACAGAATCGGTAAATTTACTGATTCGGTAAATTTACCGATTCTGTAAAATAATGGCCCCTACATCTCAAAAACCAATCACTGGTCGGTAACGGCCGAAATCGGCTGTGCTCGCAAAGATGGGGTTTGGTCTGGGATTTATTCAATGGATACAATTACTATATATGGTGCCCATGGCTAAACAATGGTAAACAACAAAAAATCAGATACTTTTACACCTAATCGTGAGACCCGTTCGGGATGCCCGCTTTTGCCTCTCCTGTTTGCCCTGGCTCTGGAACCATTGGCAGCATGAGTCAGGAGAGACCCAGTGATACGAGGACTGCGTTGGTCCCCGCAGTGGAAAGACTGCATCTCACTCTACACAGATTCTATTGTACCTAACCTCCCCCAAGAGGTCACTGGTGGTGGTTCTGGACATCCTGGCAATAATCGGCAGGAACTCTGGGTTTTCCATTAACTGGACCAAGTCTCTTCTGTATGTCCTCAAGGGGGACACTCCTTCTCCAACCTAAAATTGCCCAATACAAGTTAGCACAGTGGGTTTCAAATATTTGGGAGTATTTATCTCACTGGACCACTCCCTCTGTTATAAACACAATCTTCTCCCTTCGCTACAGAGGCTAAAATGAGATACAGCCAGTTGGAAGACACTTCCCCTATCACTGTTGGGCAAAGCGGCTCTTTTTAAAATGATGTCCTTGCCCCGTTTTCTGTATACCTTGCAGAGCTCATTAGATTCTGTCCCCATTTCATATTTTTAAAAAATCGAGAGACTCCAGAGGGATTTGTTATGGGACGGGAAGCCATGCATTGCTCTGCACAAGCTCACACTAAACTGATATGATGGGGGTATCAGCCTTCCAGACATCAAGAAATACTACTGGGTGGCACATCTCACAGCCATCAACCACGGTACATATGGCCGGCCTGACGACCCCGCATACAACATGGACAGGTGGCTCCTCCTCAGGGGGAATTATAATAGGGTACTCTATTCCAAACCTGGCTGGTACCCATTGACAGGCCCTACTAACCATTCAGTAAGAGTCTGGCATGCTGCCACTAGATCCCTTGGATAGGGGCATAAACTAACTCTAGCAACTCGACTATGGGACTCCCAATGGTTGAGAGATCCATGGAGGTCGAAGAGATTCGATAGATGGGAACTCATCAGGATCTAACAAATCAAAGACATGTGGGAAGGGAGTGGGGTGAACAACTTTACCGCTCTTCAACAGTAGCACAAACTGGCCAACTCGGAACACTTTCGGTACTCAAGTTCAACATGCACTTCAATCCCTTCTTGCAAAAGGTTCCTCCCCTCCTGAGTCTTCTCCGTTGGAAGACAGAGTGCTGGATAGGCACTTGCCTGAGAAAACCGTATCATTAATATATAAGAAACTGATAAACAATATGGCAGATCCCCTTTAACCGCTGCGGGAGAAATGGTTGAGTGATGGTATAAAAGTGGATGATGAAGAATGGCAGGAAGCAGTGTCCTACCCGAGAGTGGTTGCAATTCCAGCATGACTTAGGCTTGTGCAGCTCAAAATCCTCCACAGAGTATATGTCATGGGACCCTGATTGGTACAGATGGGAAGGGCCGAGGGGGAGAATGTAGGTGACAGTGTGGCCAACTAGGTACGTTCATGCACATTATTTGAGAATGCGAATATGTACGAGCCTACTAGCGAAAAATACATGACATTATAAATGAAGTACAATCTGTTGTCCTTCACCCAGAGGCACGTAGGTGCCTCCTGAACAACTGGGACCCACAGACTTGAACACTTATCAAACACAGTGGGTTACACTTTGGTTAATGGTGGCAAAGTGGAACATAGCACAGTTATGGGGAGCGACACAACCGCCTGCAATAGCAGCCTGTAAAAAAGACCTTGATTGGTGCATGCACAGTGAAAAGACAGTATATGTATCCCGGGGTTGCCCCAGAAAGTGGTCCCATATATGTAGCCCGTGGAACTCGTACCGAGGGGAGATATGCCGTCCACCACATAGGACTGAACATGAAGATGCCCCTACTCCATAACTTTCCCCGCAAAGATAATGTTGTAATGATTGCCTACTTCACCATGTGTGACTTCGCCGAATCCTCTGTACTGTATATTTTATGTTGATGACTGTTTTATTTATAAGAACCAGAAAGCAGCAATGCAAACTGGAGGTGGGAGTCCAGCACCACGGGAGGAGCTGGATGAGATGGAGGAAATGGTGTCCAAAGTCAATAGTGAGGAGATGGTGGCAGGAGTTGGGGGACCTGACACTGCTCAACATGACCTGACACAACAGCAACAGGATGAGTAACAACCAGGGACTGGGGGTTGGGGGAGACTGGCACAATGGCACACATGCACAATTAAGTATAGCACAGTGCACACCCACACGGACTCTGGATCATGAATGAATGAATGGCATTTTATACCGTGCATACTTAGCCCCTAGGGGCATCAAGGCGCAAGTTCCTTTGGCACACTGCAGCACACCTATAAACAGCAAGCAGGCCCCTGTCAACTATGTGCCCAGAGGGGGCCCTTCCACACACATCCCCAATCTCACAACCAACCCATGCACATGTGCCAAACCCACCAAAGAGGCGTGTCTGTGAGCCACACTGACAATGCAAATTACACTGCATGACGAATAGCATGACTGCAATCAATATATCATGACGTGTTGCACGCCACCACACTGAGGTGGCTGAGTGTGGACCACATCCGTAAAGGAGGAGGTCACACTCTGACACATCCACTTGCACGGACAAACCATGCCCCAGAGTCACAACTCACATCAAGAGCCTAATTTGCCGAAGTACACAACATCTCAGCACTGTATGAGCACAAAAGTCAAAGGTACATCGCCTGAAAGGGACAGGGGGCAGCAAAATCAGAGCTGCAGGGGAGACTCTCCTAAAATGCAGTAAACACACATAGCATTCAGAGCACCTCAACATTGACAATAATGTGCAACAAACTGCAACACGTACACAACCGAACAGAGGAGACAACTTCTGCTGCTTCTGTGTAGAAACTGGGCGATCACATTCGGCATAGCAGGGAAATGTGAGTTGATAATGTACATGTACAAACACACATCCCTGATGTTGTTGAAATCTCCACTGTCCCGCATCAAATAGGCAGCTCCTCCCAAACAGTCACATTGTCAATTGTCATGCAGTCTGTATGTAAACTTATACAATACGTCAACATACATGTGAACACAATGTTAAACTGCATCTCTCCTTCCCATTTCAGAGGGAAATACAACACCTCCTGCAGAGCAGACGCAACAGCTCTTCACTGATGATGAAGAGGACCAACACACCATTGACCCTGACGCACTCCGACAGCTCATGGACATCCTTGGGACTCCACATCCAGGAGCAGGGCAACCCAGCTGCATTGATGGGACCCCAACCCCTGCACAGACCATACAGCAGGAAGCACCCTCGACCACAGCTGCCTCCCTGGACTGTTGTAATTTGGCAGCGAACTGGGTTAGCATTTAGCTGAAGCCATCTTAGATTTGGCAGCCATTTTGTATGTCATGTGCTACCACGTGGTCACCGTGTGCTCTGTCCTACCTTTCTGTCGTCTGCTCTTGTACTCTGCCTAGTGACAAGGTATATTTAGCCTCCTCTGCTTTGCACATGCTCAGTTGGCCTTGCAGCTGTCTATGCAGCTGTTATAGTCTGTAACTGTCAGGATGTGTTTACTAGAATCCGCAACTGTTAGCTCCTCCTACTTGTTGATTTTACATTCTCTGTATGACCTTATATGTACCTAAAACCTTCTTCTTGTCTTTGTACCGCCTTCTTTTGAGCCCCTGTGTGGGCATAAAAGGACCATGCTCCTTCAGTTCAGTGTGCTACTTCATACATTACCGAAGGGTGCTGTGTGAATGTAGTTCCACCTCATGAGGTTTAATAAAGTTTGTATTTTCTATTACAGTTTCTGTGCCAACTTCTATCCTATTGGTCTGAGGACTTGTGCAGAGAAGGGTGAACCCCTTGCCCTGGTAGGTCTTGTAGAGGCTCACAGCCACAGGACCCCCCCAAACAACACATGGTTCTCCAATGCCGTGTGTTGGGGTTCGACCTCATGGCCGCCAAACTACTCTCTTTACACTAACTACACTACTCACAACGAGTTTCAAACTCTACGCACGTAGCTGGCCACAATTTAGATGGCCTATTTTTAAATTCCCAAGCGACCTTCTTAAAGAGTATTCTCCCTTTGGTCTAGACTGATCATCACGCGATTATATTTAACATTCGATTTGATAAGAAATCCACTCTTAGCGCCCTATTAAATATGCCTGTTTTAAACTAAGAAACCAGCAGCTAATGCCTTTAGACAGCAGGGACGTGCCTTTAGGACATATCATCGAGTGACCCCGGAGTTGTTAGCCCAGGCCCTCCAGATCCATCCCGTCTCTTACACCGGTGACCTGGATAATGACCTGGATATCTTGCAGACCTGGCTTATAGATAGGTTGAATGAGCTTGCCCCTGTGCTCCCCCCTCAAACTACCGGGAAACGGGTTTCGGCACCATGGTTCACTGAAGTGCTGGCACATTCCCGGAGGCAGTGTAAAGTTGGCGAACGGATGTGGAGGGCTCAGTATGACGCAGAGGCGAGGCTGACCTATAGATCCATGATCAAATCTTACCATCGTCTAGTATTGCAGGAAAAAAAATGCTACTTCGCTAGGAGAATAGAGGAAGCTGCAAACTACTGTAAGGAGATCTTCTCGATTGTAAGGGAATTCACAACCTCGCGCTCCAACTCGGTTCAGGAAGCTCCGTCCGAGACTTGGGCGGCCACTATAGACAATTTTTTCACTACAAAAATTAGGCTGATACAGGATTCTTTTCCCAGTAGGCCGACGGTCGATTCTATGAACTTTCCGGAAGAACCAGTACATTCATTCTCCCCTGGTCCTGTGTTGGGGTTTTTCCACCACTAACGATGTCTTCGTCACTAACAATGATGACGAGTCTTAAATCTGGATCGCCACATGACCCTTGTCCGGCTAAATTCCTAGCAAAAATGGCAGCTACTGTTAACCCTTTAGCCCACCCCATCCTGAATCTTTCCCTTAGTCAGGGGGTTATCCCGCAGTCCTGGAAGCAGGCCATGGTCATTCCTCTCCTTAAAAAACCGAGCCTTGCCCCAGAAGTCCCTGCCAATTATAGGCCCATCTCGCTCCTCCCGGCATTTACTAAAATTCTGGAGAAACATGTACATGGTGTGCTCTCCAACTTCTTGGAGTCCCATGTGTTATTACATCCCTCACAATCAGGCTTCCGCCCCAATCTAAGCACAGAAACAGCGCTATTGGAGGTGTCGGAGGTCGTTAAGGAGACACTGGATGTTGGAGGTAGGGTGATGTTGGTCATGTTGGACTTGTCGGCGGCTTTTGACACCGTCCCCCACGAGCATCTCCTTTTAAGACTCTATGAGATCGGTCTGAGGGGGACGGTGCTCAACTGGTTTCGTTCTTTCCTAACCAACCGCTGACAAACAGTCTGGGTCTCCCCAGGATCCGCCGAGATGTCGCCTCTGGGAGTCGGAGTTCCAAAGGGCTCTGTGCTGAGCCCAACTCTATTTAACATCTTTATGACCCCTTTGGCGACATTGGTGGAGTCCTAAGGGGCCCAGATCGTTTCCTACGCCGATGACACCCAGCTTCTCTTTTTTTGCCGGAAGGGTGAAGAATTCGATGGTGAAGGTATCCGTGAGTGCCCTGGGGCTGTTTTTAATTGGTTCCAGCTGAACAGCCTCAAGTGCAACTCAGACAAATCTGAGATACTTTTTTTCGGATGCTCATCTGATCCGGATTGACATGGGTGGTGGCCTGCTGACATGTTCCCGCCAGCTCATTCATCCCAGTCAGCCAAGAACCTGGGAATTACAATGGACTGACGCTCAAATCCCAGTTAATGACACTTACAGGGACTTGTTTTGGCATTCTTAGGATGCTCCGGAAGTTCTTCCCGTTACTTTCGGAGGAACATAGGAGAACAACTGTTCAGGCCCTCATTGGATCCAGATTGGATTATGCTAACATCTATTACCTTGGCCTTCCAGAGTACCTTGTACAACGTCTACAGGTGACCCAGAATGCTGCTGCTCGAGCCATTTTTGGCCTTCATAGGTGAGCCAGCGCCTCCAGCCTATTGCAAGCTTTACATTGGCTCCCCATTCGGAAACGGATAATATTCAAGGCTATGACGCTGGCCCATAAAGCTCTGCATGCCATGGGAGCTCAATACTTGCAAAGGAGGCTGGCTTTTTACCATCCGGCACGATCCTTGAGATCGGAGTCCCTATTTCTGGCTGTAGTCCCCCGAGTAAAAAAAGCTCGCACTGGAGGACGATCATTTAGGCTGCTGGCTCCTCAGATGTGGAACTCCCTTCCTCTGACCCTGCGTTCCACGCCTAATTTACTCGCGTTTAGGAAGGGTTTAAAGACTTGGCTCTTTACCTGTTAGAGACTTCCTACCCTATTCAGTACTGTGCCTGCTTGCTTTTATTCTCCCTGTTTCTTTTTTTCTTGTTATGTTTGTCTGTTTCTTTCTTAGGTCATATAGTACAAAGCGCCGGGACACTCTTCGGAGTAGCCGTGCGCTATAGAAGACCTATATATAACATAACATAGCATAACATAATCAAAGCCTGGAAGAGCATAGACCACCAGCTTCTTAAGGCACATCTATCTTTAACTCAACCAGATACCTCTTTAGACCCTAACCTTGCCTCAGCACACTACTCTAACCGACTGCATAATGCATTCAACTTGTTGGTGACAAACAAAATCTTCTCGAAAAAATCGTCGCTCTCCATCAACCCCTTGGTTCTCTGAACTTCTCAGAGTCCAGAAGAAATTGTGCAGAAATCTTGAAAGACAATGGCAAAAATCCTACAATAGCCAAGAGAAACTCCTTTATAAAGAAGCACTCACTAAATATAAACTGCTGATTGTGCAGGAAAAAAGTAAATATTACATTGCTCAGATAGAATCCATGCAAGACTCTAATAAACAGCTCTATCAAGTAGTCACTAAACTATCAGGACAAACATCTACCTGTACTCCAGCCCCTTCACAGGCACTATGTGACTCCTTAGCGAACTACTTTTTCGAAAAAGTGATGACATCTACACTAAATTCTCATCCCAGACTAACACTGTTGACCAGCCCTCAATCCTTGGTACTACTGAATGTTCCCTAGTACAGTTAGATAACACAACATCTGACCAGATTGCTAATCTAATCTCCACCATCATATCAGGCTTCGCCATTGACCCTTGTCCATTGGCTGTACTTGAACCAGTCTCTGAATTGATTGCACATACTTTATCTAGCATCTGTAATGCTATGTTTATATCAGGCATATACCCCACAACCTGGAAGAAAACCATTGTTAAACCTCGGCTGCAAAAAATAAAACATGGACTCGAGTGACACAAAGAATTACGGGGCATATTACCAAGCAATAGCGATAATTATCGCTATTGCTTGGTTAGAGACAAAAATTTACCACTGAGCTGCGGCGATTTTTAACGCAAATAAACCTTGGTATTACCAAGGTTTATTGCAAATGCGATAAAAATCGGCCGCAATGCATGAATATCGCTGAAAAGTCAGCGATATTCATGCATTACCGAGCTAATGCTCTTAGCCATGTTATCCACCTCCCATTGGATAACATGGCTAAGAACTGCTCAGGGTAGGTGTTAGCTTTTGGAGAAATTTGCGCTTAGCGGGAATATCTCCAAAAGTTGGTAATAAGAGATAGCGATGTTAGCGACTGTTTCCAATCGCTAACATCTTGTCACACCCACTTTGCATATCATTAGTGATAAATATCACTGACATGCAAAGTGGGGCCCAAGATGGTCGCTATCTCCTACTAGCTGTCGCTAACTGGTGTTAGCGACAGCTTGGTAATAGGGAGTTAATTTTATCTCCGCTTTCTTGGCTTTTAAAGCCAAAAAAGCGGAGATAAACCCCCTTGATAATATGCCCCTACAGGCCAATAGCTAGTTTGCCTTTCCCGGACAAATTTTTTGAAAAAGTGATGCACACTAAACTATTTAAGTATATTGAAGATCATCAATTACTAGATGACAATCAATTTGGCTTCCGTAAGGGCCACAGAACGGAAGCGGCGCTCATCAACGCATCTGTAGATATCAGAATCATCCTAGATCAGGGAGAGACAGCTTTTATTATATTGCTGGATCTCTCAGCAGCTTTTGACACGGTCGATCATACTATACTGATTGACCGTGTCACAAAAATGGGCATCCAACACAAAGCTAGAGCCCTGCTGATTTCTTTTGTCACCAACCGTACACAGTCAGTAAATTTAGGCACTGTCAACTCTGCCCAATTGGCCCTCCCATGTGGGGATCCGCAAGGTTTATCCCTAAGTCAAACACTTTTTAACATCTATGTGTTGGACCTAGCTAGAGTCATCAAAGCACAGGGGATGGGCCTTACATCTTATGCCGACGATACGCAACTAGTGCTCACTGTACATAATGATGGTGAAAAAATAGCAGCTAATTTTCAAAAGAGTATGCTGGCCATCAGCAGTTGGATGACCAGCAACTGCCTTAAGTTGAACTCTGATAAAACAAAGGTAATGACATTTGTCAAGCTATCACCCATCTGGTCCCCCTCCCGGTGGCCTCCCTCATTGGGTCCCCCACAACACATAGTGACCAAGGTTAGGAACCTGGGCGTCATATATGATGACAGGCTGACTTTTGTTCCTCATGCCAACTCTGTGGTTGCAAATTCATTCCACAAATTGCGAATGATAAAAATGATTCTACCATTTCTCCCCTTGAGTGTGGAAAATACATTGGTTAGTACACTAGTACTAACCAATTGGCTTCTTATGAATGCCCAAAGCAAGGTCATTCATAAATTGAAATCAGTCCAGAATGCAGCAGCCAGAATGCTATCAGGAACCCCAAATTACAAGCCTATTTCTCATGTCATCCAGCAGTACCATTGGCTCCCGGTGAGAAACCGTATAAAGTTCAAGGCCCTGTGCATTGATTACAAGACTTCCTGCAATTCTGGACCTCGGTTTCTAAACAAGGGGTTAGTGACCTATACTCCGACTTGGGCCCTACGTTCATCTACTGCACATCTGCTAAGGGTGCCACGTACTAAAACCGCCTCATGGAGCGACAAGCGCTTCACTGTTGCCACAGCAAAACTCTGGAACTCTCTTCCAATTAAGCTCAGATCCAGACAGTCTTTACTAACTTTCAGGAAAATGATAAAAACCTGGTTGTTTAATCATTAAGCCCCTCTGCTATTAGGTATAAGCCTGCTCTCCTTAGCGTCGAGACACCCATGGGTATTTGAGCGGTTTACAAATCTCATAAAAAATATATAAATATGTGGGTGTCTAAGTCCCATCAGGGACCACGTACACTCCCTAACCGACACCCACAGTCCGCTCAATGCTCTCTAATGAATCATGGCTGACATCACAGAAGTCCTAACTCAGAGACAAGAACAACTGTCTAGTCAGAGTGGCTCCAGCAATGTCATCCAGTTGGGACAAATGTGGAGGATCATTGAGAACAATGCACGGATGCAGGCGAAAAGAATGGCTGCCATGGCTGCACACCAGCGAGATGTAGATGGGATCTTCCATCCCCGGCAGACCTCATCAGGGCATTGCTGCCACCAGGCCTGGCACAGATGAATGCTGCTGCTACCACTCCATCCACATCTATGCCCCCTGATGTGTCAGTGACACACAGTGCTGCAGACATTCCACCTCCGGCGACTGATGTGCCACTACCATACAGTGATGCACACAAAACACCACCCACATGAGGCACAAGATACATCAGAGGATGAAGATGCAGATGATTCTGCCTCAGTGGTAAGTAGGACACAGTAGCATTCATCTCCGCCATATGGCCTGTTCCTGCTTGATTCTGCCCTTGGCATCATCACCTTCCACTGTCCCCGGATACACTCTGCAACACTCACCTTGGACCTCAACATGGACTGCAAAGCAGTGCTTGGTGCTGCTTTGCGGTACACACAGGGTACTTTCCAATGCGCACGAAAAGAAATAGCAAAAAAGTAATTTGCGCTTGTTAGCCTCACTTTTGTGATGAAACCAGCGCAAATGTTTTGAAAGTCTGCCCCCAAGGGGCTTATGTACAAGCCCCTATCACCACAGGAACGTCACTTTATGCGACGTTCTTGTGGTGAGAGGGGCTTTGCCTTATTTACAAGGCAGTGTTAAGCCACTTAACGTGGCTTAATGCTGCCTTGTAAATAAGGCCCCCTTTCTCGTTATGCTTAGGGTGAACGGGGAGGGCTTTGGGTGTTTCTGTGGGTGTTCCACTGCAACATCCATAGATTCTCAGGCAGCCTCTTCTTTTCAAGGGCTGCATAAATAGGAGGCAGCACCAGAATTTAGACCTGAGAAAACCTGGGGAGAAATGTTTAATTTCTCCTTGTTTTTGCTGTTTTCAGGGGTAGGACAGCGTTCATGAGTGAATCATGGGTTTGAACAAGAGTATTTCTTTGCTGGTGATCATTTGAAGAAATCTATATAGTCTATCAGGTTTTATTGAAAGGAAGCTTTCTGTTAGATATGCATCTGCTGTGTTAGCAGTGCAATTAAAACATGTCACATTTTTGAAATAGTAGTCAACGAAAATTTGTGTTATTTTCCGTCTACAATAAAATTCAAAATTGTGAGAAATGGTGACTCCCATTTGTCTGTGGGTTAATTATGTAAACCTTACATGTGATAGAGAGAATCAGAGCAAATAGGCAGTTTAGGGCAACGTGTGGAAGTTAATAATAGTCCTGCAATCGATGAAATCAGTTATATATTATTAGAGGAAGATGCTGAAAAATGTGCATACCAAATTTATAATAAGCCCAGTAATAATTATTATTATTTTTTTTAATATTGGACTGTAGCCAAAGTTCATTGATGTTTTTACTTTTTCCAAAAATAGAAAAGCAGGCCAACTACGTAGTTTTCAGTTCTGCGCATTTGCTTTTAAATTCCATATCTGGAGGCAACATAGGCTTGTTTATAAAGTTCACTAATATCCCTTGCTTGCTGAACATTGTGAACAAAGCCACCTCCTCATACAACTACTTTAAGAACAGTTAATGTTGAATAAAACAAATATCTAATTTATTTTATGTTTAACATTATTAAGCTGCAAATACTAAGAAAACTAACTGGGCACTTGGTTAGAATCAATGTGTCAGTCGGTGCAAATTACTGGGCGGGCGCAGGACAGTGGGCTGTGGGGCAGATTTTCTATTCCAACTCTAAGTCAGTGCAAACCTCTGGGTGGGTGCAGGACAGTGGGCACTGGGGCAGATTTTCTATTCCAGCTCCAAGTCATTGTAAATCTCTGGGTGGGCGCTGGAGAGTGGCCTCTGGGGCAGATTTTCTATTCAAACTCCAAGTCAGTGCAAACCCCTGGACGGGCGATGGAGAGTCATCTCTGAGGCAGATTTTCTAGTCCACCTCCAAATCAGTGCAAACCTCTGGGAGGACACTGGAGCAGAATTTTTATTCCAACTCCAAGTCAAGTCAAACATCTAGTGGGTGAATGAGAGTGGGCTTGGCGGCAGATTTCTATTCCAACTCCAAGTCAGAGCAAACCCTGAGTGGGTACAGGACAGTGGGCTATGCAGCAGAATTTCTATTCCAACCCCAAGCCAGTGGAAACCCCTGGTCGGGCACAGGACAGTATGCTGTGCGGCAGATTTTGTATTACAAACTCAAAGTCAGTGCAAACCACTGAGTGGGCGCTGGAGAGTGTGCTTTTGGCAGATTTTCTATTCAAACTCCAAGGTAGTGCAAATCCCAGGGCTGGTGCTGGAAAGTGGGATCTGGGGCAGATTTTCTATTCCAACTCCAAGTGAGAGTAAACACCTAGACAGACTTTAGAGTATATGCTTTGTGGTAGATATTCTAATATTACCCTCACTCACCATTTTTTCCTAATAAGGTTTTCTCTTAATGGAACATTGTGAGAGGCAGCCTACATTCTTTCCAGATGTGGAAACACGTTGCTTAAATTCCAAGTGTACCTTTATTGCAAAAAAAGAGAAACTGAGCCACTGAGACACTGGAGGTGTGTTGAGTACTTTGCAGCACGTTGCAGAGCAGTTACATGAGGTGACATTGTGTTAATAGCAACAGAGAATAACCACTCTGCCTCTGCAACAGAAATTGAAGTGAGGCAAAAAAAGCAACACATAAAATACTCAAGCACTACCTCCAGTGAACCTCGTGGCTCAGTTTTGAGGGAGGTCTCGCAAAATATTCCACCTCATGTTGCATGTAGAATGCCTCCCATTCAAAATTTGGAAGAATGATCCTGCAAAAAAAGCAGGCAAGTAATTCACATCTCAGACTTTGTCAAACATTTTCTGACCAAATTCCTCCTTTAGAAATAACCAAAACATTATCACATGAACAATTTCTGTTGTATGATAATAATGGAAATGCCCAAACAAGTTTCTAATATTCTCTACTCCTCATTACTTGGTTACCCGTGAGAACTGTGATATTTGAGCCATGAATGGGACTTTCAAAAGTACCCCTCACCCATTTGCACAAATATACACAATTCAAGCTAATATTATCAAAACCATTATACCACTGATTTACACATTACTACACGATAACTTGTCACCTGCATACAATTAATTTCTATCAATTGTAAAATAATAAACAATTAACATAAGCCCGTCCAAAATAATTATTGATTTTGAAATTCAAATGATTAAAATTATAAATTAGTTGTAACCGCAAACTTAAATTTAAGGTTGTTTTTTCCATATCACACAGGCATATTGGCGTAAAGTCCAAAAATCAGCTTTATTAGAAGACTATGTTTTTAGCAGCAAAATGCAATTTGAACTAATTTGAACAAAAAAAATATAGGGGCTGATTATGCTGGCAGGCAGACTTACGTCTGCCCGCCACCCTATTGGAAAAGGGACTACCCTATAGGGTGTTGGCAGTCCTGACATAGACATTAGAGTACGACTGCCACCACGGCAGTCGCAATGCCTATATTTTGCATTGTGGCGGGTGCTTCTCGTTGCAGCACATGCTGCAAGACAAATAGGGGTCACTGCACATAACCCTGCACCATGAGGCAGGCAGCGCCCACAGCTTAGGGTCATTGGGCAATGGGGGCCCACTATGGGCCCACAAAAGCCCTTTCCGCCAGCCTTTTCATGGCGGGTTAACCGCCATGAAAAGGCCGGCAGAAAGGGACATTGATATCCCTACAGTGGTGCCTGGCAGGCACTGACATCATGGTAGAGACTACATCCTCCTCCGCCACACCGGTGGGCTCAAGGAACTCGTGGGATGGGTGGTGGTCTGTCTTTCCAACCGCCACTCCTCCGCCCCCATCCTAAAGTGGCAGGTGGTGAAAATGATTTCAATGGCAGTGAGACCGCCATCGACAGCCTGTCGGTGGCGGTCTCACCGCCATTATAATCAGGCCATTACTGCTTTGTGTTTTGTCACACCAGAATGTGTATTTGTTTGAATCTGATTATTGTTCTCAAAATGAGCAGAAATTAGCTCCCCTTCTTAAGCATTTTGAAGAGACATGAGTTGGGTATCTAAACAGTTCTGGACGTTGGCGTACACCACATTTTTTTATTCAATGGCAGAACTACCACTCCACCTGTTAAGCTGTTAAGGCAAAACAGAAAATGCCATAGAGGGTTGGCATAACTCCTTCAATCACACTATTAGCAAAAGTCACCCTAAAATTTCTTGAAAAGTTTACAAAAAGAGCAAAGTTTTTAAGAAATTTGTCTGGCACAGTCTTTAACAGGTACACTGCAGCCTCATATTTTCAAAAAAAGTAGAGAAATGACAGTGAGATTAGTTGCTAAAATTGAACAGTTTAGGTTTCTTGTACCTGCAGACTACCTAGAAAATATTTTACATTTTTAATATTTTGCTCAACTGTTTCTTTGGATTACGTGCCAGTTTTTTTTCCCTAAAGAAATAATTACATTTTCCACAAAATTTGCATTGTTCATAAATTGCATAACAATAAAGGTTTTGAGTTTACATCTACCTCAAGAAGTCTTCTTATGTTGTGGAAAATGTTTTTTATCACAAACTAGGAAACACCTTCAAACTTGTTGTCCATATCTGTATTTGTGATAACATTACTTTTTTGCTTGCAATAAAAATATTTCCTCTGCTTCTTTTATTGAAAAACTAATTCGACAAATTTTATTGACTGATTACTACTCTGTATTTCTGTTGTTCATCATGTTGCCCCTTAAGAAAGTCTCTCTCTTTAAATGTGGCTTTACTTTTGGAACCTAGCAAATTGTCATTAAAAAAAACAGATCACAGATACTGATTTCAAATTGAAAATCACTTGAATTGTACCTTTTTAATGAATTTGTTTCCAAAATCTGGAACCAGTATGTATGCAGTCTGTAATGTCTTTTTTATGTTGGCACATGTATAATTGATAGAGTATGTTAGTTTAGAAGTTTACTAAGCCTCCCTCGTTCCTTCTTTGCTGCAAATGTTTTAAATTTTTAAAAGAGTATAATTTAAATGTACTTGCATGCAACTCTCTGGGATCCGTTCATCCGTCTGGCTCCGATGTGCTCTATCTGCTCTAAAAAGAGACTCTGAACTACGTTTTGTAATAGTCATGGAAAGTGGAATTGGGCTACCGCTTGTATGTCTCTAGGAGCATGGTGTGAAGAGCAGGTTTTTCTGCGTAAAGATGTTGTATGCTTCTTTTTTACACCTCTGGGAAAATGTATATAAATAAGTTTCAATTAATCAATTGAGTAACCTCAGGTTTTTTTTTACTCAGTAAAAGAGTTTTATCTCAAATTAATGTTATTTAATTAAAAAAATATTACAATTATTACAGTTGCAAAATAACTATACTTGGCATTTTATTTGGCATGCAAAAGATTTAATGTGTTTTTTGTTTAGTTAGCCTCCAAGTTCTCACAAACTTTAATTTGTAGTATCCATGAGCCCTGTGCATTCTGTTTTTGTCTTATTGCTTAAACATTGGTATTGAGTTAATACTCAGATATTTAAAAAATACACACTACCCATATACCTTCTGCTTTCCGTACCAGTATTTTTTTTTACAGGCATAATGCAAAACTATTAATTTGGTATCAAATTAATACTCAGGTCCTTTTTATAAAATACCTGAATGTTAATATGCTTACCCACACATAGCACCTAAGCCTCCTGCACACAATCCTGTAAGTATACTGTATAGGGCCCGATTCTGGTTCGGGTCGGAAGGGCTACGAACCATGTTTGGAGCTCTTCCAACTGAATCGGTATGTGTCGGACAGATTCGTTTCCGACCGAGCCATTCTCATGGGCTCAGTCGGAAAGGAATCTGACTCGGATTTCCGGATGGGCATCCGGAAATCCTCCAGCACTCCCACGGTCGCCTCTTTACGACTGAGGGATTACGATGGCAGTTTTTCACTGCCTTTTCATGCCGATCTGTCCGGCACGAAAATGCAGTCAGAAACTGTCTTTGCGGGCCCCCAGCAGGGCCCCCATGGGTGCAAGGCTGCCGAATGGCAGCCTGGGGGCACCTATGGCGCCCTTCTGTGGATCCCTGCACCCGGTGGGAGGCACCTTGGAGTGCCGGCCACAGGATGCATGTATGAACTGCAACCCTGCTATTCTCAATGCAGGCATGCATTCCGGTCATAATGCATGCTTGCATTGTGAAATATACGGATGCAACCGAACAGTGTTCAGTCGCATCGTACTAGCAGGGCCGTAACTGACCACAGTAGGTCGGTCGGTTATGGCTCCTGAAAATGAAGAATGCAACCGTCATGGTGGTGGTCGCATCCTAATTTGTGTTGTGGGACCACCGCAAGCATGGCGGACTGTCCTTTTTTTTTTTTTTTTTTTTTTTGGTAATCCTCATAAACCATAAACGGAACTCTTGATGGGATACTGGCACCTCAATGCACTTTGGTCGTTCTATTCGGGCCCTTGTTTTTGTTTTTTTTTTGGCCAAAAGCAAAGTGGTAAGCCTGCACCCTCAAGTGGCCTCTGCCTTCCCTTCCATACTCCTTTTCATCGCTCAGTGTGCGCCCCAATATACTTAGGAGTCCAGGGAACCAACAGGGCTCCGGTTAAATCATTGGAATACCAATGGCGGACTGTCCTAATTTAAAACAGGATGGCGGACGGACTCCAGTCCCTCTGCCATCCAAATGAGCCCCATAGTCTCTAGACCTCCTGGTCTGGTCTGGCGGGCTAGAAAGAAATCCATTGGGTGGGTCCGATCGGACCCACCCAATGGAGCCACTAATCCCTTAATTATTTCTTTCTAGCCCGCCAGACCAGGCGTATCTAAAAGAAAGAAACAGGATACCTTTCCTCCATATCCCTAATGGATTCCGACAGAAATGCAAATCATAGCATTTAACGGGTATGCACCCCTGAAATCCTTTCCCACATCCAAACTCCTGTTGTTCAGTCGATTCACACTCACCTAATTCTCATTGCCCCCACAGCCCGACAAAACAGATGAGAATATTTCGGCGCACATGCTGAAATACCCCGAGAACTTCCGAACCGGCTGTTCTCTTGTGAAAACTCCAAAACCTCTCATTCAGAGGTATGTCTAGGAAAACTCATAGATAATGGCACAGTGCTCAGCTCAACCACCAATTCACTGAGCCTTGAGCAGCTCTTATCCACGCATTCTGTATGATCCAAATCGCTCACTCGTTCTCACACAATCCTTAGCGCCAATTGCACCAATGTCACTGCAATCGCACCAATGTCACTGCGATTCCGAGGTTTACTGTTTATATAGAAATTGTAAATTGATTTTAAAACGAGCACTCTCACTCCGCACAATGCACACACTGCGATTCCGGATTCTGTTACAAAGATGTGCGACATGTGATGACCGCCCTCCGACATTTTTTAATCTTTAAAAAGTCTTTTATTTTCTTCTGTTCCAACAGACATTGTTACATTCAGGCAAATCTAACTTTAAGTCCTGATGATGATCCCAGTAATGTAATTGAGCAATAGGGATCGAAACGTCCGTCGACACCAATGAGTGGGCATACATACAGCAGATTGTAATTGTAATTGTGTATGTTCCATTCCAGGCGACACTGTTACTATTCTTTAATTTACTTACAGTGCCCTGCTTTGCTCCTTTTTCTTGCCTGAAAACACCCCTTTCACTCTGTTCTATTTTTTCCTTTTCCTTTAGTACAGCACCGGCTTGTGCCATTCTACTTATGTAAAAGTATATTGTAATCATATTTGACATTGTTTCAGAAATAAAATCCTTGTCCGGCTGGACAAGGAGTTTTTCACGCATAGCAGCCTATTGTGTTCTATACTTCATTGTGCTGATTTTTTTTTAAACATACCGAGTATTATTACACTTACCCAACCACTACCCCTATAACTTCTTTAACCCGTCCTGGTATTTTTTTTAAAGGCATGATTGTTAATTTGGTTGCAAATGAATACTCAGGTTCTTTTTATAAAGTACCTAAATATTAACCTGCTTACCCACCCATAGCCCAAAAACTTCCTGCACCCCGTTGTATGTATACTCTTTAATCTTTTAATTATAAATTGCTATTAAATTAATACGTATACTGTTTAATCTTTCAATTATATTTTGCTATTAAATTAACACTCGGGTATTTTTTTTAAACGCACTTACCCACCCACTGCCCTTATACCTACTGCAAGCCGTCCTGGTATTTGTTTTTTACAGGTATCACTTGTTACTATTAATTATGTTTCGAATTCATGTGTTGCTATTTATAATAAAATGCCTGAGTAAAACCCCATTTACCCACCCATAGCCCTACCCACAACCTCTTCTTCATAATATATTCTTTTATCTTGCCCATATACATTGGTATTAAACTAATTTTCGTTTTTATGTATTTACTATTATTTGCTCAGACAATACACTACATGAGAAACAGTGCCATCTACTGTTCAAAATGTGTGGCAAAGTCTTACGTTGTTAGGATTAGCCTAGAAACAGTCTATACAAAGTAAAAATTGTGTGGTAAATGTAATCCAAAGTAAAAACTTTGGAGAAAAGGCTGTTTCCCCCATATAACCAGCATTGAAGTTGTGCGTTGGTCATTGTAGCTATGAATGTGATGAATATTTATAATGTGGTGAGGTAGAATGTTTGTATGACTTTTGGCTTTGTGAAATTGTCAATGTATTGCAATGATTTCGTGCTCTTTTTTTATCCCTATGCCACGATGCTCTCTCATGCTTATGTGGACTCCTAAATGAATCCAGTGCCCAATTTGCGTTTGTGTGGCTCCTCCAAAACATAACATGAAACCCTTCATCACAAAATTCCTTCATTTACTATTCTTTCTCAGATAGATGGTGTACATGAATAATCCTATAATGTCCTTTATCTCATTCCTTATGAAATATGCTCGATTGCTGCTGTTCCCCATAATCTATGGGCAAAACATTTCTGATTTGTTGTCAGACCACTCTCGGGGGGCATGGGGAATGCAAGGGCTTCTGGGCCTCAACTGTAGGGTTTCTTTGCTTCTGATATTGCGATTCATGTTGTACTGTGTGGCTGCCCGAGGCCACGCAGTGGCCATCAGGAGGGCGGCCCCTTAGACACAGAGGGCTTCCCCCCGCCCCTCTCTAGCCTCTCTCCTCCCCCGGACAGGCTGAGCCCGAGGGGAGCTAGGAGGAGCTGGGTGGTCACGTCTGGTGCGGCAGGCAGGGCGAGGGGTACTTAAGCCCCCCTCGCCATTTTCTCTGCCTCTTTGCTGCACCGGACGCGTCGTAGTGTCCTCATGGGGGGACACACATTTTCGGGGGCATTGCACCGGACGCGTCTTGGTGACCTCGCCAGCGGCTCGGCCCATCCTTCATCGTCGCTGCGCCTCGGGCCTGTTGGTGCCGTTGGTGCTCATAGTGGCATCCTTTCCATGAGGGTAGCTCCGTCGACTGAGAAGCAAGGTGAGGCAATCGCACCCCCCCCCCCCACCCGATCTCCACGTAGGCTACTGCCGGAGTGGGCCCCCGCCCAGTTGCAAGCTCCAAGGTTTGCCCTGCAGGAGGTCCACTGGGTGGGTGCCTTTGGGCAGAGTTGGGGCGAGGGACGGGGGTCGGTGCAGGGCTTCACGGGGGTTTAATGCTTCCTGGCTTTACGCAGGGTAGCGGCAGCAGATGGAGCTTCTTAGCTCTTCATTCCTCCCTCCTGTCACGGCCCGTTGCAGTGGCGATGCTACAAAGGGCAGCAAGCGGCACAGTGGGCCCGACCGCTTGCTGGGCTGAATTCTCGGGTTGTGTGGTCGGCGTTGTGCGGACTCTGTTGCCCCGTTAGACACACTGTGTCTGCAATGTGTCTCAGGTGCCAAGACCAGGTGATGGTCGCTTAGGGGCAGGGAGGACCTTTGTTGGGGCCTTTTCGTGCCGCTGAGTACCTGGGCCCGCGGGCAGCCAAGCCTGCCAGTCATGCATCCTCCTCCCTCTTCTTGTGGGGGCCATTGCCATGGGATAGGCTGGCTTGGGGGAGTTCGTTTGTCTCTCAACCCTTACTGTCCCCGGGGCTGGAGTTCGCATGTTGCTTGGGGGTGGGGCGGAATGCGGAGGGCCCGCGATGTGGCGCCGCACTTACTTGTTATCCCCTGACTGCAACACTCACTGGGAAGTATCGTGGCATGTCTGTGTCGGCAGGGGGGCTAGCCTGCCAGGCGGAAGCCTCCCGCTCGGTGGGCTTTGCCGTCTATGGTTGAATGGTCGGCCCCTGCTGCGCTGTGTGCTACCACCTCATCCCATCTTGCATGCGGGGCTCCTTCCTACCTAGGCTGCCCCATTCTGCTCCCGTTAGCCTCAGATGTCTTTTTCGCCTTCACAGATACCACCCCCCCCCCCAAGATATACCACCATGCTTGCGGGGTGGAATGGTCCGCAAACACGAGTGACGGGATGCTGTGTGTAAGGTTACTCCAATACACACACGCATGTCCGGGAAGCACTCTAAATAGTTTAATTTTCTGCGGAGGGAAACCCAAATCAGACACACATAGCCCCGGGGGGATTAGGTCGGGGTCGTCTGCCCCAGTAGCGCATTGCGTTTCGCTTCCCCGGACTCCTAAATGAGGCTAGCCTGTGCCACACCCGGACCAGCATCCCCAGATGTTTTCCTCCTTGCTCTAACCACCAGCTGGACTGGGTTCCCCATGGCCGGGCCCGTGCTGTGGCAAGGTCCCGGCGCACCACCGAAGTGTCCCGCTCGAAGACTCGTTCTTCTGCTCCTGGGGGTGGGGCTTGAGGTATGGGACAGCCTAGGGTTCCTTGAATGCCATCCCTCCCGCCCACGAGGCGCTATGAACTTGGTCACCACTGCAGCTAAAATGGCGGAGCGAGCTGAATGCTCAGCGTGGTGGTCAGCTACTTTGTCTAAGCTTGCTGGCAATGTTGGGTGGAGGGAGACACCACCGCGTCTCCGTTCCGGTTGAGGGCAAGTTGGTCAGAGGTCGCGCCAGCTGGGCGATGGGTTGTCCCTTAACTTTTACCCCTGTTCAGAGCTTCCTTGCCGCGTATTGCGGTGGCATCTCTACCCCCCCCTTGCATATTCTGTACTTTAACACCTACACTAGTTTTACGGAGACTAGTGTAGGATGGCAGGGGGGTTGGGAAGACCGCCCGCAGCTTTTCCTCCGTGGTCTCGCGGCGGAAAAGCTCTAATATGGTGGCGGTGTCTATCAAACACCGCCAGCCATATTAGTATGCATGCGGAAACATGCTTTTTCACGGCGAGTTTTCCGCCGTGGAAAAGCATGTGGTATTTGGTGTTTGGGGGCCCGTTGCGGACCCCCAGCGTGTCGGGGGTGTGGGGTGCACATGGGTGGTACCTATGGTACCCCCCAGCATTTACATGCACAAAGCGGCAGGCATCGCGCGGTGCCTACCGCTTTCTGCATGTAAATGCATTACATGCATTTTTAACCTTGCGGCGGGTGCTGCTTCAAGCAGCACCCGCCACAAGGTTAAAGGTACGGCGTGGTTCCGTAAATCTTGGACCCTGCTATATGTGTAGGCGAAGCCCAACATTCGTGTCACAAAATATCATCATACCATGACGAATTTAGTATTGGCGGACCGGTAATGACTTGGACATTATCCCTGTGCATTTGCGTCGTGATCGAGCAATGCAATCACCTTAACACCTTCAATGCTATGGGAATTCCCCTGCTGCGCTGACTTTGGCCCATTTCCATTAGTTCATGACGAGCTCAGCTCGTCATGAGTGTAGCAGCAGGCTACTGCATGACGAGCTGGGCTCGTCATGAGCGTGGAAGGAGTTAAAACAGTAGTTTCTGTCTTGAACCCTCGAGGTTCCATTTTGTGAGCGGCATCCATCTTGTGGTTGCCCTTACAAAGTCAATTGATCCAGGCTGAATTTGATCTGAAAGGACACGTCCACTTTTCCTGACTCCTCTCTGACCTGGGCGAGCTTCCTTCACTGCCTCCAGCCAAACCTGTTCGGGCAGTCCCCAAACCCACTGGCCGAGCAAGATTAGCATCAAGGCACAACATGTCATAAACCATTCACTGCATACAAACCATGCTTTATCATACACACACCTGTCCCTGTTTTCCTGTTTATGGCTAGTTTTACGATGAGGAGGTGCCCGATTTTATTGGGGTTTCATCGATATCTGATGGAAATTCTGGGCCTGGCTGGGTAATCCATCACCAACTGGACATACGAAAATGTAGGCTGGCCATCATGACTTTGCTTTTTCATTGTTGTGAAAATATGTATATGACCGTACTGTAAACCAAAGAATTCTTGCCCGAAGGTAATATTTTTGTATAAAAGGAGAAGGCTGGTTCTGTAAAAACGAACAGTCTCCTGAGAACATACACACCGTGCTGTTGTACTTCTAGGACACTTGTTACTTGGTTGCAGCCAATAAAACTCGATCCTCGACATCACCTAGAAGACTCTGTGTTTCTGTGGTCCAAAACAGGAAGGACTCAAGAGGTCTCTGGGTGTTCCCCTGACACCGCCGGGTCCCTAAAAACCCGGTACCTCAGTTGGGCGCCCAACTCGGGGCGGTATCAAGCGGTGACGGTCCAAGCCAGATGTTCGTGAGGAGCTTCGTGTGAAAATTCCAGAGGACGGCCAGCCACTTAAGCGACCCCTGTATGTCAACGTGGTTCCGAAGGTCTTTGCTGCGAGGCTCCCCGCGTCCCGACGGCTACGAAGGACTGCTGCCCTGACTATCGCCCTGTTTTGGACCCATTGATGCTTGGTAGAGCGAAACTATAGACGAGTCTTCTAGTGACGTCATCGATCTTCAATACTTCAGTTAAGTATAAGTGGAGCGTCTCCCAGTCCTTAGTTTTGTTCTTAGTTTTGGTATCCTTGAGATACGCTTTGATTTGGAACTTGCAAGCGCCAAAGCCGAGGGACTCGTGTATTCACGAGAATATCGTATTCGATAATCCTTTGAAGTTTGAAGCTAGACTAGTGAGCGAAGATGCCTGGTTTTAGCAGACTTGGAAACTTGTTTTGTCTTGGTTGTAGTAGGGACTCCCGATTAGAGGATTCGTGTCCGGTACCTCCAATTGGAACTCCAACATATGAGCTCTATGTGAAGCACGGAGTAGGCCCCATCACATATAATGAAGTATGGATAAAATACACCAGAAAAGATGGTGTTTTAAAATGGCCCCAATATGGTAGCTTTGACACAGAAATCTTAGATAATCTCGAGGTCAAACTGTTCAAGAAGAAAGCCCGGCCGGCGATATTTGACTCCTTTCGCCTATGGCGCAAAGAAGCCAAACAGAAAGAAATGAAATTAGCAAGGAAAAATAAAAGAGGTATGTCAATGGTACAAGCTGCCGTTGCATACAGGGATAATGAGGAAGAGCAAGAGAGTGAACAAATGCTCAGAAGCAAGAAGTTAGCAGTAGACAAATGCTACCCAATGTTGCCATGTGAAGGACAAGGATCAAAAGGGACACCTGAGAAGGATCCTTTAATGTCCCCCTTACTGAGTTCTCCACCCCCCTATGCACAAACTGCTGCTGCACCCCCGCAACGCGTTGTTATACCGCGCACCGGCGCACGAACTCCAGTTCTTACACAAGCACCAGCTTCTCTTCAGCTGGTTTCTACTTCTCCAGCGCAGCCCTCTCAAGGGCCGCCGCCTTTGCTACATACTCCATCTGCTTTTTCTACAACTTCGCCTACTGCTCTGATTGCTTATCCCGATACTCTTTCTGCTGTTGCCTCAACTTCTACTTTACATCAGCCTGTCTTTTCTGGCATTTCTGCCCTTCCACCAGCTTCTCCTTCTGTTCGACAGAGAGTGACAAACACTGTCACTGGTCTTTTTTCACCTTTCTTTGGGCCGCCTAAGACGACCCCTAGGACAGAACGTAGACAGTTGCGGAGTCGACTGCCTGATTATCAGGAAAGAGAAGTGCTGAATGAGTTAGCACGCAAATGGGTTACTGATACTGTAAAGTATGATGTTCAGTCCGTAATGGAAGTCTTCAGTCAGTGGGAATCATCTACACAGAGATATGTATTCGAACAAATGTGTATATTCCTCTCAGAAGATCTGGAGGGAAATGATCGAGAGTACAGCATGAGTGAATTATTCCGTGTAAGGTTTAAGTTCGCAGAAGGCATGATTGTAGGTGCCGAGGTTGAACAAGCAATTGAAATGTTGTTGTCATATAGGAGTAAAGGAAGCAATTCCCGGTTATTATCGGAGTATGACATGCCAGGTAGGAAAAAGGCGCGACAGTACCCCATGAGAGAAGTTCCTCCAGTTTGGAGGGAAGGTGATGCGAATGCGAATCCAGCGATTCCACCGCATTTCCAGCATGTATGGGTACATGTTCCCTGGAAAAGATCTGAAGTCCTAGCGCTATAACAGACATTACCTGATCCTCGCAAAAATCCTGCAGGGTATTATAAAGAGTTATCACAGACTGCCAGTTCATGTATCATGAATTTAGCCGATGTAGACATGTTGTTTGGAAATGTTGTTCCACAGCCTTTATGGGGAAAGATTCGTCATGCAGATCATGACCAAGAGTTAGGTGATACATTGGTTAATATTGCCACTGCTGATGCTAGACAAGTTGGTGGTGCAAAACCTGAGCCTTTGGTAACAGAACTCCCTGGTAGAATTATCACGTATATGAAGACTTTAATGCCTGAATTGCGTGTGAATTGGGACAAATTATCTGCGTGCAAGCAGAAGAAAGATGAGAATGTGTCTGACTTTTTCACGAGGTTTGAAGAGACTTTCGTCGATCATAGTGGTCAGGATATGGCTACCGAGGGTGGTCAAAGATTGTTTGTAGATAAGTTTGTACATAATCTGCTTCCCGAACTATGTAATAAATTGAAAGATTCAGAGAGTGCTTGGGCTGTTTCCACGTCAGCGCATATTTTAGCCACAGCCCAGTACTATGAGAATAGACGCAAAGACGAGCTAGAGAAGGCAGACAAAAAGACTAAAGATTTGAAAACTAAAGTCCTTCTCCAGCAAGCTTATCCGCCTCGTAATAATAATCGGCAAGATTATCAGCAACCACAGCAGTATTCGAGAAACTCGCAAAGAAATGAGTCTTCTCAACAGCGTTTACCATATGGTCCGAATCAGTGTGCGTATTGCAAGGAAGAGGGTCATTTCAAGAATAGTTGTCCAGCTTTGTTACAGCGTTTGAATGGTGTTTCTGGTGCACGAGGTAGAGGTGTTCAGCAGGCTCCTAGAGGTAGGGGCCGTGGACTTTTCCCCCAGAATGCTCCTTCTTTTCCGCCTCAGAACTCTCTGAACAGCTTTGATCAACAGAATAATGCGTCTTCTAGGACAGCTCAGTACTATGCCGATGACTACTATGCAGAGAACGAGAATGAGGGTAACGATTGCTAGGACAGCCATGGACAAAGAGACGGAGTTGTTTCAGTTCCAGTAGATCAGAAATGACCTTATGTTGAGGTAATTACATAAGGTGTGTCAGAGCCTTTTCTGCTGGATACTGGTGCTACAAAAAGTTCTATTATGCACTCAAAACTTCCTGGCGCACCTTTGTCTGGTGAAATGAATGTTTCAGTAGGTTTTTCTGGCGCCCCGGTTAGGAACCCGATTTCTAGTCCTATGCCCCTTTCTGTTGGGCCATGTGAATTGGAAGCACCCCTCATTCTTACAACAGGTTGTGGTGAAAACTTGTTGGGATTGGATCTGTTAAAGAGATTGTATGCGACTTTGTACTGTTCTCCTTCGGGAGTACAACTTACTCTAGGTAAGAAAGTGGTTTCTCCAATGTATTTGTCAAGGGAAAATATTCCAATATAATTGTCTTCTCTGCCAGATGTACTTTGGGCTACTGGTTCTAATGATGTGGGTCTTTTGGAAATAGTGCCATATGTCATAACATTGAAAGCCAGTAGTAGGTTGCCACGTATTCCCCGATACAAGATCTCTAGCGAAGGAGAAAAGGCGTTGTTAGCAATCATTTATGATCTGATTGAGAAAGATGTAATTGAAGAGACAACAGGTAACATTTGTAACAGTCCTGTTCTGCCAGTTTTAAAGCGTACTGATCCGTCTCAGCCACCTGTGTACAGATTTGTGATTGACCTTAGAGAGGTGAATAAAATAGTTGTGCCACAATTTCCAGTTGTTCCCGATATTACTGCCCTATTGACTATGGTCCCAGCGTCAGCCACTTGGTTCTCGGTGATTGACTTGAAGAATGCTTTCTTCAGCATCCCGATTGCTGAGGAGAGCAGAGATATTTTTGGCTTCAATTTAGGAGGACGAAGCTTCCGCTTCAAACGCGCTCCTCAGGGCTACTGTGAAAGTCCATCTATATTCAGTCAAGCTCTGAAATCACAACTTGACACAATTGTTCTACCTGGTGGTTCGACTCTTATTCAGTATGTAGACGATTTGCTACTCGCTGCAGATACTGAGGTGATTTGCAAACAAGCCACTTTGTCATTGTTGCGTCATTTATGTGACATGAAGCACAAAATCTCTCTTTCGAAATTGCAATTTTGTTGACAAGAAGTGACCTACTTAGGTCACATCTTATCGAAGGAGGGAAGGAAGCTGACCCCAGAGAGAATACAGGCAATTGCAAAATTGAGTGTCCCAAGGACACAGAGAGAAGTGCGTGCTTTCTTGGGTATTACATCATATTGCAGACAATGGATACCAAATTTCTCATTGTTGGCCAAACCGTTGGTGGCATTAACTTGCAAGGACACACCGAAACCCATTCCGTGGTCTGAAGATTGTCAGAAAAGTTTTCACGAATTGCGCAATGCACTATGTTCGGCTCCTGTGTTGGGTACCCCCGACTACAGTAAGCCTTTTACATTGTACGTCCATGAGAGGGAAGGTTGTGCATTATTAGTCCTGACGCAATGTTTTGGGGACAAACAGCGTCCATGCGCATACTTTTCAGCGACTCTATATCCCGTAGCTAAGGCATTGCCAAGTTGCTTGAGGTCCACTGCTGCAGCGGCTGTCTGCATTCGACAGTCTGCTGGGTTAGTAATGAATAGTACACTGATCGTTATGGTCCCACATGCAGTAGACATTTTGCTAAACAGAACAAGGACACAGCACTTAACCAGTGCTCGACTGTCAAGTTATGAGCAGACACAGTTAGCAACTCACATACACATAAAAAGGTGTGATACACTCAACCCAGCGACATTATTGCCCATTCCAGCAGAGATAGATGAGGTCGAAAAACATGATTGCTGCTTTAGGACAGAAGAAGAAACAAAAGGGAGAGTAGACTTACAGGACACTCCCCTTCCTGAATGTAATGATGCTTTATGGGTTGATGGTTCATGTTTCAAGTTGCCGAATGGTGATACGACTGCAGCATATGCTGTGACAACATTGCACACGATTGTAGAAACTGCACGTATCCCACACAATTCTGCGCAAGCAGCAGAGTTAATTGCACTTACAAGAGCATGTGTGTTGGCAAAAGGAAAACAAGTGAATGTGTACACAGACAGCCAATACGCCTTTGGCGTGGCTCACAGTTTTGGACGACTGTGGCGTGAACGTGGGTTCCTGACATCGCATGGCACAAAAATCCAACATGGTCAGCTAGTAAATGAGCTTCTCGAGTCACTGACCTTGCCACTACAAGTTGCGATTGTGAAATGCAGTGCACACAAAAAGATTCAAGATGATGTTGGTTGTGGGAATGCATTTGCAGATGAGGTTGCGAAAGAGACTGCAAGGAACGTGATGAGTCGAATGTATGTTCCAGGACCCGCGAGATGAATTTGTGATGTGGGTATGTGTGAAGACACGATTGAAAGTGTGAAGTCTATACAATCCGAGGCCACTGAGAAAGAGGTGAATGAATGGAGAGAAAGCAAGGGTAGATTGGATGCGAATGGTTGTTGGGTCGAATTATCAGAGCATCAGAGATGGTTGCTACCCGATGCGTACGTGCTTGCAGTGGTGACATTGGCTCATAGAATGGCTCACATCAGTGTGAAAGGGATCTGTAAGTTGTTGGCCCCAGTATGGCAGAATAGCGGCATCCCAAAATGTGCAGAGAATGTGGTCAAGAACTGTATGGTGTGTCTAAAGTACAATCTTGGTAGGGGAACCCCAACTCCAGCTGGTCACTTTGCGCCTCCAACGTATTCGTTCGAGGTTTTGCAGCTAGACTTCATCCACATGGAGAGGTGCAACAACCTGAAATACGTACTCGTCGTTGTTTGTGCCTTTTCCAGGTGGGTGGAGGCGTATCCCCTTAAGGACAATACTGCCATGTCCACAGCCAAAGCCCTGGTCAAAGAGTTCTTCCCCAGGTTTGGAATGCCTAGAATGGTCTGGAGTGATAATGGGAGTGAATTCGTGGGACGAGTGATGAAGCGAGTGTGTGAGAGTCTAGGCATACAACAGAAGTTCCACGCTGCAAACCACCCCCAATCAGCTGGATTAGTAGAATGCTACAATGGCACCCTAAAACTAAAATTGGCCAAGATTCAAGCGAGCGCTGGTCTCAAATGGCCTGACGCTCTGCCCTTAGCACTTCTATCCACCAGAATGACCGTGCACTCGAGAGTGAAACTCAGTCCCTACGAAATTGTTTTCGGCCGCCCGGCCAACGTATGGGGAGTGCCCAGGCCCACCAGGCTCAGTGAGGTCGAACGCCCTGTTTTGCTTGACTACTTGTATGAATTGACGGCTAAATTGCGTGTTTTACACCAACAGGTCCACAACAGTCTGCCTCAGGCCTCTGAAGCTCCAGGACACCCTATCGATCCTGGAACTTATGTCCTTGTGAAGAACTTCCAGCGTACGAAGAATGATCAGCCCCGGTGGACCGGCCCTCATTTAGTTCTTCTCTCGACCAGATCCGCAGTCCGAGTTGAAGGGAAAAAACATTGGGTGCATGGGAACCACTGCAAAAGGGTCCCACTGCCCCTTCTATATGACCAGTGGGTCCAGGAGGGAATCGCTGACTCTGAGAACGATACGGTGCCACGATTTGTACCCTTCAGTGATGCATGTTTGAAAGGAACTACTACAGAGAAGGAGAGTGATAGCATTCTGCAAGGATCTGTGCCACCGTCAATGCAATTGGACACTACTGAGCCTGAACTTTTATTTCAAGACAACACAGCACCGGGTCAAAACCGCTATAACTTGAGGCCAAGACCTATGATTAAGGACAAATAAAAAGTTTTTTTTTCCTTTTTTGATTGTGCAGCTCTCTCATCTGGGATACTTGCTCATTTTTTGATTTTCGAACCGCCATCCGGTTCTGCTGCTAGGGTCGCGGTTGCCACAGTCTTTGGAGTGCAGCTGGAGACGGTTAGGTCGACAGTTCTGGTTGGTCTAAGGGAGTTACCCTGGACTGAACAGAAGCACTCCTTAGCAGAATCAAACTCCCACCGCGGGCAGCAACATAGAGGATGGAGTTTCCTAAGATGGAGAGACCTGCTAGATCAGCGAACTTTGAAGAGACAATTTGCACTGTGATGGCAACAAAACAATTTTTGATGAGCTGTTCGAAGGCCTCGGATGTATCAAATGTGAGCCCATCAAGTTGCACATCGATAAGTCAGTGGCCCCAGTCGCCCTTTGACATCGAAGGATCCCCTTCCACCTGAGGCAACTTGTAGAGCACGAGTTGGAAAAATTCGAAGAGCAAGGGGTCATCGAGAATGTATCCGGACCAACGCTGTGGGTGTCCCCGATGGGAGCCATCCGTCTATGCATTGACAAGCACCTGCCTAACAAGGCGATAAAGCAGGAACACCACATAACACCCACGATGGATGACATAATCGCGGACGTCAACGGGTCAAAGTGGTTCTCGAAGATCGACCTGAACGCAGGGTATCACCAACTGCCCCTGGAGCAGGAGAGCCGTTTCATCACAACTGTCAGCACCCACCTAGGGCTCCGGAGGTACAAACGATTAAACTTCAGAATATCGTTAGCGGCTGAAGTGTTTCAGAACACCATAAGGGAACTACTGTCTGTGTTGCCAGGAGTGATAAATGTTAGTGACGATATCCTCATCCACTCAGCCACAGCTGCGGATCACCACAAACACCTCCGGGAAACCCTGAAACGTCTTAGCACCCACGGAGCAACCCTCCATAGAGAGAAGTGCCAGTTCTTCCAAACCTCACTTGAGTTCTTTGGCTACGTGTTCAACCAAGAAGGCATTCAAGTGGACCCGAGAAAATCACAGGCCATCAAGAACACCCCCGGACCACACCGACGGAAGTGAGGAGCTTCCTGGGTATGGCCACCTACTGTGGGCGTTTCATACCGGGCCTTGCCACCCGCAGCGAACCTTTCCGAGCCCTCGCAAAAGCAAATGCAGCCTGGCACTGGGGCCTGAAAGAAGAAGAGGCATTCCAAGGGATCAAGGACGCTCTCCTAGGGGAGGCCACGCTGGCGTACTTCGACCCTGCCAAACTGACAGAAGTGTTGGTGGACGTGAGCCCCATCAGCCTCGGGCTGTACTTGCTCAGGAACGTGAACCAGGCCGGTGGGCCACCCTGGCGTTCGCCAGTAAGGCTCTCACCCCGACAGAGGCCAGGTATGCACAGATAGAGCGTGAGGCGCTCGCCATCAAGTGGGCATGCAACCATTTCCACCTATACCTCCGAGGGCAACCATTCACCATGGTTACCGACCATCAACCACTGGTCCCCCTCTTAAAGAAACCGCGCCCCATCCGCCGCCACGAATTAAACGGTGGGCCGTCCAACTACAACCCGAGATGGAGGTCGTATACCGCCCGGGATCCAAGAACCCCGCCGACTTCCTCTCGAGACACCCCGCTCAAGTCGAAAAACCAGAAGAGGATGAAGACATCGAATAGTTCGCCCACTGGGTGGCCCTCACGTCGTGCCCCCAGAGTATGTTGCTGGACGAGGTGAAAGAAGCAGCGGTCACCGATGCATTGTACACCAAGACGCTGAGAGCGGTACAGGAGGGCTCCTGGACTGACTATCTGTGCCAGCCCAACTCGTGGGCCCCAGAAGACCAGGAACTCCTCACAAAGATGTGGCGAGTCCGCCACAAGTGCCACAGGAGATGGCATCCTGATGCGAGGACCCCGGCTAGTCATCCCTCAGAGTCTCAAGCACCGGGCTGTTCAACTGGCCCATGGAGGGCATCAAGTCATCACTAAAATGAAGTCGCAGATGAGGGAAAAAGTATGGTTCCCGGAGCTTGAAGATATGGTGGAGGAATATGTCAGGCGATGCGCGTCATGCCAGTTAACGTGCGACCCGGAGAAGCCTCTTCCAGTTATCACCGAAGACACCTACACTGTACCGTGGTCCAAAATAAGCATGGATTTCGGGAGTTTCCCAGGAGGACGACACACACTGGTCATCATGGGTGCCTAATCGAAGTACCCCATGGTCGAGCCAGTTGTATCGACGGCGTTCAGTCATGTAGGACGTGTCCTGGAAAAGATCTTGGCAATGTTCGGGTTCCCTCTGGAAGTTCGCAGTGACAACGGTCCCGCATTCCGAGGGGCTGAATTTGCCACGTTTCTTCAACAACGCAGGATCACCCATCGTCGCATCACCCCCCAATGGCCACAAGCAAATGAAGACGTGGAACGTTTCATGCGAACTCTGAACAAAATGTTTCGCATAGCTGTTGTGGAACATGCAGATCCCAAACACCGGCTCCATGAATTCCTCAGAGAATATCGAAGCACCCCTCACTGCACGACCCAGTGGAGCCTGTTGGCCTCATGCTTCAAGGACCCCGGCGAGACCTCCTACCAACTTCCCCAGGATGGTCGTCACCTCCCCTGGAGGTGGAAGAGACTCAAGAGAGAAGTAGGCAACAAAACCAGGAAGCCAGCACGCGTTGACACGCCACCCCCAGGAGACTCAGGCAAGGGGCAACAGTCATTTTACGAACCTGCCACCTGGACAGTCACTGCGAATCATGGCACAATGGTAACGGCCCGCAAAGAAACGGAGGAAAAATCTTGAAATGCTTCGTGGTTCAAAGAGGTCCCGCCGGAACTCCCCGGGGAAACCTCGAGTGACCAGCCAAATCTCCGGGCCACAGCCGTGGCCGAAGACGGCGCCGGGGAACCAGCCAGTAGCCAGCCCGGCGAGGCCCCAGAAGTCCTTTCCTCTCCTCCCCATGAAGTGGACCCTGGGAGCCCCAGTCCAAACAGCAGAGGATGGCGCACTGGTTCCCAACGGTACAGCCTGCGGCCAAATCCACCTCCGAGCCAGTCCGTAGGATCTTAGGTACATTTGTGACTGTGGGTGTTTGGGAACAAACAAAGGACAAAGTTGGATAGGGATGTGATAGTCTGCAGTCTAGTGTTGCAATACACGCACCCCTACATTCGCAGGCCAGGTGTGGTCTGCGGGGAATGAATAAAAGGAAGTCGGCCGCTCGGGGCACGTCACTTCCGACCAGGCATCCAGTGTCGGGTCCCCTTTGTGCCTGCTGCGCAAGCTTTGACCCTGCGTAAGCCCACAACCGTGAGCCTTGGCCTTCAGAGTCCCGGTCAGCCCAACCATCACAGCAGCCATTGCTTACCGCAAGACGCGAGACCAGCAGCTGATCGGCCCGCAACTACAGAGCCAACAATAACCCAAGGAAAAGGCCTACTTTCGTGTTCACCGGCTGCCAGACAGCACCTGCCTGCAGGTGAGAGGTGTGAGGCCTGAGACCGCCCTCCTGCACTGAATACCTCTGACTGTACCCCATCACAACACAGCTGCCACCCTTCACCCACCTGCAGAGCACTGTTTTGTGCACGTGAAGACGTGCTACAGATCAATGAGAGACATCTCACCGCGGGATCCTGCTTCCAGATGTCGATTGTAGAACCAGAGACGCACCTGCATTTACTTTACACCCCGCACCTGCATCTTCAGCCTCTGCAGGGCCCATGAAATGAGGGAAGACCGCAGAGACCTCAATAAGCGGCTAGAGTGCCTCTAGTGGTTGCTTGAACCTGGTTATGTGAAAAGACTCCTCCTACTCTCACAGCTGTCCGAATCCCTGCAAGAACAGCCCCTGCATTCATTATCAGCAGGACAGAAGCAGTATAGCATCCAGGGAGAGGCCTGCGGCACAGCCCGCAGTATGCTCCCGCTGCATAATGGTGCCCCACCCACAAGTGAAAGGAATAAAGCCCGCACGGTCAGTTATGCCTTCGCAGACCATGTTTGAACTGCAGCGCTAACTAGAAGTATTCCGCTACACCGCACCGACCTGCTGGCAATGTTTGCCAATGAAGCGGCCTCAGACAAACTTAATCACTGTTGGAGATACAAGCCACCCTGCATGCCCAAGAGTCTGCAAAGCCCCCACAACCTTGCACTGAGTAGTAAAATACACAGAGATAAAGTAAGGCTCCCCGCAGCAACAAAATCAGCAAGGATAAGTGGTTTGTGTGGGAGGCTCAAGGCTCATGCCTCCACCAAGCATGAATTGGAACTAAAAGTAGTGTAATATGCAAACACGAACTCGAACTCGAACAGTAGCCACATTACCCCCAGCACAAACTCACCATATGCAGGTAGTGTCACTGAACTACGCCCTATCTCCCGTGCTGTGACAAGACCGAGCTGACAGAGATAAATGAGACTCCCAGAGAGAGCGCTGCACAATCCCTGGTGGTCAACTTGTGCCACAGCGTGCTGAAAAGGAAAGCTGCACATCAGTGCAGCAATGGATAAGAAACTGACTGGTTTTCTCTTGGATGGGGAGGAGAGCTCAGTACGCCCCCTGGTGGCAAATGGCACTGGCCACCACCGCAACCAAGAGGAGCAGGCATACAGGAAGCTGAGGGCACCCTTTCATAGACCATGGCAGTTAAAGAGAGCCTGTTTAGTATTTACCTTCCAGGGGCATACGAAAGTAAAGTAAGGCTTTCTGCCAACTACCTCACACATATACCTCACCACCAGAGCTCCCAAAAGGGGAGGAACAGTCTAGTGTGGCCCAAATGCAGGAAGAGAGCATCTACAAACCTCAACAGCAGTAGCACCTTCCTACAGCGGTCTAGAGAATGGACAGAGAGTGTCCTCCCCAACACTGCCTTATGACTGTGTCGCACATCGGCCCATTACAGGCATGAGGTGAGTCGCACTTCTCCGAGTGGTAAGCTGCGACCACCGCAAATGAAAGGAGAATCTTGTCTCCTGAAGCGATCCTGATTTGCACCCTGAATGCCTTGCCCAGAAAAAGAAAGGTATGGAAGAGGATGAAGACTGGATCCATCAAAGTGAACCTTCCTCCATCGTTGTCCATTGAACGGCTGTCACACATGCGAGAAGACGAGAGTCCCACCGACAGGACCAGACCTGCGAGTGCTCCAATATGGGAGAAGATGCACAGTCTTATGGACACGATGGAGCTGGCAGGAGGTCCCTGTAAGGAAAACTGAGACATATACCCAGACACTATCTCACATAAACCGAAGTGCAGAGCAACTGCGATGTGAGCCAGGATGCCACACTGCATGCAAGAGTTATAGAAGAGAGGAAAAAATGTGACCAAACATGTCACACTGAAGAACTGGACTAACACAGATGAGCACGAGCACAAGATCACAGGGTGAAGAGACGGAGGAAGTGTGCCAGTATCCAAGAGTGCACCTACAAACACAAACTTACCCCCAGGGGGGCAGTGATGTCACTGGAGATAGCCCATTGGTAGTACTGAAAGTAATCTGCCTGAATGTATGAACCGCGTATCTTCCCCATGCTTCACAGTGCAGCTGTTCAGTCACCTGTCACTGGCTGCTTGAATCAAATGGCATCCCTGCTAACAACTGCACATGCCAAAGCAGAAGGACTGGACCAACGACATAACAGGTCAAGTGACCATGAAGTACCTCCAGTTATCCCCACTCCTGCAAGTCCATACCACCTGTCATTCAGGTTATCTAATGGCACACCATCTTGCCATGTGCATCACCAGAATTAACAAAGGAGCATCTCACCACCAGGTGGAGCCTTACAGCAGTGAAGCATCAAGAGACCAACGAGGTGCTCCTTGCCACGTGTGAGACTAATTGTCTAGAGACTATCTGATAGCCCACCCAACCCTAGGTCCCATTGGCAAGCACACCAACCATTGTGTCATCTAACATGGTGGTTGCACGAATGGCATAAAGTTCTTGCTCCACTCTACCTCCCATAAGTGCAGGGGTTCTACTCTGCCACTAATCCCCCAGCCCAGGGTCTGCACCCTTACACTGGATAGGAGTCGTACCCACAGAATCCAGAACTGTTAGGGTGCTTTTTTCAGCAACTTTTCCACACAACATTCCCACCAGTTAAGGGTTTCCACTCTGCAACTGGTCTCCCAACCCAGGGTCAGCACCCTAGGGTTGAACAAGGGTCGAGGGTGAGTCTTTCCTCCCATCTTTTCTAGAGTTCTGCATCCTTCCAACTGGAGTGATACCCCAAGAAGACAACACAGTTGGGGCACTGCTAGCATACGCCTTTCCCTCCAGGTCTGCGGTGACATCCTGTGTGAGAAGTTGGCCTGATATATAATGTTCACTATTCTAGTGAGCACTTTGTATCAGTCCAAACAACCCTTATTGATGATTGGTTGTAAGTCAACCTTATAGACCAGCTATCCTAGTAGCGTGGATACGAGCAGTCTTCGGGCTAAACTCTACAGGGCGTGTTAAGCCAGCTGTTATACCATCACATATACCCCTTGAACACCAAGTGAAAGGACACCACACAAGTGTTATGAAAATAAACAGTGTATTTATTTAGATCACAACAGCCCTGTACTCTTTATGAGGACAGGGTACTAAGCACACAACAAAACTCTTACAAGAATACTTTAAGTTGCACAATTTACACAAATGCCCGAGGGGCACGAAAAACCATATACTCTGAAAGTGGAATGCGAAATTACTAGCAGGTAAGTACTGTACTAATAGGCTTTGGAATCGCTAGGACTACGTTACTGAACCTTCAGATTACTAGTAGGAGGCCTAGGGGACTCGGGTGCAGAGTGTGCACTCTCACGCGGGATGCGGGACAAAGTCTATGGGAGCTAGTAAAAGCAAAGTTAGTGTTCTCGGGCGAACCCGACTAGGTAGGTCGAAAACGGCAGTGGATCTGGACCCTTGGATAGTGAGGCTATGCTGGGGCACCGAAATGCCGAAGTTACCTAGCCCAGGGGCTGCAGCTGCATAGGTCTGAAAAGACGTCGGGAATCCTCGTTGACGAACCAGGAGCCTGAAGAAAGAAGTTGCTGGCAGGCGACCAGTGAAGATTGTTCGAGTGATCCAAGCCTGGATCGAAGATGGATGACACCTGAAAGCAGAGGGGACCAAGTTCTTAATCACTAGCCAGTGATTGTGTGGGCACCAGGATGGCACCGGGCGAAGTCACCTCGACCAGGTGAGTGGGCGACGCTGGGCTCTGCAGTCTCACGGACCAGGAGGCATTGTCGGCGACCAGGATGGAGGTGCGAGCTGTCCACGATGGTTGATGCTGTCGACGTCGCTGGACCCAGGATTGTGACAACAAGTTTTGGCAAATTCGAGCCCACGCAGTGGACCTAAAATGGCATAGTGAGCACCGGGGTGCCACTTGCAGTCACCTTCCTGTAAAGCCCTGCCTACCCAGGATACACAAAACCCTGTCTGGGATGGTGCTAGTACCGCCCCATACAGGAAACCCTTTGTCCAAGCTCTCCTCGCTGGAAGGACTCCCAGCAACAGCAGGTCAGACTCGTGTCTGTGGTGGCAGCATCCATTTTGTGGAGCTGAGGCTTGAGTTAACTTTAACCGGGGTTCACAGTTACATACATGTCGTGTCCCTCTAGAAGGGTGGAATGCTAACTCCGTCGCCAGAATTGGCGAGGGGTTAGTATTCCAATTCGTATGACACCTTACTCGACATGTTTTGATAAAGCAATACCAAAGATAGCATTTAACCGCAAGGATTATAATGCACTTAAGAGTATATGGTATGCGTTATCATGGAACAGCTATTAGGACTTGGTTCCGCAAGCTGCAAATGGGCTCAGCTCATGCCAGAGCACCATCTCACACGATTCCAAGCACTCTGCCTTCAGGATTGTCAAGGCATGCCATAGGAGTGACTGATAGGAATCTGTGTGTCCATTTTTAGGGTTAGATATAGGTATACTATATCTAAAGCAAAGGGTGATTACACCACCTTGCCCCAGCTGCCGTGCAGCCAGTTGTGTCAGATTTAGATGGCCATCCAGGGGTGGCATAATACATGCTTCAGCCCCTGGTAGGCCCTGGGTACACCTATGCCCTGAGTTACAGGGTCTGATAAGGTGGCCCAGTACCAATTGGTAAATGTACCTAAGGTACACGTTGTAATTTAGTGAGAGAACAGCTAGGCTGTGGGTCTGATTAGCAGGCCCACAGCCAGAGAAAGTCGTAAACCAGTGAAACAAAAGCAAAAAATCTGGGTGATCATAGGATTGCAGACCCTACTCTCCTACATCCTGTACCAGGCCTCCCAACCCTGGGACCACGCCCTGTGGCTGAGCATGTGCCTGGCAGGCCAGGACTTTCTGGGGAGTAGACCTACTCCCCCAAGGGTCACACTTTCCTCATGTGTTTCCTTACATAGTGTAATTCGCAAAAGAACTAAAACAGCGCCGCAGACCCCAACCCACATGCGTAGTCCAAGTGGCAGGGACTGATGTCAAAGCGGTTATCGACACCGGAGCTGCAGTCAACCTCATGGGCCTACAACAATACCAGAGATTGCGTCCTCGCCCTCCCATAGTTCCATCCAAAACCCGGATATACGCATACGGAGCTGACACGCCCCTGCCGCTGAAAGGAAAAATGACGGTAACCATTAAAGCTGATGACCTCGAAGTAATGGCCACGATACAGGTCATCGACAGAGAAGCGGACACCCTCCTGAGCAGCCACACCGCTGAAGATCTAAAGTTGATCGTGTTTGCCAGGAGGATCTGGACGCACCAGGTAGAAGAATTCCTGGGGCAGTTTCCCGAGCTGTTCGAAGGCCTCGGATGTATCAAATGTGAGCCCATCAAGTTGCACATCGATAAGTCAGTGGCCCCAGTCGCCCTTTGACATCGAAGGATTCCCTTCCACCTGCAGCAACTTGTAGAGCACGAGTTGGAAAAATTCAAAGAGCAAGGGGTCATCGAGAATGTATCCGGACCAACGCTGTGGGTGTCCCCGATGGATGACATAATCGCGGACGTCAACGGGTCAAAGTGGTTCTCGAAGATCGACCTGAACGCAGGGTATCACCAACTGCCCCTGGCGCAGGAGAGCCGTTTTCATCACAACTTTCAGCATCCACCTAGGGCTCCGGAGGTACAAACGATTAAACTTCAGAATATTGTTATCGGCTGAAGTGTTCCAGAACACCATAAGGGAACTACTGTCTGTGTTGCCAGGAGTGTTAAACGTTAGTGACGATATCCTCATCCACTCAGCCACAGCTGCGGATCACCACAAACACCTCCGGAAAACCCTGAAATGTCTTAGCGCCTTCGGAGCAACCCTCCATAGAGAGAAGTGTCAGTTCTTCCAACCCTCACTTGAGTTCTTTGGCTACGTGTTCAACCAAGAAGGCATTCAAGTGGACCCGAGAAAATCACAGGCCATCAAGAACACCCCCGGACCACACCGACAGAAGTGAGGAACTTCCTGGGTATGGCCACCTACTGCGGGCGTTTCATACCGGGCCTTGCCACCCACAGCGAACCTCTCCGAGCCCTCGCAAAATCAAATGCAACCTGGCACTGGGGCCTGAAAGAAGAAGAGGCATTCCAAGGGATCAAGGACGCTCTCCTAGGGGAGGCCACGCTGGCGTACTTCGACCCTGCCAAACTGACAGAAGTGTTGGTGGACGTGAGCCCCGTCGGCCTCAGGGCAGTACTAGCTCAGGAACGCGAACCAGGCCGGTGGGCCACCCTGGCGTTCGCCAGTAAGGCTCTCACCCCGACAGAGGCCAGGTATGCACAGATAGAGCGTGAGGCGCTCGCCATCAAGTGGACATGCAACCATTTCCACCTATACCTCCGAGGGCAACCATTCACCATGGTTACCGACCATCAACCACTGGTCCCCCTCTTAAAGGAACCGCGCCCCATCCGCCGCCACTAATTGAACGATGGGCCGTCCAACTACAACCCTATGAGATGGAGGTCGTATACTGCCCGGGATCCAAGAACCCCGCCGACTTCCTCTCGAGACACCCCGCTCAAGTGGAAAAACCAGAAGAGGATGAAGACATCGAAGAGTTCGCCCACTGGGTGGCCCTCACGCGTGCCCCTAGAGTATGTTGCTGGACGAGGTGAAAGAAGCAGCGGTCACCGATGCAATGTACACCAAGATGCTGAGAGCGGTACAGGAGGGCTCCTGGACTGACTATCTGTGCCAGCCCAACTCGTGGGCCCCAGAAGACCGGGAACTCCTCACAAAGATGTGGCGAGTCCGCCACAAGTGCCACAGGAAATGGCATCCTGATGCGAGGACCCCGGCTAGTCATCCCTCAGAGTCTCAAGCACCGGGCTGTTCAACTGACCCATGGAGGGCATCAAGTCATCACTAAAATGAAGTCGCAGATGAGGGAAAAAGTATGGTTCCCCGGGCTCGAAGATATGTTGGAGGAATATGTCAGGCGATGCGCGTCATGCCAGTTAACGTGCGACCCGGAGAAGCCTCTTCCAGTTATCACCAAAGACACCTACACTGTACTGTGGTCCAAAATAAGCATGGATTTCGGGAGTTTCCCAGGAGGACGACACACACTGGTCATCGTGGGTGCCTACTCGAAGTACCCCATGGTCGAGCCAGTTGTATCGACGGCGTTCAGTCATGAAGGACGTGTCCTGGAAAAGATCTTGGCAATGTTCGAATTCCCTCTGGAAGTTCGCAGTGACAACGGTCCCGCATTCCGAGGGGCTGAATTTGACACGTTTCTTCAACAACGCAGGATCACCCATCGTTGCATCACCCCCCAATGGCCACAAGCAAATGAAGACGTGGAACGTTTCATGCGAACGCTGAACAAAATGTTTCGCATAGCTGTTGTGGAACATGCAGATCCCAAACACCGGCTCCATGAATTCTTCAGGGAATATCGAAGCACCCCTCACTGCACGACCCAGCGGAGCCTGTTGGCCTCATGCTTCAAGGACCCCACCGAGACCTCCTACCAACTTCCCCAGGATGGTCGTCACCTCCCCTGGAGGTGGAAGAGACTCAAGAGAGAAGAAGGCAACAAAACCAGGAAGCCAGCACGCGTCGACACGCCACCCCCAGGAGACTCAGACAAGGGGCAACAGTCATTTTACGAATCTGCCACCTGGACAGTCCCTGCGAATCATGGCACAATGGTAACGGCCCGCAAAGGAACGGAGGAAGAATCTTGAAATGCTTCGTGGTTCAAAGAGGTCCCGCCGGAACTCCCCGGGAAAACCCCGAGTGACCAGCCAAATCTCCGGGCCACGGCCGTGGCCGAAGACGGCGCCGGGGAACCAGCAAGTAGCCAGCCCTGCGAGGCCCCAGAAGTCCTTTCCTCTCCTCCCCGTGAAGTGGACCCTGGGAGCCCCAGTCCAAACAGCAGAGGATGGCGCACTGGTTCCCAGCGGTACAGCCTGCGGCCAAATCCACCTCCGAGCCAGTCTGTAGGATCTGAGGTAAATTTGTGACTGTGGGTGTTTGGGAACAAACAAAGGACAAAGTTGGATAGGGATGTGATAGTCTGCAGTCTAGTGTTACAATACATGCACCCCTACATCCGCAGGCCAGGCGTGGTCTGCGGGGAATGAATAAAAGGAAGGCGGCCGCTCGGGGCACGTCACTTCCGGCCAGGCATCCAGTGTCGGGTCCCCTTTGTGCCTGCTGCACAAGCTTTGCCCCTGCGTAAGCCAGCAACCGTGAGCCTTGTCCTACAGTGTCCCGGTCAGCCCAACCATCACAGCAGCCATTGCTTACCGCAAGACGCGAGACCAGCAGCTGATCGGCCCGCAACTACAGAGCCAACAATAACCCAAGGAAAAGGCCTACTTTCGTGTTCACCGGCTGCCAGACAGCACCTGCCTGCAGGTGAGAGGTATGAGGCCAGAGACCGCCCTCCTGCACTGAATACCTCTGACTGTACCCCATCACAACACAGCTGCCACCCTTCACCCACCTGCAGAGCACTGTTTTGTGCACGTGAAGACGTGCTACAGATCAATGAGAGACATCTCACTGCGGGATCCTGCTTCCAGATGTCGATTGTAGAACCAGAGACGCACCTGCATTTACTTTACACCCCGCACCTGCATCTTCAGCCTCTGCAGGGCCCATGAAATGAGGGAAGACCGCAGAGACCTCAATAAGCGGCTAGAGTGCCTCTAGTGGTTGCTTGAACCTGGTTATGTGAAAAGACTCCTCCTACTCTCACAGCTGTCCGAATCCCTGCAAGAACAGCCCCTGCATTCATTATCAGCAGGACAGAAGCAGCATAGCATCCAGGGAGAGGCCTGCGGCACCGCCCGCAGTATGCTCCCGCTGCATAATGGTGCCCCACCCACAAGTGAAAGGAATAAAGCCCGCACGGTCAGTTATGCCTTCGCAGACCATGTTTGAACTGCAGCGCTAACTAGAAGTATTCCGCTACACCGCACCGACCTGCTGGCAATGTTTGCAAATGAAGCGGCCTCAGACAAACTTAATCACTGTTAGAGATACAAGCCACCCTGCATGCCCAAGAGTCTGCAAAGCCCCCACAACCTTGCACTGAGTAGTAAAATACACAGAGATAAAGTAAGGCTCCCCGCAGCAACAAAATCAGCAAGGATAAGTGGTTTGTGTGGGAGGCTCAAGGCTCATGCCTCCACCAAGCATGAATTGGAACTAAAAGTAGTGTAATATGCAAACACGAACTCGAACTCGAACAGTAGCCACATTACCCCCAGCACAAACTCACCATATGCAGGTAGTGTCATTGAACTACGCCCTATCTCCCGTGCTGTGACAAGACCGAGCTGACAGAGATAAATGAGACTCCCAGAGAGAGCGCTGCACAATCCCTGGTGGTCAACTTGTGCCACAGCGTGCTGAAAAGGAAAGCTGCAGCAATGGATAAGAAACTGACTGGTTTTCTCTTGGATGGGGAGGAGAGCTCAGTACGCCCCCTGGTGGCAAATGGCACTGGCCACCACCGCAACCAAGAGGAGCAGGCATACAGGAAGCTGAGGGCACCCTTTCATAGACCATGGCAGTTAAAGAGAGCCTGTTTAGTATTTACCTTCCAGGGGCATACGAAAGTAAAGTAAGGCTTTCTGCCAACTACCTCACACATATACCTCACCACCAGAGCTCCCAAAAGGGGAGGAACAGTCTAGTGTGGCCCAAATGCAGGAAGAGAGCATCTACAAACCTCAACAGCAGTAGCACCTTCCTACAGCGGTCTAGAGAATGGACAAAGAGTGTCCTCCCCAACACTGCCTTATGACTGTGTCGCACATCGGCCCATTACAAGCATGAGGTGAGTCGCACTTCTCCGAGTGGTAAGCTGCGACCACCGCAAATGAAAGGAGAATCTTGTCTCCTGAAGCGATCCTGAGTTGCACCCTGAATGCCTTGCCCAGAAAAAGAAAGGTATGGAAGAGGATGAAGACTGGATCCATCAAAGTGAACCTTCCTCCATCGTTGTCCATTGAACGGCTGTCACACATGCGAGAAGACGAGAGTCCCACCGACAGGACCAGACCTGCGAGTGCTCCAATATGGGAGAAGATGCACAGTCTTATGGACACGATGGAGCTGGCAGGAGGTCCCTGTAAGGAAAACTGAGACATATACCCAGACACTATCTCACATAAACCGAAGTGCAGAGCAACTGCGATGTGAGCCAGGATGCCACACTGCATGCAAGAGTTATAGAAGAGAGGAAAAAAATGTGACCAAACATGTCACACTGAAGAACTGGACTAACACAGATGAGCACGAGCACAAGATCACAGGGTGAAGAGACGGAGGAAGCGTGCCAGTATCCAAGAGTGCACCTACAGACACAAGCTTACCCCCAGGGGGACAGTGATGTCACTGGAGATAGCCCATTGGTAGTACTGAAAGTAATCTGCCTGAATGTATGAACCGCGTATCTTCCCCATGCTTCACAGTGCAGCTGTTCAGTCACCTGTCACTGGCTGCTTGAATCAAATGGCATCCCTGCTAACAACTGCACATGCCAAAGCAGAAGGACTGGACCAACGACATAACAGGTCAAGTGACCATGAAGTACCTCCAGTTATCCCCACTCCTGCAAGTCCATACCACCTGTCATTCAGGTTATCTAATGGCACACCATCTTGCCATGTGCATCACCAGAATTAACAAAGGAGCATCTCACCACCAGGTGGAGCCTTACAGCAGTGAAGCATCAAGAGACCAACGAGGTGCTCCTTGCCACGTGTGAGACTAATTGTCTAGAGACTATCTGATAGCCCACCCAACCCTAGGTCCCATTGGCAAGCACACCAACCATTGTGTCATCTAACATGGTGGTTGCACGAATGGCATAAAGTTCTTGCTCCACTCTACCTCCCATAAGTGCAGGGGTTCTACTCTGCCACTAATCCCCCAGCCCAGGGTCTGCACCCTTACACTGGATAGGAGTCGTACCCACAGAATCCAGAACTGTTAGGGTGCTTTTTTCAGCAACTTTTCCACACAACATTCCCACCAGTTAAGGGTTTCCACTCTGCAACTGGTCTCCCAACCCAGGGTCAGCACCCTAGGGTTGAACAAGGGTCGAGGGCGAGTCTTTCCTCCCATCTTTTCTAGAGTTCTGCATCCTTCCAACTGGAGTGATACCCCAAGAAGACAACACAGTTGGGGCACTGCTAGCATACGCCTTTCCCTCCAGGTCTGCGGTGACATCCTGTGTGAGAAGTTGGCCTGATATATAATGTTCACTATTCTAGTGAGCACTTTGTATCAGTCCAAACAACCCTTATTGATGATTGGTTGTAAGTCAACCTTATAGACCAGCTATCCTAGTAGCGTGGATACGAGTAGTCTTCGGGCTAAACTCTAGAGGGCGTGTTAAGCCAGCTGTTATACCATCACTTGAACACCAAGTGAAAGGACACCACACAAGTGTTATGAAAATAAACAGTGTATTTATTTAGATCACAACAGCCCTGTACTCTTTATGAGGACAGGGTACTAAGCACACAACAAAACTCTTACAAAAATACTTTAAGTTGCACAATTTACACAAATGCCCGAGGGGCACGAAAAACCATATACTCTGAAAGTGGAATGCGAAATTACTAGCAGGTAAGTACTGTACTAATAGGCTTTGGAATCGCTAGGACTACGTTACTGAACCTTCAGATTACTAGTAGGAGGCCTAGGGGACTCGGGTGCAGAGTGTGCACTCTCACGCGGGATGCGGGACAAAGTCTATGGGAGCTAGTAAAAGCAAAGTTAGTGTTCTCGGGCGAACCCGACTAGGTAGGTCGAAAACGGCAGTGGATCTGGACCCTTGGATAGTGAGGCTATGCTGGGGCACCAAAATGCCGAAGTTACCTAGCCCAGGGGCTGCAGCTGCATAGGTCTGAAAAGACGTCGGGAATCCTCGTTGACGAACCAGGAGCCTGAAGAAAGAAGTTGCTGGCAGGCGACCAGTGAAGATTGTTCGAGTGATCCAAGCCTGGATCGAAGATGGATGACACCTGAAAGCAGAGGGGACCAAGTTCTTAATCACTAGCCAGTGATTGTGTGGGCACCAGGATGGCACCGGGCGAAGTCACCTCGACCAGGTGAGTGGGCGACGCTGGGCTCTGCAGTCTCACGGACCAGGAGGCATTGTCGGCGACCAGGATGGAGGTGCGAGCTGTCCCACGATGGTTGATGCTGTCGACGTCGCTGGACCCAGGATTGTGGCAACAAGTCTTGGCAAACTCGAGCCCACGCAGTGGACCTAAAATGGCATCTGGAGTGGACCAGGAGGGTCCGGGGTGCTCCTCTTTTGGAAGGGAGCAAGGGCCAGTCTGGAGCAACCAGACCAGCAGAGTTGTCGTCGTTGATCGTTGTCGAGAAGGCCATAAGCCAGCGGGCTAGTAGCCAGACAACGCGGTGAGCAGCCAAAAAGCAGAAGGGCCCCACGCAGATCGTGGAGATGCTGGGGGGCTGGACTTCGGTGCTGGAGCTGCTCATGGTCGGGGCTTCTCGGACCCCAAAGCACTCACCAGAGGATCCCTCGGCGGTCGTGCTGGATAGAAGTCGTGCAGTTCTGATGATGGCCGGTCCCTCAAGGTCTCGTCGCACCTACGGTTCTCAGCTTAGCTGTAGAGGTAGGTAGAGGTCAGAGGTGCCAGGGAAGCCGGGTCTCGTCGTGCTGGTCGGTCGGATTCCTGAGGAAGGACGTGCAGCAAACCGCAGAGTTCTTAGATGGTGCCTGCGGATGCAGGGTGACTACTCCTTAGCCACAAGGGAGAAATCTTGAGAAGAGTCGAGAGTTCCTTTCGTAGAAAGTAGTTTCTTGAATCAAAGATGATCTAATTTGGAAGGGTCCCCGCTCCTGCCTTTATCCTAAAGAAAGGGGTGGGTACGCGACTAGGTCCTGCCCTAGGGGTGGGACCAGGAAGGGGGGTGGTTACACCCCTCTCCCATGTCGGACTTTCCCCAGGCCAGGGGCTGGTGTGCCCCTGGAACTGGTTCTAGCCGGCAGATGCGTAGTGAGCACCGGGGTGCCACTTGCAGTCACCTTCCTGTAAAGCCCTGCCTACCCAGGATACACAAAACCCTGTCTGGGATGGTGCTAGTACCGCCCCATACAGGAAACCCTTTGTCCAAGCTCTCCTCGCTGGAAGGACTCCCAGCAACAGCAGGTCAGACTCGTGTCTGTGGTGGCAGCATCCATTTTGTGGAGCTGAGGCTTGAGTTAACTTTAACCGGGGTTCACAGTTACATACATGTCGTGTCCCTCTAGAAGGGTGGAATGCTAACCCCGTCGCCAGAATTGGCGAGGGGTTAGTATTCCAATTCGTATGACACCTTACTCGACATGTTTTGATAAAGCAATACCAAAGATAGCATTTAACCGCAAGGATTATAATGCACTTAAGAGTATATGGTATGCGTTATCATGGAACAGCTATTAGGACTTGGTTCCGCAAGCTGCAAATGGGCTCAGCTCATGCCAGAGCACCATCTCACACGATTCCAAGCACTCTGCCTTCAGGATTGTCAAGGCATGCCATAGGAGTGACTGATAGGAATCTGTGTGTCCATTTTTAGGGTTAGATATAGGTATACTATATCTAAAGCAAAGGGTGATTACACCACCTTGCCCCAGCTGCCGTGCAGCCAGTTGTGTCAGATTTAGATGGCCATCCAGGGGTGGCATAATACATGCTTCAGCCCCTGGTAGGCCCTGGGTACACCTATGCCCTGAGTTACAGGGTCTGATAAGGTGGCCCAGTACCAATTGGTAAATGTACCTAAGGTACACGTTGTAATTTAGTGAGAGAACAGCTAGGCTGTGGGTCTGATTAGCAGGCCCACAGCCAGAGAAAGTCGTAAACCAGTGAAACAAAAGCAAAAAATCTGGGTGATCATAGGATTGCAGACCCTACTCTCCTACATCCTGTACCAGGCCTCCCAACCCTGGGACCACGCCCTGTGGCTGAGCATGTGCCTGGCAGGCCAGGACTTTCTGGGGAGTAGACCTACTCCCCCAAGGGTCACACTTTCCTCATGTGTTGCGGGAGAGTCTGCCTGACACTGATGTCCCGCCCAATGCCCATCTAACAGTGCACGAAGACCCCTCATACCAAAAGTGGTGTCACTAGTGTCATTCTTTGGCAGGTGACTAGACAGACATTAGCGAGAATGAACTGAGAGTAGTATTCCTATGTGTATTATAACTGTATGTCTTTTTTGTCTTACAGCTGTCCCTTCCCTGCTGCTCCCTTCCGTCCCTCCCGGTTTTCTCTTTATTTTCCCTCGCCCGATCGCTCAAACACCCTGTGTATCTATATATCAGGGTGTTGGTGAGGTCAGGAGGTGGAGCCCATATTGCTACAATTGGACCCTGCGGAGTGCACCCTGACAGTTATATCACTACCAGGACATGCCACCCAACAAAGTCACGTCTTACCTTTTACTTACACTGTACCCTGCCCAAAGGGCTACCTATAGCCTACCTTTGGGGTGACCTATATGTAGTTAAAGGGGAGTTTCAAACTTGGCAAGCACTTGAAATGCCAGGCTACTGTGGCAGTAAACTGCGCACACAGGCCCTGCAGTGGCAGAGGCCTGAGACAGGTTTGAAAGGCTACTTCTGTGGGTGGTGGAAGCAACCCTGCAGGCCCACTAGTACCATTTAATTTACAGGCCCTGGTTATGTAGAACACACTGTACAAGGGACTTATAGGTAAATTAAATATGCCAAACAGGTGTAGACCAATCTTACCAAGTTTACAGAAGAGATCAAAGGCCCTTTAACACTAATCAGAAGTGGTAAAGTGCCCGGGTCATTAAACCAACAGATACAGGTCAGAAAAAATACAGGAGGAAGGCAAAAGCTTTTGCGATGACACTGCGAAAAATCGGCGATCCTGAAGTGACCCCAGGCAACACACAAGCAGCCCAGCACAGTCATCGCCGTCTCATGGCAACCCATCAGAAAGGGCGACCAAGGATTACCTACAAAAGAGATGGTCTGGAAACTGCTCCACCATAGGGCAACTTGTGGCACTTGGGCATCAGAGAAAGTTGTCCAGAGTATCATTAACGCCATCCCAGTCCTGACCAGACTTGTCCGTCATGGAGTCAGGACGCCTCAAAAGTAAACTCCACAACAAAGTTTTAACTGTTGACACCATCCGCATAACTGTGAGAGCATGCAGGACCGTTCAATAGTGCAATGCATGAGTTGACACTGACCCAACTGACATGCTGTCAAAGAATCTGGACTCCCTCTACACAGTGTTTGTGCCCAGTGGAAGATGGTCTAACCATGGATGCATGCAGAGATGCCTGGGTGTTTCCAGCTGCACCTGTCCACTGCTGTCCTGCAGACTTCCTCTTGAGGCTGAGAGACTGAGTGGTGTCTTGTGTTTTGTGTTATTTCTGTAGGTTGGACTCGTTTTTGTTTTTAATAAAGTGTGGGAGGAATGTAGTGTCCTACTGGACACATTATTGTGTTTTACCAGCCACTCCCAGAGGGCAGGCTTTTACTCCCACCCCACATCAATTCATTACATGCATCACCGGTCAGGTGACCATGCCAATAAAAGGGTCCAAGCGCACAAGCTCGTGGACAGTTCAGTGACCCTACCCACTGTGTCTGCATCCATTATTTATATGTGTTGTATAATAATAATGAACACACTTGGCACACTTGTTTTTGTTTATGGAGCACTGATTGATGAACTGATTATAAGTGATCAGCCCATTTGTTTCAGGTAAACTGAGCACTTTTATAATTATTTGCATGATGTTTTTGAATTTAGAGCAGTTGTCTCATAGTTACACAATTCATTTTTCTGAATTTTTTCCGACCCGAGTTTCATTGTGACATGGAGTTCACCGCCATGAAAAAAGGGTTGCAGTGAGGAAACTCGTAATATGTTTGGCGGTGCCACAGCAGCACCACCAGCATATTACAGCCTCACACCGCTGCTCCACCACCGCGGGGTCAGGGATCCACGGTAGTTGCAGCAGCCCTGTGGTGGTCTCACCACCGTAGTTGTAATACGCCAGTCTGGCAGTCCAGGGATCGCCACCATGGGCTGCCGAACTAATAAGAAAAGGGGAGTCTCCTTCTCTCCAGGCACCTCTGCCCCAATCTCCTATGCAACACTGAGTGTGGAGGCCATTGACATCCCAAGGCAGATCTCTGTGTTTCAGAGTACAGTGCTGGATGCAATCAAGGTGCAGGGCCCACAGCTGATGCAGATGGTCTTCTACCTGGAGGACATTAACGCTGACATGTCTGCCCTGCAGAGATTTTTTCATGCTCTGGCTTCCACACTCACGGCATCCTTCTACCATTTCCAAGTTTCCACCCCACCCCCTGCCTCCTCCCCTTCCACAATTCGTACTCACAAACCTGCCCTAAGCACACGCACACATAAACATGCATCCACTTCAACATCCACATACAGCACACACAAACATAAGGAAAAACACAGGCATGCATTCACTCCCAAGGAACTTGCACCCAGCACCACTGCACCCACTGACATTCAGCAGGACACCACACCACCAGGCACTGCATCTGCCCACATCACACACCCAGACACCACAACACCATCAGACATTGCTACAGACCAGACACATTCCACAGCAAAACATACATCAGACTCAGGGACACAAGGACACACAGCCACAACTCAGACCTCACATCCCTCTAAATCCAAAAGCCCACCCCTTTTCTCACCTCCTCCTCCATCTCCCTAACAAGGCTGCCTTACTTCCCTTCACCTCTTCCCTGCCACAGCTGTCCAGCCGCCTCCCAAACCTAGGTCTGGTTTCCCACCCTTACTCATCTCTATCCCTTCTACCCCAACCAAAATATAAAGTAAAAAGAGAGGTCAAAATTCCCAAACAGAACCACCCCTCCCAAAACCCAACATCCCTCTTCCCCTCCTCATCCCAAATCCTCAAAAACAAAAAAGATCAAAGAAACTGCTGCTCCCCCAGCCTACACCCGTAACTACCTCACCATTCCAAGTATAGCCCTCCCTCAGCCCAACCCAGCACTTCCCATTCTGATACCCACCCTGAATGAATGAATGAATGAATGAATGAATGAATGAATGAATGAATATTAGTCTTATAAAGTGAAAACTTTGCCCAAAGGCGTCAAGGTGCTGCGGATAGAGCCTATGGTCGCAGAAGGCACAGAAGGGAACCTAACAATTAAGTAGTGAAGAGACACGATTTTAGGGCCTTATGGAACAGAGAATGAGAGTCTTGTCCAGAGATCGATAGCGGAAGAGTATTCCAAATCTTAGAGGCAGCAACGGAAAAAGCCCTCCCCCCACACCTGGTTTCTTCCGAACCTGGGAACTACCAGCCAGTTTTCACTGGCAGATTGTCATTGTTTGGTAGGAACATAACATTGAAAAAGCCTACTGATACCTTCGGAGCCAAAATTATGAAGAGCTTTGTGGACGAGGCAAAGGGCATTGAACAAAATTCTCTAGCCTAGAGGAAGCCATTGCAACTTGCGAATAGATGCCGAAGCAGGGTGGAATTTAGGAAGATCCATCACAAGTCTAGCCGCTGCTTTCTGTACAAGCTGCAGTTTGTGAATGGATCCCTTATTGATGTCCAGATAGAGGGCATTACAATAATCCAATCTGGAAAAGCCCCGCGCAACAACTGCCTGTTTCCGAGAGGAAAAGGAGAGACATAGAAAGATCTTCCTCAAGACCCTGATGATGCCAAAACAGATGGAAACCCTTCTGTTGATCTCGGCGTCAAAGAAAAGAGAGCAGTCAACAATGACACCAAGATTCTTTTCAGTTGGAGCTGGACAGGGGCATGGGCTGAGCATTTCAGGCCATCAAGACTGGGACCATATAGATTGTATGCTCCCAAAAATCAATACTTCTGTTTTTCTCCATTAATTGGAACATAGTTATCTACCATCCAGGAGGCCACAGCCCGCATGCCGCTTTTAAAATTTGCTGCCGCTTTTAAAATTGCTGCTGGTGATTAGCACAGTAATTTGTATGTCATCCGCGTAGGACAAAGCCTCCAGCCCAAAAGATCTAATAACTTTGGCCAAAGGGGCGACATAGATGTTAAACAGGGTTGGGCTCAATAAAGAACCTGGTGGGGCTCCACAGAAGGTGTGAGTGACATCAGAGTAGCATTGATCCAATTTTACTTTTTGTGACCGATCAGTAAGAAAAGAGGACAGAAGCATCAAAGTGGAGCCTGTGGCCCCAATTTCTTTGAGACGCCAACCAACCTTGAGGGTGAGATGGTATAAAAGGCCACGGTTAAGTCTAGGAGAATTAGTAGAGATGTGTACCCAGCATCATTTTGAATGCGGATGTTGTTTATTGCAGGGGTTAAAGCAGTGTCTGGGCTATGGCCACTCCTAGAGCCATCAAACAAATTATCTTTTTCCAAGTAGGAGCTAAGATGAAAATTTAGATACTTTTCCAAGATTTTTGCAGGGACGGGCAACAGAAATATAGGCCGATAATTTTTTAATTCAGAGGGATTTAAAGTAGCCTTTTTAATAATCGTTTGACCACCGCATTTTACCAAGTAAGAGGGTACTGTCCTGATTAAATAGCTACATTGAGCATGGAGGAAAGGTTAGGGACAATAATCTCCCTTCCTAATTTCATGATCTTTAGAGGGCAGGGTCCAGAGGGGATCTGGAAGCGATTCCGCCTCGAAGGCAATCCATGTGCTCCTCAGATAAGGGGGGAAGGAAGGCAAATACTTATCTACCCCCTCATGGAGTATAGGAGAGTTAAAGAGAGCAGGCTAGTAGTAGGAACTGTATTGGACAACTCTGAGTTGAGATTGTCCAGGAAGGAATATATTTCTGAAATTTTCGAATGAAAATATGCAGCCATTTTGTCGCAGAGATCCTGAGAGCTATCTGTATAGGCAGAAATCAAAGAAGAGGAGAGAGAGTTAATTACACTGAAAAGTTCCCTAGAGGATCTGATAGATTTTTCCTCTTTAATAGCAGTTTTGTATCAGACTAATTTTTGTTTATGAAGGTCTCTTTCGGTCGGGTCGAAATATTGGCGCCAAATCCTTTCTTGATGACTGTAAAATTGTCTAAGCTTCCTTACCCTCTCTGAAAAAAAGGGGTTGTAGTCTTTTTTCTGCCTGCATAGTGCTCCTTGAGGGGAGCAAGGAATCAATAGCTGTTAGCAGCCAATTGGAAAACTCTATAGATGCCAAATTGGCATCAGATTGATTAATCCAATGAAGATTACTAAGAGTTTTGAGGAGAATATCCTTATTAATATGGCTGAAATTCCTTTTTACTACCTTTATGTTCCCTTATTCAAAGATTTATATGGTAGAGGGATCAAAAGAGAAAAAGGGACAGCATAATGATCTGACCAGGAGAGATTAAGAGGCTCCATTGCCACAAGATGGCAGTCATTCGAAAAGATACCATCCAAAATGTGTCCCGCCTCACGAGCAGAGTTGTTTTACTAAATGAGGGAAACCACAGCATGCCACAGCTTCTCAAAGAGTCTGAGAGTCTTTACATAAGGACTTAAACAAGTGAAAATTAAAGTCACCCATGGGCGTCACAATAATTTCGCCAAGTAAGGTTTATATGCGATTAGTAAAATCCTGACTAAACCATGGTCTTGGCCAGGGGGACGGGAGGTTAGAATCCCTGCAAACCTTTCTGTAGAACGTATTTTTAAAGAAGAGGATATCACTTGATAGGGATCAGAAGATAAAGTTAACGGCTCAGTGTGGCAGGAGTAGGAATCTTTGAACAGAATTCCTAACCTCCCACCCATTCTCCCTACCCTATTGAAACATGATAATGCATATCCCGGAAGGATTGCATCGACCAGGTCAGGTCTGGAGCAGTCCCTGGCCCAGGTCTCAGTGATAAAAACCCAGTCAGGCTTTTGAAGAGAGACAAAGTCACAAAACTCCACTTTGTTTTTAATAAGGGATCTGGCATTAAGGAGATAGCCAAAGAAGGTCATCTCCAAGGGGGTAGAGAGGAGAGAGGAATCCTCGGTGGGATATGGCAAGTATTGGCCAGATGGAACTGAAGGTTACAAGTGGGGTACTCATGCAACTGACTGGATGTATCAGCTTCCAGGGTTATGGTATAGCAATGGAAATCTCCCTGCTTCTGTAGCCCAAGAAGCTGGCATTTAGAGTAGGTGAGGGGCTTAATGAAGTCTTTTACGGGACAACCAGGGGTCCTGGCTCAAGGCGCAGTCCAGGCGCGGATGGACGCTGATGAGCTTGCCTCCCAAAGACCAACCAAACACTCCAAATCCCAACTCCCGCCCACCCAAGTGACATCATTGAGGTGCCTGGCCTGCCCGCTAGATGGCATTTCCTGGGGAGGTTTCTCTGGCAGTGTCCTGGAAGGCATGTATGTGGCACAGCAATGTGCAGGACAGCATTTAAAACATTGGACTGGCCATTGGCCTTTGTTTTACAATGGAACTTTCTTGTCTGCAATAAACACTTTCTTGTTGATGATGACCTTTTGTCCTGCCATTGCTACCGAAATAAATGGTTGTCATTGGATTATTTGGGTTATGTGTCTACAGTTGTGTTTGTTTGGCCATGATAGCTGATCTATTTGCAGTAGTAAGTAAAGTCAGACATTGGGACAAGTAATGGAGTTACAGAGGCCGAGGGTCCAGGGTCAATGGATGTGTATGTGGGAAGAGTTAATATTGGGGCAGACCTTGCTTTGTGTGGTATCTGCTATGGTAAGAATTGTAGCTTGCCTTGGACAATGTCCTTGTGTTTGGACTTGCAGATATGCGTTTGATGTGTTTCAAGTTGGTATTTGTAGTTCCACACATGGGGGGGTATTGTATTGTAATACCTATTTGGTACTTTGGATGCACAAGTAACACTTTACATGTGTGTTCTTTCAAAAAAATATAGTGGATGCCTGACAACTGCTGTTGCTGCTACATATATAGTTCTAAGGACTTGCACTAACACAATAGGCATATGTGCATGCCAGTTTGGGAGACAATTGTTCATCCCGGCTTAACCTCATGCCACAGGCCCTTTGTACATGAAGACTGAGGCAGATGCAATATGGACTGTGGTATTGGCTATTCCCCCGTCATGGGTGCCTCTGGTTTGATTAACCCATTTCTGGAGGGAGTCTTTACAATGTGGTCTTTGAATGCTTGACACAATGGGGTTTGGGAATCCCTATTACCTGTCTTTCCTTTTTCATGTGGGTGATGTGTGAAGGCCCATTTCAGTGCTTTCACAGTAGAAGGGTGTTTTATCTGCCCGAGACATCTATACTGATGTCTGTTCGATGTGACAATAGGACCTAGCTTATGAACAATGTGAGGGTGTTACAGAAGTTGATTGCTATATCATTAATGAGGAGGGACTGTTTTGTGACAATAGTTATGCACACATCAGTACACAAGCTTCAAAGATGATAAATAATTTGACCTCCTTATGTCATTGCTAAACATCAAGGTATGTGATACTAGGAGTTGCATTGCACATATATGTAGTGAGGACAGATGGATTTTCCAAAGGGTGTTAGTAGCATTAGTTATTAGGCATGACAAATGTGGCATCATTGCATTGAATTATGATAGTGCCTCTGTACTTAGCTGCCAACACTGGGAATGGAGTATTGATAGTGTCTTTGCAGTTACATCTGCCATAGATGTTCTTCTGCAGAGCTGACTTAATGTAGCACCCTGAGGATGAGGGCAAATATGGAGAATGCGATGGTATCTGTCTCTACATAATCTTTTTCGGCCTTCAGGTGGTAATCACTGTCAGACCCCCGACCAATTGAAGTCCTGATATGCTAGTCTTAACTACTGCTCTGTCAACTGTCCCTCCAGGCACCCTCCCATCCTGTTTATCATCCAATATGTATTTGAAAGATTTCCCAGAGTTGGGAATAAGTTGCTCACACCACCACCCCACTTATACTGAGCAAGCTCCACCCATGCTTGTCCATAATGGGGCATCAATTGGTTGTGGACTGACTGTACAGGGGTATGTGTGAGACTCACCGCTGGTTGCGTCCATGACAGTGTGTATTATCATGGGCGTTGAGCAGGTAGAGCAGCAGCAGGACGTGTGCAATGGGCTCCATTGTGGCATAGGATGTGCAGAGCTGTGTACAGGTGAGTTTGACCCTCCTCTTCCTCCTTTTCTGCCCGCTTTGATGATCCAGTTGAATTGTGATGATTACATCATCAAAATGGCGCAACATAATTTGGCTGTCAGTTTGTGAGTCTTTCCACTCTCCAACGGCCTCCATTGGTCCTTTCTACACCAGTGTGTCGTAATTTCCTGTCGGAGTTGAAGGAACCACGAAGCTCGGAAAAATTCCTATTTGCATACATTGTAAATCGACGGTCGGGCCGACTGCTCCCAACAGTACAGCAGAGGTCTTACTGCCAACGACAGGTCTGCGGAAGGCGGTCTGACCGGCCTCGTAATGAGGCCCTATCTGTGTCAAAAGAAGTAATCCACATACCTAGCAACATAAAAGAAAAATCTATCATCTGCATGTTATACAATGTGCTTTGTAGGAGATACATTAAACCTCTATGCTGCTTTATGAGTCAAAACTGTGACTAGACAAAACATAGATCTCTCCAGCAAGTGCATTAACAACCAGAGTTATTGTACCATTATTATTATTCCCTGAGATTTACTGGACACATAAAGCTCCCTGCCACAGGCGCCTTAACCCTGTAGATATTTTAAAATGCAGCATTTTAAATCAATTAAAACAGAACAGATTTATTGTCACATTTCTTGTTATTGGCAATTTCTTTGTAGCAGAGTTTAAAAAAAAATAAAAATAAAATATATATATATATATATATATATATATATATATATATATATATATATATATATATATATATATATATATATATATATATATATATATACATTGAATATCAGTCTGCTATTTGTGACTGCACCAGTCTTGACTGGCTCCTCCCCTCGTGACTCCACACCCTTTTTGTTGCCAAACTTTCATCCACATAGTGTTACACTTGGTGCTTATAGCTAGTAAGATGAAGGCCCTCATTACGATGGCGGACAGACTGCCACCAACAGGCCATTGGTGGCAGTCCGCCCACCATCTAGGGCATCAGTCCGACCATGGCATTACAATGCAGCCGGTCAGAATCGGAGGTGGGTGGTAGGACCACCGCCCCCGACAGGATCAAAGATCCCATCAGGATGGCGGTCGGATTCCTATTTCCTGCAATGGAGGCGATGCCTGCATTGGCAGCGCCATAGGGCCTAGGATATCCCTTTCTCTCTTCCTTTTCATGGCAGTCCAACTGCCATTTAAAGGAAGATGGAAAGCAAGTTTGGGGGCCCCTAGCAGGGCCTCTGTTACCCTTGGGCCTCCGCTATGGGTCATAGTCCCTGGCATATGATGCAGGGATGTTTCTAAACATGGCTTTTTGCATTGAGTCTTGTGCTGCAGCCCTTTTCTGGGTCACAGCACAAACCTCAATGCAAAACAGGCTACTTGTCGGGCGGTCCTTATCCCTTTGCCACAGTAATCAGCCCCTAAGCTTTTGTTGTTGTGCAAAAGATTAGGATGCAAAAATATATGAATAGTGTATTTTCAAATTTTCTGAGTCCGACAGTGATCTCAGACCACCTACCTAATCCTTGAAACAATCTGTCCATGAAATTACCATCAAATTTCAAATAAAGCAAGTGATTAAAATGCCCTAATCCTCCATTTGCACTTACCACACCAGCCCCACGGTTGTAGAATCAAAAATAGGAGCAGTCCTTGAATCACTCTGTGAATCATGACCCTGCATGAAAGCATAGACTTTGGGGGATATTTACAATAAAATGTTGTAGCGTGTTGTTACTCCAAAATTGGTAACGCCGCTCTCCGACATATTTTTAAGGGCATGGGATGCGCCATACTTACAAAAATACCATGTACCCCTGTGTTTCCCCTAGCACTGGCACTAAAAAACCTGCCTAACGCCAGTGGAGGCACCCTTGCACTGCAGGGGCTATTGTGATGTGTAAGGGATACCTTCCTGCACGTAAACAATCTTTAAAGGCAATTAGCAGTTTCTATGTGTGCTGCAGAATGCAGCACACATAGAAAGAGCACAATACAAGGAGAAAATAATATTTTCTCCTCATATACCATCCTTAGTATTTGGCACTGCCCTAATCCTTGTAAATATGGGGCAGCGTCAAAAAGCAAAGGGTGTTACAGTGGAACCCCGGTTCCACTGTAATACCCATTGCTTGTCCCTTTGCTGCAGCGGACTGCTGTGGCAAGGGGTATATTTACAAGGTGGCGTTAAGCCATGTTAAGTGGCTTAACACCACATTGTAAATATGGGGTAGAAAGCAATGCCACCCGAGCATCAGAAAAAGTGATGCTCTGGTCGCATTAGCGGTAAATATTCCATTTTTTTTGGTGTGGTTCATGTGAACTTTTCCCGGCAGCCCACGTCACAGGCGGGCTTTGACTCATTAAAAAGGGCTCATGGGCATGGGCGCTGCAAGTAGGTGTGCAGTGGGACCCCCAAAATAACCATGCTGGAGCTCAGAAAGAGAATGAGCAATGAAGATGCCTTTACATTTTGTTTTTTACCATGTCATATTCGCTATGTGTTCAAAGACTAAGGTCAAATGTCAGGATGTTTTCAGATAAATTGCTGCTCATTCTTTTAACACAAAGCCTTGTTTTTACTTGTCTTTCTCTGACTGCAAGGTGAGAGGATTTTGTAGTGAAGTTTCTGACAATTTTGCTGGGTGAAGGGGGTATGAAAGGAAAGGCTATAGGATGTCATTTTTTTCTCACACATTTAAATACCTGTAAGACAACAGTACACAAATTTCAAAACATAGCAGTTAAGAAACCAGAAATGAAGCACATTTTTGAAGTGTGAGGGAAACAAAGTATATAATGGTATCAAAACAAATCAAGACACTGTACTTGGTAACGTGCAAATTATAAATACTTTCTTAAACCCAGTTTGCATACATTTTTGTTGGTGTGCTATATTGTTTTATCTGTAAAACTGCATGTCTGTGCAACATTGTCATTTCAATGGCACAAAACTGCTGTTTGTAAATGACAGTTCACTACCACACAAGGCCCTGGTAATATATTTGTGACAGTGTTTTCCAACATTCACCACCAGCTACATACCCCATTGTTATGTTCTTAATCAGGAATATTGCTTGAGAACTCTCTCTATGTAATACATGAAGCATTTTATGATCTATCACTCTGGCAGTTTGAAGCTGGATTGCACCTGTGAGGGTTGTATTTATACTACTGGAATAAACCTCCAATTTCTACTTGATTGTGTTGGAGCTTCCTTAAAACACTGGCGACGAGGTAAAAAGGCTATCTAAGCAAGGATTCAACAACCCTACACAGAAGATTTTACAAAAAGAAGAACTCACGCGAATTTCAAAATTTCCTTCCAATTTTTTAATTTCTTCAAGCAATATTGGAGAGACGACGGGAGGCAATATCGTTCAACATATGCAACGGAGCGAACGGAGGTTTGCTACTAGTTTTGAGTGTTTCCTGGTATGAAGCTCTTGGTCCGGACACTGTGCGAGGCATGTGCACTGTTCGCCTGTCTTCATGCAAGTGATGACGTAGACTCAGCTCGACGATCACGTGCATCTAGAGCGTCTACAATCATCTAGACGGCCAACCTGCTCGGAAGCATTCGGAAACGTCTACAACGTTGTGACGCACTAACGTGAACAACTTAGCGGCCATTTTACTTGTATTTTATTTTCTTCCATTGTTGACCGTGAGGAGCAATGTGGTAACACTGTTTTTCACAAGCTTTATTTCAAGTTGAAGATTAACGATTGAGTGTGACATTGAGGTATCATTTTTAAAGTTTCAACTTTAAATATCTCAAGCGGAGCTCAAATTCTTACATTATTATTATTTCTCTTGAAAAACTTTCCAGGAACGACATTTATCGTCTTCGTTAATTCAATGAGAGTGTGGACAAAATAGTAATTTCACATAAAAACACGGATTTCATTGAGGAAACCTTATGTGTACACTGTGATACACACACATTCTTCAGCTGGCATTGTTATTTAATGAGTTTTTATTCTAGAGGATATATATATATATATATATATATATATATATATATATATATATATATATATATATATATATATATTGATACACACACATTCTTCAGCTGGCATTGTTATTTAATGAATTTTTATTCTAGAGGATATATATATATATATATATATATATATATATATATATATATATATATTACATTTTTAAGTGTTAATTTGTAATAACAACTTTGACATTTTTTGTTTGCCATTTGAATAACTCAAATTTGCAAATACATTGTTTGACAACTTGTGTAGTCTCTAGGAATTAACTTCTATATATGCATTGTGATTTACACACATTTTGTTGTATCTTTCTTAGCAAACTGATTTCAATTTTCACGCATATACATCTTGAGATTTTACTTTAGAGTTTGTTAATATTTAAGTAATTACAATGTCGACATCTTCTGAACCCCCACATTTTTTATCAGAAAAGGCTGAGCCTGTTTTGCCCTGGAAGAGATGGAAGAACATTTTTGATTCTTATCTCATTGCAATTGGTGGTGAAAAATTCTCTGCTTGTCGCAAACAAACGATCCTTTTACACAACTTAGGTATTGAAGGGAGATGCATCTATGAGAGTTTAGATTTAATTGAGATCGGAAATGAGGCTGGGGAACCTGCTTATTTGTATGACATGTCAGTTTTAATGCTTGAAAAAGATTTTGGTTCACATATTAATGTTGTGTTAGAACGACATGAAGTTTTTTTCAAGAGTTCAGGGTAAATCTGAGAACATTTCTAGTTATGTAGCTGCCCTTAAGACTTAAGCTAGAACTTGTGAATTCAAACATTTGACTGATTCTTTTATCAGAGATCAAATTGTTAGATGTACAAATAACACAAAAGTACAGGAAAAGCTTTTAAGCAAAAATCCTAATTTAAAAGACGTGGTTTCCATTATTGAGGGAATGGAAAACACTAATATGTGGGTACAGGAGATGCGGAATGATAAAAGTAAAGTTGAATTAAGTAAAGAGACGTCCACCTATCGAGATGCATCAATTAATGATGTCTCCACGACAGACAAACCAGGTAAAAAATATAATGAAAAGAATTCCAATTCTGTAAACAATGAAATGGATAAGGTAGATGAAAAGAAAAAGTATCCTTAGAATGATACCAGGAGTGGCAATCCTAAATGCTTCAGATGTGGTAGTGAGGGACATTGGACAAATAGTCCAGGATGTTTTGCAAGGTATGCAATGTGCAAGATTTGTGGTAAAAAAGGCCATTATGCCAGAGTTTGTTGTGCACCAAAACAACAAAATGTGAATTATCTCGCTGAGATAACAAGGATTCTTTCCAGCATACAGAAGGATGGAAGTGTAGATACAGACCCTTTAGAGATGCCAGAATGTGAGATAACTGTGGGTGGTAAGAACATATCAGTTCTAGCAGCTTTGGGATCACCTTATACTATGATTAGAGATAAGAATAGGGAAATGACTTTTGGAGGAGAGAACATTGATTTATTACCTTCAGACATAGAAAAGCCTACTGAGCCTTGGAAGAAATTCGAATTAGATATAGCAGTACCATTTGAACTACTCTCACATGATGAACGTTTTGTGATTTTGCTTGTTGACTATACTTCTAAGTTGGTGGTAACTAAGTGTGTTCCAGTGGCCAACACAAAGAATGTTATTGAATTTCTTAGTGAAAAATTCTCTAGTGAAGGGGTACCAAAAATCATCATAACAGATAATGGTACACAGTTTGTGTCCTTGGAAATGGAATCTAGCAGCTTCGGGGTCACCTTATACTATGATTAGAGATAAGAATTGGGAAATGACTTTTGGAGGAGAGAACATTGATTTATTACCTTCAGACATTAATCCTGAGGGGTATGGTGGTATGAAAATTGATGTTTTAGGTTACTGTGTCAAAAAAATTAAGTTTGATGACCGTGAAACTGTGGGAAAAGTATATGTGGCAAAGAGAGGTGTCTCCTGGGGTGGAGACACCAGAGAGATATGGGAATTACACTTAACCCTAATGGCATACAAAAAGTTGCATTATTGACGATGGGAAAGCTACCTGAAGATATTTGTGAGAAATTTCCCGAAGTGTTTAGTGATGATCTCGGGCTACTAAAAAATTTTGAATGTAAAATTATTCTGAAACATGGAGCCATACCTTGTGTAGTGAAAGTCAGGAAAGTTCCAATTATGATGATGGAGCCTTTGGAACGTGAAATCAAGAAACTCATAGATAGAGGTGTTACTGAAGAGATTGAGAGCTCGGAGTGGTTGACTCCAATAGTTTTGGCACCGAAGGATGGTGGAAAGGAGATTTGTCTCTGTGCTGATTTGAGGGGGTTAAATAAATGTATTTGGGTTGATAGACAGCCCCTACCAAACATAAATGAGACCTTGGCTCTTATCAAGGATGCCAACATTTTTTGTGTGATGGATTTGTCCTCCACTTACCACCAGGTTAAGTTGCATCCGGAGTCAAAACATCTGACTTCGTTTGTTACACCTATTGGTGCATTTCAGTTTGTGAGGATGCCGTTTGGATTTGCATCGGCTGCTGCATGTTTCCAAAGGGTGATGAAACTAGTGTTGAGTGGTCTGGATAAAGTTCTGTTTTTTCAGGATGACATATTGGTACATGGAAAAGATTTGGAGGAACATGATGACATTTTGTGGAAAGTTTTGGGTAGGTTAGAATCTTCTGGTCTTGTGATAAAGAAAGAGAAGTGTAAATTCAGAGTTACGTCAGTAACATATCTTGGTCATACCATTTCAGAAGGTATCAGTCCTAAGTTGGAATTAGCAAAAAGTATATATGAGGCTCTAAGACCTTGTAATAAGGATCAGGTCTGTTCTTTTCTTGGTTTGGCAGAATTCTGTTCAAAGTTTATACAGAATTTCGCTTCCATCACTCTGCCTTTGAGATCACTTTTAAAAAAAAGGTACCCAATTTGATTGGTCAGATGATTGTGACAAATCTTTCAGACACGTTAAGGATTGTATTGCAAAATTACCAACTCTTGGAAATGTTGATGTTAACAAGAAAACCATTTTATATACTGATGTGAGCATTTCTGGAATAGAAGCAGTTCTTTCCCACTTTGACAATCATGATTTAAAAGTTGTTGCATTTGCCTCTCGAGCTTTAAGACGTGGAGAGGAAAGATACTCAGTAATAGAGAGGGAAACATTGGCTGTGTTTTGGGCGATTCTACATTTTACATTTTTCTTATGGGGTATACCCTTCACAGTAAGATCTGACCATAAGCCTCTAAGATTTCTAAGATCTTTACCATTAGGGAAAAAAATAGCCTTGCTCCTAGGATCTCTCGGTGGGTGGATGGTTTGTCTGATTACAATTTCGTTTTGGAGTAAAAAAAAGTGTCTAGCAGATTGTAGGTCTAGATTGTCTATACAATCAGAGGTGACGTACTGTGTGTCCATGGTGAATTGGATTTGTGAGACAGCATTAGATGACAAAGAGTGTGATGAATCTAATGAGAATGATAAAGATTTTCATATCTTGAAGGATTTTATAGTTATGGGGTGGCCTGACATGAAAATGTTGTCCTCCACTTTGACAGGTTATCATGGAGTCAAGGATGAACTGAGCATTTCAAATGGAACAATGTTTAGGGGCAAACACTTAATTGTGCCTTCAGGCGTAGGAGAAAAATTGATAAATTTGGCACATGAAGGTCATCTTGGTCGTAACAAGACAAAATCTCCACTTCGTGAGTGGTATTGGTGACCAAGCATGGATTGTGAGGTGGAGTCTGTTGTGAAAGATTGTTGGCAATGTGCAAACAATGATAAATCTAAAAAAACCTTCACAGCACCAATTTCTCCCATAGAAATGCCTACTGAGCCTTGGAAGAAATTCGAATTAGATATAGCAGGACCATTTGAACTACTCTCACATGATGAACGTTTTGTGATTTTGCTTGTTGACTATACTTCTAAGTTGGTGGTAACTAAGTGTGTTCCAGTGGCCAACACAAAGAATGTTATTGAATTTCTTAGTGAAAAATTCTCTAGTGAAGGGGTATCAAAAATCATCATAACAGATAATGGTACACAGTTTGTGTCCTTGGAAATGGAACCGTTCTTCTCTAGTTTGGCCATTAATCATTACAAGACAGCACTTTATTCTCAGCAAGCAAATGGTCTTACGGAAAGTATGAACAAGATTGTTAAAAATTGTGTTCAAAGAGCGATTCAAAATAAATTGTCTCTAAAAATAACTCTCAGAGAAACATGGTGGGCGCCATTCTCTGTTCTTAGAGGAAGAAAGCCTCATTGTATGTTAAATCCTGTTTGGTTGGGATTAGATACCTCGATCTGCAACCAACCTTCATCTTCTGATCTGGATGTACGCAGGAAATCTTATCAAGATAAATATAAAATTCAATTTGAAAATGGACATAACACAAAGCACACAGTGTAGTGTGTTAGTGATAAAGTTCTAGTGAAGAAACCTGGGGGCATATTATCAAGAAAGGGCCTTACATTATCGCTGCTTTTATCGGCAGGAATCTGCCGATAAAGCGGCAATAATGGGCTTGATAATATGCTCTATGAATTCCAATCGCAGCTATGAGAGTCGCCTTGGTGTTGAAACTGGGTGCAAGAACTCAGGTAGGGTTTTAGTCACTCGCAATTTGCATCCACCGCACACAGTGACGTGAATACGTGAATGGCGACTGTCGGTATATGCCAAGTGGCATACTACAACCATTCTGATAATGGTGGGCAACCTATTTTTACCCCTCTGCGCTTCAATTATTTTTCAAAATCCATTGTGTTAGCATTTATTTTACATTTTGCAAAGGAGATATGATCTTAAATATTGACAAATTAAATGTTCGAATGACAATGTTAGTTTTGTTCATTTCTATCGTGCCATATAACGATCACTACATACAGAACTCAGAGGCTAGACTCATCCTCGATCTCCCCAGACAGACCCATGTTACCCCATGCTTCAGGATACTCCACTTGCTCCCTGTCCACAAGAGGTGCCCATTCAAGATGCTGACCTACACCTACGGGGCCCTGTATAGTCAGGGACCAATCTCCAACAAACACCGTTTGAACTTCCACCAGCCCCCCAGACACCTGCGATCCGAATCCCTCTCCCTTGCCTAAGCAAGAGGGGTGGACGCTCTATTTCCAACCTAGCTGCAATGCCAGCCACCACCGGACCTCCCCTTCCCTGCTTCGGAAGGGATCTAAATACCTGGCTGTTCAATGGATTCCACTCAGCAGCAGAAACCCCAGGGCCTGGATACACTCGCGAATGATTAGGAGCTACAAATCCCATTGATTGAACAATATACCAATAAGAACGCTGTCCGCTCCTAATCGTGGACAATAGCTTTGATTCCAAATAGTGATTTTCATGTTTAGCCTCTAGATGGCAGGCTCCTATCGTATAACTTCAGCACACAAGAGATTGGTTCATTTTCATTTTCCATTTGAGCAACATAAGCATACCTTATTTTCTGCCTTCTGCGTGCTTCGACCATAGTGTACATTGAATCTACCTTGCATTTTTGTACGTGCACTTGTTTACAACAGCATTCTAAGTTCACGCAAGGTGCTTCTGCTGCCAGTATTAGTGTCTCTTCGTGGTCAGTTCTAGATGTCAACTGTTCTCCCACCATACGACTAAGACCTGCGGAGTTACATCCAGAGCTGGCGACTTTGGAGATGGTGAACCGCATTCGTGTACCTGAGTCGGCTCAACAACCTGTTATTCTGGGCAAATAATTTAATCAACCGTTCATAAAAAATATATATACATATACCTGACTTTGTGCAATGTCATTGCTGCTCGTGTAAAAAGCTCCGCAATGGCCTTGGGTCAAGTTCGCGGTACATTAAACAAGACAGTCCTCTGCTTTTCTTGTGCAAAGCGTTGGTAGTGTGATCGACCAAGGGGGTTCTACTCAACGAATCTAAGCTCCTGTTAGCACTGATGCATTGAAGAGGCTTGATTGGTCTGTTGGGTGACTGGTGTAGTTGTGTCTTCTGGTGATGCTTTAGCTATGTCAGTCCCTTATAAACGAAAGAAGACACCTCCGCGTGTCGCGCATACTGGTGGCTCCTTGCCCTGGGCCTTTGATAACTGTAGACAACAACTCCCGGGGCACAAACACACACCCAAGGCCCTCTGCAGGGGTGACATGCTGAGGGAGGGTTCCACGACTTAGTAGAACATACATGGGTAAAATTCATGGCTCCTGAGGCTGGATGGGGTAGCTCTGGTGGTTCCAGAAGGGAAGGAAAAAGCCTGAATTTCAGGATAACGTTTGGCCATGTAAATGTATTTATTCCTTTGAGAATTCTTGTGTGAACCCTTTATTCTGTGGATATCCTGGCCTGTTATCAGCTGACAACCAATTATTTTGGAGAGCGCCGTACATAGCTGATTAATGCAGCACCCCGAGCTAAGCGTGCGTTTATTTTAATTATTTATTTATAATGTACATTCCTATGAAGAAAAAAAAGATAACAGCTGTAGTATGCAAACATAAAATAATGTCCGACTGCCCTCTACTGTTTGAAAGTGGTAAGAGCTGTTTGATTGAAGAGAAACGGTTCAGAGGACCGCTCCAAATGCCATTCTGCAACAGAGCACTCACTGTCGTGTAAGCCGTCTGAACCTAACTTTTTAAGACTATCTTTGGTCTTAGCTATGTCGATAATATTTATAGGGTGCAGGTATTTGCCGGACATTGAGAGTCAAAATCAAAATACATACGTTCAAAATTCGTTTTTATTTTATTTTTCAAAAATCAGAGCTTGTAGTTTTTAGGTCTCGCCTGAGACAGCGCATGCTGTCTCTTCGAGACATAAGTAAGTGGCAGTAAGTGGCTTTTAAAAGTGCCCCCAGAGGCTTTTGCTGGCCTCTACCTTGTGTTCATGAGCTCGTGCACAGCTGCCATCTGTGTTTTTATTGCTTTAATCAGGCTCCTCTAGCTGCACTAGCCCCCTCCCTTTTCCCCCTCCTGCCTGGTCAGCTTCATTTGCGTCTTCTAGCTGTGAATCATGCTCCCCTGCTCGCACTACCCCTCCCTTCTCCCCCTCCTCCTTTTCGTCAGTTTCATTTGTGTCTTCTATCACTGTGAATGCTCCTGCTTCCCCCAGGCACACACACACCATCAGTCGTAAGAGCACAATTTCACCAGGCACACACACCACCTGCTGTCAGTGCACGCTTCCACCAGGCACACACATCACCAGCCGTCAGTGAACGCTTCCACCAGGCACACACACCGCCAGCTGTCAGTGCACGCTTCCACCAGGCACACACACCACTAGCCGTCAGTGCACGCTTCCACCAGGCACACACACCACCAGCCGTCAGTGCACACATCCTACTAGGCACACATAACACCTGCCATCAGTGCACGCTTCCACCAGGCACATCACCAGCCGTTAGTGCACTCTTCCACTAGGCACACACACCACCAACAGTCAGTGCACACTTTCACCAGGCTCGCACACTTTCACCAGGCTCACACATAACCAGCCGTCACACACTACCAGCCGTTGGTGCACGCTTCCACCAGGCACACACCACCTCCGTCAGTGCACACTTTCACCAGGCACACACACACCACCAGCCGTCGGTGGACGAATTCACAGGGCACACACACCACCAGCCATCAGTACATGCTTTCAACAGGCACACACACCACCAGCCTTCAGTGTACGCTTCCACCAGGCACACACCACCAGCCATCAGTGCACGCTTCCACCGGGCACATGCACCACCAGCTGTCAGTGCACGCCTTCACCGGGCACACACACTACCAGCCAGCAGTGCATGCATTCACCAGGCACACACACCACCAGCCGTCAGTGCACGCTTCCACCAGGCACACACACTACCAGCCTTCAGTGCGCGCTTCCACCAGGCACACACCACTAGCCATCAGTGCACGCTTCCACCGGACATATGCACCACCAGCTGTCAGTGCACGCCTTCACCAGGCACACACACCACCAGCCGTCAGTGAACACTTCCACCAGGCATACACACCACCAGTCGTCAGTGCATGCTTCCAGCAGGCACACACACCACCAGCTGTCAGTGCACACTTCCAACAGGCACACACCACCAGCTGTCAGTGCACGCTTCCACCAGGCACAAACACCACCAGCTGTCAGTGCACGTCTTCACCAGGCACACACACCACCAGCCAGCAGTGCATGCATCCACCAGGCACACACACACCACCAGCCGTCAGTGCACGCTTCCACCAGGCACACACACCACCAGCTGTCAGTGAACACTTCCACCAGGCACACACACCACCAGTCGTCAGTGCATGCTTCCAGCAGGCACACACACCACCAGCTGTCAGTGCACGCTTCCACCAGGCACACACCACCAGACGTCAGTGCACCCTTCCACCAGGCACACACACCACCAGACATCAGTGCTTACTTTCACTGGGCACACCACCAGCTGTCAGTGCACGCTTTCACCGGGCACACACACCACCAGCCGTCAGTACACGCTTTCACCGGGCACACACACCACCTGCTGTCAGTGCACGCTTCCACCAGGCACACACACCACCATCCATCACTGCACACTTCCACCAGGCGCACACACCACCAGCCGTCAGTGCACACTTCTACCAGGCACACACACCACCAGCCATCAGTGCACGCTCCCACCAGGCACACACACCACCAGCCATCAGTGCACGCTTCCACCAGGCACACACACCACCAGATGTCAGTGCACACTTCCACCAGGCACACACACCACCAGACGTCAGTGCACACTTTCACCGGGCACACACACCACCATCCATCAGTGCACGCTTTCAATGGGGAGACACTAGACCAGCCGTCGGTGCACACTATCACCAGGCAAACACACCACCAGCCATCACCAGGCACACACACCACCAGATGTCAGTGCACACTTCCACCAGGCACACACACCACCAGACGTCAGTGCACACTTTCACCGGGCACACACACCACCAGCCATCAGTGCACGCTTTGAATGGGGAGACACTAGACCAGCCGTCGGTGCACACTATCACCAGGCAAACACACCACCAGCCATCACCAGGCACACACAACACCAACTGTCAGTGCACACTTTCACCAGGCACACACACAACCAGCCATCACACACTACCAGCCATCTGTGCACACTTTTACCAGGCACACACACACACAGTTCTGCAGCAGTATATCCTTGGCGCAACAACACCAACTGTGGCATGGCTAAACACTTATAAGTTCCCAAATGCGAGACCGATTGGCTATGCCAATGCTTGTTAGGTGTGGCATTATCCAAGAAAGTTTTTATTTTAGAAAAAAATATGGATAATATGCCTACTTAAAGTAGCTTTCAGCCAATTCTCTCTGTTATTGGCATTCACATCTAGCTTATGCCTACTACAGGATACAGCTTGGGGAAATGGATCAGACTAGTTCAACCACTCGGTAACTACATGCTGAGTAATTGCATGTTGCTCTTCACAAGGGGCACATCCATACAGCACTGGATACATTCCAGCTTTATAAGACCTTTGTCAGCCTCTCTATCTGTTTTTCCAAGCCTTTCAATTTATATATCTTTTCAACCCTCTCTATCTATATGTAATGTAGATTTACAAAAAAATTACAAAAAAGCATTAGCAAAGGCAAGAGGCGGGCAACCAGCACCAGATCGATTGCCTCTTTTAGGCTGGATTTTCATTTGACCTTTTGATTTTACTAAAATTATGTAAATAAGATAGGTACATAAAAGGGTTTAAAACCAGCCTTCATCCATAAGTCAGTTGTGCCATTCACATTTTTCTTCCACTCACAGCCCATTGTCTGACTTCACTGTGAGTTACAACATGCTTCCCTTTTAAAAGGATCACATCCACATACAAAGAAGTTCCCTTTGTGCCAGGGTTTACTATGGTAATTTGTGCCTTTTCGTACGCAAAAATATTTTTTCCTTCACTCAATGGGGCATAATTACAACCCCCTAGCAATATCGGAGCATCACTTTTTTTGATGCTCCGGTGGCGCTGTGTGCTGGCTCATATTTACAAAGCCACAGAAAGCCACTTTGCATGGCTTTACACAGCCTTGTAAATGTGGTATTCTTTCATGCAGTACAATGCATCAAATGGGCGTGTAATCGGTGTTGCTGTGGGTATTCCCATACAACACGTATGGCTTTTTGACACTGCCCTCGATTTACAAACATTCGTAAATCTGAGGCAGCACTAAAAACGAATGTCTTTCCAGGGGAGGCGGTAAAGTGGCGCAACGAGGAGTAATACTTTTATTTCTCCTTGTTTTTGCTCTTTTGTATGTGTGCTGCATTCTGCAGCACACATAGAAGTCGCAAAATGGCATTGGTGATTTTTTTTGTGCAGGAAGGTGTCCCTTCCTGCACAAACACAATCACCCCTGCAATGCAGTCACCCTTGCACCATGATGCAAGGGTACCTGCATTGGCACACAGCTGCTGTTTGTGCACCAGCACAGGGGTACAGGGTTTTCTTGTAAATATGGCGCAACCATGCGTTTTTTAAATGCTCGGCTCATGCAGCAAAATTGTTTGCGTCCCCGCTATTTACCTTTAAATTGTAAATATGCCCCAATGTGTTTTTTTTTTAGATTGATGAGGGCCCAGCAGCTTCCCCAGTAATGTTTTGCAAAAAACATGACAGAACAAAACAAGAATTCTAAAAAGTCAAAGTCTCAATGTCAAAACTCTGGCGGCCAATGCTTCCTAGACAAAAATGCCAATGCAGTCCTAGCCAGAAAAGAATTACTAGAATAATTCATTTTTGGGGATAAAGATAAATGTAAGGCTCTAATTTTGAGTAGAGGAGAAAGCTTGGATGACGGAGCAATCTTTAATTTGAATAGGTGGTTGCAGATGGGCTTCATCGCCACTCATGTTTGGGACCGGCACTTATCTTTCCTTAGCAGACTTTCACCCAGAGCAACAGACAGAAAAGCAAAAAGTGGGAAATAAGCTGTAAGAAAAAGAAGAAAAAAGTGACAAAGGGTGAAAGCAGGGATTGAAAATAACTTGTCCAAGTGAGATAAAGGAGCTTGGAGTATCTCGTGGTGGATGAAAAAGGCAAGATGGGAAATCAAGATTGGCCATCCGTGGTATTTGGCACACCAACATTTGATAGCACCAGCAGTGGACTTGTAAGCAAAACCTTGGGCCTCCGCACTTATTATTTTAGAAAGTGATCACTGTCCCTGGCTACATAACTCTTTGGACGGGGAAGGTGTTTCATAATTATCACACTACTGTGGTTTTCTCCCTTACAGATTTTGCTATCAAAATCGTGGCAAAATTTACCATAGAGAAATGCATGAAAGAAATGCAAAACATACTGATATTCAGTGCAGTAAACACTACTTCCACATGTTGTGCTGCACTTGCATTTAAGAAAGTTAGACTAGGACGAGGCACCTCTTTAAAGAACACTACATCACAATGCACTGGGTATACTACTGCTTATAGAAACTAACTGCTTTCTGAAGTCACACACATTTCTGGGTGACTTTTTGAGACTTTTCCTCAAAAAAGTGTGGGACTTTTATGTCTAATTTTGGACTGGGCATGCAAAAAATAATATATGTTACTGTGTGCGACGAAGTTCTATACAAAAGTGTTTTGGTACATTAAGTAGGATTGACTTTCTTCAGCCACACCAAACAAACCAGAAAACAAGGATATGCATGTATATATAGTCACTAAAAAAACAAAGGTTACATATACGTTATAGATAGGAACTATAATAATAACTTACTTTATAGTAAAGAAACCTTAGAAATACAATGAAAGAAGCCAAAGGTTAGGAGGATTTTATAGTTAGGTGAAACTGTTAAAATGGGGGTCAAACTAGCATTACAGAAGGGGAGGGGGATAGGGGCTCATCCCTGAGCTGATATTGGTCAGAGAACCCCATCCCTCAGAGTGGGATACACCTTTAGAAGGGTAGAGGGTATTTGGTACCCCCTCTGTGAGCCTATATCAGACCCAAGACCCCATCCTCTCGGCCCTGCTGACTTTTTAGAAGGGGAAGGGTGCATGGGGACCCCTCCCTGAGCTGCTCTGGGTCCTCAGGAACCCATTACATTAAGGCCTTCTGAGGTAGTGTCCCGGGGACCCCAAAACCCCAGGACAATGTTAACTCACTCCTTGCCAGTAGGGTGACCAACCGTGAGTAAATTTCACAGGCCATCCATAAATGGGACCTTACGTCCGTTGACCACGAGCAACCCTTTTACGCACGCCTTTTGTCTCTAATTTCGGGCCTTTTAGGGAACAGAGCTGTTCCGAGAGCCCTCAGCCCCCTGATGGGTCACCTCCCACTCCTCCTCGGAGCACTAGAGCAGCCCCACACCGCCCACTGTCATTCTGTCTGCGGCTAATTAACACAAACAGAATGACAATGGGCCAGTCTGGGCTTTGAAAGCATGTGGTGGCGGCCTCCTACAACCTCTGTCCAGGGCAGGGCATTCTGCCACATGGAAGTGCAAAAACGCCAATGCTACTGCTACCTGAGAATCATATAAATAAAAAGAACGGGTTATAGTTCTCTCAGAGTCTCATCATTTTAGAACTGACACATTTTCAATATTATATTCAAGGAAGACTTGGTTGGTGCTTTTTTATTTTATGCAGCTAACAGCCATTGACAAAGACAATAGTTCTGGCTTGTATGTGTAACGTTACTTGTTCTAGGTGTAACTTTGTTGTAATATATATCTTGGTGCAATAATAGAAGCAACAAAAATATCAGAATTGCGGCACATTACACTAGGCACAGATTTTTAGCTTAGGTGTTTTAAGCAAACCCCCTTAATAACATCGAACACCCCCTTTGGAGAGACTCCCCAGTTTTTTTCACCCCACTTAAAGCTCTGGAAACAACCCCATGTCACAGTCGCATCACGTCCGGTCACTGTGCATCATGCACGACTCATGCCTTTCACTTTTTCAGATTGCCTATGTGCAGGGGCATTGTGAACCCTTCCATACCCTACCCCACCCCTTGCTTTAGGAACTACAGCGAGGGTGGAGTTCTTGATGGGTCTCTTCTGTCTGCAACTCTGCAGACCAAGGCTCAGCTCATAATTAATGTAAAAAGGTGAGTGAGTAGGCAAGGGATGGATGGCTGGCTGGATGAGTTAAATGATGGATGGATGAGTTAAAGGGTGGATGATGAGTGAAAGGGTGGATGATGGGTGAAAGGGTGGATGATGGGTGAGTGAATGGGTGGATGATGAGTGAGTGAATGGGTGGATGTATGAGTGAAATGATAGATGAATTGATGAATGGATGGGTGAATGGATGGAAGAATGAGTGAAAGGGTGGGAAGATGGACAAAAGGATAGATAGATGAGTGACGGAGTGAAGGGGGGATGGATGAGAGAAAGGATGGATGGATGAGTGAAAGGATGGATGAGTGATAGGTTCAATGGATGGATTCATGAGTGGATTAGTAGATGTATGGGTGGGTGGATGGAATGATGGACAGCTATGTGAAAGGGGAATGAAGAGAAAAAAGGAGGATGGGTGGATGGCTTACTGAACAGGTGAATGGGTGGAAGGAAGAGTGACTGGGTGGATGAAAGAGTATGTGAAAGGGTGGCTGGATAGGTAAATGGCTGGATGGATGAGTGAATGGATGGATCGGTGGAAGAGTAGATGGATGAGTGTACGGTTGGATAGGGGGAAAGGGTGGATGGATGGATAATGGGTGGATGAGTAAATGATAGATGAATTGATGAATGGATGGGTGAATGGATGGAAGAATGAGTGAAAGGGTGGGTAGATGGACAAAAGGATAGATAGATGAGTGACGGAGTGAAGGGGTGGATGGATGAGAGAAAGGATGGATGGATGAGTGAAAGGATGGATGAGTGATAGGTTCAATGGATGAATTCATGGGTGGATTAGTAGATGGATGGTGGGTGGATGGAATTATGGAGAGCTAAGTGAAAGGGGAATGAAGAGAGAAAGGGAGGATGGGTGGATGGCTTACTGAACAGGTGAATGGGTGGAAGGAAGAGTGACTGGGTGGATGAAAGAGTATGTGAAAGGATGGCTGGATAGGTAAATGGCTGGATGGATGAGTGAATGGATGGATCGGTGGAAGAGTAGATGGATGAGTGTACGGTTGGATAGGGGGAAAGGGTGGATGGAAGGATAATGGGTGGATGAGTAAAAGGGTGGATGGAGGGATGGATGAGTGAAATGATGGCTGGAAGGATACGTGATGGATAGGTTTGCAAATAGTTGAATATAGACATGGATGGACACACACATGGAAGGACAGCATGAATGGTGAAAGACTGAATAATGGATGAAAGTACACATTGTAAGCCCCATTATCTTAAGCAACATTTTCTATACAATGACTTTCACGTTTATATGAGTCATTGGCCCTATATAATATGTGTGTTAGGTAGCGAACTCCGACACCCTGCCGTACATACATCGAATGAGTAGCACTATAAAAGAAATTAAATACACATGAGAGAAGGTCTATGTGAAGATGAGGGGCACCATTGGAGTGTGGTAGCATGGCCCAACTGGGAGGACCGGGCAACGGGCATCTCCCTACGAGCTGTAAAGGTGGGGTGGAGGCAGTTTTGTTGCCACAAAAGACCTGCACTTTTGCTTAAAGCTGCACTCATACTGAAAAACCATGAAGTGCACAATTGTTTCAACCTAATACCAACTTTTTTCAGTTGTACTTAAGTGGTTGTCTATTTACTTACTTATATACCATGGCGCAACCTCCTCTGATGTGTCTGTACAACATACCTTTTGTCCTGAATTTTTACCTCCTGTCTTGAATTTTTGTCCTGAATTTTGACCCTTTGTCCTGCATTTTTACACTCACTGTCCTGAATTTGCACCTATGCCAGATGGTCTCCCTGCTTGTCAGAGCGTTGACAGGGAGACTGCTTTGATCCTACCTGACAGGAGCAGGAAATACTCCCGCCAGGCGTGTTCAGAGTGCTTTTTCACTGAGGCTGGATGAATACAGTAATATTCCACCTTGATGGAGGGGTGGTTGCCAAAACATGTGATGACTGGCTGTATCTGTTGAAAATTTGTGAAACTAATGTTTCCAGAGCTGGGCCGTCCGAGACCCTTTTCCTGCTGCTTTCCTTACCTGCTTCTCTGCAGCTCTTGTAAGATGGCTGGCTGGGGTGGGACTCAGTCTCCCAGCATTCCACACGACATGGGAGGCAGGGACAGCCCTCCCATTGCCATAAAGAAACTTCACTACTTCCACAGCGCACGTTTCCAGAGTCGGGCTGTCCGAGGCCCATTTCCTGATTCTTTCCTTACCTGCTTCTCGGCGCTCTTCTCTGGCAGCTGGCTTGGGTGAGACTCGGTCTCCCAGCATTCCAAACAGTGCGGGAGGCAGGGACATCCCTCCTGTTGCCATAAAGGAACCTCACTACTCCCACAGCGCGGGTTTCTGATGCTGATGATCCATCCATCCCAGTGAGTGACTGTAAAAAAAAAGATATATTATTTAATCAATCATCATGGTATATTGGCAAATGAGTCCACTCCAAGGACATTTTGCATATTGGAAAATGCGCCATAGTGGCCCCTGAAGTTGAAGTACAGTTTGAATTAAACAAGGTAAAAAAACAGAGTAGTAGACATGAGTTACAATTACTGTGTAAAAGATTAAATAATAACGAAGACAAGACATATGATTCATTTCATGCACAAAAAACAAACAGCAATTGGTTTCATCAGAGCCAGACAGCCATTGCTATCCACTGCATGCCATCTTCTCATTATTCATTACCTGTTCTACTTTTTTCCGCATCTTCTTCGGAAAGTGAGGGCCCACAGGGCAGCCTCTCCTGTCAATTTCAGAAGTAACACTGTCAGCAATCAGCAAGCATGTAGTCAGTCAGTAATTTCAGTCCCACTTGAGGGGACTCATCTACGAAGACTAAGTTTCTTTATTCTTCGTAATCCATCCATCTGCCTTGAGGGAAATGGATAGGGGGAGTCTGGAGGAGGAGGATAGAGGAGCATGATTGAGTTGTGATCTTGTGAACCTCAGGAATGCAGACTGCGGCACCTTCAAATCAATAAGGAAAATAAGATGAAGACAGTGCTGCTGATGGACTTGTAGTGAATAGGTCATTAGAGTTTTGTTGTGGTAAAAGTTGCAAAACAAAGAAAGACACACAGGAATAAAAGTGAATAAGGACGAAAAAAAAGGAAGTCATTTTCAGGCCTCGGTGTCAGGGAAGTAGAGCTCGTCCTCAAACTCTATGAATTATGATGCGAGTAGGTCATCTAACAGAGAAGAACTTCCGTAACCTAAGTCAGTGTCCTCTTCTTCCTGCGTGCATTCACGTATTTTGTAATCTGGTGGTATGAAGTGCTCTGTAGCTTGAGGAGGGGCTTGATGATGCTTGAAATCTAATCCTGATGATATTCCCCCTTCCTGGTGAGATTTTAAAGTTACTAGCTCTAGAAGGCCCTCGAATGCTACCCTGAGCTGCTGAGTGTGTAAGGAACAATTATGAACATTGCGTGAACTAACCTGTGAAGTGGTTTGCAAGAAAGCAGTTCGCTCAACGTTATTGTCCTTCTGATGGCGACTTGGCAGTCCATTTGGTCACAATTGTGCTCCTTGTTTTTGCATGGTGCATTTATTTCTTCAGCTGGTTGCGTTACTTCTTGGCTTTGCAGAAAGAGCAGCTCTTCCTCCCCGATGTTCCCATTGTTTTTTGCTGAAATCCAACATTGGAATGAATTAGTGCTATAATTTGCTTTGTCGCAGATTGTGAGGTTTGATCAGGGCAATTCTCGTTGACGCCATCTTGATGTTTAAAGTGAGTTAATGCAGTAGTTTGCATAGTCGTAGGTTGAAGAGTTTGAACAAGGCTGCCAAGTGGTGAGGGAGAGAGAGGGTTTGCAACCCTTCTATGGCGCCACTTTTAGTGAAAATTGCTGTGCCAGGATCTTTCCACAAGGACATTTTGTAAATATCTTAGGCTGGAAGGAGCAAGGGTTTCTCCTTGTTGGTAACCCTTCTATTTCTATTAAGACCTGGTCCTCTGAGCCCAGCCTGGTGTTGGCTGCAACTTCCTTTCCCATTACACTTGCAATTGCAGTTGTGGTTAGAATTTTACTTCCTTCCTGACCTGGAGAGTCATTATTATTAGCCACATTGTAAAACAATCTGTTGAGGGGTTTTTAGTTTGTGATGAGCATCGGATTGTCTTTTGTCTCGTCAAGTTTTTTGTGTGTTTCATCTTGTGACTATCTGGGGCAAATTCAGTTTGACTAGTGTTTCTAAGCCTACTCCTGCTCTTCCATTTTGGCGTTTTGGGTTGTAGTTTTGGTTTTGGTTTTGCTGGTGCTTTTCTCACTCTGCCTGACCTCATAGAGCCCTGCACTTGAAAAAAACAGCTTGCAAGATTGAGTTTGTCTATAAATCCTAAAGTGGGGCCTTGATAGTGTTGTACCAGACAGCAGCTAAAATCGAACTCCCAAATGACTTGTGTTTAAAGGGATCAGAAAAATTGAAGTTTTTGTCGTGGAAAATTTTGTCATGGGGTCGTGGACATGGGACTAGGGGTCCGGGAAGGCGCCACCAAGCAGAACCAATCGCCAGGCTTCCCTCTGTAACCTACCCAGCGGGAGCTGTACTGTCTCAACCCTGCACTCCTCTTGAGGCAGTATAATGGCAGGGCCGACAGCCTCAGCCCTCAGCAGCTGTGAAAATTTGTAGCAATTATGTAGCTAGATTCCAAAAGATGATTCCACAGTGCGGCACTTCGACAATCCGGCCCACCGCTGCACACCTCTGCTCACTTTACAGCCTGGGTAGAGAGCCGGCAAGTACAAATTGTGGTGAAAGTTGTGGAGAAAGCAGTGGGATAGGGCAGCCTGGGCGAGGTGGAGGGGTAAGAGAGCGGCGAAGCGAAGGGACAGTGCCGGGCCTAATTTTTGCCTCAGTCGCGCCCGCTGACCACCCTCTGACCGCTGAGGGGACCATCAAGAGATCTGCCAAAAGTACTGCAGGAGCCACTGGAGCAACAATGAGGGCCGGGAAGGCTCCCTCGCAACTCTTCTGCTACTGACCAGCTGCTCCTCAACTACTCGGCTACTGCTCAGCGGCCCCACCCGCAGCTCTGGTTCATACTCACGGCTCACAGCTCACTTGGGGTGGTACGATGCAATGCGATGCAGTGGAGTACTCCTTCCTGCTGCCGCTGCTGCTACTCGCGTCCTGGTGCTGCAGCTTCGATGGACACACTGACAAATTTTGCATTCAGGTGCGCCGGAAAGCCTGGATTGAAAAGGGTAAGACTCACCTCAATCACTCTCCCTCCTATTGATAGGACTTGAAGCACAGTCTTATAAGCAGCTGGGACCATGTTTTGGATCCTTCCCCTGCTGCTCTGCGTGGCTTTCATTGACTTCAGGGATGCTCTGATGTGCGCCCTGACAGACGCATTCGAGAAGGCGAGGGGTAGCAAAGCCTGTGATGCCATTATGGCGGTCGCACTAGTCCCCGTCCAGGAGAGGGGGGGAAGCCGCATCAGCAATGACGCGGCAATCCCTCCGGCATACTAACCAATAATAAGAGGCAGTGTTTTGAACCAGAAGCACTTCGATGCTTCCGGCCCAAAATGTCTAGCCTGCGCCCAGGTAGACCGGTCTAGTCTGGTCTGCCTGGGCGCCTGCCTTATAAGGGGAAAATGAGGAGCAGAACAGTCTCTTGTTCTTGCTCCCCACAGGAACATGCACCGGGCCTGTTGCGGGCCCGTAATCAGTTTTCTTCCCCACCCACCATCCCCTAAGGCAGAGTTTGTTGGTAGGTTTTGTTTTGTGTGGTATTGATAATTGTCTTTTGTTTCCCTTGACCATTTTATTTTCAGGTAACAAAGTACTGAATGTAAATAATTCTGTATGAGCGTATACATAAAGTTTGAGTTTTTTTAATTTTTCTTGCAGTTAAATATTGTTGTATTTAGTGGTGTCTCTAGTCAGGCGGTAAGCTCATGATTGGGAAGCATAGTCTTCGGTCCTTAACAGTCAGCACCATATAACTCCAGGGGTAGTGACAGCTGGTAAGTAGGCTGTCGGGGTGCGGGGGCTGCGGGAGTTATCCTTCCCAGTGGGCCTGGGGCCACCCGCGCACGTGTATGTAGGCACCAATATGCAGAAGTCTACAGCCCCCATAAAGGAGTTTAAGGCACAGGGCGTAGGGGGAGCCCGGGGGAAAGTATCCGTCCGGTAAGCTGTACCCCCTGCGCGACCTTACTCCGGGAGTAGTATTGGTAGTACACTGGGATCGGGGGAGCTGCCAGTCATTGACTTTGCCATAGGCTCTAGATGGGACACGCAGAAAGTAAATGTATGGATTGTTAGACTTTACGGTAGGAGTGTCTTGTGTATTAGACCGTGTTAAGGTTAGCCCTGTAGCAACATCTATCTATCAATGTAACTCTACTGTTCGAGGCATGTGGGCTGCTGAATTCATATCTGTGCATAGATCGCCGCCTAGTGTTGGGTCCGGATGATTGCACATTGTTGTCCTGGAAGAGTCTTCGAAGTATCATGAGGTAGGTGGCTCCTCCCTCGGACTACAGTGCGCATGGGCATCCTCTCCATCCCCAGATTGTTTTTCTCCATCCATTGGGTTCGGATGTACTTTCCAACTCTCCAAGTTCGGAATCGAAAAACTTCTCTTTATGGCCAAAAGGCCTTCGGATACCGTCGGTATTGTTAAGCGCTCGGTGCCGATACACTTTTACCATCCCGGTTGCACTCCAGTCGTCGAATCGGGCCGTGAGGCCTTCTCGACACCACATGGAACGGTCGTCGATGGAACGAAGTCCCTTCAAGTACTGCCCTCAGTGCAACTCGAAGTTTACGCAATCAGACAAGCATCCTGTGTGCAACAAATGCCTGTCTCCAGATCACAACGAGGATAGTTGCCAGGCCTGTGCCCAGTTCCGTTCGAAAAAGACTATTTGCAATCGACGGGCGGCGAGGCTAGAGATGCAACGGTCGGCGCCAGAGCCCGATAACATCTTCGGGGACGAAGAAGACCTACAAAGCGCCGAAGACTCAGACCGGGACGACGAACAATACTCGGAGCCCGACTCCGAATACTACCCCGAAGAGGAAGAAATCGTCGATCTCGAAGAATATGATCAGGACATCGTAGCCGTTGAAGACGACTCCGATGACGGCGAGGGGCGAACCGTGAGTACACCGCCCCATATAGACACTATACCTCTATCAGAGTCTCGGATCAAGGCATCGCCAGCAGGCCTTAGCCAAGACCAGCAATCTCATTCTACAGCCCCGCTATCTCGCCCGGCTAAGAACATATCAAAAGAGACCTCTGAGACACGTCACGCAACATCGGTTCCATCGAAACCGAAAGTAGACGACAATACAGTCTTCGGACCGAATTACGCCGACCCGAAGGTATCAAAGCCTAAAGGCGTCGACCCGAAGGCCACAGTACCATCGAAGTCGAAAGCCGTCGAGCCGATATCAAAGACAAAAGCAGTTGAGTCGAGCTCCAAGCCAAAGGCCGTCGAGCCAACATCGAAGCCAAAACACGTCGAACCGACACCAAAACACGTTGAGTCAACCCCCAAGAAACACGTCGAATCGATCCCCAAAAAACACGTCGAATCGACCCCTAAGAAACACGTCGAATCGACCCCTAAGAAACACGTTGAATCGAGCAAATCAGCCTCAAATCTCGACAAGGGGAACAAACAAGTCGACAACAAGACAGGGCCTAGGCCCAAACATATCGTCGAACCGAAACCGAAACCAAGGGTAGACGAACAGAAATCGGTTGAACCCAAGCGTATCGACCCAAAAAAGGGCGTCGATCCAAAACAACATCAAAAGACTGTCGAACCGACGACTCCGCTCGGTCCGAAAACAGTTGTGAAGCCAACAAAAGACGTTCCACCAGCAAAACTGGTTGAAAAATAACCAAAAGCAATACAAACACCTAAAGCAGTCGAGGCACCAAAGACCATCGACCCAAACAAACAAAAGGCAAAGGCTGTTACACCAAAACCAAAGACTGTCGAAGAAGAGCTCCTTCACCCAGATCCTTCCACAGACAGCAAGTCAAAGATCTACATTGACCCAATAACTGGTAAAGTGACTGTCTACACAAAAAAGAAAAGGCCTCTACCAACTGAAGACCTTTTAAAAATACCTCTGAAAAAGAAGAGAGACTGTGCTACATCTCCTATACTTTTACATCCTATAAATCCTGCTATGCCTACCACTCCTTACTCTCCAACACGCTCTGATTAAAACCCTGATGAAGATCAGGACGTAGATGTAGGTTTTGGTTACCCACAAAACCCAGATACAGAGCCAGAAACACAGCCATGGGGTACAGGAGAGGAGCCGGACACTGAAGGGATTCTACCAATCTCAGACCCTGCAGTATACCCTACTAAGCCATCACCCACAGAGGATACAGTAGCATTTAATTCTCTGTTGGATAGAGCAGCTACCTACCACAATGTAGATATGCACTCTGATGCTATAGAGGAAGACTTCCTTTTTGATACTCTTACACCATCTGAGAGACATGTTAAAACACTCCCAATGCTAAAAGGGGTGTTAAAACACGCAGGAGATATTTTTAAGGACACTGCTAGAGCCCGGGTCATAAACCCCAGGATAGAAAAAAAATACAGAACTGCACCTATAGATCCCACATACATCAAAGGACAGCTACCCCTAGATTCCTTAGTAGTGTCAAACGCACTTAAGCGTGCAAACTCAAAGACTACTGGTGAGGCTGCACCACCGGACAAGGAATCTAAAATATTGGAAGCATCAGGCAAGAGAGTAGCGGCGCAGGCAGCAAATTCCTGGAGAATAGCCAATATACAGGCATTGCTGGCCAGACATGATAGGGCGCACTACGACAGTTTAGAAGAACTCCTACAACACTTGCCTGAGCCTTACAAACAGCAGGCAGATGAACTCATACAAGAAGGGAAGCTCATCACCAATGCTTCTATTAAGTGCGCGCTAGATGCAGCAGACACAGCTGCTAGGTCTATTAATACCAGCATACTAATAAGGCGACACGCATGGCTGCGCATATCTGGCTTCAAGAATGAAGTCCAATCTACAATTCCTAATCAGCCAATTAACCCAGATTTTTTATTTTGTCCAGCTGTTGATTCAATTCTGGACAAAATGAAAAAAGATGCAGACACTGCAAAATCTATGGGAGCACTTCAGTCCCAACAACACCGGGGCTCCTTTCGTCGCTCAAGTTATAGAGGAGGAGTGCGAGGAACATCACAGCAATCCTCCAACTACAAGACTAACATAGAATCCACATATAACAAAAACACCAGTAGAGGTGGTTACAGAGGAAACAATACCAAGGGCAGAGGCCGTGGAGGCAATGCAAATAGATCCTCCACTAACACAAAGCAGTGACTTCCTGACACTCCCCCCAGACCGCATAACACCAGTCGGGGGAAAAATACAACAATTTCAAAAGGTCTGGTTAAACATCATCACAGACAAGTGGGTCAGGCAAATTATCCAACATGGCTATTGCCTAGAGCACACCTCAACTCCACCCAACATACCACCTGTACAACGCCCTATGTCACAAGAACATATAACGTTTCTTCTGCAAGAAGTCAACAGTATGCTGCAAAAGGGGGCCATAGAACCAGTCCCACTGCAACATCAGGGAACAGGACTAAACTACCTGTACTTCCTAATTCCAAAGAAGGACGGGTCCCTCAGACCAATTTTGGACCTCAGGCCCCTCAACCTCTACATTCTGTTGGAGCATTTTCACATGCTCACTCTTCAACAAGTCTTGCCTCTGCTTCGTCAGGGAGACTTCCTAGCAACTTTAGACCTCCAAGATGCATACTTTCATATACCAATACACCCTGCTCACAGAAAGTACTTGAGGTTCGCCATTCAAGGACAACATTACCAATTCAAAGTCCTGCCATTTGGGGTGACAACAGCTCCAAGAGTGTTCACCAAATGTCTAGCTACAATGGCGGCACATCTCAGAAGGCAACACATTCATGTGTACCCCTATCTAGGTGATTGGCTCATCCACGCGCCAACAGCCCAGCAATGTGCCGACCACATGTCAAAGATCATACACCTGCTACACAGTTTAGGATTCTCACTAAACTACCCGAAGTCACACCTGCAACCCTCCCACGCCCAACAGTACTTGGGAGCGACAATAGATACACTGTCAGCAAAAGCATATCCCAACACAGCACGGGTCCAGGGAATGCAAACACTGATACAAAAGTTCAGACCCCAACACTCACTCCCAGCTCGGGTGTTTATGCAACTGATAGGCATGATGGCCTCATGCATATTTATAGTCCCCCACGCAAGACTACATATGTGTCCGCTGCAAGAATGCCTAGCAAGGCAGTGGAACCAGGCTCACGGGCAATTAAAAGACCTAGTGTTGGTGACCAGTCGTGCATACAACTCTCTGCATTGGTGGAATCCACAAAACCTTTGCAAAGGTCGACTGTTCCAGGAGCCTGTCCCACAAATATTATTAACAGCGGATGCATCCCTGCTAGGATGCGGAGCCCATATCCTACACTACACAGTGCAGGGACTCTGGACTGTACAATAAAAGAAAATGCATATCAATCTCCTAGAGTTGATGGCCATTTTTCAAGCACTAAAAGCTTTCACAAAACACCTAAGCAACAAAGCTGTGCTGATCCGGACAGACAACATGACAGCTATGTATTACATTCAGAAACAGGGAGGAACCCACTCACCACAGCTGTCGCACCTAGCTCAAGCGATGTGGAAGTGGGCTATTCAAAGGAACATCTTTCTCATGGCGGAACACCTCCCAGGCAAGGACAACCAGGTGGCCGACCTCCTAAGCAGGTCAGCCAACAGATGCACAAATGGGAAATTCATCCCAAGGTGGTCCAACCATTCTTCCGGAAGTGGGGACATCCGGAAATAGATCTGTTTGCCACAAGCGAAAATGCAAAATGCCAGTACTTTGCCGCCAGGTTCCCACATCCGCAGTCGCAAGGCAATGCGATATGGATGAACTGGTCAGGCAAATTTCCCCCAGCTCCACTAATACCGCTGGTGGCATGTAAAATGTGGCAACATTCGCTAACACTAATCCTAGTTGCTCCCATGTGGGCGAGGCAACCATGGTACACGACGTTCCGAGAACTGTCAGTGGTGCCTCATCAAAGACTACGAATAACACCCAGTCTTCTAACGCAGAACCATGGCGAAATCCAACACCCAGATCCCCAACAGCTGAACCTAGCGATCTGGCTCCTGAAATCCTAGAATTTGGGTACCTCAATTTACCTCCAGACTGCATGAATATCATCAAGGAGGCAAGAAAACCCACAACCAGAGCCTGCTATGCAGCAAAATGGAAGCGCTTTGTCATTTACTGTAATAACAACATTAACCCACTTGATGCTTCCACTCAAAACATCATCTGCTACCTATTGCACCTCCAAAGATGCAATTTAGCTTTTTCTTCCATCAGGATACACCTAGCTGCGTTAGCAGCATATTTGCAAAACAGGCAGCACCTTTCACTGTTCAAGGTGCCAGCATTAAGGCATTTATGGAAGGTCTTAAACGCATAATTCCTCCACGACACCCACCTTCACCAGTCTGGAATCTGAACGTTGTCTTAACCAGACTAATGGGCCCACCCTTTGAACCACTGCACTCATGCGAGCTACAGTTTCTTACCTGGAAAGTGGCTTTCCTTATTGCCATCACTTCGCTTCGAAGAGCTAGTGAGCTGCAAGCCCTAACTATTCAAGAGCCATTCATTCAACTACACACAAATAGAGTAGTTCTCAGAACAAACCCAAAATTCATGCCTAAGGTGGTATCACATTTCCATATAAATCAAACTATAGAATTGCCAGTGTTCTTTCAGAACCCACAAACAGTAGCAGAAAGGGCCCTGCATACCCTTGACGTCAAAAGGGCTCTGCTGTATTACATAGACAGAACCAAAACATTTCGAAAGACAAAACAATTGTTTGTTGCCTTCTCACCTCAACACAAAGGTAACCCTATCTCAAAATCAGGTATAGCCAGATGGATAGTTAAGTGCATACAAATATGCTATATAAAGGCAAAACACACCTTAACTGTTCCCCCTAGAGCGCATTCTACACACAAGCTAGGGGCATCCATGGCTTTCCTAGGCAATATTCTGTTACACGAAATTTGCAGAGCAGCCACATGGTCAACTACACATACATTCACAAAGCACTATTGTGTAGATGTGCACTCAAAACAGCAAGCTGCTGCTGTAGGACAGGCTGTTCTAAAAACTCTTTCCCAGACTGCTGCAGCTGACACAGGCAGCCACCGCTATGGGAGATACTGCTATACATTCTATGCACAGATATGAATTCAGCAGCCCACATGCCTCGAACGGAATATGCTACTTACCAGTATGCATCTGTTCTTGGCATGTAGGGCTGCTGACATTCATATCACCCACCCACCTCCCCGGTGCCTGTCGCGGCTGCAGCATTCACTCTTTGCATTCTTTCTTTGTATGGACATCTCTTACTGTACTATACTCCATCTCTGCCACAATGGCGAAAAACAATCTGGGGATGGAGAGGATGCCCATGCGCACTGTAGTCCGAGGGAGGAGCCACCTATCTCGTGATACTTCGAAGACTCTTCCAGGACAACAATGTGCAATCATCCGGACCCAACACTAGGGGGAGATCTATGCACAGATATGAATGTCAGCAGCCCTACATGCCAAGAACAGATGCATACTGGTAAGTAGCATATTCCTTCTGCGTACATTTCTGTATATAAGTTTTTTTTTTTTAAATGTTTGATAATTTTTATTAATCACAGCCGGGGGTTTCACCCCCCTAATCCAAAAATGATAACATTTGGTGTGGTTTCAAATACTGTTAACCTGGGGGAGTGAGGTGCCAGCCATACCACAGAGTCTGTAGTTGGAGTAGGGGACCTAGACCAGACCATATTTATCAGATATCCTGTGCTGCCCGAGACATGCACAGTAACTCTGCAACATGAAATGGATTGTGTCTGTGTGAAGGGACCATAGTTTAACTATTCTCCTCAGACATGCGCAATCCAGACATCGAGCTACAGAGTGTTTCATTTTGAAACAATGCTCTGTGGCTGGATCACTCCTCAGCCCCCTTAGCTCCCTCCTCCTCTTGTCATCAGGAGCCTGGAGACGAGGCAGGAAGGGCTTACCTGCGTATTGGCAGTGTTCATAAAAATACAAAACTTGTGTTTTCATGAATACTGCTAAATTGAAAAATGCACAGGGACAACACATGAGGCAGGGTGGCTGTGCCCTGAAGGTCCTGAGAAAGAGCCACTGCTGATTATCTCTATGTGATGCAATGAAGTAATTACCCACACGTAAAACCAGTTACACTGTGTGGCATGTGTTTTTGCAAGGGTGCTGTATTTGTTTGCAGTCTATGTGTTAAGTGTTTTCATGTCATGCGTGATGATGACCGAGATGAGGTGATCTTGTTATAGGACGCAGCACCCGGTTTTATGATGGTATGATGGGTAAAGGTATATGAGAGACAGAGGGCCAATTATAACTGTGATAAGGAACTAATCATGTAGGCATCTACAGAGCACCAGATCTTCCATAGGGGCATTGCTGTGTGCATGTACACCAACAAGGGTGCAATCAGAAAAGGCCCATTAACCTGAAGGGCAAGAATGGGCATTGGTGATATGAGAAGTAGACGTGAACCATTTAATCTAATTTAATTGTAATATTCTGTTTAGGCATGGATACTGCCTGATTCTGAATAAATGCACCACAAATGAGAAAAGAGGTGGTAGAGTAATCAAGGCTGGCAACCTAAGCAACAACTATGCAAACTTCACAAGGCTCGAATCCAGCTGGTCCTGCTAGGACAAAGGAGTAGGGTTCACATCCTAATCCACTCTCAAGCTCCTGAAACTACCTGAAAGGTGGATAAAAACCAATCGGGTGAGCCTTACTTGGGTCATGACTCAGACATTACCCAGGGTCTCTAATCCTTCTACGGATACAGTGGTTAGAGACGCAACACTCACTAAGTTGCTGCCCTGACAACACAAAGTGAATCAGCCTGCCTCGTGTTACATTGCTGTCCTCTCCCATCCATGTGCTCCCAATAATTTCCTTAGGGTGCAGGGACCCTTCTTCTTTCTAATTTACATAAGAAGGCATCATCTTGATCCTCTAGAGTTTCCTCCCAGCACAGCTTCCACTTTCATAATTAGTAGTGAATGACATTCATGGTAAATAATGATGAATGATGTGTGAAAGGAAACCTACTCTGCTTCCATTGTTGTGGCTATGATTGCAGCATGGCGCCAATGTGATAGTTTTCATTTTGCTGAATCTTAGCGTAGCTCATCAATCACTTGTGAGCCTTTGTGAAAACCACGTTATGTACGTCTCCATAAACTGATTTCCTTTCCAATCTCTTCTGTCTGGTTCCTTCCCGTTCTTCTCCCTCCCTTGCCTCCCCCTCCCATTACTTCAGCTCTGACCTCAGGCAAGAGGCCTTTGAACTAAAACAATAGTAGACAATAGTTGTCATAGGTGTCCCAGGTAACCCCTAAATAAGTCTCTTTGAAAGCCAGCACCAGTCAGAAGAGAGCGTTGATTGAGTCTACTGGATACTGCGGCTTGGGTCTGCAAGGGACAGAAGACCCTTTCCCTGACTTGTTCATCCAGGGATTCTGTTCCTAGGCCATATAGGCACGCTGTAGGCAAAAATAGACTATGCTTTACAACTATAAGGCAAACTGGGCTAGCCTAACTGATTTCTGAGCATTTAGCCAACTCCTGCTGACCCTCCCATTGTGAAGATAAGACCCGCAATCTGCCTTTACCGGCATTAGCAGCTCTGTCAGTCTCGATAAACTCTAACTACTCCTTATGACTTTAAGGCTGATTGCAAATGTTTCAGCTGTCATTGCAGATTCCCGGGAACTGGATCCTGTCCTGCTGACTCTTCAGGTTGCAAATCTGCCTTTAAAGGCATTAGAAGATGAAAGTACACTGAACCCTCCCAAAAAGAAAACATCAAAGTAAACCCAACCACATTAATTGTCTCTGAATATCCTTGCTAAATCCTTGCAAAGTCTCAGGCCAGCCTTGATGAGTCTTAGGCAATTGATTCCTCTCGCTAACTCTTCCCATTGTGAAGATGAGATCTGCAATCTGCCGTTATCAGCATTGGCACATGCAAATGTGTAATAGTGTGAGATAGCACTGCCTGCTGTGAAGCATGTTTGATCAACCTTCAGCAGAAACTCTGTGAGATAGCTTTCTATCACTTTCGCCCTCTGCGGTTGCCTCCACTGTTGAAACGTAAGTGTGGCATTTCCTGTGGGTCTGCTTCGAGAAGGATTTTGGAACAATAGGGCAAATTCATGAAAATTCTGCTGTGAGCAGGTGTGAAACACTCTTGTGTTAACACACATGGTCGGAATTCGGCATTTTGTGTACCCACACAGAGCTTCTACCTGAGCCAAAACTCCAGGAATTAGCTTCTTCCTGCAATGTCTCTGGGCAGGGGAGATGGACACACAATCCATTAAGGCTCCTCTCCAAGGCAGTATGGCTACAGTGGACTAGTAATTCCATTTGCCCTGGCTGCATTTCACAATGCTTTTTTTCCATTGCAGATAGGTGAATATGGGTTGGCTGTGAAGGCAGATTCTATGCAGGGGCATCACAACTGAGACATAGACCCATTGATACTGTTCCTGGAATGAAAGGGGGAAGTGAACTGCCCTTAGTGTGAGGCAATGACCCCCTTCTGATCCAATACCTGGGTTCTTAAGGCACAAAACCCCCAACAAGTTAGAGGTTATCTTTCTCTCTTTGCATTTGTTTTACTTGTTGAGTTGGGTTCAGCCCTGGAAGCATTTGAGGAGATCAAGCGTCTTATATGTTCAGCTACTGTGGAACAAGTCACAATATTTGGAAGCAAATTCAGCTTACAAAACAATATACTTTGGCACAGCCATATGAGCAATACATTATTAACCTTCCTATATTAACAACTTTCTCATTCAACAACAATAGTACATTAACTAAGCTCCAGGGGTCTAGAGATCCTTCCCTCCCTTTATCAGTCACTTTCAGCTGCACCTACCAGCCCATTTTTTCCTATCCCATTGATATTGCCTTGCTCCCTCCTTTCCTCTCCAGCCTGCTCACATTAAGCCGAGGGTGTCTTCCGAGTAAGCTCTTTCTTATGGTCTTCCTTCCACCTTTTCTGTTCTCGTCCTTCCCTGGCTTACCCTGAGCTGTCTAGCTACTTAGTTCTAGTGACAAAAAGCTTACAACAATAATCCCCTTCCACTCTGCATCCAATCCTGCCCTACTGACATACTAGTGCAGGAAGTGGGCTTCTTTACACAGAAAGAATAATACATTCCTTGTGCTCATGCGTGACACATCCAGTGTTTAATCTGTAAAATAATAAGTGTTATTGCCCAAAGTTTTTTTGTCAGAAGCCCACAGCTGGCACTTACGAATTTTGGGATTAGTTTATATCAAGAAAGCATCGTCTAGATTTCACCTCATGACTTTTTCTTCCACCCTCCTACACTACCTACCTCTCTATTTTTAGTCTTTTAAGTTCTTTTTGTCCATTTGTTACTGTTATTTTCTGTCTTTTACTTCATACTCCGTTTGTGTTTTTCCTCTCTCTGACTGTGGGTCAAAGTTTAAGGAGGAAAAGTAAGTACCGGTCTCCCAAAAACAATGCTAGTGGACCCCACTTGCAACCACTGATTCAAAGTATGCACTGTTGTCCATGCTATGGTTGTACAGCCACGGCCTCAATATGCACATGCTGGTCTAGCCCTCTCCCAAAATCCCTGGGCCCCAGTTTGCCAATCACATAGACACTGTACGTGGAAGGTAAACATCATATGTTTCTCGAGACTGGCATTTTGGTTTGGTTTTAGAAGCCAAAACTGCGGTGCACACTAGCCTCATGGACTAATGTGTTCTTTGAAAAGAAAATTCTCTGAGCACAGGTATTCCCCAACACGTTTAAATGAACTCTGAAATGACTTGTTTTTTTTAACTTGTAAATAGAGGCAGCTAGCAACTGTAAGAGCAGAGCACCATAAACTCACTTATATGTTGCCTTTTCCACTCCCCTCTCCCGACAACTACGAGCTGGAAGGAAGGTTTGTTTACTTCCTGCTTATGAATCCAACCAATCCTGAAACTGCTGAAAGCGGGCTAAATCAGTGCTCATTTTGAGTCTGGGGGCCTGTACCAGCAATCCCTTGGCTGTTTTATAGCACTGTGATTGCAGGCTTTGAAGTGCGCTTAACAGATTGGCTGGCTGTAGACAACCGGCCAATCTGTCATGCGCACTTGGCAGTCATTCTGCAATATGCAGGAATTTGTCTGTCGCACCCCCACCATCACCCTTACGCAGCAAACAGAATATTAACATGGTAATAACCATTTTATTATTCTTTGCACCATAATGCAAAGCCAGTCAATGTTCAATACACTCATTTCAAAATCAGAAACCCTGAAATCAAAGTTCGTAGATTTTGTAAAAGAATTTGAAGAAAAATCTGAACTTTGCAAGTACTGGTGAAATGTTTTGCACATGATAGCTCGAGTGAAAAACTTGGTACATGCTGATCAGGAAGGTGATTTGAAGCTGCATGTGAAGATTGAGGAGTCACTTATTACTGTTTTTCGTGAATTTGAGTGCATAAACTACCTGAGTTGTGGGTCCCGATATTTGGAAATAGTGAAGAAGCTAAAGTTGGAAAAACAATACCTCTACGAAAATTACTCCAAAGACATTTTATGGTGAAGGACAGAGAGGGAATGTTCAATGCTGTGGCTCCAGATATCAAACTGGAACAGACGATCCAGAGATCATAGAAAAGCTTCAAGGGAATTGTTGGTCAGACATGTAAAAGTGAATATGTTGCTCAATGGCAGCTAGTTTACCATGAAGTCTTTTCTATAAATTCAAAATGAATTGCCCCTTGTGAAACTTTTCTCCACCATGAACCTGTGAGAAAGAGAGTAATAAAAATGTTGACAGCCTTCTTAATTTTTTTGCAGCAGCAAGAAAACCCATTTGAAATTAAGGAGCCTGTGGGACTAAACAACTTTGCGACCAAAAAATATGTTAATAACGAGATAACATCACATTTTCTAAATGTCCTGGAACATGGATCGAAACTATATGAAGAAGTGAAAGAGAAAAACTGATTGACATAATCACTAAAGCTAAACTCCCTGCTCTAATTGCAATAGTAAAAGTTTCGCCCAATCAGCCACTACAAAAACGGTTACAAAAACACTACTTTTGCAAGCACATAGAGCAATTAATGCAGCAAAAGAAAGGGGTTAATTTATCAAGGACATTCTGTTGCATGATCTTCTTCCAACAAACGCATTGTTTGATGTAGATGCTGCAACAAACCAGTGAAGCACAAACTCGTACAAGAGCTTAAAAAACTTTCACAGGAACATTTTCAATTAGAAAAGCTCTCCTCCTTGAAAACTACTGCAGTTGTGGACTATATGTCACAATTGCCAATGGTCAAGATTTAATTCATGAAAAACTTTGAAGAGATTGTTCAGACTGTTCTACAGATATCATTTCATTTCATTTCATAAGTCTTTATTGCGATTATTCATCATCAAAGACATGACGTCCAAAGTAAAAACAATCCTTCACTTAAAACACCATTGTATTCAATTGTATAAAACTTCATACCACATCTTCATTAATGTAACTATAAATATAAATATATGTACAAGTTAAAACAGTTTAAAAGTAGATTTAACGGGTAGACCAGCATAAAGACTTAATTCTGCATCATAATTTTACAAAAAAGGGAGTGATCCTCTAGACCAAACCTAACTAATACCATACCACTCGACCCCCTCTAAAAACACACATCTAGATTACAATATAACAGCTAAGTGCCCCACCTTTTTATTGCGTATGGCCCAAGCCCAGCTTAAGAACTTTGTTACACCAATTACCACAAGATTGGAGGTGTCTGATTTTAAAATTGTCTTTGCAGCCATTGCCGATCTTAAATTCATAGATAAGCCTACCGTTTTAAGCCAAATCCTCCTAGGCTGTTGGTATGCGGGACATATAAGTAGGAAGTGATCTATGTTCTCAGTATGTACTAAACAGAATGCACACTTGTCACTACTGGCAGAATTCCATTTGCTAGTGAAACATCATAAGGGTAAAGTGCCTGTTCTGAACTGATGGTAGAGCTTCCGATCATGAGGCTTAGTTATAAGATCCCAATACTCTTCCAGGACTGGTTCTTCCTTAATGTCGAGGAAATCCCTCGACAATGGCTGATTGATATGGGAGAAGAATATCTTATTTTTAACCATCTCCCAATATGCTGCTCTAAAAGACTTCTTCACTGGGAATTCCGCAGCCTCTGGGTGTTCCCATAGATTACTCATCCCCATTTCAGTCAGCAAGGACCTTATTCCAGACAACCATGGGATCTTATGTGATCAGCTCAAACCGCTCACTTCCAATAGGGCCTTGGCATATAAAGAGAGTTCCGGGGGTAGTCCAGAGATGCCTCCAAAATGCCAAAGGTCTATAACGAGCTACGTCTTCAATAGCGTGGCAGACCAGGTCAAGCAACAATGGTAAGAGGGGGAAAAATTGCGGTAGGCCTACTATACTTCTCATAAACTTGTTTTGGGCAAGAGAAAGTTGGGACTGATTGCGGAAGCCCCAATTTTCTGCACCATAAAGAATAGCTGGACTTATTTTTGAAGTATAAATCTTTAAAATGGGGGAGATGGGTTTGGTTTGAGACAGCCTATGCTCCTTACTCAGGGCTCCGGCCAACTGGGCGTGTTTTAACACAAACATATCAACTTGGGGCTTCCAACTTAATTTATCGTTAAATGTGACGCCCAGGTAGGTGAAGACGCCTGTTTTCTCTAGTAAAGCACCATCCATATAAGCACACGCTTTAACTGGCTTAGTTCTGTGGAACACCATAAATTTAGTTTTCCCTACATTGACCACTAGCTCATGTTCACTGCAAAACACCTCAAAACGAGACAGTGCCAGCTGCAGCCCCTGTCTTGGATATAAATAGGGTGTCGTCCGCGAACATGAGCAGTGGTACTTTCATGCTAGCTAACACAAGCTCGTCAGTTGGGCGAGTTGCGAAGTACTGGACCACCCCATTCATAAATGAAGAAAACAGGGTGGGAGCCAGCAAATACCCCTGATGAACCCCTTTACAAACCTCAAACCTGTCAGTAGTCTCACCTGGTTTGCCCCAGTGAACCTGCGTGTAGGTATGTTCATGAAGTTTTACTAAAAAAACAACCAGGCTGTGAGCCATCCCCATTTTCAATAGTGCCTTTCACAATTTCACCCGGGGTACTAAGTCAAATGCGGATTTTAAATCCACAAATACCGCAAAAAGCAAACCCCCACCTAAGACCACCTCTTTCCAGTATATTAGTACAAATCTAAAGGCCTGATTTAGATTACCGTTGTGAGACCGGAACCCTGCCTGTAAGGGAGTTAAAATCATGGTTTCAGCCATCCATTCCTGAATAATTCTGAGTACTAGTCTGCCTACAATTTTTTGTACAGCATCAATGAGACTGATGGGTCTATAGTTCGCCGGTGCTGAGCGCACCCCCTTCTTGTAGATGGGGATGATCTCCGCACCAGACCAAGATTCCGGAATGGAGGCCCCGCTTGCTATGGCGTTTGCTAGAAGCAATATATAAGGGACACACAGATCTTGATGTTGCCTAAATAGATCTGCAGGACTGCAGTCAGGCCCCGGAGCCCTGCCACTAGGGACCATTTTTAACACAGCCTCTACCTCTTTAGTCATAAAGTTTAATGGTTCATTAGAAGAGATGGGTAAAACAAACTCCTCGCTACTAGGTGCTGCCTTAAACTGTGCTTCAAAATACGTCACCCAGTGTTCTGGTTCTACATGGTTGCTCGGTGTCTGCGACTGCGGCCTATTGGCCCATTTAACTAAGTGCCAAAAATAAATCATGTTTCGCCCATTGCATGCCTGTAACAAATGCTTCCATCTTTCTTTGTTCCATTCTCTCTTTGCTTGTCTCTGTACTGCTTTATAATTAGCTCTAGACTGTTCGATGTTACCCTGTACTCTAGATCTAATGGCCTCCACAAGGGTTTTGTAGGCCTTTCTACAGGTGCTGTTATACCAAGAACTTGGTTTCAAGGGTCTAATCTTTTTATGAGTACTTCCTTTAATAAAGAACTTTTTTAGTCCCTTGAAATGTTTGTCATGAAACCTGGTAGGGTAGCGGTCAACACCTCCTGGGACTCACAATCAAAGAGGATTTCCATAGAACCCAGAACCATTGCCTTAATCTGTGCAACATCACTATCATTAGTTGAGATCTGAACCCAGCGTACCCTTCTTATTTCGTTAGTTAGAGTGACCATTTCTGGGGTTAAATCTCCTTTCCTCTGTGGTGTACTACTAAAGCTTCTGTCCTTAATTTTCAACACCAAGGGATTATGCTCACTTTCTGGCCTCAACTGAACCTCCATACCTAGAACTAGAGGCCATAATTCCACTCTGACAAGAATATAGTCTATGTGACTGCTAGCTCATCCATTATTAAATGTCATTGCTCCCTGCCAATCGGACTGCGTCCTCCCATTGCTTGCCCTTAAACCCCTTTCTAAGGAAAACCCCTTCAGTTGAAGGGCAGCCTCAGGCCATTTCCTTATGGGTTGAAGGTCTAGATGAGGAATGCCCCTTAATTTATCCACAGCTTCGCTAAGCCTACCATCTTCAAAATCCAGGGGCTCAAAGCAGCAGTTGAAGTCCCCTGCAATAATCAAATCACTAGGCCCTTTATCTTGTACCACGTAACTTTCAAGAGTTGTGATGACATTTGAACACCTCCCACCCGGCTGTCCCCGTGAATAGACATTATATATTGTTATGTCTAGGCCTGTTGATAAGCTGACCCATATAGCTAAAATGCCAGGGCTTTCAATAGTTAGCTTGACCACCGTTATCCCCTCAAGTTGTATCACCCAGCACGTCAGCCCACCTACTGGTCTTCCCCTAGACCCCCTGGTTTCTGCCTTAAAGAAGTTTAAATAGCCTGGGTGGTAGATTCCTTCAACAGACCATTTCTCCTGAAATAACCACACATCGGATTGCTCAATATAAGATGAACAATCTGACGACTTATTTTTTGTTGCTAATCCCGCAATATTCCAGGAGGATAAAATCATGCACGACTTAGGAGGACTAGTATCTATATTCATATTGCTGTTCAAGGCCACCTTTGCATTACCATCTACTAATGGAAGATGGCCTTCACTGAGAGATCTTACAAGGGTGGAGCACAGCCATTCATTCCCTCTAGGCTAGCCTGTATTGCCCCAGACCCAATTATAAAGGAATTAGCACGTGATTTGCTTCCCAGGTGAACAAGCCTGATATCTACCAAAGTAATGTATGGAGAAGTATCCTCACTGCCCAGCAAGTTACTAAAACAAGCTTCCCGGTTCCTATTGACCTCCTTTGCACCACTGCGTCCTTCACACTGCATTAAGAGATCAGTCCCGCTCAGTCAATCAATGTCTTCGAGAGTGGACAGGAACTCGAAGCGATTCCTAGTTTGTACAGGATAATCAAAGAGATTATGAGCCCTATTAGGGTACCACGCTTCCTGATATCTATGTATTTTCCGAGAGTTATAAAAAAACATGGAGCAGTGATTTAATTTCCTCTGGTGCCGGCAGATGGTGATCAGCCAGTTCAAGGATGTGTTGCACCAAGAAAGGAGACCTGAAATTCAAAACCACACAGTCACCAGCCATAGATTTGTATGAATGACCTATGAATGACCTACACAGTTGACTCTCCTCACCGTTTTGAATTCATCAAATAATTGGTGTCTTATACCTGTCTTCTTACTTACTAGATGGAAAGCTTTGTTTTTAAGAGTGTACTAATGTTCTCGGGTACCTGAAGACAGTGGGGCCCATTTGCTAGGACTACTGTATAGGGTGTGGCTTCTGGGGGGAGATGGAGGCTAGGTAGCATATTTATATCACATTCATTACCTGGCTCCATCTGCCTCCTTTTAGTGCCTTCAACACCATACTGCTGAGTTCGTATTACAGGGGTTCGATTAGTTGTACTTAAATTAGAAGGACAAGCTTTATTTGACACAGACGGTGCCAAGACGGAACTCGGTGAGCTTTTGCCATATTTCCAGGTTGCTTATTATTTTCAAGTCCAAAACTGCTAGATACAACCCCCCCATTGACGAGTGAAGGGGGTTGATCAAGAATCCTTAAATTGCTACTTGATAGATGTCGTTCTATAGAGGTTAGCCTATCATTCATTGAATATAGTCTTTTTAGTATTGGTTCAATAGTGACTACTATTTGTTCTCTCAATAATAAACACAATTCCTCTGTATTTAGCTGAATACTTGGACTGGTTGACCTATCATTATCATCTGCCAGCTTGGGAAGTGAGGCTATTGAGGTAGATGGGAAGTTTGCAACAGAATTGACAACAGGGGCAATAACACCAGACTTCCCAAAAATATTGGCCCCACTGGACTCATTGGTGGCAGCCGATAGGTTGTGTTTTGCTTCAGTCCGGCCTTTTCTTTTTTTGGTGGTAGTTTCAGCCCCTCTTCCCCCCATAGCTTTCTTTCCCCTCATTTTCAATGTTACAGGGCTATGTGTACTACACCTCACTTGGGAGGCTTCTAAGGTAGGTGGCGGGTTCTCTTCTCGCATCAAGCTAGACGGTGTCTTATTACCCGCAAGATCAGATTCTATACCTGACAATGGTTGGAAAGACTGGACATTAAGCATTAGGCCGCCCAGAGATGAAGCAGGTTCTAATGAGAGCCTACGTTCTGTTGCCTGGATCTCGTGCATTAGGACTGATTCTGCTCGATTTAAAAAAGCATCTAATGTACCCACCACCCTATACCCAACCTTTCTTTTGCTCATATTAAATAACCTCAAAGCCACACTGTTAACAAGAGAAGATTAACTGGACAAAAAGCTGCTAGGCGTAATTGTAATGCTAACAGTTCGTCAGGAAAAATGTCAGTAACGTGGCCCTGCCCAGCCTCCTCTGGGCTCTGACGGGCCCGGACGGGCCCGCCCTTGGCCTGGGCTTTGCCCGTGTGCGTCCCGCACCGCGGGAGGCCTCTGCTGTTTTTAAGCGCCTCCTGGCGCTGGCCACTGACGTGAAAATCGGTGCCACTAGAGAATTCTGGGGGATGTAGTCCCCGTCCTCACTGGCGCAGCGGAGTTGTCCCAATATCCCAATGTCCATTGCAGTCACCTTAGACTGGATCAGCAGGGCAGCAATAGTAGGAAGACCCAGTGAGGCAGAGAAGAGAGCAGGCGTCCCACACCGCGTGAGGCCTCTGTTGTTTTTAAGCACCTCCTGGCGCTGGCCACTGACGCGAAAATCGGCGCCACTAGAGGATTCTGGGGGATGTAGTCCCCACACTCACTGGCGCAGCGGAGCGGAGTTGTCCCAATGACCCAATGTCCGTTGCAGTCACCTTAGACTGGATCACCAGGGCAGCAATAGCATGAAGTCCCGGTGAGGCAGAGAAGAGAGCAGGCGTCAGATATCAAAGTCAGTGTGAAACTTGGAAGAACTGCACATTGTCTTTGACAGTTATTGTGAACTATCTGTCAAAGAATGTCCACAAGTGGACCAACTGACATTTAGACCAATGTAACTATTTGGCGCCCCACTCCTTTGGTGTAATTGGGCCCCTCACTTTTTCTTGAGCGAGACCAATTGACATTGCCTGCATCAGAAATTTGACCCCTAGACCTGTGCAACTTGATGAATTCTGGTCACCACTATCGAACAAGATGAACTTGGAGAAGTTAACTTGCCAAAACATTGTCGCTGCTTCTGTGAACACTGAATTTCCAATTATTGCAAGTGGAATGATTGTCAGTGAGGAGGAGTTGGTGTCTGCAGAGATATATTCAAAAGGTACGGGCCATATTGTTCAAGAACTTAACTGCAAATTTAAAGAAGCTGACCTTCGTGTTGTGCCACATGATTAGTGGGCTGTTTGAAATGGTTCTAATCCAGTAATTGTACTATCAAATGACACAGATGTTAATATTGTTCTACTTAGATTTGTTGCAAGGATTTTCCCAGAGATATGGATAAATTATGGAACAGGTTAGAAAAGACAAATAATCTTGCTTCGTGATCTGTACAATAAACTTGACGCAGAGATGCCCAGTGTTCTTATCAAGTGATGACACTATGAGCAAAATTAGGACAAAGCTTGGAGCTTTAACTGGTAAACCTGTAAAGTTTCTAAAAAGATTTTCTGAGACAGAAGAAGAATGTGACTTTAAAGATGTAGAAAATACCTAGTGCATATGTGGAAAATGAGTTCTGACTGTCACACATTTGACAATCTTCGGTCAGTGAGTTCTAGAGATCAATCCCGCTAAGTCACCTTCCACCGACATCATATTCTGTGCGTGGATAGACTAAAAGAATGTTCTACTTGATCAGAAGATGTGCACATGCTTTGGATCATGCATATGTAGAGAAAGAGCCCTGTGAATTTGGTTGGGAATATATTGATGAGGTGCTAAAACCTTAAACATTTCTAAAGCCTGTAACCACAGAACTTTCCCAGACATATACTTGCAAATCCGGTTCTACAAAAAGATATCCCTATCGATATGCTCGTCTCAAATGTTTAACATTCTGCAAATGTACCAGGAACGATTGCCAAAACAAATAAATAAAGTGTTGTATGAAAATGTATCTTAAAACAGGAGTGATAAGCATTTCTTTTTTCAAATTTAGATCATAAACATTGTTGGTGGCTACATAAAATAATTGAAAATCATTATTATTTGTTTCATTTCCATAAACGTCTCTTCTTCCTCCATTATAGCTGCCATTTGGGAGAACGGTAGAAGGGTTGCTCTTAGGAGTTATTTTCTGTCTCTATAATACTACTTGACCCCCAAAACTTATTTTTTTATACCAAAATGAAGTATATAGATCTAATGGTTGTAAAATGTAGTGCTGGATGTACGACCCATTTTTGCAAATGGGTTAGGGCCATATAAAACCCTATTTAGCTGTGCCGCAATTTATGTGCAATTTGCAGCATAGGAATTGCGACTTGCAATTAGGAAGGGGCATCCCAAGGGCGTTCCTTCTGAATTACGACTCACAACCCTATGTAAGAATGTTTTGCGACTGCAATTGCGGTCGCCAAACACTCGCTATTTACCGCCCTCTTCAAGAGGGTGGTAATGCAGTCGCAAATGGGAAGGGGTCCGCACGGGACCCCTTCCCCTTTGCAAATGCAAGAGAAAATATTTTTTAGGGGCAAGCAGTGGTCCCACTTCCAACAACCTGCCCTTAAAAAGTTAAATGGAAATGTTTCATTTTTCTTTTTTTAAATGCATCCAGGTTTCCTTTAAGGTAATAGGCTGCATTAAAAACACTGATTTATTTAAAAGCAGTAGTGAAAATAACAAAGACCCCCTGTTGAATTGATTTAACAATTACTAGGGCAGGGCAATAATGCAATAGAAAACAAATCCCTAGGCAATTATAGAATTACAGTTGTTGCAACCCTAAAATAACATACATCATGTAATACACAATACTCTAATATGAACTCAGTGTAATACTCAAAAATATAAAAAATACAGTTTTAATTTGAATTGGTTAAAAACAAGATTTATTATGCTATGGAGACTATTATTAATATAAACAGTATATAAAATATCTCCTTATGCTATATTGTGTATGTCAATAGCACATCAATTCATGACAATACAGATAATCATAAACATAAAATACACAGACTTAGACCGTGGCAACAAAAATGAGTGTTCTACGTGTGTTTCGCCACACTCTGTTCCTCTGTCAGGAAATGCCACACAATTACTGTTTATTCTGTATTTTAATCACTTATGGGATTTAAGGTCCAGTAGGGGGATGAACAACCAGGATCCTAGTGTATATCTTGGGGGAACTGATGTGTATCTACCCAAGACGGTTGTATATTTTTTGTTTAAAAACTATGTATATTTCTTTAAAATCTGATACTCTCACAACACCTGATCGTTACGATGAAATAGTTAAAGAACCCTTATTATGGTATGCATTCAGTAACTTTCAGTAGTTAGTTTCTCCCACAGGAATACTTTGCAGGTTAGGTTTTGTAGACGGATACCGGCCACGTTGGCGTACAAATGTCCAAACTGACCGTGTCTATGTGACGTCCCAGACATGGAGATCTGCTGAGCCCAGCAGGCCACCATACCTGCAAGGGCATGCAATTTTCAACCACATTGGGAATCGCAATCAGTGTTGTATATACCAATTTGTTACTCACAAATTGTGAGTCGCTATTGCAACCCCATTAGCAACGCAATTTGCAAGTTGCAAATTCCTTGGTCATACATCTGAACGTAGTCCAGACAAAATTTGGCTCAGATCAGCAACATCACCAAAGCTAAATTACTTCTCTAATAATCAAAAACACGAATCAAAAATGAAAATCTCTGGACAACAGTTTTTTATGGACGTATATCAGGGAGGCAGATTGTCAGGCTCAGTTTGTGTGCACAAAACAATAACTGAATGTCAGGTACAGAGAATAGTGTTCAAAACTCCAAGTCATTCCTCTTGCTCAAGTTCACATGTCATTTTGGACCTATGTATTCGTGTATCACAGGCTGAACCGCTTCCAGAATCACTGCATGCTAGCTCTATAGTTTGAAGATGCAAAATTAAACAACCTGGCTATTTCTTCAGTTCTTTAGTAATGAACAATATTTTTTTTATAGAAAGGCATTTCCAGATGGCCATATCCAATTTCTTCAACGGTAACAAGCAGTACCTTACAGAAATAGGAAAACATGAATAAAAATACTTCAATTCAATTGATTTTGATAGGAGCATGCTGACAATGCTGTTAAATGTCTGCAGAATGCAAGAGCCAAGTGTTGTTTTGGGCTCCCAACACCTAGAATTTAATTTCTTGTGGACACTGTTAGAAGCCTGAATAGCTTGGAAATATGATCAGCCACCCTTGGTAGGAGAGCATATTTGGTTTTATCACCTATAAGAAACACCGACTGATGAGGATTCCCACTCCAAGCAGAGCTACTAGAGAAAGCTGTTGTTGGTGTTGATTGGCTGTAGAATCTCAAGCACAAAGTGCTGGAGGTACAGTTTAATCCCTCAAGAATGATGATAAAAAGGTTGTATGATACAACCCCACAGGCATTTACCCCACACTCCTCTACAACACAGTCACTACCCCATGTACATCGTTACCACATGTTACTTTAGCTTGCTAGTTATTACGATGACTTGCTTTAGGAGGTGCTGGATTTTTGAATAGTATACATTACTATTCCAACTCCAGTCTACACAACAATATAAAAGGTGTTAGACTGAACAAGTCAAAATCAGGCCAACAACACACTCCCTATAGCAAATTGCTGTAACAGCTTGCGTGTTGAAGTAATATGTGATAACATCGCATGCAGGGCACTAACGTCATTGTAAAAAATCGTCGTTGTTAAGAGTCCGGGATAAATTATGTTTTCCCTAAAAAAAAAATAGCAGAATGATTATGAAGTGAAAGAAAAATGAATTCAAAAAGTAAAGTATTAGCCCACCAGGCTTGACACTAAAGTGCACCATTTTTTAGCAGACGAGTGCATGCATGTCAGTAGTCAAAATAAAGTCACCCACCATGCAGGAGAACTAGTAGGTGAGGTGAGTTGACCCCTTGCCTGCTGTTGTGAAAGTGAACAGGGGCCTTTGGGGACCTCAGATGGAAATGCCCTCAGTGATTCTGAGGGTGAATGGGTAATTTGGGGACCAACTGATGTGGTGCAAAACACTCAGGCTCCGAATGTGAGCAAGGCTCCTAGGTTCGTGAGGAGGAACGAAAATCTCTAGACCTATGGATCAGCATACTCAGGGCCACTAGAATTATGCGATTCTTATTACTGTGTGGTTTTCAGAATAAGTATGGATTTCCTATTTGACAATCCATCATCTGCGGCATCATTTTCAGATTTAAAAAAAGAGTTTCGAGATCGAGAGAATTAAACGTTACTAAACACGTTGTGACATTGCAGCGCAGTGAAAGGCCCTTCGGAAAGGTGGATTAATCGCCATTCAGTTGCTCGTTGCTGTACTTGGGTGCTAAAGGGGTACTAATGTGGTGAAACCTTTGCTGAGACAGTGCTAACCTGGGTAACAATGTCAAAATAATGAAGTCGTACTATTACAAAATATGCTGCATCATGCCGCATAATTTGCCTTTACTTACTGAATAACTTCGTCAACCCTTCCAAATAAATTGGTCCTCTCCTGCCACATAATTCCAGTGGTCCTGGCCATGTTATATCACACCACTTACGTTGTTTTATTACTGGGTTGCAATGCCTCTAGCTCCAGGGTTGTTACAGGTAAACTCTATAATCTGTGACACATCCAGTTACAATTTTGAACACACAGTCAACATAAGTTTCACATTTAACAACTGGGCGTTAATATTATAGGATATATGCAGTGATAAAACCGAGTGATGTTCAAAACTTTTTTTTTTAAAACGCTGCTGGTCCCTAAACATAAAGATTTTGCTCTGAGTAAATTGGACATACTTTTGACTTCTTTTCAAAAGAAAGCGAGCACCAAATGAGTAAGTCGCAGTAAAATCCTTTTGAAGTGCAGGTGCTTTTTGAATTCCAAATGTAATCATCTTTGCGAAAGGGTGATAGGGCGAATTGTGCGCAACAGGTGCCAAGAGGCCACATATCAGTGCTACCTCCAGTCAGTACTAGCGTTCTCGGTTACAGCGACTTACATGTTAAGAAGTCTGAAGCTGTATTAACAATGCGCATGCAAATCTACAAGTCCCAGAACACATTCTGCTATATTCTGGCCACAGGAGGAAATAGGCCTTCTTTACAGCCGCCAGTGCAAATGATGCCTCGCACACAAGTAGCTTAAAAATGTTCACAGCCACATTAATAATAATGATAATAAATCATTTGTAAAGCGCCTGGCTACACATAGAACAGTGTGTCCCCGCGCTAACTGCTGATAGATTACCCAAGGGCCGATAATGCCAGGCCGAAGGACTTACAGAGTGGGAAACAAGTGTGTTTTTAGTTTCCTCCGGAATCTAATTTCAGATGGCTCCATCCTAAAATGCAAAGGGAGTGCGTGCGTTCCAGTGTTTGGAGGCCAAATACCTAAATGAGCGTCCGCCCATTCTGGCCCTAAGGATGCGAGGAGTTTTAAACAACATCACGCCAGAAGATCTTAGATTCTGAATGGGGCGATGAATGATGAGGAGATCTTTTAAATAGTCCGGGCCTTTGTCCTGAGCAATGCGATGTGCATAGCTGAGGACTTTGAATTTAATTCGCTCCCTAATAGGAAGCCAGTGGAGCTTAGCCAGGGCTGACTTCCCCGAGGCTCTGCGCGGGAGCCCAAGCACTAGGCGAGCGGCGGCATTCTGCACGCACTGCAGTTGATGAAGGGCTTTTTGATTTAGTCCTATCAGCATGGCATTTCCATAATCAAGGTGTGGAGTCACCATAGCATGGACAATAGTTTTTCTGGCTACGGGGGGAAGAAGGTCGAGGACCTTATGGAGAACCTTCAGTAAGCCAAAACACCTCCCTGTGACCTTGTTGACATGGGTCGTGTACGAGAGGTTGGAGTCCAGCATTACGCCAAGGTTTCTTACCGACTCCGTCGGGGTGGGGGGACTCCCTAGTTCATTAGGCCACCAGAGCCGTGACCAAGCTGATGTCGCTTTCCTGACCACAAGCAGCTCAGTTTTTTCACCATTAAGGTGCAGGCAGTTATCGTTCATCCAAACCGCCACAGCTGACATGCAGTTCGAGAAGTTGCTTGCGTCTTCCCTGCGGTCGGGTGTGAGCTTAAACACCAGCTGAGTGTCGTCAGCGTAGCTGACAATGTCCACCCCAAATACCTCCACCACACGAGCCAGGGGTTCCATATAGATATTAAACAAGGTAGGGCTCAGACTGGAGCCCTGAGGAACCCCGTGGCTTACCTTACGTAGGGAGGATCTGAAGGGTGGACAGTGTAGCTGAAAGCTTCTGTCGGCTAAGAAGGATTGTAGCCAGGCATACGCTGACCCTGTTACCCCCATCTGTGTCAGGCGGGACAACAGCGTTGAGTGCAGCACGGTGTCAAACGCTGCACTCAGATCTAATAAAATCAGCGCTGCCGTCTCGCCTTTATCCACTATTTGCCTCATGCGCTCGGTGGAATATAGAACGGACGACTCCATAGAGTAGCCCGCCCTGAATCACGATTGAGATGAGTGGAGGAGGCCTTCCTTTTCCAGATGTTTCATAAGCTGCCTATTGGCAATCTTTTCCACGATCTTAGCGCAATAGGGGAGAAGGGAGATGGGGCGAAGGTTTTGGAGTTGCGTTGTGGGAATGTTGGGTTTTTTCTTTAGGGGGATGAAATGAGCAGTTTTCCAGGATCGGGTACATGACATTCCTGGAAAGACAGGGTAGCCATATAGCTAATATAATCAAGTAGCACATTCTCCATAACTCCCTTGCACCGTGCCGCAGGGCATGCGTCCGAGGGAGATCCGGATAGTATGCTATTAGCTATTTCTAATAATTCCTGTCTTGCAGGCGTAGAGAAACATGTAAACTTAACTATCTGTGAGGGGATAGCCCCTGTATCCTCGGGCTTGGCTGATAGATTGTTGTCAGCTGCAAAGGTGGCATGAATTTTATCCACCTTATCCACAAAATAATCGGCTATAAGATCACATAACTCAGCGGAGTAGGTGTCTTGAGCCTCCAGCCTGGATGGGATCGTAAGTTCTCTATAAATACTGAAAAGTTCTTTAGTAGGGTTGCCTGCTGATTCAATTCTATTTTTAAAATAGATGCCCTTTTCTAATCTTACTAATTTCTGGTGTTTTTTCATCTCTGTCTTATAACAAACTTTGAGTTCAGGGGCATAGTTCTGTCTCCACCTCCGCTCCATCGTTTTACATTTGGCTTTAGCTAGTCTAAGCTTTTCAGAGAACCACGGAGCAGTCAAAAAAGTCAAAAAGTTTATTATGTTTTGGCTCTCAATGAGGGCCACATAAAGTAAAACACACAATATACATCACAAAAAATGAAACAAAATAAAACCATGCAGTCGAGCATAAGCGAGGTGACACATACAATCATTAGTCGAGCAGTCCCCAGCACCTCCCCGTGTATTATTAATAAATATCTAAAAAACTTTTAAAAAAATTAAAAATTCTGTAGCAAAACATTTCATTAGGCGGGCAATAAAGTGCATGGAGAAAAGTATTTACATTTAAAATTCCTAGTTGCAGACAGATTGGTTTTAACCATTTAAGGCGAAAAGGGCGCAATACATTACATACAAACAAAACATGGTTACGATTCTGTACAGCATTATGACAAAAATTACATACAGGAGACACACCGTACCATTTTGCGAGAAGGGAGTTTAGAGGAAGCAGGTCTTGTCTTAATAAAAACCATAACCTTCGGACTCTATGAGGAATATTCCAAATAAGATATTGTTGGGGCTGTTTAAATAAGTATGTATTTAACAGAGATTGTCTTTCTTTTTTCCTTGATTGGGCTAGCCTATCCAGTTTGTAACATAGTTCCCAGGATGCATTTTTTAATTTCACCTTGAGTTCAGCAGGATCTAGTAAAAACAAGGTGTTTGCATCCAACTCTAGCAGACTTACGGCCTTTCTAAAGTTTTTTACTAGTAGAGAGAACTCGTTGAGATCCCCCAAGAGCTCTCTTTTAATAGCTTCTCTAAGGGAACCAATTTTACCTCTAACCAGACAGGCTACCCATCTTACAAGGGCAATCAACCCCTGAACCCAACCACTTCTCAGTCCGAATTCCAGCCTGCATGGAATGTCAGAGCAGGCCGTATTAAGAGAAGATATTTTCCTTAAGATCTTTCCTTCTATTTTTTGCACAAATCCCCAGTGTTTTAGATCCACTAATTCAATCCCATATAGGAGAGTAGCAGGTATCTTTGCTTTAAATACATCAAGGAATAATGTGAAATGTCTCTTCCCTGTAGCATTGTATAAAGAACACAATCCCATCCCATGTGATAATGCTTTACGAGAATTGTGCTCTATATGGGCAGTCTCACTTATGTTTGCTGCAATTATTTTTCCTAAAAAGGTGTAGGTTTTGACGACCTCTAATTTCTGTCCTCCTAATATCCAGTTATAATTTTCAGACCTGCATTTTTTCTTACCGAATATGCACATAATCTTGCTTTTAGTAGCGTTAATCTTCATAAAATGTGCTTCTGCAAAAAGTGTTAATGCATGCAGGCGATTGGACAGGCCCTTCGGGGTTAAATCTAACACAAGTATGTCGTCTGCATACATTAAAACGGATATCGGTAATCCTCCAATTTTTGGGGCTAATCCTCCACTAGATGCTATATGGGAGGGTAGGTCTGCCGTGTATAGGGAGAACAATATAGGGGCCAATATACACCCTTGTTTTAACCCATTCGGGGAAGGGATCGATTGAGAAAGACCCCTTTCCCCACCTAGTAACATCTTACACCATGTGTTGGAGTGAAGAGATTTTACCAATTCTAGTAAATATACTGGCATGCCCATTGTGGCGAGCTTTTTCCATAGCGTTGACCGATCCACCTTATCAAACGCGGTTGAAAAATCAATGAATGCCACATATATTCCACCTCCTCGAACACGGACATATTTGTCTACAAGCACCTGTAAGGCAGTCAAATTATCAAGAGTACCATGCTCTTTACGAAACCCAGTTTGCTGCATAGGTAAAATATCATTTGTTTCTATCCATTTCATAATTAATAATAAAATACATTTAGCGAAAATGTTCCCTATTGAATCTAGAAGCGCTATTAAGCGATAATTCTTAGGGTTATCCCGCTCTCCCTTTTTAAATATGGGAATCAGAATACTACCCCTCCAAGAATTGGGGACTAATCTAGTAATAAAGCATGTATGAAACAGTGGGAGTAATATCTTACTCCATGAAGTGACATCCTGCTTTATTATAGTCATGGGCAATTCATCCGGGCCCATGGCTCCGGAAGAGCGCATACTTTTTATCACAGATGCTATGGATTCCTCAGTAGGAAGTTCTATGTTATAATCTTCATTCAGGGTTAGCTCCAAATTATTATCCTCCACTCCATTGGAAGCATAAAGATTAGAAATAAATGTTATCCAGACTTCTTCTGCAATAGAAACCGGAGTGGGAAGAGTTCTCACTCCACATCCTTTTCCTATTACAGACCAGAAGTCTCTAGAATTATTATTGACCGATGCCTCTCTTAACCGTATCCAGAGAGTGTTTTCTTTTTCTTTCTTTATTTTATTTTTTAATCTATGCCTCCTTCTTTTGAGTAGGGCTAAATTACGTTCATTTTCTCTGGTTCTATTAAGATACTGTTGCCTAACAAGTTTATTTACTTCCTTATTTAAGGATAGTAATATAGGCGGAGGGCGTGGGAGATTCTTAGGATTTCTGTTTTTCTTTGCCATCCTTCTTAGTTTCTGCAATAGTATTTCAAATTTAAGGAATTCTGATCCATGCCATTCATCTAGTTCCAATATAGTTTGGGCAAGAATACTTTGAACATTCCTTACAGAGCTAGAATCCCAGAAACATCTCCCACCCTTATGATTAATAGAGATTCCTGTATTAATCAAAGACCAGGACTCAGTCACAGGTGGTCGTAATGAAATTGTTATATTAACCATTTTATGATCACTCAAGGTAGAGTTAGAGATCACAATGTCCTGAATGAACGAGAACGTCTCATAGTCTGTGATAACATAGTCTAAGATAGATTCACCTCTATATGACCCATGAGTAAACTTAGCTGGAACATCAGAGGGCATTCTGCCGTTTACTATAAGCCCCTCTACCAAACTAATTTCCTCTAATAAGATCTTTCCTCTTTTGTTAGTTTTTATTTTATTAGGAAATACAGATTGAGGTATATTATACGCTTCTTCCTTTGCTTTATTTCTAAATAACTCTAAACTTAGGTTAGACACTTTACTGTTCAGGTCACCCATAAGAAGGATATATGGAGGCGCAGCCATCTCTAACAATTGCTTTATATACGAGAACATTCGCTTTAAAACAGGATTAAAATTATGTTCTGGCGGTATATATGCATTTATGATTACAAGTGATTTTCGAATACCTACTAAAGCTAGGTTATTGATGGTTATTACTTGAAAGAGTTTACTAATATCGATATAGTGAGAGAATTGCCATTGTAAAGAGTTAGATAAAAAACAGACAATTCCCCCTTTTGCATGACCTCTGTTTGATGGTATAGCAGGGGCCTCAAAAACAAAATAGTCTTTCCCCCCATATTGTATATCTTTACACCATGTTTCTTGGATGCACAATACATCAGCATTCAGAGAGAGAAGATAATTCAATTTCTCAGGGGAATTGTACAGGCCTGCGGCATTCCAGGAGATAATATTTAATTGTCTGTTAAAGATGTTGAAATAGACATTTGTTAATCGATGTATTGCTCGATAATGCTCCTGGTAGCCAATTCCATTGCTGGGGGTCATGGCATTGAGACGGGATCACATTCTCATTACATAATGGAATCTTTGAAACCATACGCTTTCCCCTTGAAACACAGATTTTTAAGTCTTTGTTACAGGCGGACACAACATTTTGTTTAACACCTAATTTAAATGGTCCCTCTCTACAGTAAGTGCTAATGAAAGGTAACACATCTATACCTCTACATTGAAAAGCTTCTGCTTGCTGGAGAATGATATTAGCAATTATTTTTGAGCAAAATTTAACCCTTGCTCGTTGACCATTCTCACATGTTATTGATGAAACCAAATCGATGTCACTTGACTGAATTAATTTTAGGCTTTCAATATCTTTAAGGCAGCTAAGCAGCCATGACCTATTCAGATTTAAGTCCGAGTCGAATAATGGCAAAAAGTCCAATGTCAGTGTATCCACCCACAACGGAGCATCTTTCGGAGGCACGTTTGTTGATACCAGTGGTACTTCAGAAGGCAATCGAAAAATAGGGGCAGATGGATTAAGTGTCCTTATTACCGTAGGCTCAATTCTTATGTCTTCTTCTGCTGATACACGTGGATCTGTCTCTTTAACCTCAGAATACGGAACTCTTCCATCGCTATTATTAACAGCAGGGATATCTTTCACGACAGAGCTGGTAACACAAACCGTTGCCACTTTCGTAGTGGTATCTGATATAGAGTTTTCTAAAATTTCTATTTCATCCGAAGCTTCATTTAAATGTTTTTGGAATATAACTTGCCTTTGTCGTCTCCTCGTATACTTACGAACTGGCTTCCTATTCTTTCCTTTATACTTTTTACCTTTTCCTTTTTTTATTCCCTTAGTACCAGATGTTGCTTCATATTCTTTTTTGTCTTGATTAAAGATAGGGAATAACGCATTTCCAGTGGTTTGATTGTCCTCTACAGGGCATTCTTCCTCCTTTAATTGACTCTTTGGTGTAGATTGAGTTGTGAGCAGTGAACTTTCCTAGATTGCCTTATCGGTGTACAAACATTGTACACAAAAAGCACGCCAGTCGAGGACCAAATTATTAAACATGGCAGGATAATGGTTATGGGGGGGAAAGGAAAATGCTACGGCATTAAAAAGCCCATTGTTTGTCAGTAATCTCTTATTATTGTAGCACACTTTGATACAAAGTGGCCCAAATGTTATGCAAAATGGAAAGGTTTTAAGGAAAAAAGTATACCTTTTCACCAGATCCTGTTGAAAATGATGCTCACCAATACACTATTATTGAACCTTTTCAGGAAGCTCAGGTGCACTTCTAGTCCAAAATTCTGTGCAGCAAGACGTTTGTACATTGAGCCCTAGTGTTCTATTCTGTGCTGTAATGTTTTTGTTACTCAGGACCAATCTAGCCCACAGCTGCACTGTTTTAGTCTACATATCTCAATTATGTTTAAAGTTTAATTTGCGCCTCGATTTGGGCTTTTAGCGCCATTTTTTCTTCAAGAAAGAACTCTGCAGAACACTATTGCACATCACGTATGTGATAAGAAAGTGTCTAGTTGGGAGAAACTATACGTTTCAAGACATCAGTCCTGAGAAAGAGAAGAAAAATGTTTTTTATTTTTTTCTGTACTTTGAGCATCCTCTCCTCTTGAAATAACTGCTGCTCTGAGTAGTGTTGCTAAGGTAACGTGCCATTTGTATAAATAAAAAAAATGACCTTTCAAGACATAGAAATAATCATAATTCCTGCCGTTGTGAATTGCATTTAAATATGTCAGGATATTTATCTCAATGCAGACAAAAGCCCCTTGCTGTTCACCTGGGGACATACTGTAACTACAGTTTCCCCTCATTAGTGCATGTTTATCGCCTGAAAGCAGCAATCAACAACTGAAGAGTGACTAGTTAACTGTTGCTAGTGACCCACAAGTACCATTATCATTTTAATAATTATTGCGCCGTTTGAGGCAGAACTATTTTTCGTTGAAATCTGTAAATTCTGCAGCGGATAAAGAAATCTGTGCCAAGTGGAGCATGTTCATAATTGCGTAAAAATGCTACAGTGGCTTCCTCTGATAATTGCAGCCGCCCAGACAGCAAGACACAGGCTATTTATGCTGTTATTTGCTGTGATTCCTGGTAGAATAGGTTGGTTACCGTGCGCGAAATGACTTCAGTCTAAAAACAAAGCAAGCATTGGCAAAATCATTGGAAACATTTTGGGGCATATTAGCAAGAAATAACCTAGGTTATTGCTAGTGTTTTTTATCGCCGTCGATCCCTGAAAGTTATCACCCTATTAGATACGTATTACCAATGTGGTGCCCACAGGCGATAGCTCCAGGGAAAACTGCAGCTATCATTAGCGTGATGGCATTAATGAAACTGGCGATAGCAGGCGGAATACAGCGAAAAGCCCTTAGCGATAGAAAAAAGCAAGCTAAGCAACAAGTGTGGACTTAGCTTATCAGTCCACCTCCAACATAAAAAATTTACAAAAAAGGTTTAAATGCAGATTTGAGCAGCCAGGACCAAGTGCAGCACTCTTCAACAACCCCCATAAGCCACCCAACATCCCAGTTGACCAGGATGAGAGCCTGGATGCTTCGCTAGACCTGCGTCTTGTTCCTGGATCCCTCGTTGGACCTGCGTCTGGTTCCTGGATCCCTCGCTGGACCTGCGTCTAGTTCCTGGATCCCGCGCTGGACCTGTGTCTGGTTCCTGGATCCTGCACTGGACCTGCGTCTGTGGCCTGGAGTGGGATGTGAAATAGCTGTGGAGTCGATGACCCGTGGCGGGAGACATTTATGTGTGACGATCGCCCGTATCTGGTGGTGAAGTCTGGCAGGTCACATGGAGACACGTTGCTGACCTGTGTGAGAAGCCCACCTTGTGCACCTTGGTGCAGTCAATGGTAGAGGTGATCCTGCGCACCAACGTAGTGAGGGCTGCTTCGCATACTATAATCCACCACTACACCGGGATGCACAGAGGGGATTACCAACGATGGGTGCCATCTACCTGCATCACATGACGGATGATGTTGGGCTGGCCGGACGCTCTGGAGGGTGAGGCCCCTGTGCAATGCTGAACTTGTGTGGTCTGAGCATTGCAACTACATGCCTAAGGGAGCCCTGCTGCATCAATTGTATTTGGTGGTCCACCAGCGGACTACGCAGTGACTTCTGTACCCAGCCCAGTGAAAGCACACTTGGTTCAGGCTCCTGCTGGCTGAGTCACAGATTTGGAGCGAGTGTAGTGGACTGCGCCACTGGGTCAATGTTCAGATAAGTAGAAGGTGAGAAGTGTAGAGGAGGAGGGGCTGGGAGGAGTTGTTCATGCCAATCACACGAAGATGACGCACCCCCAGTGGTGGCTCCACCGCTATGTTGGAAGAGCCTTACACCACCACCTCGAGCAGGGCAGAAGAGAAACAATCATCACATGATGATAACTCAATCAATCACTCAGGGGAATTGTAAGCACGCTACTCACCAATTAGGGTCTCGAGTCACTGAGGGGAGGGTGGGGTGGGGGGGGGGTGCGCAGGTCTGCTAGCCGAAGAGCCAAGTCTTGAGGGTCTACCTGAAGGTGTTCAGGCAGGGGGCACCTCTGATGTCTGCTGGTAGCTCGTTCCAGGTTTTGGATGCAATGTAGGAGAAGGATCTTCAGCCTGCTCTTGCTCTGTGGATGAGCAGGGTTTCGGACTGTGTGAGGTTGGATGATCGGAAGTCTCATCTGTGTACGTGGAAGTGGATTCTGTCATTAAGGTATTTGGTTAAGTTGTTGTGTAGGTATTTGTAGGCTTGAATGATCATTTTGAAGGTGACTCATTTCACCACGTGGAGACAGTGGAGTGTAAGTAGGTGTTGGCTGATGTGTCAATGCTGGGAGATGCTAAGATGAGCCTGGTGGCAATGTAGTGTAATGTCGGTAGTTTGCGGAGTAGGGACTTGTAAATGGCAGCGTAGTGTGCGTTTACATAGTCCAGTCTGACGGTGATGAGTGCATGGGTGACTGTCTTCCTTGACTCTGGGGGTATCCATTTGAAGGTCTTGCAGAGGATGCCGTGGGTGTTGAAGCAGCTGGAGGTGACAGCGTAGAGCTGTCTGTTCATGATGAGGGATGGGTCATGTACGATGCCGGGGTTTCGGGCATGGTCCGAGGGGGTAGGTGGGCTTCTGGGGGCAAAGGCCAACAGGTGTTATCCAATGCTGAACGGGTGGGTCCAAGGACAAGGACTTCTGTCTTCTCGGCGTTGAGCTTCAAGCAGTTGTTGGTCATCCAGACTGCAACGTCCTGCATTCCTTTCTGGAAGTCTAGTCTGGCGGTGGTGGGGTCTTTGGTGAGGGAGAGGATGAGCTGGGTGTCATCAGCGTATGATATGATATTTAGGCCGTGTTGTCGGACAATGGCGTCGAGGCTGCCATGTAGATGTTGAAGAGGGTCAGGCTCAGAGATGAACCCTCTGGGACACCGCATGTGATTTACATGGTATTGGAGAGAAAGGTTGGCAGTCTGATCCTTTGGCCTCCTCCGGGGAGGAATGATCAGATCCGGTAGAGGGTTGTTCCTTGTATGCTAGTGTTGTGTAGTCTGGCAACTAGTGTGTGGAGAGAGATGGTGTCAAAGACCGCTGAAAGGTCAAGTATGATGAGGGCTGTGGAGTGGCCTTGGTCCAGGAAAGTGCGGATGTCATCTGTGGCGGCGAGGAGGGTGATCTCGGTGCAGTCGTAGATGTGAGGAGGGCAGGGGTCGTGGGGACCCGAGTAGATGCCTCTCATGGTCAAGGCAGTGTATTCAGCTATGACCGGCTTCCAGGTGGAGATGGTGGGCTGGCTGGTGTGTTGGGGGGCTGGCTGTGGTGTCTGGTAGATGGACAGCAAAGTTGCTGTAGAGTATGTTGATCTTGAGATGGAACTACGTTCCATGTTTATCGCAGAGCTCTTGGGATGGGTGATGTCTGTGGCTCCGCTGCGTGGGTTGGTGAATTAATGAATGACCATGAAGAGTTGCCTGGAGTTGAGGATTTGTTGTTGTAGTCTGTCATGGCGTCCTCATAGGTGGTGTGGATGTCAGGTGTCTTGGTGTTTCTCCAGTTCTTCTCCAGACATCTTCAGGTGCTTATTGCTTCTTGGGCTTGCATAGCGAGGCATGCTTGTATGCGCAGTTGGAGATCCAAGTGTGGAGTTCACTGGCTGCGATGCTGGCGTTGGCTGTGTTGGAAGCCGGGGTGGTGGTTATGGTCTGGCGGCAGTGGAGGCAGGTGAACTGGCCGTGGGTCATGTTTGGTGAGGCCTGTTGTCAGTAGCTGAATTTTCCGTGGTTGAGTGCATGGAGGGTGGCTGAGCTGTAGCAGTGGCTGGCTCGAGATGCAGGGTTCCTGGCGCTGGTCATGGTTGGGACATTGACGGAAACAGATGGGCTTGCCTTAGGCGCGCGTTTGGCACACCAGCAGCGCCTGTCTACTGCGCGACTGCACAGTGGCTCCATTAAGTATGGGAGTTGGAAGGAAAGATCATCTGGAAAGCGGGAATGCGCGAGGACTTGCGTCATGGAGTGCTGTCCAGTGTTGAAGCGCATCTGTGCAGTCGCAAGAAGGACTTGGAGAGAAGTGTTGCAGCACTGTCTTGTCGCAGCACAGCAACACTTTTCATGACGGTGGCACAGGAATTATTATTTTTTATTTTATTTATATAGCGCATGGCTACCCCAGCAATGGGGCGTCCCAGTGCTTATGGACATATCAGAGGGTGCAACAGCGCGGCAAGTGAGAGAGAGTTAAACGGAAGAAAACAGCCAAGTTTCGATCTGTTTCCAGAAGAGCATGTGGTTAGTGGTGGCCCGAGCCTTTAGAGGGATCGAATTCCATAGCTACGGGGCCAGATACCTAAAGAAGCGGCCACCGGCTCTACTCCTCCGGATCTTGATTGTGCCGGCGAGAGACAGATCCGCCGAGCGGAGGGCGCGCGTAGGGGCATACAGGGTACAGAGTCCCTGCAGAATTTGTGGACCGGATCCCTACAGAATTCTATGGGTTATGCATAAAGTTTTAAATCGGATGCGTTGTTTAATTGGCAGCCAATGCAGGCGTCGAAGAATCAGGGAGGTATGGCAGGTTTTTGGAATGCAAACAGAAGACGAGCGGCAGCATTCGAAGCTCTTTGTAGCCTATTTATCACTGTCAGGTTAGAGCCAAGCATAAGAGCATTACAATAGTCTAGATGGGATAAGACTAAAGCCTGGACTATAACCTGGCGAGTGGGAGGCTCAAAGAAGCCAAGAATGGGTTTAAAGGAGCGTAGGCGACCATAGCAGGTGCCTGCCACTTTTTTGGCATGTGACTCTAGAGAGAGTGAACTATCCAACATCACGCCTAGATTTTTAACTGCCTCCTTGGGGATGGGTAGGGGTCCTAGTGTGGGGGGCCACCAGTGTATGTCCCATCTCTGAGTTTCATTACCTATTAAAAGAACCTCCGTTTTGGAGGAATTTAGCTGAAGACAGTTCTGGGACAGCCAGTTTGATATGGCCAAGATATCTTCTTGGAATTTGGTTTGGTCCATCTCGGTGTTTTTGGAGAAGGTGAAAATGAGTTGCGTATCGTCCGCGTACGATATTAACCTAATCTCACGTTCTCGAGCCAACAAAGCCAGGGGGTGGACGTACATAATAAACAATGTGGGGCTGAGCGCAGAGCCCAGCGGGACCCCACACTCTAAAGAGTGCCTGCTGGACGAGTACGGCGGGGCATGCACCTGGAAGGAACGGTCAGATAAGAAAGACACGAACCAATCCAAGGCACTCTCTCTGACTCCGATCTCCCCCAGTCGCTCAAGCAAGATCCTGTGGGAGACCATGTCAAAGGCCGCACTCAAGTCCAGCAGCACCAGAAACGAGGTCTCGCCCTGGTCCAGCACCTCCCTTAGATGTTCCGTAACGGCCAGTAAGGCAGACTCTGTGCTGTGTTTGGCACGGAATCCATTCTGGGACTCATCCAAAATTCCGTTAGATTCCAGGTATGTGGTCAGAATAGAATTCACATGGGCTTCCGCCACCTTAGCAAGGTATGGTAGTAAGGAGATAGGTCTAAAGCTATCTGGCCTAGCGGGGTCTAACGTTGGTTTTTTTAAAAGGGGGACTACCTTAGCATGTTTCCAAGATTTAGGGATGGCTGCTAACTGAAGTGAGTTGTTGATCAGCGTCAGCCCCTTCCGCATGATAGAGTCCTTGAAAGTTCTGAACAGATCAGGTTTTACGGGATCTTCCGGGGAGCCGGACTTTACCTTTAGTCTGCTCAATAGGTGGCAGGATTTGAAGTGAACATGGAAGGGCAACTGGACCTATGGTGGGGCTAGGGGTCATAGTGTGTACATCTGGATGTAGAGAGATATAAATACCTTTTACTTTATCCAGGAAGAAACATGATAGCTCTTCAAACTGTGCGTCCGATACTATCAAATTACCTGTTCCCTCTGGGGCCTTGGTCAGGTCCTTCACCAAGGCAAAGATATTTTTAAAGTGGTTGTTCCTGGAGTTGACCAAGTCAGTATAATACTTTGCTTTGGTCGACTTAATAAGTTTATGGTATTCTTTAGTGGCAGATCAAAAGTTAGTTTTGGCCAGGTGATCATATGAGCGCTCCAGTAGCTTGCATTGCTTTTTCTTTGCTGCAAGTGCCTCAGAGTACCACGGATGGGACTGCACACGCTTGGGCCTCGACCGTTTCATAGGGATGAAATGGTCAAGTGACTCATTTATCCATTCCCTGTAAGCTATGTCGGCCTCCTCAATGTTGCTAGGCCAGACTGGACAGAATGTTTTCAGTCTGGTTTCAAACTGGACATTATCCAGTTTGTTCAACGGGCGTCTCCACAGCAGGGAGGGAAGCTTTTCCCTACGGCTAACTGGGAATTTAATCGAGATAAGGATCGGGAAGTGATCGGTCAAACTAAGGGGGCAAGGAGTAGTGATTGTAACTTCCTGGATATTTGTGAACACTGGATCCAGAAGATGGCATGCCTGATGTGATGGTCCATTAACTAGCTGGTTCAGCTGACAAGACTCCAGGTCTCCCAGAAACTTTAGTACAGTGGGTGAGTCTCGACGCTCAAGATGGAGATTGAGGTCCCCCAACACAGTAAAGTTTGCTGATTGAAGAGCTAGCGCCGAGATGGTCGATACCAGTGATTCCTGAAAGGCGCTCGCTGACCCTGGTGGGCGGTATATCAGAAGACCCGTAAGGTAAAAGTGTCAGAAACCTTCACCTTAAATATCGCACTCTCACAGTTAACTATGTTTGTGGGGTTAAGGGTACAAGTATAATTGCTTCTGAAAATTACCGCTAAGCCACCCCCCCTTCCTATGGGTCTATTTTGGGCACATATAAGGTAGCCTGGAGGGAGAGCCAGGGTTGAGACAGCCAAGATGTCATCGGTTAGCCACGTTTCTGTCAGTAATAAGAGATTGGGGGAATAGTCTGTGAATAGCTCATGAACATCTTCGTGGTGTTTCACTACAGGCCTACAATTTAGGCTCAATATACTTAGTTTTGTAAAGTTATTAGCCACTGGGGCTTCAGCTATTGGCGTCGGATGGACCTCTGAGGCCTTAAAGCCACAATGGTCACATTGTGCACACAGGGAACCAGGGTGCCACATATGTGCCATACAGTTTGCATGGCTCCTAATAGCAATCAGCTCCTCACGAGCATAGGGGGCCATTCGGATGCCTGTCGACCAGGGGTCCAGGTACCAGGTAACGAACCGGCGCGGACGGGCGCAGACGGGCTCGCCTTTGACGACCCGCCGGCGGTCCGCCGTGCGCGTCCACTGCGTGGGAGAATGATGTGCTGGCTAAGAAGGCACCGGTCCCGCCTCTGGCGGAAGTGAGACGCCCTCAGGGGCTGGGCCAAAGATCAGGAACACCATCCACGCAAGCGGCACAAGCCGTGGTGGAACGGGGCGGCGACCGAGCGACAAACAGGGTGAGTTGCACAGGAATACAATTATTAAAACAGTTTGCCAAACTGTGGTTTTTAAAAACAAGGAACAAACTTTCTACTCGCTGCACCAGCGCACTATCTTATTGATGGTGTGCATTCCTGCACTGTATTTTTGTCACAGGGCAGCGCTGCAACATTGCTTGCAGTGCTGTCCAGCACCAAAACCCGCAGAGATATGGGCCAAAGTTTTATCCCTATTTTTAAGACCAGCAATTTTCTGGTCTTAAGTTCCTGCAGCTAACGGGCCTTAGGGCTACTTTTTCATCACTTTATGGGTCAGGGTCATCCTTGCTAATATCGTGAAGAGCGTTTAGAAGGAGTTGTTGTGAAATTTATAGGAGGACGGCCTACCTTGCATGTCATTAGCAGTAAATATCGCTTGCATGCCAGGCAATAGAAAAACTGGCTGCTATCGCCTCAACGTTGTCGCTAATGCTATTGACAGCTTGCTAATAAGGAGATAAAAATATCGCCACTTTAGCGGCTAAAATTGCAGCCAAAGCAGCAATAGGCCCTTGATAATAAGCCACCTTGTTTTCATGTATACCACTTTATCGCAGTTTTGCCATTTTAACGAGGTCACACAATAATTTAGAAGTAGGCGAAAGACAGCTAACACAAGTACAAGTTAAAATAGGTTTAGGTTCTATGGGCCCGATTCACAGAACTAACTTAATCCTAAACGTACTACTTTTGGTATTCACAGAAGTTAGCATTTTGTTTTAAGTTTGTCTTAAGACAGACTTAAGTTAGGATTTTGTCTTAAGTCTGTCTTAAGACAAACTTAGGACAAAATCCTAACTTCTGTGAATACCAAAAGTAGTAAGTTTAGGATTTTTTCTTAACTTAGTTCTGTGAATCGGGCCCACTATTTCTTTTATAACAAATAACTGTATTAAGCAAATATTCTTATTGGTAAATTTATTTAAAGATGGAAAACTGTCACTTCAAGCAGAATTTGACAGCTGACATCTGGGAAAGTTGCCACAATTCTACTCCTGTACCATTAATGTGAGTGCACGAAGCAACACTCTGTGTCTGAACTTCGACTCAGAGTTCATAGTCAGTAGCACTACTACAGATTTCTTTTTTTGTGAAGGTGTACTTTGTATCAGAGCTGGCAGACTTAAGAAGTTCTTTGTTCCCAAGGGAAAATGAATAGAAGTCTTAGCAGGAATGTTTCAAAATAGGTCAGGTCTGAAGTTCTGTATTATACCTACATTTTGGTTCAGTTCAAGTAGATTTCATTTGGGAAAATACTCTTGGGGCCCTATGTAATGGAAACTAATGCAACGTGGTGCTGCAAGTCATTTTGCTGCGCTGTGCTGCATTAGTTTCGAAGCACAGAGATGTGACATATTTACAACAATAAGTCACATATCTGTGCTTTTCCCTGTGCCTGCGCACAAACTTCTGCCACTCGCCGGCACAGGTGCGCTTGCACCATGGTGCAGGAGGCCTGCATCGTCGGGAGACTGTGTTTGTGCAAGAAGGGGCACCTTCATACACAAAAATAATAAATTTAGATAATTTCCTCTTCCAATGCATGCTGTAGAATGCAGCATGTATTGAAAGTGGAAAGAATGAGGAGAAATGAAAACATTTCTCCTCGTTGCTCCTTGCTACGCCACCCCTGGGGTGGAGTAGCATTCTGACGCATTTCCAGGTGTACGATTGCTCGTAAAGCTGGAAATGCATCAATGTACATGGGTGTTGTGAGGGAACACCCACAGCAACATCCATGTCATTCCCCTAACACCCAAAGTGTTGTATGAAAAGGGGCTATATTTACAAGCACACAAAGTCATGAAGGGTGGCTTTACGTGTGCATGCAAATATATTGCAGCAGGTTACATTGCCGGTGCGACATGCAAAGCAAAGCACCAGCGGCGCAAGGGGCTTATAAATAGGCACCCTGGTGTCTGTATTGCTACCAGGTATGGAAAATATTTATGACATCAGTTTTTCTACATTAGAAACTTCATCAGGCAGCTTTGAAAAACACTTTGCCATTTCTATTCACATGATAGGTTGTTGCCTGTATTCGTTCAATAAATAGTCAAAATACAGATGACAAGTAAACTTAACCACATCAGGGGCTTTGAAGGGTTGTTGAAGTCGTATCCCTATCTCTTGCACCCAGGTGGTCTACTCACTGCTTGTTACTTTGTCCAAGTGTCCTGTTCTTGGTTCAAGTTTCCCTTTCACTTTCGGTCTTTGCAGCCTTTAAAAAAAAAAGAAAATAGTGTGCTCTTTAATAATATTTTCTTTCAAATGTTCATCACATTTTGATTTATTTTAATGTTCTTATAACCAGACCTCGTCCCCCCACCACACACACACACAGCTTCACTTTATGTATAATCCGGCCAAACTATCAAACTGGCATTGGAACAAATGATCTGCCTTTTATCTAAAGACCACCACACCAGGCACTCTACTTCCTGATCTACCTCAGTGAAATCGGCAGTGTTTAACCTGTAGCTGAACAGGTTCTATTTATTTGTTTGTTTATTTATTTATGTATTCATTTATTTATTTCCTTTCTCAAGCTCTTTTTATACAGCTAGCAGACACCTCAAATATGATACAGATGTGAAAGGTTTCAAGAATGTTTTTACCTTTTCCAATATAGTCCACCCTTCCACTTGGAGTTGGGGAACTTATGACCTACTGTCTAAAGCATGTAGAACTGACATATGAATTAGGTTATCTCTGTGGTGAATCCAATTATGTAACAAGGGTTTCCTGTTTTCAGTTTTAATTTTTTGTAGATTGAGATTTGTTTTTCAGAGTTTTCCTATATCTTATACATCAGTATTTATCAATGCTTAAACAGACACCACCCTAAAAAGACAAAAAACTGCTTTTTCATTGTTTACATTGCATGTATTATTGTAGTGCCTATGCAACACCAAACATATAATGATGAGAGAAAAAAGGAGATGGAGGTATGAAGAGGGTTATTGAGGTTTTGGGGATCTCATGAGTGTTTTCCCACAACCACCAATGTTTCTATCCCATCCACAGGGGAAAACCTACACTCAAAAATACATTTGCTCATTGGATCAGGGCACAATGCCCTCACCATGTGGCCAAACACACAATCTCAGACAAGCTAAGCATCAGAGCACTCACTCACTCGGGCTATACTAAAATCCCTTTACACTATAAGATACAAAAATAATAAATTAAATGCAGCATAACATGGCATTACATCCAATAACACAACACCACAGCTGTTAGACAATTAAAATATGCACTTTGTAAGTATTACAGACAGAGGCAGTTACTCCCAGGATTGAAGGCTGAGTCAACGAGTCTAGGTTTTAAGCCAATGACTTGTTGTTTGCACAGCAATCTTGACAGACAGATATTAAACAGTTATGCTATTTTACCGCTTTAGCGGGCTGCACAAATTAATATAGCTCTAGGTGCTTTAAAGTCAGCTATCACTATTGCTCACTTCAAGGCACTTGAACAGGTGCTCAGACACAGATCTCTGTTTCGTCCAAACAACGGTTCAAGAACTGGAAAATTTCAATACATATACTTACATAAAAAAGCGAAAATCAGAAAAACAAGAAAAGGCCCTCATAAGAAATATCTTAAGAAAGTATACAAAATGTATTCAATATATAGGTAAAAACAAATTTGTATAATTGAGCTCCCGTGTATTTGCTGGTTTACATAACACTTGTTATACAATACGAAACCAGACAGGTGGCAAACAGAAGGAATTACATTGAAAAAAAAGTTTCAGAACAACACTGAAACAACAAGAACAAGACAATGCGTCCTTCATTGATTGCGGCCACAGTTGCGTGGACGGTGTTTCGACCTTTGTTATTAATACATGGTCATCACCAGGACATAAACTTTTTTCTGAGCATCCAAAAGAAATCTATAAAATACAAAGATGATATACAAATAGATATACATTTCTAAAATTGCATATTTCTAAAGGGCAGAGAAATAAGAACCAGAGATCTTAGATTCAAAAATTAAGTTTAAAAGAAAATCTCAAAGAATTAAAGACCAAAAAAAAACAAAGAGAGTCTCATTAGCCTTGGAAGAAAAGAAAGAGACGGCTAACAGACAAATGCGTGAAAAGATTAAAACATCAGTGAAGACAGAAAGAAAGAAAAAAACAGCCATTTCTATCCAAAGTTGTGATAGGGGAGCGTCACATAAATTACCAACACAGCAATGTGTAGAGATGATTAAGACATCAATGAAGAAGGATCGCCAGTTCTATCCAAAAATGTGAGGGGGAGTATAACATAAACTCCACTTACTTCAAGTCACACAATGACTCTGTGTGGCAAATGCCAATAATTTGCCCCTTCACCAATGCCTAATAAAGACTAAACTCGAAGCAAACAGTCAGTTGAGCGCACCGCTCCAAGAATGTATTTAAACAAAAATACATCCATGATCAACTTACGTGTTAGTACAGTGATGAGAAGTCGAAAGTGGTTCATTTATAAAATTATTTTCGTTGCCCCAATGGCTGCATAAACTGCTGCACCTGCTGCACCATTCAAATCAAGCCCCTTTTAACTGCAAGATAACTTCAATTGTGTCTGCCTGTATAGTAGTAAAATATAGCAATATTAGGTGTTTAGTGGGGTGCCTGTGGCTTTTGGTCCCATGCTACTGCACCTTCTGCACCATTTAAATCAAGTCCCTTTGAACTGCAAGGTAACTGCATTTGTGACTGCCTGTATGGTAGTAGAATATAGCAATATTAGCTGTTTAGAGGAGTTCTGACAACTTTTGGGCCCAGTGCCAGTGCACCTGATGCACCATTCAAATCATGACCCTGTTCTTTGCAAGGTAACTGCACTAGTGATTGCCTCTGTAGTAGTAAAATGCAGCAATTATAGGTGCTTAGTGGGGTGCCTGAAGCTTTTGTTCCTAGTGTCACTGAATCTGCTGCACCATTGAAATCATGACCTTGTTGTCTGCAAGGACTCTGCACCTGTGACTGCCTGCTTAGTTTAAAAACAATTGCAATAATCCAGGTTTAGTGGGGTCCCTTGAGCTTTTGGCCCTGGTGCCAGTCAACCTGTTGCACCATTCAAATCAATTCTTATTTAACTGCAAGGAACTGCAATTGTGACTGCCTGTTTGGTAGTCAAATACATGTGTTTAGAGGAGTCCTGACAACTTTTGGGTCCGGTACTACTGCTGCACCATTCAAATCATGGCCCTGTTGTCTGCAAGGTAACTGTACTTGGGGCTGCTTGATAGTAGTAAAATATAGCATAGCTCCTGTATATTAACTTTATTTTTAATGAGCAATGTTTATAACAACATTTTAACTTTGATCATAATGACCAAATACATTAAGTTGAAAAAATCAATCCGATAATGTTTCCAAAGTGCAAAGAAAGGTACAGAGGCATAAATAGGAAATGCCATAAACCTTCTAAGGCTAAAGCATATGCTTTACACAACTAAGTAATAAAAAGCAAGCATTCCAGCTGATTGTTAGAATCTGTCTGCCTTTTCGGTGGGAAGAGATCTTATCTTGACATTGAATGAGGCTTAAACAGTGTGATCAGCTTTAGAAGAAGTATCAAAAATGTGCGCAGCCAGGGAAAGTTAACAATAATAAAGTTCCACACAAAACTGAATGAACACAGTAATCCAGCAATTAGGTATTGATAAAAGCCCCCTTTTAAGATACATTAAGTAAAAGAGATTTCACAAGCAGAGCACAAGTGCTGTGCAGGCAAAACCTAAAAAGATAAATGGGCCATAAAGGGTGAGATGAAGGTAGCAGAGAGAAAGAGGAAGCTTATGGAACAGAAAAAGGCAGAGGGTAATGGCAAGGTTAGGAGATGGCAGAAAACAGAAAGAGACAAATGGTGTATGAAACAGGACAAGGCTGAAAATGTAGGAAAAAAAGAGATTATGTGAAGGTTTAATTTGTAACTTGCATGTCAGAACTTTCAATCACAAAAGCATACTTTGCCAAGTGAGCTGAGAGGGCTAATGTACATGTTGCTGATATCCGAGCACCGTTTGATGAATCTCCATGAAACATTTCCAATAAATGCTCTTTCATGCCTAGTTTGTGCATGGAAACTCTGGAGGTGATCCATCAAGGGGGAACCGAGAAAAAGGGAATCCCAAACGCAAAATCCCCATCCATTTTCCATGGACTTCTTTAGGCATGGATACAGGAAAATCTGCTCAAAGGAATTACACCAAATTTGAGAGTAAGCTAGATCTTGGTCTGCAGATTGTGCTTTTTGTGATTTGGTGCAAATTTGTTCAGTTTTTGAGAAATGAAGGATAAAAAATAATTGTAAAGCTGGATGGTTGGGTCCTCGAGAGTCTTGCAAGAGCAGAAATTTAAAGTTTGAGCATTCTGAATGGGCCAGGGAGCCTTTTTACATCATGACCCTGCCATCTCACACCCGTGGGAGTCAGACTCCCGCAGGAACAAGCACTTTGCTGGGAAAAATGTTGCTTAACCCAATACAGGCCTCGTGGAATTAGTCTCCTTTTCTGCAGTTATAATGTTTTTTAACTGCAGGACAGGGTCATGGTAAGATACCCTTTCCCCATAGGCCAATGGGTGGACCCAGAGGGATCTCCCCCTCGCAAATCCAAAATGCATAGAAAATCAGCAATATTCTCCGCAATCCTGACAGACTCCAGAAGGATTTTTTTTTAAATGTTGGCCCTGGCCACATTCTTCAATTAAAGGTAGAGTGCATCCCCGGGGCAGTATATGCCTGGGCATCCTAAAGACCCTGGGATCCCACCCCTGGGTCAGAACTTTCAAAAAAGGGCCCTTCCTGAGCCTTCAAAGGCCTTGGAAACCCCATGCTCTGGGGCCAATTGCTTTAACCAGTCGGGTGCTCATGACGAGCTCAGCTCGTCATAACCGCCACGGAACACCACGCTGGGTTAATTCCCCTCTTGTGCGGAGGGTTCCATTGAGTGGGCAAAGTCATTACAAGCTCAACTCGTCATGAGCACAGCTCCACTGTGCAGCGTGATGAGCTGAGCTTATCACGAGCACTGCGGCACTGCGCGCCGCCCCCTTCCCCCGCATGGGAGGGGAACTAGCCCCACAGGGAAGGGGTTAATTAAGCGGAGGGGGTCTCACAGAACCCCTCCCCAAGTCTTAACTGGCCCTGGGGGTGCCCACCCATGGCCTGCATTCCATAAGGGGAGTGAGGTGCGCGCCCCCTCTCCCTGAGCCATTATAGGCCTTGAGAAACCACCCCTGGGGCCTAAATGTTCAAAAAAGTGGAAGAGCCCACTTTTTAAAAGTGGACATTGTGATTTCTCTACAACAGCACTTTGAAAAACAATCTGAAATTGTTGATGGAGGAGAATGCATTGTTGATTTATTAGAGCGCAATCTCTTCTGCTAGTTACTGTCCATGAGGAATGGTTTTATTCTTGTCATCTCCTGGTCTGAGGGAAGAATCCATGGCTCTCCCTTTTAATTGATGCTGTCGTGTAGTTTCTATAAACCTATATAAGATCTGCGCATTTAGTAAACATACACTTAAGGATGCATGTCCAGACTGATTCTAGACACCCCTAATGGATATGTTAGCCTGTATACCAGCTAGCTCACAGTGCCACTAGAAACCCCTCTTACCAAGGAGAGAATAGTTCTTGGCAACTACCGAACATGACAACTCTGTCCCATCAGGGATTGTGGAAACAGTGTACAATTTTTCTCTCAGTCACTCGTGCTCACTTTGTCTGAGAGAAACACAGAATAAACAGTGGGGACATTTTTCTATTGAGTATTGATTTAACCAGCGTCCTTCTAGTGTAAAATAGATGTGCTGAAACAACCATTAGGCAGTAACAGATATAAATGATTATAAGCACTAACAGAGTAAAAGGATGGTAGATTTCTTCCATTGTGCCAAAACAATGAATACCGGCAAGTATATTAAATATATGACAGTTGTAAATGCGTACTCCTTTAAAGTTACCCTAACTAGATGTATCTAAAAATACCTGGAATGTGTGTAGGTGTAAAAGCCAAGAACCCCTCTAGGATAAAGTCAACCCCATTACCTGAAGTGAGGGACTGTGGGACCCCGTCTTGTTCTCGAGATTGACACCCCACAAGGGATGTCAGACCACTGCGAGCTGGAGTGTCTGGGTGCAGGAGCCTCAGCGTCTCGCATCAGTGTGTCAGTATGGAAGTCCCTTTCTCCTCTGCCAACCTCAGCAAGATATGTTGTATATATACCCAAAGTGGTTCTCACATAAAATTCCATATCTATCGCCGCACTTACGGGATTGTTCTAGACTGTCCACTTGTAAGACGCACTTAACAATCAGTATACTAGGCACTTGATGGATTCAAAGGACATTGTTGGTTTTCAGTGCATGTGTATTAATTCAGCATATATTTTGTATTGTAGTCCCAGAGGAAGTGATTGCTTCATGTTTAATGTTGTTATTTTTTGATTTCCAGTGGCCACTGAGGAAGGGACAGGAGGCCCCGAAATGCATCGGCCCAAACTGCAACAATCATTATTGATATAATTATCATGAAACTATTATGAACCAATGTTACGTATACTGTAAATATCACAAATAATGTGTAAATCAATTGTTGTCATGAAGTAATGATCTAAGAAGTCAAATAGATTTAACAACCTGTAAATCAATTAATCATGTTTTGTTTAAACAAAAAATGTAATTTATACTAGTGTCTGTTCTAACATTGAATGAAGTTGCATTCATGAATATGAATATTCTGATTTAGTAAGGTACACTTCACATAGCTGTGTGCCTGGTTTTTTCAAGACTCCTTCTCTTGAACCACCAATCTTCTCCCTGGCGATATACCTTGCTGTGTCATGTCGGACTAGGATGACGGAAGGAATGACCCTTATACATAGTTATTATGCAGGTGGCGGTAGGCCTGCTGTTCTGCTTTGATTCCAAGAATCCTCATGCATAATGAATGATGCTTAAGCATTTCGGAGAAAACCTCTTATCATTCTTTGGCTATTACAGTAACTAGGTAAAAGGTCAGTACTAAGAATCGTTATGTAGTATAATGGTAGGGGAGAATATAGGTGAAATGTTAGGTGACTACCTGAGCCAATATTGGAGTACTTTTGTGGAACATAAAAATGCTGAGTATGCAAAGGCACCAAATAGCCTACAAGCTCAGCTCGTTTGGCCCCACCCATTCCACGTTAGTAGTATGCCATTTTCCAGGCTGATGCACAACTCAACTTACCAAAGTGACCCGAGTGTGTTTTCCACTGATTTTGATAGCGCGTTTTTGATGCAGCGAAATATGAGGACATCTCCACCAAACAAAGAAGCATTTACTCCATATAATTAAGACAAAGCACCCTTTTTTGATGGAGAGTCAACTCTTTGTCTGTAGTCTCACCATCTTCTCTATATGAGGATTTGTTTTGTCACCGATTTCTGTATGAAGATGCTCGGGGAACAATCACATTTCCAAAATTACACAAGGTCACTAGAGACATTGCCTATTGCTGTTTTACAAAACTGTAGTGTAGATGATGCACTAAACAGTCACCTAAAGATGTGGACCCCGAGGCCTGAAGGCCAACCCTATCCCTGGCACGCCAAATGTTGTGCATGGTTTGTGATTGGCAGCCTGCTGGGAGTTTGGGCACTGGGCCCAGCAGCAGGCCAATCTCAGAGGCCAAACCGCCATTGAGAATGGCCAACATCTGTACACAGCAAGGGGTCCTCTGCCTGCAGGAGTTGAAAGCAGGGCATGTCTGCAAGTCTAACCCCACACTATGAATGACCAAAGGCTGTGCATGGGGTTGAACAACTCTGGGTGGTTTCCTGCAGGTAGTTAGGCGTTTGGCCTGGCTGCCGGCGACCAACCACACGCAGTGTGCAGTGAAAGGCCATGTACAGCATGGGGTTGGCTGCCTGCAGGGGTGTTTGGCTGCCTCTGGGTGTGCTGGACAAAGGTTCTGAACACAGGTCAGGCCCTGGTAGCATCTCCTCAACCACCATGGTTAACGACCATGCACAGCGTGGGTTAGCTTTTTGTATGGTAATTAAATCTTAATTTAAGTTAAAAAAACAAGAAATTCACTGAAAAAAGCAAAGGTTAAGTAACGTTATAGTTAGATGTGATAAAGAAATCTGTTTCTGTTTTAAAAAATAAATAGCAATTCATTGAAATAACTCAAAGGTTGCAGTAACATTTTCGTTAGGTGAATATATCAGTGATAACATTAAAGTTTTGAATTCAAAGAAACACAGAAATTCACAGTTATAGTTATCAGAGCTAACCATAACATGCGTCCGCACCATGCACTGCTAATGACCTCACATATTACATCACTCATGAAATGTTTTATTACATAATTTAAGACATCACTGATGACTTCTCAAATGACATTATTGATGATATCACTGAAGACATTATCCAAGCTTCTTCTGCGTGCATTACTCTATAAACTATCATTGCTATCATGGGATTAGAGGCCTGAAAGTTAAAGTACAAAATAGCTCAGAATTATATTACAAGTTTTATTTTGTATGTGTTCTAATTCTTTTCTTTTCTTTTTTAAAGTTTTATATAGCGCAAACTTGACCCCAAGGTATCGGGTATCAAAGCGCGTTACAAGAGCACCAGTTTTGTTACAGATGGACACATTCATTTTTGTTAGGTCGAGGGAGATTAAGGGCCAGATGTACTACGGATTCTTACATGCCTATTTGGGTTTTAGACCCGTTTGCTCATGCAAAAAACCTGTGGCCGGTGTATTAACCCTATTTTGCTAGTCACTAATTAAATAGCGAAACAAGCTTCCGAGGAGCGGTTTCCGGCATTCCAGCCGTCTTCAGCCCGGCTTGCTTGAATCCAGTGGCAAAGTGAGCAAGGGACTCACGTCTGAGTATACCCTGCCACACTTATGGTGGCCAAAAGCGGTACAAAAGGGGGTGGTGATGGACGGAGCATCTGAATCAATCAAACACTCACACCCAGTCAAAAGATCTGGGTTTAATCCATCACCTTTTGGCCACCATAAGTGTGGCAGGGTTTTTTCCGGTCCAGGGAAGGCATGGCTTGGCAGTTCGGGCTGGACTGTTCCCATGAGGCACAGGGTCAGGCTGATTTGCATATAGCCATGTCTGAACTGGGGTGGCAGAGTGGGCTAAAGAACGGTGATGGATTAAACCCAGATCTTTTGACTGGGTGTGAGTGTTTGATTGATTCGGATGCTCCGTCCATCACCACCCCCTTTTGTACCGTAGTGGGCAAAAGAACAATGGATTTAACCCAGATCTCTTGACTGGGGGAGAATGTTTGAATCATTCAGCATTCCGTCCATCATTTGTTGCAGTTACACATTCATGGGCATCAGCCCATTGCTGTCACCCATTCACTTAGCGTTTGTTTCTTGTATGCTGTCATTGAGAAATATGTGAATCACACTAGCTATGGGAGTCTGAGCTGCAGATGCATTGTTGATTACCAATGCCTTTCTCTTCCATTCAAAATCTGCTGTCTGTTGCTCCCAATAGTTGAGCTGTTTAGTGTCCTAGTTGTGTATGATTCTTAATACAGTGCAAGTGTGCTGCCTAATGGATGCAACAAGCACTTAGAAGGCTGTAATATGAACGAAAGTAAAACAATAGCATAATTGGTACAGGAAAAAGGGATAATAGCACACTATAAGGGTATACATTCTGAGCTTTAGAAGAGGTGCATTTCGTAGATATTCTAATGAGCTTGCCATTTCCCAAGATTCCTAAAGAGTGACAATAGAAAGTCCACCACGTTAATGGATTTATCTACCTACCTGTTGTAGCATTGCCGGCCTTCCTTAGTCTCCAGCACTAACACCCCTGTTCAGAAATGTAGCCATTTTGAAATAGTCCACACATTGGTCACCGCCAAAGTATACCATTTTCATATTTGTCACCTTTTTGATGGATATCGCCTTCAACCATGGAGATCTGGGGCCAGATGTACAAAGCATTTAACTGATAAAATGCTTTTTGGCATGTACTAACTCTATTTTGCGAGTCTGTAACCTATTACTGACTCACAAAATAGGGTTTGCAAGTTGCTATTAGGAAGGGGCATGTTAAGGGCATTCCTTCCTAATAGCGAGTTGCACTGGTATGTAGGAATGTTTTAAAATGGGAAATGTGGAGGCAAAGCATTTGCAGTTACCACACACTTAAAGTTGGTGGTAACCCTTTCACAACTTGGAGAGGATCCTGAAGGACTCCTTTCCCTTTGAGAATATGGGTATCAACATTTTTAAGAAGAGGGTGACCAATGCCTAATCTTAAAAAATTAATAAGTAGGTTTCATTATTTTTTTTTATATGCAGCCCGTTTTCCTATATGGAAAGCGGGAGGCATTGCAAAAAAAATTGCTTTATTTAAAAAGCAATCGCAGACATGGTGGTCTACTGTCCTCTGAAGGCCAGCATCCCTATGAGTGCAGGCCGTTCCCAATAGGTTGTAAAGCAAGACCTACTAATATTAAAGAGGTTAGTCTATTTGTGAACCACGGGGAATCGACACATTTCTACATGGGTGTTTGCGATTTCCTAATTGCGAATCGGAAAAATTTGCAATTAAGAAATCACAAACGGACTGTTTTATACATCTGGCCCTTGATGTCCAGCAAGCAAAGATCACATGTTGGAAGCATCCTGCATGTGTTAGAGCAGGAGCATGCAAAGTACAACCCAGAGATGCTTGTGGCCCTCAAAGTCTTTGTATGCGGTCTCCTGTTGAATAGCAGCACTTTGCAGCTCTTTACTTGACTGAGCACAAACATTTAGAAAGCTGTTAAACAGGCAGGCATTTATTTACAGTTAACAGAAGTTAAGCAAAAAAGGCAAAGAAGATGTCCTGTGTCACTTATGTTTAGCTACAACTTCATTTTTAAAGACATCATGCAACAAACGTAAAAATATGATAATATCTTCAAAATTCAAAAAAGTGTATTCCTCTAACACGTGTAAGTGTTTTACCTTAGTACATCAGATTATATCACCACATTGAGAGACATTTATTAAGTGGTGGTTGTTAAACATGCAATTCAGAAACGTCCATGCCTCCCTGAACCTGAAAACAAGCCATTATTTAAAGAAGAGATAAGTAATTTACTGTGTTCACCTTCAGGGTAGCCTAGGTTGTTATTATACAGGGAACAGTATTATAATTTGAGAAGGGACTCTCTTACCACACATGAGAAGGGCCCCAGTGGTGGCCTTAAACCGGGTGATGGAAATCACGGCCTGGATTTGGTAGGAGGCAATGAACTTCCTAACTGCCCCCTTACACTTCTGAAGGACTTTTCTGATCTCCCTGACTTCCCGCAGTTGCAGGCGGCTTGCCCCCTTACTAGTCATTGCCGAACTTTGTATACTCTGCCATTGGCATCAGCCTACCCTTCCCACAATTACTGAATGGCTTCTTGAATTGTACCGCATAGCGGGCTACGAGAAAATCAGCTACCCCCTAAATGATCAGTCACACATCTTTGAAATCACATGTGACCCCTTCGTGAAAAGTATTAAAATATCACTCAACTGAACTTCCTGTCTAAAGGGGGTATAGATGCATCACTCTGAGAGAAGGGGGGGGGGGGTAGATACTGCAGATACTTGACCATTTTCACCCTCCACTTTGCCCCCCTTTTCCTAGTTGCCCTCCACTTCTTATGCACCCCTCATCCTGCAGGTGCCTTCTTGACTCTCTGAGAGGGTGTCAATGTTGGAGTGCAGTACTTCTCCACATGGTGGGCTTAGTCTTCACATTTCATCCGACAGCTGGGCATTGGTGTTCAGTATTTTATACTACTGTCAAAATATACCAAGTACACAGACTTGGATGCGGTGCGGTTTGTTCACTTTGAACTGAAATTCTTAGCCCGATTAATCACAATCTTAACCACAATCTGCTTATTATTGCATTTCTTAAGCATTTATTTCTTTGTTCATAATTTGGTACCATACTGATAGTACCACATGCTTATTACTTACGACAAAATGTTCTTTTGAACACAATTTGTTTTCATAAAAAAAATATCATAAACGTGAAAATGTAACAATTTTTACACTACTTAATTTAGTTTTGTTCTATTCATTTTCATGCCTGATGCATTTTGGGAATGCAAAGTCTCTTCCTCAGGGGCATATCTCAAGGTTTTCTAGGCAAATAGAAGATCTCTATCAATGATGAAACCCAAAACAAAATGCCAATGTTTAAACATACATATTGTACATGGAGTGTCATATACGGCGAACAACTCTTTGTGTAATGTGGGTTCTAGTGTACCTTTGCTTGTCTCATACCACTTCATCAGCATGCTGTACCTGATCAACTCAAGACTTCTGGATTGTACAATCAGTCATGTGTGCTAAGGTATTCAAGCGAAATTCCAACCATGCCTAAGTGTCTTTAAATTGGACTAGCATTATTGTTAATCACCAAGTGTGAGTCTCTTTAAAATGTTTTGTAAGAGTTCATGTTCTAACCTTTCCTACCTCGTGGTATTCTATGCAAATGGAAGAGCCGTATCAATAATGAAGAGAATCAATCAGAACCAATCTGTAATCCAAATGTAGTTGAGTCTTCGTCTGTAGTATCTGACGGTGCCAATTGTACCATGGGTAAAGGAGAGAACACGAGCACAGAGCCCTAAAGCCAACAAAAATGGGCACAGAAAATAATTTTGGGATGGCCCTGTAGAGAGGGCCTGGTCCAACAGATAGCAACTGAAATACAGCATATCCCAGTGTTGTCAATTCTAGGGCTAAAACTAGTGCCTTAGTTTACAGGACAGTATGGCATGAAACACTCAAAATAACTCCATGATTCATTCTCCACAACAAGCAAATTCCTCGCTTTCCCTACATCCGTCCATCTTACACCCCAGATCCCACCCTGGTGGCTAAATGCAGCACTTGGTCATACCACAGTACATACTTGTTGGCTCCAGTGAAAATATTTGGCAATATCCATGTGCTAGAGTGAGGATAGAATTTCTAATAGCCTCCCCATTCCCTAAAGAATTTACTGACCTGATGACCACTTTACCATCTTCTGGCCATTTGATGGATGCCCCTGACGATGGCAGCTAAGGGAACATGGAGTTTCTATGTTGTGTCTGTGTGTGCTTGATAAGGCACAGGCCTCCTTGTGATGAAATTTAACTGGGTGACATATCTTAGTATAGAATTTGGAGTAGAGTGTTGTCTTCATGCGCTTTATTTCACAGAACGATGATCACAGCCTTCTTGGTGCCCTCTCATAGAACTCCTCAACTGCCCTTGCACCTAAACAGCGCAGACTGACACGTCACTGCAGCCACGACCTAATACTTTTTATGGGGCCCTCAGTAATTAGACATTCCGTAGGAGGTGGTTGTGGGTCCGTTATTTCTGCATAAATCGACTTGATACAAAGACTAATTTTGCTTCACTGTGTTTCTGCTTTTGCATTTTTCTTTTACAAATAAGAAGTGTGCCCATGCTCAGCTGGCGTGATTCGGAATACAAGGGCACAACTGTGTATGTCATCCTTTTCAGTGCCTGGGGCAGGTGCATTGCTTCTACGGAAACAAGAAAGAATTCAGTAAAAGCACGTTTTTCAGTTTTTTTCCTTGAAATAGAGGTTTTATGACCGCACTTCTGTCTTTATCTCATTTGTGCACACAAATTATGATCATTTGCATAATTCACGGTTCTAAGGTTGGCGTGCTAAAAAGTACTGCAGCAGAACAAAACTGTTGCCAAGTGAGGGTCTTATTTTGTTTTCCTCAGCCGACTTCAGTGCATGTGAAATGAAACACAATCCTGGGAAGTGACGCACTGCTGTTTTGTGAAGAATCCTGTTGTCTTGGGGATATGGCTTTAGGGTTAATAACTCTGACTTCCACGCTCACAGTCGTGCATTGTTTGGAACCACGCCTTCTCGGGCAGGTCGGGAGGCATGATTAAAGAAAGGTTGTTGCAGTTTAACCATTTGACAAAGGTCATTGCTGCACATCTCTCTGTGACCCAGATCCACTCTTTATTACCTACCTCACCAATGTCCAAGGGCCAGATGTAGGTAAAATAGATTTACCGATTTTTAATTACCGAATTTTACCGATTCGGTAATTAAAAATCGGTAAATATAAAGGGTGGATATGTAGGTATTTCCAGATGTGGAAATACCGAATCTGTAACAATCGGTATTTACCGATTCTGTAAATACAGAATCGGTATTTCCCATTGATTTCTATGGGTTTTGAAGCCCATAGGAATCAATGGGAAATACCGATTCTGTATTTACAGAATCGGTAAATACCGAATTTTGCAAGGGTGCAGGGGGTGTCACTTTGACACCCTCTGGCACCTCACAAATAGGCATGTGCGCCATGTGGCACACAGACATGCCCTAAGGGCATGTCTGTCTGTCACATGGCTAGGTGGGCATGCACACATGTGCATGCACACCTGAATTCGGTATTTTACCACACCAGGGGCCAGATGTAGGTAGGCATTTACCGGTCGGTAACGGCTGAATTCGGCCGTTACCGACCGGTAAATGCAATTTGAGATGTAGGGCCCTGTATTTTACAGAATCGGTAAATTTACCGATCGGTAAATTTACCGATTCTGTAAAATACCGAATCGGTATTTTTACCGATTCGGTAAAATTGATATGTAGGTGGGACTCTTCTGAGTCCCACAACCCTTACCGAATCGGTATTTTACCATCAAATATATTTGATGGTAAAATACCGATTCCGGTGTGCATGCACATGTGTGCATGCACACCTGTGCCATATGACAGGCAGACCTGCCCTTAGGGCAGGTCTGCCTGCCACATGGCCCCCGAACCTTTTTTGGGGGTGCTAGAGGGTGTCAAAGTGACACCCCCTGCACCCTTGTCAAAATCGGTATTTACCGATTCGGTAAATACCGACCGGTAATGCCCCATTCATTCCTATGGGCTTCAAAGCCCATAGGAATGAATGGAGCATTACTGGTCGGTATTTACCGAATCGGTAAATACAGATAATTACCGATTCGGTAAATGGAACATCTGGATGTTCCTACATACCCCCCCTTCTTATTTACCGATTCTTAATTACCGAATCGGTAAAATTCGGTAATTAAGGATCGGTAAATAAGTTCTACCTACATCTGGCCCCAAAGGATTGTGTGGTAAAATACTGATTTTGTAGGGCCTTTGGGACTCAGAAGAGTCCCACCTACATCTGAGATTTACCGAATCGGTAAAAATACCGATTCGGTATTTTACAGAATCGGTAAATTTACCGAATCGCTAAATTTACCGATTCTGTAAAATTGTGCCCCTACATGCCAATTCTTGAAAACCGGTCGGTAACGGCCGAAAATACCGATTTTCGGCCGTTACCGACCGACCTAAATCTGGCCCCAAGTCCCAAAACATTTCTAGCAAGAGTTCCGCATAGGAGTGTCCTGCCTTTCTGTGTACTGAGACTCCAGTTATAAAGATACAACTAGTAGAATTATTTTGTGAATAGCAAGCAATTTTTAACTTACACAAATGTGAGTTTTTCTTCGTGAATCATGTCCAGTGCATTTCTATTCAGTGCTTAATTTGGAAAAATATAATTGCCAGGGTCCAAGAAATCCACTACACCCACAGCCAAATGGTAGGACCCTCATTACCTACTAACCATCACACTGACAACAGGTGTGACATTTCGACTAATCCAGATCGTTCCAAATTTTAGGGATTCCCTTAACGTGCAAGTTTTATCACTTTTAAATACATTGAATTGCTCGTGTTGGGCTAAAACAGAGCCTGAGAGCGCCACCACATAGTGAAATCTCATAAACAAGTGCTGATGCAGAGCACCGGAAAACACGGGCACAAATTGAACATTGTTTCCACTGCATCTAATAATACTTTCATCCCTAAGTCTGGCATGTCCTTTCACCAGACTTGCCCACAGCATGCACCCCTTTATGAGCTAAGAACCTAAGCTGGTAGCCTGAACTTGAGCACGCGTGCATCTTCCTCCGGCGTTTCATTTCTGTTCCCTTTTCCCCAATCTATTTAATGGGCATTCCTTGTTTGAGCCGATTGCAGTTGTTTTAATGAAATCTTTGGCTACTATGTTAATCATGCTGCTTTCTTGATTCCTTATGTTATGCCTGAACACCTTTGGTTAAGGCTGCACATTTTTCAGATCCCCAAGATACCTAGACAGCCATGGACTGCTTAATATAAGAGCAGAGACCTGCCAGACTGAAACCACGCTTCCAGGAGATCTCCTGCTGCTCGCCCTTACCATTACACTTACCTAAAAAGCCAGTAGTACTGAAGGTGTCATACATAATGTGCACATACCCAAGAGGTTGCATGATCGGATACAGTCTAAGGTACGGAGGAGACCCCAAGTAACCAAGAGAGACCTCTTTATTGTACCAAATATTGCTCAAAAGAACTTTTTGAGTCAAAGGACTGTAGCCTTCACCGATATGAAGAGGCATGCCTCATGCGGCCGCTCCTTACCCTAAGTCAGGGGTCTCCAAACCGGTCCTGGAGGGCCGGATCCATGCCAAATTTTTAAAATTACTACATGTATCTCAATGGGGATATCCAAAAAATCTGGCATGGATCCGGCCCTCCAGGACCGGTTTGGAGACCCCTGCACTAAGTGGGCATCTTTAGCTTGGGTGGGATACAGTGATCAGTGGAGCTCTTGTGGGTCTCCGCTCGGTCTCCGCTCTCACACGTCAACCTCAGTAGTGGTGTCAATCGATTAATTGGAGCCTTGTCCACTAAACATGCGGCCTGCTGACACATGCTGCCGTGGGATCCAGTCTGTTAAAACTGCCTGAGGTAGACCGAAGCTGTGCTTTATTGATGTCTAAACACAAAAGGGCGAGTTGTGACCCTTAGTGTCTAATTGTCTGCATGTTTCCTAACAGGTGCAGCCCTATCCGGATTAGCTGTAGCTGGGATGGTGCAGTGAGCTAAAAAACGGTGTTGGATTAAGCCCTGATCTCTTCACTGGGTGAGAGTATTCTGCTTAATTCAGAAACTCTGTCCATCACCACCCCCTGTTGTTTAATTATTTTGTCCACCATAAGCGTGGAAGGGTATACTCAGATGTGAGTCCCTTGCTCATTGCACCATCAGGATTCAAGCAAGCCGGGCCGAAGACGGCTGAAATGCCAGAAACCGGTCCCCGGTAGCTTGTTTCCTTCCCAGTGAAAGAATTGGCTTGGTAGTTTGGTTTGCCCTGTTCCCATGATGCACTGGGCCAGGGACAGACTAATTTGCATATAGCCAGGTTCTGTAGCTGGGATGGTGCAGTTAGCTAAAAAACGGTGTTGGATTAAGCCCTGATCTCTTGACTGGGTGAGAGTATTCTGCTTAATTCAGAAACTCTGTCCATCACCACCCCCTGTTGTTTAACTATCCGGATTAGCTGGCACCTGATTACCTACAGTTTGTCAGTCTACCTACAGCCTACCTGCATTGATGGGTATCGAGATGTGTGTATGATGGGAACATTGGTGAAATGAATTCTAGCATCTTCTTCCTTCCCTAAAAAACACGGGAGGAGAAGTTACTACTCTTGCTGGATTAAGTTTTAGACCCAGACCACACAGGCTGTGGTGAATCCACTCCCGTCGTCTACGAACAGAGTCTTACAAGGAGGATGTGGCCACTTTCTCTGTACGTCTCAACAATCGGTAGAACCTGGATCTAAAGCCACATCCACTGAGAGTGGTAACCTCTCCTCCTTCTTGTTTTTATCTCAGAACATTAATATTAACATTTATTGCTATTTTTATAGCATTGTCACAATCACTACATGAGGTATGGGACTATAACGTGTAACCTGTCTGCATCCATCCCCCACTCATTCATCCATCCATGAAATCACTCATTCATCCAGCAACTCATTCAAACACTGTCTTATTTAGCCATTACTCTATGCACTAATCCATTCATCCATACAAACATTCACTTGTCTAATATTTATTCATACAGTCATTCATTAATGCATTCACTCATCAGTCCAACACTCACTAATTCACTCTGCCACACACATAAACTTGTTGCAGGGATTCTGCTCAGTAACAGAACTTTGCTTGGGACCATAGAATATCGGCAGGTAGGGATTGAGTCATCATACCACCTCAGTACTCCTGAGCCTGGGTCAGACTAGCTATAGCGTCTCACTTGCCCTCCTAACCTTATCAGAGAAACAATTGAATTGGTACCCCAGAACACAACCTTCTAAGGGATCATGGACACTCTACATCTCCAACTGCTGCAATGCTCATGTCTCAGAACTCTCTCTCCATGTGTTTTCTAACTTGCTTGTACTCAGTTACATAACAAGGCATATGTGATCATAAACAGCAGCTGAGTTCTCGTGTTATGTTTAGATGCTAGTGTCTAACCAGATAGAATAACAAGGGGCATTGTTGTTTGACCTTGTCAAGAGTTTTCAGACTAAATCCCAGGAAAATAACAGAACGCAAAAACACATACAGGTTCCGTGTGAAAGGACAGTGTGGCACAAAGCAAAGCAAGTATGTTCATGTAGTAATGTGTGCAAATGCAATGCGGCCTACAACATGTACAATTAGGCTAACAACGGGAGAACTACAATGGGCCATGCAGGAAACACATGACAAACTCATCAATTATTCAAACAATTTAATTTAGAAAAAAGCCAGATCTATTTTAGTTGCAAATGCTTGTTTTATTTATTGTTCCTGCCCTCAGTGCAAGGCTCTAAGTGCAATGAGTATGCCCAGCTATTGGTCCCATGCTTACTGTGCTACATAACATAAACTGAACCCTACTGACAAGACCGACCTAGGCCAAAGCCAGCGGGGGCTTGCTTGTGTTCTTGTGGAGAGGGGACCTGACACAGCAGCTTGAGGTAGACGGTTTCTATTGGAGCAAGACCCAGTCAGATTTACATATGGCTGTTTCTTGTCTGATGTGGCATGGTGAGCACAAAAACAGTGGACTGGAATTCAGCCTGTATAATTACCACTTAATGTTATGCTATGTTATTCCGATTTCTAGGGCACACATATCATTTAAGAGTGTACCTGACACCAGGGTGGAGGGTACCTGGCCTGCCTGGGGCTCCAGTAGGAGAGCCATTTTTGTATATTCCAGAATTCAAGTTAGGTAGGGGAGTTCCTTCCAGGGCGTAGGGGCGAGGTAGGAGAAGGCTCGACCACGGCTCTGGCCCTGAGGATATGTGGGGCTCGGAGGAGGCTAACTGAGAGGAGGTGTCTTGCTGTGGTGTGGGAGAGGCTGACAGGAACATTCCGACCATCTTTTTTGTGATGTCCTCTGTTTATTTTGGCATCATCTTGTGTTTACTATGCAAATATTGCTGCGTGCAACTGCTCTTCCAAACACATCTTAAGGGAGTAACAAAAGATGGTGGGATGCGGTAGAAAGAAACCACTGAAAAGGATAAAATGCATTTTTAATCGAGCTATGCAGAACTTGCGGCTTCATAGTACTGCAGGCAACAGGTACAATTAGCTTGCTAAACTGAAATGTACAAAATGTATCAGGGCTAAAAAGATGAAAGGCTGAGCCTGACACTTCGACAATCCAGCCTTCAAGACTCACACAGACTTCTGCAGAAGGTGCTGTTGCCCTTTGAACCACCTTACCGGCTCTAACAATAAAGCAATTTGTGGCTCGGTGTTCTCCGTCTGCAGTGCTGTAAAACAGGTGTTTCGTGGCTTAAGTCACAGAGACGAGGATACCTGCGCTATTGTGGTGAGTATGTTCTTAAGTGCTGTACAGCAGAGAGAACAGATATTCAGTTAAGAGTGCACATTATTGTAATGCACTCAGCGAAACGTCCTTCCAGTGTAATTCACTAGCATGGGGATACAGCGCCCTTTCACCTCAGCTACCACCCAGCCATGATAGAAGCTCAGAATTCAATAGATGCGTATTAACAGCTACCACAAAATAAACATATACATACTTCCGCTTTTCTAAAATATATAACACATATTTTTTTTTGTGCAAGCAGCTGCACAGAGGAAGGAATACATGACCAGGGCATGTGGTGAAGACAACGGTTTGTTGGAGACGCATTGAACCTCCGTCCACATTTTTTTATTTTTTTTATTTATTTATTTGTGCGTTTTTGGATAGTGCGTACTTTACCCAGAGGTGTCAGAGCGTGTTGCGTTACAGTACACATATGACTGTCGGTTGGAGGATGGCTGACAATAGTAGCAACTTGGCCATAAAATAAGTGGCATACACAGGGAGCGATCCTGCCACATCTATGAACAATAGCCCAGCCCCACTACTGCGCCATTCAGCCTTCCTGGACTCCAGCCATGTCACATGTGCTGGGTACTTCACACGTGCATGGGGAACATATCAAACTAGCAGGAAGTCAGCGAAGGCACAAACAGCGCACCAAGGAACTCCTGCCTCCTTATAACAAGCATTGGCATAGCCAATAGGTCTCTCCTTTGGGACCTTATAAGTGTTTGCCACTGGATTCAAGCAAGCCGGGCTGAAGACTGCTGGAATGCCAGAAACCGGTCCTCGGAAGCTTGTTTGCGGTCCAGGGAAGACATGGCTTGGCAGTTCGGGCTGGACTGTTCCCATGAGGTACAGGGTCAGACTGATTTGCATATAGCCATGTCTGAACTGGGGTGGCAGAGTGGGCTAAAGAACGGTGATGGATTAAACCCAGATCTTTGACTGGGTGTGAGTGTTTGATTGATTCAGATGCTCCGTCCATCACCACCCCCTTTTCTACCGCTTATAAGTGTTTAGCCATGCAGCAGTTGATGTTGTTGCACGAAGGCAATTGTGCTGCATAACTAAATACTTATAAGGTCCCAAAAGCGAGACCTATTGGCTATGCACAGCAAGCAGCAGTGAAGAATATATATAAGTATGTGGCATTCTTGTCTAGAATATAGCACTTCATATAGCACACTAGATATTGTTGGCTTTGTGAATGGAGAATAAGTGATATGCAAGTGTTAAAGAGGCCATGGAAGCTAATGGGGCATCTGCGGTTGTCATTGTTGGTTCTACTAAGCACTGCCTCCTTGAGCATGGACCAATTTAAGGGTTAGTCACTGAGTTCTTGTAACCATTCACTCCACTGCCTCTCAGAAATACCGGACATTGCAGAAAAGCTGGAGTTTTAGATTGCTGGTATGCATTTACTTCTTTTAATTCGAGTGGCTTCGTATTTCCATTTTTCTGCAGTGTGCATCCTGCCCTGGGCGCCTGTATTGGGCGATGGCTAACTTTTGGGCACACATGGTAGTAGTTTTCTGGCATATATCAGTCCTCCTTGAAAGCACAGTGTATTTTTCGAACTTGTTTTTTTTCTTACACTTGAATGTATATTTCCATGTGGTCTGAAAATCGTGCACCGTTAAGTTGGTTTCGATGAGTGTTAGAACGCCTCCCCGATTTGTTTTTGGCATGACATGTGACAAAGGCAATTAGATGAGGCAAATCATACTGTTAAGGGGGGGTTTGAGTCCAGAGCAGTTTTGCAGACGGGACAGACGCCAGGGAAGCGTAAGGCAGTGCAAGTGGGAGGGACAGTGGAACGAGGACAGTGAATGCACGTTTGTCCTGCTGCATTGGCCATGCGAGCGGCTTGAAAGCTCTAGTTGTGACGGATCCAGACAAGATATTCTGCATTCAAAGGAGTGGATGTGATGGGCGTGAATGCCCGCGACAGCTGCAGACTCCCATGGCGCAGTGTCATTCCCATTGCAACGGGACACTTTGCAAGTAGAAAGTGCTGCTTTTAAATCAACACAGGAGGTCCTGGATTTTGAGGGTTGAGAGGGGCGAGGGGGAGACTTACAAGAGACATTCAGAAATCGAATCATCCTATGTAGATTGGATTGGCCTAATGTACTTTTTCTTTGCATCTGTGTTCACTGGTCCCAGGAGTCCCTACTTAGAGTAATGGGTGTATGATACAAACAAGCAGGCTTGAGGTTAAAAGACATGCATCTGATCGTGGCAAAACAATAACTGTGCCAGGGGTGAATGCTGTCGCTGTTTTCCCAAAAACCCAGTAAAAATCATCAAATCAAAGATCTGCCCATAATGCCTATTTTAACCCCTCCCAGTGCTCGTGTTCTGATGACAAGCTGAGCTCGTCATGGCCATTAGAATGCTCGAACGCTGGGATAATTCCCCTGCTGTGCTGAACGTTCTGAGGAAACAAGTGTGGCCATGACGAGCTCAGCTTGTCATGAGCACAGGAGCACTGTAGCTCATGATGAGCTGAGCTCGTCATGAACGTTGGGGCACTGTGTCCCACCCCCCCAGCCCAGAAGGAAAATTACCCCAGCAGCCAAGGGGTTAGAGAAAACGTATTTTACCTACACAGATGGCACCTGTGATGACAAGCAGTGGCAGTAGGTTTTTTTAATATGGTAACAGAGGCAGCATTCGACCAAGACCTACTGGAGGCTTCCAGAAAGAGTGGACAGAGTTCGTGGTGCAGTGCAGGGACTTGAGAGTGGTGCGTGCATGTCTGCGTGCGCAGCCTGCACTTTTTTGAAGCACATACTTGTGCTTGTGGTGCGGCCCCTGCGGGCTCCTGCAAGGTGTATTGTGTCACAAGCACGAGTATGTGCTCCGAAAAAGAGCTGAACGACGGCTAAAGGTCTCCTATGAAGCGCATGCATGCTGCGTAGGCGAGACCTAAAATGAGTGCCTGAAAAATAAGCAGTAGAAGGACAAAAGTAATGCTCCAGGGTATGGACAAGCAGAAGAGGAGAAACGGAAGCTCACACAAGATCATGAATAAGAATCAAGCCAATGAGTGACAATGATGGCAAGCAATAATAAACAATGGGCAGACTAAGCTCACTATAGACTAACATTATGTCATGCAACAGACAATGCATGCATCGTCTAGTAGGTGGGACCAAAAAATAAGGCAACAGGCCATCTCTAACTATGCAAGGGGCTCCTAACCTTTTCTATGCCCGCACCCCTAGGAAATGTGTAAGTAATGTTCGCACCTCCTACAAAAGTATTATCACATTTAAAGTCAAATAGTAATTTTTTAACATTATCCAGTACTGCAGAGGAACAAAAAATACGTTTTTTAAATCTATATATATAAAATCGAAAGTATGTCTGTCTGTCCTTTATGCATTACTACACCATACATCCGAACGCCATGAAACTTTGGGAAGTTGTTAAGTACACTCCCACGAAGGTTTCTGGCCCAAAAATGAATAAATAAATAAAATAAATATTGTTAAAAGTTGTTGAGTACACTCCTGCGAAGGTTTCTGGCAAAAAAAAGGAAAAATGTGTTAAATATCGGCCCCCCAGGGCCCTCATAATATTTCCAATACTGAACGTTTACACTTTCCGGTGTGACTCGCTTTTGCAATGACCATCAACAAAGCACAAGGACAATCGCTGCAAGTGTGTGGACTAGATTTGGAGAATCCGTGCTTCTCAAATGGACAACTGTATGTGGCCAGCTCACGCGTCGGAAAACCTTCTGATTTATTCGTGTACGCACCAGATGGAAAAACAAAAAAAAACGTGTATCCACAAGCACTGGAATAAATAAACAGAATTAAAACAACACTTTAAAATGTTTTCCATATTAAAATGAATACGTTTCAATAAAAATGACTCAATGTAAATTGAATGTTATCATAACAAGTTTCCTTACATTTCCTTTCTTCTGAGATTGCAGCAACGCGCGACGGGTAAGCTAGTCTTGCATAAAATGCAAATATAAATTTTGCAATTAGAAAAAAAATGTTGCCCCCTCAGAAAGGCCATTTAGAACCACAGGCTAGGAACCCTTGATCTGTGCACTCAGTCTCTAAAACGACACCCTTTATACATTAGAGCTAAGCCAATCCTACTTCAGCTTAGGATAGATCTGAAATCACACCCCTTTTAAGAACACTAAATCATGAAGCAGTAACAGTCCTCTTATGCTCTTAGAAACCTATTACCGCTCCTATTGTGTTGCTAGTGTCTTTGTCTTGAACTATGTACAGCACTGTTCTCCCTTTTGGCTAGGTACACTATATAAACACCATTAACTAACTTGATTGTGTTATTTGGGGCTATGCAGCAAAGTAGGGTACAGCATGATTTGCCAGAATGCAGATCACCAACTCCCTCTGTAGTTGTCACCTTTGAGACCGAGCTCTGGAGATATCACGTACTGTGTATCTTCATTGTAATCCTATTATTAAATTTGAGCTCTAGTCCCCGTTTTACCAATCTAATCCCTTCGTCCTGTCCCCTCTGTAGTCGTTTGAGCCTGAATTTGATCAATCAATTTCCTGTGATCAAATCCCCTTTTATGTACATTTGTGTCCTACTTACTGTATGGTATTCTTTTAGTGTGTTATTTCACTTTTCTCCAGGAAACTTACTGCCCTAACCCACATACCCGCACTTCACCAATAGGCTGTTGGACAAAAAGATCTCCGCCAAAGAGCCCCTCTCTGAGGTGAGCCCGTCGGGGATTGCACCGCCTCCCCGACGAGGAGCAACGCCTATGATGAAGCATGACACCCTTTCGGGTGTGTGAGGCAAACACGTCCAACAAAATGGATGCCCAAAGGTGTAACACACACACCTATGGTCACACCAGTCTGTTTTATTCTCTTTACTAACAGTTCAGCACCCCCTCTGTTCAAACGTGTGGTTCACACGGGCACAAGCTGACACTGGACCTTCCCCCTTCTTGGGTGGTAATTGGTGCCCGTCTGATCGATTGATCACTCTCCCTCCTCTTTGATGACAACCTCATGCGTGCGGCAGGAATTCCAGCCCTGTGCTGGACATTCCAATCGCAGGCGTGGTCGTGACGGAACCATTCCATCGTCAGCACAGCCCAACCGTGACTCATGACAGAATGGTTCCGTCACGAGCATAGAAGAGGTTAAGGAGCCAGACAGGTAGCTATCAAAAGCAGGAAAGAATATCAACTGGGTTTTGTGGAGGCACTCAGCCTAATGTCTGTACCATGAAAAGCTGAAGTTGCCGTGAAAAGCTAAAGTTGCGGGTATCGAAAATCTGTTGGCAACTAAACACACGAGAGGGATGCAGACAAGAAATTCACACAAATTTGTTTTTATTACCATAGCGCTAAAGAGTTTTCTCACTTTATAAAGATGGGCAATGCAGTACTTGGAACTAAGTCGAGGAAGCATTGGAGGAGATATGGATGGAGAGCTTCAGGTTCTCTTCAAAGCAGACGACAAACGTTAGCCAATGTCTTATAGATATTTGCCAATGCACTGTTTCGTTTGCTTTCTGTGGCTGCTCGAAAACACGTTTGTCAGCTGTGTTTCAGACCAGTATGACCTGCCAGCTAGTACGTAGCATGCTTTTCACGATCCTGGCTAATAGGCAGAGCATTGCATGTTTACCAACATTAACATAGGAGTTACGGCAAAAAGTAGCACCCACCTTACAATGGGGTGGTTTCAGTTACAAAGAAAGGATGCTGTGCGTAGAAGACAAATTGTTTTGGTTAATGGCAAAAACTGGTCCCCACCTTACAACGGGGTGATTTCATTTATCATGAAAGGAGGTTGCGCATGGAAGAATTTTTTGGTACATTCCTTTTTAAAATAAACATTAACCAGATATAGGTATTCGCACATAGAAGAAACCCAATAATATGACCTACCCTGATAGCTGAGGCAAGTAAAGAAATGATTTTAAATGTAGGTTGCCGACATTCTTGCAGGTGAAAGTGGGTTTCTGCGAGTGTATGTCTGATTGGTGCGTGCTAGCAGCCCACCTCTCTTTCCTTCTTTCATTTAGTTGCTACCCTGTGCAATGGATCCAACAATGAGAAAAGCTGACGAGGAGGGAGTGGGAGAAGGGAGGGGATTCACGTGTTGTAAGGCTTAATGAGCCATTACAGAAAGCCAGATGACCTGTGCACGTCCAGGGGTGCGTACCTGCACCCTGGAGGCCGGCAAAAGCCTTTGGGTAGGACTTTTCATAGCCCACTACTATATGTCTCGCAAAGCAGCGCATGCGCTAACTCAGAGAGACCTAAAAATGTCTGCAGGGGTAGGCGCACCAGAGCTCTGCTCATCTCATCCAATTATAGTAAGACTCGCTCAAGACAAGTAGCTGCAGCACCAGCATCATGACTGCCGAAATAATGGAAGATGACAGTCCCTCCTTCCTATGTCAGTAAGATGAAAGTGGATTTTGGTTTCACTCATCAGTTGAGGGTTCATATACATTTTTGCACTATCCCTGGCATAGGGCATTCAGTGCAACATACCAGGGCACTCACCCTGTTAAATGACACTGTAAATTCCTCATCCTCACTGTAAGTTTCATGTAACTCAACTCCCATATTACTAGTGGGACCATGCACTTCACTCATCCCTTGAGAGGGCAATACATGCACTTCAACCCCCGCTCAACTTGTAGACCCAGGCACTGCACTCATCCCTGTCATAAGGCATTCTGTGCACTTCACTTCCCACACCACTAGTGGGTCATAGAGCGCTCCACACAAGACACATCACTTCCCATCATTGACCCTATCCTAGGACACTACTCACTTTCTCATAGGATGCTCCGTGCTTACACTGCTGTACTTTACCCTGCCATAGGTTAACGCGCGCACTACCAACTACCAGACTCCTTGTAGGACCATAGATGTGGCACTCATACCTCTCGAGGCCTTCTGGGCATGCATCTAGGCTGCACAGTTCCACCCACCAAGTAGTGCACTCACACTCACCAGAGGGCAGTCCTTAACCACCCCACAGCTGCACTCCCTCATCTATGTCCCAGAGTGTTCCATGCACGTAGTCACTCAATGAAAACGACTACAGTATCCACAGTGACACCCGACATTCAGATTACTGCGGTTGGCACCATGTAGTCCCACAAATGAACGTACGCCAGCAACATTAAAGCATTTTTATCTGGCGAACAGCACCGCCATAAAATTACATTTCACAACATGGCACAACTGCAATGGTCTACTCAGATGTGCTGGTTATTCTATAACACATTAGTGTTGCTCTTTTCATGTTTCTGACTGACTGCCTGCTGATGAAACACACATCCATGTTCCTCAGACATCGATAGTTCATCCCTCACAGAACAGTGTCACTGAATAATTGGTGGAATATTCTGTGAAACACCAGGACAAATGGTTGAGCTCATGCGGGTCATCAAATTAGCTTTTCTGCACACAGAGCGAGGTATAGGAAAGCAAAGCCTTCAGAGGTCGCTTCTTTCCTGCGGTGCTTCTGATGCCTTTCCTTTTATCCAAATACAACAGGTGATGGACCGAATGTGGATCAATGTCACACACACCCCAGTCCAAAGATCTGGGCCCAAATCCATCGTTTTTTTGCACTCCACACCACCCTGGGTTAGACAATGGCAATATGCAAATCAGCTCTGACCCTGTGCCCCATGGGAACAGTCCAGTCCGAACTACAAAAGCCATGTCCTTCCCAGAACGGAAACAAGCATCCGAGGACCGGACCGGTTTCGAGGTAACACCTCTCATCAGCCCGGCTAGCTTGACTCCAGTGGTGTGGAGGCTCTGGGACCTACGTCTGGGCATCCCCAGCGCACTTAGGGCGGAATATGCAAATACAACAGGTGATGGACCGAATGTGGATCAATGTCACACACTCACCCCAGTCCAAAGATCTGGGCCCAAATCCATCGTTTTTTTGCACTCCACACCCCCCTGGGTTAGACAATGGCGATATGCAAATCAGCTCTGACCCTGTGTCCCATGGGAACAGTCCAGTCCGAACTACAAAAGCCATGTCCTTCCCAGACCGGAATCAAGCATCCGAGGACCGGACCGGTTTCGAGGTAACACCTCTCATCAGCCCGGCTAGCTTGACTCCAGTCAACGATGTTAGATGTCTTCACATCTAAAATGGGCTTCGATTGGTATTCCATAGAGCATATTATCAAGCCCATTATCGCCGCTTTATCAGCAGTTTTCTGCCGATAAAGCGGCGATAATTGTCTCTCCAGTCTTGATAATATGCCCCCGAAGTTTTCAAGAGATCCAGTCTGTAAGAATTCTCCACCATCTTTCTTCGTCTGCCCATTCTTTTTCTCCAGACGCTGCAGATGATGGCTCAAAACATTTAACAGCCAGCTAAAGTTCCACAGCAGATTTTCTTTCCTATTTTTTTTTATCTTATTACTCTAGCCGTTGTACAATGTGTCTCTCCTCCTGCAGTCCTGTGACCCCTTTCTTTCCCCCTGGAGACAGGCTGTCAGATGTTTGTTTCCACAAGGGGAACATCCAGAAATGTCTTCCTTTTCTTTCCTTTTTTCTTTTTCTGTACACGGTGTCCTTTAAACTCGTCTCCATTGTAGTGAAGTACAAAGATGCTGGAAGGAGTGTATTCATGAAATTGGCTCCTTTATTACTTATAAAGTGCAGATGATGAAAGTACTCGTCTAGGTGCCCCACCTGGAGCTGCTCAGCCTCCGCCACCAACTGATGTTCACCTTCACACACAGGGAGGATGACACCTAGGAGTCCACATAGAAGTAACCTTCCAGGCAGGCCATCAAGGGCACAGAAGAAACCAGACCCAGCACTGTCCTCACCGCGCACGGCCTATACGTTGGTGTGATGGTGGCGCGCCGGCAGAAACACTGTGATGTGCCTTGCCTTTAACAGGTGCAGGGTGTGCTATAGCAGCTGACCACAAGCGCCGCTAGGGAAGGAAACAGTGATGAATCAATCAGGATTTATAATCAATTAATCAATCAAGATTTATGAAGCGCTGATATTTACTCAACAGGGTATTCAGGTGTGTGCATGCCGCAGAGGCTTATTCGAATAGCCTGGTCCTGAAGGTTATTTGGAAACCCGAAAGTGAGGTGATGGTCCGGAGGTTTGTGCGGAGGCTGCTCCAGGTCTTTGCTGCAATGTGGGAGAAGGAGAGTCCTCTACTTTTGTGTTGGTAGAAGTTATGTTATGTTATGTTATTATAAGTAGAGCGCCATATCACCCAGAGGTATCTAAGCACTAAGAAGTGGGGAGTAGGGGCAAGTGAAAGGGAGGCAGAGTGTAGTCTTCTTGATGGTTGGTGGAAGTTCAGGTGGGACAGAGTTAAATCACTCACTGACCATTGCAGTCATTTTAGGAGGCACACTGTGACACGAGAGGAAGATGAATTATTAGTTACAGTTGTGGGTTCATAGACGCAAGCATCCTACTCCTTAGTGTCCCCTGTGATACTGGGGTATCACTGGCTCTACAAGGAGAGAGCTCAGGGTGGCGGGACACACTACACCTGAAGGTGGCGACCAACAAGCATGGAGTCGGGACGGACGGGTCTGCTCTGCTTCTCCTGTAGGAGGACCACAGGGTCCTGCTTGAGAACCCGTGCCCAGAGACAGAAAACATGAAGGGGCGTGAGTGGAACCAAGAGACAAGGAGCAGCAGTGCTGAAAGTTGATTTCAAGCTAAAGTAGCCCGAGGGGATTCATATAATTTTATTTTTCTCCGTTCAGAAAATGAGAACTGTAAGAAAAAGACAATGTCAACTTACAGCCTGGACTCCCTGGACATCACACACAAGACAACTCGAGGGTTACAATAGGTTATGTGTTTTCTTGGATTTCACACGCACCCATGTGCAGAAGGTCTGTTAAATAATTTGCTTTAAGTGTGGCGCTCACAGCCGCATTTAAGAATGATGGCAGGTGGTCTGTGTATTCCAGGCAGGATCACCTGGGAAGGACTTCAGAAACGACAGTACGATGGAATAGACGTAGTAACCAAAGGGAAGCAGACCCTGGAAGGTCAAAAATGAAGTTCAAATATTCTTACTCGCAAAGCTCCACCTCACCCAAGCTCCTTTAAGCTAAAGCAGAAGTAGCAGAGGCTTAATTGGAAATAATACAGCAGGTGCAGTAGCACCAAGGCACAGGTGTCTGAGGAGCGCAGGCCACTTCACCTCAGTAGTGGTTGCTTTGTTTTACTTGTGAAGGGAGTAAGGCAACATTTTAGTGGCTTGCTTTGGGGTTCGTGGCACCTGCGCTATCCGACCGAACTGTGCTACCGTCAACGTGTTTACACTGTCTATTTTTATAGATTGTTTGTTTTTCCCTTTACTTTTATGGACAGATACTGTTCGTCATTAACAGCTTCATTAGTGACTTTAGCAGTGATCCACTCACCAAATGATGCAGAGGGCATAGTTAATCCTCCCCTTTGATTGATCTGGTTTGTAAACATGACATGAGGGGTTTTGCTGCTGTGATTGGCTGATACACTCACTTTTTATTATGTCTTCTCAGTGAACTAGACCGGCTGTGTTGCATTACAGTTCTGGGGATGCAGCATACAGCTTGGAGATGAGGCCCCTGCTTCAGACTTGCTGGGGACTATAGGCAGTTCTTATACTGGCTTCAGCATGCCACTCTCCATCTACCCAGGATGTGGTGTTATGGCTAGAGCTGGAGACTTAGGAAGCAGGGAACCAGGTTTAATTCTCAGTGTGAATATTCTGCGATTCTAGCTAAATCACTTACAGCTAGATTCATCAAAGACCCGTTTTGCGAGTCTTTAATAGCGATTCATAAGGAATCGCTATAAAGGACTTGCAAAACGGGATTCATGTAGGAATTGTAAAAAATATTGCGATTCCTACATCTTCTTTATTTGCGATTAGCAAATTGCTAATCGCAAATAAGGAATAACTCCCCATTCATTCCTATGGGCCTAAAGGCCCATAGGAATGAATGGGGAGTATTCCTTATTTGCAATTAGCAATTAGCTAATCGCAAATAAGATAGCGATTTCAAGGGTGCCAGGGGTGTCAAAAGGACACCCTGTAGCACCCCTGAAATGCAAATTTACACAGGTGTTGCGCACAGACATGTCTAAAGGACATGTGTGCGTGTAACATGCAACAGAGAAAAATGCACTAAAGTGCTTTATTCTACTTTTTCGCTATTTACTACAAAGTCAGACTTCGTGGTAAATAGCAACCAAATATTGCGAATTCGAAATTTCAAATTGGTTAATGAATTGCATTTAAGGAATCTCTAATAGAGATTCCTTAAATCCAATTCATCGCAAATATGCGATTTCGCAAATAGCGATTTTTGCATTTGGGATGATGAATCCCAAATGCAAAAATTGCACTCACAAAGGGCCAGATTCTCAAAATCTGGCCTTTTGCGAGCGCAATTTAGCTTGATGAATCTGGCTGACTATCTCACATCTGCCTATAACAAATGAAATGTGACGTTGTGTAATGTAATTGGTACACGTATAAGGACTAAATAATTTCTGTTCGAGTTTGCACTATAGAAAAACTGCACAATTTGGTTAAAACAAAGCCTTGATATGATGAAAGACAAATAGATACCCATTGAGTGGCTGATTTGTACAAAGTGAAACCATACAATATTTCTAAATCACAGCTACCCCACTTACATTTTGTGATCTTAGGAAAATATTTTATTTCACCAAAACTCAATTTTCTTCATTATGACGTATGAAAGTACATTTAAATATGTGAATTCAGAATATCATTTCTACAAAATGTGTGGCTAAAAAAAATATATTATGTGAGTTACACCATCAGATACCGATATATAAAATAACATGAAACTTAAGTGAAAAGTACTTTAAAAAGTTTGTACTCATTAGGAGCAGTTAGGGAGTTCAGTCAGCTCCTCCAGCCCCAGATACAGATCATACAAAGGGATGACAGCGAAGCCTGGGACACTGAACTTCAAGGAGTCCTGGTGAGGTCACTCAGGCAGTATTATTCATTTCTACATCTGTGAGTCACCTGTCACCCAACATGCATAGGTCTTATTTTCTGCAACACAGCTCTATTCTAGCCCTTTCAGCACCAGCCAAGGCCTAAACCCTGAAATCACCAAACTTTAGAGAGTGGGTGGATTTTCATCAGCAGCAGCACAATCTTCCACATAGCTGGCACGTTTTTAGTTTGACAGTTTCATGTGCTCAGTGGGCATATCTATGACAACTCATTACATTATGTCATGTGATATTCTTAGTTATATAAATAGAAAAATCAAGTCCATTAAATATGCAAAATGTTAGAAATTACCCTTTTCTACTCAATGTTAGGGTCTGGAAGTAGTTGAATGAAGCAGGGGGCAGCTCCGGATCAGTTGAAGAGCCATGTCTTGAGGTCCTTCCTGAATGTGTGCAGGGTCAGGGAGAGTCTGATGTTCAGTGGGAGATCATTCCAGGTCTTGGCTGCGATGTGGGAGAAAGCTCTCCTGCCTGTTCTGTTTCTGCGGATGCGGGGGACCTCTTCCAGGGCGAGGTCGGCAGATCGGATGTTCCTCTTGGGTGCGTGGAAGGATAATATTTTGTTGAGGTATTTGGGTCCGATGTTGATAAGTGATTTGTTGGCGTGGGTGAGGAGTTTGAAGGTGACCCTCTTCTCGATGGAGAGCCAGTGGAGGTCTCGTAGGTGTTGTGTCATGTATTCGTGGAGTGGTGTCCCGAGGATGAGTCTGGTTGTGGCGTTCTGGATGGTTTGGAGTTTGTGTAGAAGGGTTCTGTTGATACCGGCGTGAAGGGCGTTGCCCTAGTCCAGTCTGCTGGTTATGAGTGCGTGGGTGACGGTTCTCCCTCAGTTGGGGGGATCCATTTGAAAATCTTGGAGAGGATGCGTAGGTAGTTGAAACTGGTGGAGGTGACAGCGTTGATCTGGCGTTCATAGAGAGGGAGGAGTCGGGAATGAAGCTGAGGTTTCGTGCGTGGTCTGTAGTGGTGGGTGGGCTTCTGAGGGCGGCGGGCCACCAGGTGTTGTCCCAGGCAGAGGTGCAGGGTCCGAGGATGTGGACGTCGGTCTTCTCAGTGTTGAGCTTTAAACAGCTGTCATTTATCCAGGCTGCCACATTCTACATATTTAAGAAGTAGGGCATGTGGGTTTTTGTTTTACATGTCCTGGTAGTGAAAAACTTCTAAATTCATTTGTTACTAATGTAAGGTTATCTTTCCCATTGGATAACATTGAGTTACCATATTACATTTAATAAGCACTAACATTTGCTTGGGAGTAAGTAAAAAAGTCATGTTGGAACACTACTGAGTTGTAATGTAAAATCCTCTTTATATGGTAAAGTTGTATTTTAGATGACAATTTTGAAAATACCACTTTTAGAAAGTAAGCATTTTACAGCTAAAAAAGCTTCTAAGGCCTTCTAGGAGTTTCTTGCTGCCTGGGCCTGTTAATGGCTCCCCCACTAAATATGTGTATTGGGCCCATACAGTGAACAAAAGGATCTAGATGTGGGCATGAGGGCCATCCTGCCAGGATGGGTGGGGCGGAGCTGTTGTCTGCCCCACTTACATTTCAAAAAGCTTGCTTCCAGCCCACACCAGCAACACAAAGAAACCTAACACTAATCTTTTGGAACCCTAGATTTCTTTTAGCTTTGGCAGAGGAAGGGGAGAGCTTTCCAGGAACAGATGTGGGATAGCCTAGAAAATTCTCTCACTTTAAAAGATAGCGCATGTATAAATATTGAAACTTCTGAGCCACTCTTTAGTACAGTCCTGGGACTGCTACATTACAGAAGAAATACTGACATATTCCCCAGAGGACTGCCCTGCTGCTTGAGGCCTGCATTGTTCCACATATGACTTTCCTGCTGATTGAGGCTTGTTCTGTTCCCCAGAGGACTGCCTTGTTCTCCAGAGAATTGTCCTGCTGCTTGAGGCCCGCCCTGCTCTCTGTGATGGAAGACTGGACCTGCTCCCTTCATTCCCGGCTATTTGAGTGTCTCTAAAGTTCAGTGGGATTACCTCATGTGTTGAGCAAAAGGGACAAAAGAAGCTCCAGAGTCCTGGCTTCAACTGCCCAGTTGACTTGATGGAACTGGACCTGCCTGGGCCTACAAATGGGCCTGCCTGAGCCCGCCTGGCTGCTGCTAGAGTTAATATTTGATCACCAAGAGAAGCCTCCCTAGGTCTTGGGCCCTTGGCTGGCATCAGAGTGTACTCTCTAAAAGAAAAGTAGAAATCCCGACGTTCTGGACATTAAGAAGATATCTTTTTCAGCTGGACTAACTTTGTCCGTGTATCCAGACTGCACTCTGTCGTGGTCAGCCTGAACTTGTGACTTTCCCCCAGACGTTTTTAGTAGGTGCGGTGCCTGAAAGCACAGAGTGCCCCCAGTGGCACTCTGTGCTTTCAGGCACAGCACCTACCAAAAACTTTAAAATTGCATATCTCCAGTCTCATTTTATTTATTAAAATGTACTCTTTTTGTCAGGGATTCCTGCCACTGCTAACCTCTCTTGACTATCACAAACTACCGGCATGACTCATATCATTCCTCCCAAAACTTATAAATGAACAAACGTCTTGTACCCTGACGTTTGACCATAACACATGCTGTTGGTAATAACTAGCTGCAGCCGGTGTTCCCCGGTTTGTTTGAAAGGCTGAAAAGCTTTTACATATGTTTTACTATGCAAATGCAAGATCATGTTTCAGGCACCACGGAAACATCTAGAAAATCCACCAGAATAAATATCAAGCAACCGGCATATGAACCATATGAACTGCAACGTGAACCTTTCGGAAGACAACCCTCATCGGATGAATCACCTGCACCTGTTCCTTGCTATAAGCAATTAAAATGCTACCTTTGTGAAGATTCTAAAATACCTTCTAGAAGACAGCCTCAACAAATGTATCATCTGCACCTGCTCCTTGCTATAAGCAATTAGAACCCGAACTTTGTGAACATTCTAAAACACCATCTAGAAAACAGCTTCATCCAATGAATCATTTGCACCTGTTATTGCTAAAATAAATTAGAATGTGACCTTTGTGAACATTTTAAAGCACCTTCTAGAAGGCAGCCCCATCAAGTTAATTATCTGCACCTTGTAAACTGTTACAAACAATTAGAATGAGACCTTTATGTGTATTCGAAAGCAGTTTATTTAAAGACCGTCCTCACTCCTCACCTTCGCTTAGCCTCTTCACCTGCCACGCACCTGTTTCCTGGCTTCCAGGACTCTGTGTTGCCAGTTCGCTTGATCCTCCCACTTTGACCTCACTGCAAAGAACATCCTGCATTAGTCTTGTACCTGGATGGAAAAAAGAAACAAGAAGAAAAGGAAAGACCCATTAACCGACTTGATTTTACTACGCTCTGAGCTCAGTCGCAACATTGTGCTGCAAACAAAGGTAATCAGTGCTTTTGTTAAGCTTGTCCATACTGTTGGCAGTGCTCTGCCAGAGTGGACTTAGGTGAAGCTAACCCCGTCCAAATTTGTTTGTGGGTTTAAGGCTGAAATCATACGAACTAGAGTTTTGAAACTGTTGATAAAGGAGCCTTTACGAACAATCTAAATGAAAACAAAACAAAACTAATCGGTTGAGATTTGAGAAGCTTTTGTGAGGTGATACCTTAAGAGATAGGGCTATTACTAGACTAAAGCCTTATTATTTGTTTGTTTATAGGTACCATATCTGCCATTACCATTCATCAGACAGCTGTGAATGCCCGCTGCAGCGTTGCTTATGAAGTAGACGAGTCACAGCATCTTTGACTCTACACACTTTCTCTATCCCAAACCCCTTCCCCCTGGGATTTGCTACTGGAGCCATGTCTCCTCCTGTGGACCAAGGGCAAGTCTTGAGAGGATTTGGGAACAAGTGTCGCCGCCCCATTGGAATCATCTGGGATCAAAGTAGGTGGCTTATGACACAATCTTTCTAAATTGGTGTGGGATTTTTCATGTGTTGTGTTTTCATTTTGTAACTGTTTGAGTGCTGCATACATACTTTACACAATGCCTCTAAGTTAAGCCTGACTGCCTTTGTGCCAGTCTACAAGAGGGTTAACACAGGTTAATTTAGTGACTTTTGTGTTTCTCCCTGGCAAGGATTGTGGTTGTTTCTAGAGTAGGGGGTTTCACCTCCCTTAATAAACAACCCAATTTTTTACAGTACTGCTGTGCACATATATATGCATATTTGTTGTGATGCCTGTATGCATTTGTGTCACAATGCATGTTTTGTGGTGCACTGGCAACAACAAAGCAAACAAGCCCCGGGTAGCAAATAGTTCAGGACTTGCCTGCTTAGGTGAGACCTACTGGGTTTACCAATGTCATATCAGCAACACATATTGGCAAACCCACATGGTCGGGTAATGCCTTTCAAAGGTGGGACCTACTGTCCTCGTTAATGTCTGGGTTTTTTTGTTCTTCAAGGTAACATATTTCTCCCAGCAAGAGATCCATTCCTCTCCCCCTTACACCACCATTTTTAGGGTTTTCGCTTTCCCTCCTGTTGCACTTTTCACTGAGGGTGCTACTGAATGTTGATTTTAAAAATTCTCGGATTTACAAAGATTTCCAAGAAAAAAATTAGTTAATTTCTATATATTTTCATGCAAAACCGTTTTGCATATGAAATTCTACACTCTGTTGTATTAGTAGAATTACATATTCATTTTCGTTTTTATGTATTCAAGGAAAATATTTTCCCATGGAGAAATTGCTTGAATGGATGAATGGGTAATTTATAAGTGCACAGCTACTCCAAGGAGTGTCCAGGCAGTATCAAGGCATCAAGGTATGCTGCCAGAAACCAAGAACTTACTGCTCCACAGAGAAGAGTCAAGTTTTTAGTCTTCTGCGGAATGTGATCCCAAGTGGGATCAGATGCAGTTTGAGTGGAAGTACATTCCATGCTTTGGCAGCACAAAAAGAGAAAGCTTTACCACACCTTCGCACCTGCTGAAAGCAAGGGATAGACAGAAGTGAAGCAGAAGCAGAGTGCAGTGCTCTGGAAGGGTGGCGCTGGACAAATCTCTTTGCCGTATAGCCAGGGCTGGACAGATACACTGCCCTGTGAACCAGAACTAGGGCTTTAAATAGAATATGTTTCCTAATGGGCAGCCAACAAAGGGCTTTCAAGGACAACAAGATCGAAAAACGCATAAGTAAATGCAAAAGAAGCCTAGCTGCCGCATTTTGGACCACCTGCAGGTGAGAGTGTCAGCATAGTACAGGCGCAAGTTGATCAGCGTATGGATCACAATTCTCCTAGTTTCCATGGGAAAGAGAGGGAATACATTTCTTCTAAGTGCAGAGCATAGCATAGCATTGGCCCCCCACCACAGAGATCTGAAGCCACTTGGATAGGGCAATGTCCAGTATTTTTTAAAGATAAAATGTCCCCACCGAAAATGGATAGATAAAGGGTGTCCAATTTCAATGAGTGTTCACTCGAGTAGACCTGTTTATCTAAAGGACAGCATGCCATCAATTGGGCGGGAAAGGCAAAGGTACAAGGCTTTATAATAAACTTCTCACAAAATGTTCAAACTGGACAACCCCAAAGTTATTACCCAAATATTACTGTAGTATGATGGAAACCAAAGTTAAAAAACATAAATCAAAAAAGAGAGATGATTCCCACACTATGCGTTTGGTAAAACTCTGTTGCAATTTATCCCCTTAAGTGCTGCTGACGGCCAATGGTCGTCAGCAGCGCTACCTCCCCAGTGCTGCGCACGACCATTGAACGTCCATTCAGCACTAGTTCTAATGGACAGCGCAGCACTGGGGAGAAATGTTTACACGCAGCTAAGGTGTTATTCTATTACAACAGTTTTTTCATTATCACAATATTTAAAAACACATGTTATACATTTTATTAAAAAATTTATACAATTAAAAACAAAGAATCAAAACAGTCGACGCAGCGTTTCGGTATTTCTGATAGTAGACCTTCTTCAGGACTGATTCTTATTCCAGATGGATTTCATATCTCTACTGGACAATGATGTTTTCCTCCCATGAAAAACCTAAGGGCTTCGGAATGATGGACCGGTCCCAGGGTTTTCTACGCACTTTTCAAGTTATGATGTCACTTGTTGGATGAAGAAATATTCTCAACGTTTCTTTGAGTTGTCGTATATATTGTTATTTCCTCTGCCCATCAAGTTTCTTTCTGCTGTCTTTATGGCATGAATTTGCAGAGTCTTTAACCACCAGGAGGAGCCACCGTTCTATTGGTTGTGGTTGCCGTCTCTCTACCTATTCAATTTAGGTGACGAGTATACTTTCTTTAAACTCTTCGGTCCACTATGGTCTGTTTTAAATTCGGTCCGTTCATCAATCTTTAGGTCGGCCTCCCCGCTCCTTTTGCACCCTCCGGTCTTAAATAGTACGAGTGCAGCGCTCAACACTTTTCTCATTCTGACACACTCAGGCGATGAGAAGGCTCTTCATACACCCTTAGTACCATTCATAAGGTCTTAAGAACTCCAGGACAGAGTTCAATTCCTGTTGTAGGAGCATGGCTCACCTCGTATGGCTTCACCTCACTGTTTATTGCATGTTGGTGTGGAGTGGCCAGCAGTGTCTCAGTCAAGGACAAGCAGCACCTCCATGATTTCATCCTCATTAATGAGTGGGACAGATCATTGTTTTTTGAAAATTCAGCTATCAGAATTGATAAATAATATTGTGAATATGGATACCTCCAGAATCAATGTCCTCTCATAAAACACTGCCCCAAGTACTGCTTCTGTTAGGTTTACATTGAGCTGGTCTGAAAAGCATGTCCATAAGAGCCATGTTTCTTCGTACAAAAGGACGCGGGGATATTATGATTAACTTTGTTACACTTGCACTGCCCCAGGTGGAATCTATGCACCTGTTTAGGTAAACTATCCTTTTTAGTACATTTATTAATCTATAACTTAATCAGTGAGTTGCACAGTGTACAACTCAGAAACACGAATAGGCAAACACTGTTCTGTGTTTCCTGGAATGTGCTACAGATAGCCCAGTTTCTGCTGAAACAGGTGATTAATCCCATTCTGAGCCTCTGCACCCTGCGTTTATGATACATCTCCAGGAACAAGCAACTTTCAGTTTTCTGGCAATGGTTTTAAATTTGTTTTAACATGCAAACAATGAACAAGATGTATACATTCTCTTATAGCACATATCGTCTTCTATAATACATTGTAGAGACGTTATCGACCGTTCATGCAGGTGCATCTTCAGCGACATTATACATTTGCATTCCACTATTTCAGACACCTCCTTCAAATTCCAACCACTCCAATGACCTCCATATTTCTATATGGATCTAGGCTTTATGGCCACATGTATACATCATTCAAGCCCGGCCTAACAGGGGTACAAACATTACCTAGTTCAACTTTTATTCCTAATGCCTCTATGTCAAAATGAAGCTTGACACTTAGCAGCACCTCCCTTACAAACCACTGTGACTCCATTAAATAGAAAGCTATCTATCTGTGATCATTCTTTCCACCAAGATGGAAAATGCACAAGACCAATGCACACTGAACTGAAAACAAAGGTGAACAGCCTTGTGTAATTTTCACACCATTTCCAGCATGAGGACCACTCACATGCTTGATAAAAATCAGTGCCCATAGATGGATCCTTGTGCTAACTTTCAAATAAACACAAAATCCCATAGAAACTTCATTCACATTGTGAACTGCACAAGCAAATGTCACAAGGCCTACTGTGGGTCATGACATTTCTTTACTACCTGAGCTGCCTCGTCATGCAGCTACACAGTTTGCTATCGCCAAAGACTGTGTAGCTAACAGTATGCATATGAATTCCATAGCAGAGTTCTTTCCTATGACAATATAGGGAAGGAAGATGTGCAGATGAGATAGTAATAAAACCTTTATTCGTTTTTTTTCTTGGTTTCTCAAGGCAAACAGTAGGACATTGTGAACAGCAAGAAGGTATTTGAAATCCACATCGTTAATCTTTTGTCTGCTTCAAACTAATCCTAAAGAGGTGCAAGCATATTTCCATCCATGCACATCCTTAATATGGGGTAGGACTAGATTGCTGGGTCTAGGGACTTTAATTCTGAAACTTAGACAGGACTAGATGTTAGAGGAATAATGAAAATATACTTGAAAGAGCAAAATTCAAGGAAAGGGTTCGAAAATGGGTTTCGGAACAAAAAGATACAAATGAGAACAGGAATGATTGAGGGAGGAAGGAAATACGAGCAAATTTCTTTATAAACCCTGGACAAAACACCAGTCTCATGACTTTGTAAGGAGCAAAAAAGAGTAAACAAAGAGTAAAAAAAGCCACTGTATTTCTAAACAATAGAAACTGAAAACAGTATAGCCTATCCGTGACTATGACCTTAAGAGTCAGGTTTGAATAAGAAGAGTATAATGCCAAACCTGTAGTTGGCACGTTGCCAGCCTGTAGTTGAAAAAATAAAAAAAAGGAAAGACCAACCCTTTTCTATGAATGCCCCCAAGATCTGCAATAACATCTCTGTCAATGCCAGGATAATTCCTATTCTTTTGAAATTCAGAAAGAAAATTATGAACCTCTCTTTTAAAAGTACTATCTGCCCACTTATGAGGCACGTTTAAACTAAGGGGGGCGGAACTCCACCAGATTGCGCGGAGTTCTACGAACTGCCGAAATCAGCACGTTGCACTGCTCATGCGGATTTTTGCGCAAGGAGCTTGCTCCATCCTGTAAAATCAGTGCAAACTGCACCACGTAGAGTGCCAGAGGTTGTTGCTTTTTGCACCCACTTGAGTAGATTTTGACTCTGGCTGCAACTTTCTCACCAAGAATGGTCCCGACATCCCGCGACCACCAGCATTGAGAAAATCCACCTAGCACCCGAAAATGAAGCTGGGGATGCCAATTCTCGCTCACCAACTTAAGCTTGGAGAGCAGTATGCTAGAAGAAACTCCACCATGCATCGGTTGGCGGAATTTGGCCGTAAATCCGCATTACAAGTCTAACACGGAGTGGCCAAAACCCACCCATTGAGCAGAATTTATCTTCCACCCCTAGTTTAAACAATCTCCCTCTTGTAAACAATCATGTGTGGCATCCTTGGGCTTACAACCACTGCTCTGTGTTCTGCTGCTCTCCATTGCTAAGTTAGTTCAATACAAGTAACAATGTATACATACGACTGAACTGAATATTAGACTGGGACCATAACAAAAGAATTCAACAGATTTAGATGGCTCTTGTCTGGGAAAACCTGAAGTTTAATTTCATTTAATTTCAGGCATACAAAGGAAAGCGAAATTCATCAGATAATAGAGTAAATATTATAGGCTTCAGACATTAAAGGGTACTGAAAATAAAGTTTGATGCCTGCTCCAGTTCAGTTTCTCCCTTTCCCCTAGATGTCTGCAGGCCTGGTACCAAAACACAGGTGACCACCTATCTATCACAAAACAGCATGGTTTTTCAACGGGCTACCTGTGTTTTTGGTCCCGGGCTCTACGGAATCCTATTGATCCAGATATTTCTGAAAACTAGACACTTAGGGGAGTCCAGGGCAGTGTGGCTTGTGTGGATCTCCTGACATTTTACCATCCAGAATCCCATGTAAACCTCAAATTTAGCTAAGAAAATCAGATTTTCCTCACTTTTCTGTGTGGGAAAGTTGTGGGAACACCGGGCCGCCACACATTTCTTACCACCCAGCTTTCTCCAGGTCTCCCGATAAAAATGGTTCCTCACTTGTGTGGGTGGGCCAAGTACCCGGCAAAAAGGGAAGGGCCAACATTATTGTGGAGGCACCCAAATTATCTATCACCTGGCTTTGCAAGGAGGTGCACTGCATTTTTGGTCCCAGGCTCGGTGGCCATCTTTCAAACCCAGACTGTTCTGAAATGAACAATTTCCTACCCAGAACTCCCTGCACACCTCAAATTTTGCAAATCATATTTTCCTCAATTTTGTATGTGGGAAAGTTGTGGGATCACTGGGCTGTTACACATTTCTTACCACCCAGCATTTCCCCAGGTCTCTTGATAAAAATGGTACCTCACTTATGTGGGTAGGCCTAGTGCTAGTGACAGGAGACACCCCAAAACGAATTGTGGAGATGTCAAAATTATCGATTGCAAAACTACCTGATTTGCAATGGTGTCACCTGCGTTTTTGGTCTCGGGCTCAGCGGCCATCTAGGGAAACCTACCAAACCCAAAGATTTCTGACAACTAGATACCTAGGGGAGTCTAGAGGAATCCGCAGCTAGACACATGGCAACAAAATGGTCAGTTTCCACTGGAAAAATGTGATGTAACCTTGTTGCGTTTTGGGCAGTTTCCTTTCACAGGCACTAGGCCTACCCACACAAGTGAGGCACCATTGTTATTGGGAGACTTGGGGGAATGTTGGGTGGGTAGACGTTTGTGGTTCTCTGCCGACTACAAAACTTTCCATCACATAAATATGAAGAAAAATAGTTTTTTTTACAGAGTTTGATATTTGCAAGGGATTCTGGGTAACAGAACCTGATAAGAGTCACACAAGTCACCCCCTGCTAGATTACCCAGGCTGTCTAGTTTTTAAAAATGTACAGGTTTGCTAGATTTCCCCATGTGCCACCTGAGCTAGGGTCCACAGTCTTATGCTAGGCCCATATTGAAAAAAGGGTCAGTTTTCAATACAAATATGTGATATGTACATGTTGTGCTCTGGGCAATCTCCTGATGCAAGCTCTAGGCCTACCCACACAAGTGAGGTACCATTTTTATCTGGAGACTTAGGAGAACACTGAATTGTAGAACACGTATTATTGTCTATTGACTTTCTATGCTTTTCTGCTTTCCAAATGTAAGATAATGAGCAAAAAGTAAGTCTCTTTGAAAAAACGTCCTCCAATTCACATGCTAGTATGGGTACCCACAATTTCAGAGATGTGTAAATAACTACTGCCTCTAAACTCTATATTTTGTTCCAATTTTGAAAATACATAGGTGTCCTTGATACCTATTTTTCACTCTTTATATTTTACTAAATGAATTACTTTATTCCCAGTACACAATGAAAACCCATTGCAAGGCGCAGCTCAGTTATTGGGAATGCGTTCCTCGGGTTCTTGGTGAACCTGCAAGTTCATTATACATCACCACAACCAGAAGGGTCTAGTAGACATAACAATATGTCTGCCACAGTTAAGAGAAATTACAGGTGAAAACATTGGCACAAGGGGCTGTATTTTTCAACTCAATTTCAATATTTTTTTTATTTCAACTGTTAGTTTCTATAGGAAATCCTTGTAGTAAATGACCCCTTGCTAAATCCAGAATGTTGGCTACTTTTCTAAAACGTATAGATTCCTTGTATTGATTATTGCTTTTACACCCATTTCTACCACTAACTGGAAGGAGGGTGAAAGCACAAAAAATAGTAAACATAGGCTATGTCCCTGTAAAATGCTAAAACTGTGTAGAAAGCATTGGTTTTCTGAAAAATTCTGCCTGTCCCTGAAAGCTGGAAAGAGGTGATTTCTGCACCATAAACTCTTTGTTGATGCCATGTGCACAGGAAAAACAGATGCTTTCTTCTGCAGTGCTTTTCCCTAAAAAATAATATGTTGCTGTATTTTAGCTAATGTCTGTGTCCCCTCCAGGGGAATTAACAAACCCTGGGTATCTATAAAATCCTCAGGATGTTGGAAGAAAACGAAGCAAATTTGGCATGGATACCTTATGTGGACAAAATGTTACAGGGGCCTAAGCACGAACTACCCCAAATAGCCAAAAAAAGGCTTATCACAAGGGGGAGGGGGAAGACCTAGTAGCGAAAGAGTTAAAATCAGGACAAAAGTCCTAAAAAAAGAAGTGGGGGGATGCTGACGTCACGACAGGAAGTGACGTCACGAAAGGTGGCTTGCACTCAGTTGCAGTTTATAGTTATCAAACTCCTGGTAAAATAAGTGGGGGGACAGCGTGCACCCGCGTGGTACCCCGACTCGAGCCCTGGTTAAAATCCTGTCTCTCAAACTAAGTTTATGCCATAGTTTATTAACTGTTGTGCCAGTCATAGCTTTTATTTCAGGCAGTGAATGTCTATGATGTTACATGTGGCCCTTGCGAGATTATCACCCCTGTCAAGTCTAAAATTAAATGGAATCTGGAACATTCCTGTTGGCTTTGAATATTGCCAATTCATGTAGTTCTGTTCACATGCCCCACGTGGTTTGCTTCAGGGCACTTAGGTTTGAATTTATCAAGTTTTCAGTTTTCCTTTAATGCATTTAGCAACAGTATTGTAATGTCGGCAAAGGTTGATATATGCCACTGTACTGAATCTACCTATTTTCATATTAAGTTATGTAGAGAAAAATGTGCATCTTATCCACTGATGAATTTTCATATTGTTCCTTGCCATAAGTGTTGGAGAGGAGCCTCTCAGGGACAGGGAAGTGGCAGGGGTTAATATTTGACTCATGCAGTGTGAACTGTCTGCACTGATAACGTGCTGTTGCCTGGCAAAGCACTGGAGGTAGCTGTGGCCAAAGCCCACATTTTCTCGAACTTTCAACCCAAAGTGGAAGGCACTATGTTGAGCTGATAACGTTTGAACGAGATGACTAATGTAGCCCTGATCTCTTTAATTAATTTCAGATATTCTGTCCTAAGTCTTTGAGCTGAGACTTTACCGTGACTTCGTATTTTGAACATGTCATATTATTATTATAAAGTACTGAGCGCAGCCAAAAATTATTCCTGTTTAATATTATATTGTACCTGGATATCATCCCTATGTTATAGGTGCAGCATTTAGGGAAATATCTCCAAGTATTTCTTTACGGTTTCTAACTAATGTTCAGCGGCCACCAGTCAAATTAACATACTTAATAGAGGACTGTAGGGTCAAGATGGGATTGGATCCTAATATGCCACCTGTAGAAATGGTTTGTAAAGTTACCATTCTGTAGCTGTTAAACACAGAATATGCAGGGTAACACGTCTTACCACAGTTGTCTTGTAGTTGCATCTAGCCAGCTTCTTATTTACGCATTTCAACCACTCTTTCATTATCTAAGTATAATAGGTATTTACCATTCCATTTCCACATTTTAGGAGCTATCACTTTATGTCAGCCCTGTCTTAAGCTTACTTCATGTGGCCAAACATTAAATAATTCTGACAGTCCTTTGCACAGTTGTGGCAAAAATCCATGTCCTATGAAGATCCCTCTTGCTTGATGTTGATGTAAAATGGACGTAAAAGGCAGAATCTGCAGATGTCTGACGGTGGTACCCGTGAATGCTTGGCGAAATTGACTGAATTAATGTAATTTAGCAGCATTATTCAAATAAAAGCACGTGGCCTTTGTGTAGCACTGCTGTCTGTAGCCAACATCGTGAGATGTGTAAAACATTCGGTTTTACCACCTTAGAGTTTCTGTTGTAAATGATGCCTGATAATCTGCTTGGAAGGTGCAGAAAGGAACAATGAAGGGAAGACAATGTCAGCAACATTTTGAAAATTGCTAGTCCCAGTATCATTGCATAAACAGATTTTTTAAACTGACACTAATATGTATATTTTTCAGCCAATTTCCAGACAATTAAGGTGGAAGATCCAATCAGGTTTTATATAATGCTGCAAATCACCTGTGAGGTTCGGGAAGCATTGGGGTGGCTACCTGCTTCGTGGTTATCTGTTCATTCAAACATCCAGTCCTTTCCTGAATTGCTTGAATGTTGGGATGGTCCTCAGGTGCAGGGGAAGGTTGTTCCAACCTTTGGCTGCCACGTGTGAGAAGTAGCATCCTTTGCTGTTGGCTCTGTGGATTCAGTGGTGTCGGCCCAGAAGAGGAAGATGGATCTTAGGTTTCTGATCAATTGGTGGAAGGTCATGCGTTTGTTGATGTACGCTGGTGCCTTATTGTACAGAGCTTTGTAGGAGTGGGTCAACATCTTGAAATGGCATCTCTTCTGGATGAGGAACCAGTGTACCTTCTTGAGGTGGTGGTGTAATGTGGGTCTATCTGGGGAGGTTGAGGATGAGTTGTGCAGCTGGGATTTGTATTGTCTGTAGTCTTTTCAGGAGGTGTGCAGTGAATCCTACATAGTGTGTGTTCCCATAGTCCAACCTGCTGGTGATGAGGGCCTGCATAACGGTCCCTCTAGTTTTGACTTTGAGCCATCTGACGATCTTTTGGAGCATGTGTAGTGTGTGGAAGTAGGAGGATGAGACTGAGTTTACCTGTTTGTTCAAGGATAGCTTGCCGCCCAGGATGATGTGGAGGTTGTGGGCGTAGTTTGTTGGGCATGGGAATGGCCGAATTTGGCAGTCAACCATGCACCAGTCCATGGCGAGGTACACTTTTGGCTCATTATTCTCCCCTCCATCTTTTAAGAAGGGAAATGACGTAAATGAAGCCATCACTACTCTCGAGAAAGAGATGAGCCGGGTTTTTGACATAATCGCCCCTATAAAAAATACTACCATACATGTAAAGCCTTCCCCAGCACCCTGGTACTCTGACAGCCTGAAATCAGACAAAGCGGCTTGTAGAATAAAGGAACGTAAATGGAGGAAAACAAAATTAAAAGAGGATAGACTAGCCTATAATGTATTACATAGGGACTATCTCAGGAACTGCAATATGGCCAGACATTCACATCTTGCCACCCGCATAGTCGAAGCTAAAGACTCCTCCAAAGAACTCTTTAGAATACTTAAAGAGTTTTCTGCCCCCAGTGTGTGCAATCTTGCATGCCCCCCCTCACAAAACTTCTGTGAGGAGCTAGCTTTACATTTCACTAGTAAAATAGATAACATCTATAACTCCTTCACTCTAAATTCGGAGAACTTGTCAGTAACCCTGACGCCAGATACCCCCATGCTTCCTAAGTTGGAATATTTTGATCCCATATCAAGGGAGCAAGTTCTGGGGCTATTAAAAACAGTAAATCAGGGTCTCCGGCTGATGTGGCTCCGCCCCACATCATGTCTGACTTGGGACTGGAGCTAGTTTATCCTATCTGGGAGATATGCAATTTATCTATATCCTCAGCATCTTTCCCGCTGAAATGGAAAAAGGCATTTATTAAACCTTTGCCAAAAAAACCCTCGGCTGATCAGGGGGATCTTCAAAACTTTAGGCCGATTTCTCTTCTGCCCGTATGCTCAAAAACTTTGGAGTCTCTGGTGAACCAGCAACTTTCAGACTATCTGGAACAGTATAATCTTCTTGATCCTTCACAGTCAGGCTTCCGTGCAGGTTTTAGTACGGAGTCGGCTCTATCGGAGGTGTCAGATACCATCAGGCTGCGATTGGATGAAGGGACGCCCACCATGCTGGTTCTGCTAGATCTATCAGCAGCCTTTGACATCATCTCCCACAGGATCCTATTAGAGAAAATGCGGTGGATTGGTGAAGCTTCTCCAAATACCTAGATTTAAAAAAGGTCAGTATGGGTGGACGTGCTTTCTCCTATGTCGCCCCGAAATATTGGAATGCCCTGCCAGTAGATCTTCGGAACTGTTCCACATTCTCGGATTTCAAGAAAAGACTAAAAACGTGGCTATACTAGTGCATTAATTGTTCTATACTGCTGTCTGCTGCTGCCCAGGGGATGATTAGTGCACCATATAAATAATAATAATAAATTGTTCATGAAGATGAGTACTTTCGTCTTGATCATGTTGAGTTTGAGACAGTTGTCCTTCATCCACTTGGTGACGTTCATCATGCATCTGTAGAAGTTGGCTCTGGTGTTAGATGGGTCTTTTGGCAGCAATAGGGTGAACTTGGTGTCCGTGTAGGAGATGATGTTCAGCACAAGCGATCTGATGGTGTTGGCCAGGGGGATTATGTATGTGTTCAAGAGGGTGGGTTGAGGGACGATCCTTGGGGGACACTGTAAATTAACTTTTGGGTTCCGAGGTGAATGTGGGAGATGGATTCTGTCGGTTATTCCGGTGAGGAATGAGGTGATCTATTTGAGGGCATCTCCCTGGATTCCAATGTGGTGGAGTCTATTGATCAGGATGTGATGGGAGACGGTGTAGAAAGAAGCTGACAGGTCCAGGAGGATGAGGGCGGCTGTTTCACTGTGGTCCATGAGGGTTCTGATGTCATTAGTAACTGCGATCAGGGCAGTCTTGGTGCTGTGGTTGGCTCTGAATATGAATTGAGAGGGGTCCAAGAGGTGTTGTTTTCCAGGAGTTCAGTGAGTTGCTGGTTGATTGCCTTCTGAAGAACCTTTGCTGGAAAGGGGAGCAGGGAGATGGGTTAGTAGTTCTTTGGTTCTGCTGGGTTGGCTGAAGATTTCTTCAGGAGGGGCCTCACTTCTGCATATTTCCAGTCTTCAGGAAAGGCTGCCGAGGAGATAGTGGCATTGAAGACTTTTTCGAACTTGTTGCAAATCGTCTTACTTTCGAGGTTGAAGATGTGGTGGGGCAGGGATCCATGGGTGCTCCTGAGTGCACGGAGTTAAAGATGAAGATAGTGGTTTGAGTCATGAGTGGGTCCCAATGGATGATGAAGTGTTTGGGGTTAGTGTTCATGAGTGTAAACAGGCTGATGCTGTCAGCAGCGGAGGGTGGGGTTTTGGTTTAAGTAGGTCCTGGGAGGGGATGGGGCAGGCCTAAAGTGGGAGAAAATGGGTGGGAGAGCAGCAAGAGCACAATCCAGCACAAAACCAAACAGTAAATACAAGTATGTGTAAAAGTAAAGAAATAAAAAAGGGCAACCAAAATCAAGGCAAGAAGTAAGTAAATGCTCAGTATGGATGTACTGATCCTGAGCAGGCAGAGGAGCAAGGTAGTCAGGGAGTCAGAGCAAGCTGACTAGATGGCTGGAAGAGCCGCTGCAGGGGGAACTGGAATGAGGACCTGCTCCTCATTCCACATTCACTGTTCCTCCGCCATGTATAAAAGTTTTCCTTGGGAGCGTTAATACCGCTTGTGTGAGTAAGGGCTGCGTGGCACACAACAACATTATGGGAATATTTTATTAATGCCCCTTAAGAACCTCTGGAGTTTTAGTCAATGATGTGAAAATAGCCATAAAAACTAAGTGAATCCCTGTCCTTTTGAGAATTTTCTCAGGAGATCCCTACTGACCTTCCGAGTAGAAGCAGGGCCTACTTGTTGCGCCACATTTGATCCAGGTATTAATGTCCACCACTTTTTACGTTCAGCAGCCACCACTGCCTCAGATTTAACATAACAGTGTCTTTACTCTTGTCTCTTTCTGATGTGCTATAACATGTTATGCACAGCCTGTTCCATGCGATTAAGGAAGTGGGCTTTTCCAAGGTGACATCTTAACATATGAATCAGTGAGGCAGTATGTAAGGGACAGCAGCAGTTGAAAGAGGTTGGACATTGCATTGAGAAAAAATGGATGTTCATTCAAGACCCAGTAGCATGACTGCATCATGTGATTATAGAAGATTGAATAGTTGGAAGCATAATTTGAAAAGACCTACCAGGATTAAGTCAGTCTATTCCTCAAGATCCTTGCCTGGTTTTGATAGCAAAAATGAACCACTGAAACAGTTGTTGAAAAAGGGAGTAACTTTCAAAACCAATGAATGAAAACAAAAATCTTGTGAGTTGAGCTAAAGAGATATTTTGCCTGCAAGTGCACTCAGGCATTATGACGCTTATAGACTTGGTGACGGGCAGAGGATATGCGCAGAGCACACTTATTTTTGCTAAATCATCAAAAGGAAAATCCAGCATTCACTTCAGGCACCCTTAGGCAATATAAATGCAACCATTTAGTCACTGATAGAGAAACGCTGGCACTCCTGTGGTTAGTACAGCTCTAAGAAGTATTTGGGGCTCAATTATTATGTGGTCAGAACTGACCCCCAAAACATTAGTGCAAATTTAGCAATGAGTGGTTACAATAAAGATCACTGTATGGCTGACTATACTGTCTGTTTGTCACATGTGCATCTACTGTAACGAGATGTATGATTAGAATGACAAAACAATGGCATGCATGCATGCAGATGAGTACATTGATTTTTGCTTGCCAGTGTTGCACAAGATGCTGATATATTAGTTTGTAAATTATGTTGTGAAAGGATGGCCAGGGCAAAAGCTATTCACAGATGTATGCAGGGATTTGTAACAGCTGTGGAGGAATTGTCATTTGAAGGTATGTGTGAAGTTGGTCTAAATTGGTGCCACCAACAAAATATAAAAATAACTTTTAGCATTGAAACATAAAGGACATCTTGGGTCGACTCTGACCAAATTTCCCAAGTCACAATTGGACTCCAAGTGGCAGAAAGGCTGATCTGTTTGCTGTTGATGGTCCGGAATTGGTGCACTGACTTGTGTTTTCTGACTTCTGTTGAAGCTCCAAAGGTTTGCATGAGAAAGTGCTAATAGATATTGTAGAGTTGTGTGTGTTAAAGATAGCGTGAACCCTCTGGTCCCCGAACGGACTCTGTGCAATAGTGACGTAAGCGATTGAGTGTGGTTAAGAAAATTAATGACACAGTAAGTTCACATAATGGCTACAAACGGAAGAATAAAGACATGTAATACCGAGCTCCATGTGTAATGATCATTTAAATGCTCCTGGGCTGGGGAGGATGCTACCACGGGCAGCGATATAGGGGATTACGTAAACCCCGCAACCCAAAGAACCAAGTGTGCTTTCCTGGAGAGTTTGCCGTGGTCCAGCAAACTGCTTGTGCGTGCCACATATGCCTCAGTTGAACTGAAAAATCGATGGTTGGCGTATCTGGAGTCAAAGTGATATTCCAACCAGTACAAGGCCTGTAAAGAACCGCTAAAACTGGAAACATTTCCAATGAAAAGAAACATTAAAGGCAGTCAAAACCAGGTACATTGCAAAGAGGTGAGAGTGGTGAGGCCCTATGCAAGAAACAAAGTCACTGCTCACTGCTCACTGCTAAAGAAGGAGACAGCACCTCACAACCAGAGAACAGGCACGACTAACCAAATGTTAAAGGAAGAGTGAACGGCCCAGAGATCCTGATACTGGATATGAATCCCTAACGTAGGTGGAGGAACTTTGTTCAAGGCGCTGGACCTTTACAGCCTTGAATAAACAGTTGTAGGAGGGGTTGTGAGCAGGTGTTCCTCCTTTCCAAGAGTGTATTCTGGTCAAAAGGGTAAATCCTTGCTTAAAATCAACACAATAATCTAGGTTGGTTTGAGTGAGAATAGTTCTTTCTATTCACCACATTGTTGTGTCCATTTCACTCGTTTTAAATTTTTCGGGAAGTAAATTGTGAGGGAAAATGAACAGCCAACACGTATTTTTCCCTATGTGGCAGGAAGAGCCAGGGCTTTCTCAAGGCTAGTTGTTACATTCCAACATCATAGTATCAGTGATTTTCAGGTTTGTAATGGGAAAATATATTTAACATCCAATGTTTGGCGGTCATTTAAGAGAAAAGTCTGATAGTCAGTCAGATCTCTTCAAAATTTTCGATTTTTTCTTTGTATTATGACTTCTTCATGTGCATCTAGGATTTGTTTCGAATTTCTCACCCCAATTAGCATCCTCAATTCTTTTTGAAAGGGCATCGACTTTCAGTTTGTTTTTTTCAAATTCTTCTTGGGATATATTTATCAGCTGACATAATATGTTGCTTGAGGCAATACGTAGGCTGTACTCCCAAAGTTCTCATTTGTCCAGGGCCGTGGTCTCTATTGGAGGGAATATTGGAATCCGTAGTCCTCTCAGGATAAGGTTATGTTCTAGATATTATTTCAGAGATGCTCCTTCCCACCATTTTGATGTTTCCTTTTTAAATGCCTTTTCCAAGGCCTGAAAGGTGCTTTTTGCTGATAAGAGATTTGTAGTAATAGTGGTTTTAAGATGCCAGCACAAGATGTGTCAAAGCTTCTTCCAGTCTGTTATTCCTTCGTTCACTTCAGTTGTCATAGGTGGACATTGTATATTTGTTTATTTTTCAGGTTGGCTTGGATCAGTCATTGGTATCCAGGCAGCAGGATCCTTTTAATATATAGTTAAAGGTAAAGTGAATGGCCCAGAGATCCTGATACTGGATATGTATCCCTATTGTAGATAGAGGAGCTTTACTCAAAGCTCTGGACCTTTACAGCCTTGAATAAATAGTTGTAAGAGGGGATGTGAGCAGGTGTTCCTCCTTTCCAAGAGTGTATTCTGGTCAAAAGGGTAATTCCTCGCTTAATATCAACACAATAATCCAGATGCCCCATTGTATTAAGAAATGGGACTTGCGACTGCAGGAGTATGATGATATGATGTGCAGCATCCAGCAAAAGATCAAAGCACTACAGACTACTTCTCACTTGTGCCATTACCGTGCCATGGCACAACTTCTACCCCTGCTTCCATATCAGTGGAACAAATCCTTGCTGCCAACAGCACGACAGAGTTTTGCTAATACTCAAAGACATTATTACACAACAAATTTGGAGAAAACATATTCGACCGCTCATGATCACTTTGAAAACCAGAATTTCCAAAACATGCAGAAAGAACTGTCAGTTACTCCAGAAGGCATTATATTACAATGGCCAAGAATTGTGATATCTGAGAGCCTGGGCCAACAGGCCATTGAACTGGCACATAAGGGACATTATGGAGTTGTTGCTACTAAACGAGCCCCACAGGACCGTGGTTTCATCGTCTTGATGAAAGAGATGAAAAAGAATTGAGAGCAAATCATTTGTGCCACTGCTTGCCATAGAAAACAACCCATCATCCGTTAAACAAGCCTGATCTTCTAAAGCTTGCATGGGAGAAGATTGCAATTGATTTATTTGGGCCTATTAACAATGGACATCATCTATTAGTTATTGTTGATGAATACTTCTGTCTTCCCCTTGTGGAAGATCTGTCCTCAACTACTCACAACTGAGTCATTGAGAGATTAGAAAGTATTTTTGCAACATGGTGTGTTCCTTTGATTTTGAAATAGGACCATGGGCCACCTTTTAATAGTCCAGAATGTAAAGATTTTCTCACTCACCTAAATGTCAAGTGTCAGAAAAGCACAACTCTCTGGCCACAGGCATTTGGTGTCATCGAGCGATATATGAGCACCCTGAAGAAGACCTTTCAGCGCACTGGAAAGGCTTGAACTCAAATCAGTTCCTCGCTCCACTCTTCATGCATAAAGGTAAAGTCCCAGTTCAACCACATGCGAAAGCTCTGCCATCTTAATGTTTAGGAGAGCCATGGGAAACAAATTGCCACAACGGAGCACTGAAAGATCTATTGACATTGATAAACTTCGCACTACTGATTTGTCTCACAAACACAAACTGAAGACATATGCTGATAGGTGCTGCTGTGCTTGGTGCGCTGTGTTCAAAAGAGGAGACCAAGTGATTGTCAAGCAGAAACAGAAGCAAGCGCAAGTCTGATGTTCCTTTTTGATGCTGACCCACTGAGTGTTGTGACTCGTAAAGGACACACTGTTGTAAATCAATGGCGATTAGGTTAAGCATTAGCAGAAGCCATGCTTCGTTTTCACCATTATCGTAAGAAATGTGCCGACTCCATTTTGTATTTGCTGCGGCCATTTTGTATGCCATACATTGCCATGTGCTCGTCGCGTGCTTAGTCCTACCTTCTTGTTCACGGCGCCTGAAGTCTGCCAGACAACAGGCTATTTTTAGTATTCTCCGCTTCCAGCATGTCCAGACATGCGCAGTAGGGTCAACGACCATTAATAATTGGTTCCAGATAGGAATGTGTTTGCCAGTTATTGAAGACTGTTAACTCCGCCCACTCATCGATTGTGCCTTCCAAAATGTCATTGTATGGTCATGAAACTGCTCTTGTATTTTGTACCGCCTTCTCTTGAGCCTCTTCATTGTGTATAAAAGGGGCCATGTGCTTTAGTTCAGGGTGCTACTCGATACAATACCGAAGGGTGTTGTGTGGACTGTAGTACCACCTTTAAAGGTTTAATAAACTTTGCTTTTGCATTTTCCAGTTTCATTGCCAACTTCTTCCTAAGGTTTGAGGACTCTGTGCAGAGAAGGGCGAACCCTTGCACTAAGTAGGCCTAGCTGAGGTTTGCTTACAACAAATTGGCGCCCGACACGTGGGGCTCATCGGCGACTCAGATGCCCGAAGGAGTGGTCGTGACGAAGGATTGGAATCTCGCTGCGGAAGCGTACGCATACCAGAGGAGACCCGAGTCTTGGCATCCAAGGCGTTTTTTCCTTTCTTTCCGATCTGACCATCCAGGTGGTGCCGGTCCTCGACTGAGATCTCTTCTGTTGGCTTGCCGTGCAGAGGCCGTTTGACCGAATTTAGAACTTGGCAGTCGGAATCTGGACACCCTGCGAGTGGTAAGAACCAGTGTACGGTACTTGTTGTGGATTTTGGAAGCCTGTGAGTGGCAAGGCAGTTTTAGGATACGCTTGCTGTGCCAATTTTGGAATGACTAGTCAATGTGTATGTGTATGTGTATGTGTAATATATGTGTTGCAACGCATATAGGCAGGTAATGAGGAGATTATTCTCCATAATGCGATTTTCATTGAACAGCACAACGCATTACAGATACCTTAAGTGCTACTTTGATTATAATACTGCATATTCTGCACTATTTTTGGCATGCCTGTTTTTAGCGCACTCCGTAGGATGTGCTGCTTTTGTGGAAATAACCGGTTAAGTCTTGAGGAATCGCAGCCGGCTCCCCCAGAGGGGACGCCTCATAGAGAGATGTACGTTAAATATGGTCTTTCTTCTTTAATGTACAGCACGTTGTGGAGGAAATACACGTGAAAGGATCCTGAGTTATGTTGGCCGAAGTATGGGTCGTTTGATATGCAGAAAATTGAGTATGTGGAACAGTGTATGTTTAAGCGAAAATCTAGACAAGATATGTTTGAGAGTGTGCGAATGTGGTTGAAAGAAGTACGTGAGCGGGAGAAACGTGAGCAAGCGCTGATTGAGAAAGAGCAACGGAGAATTGTATGAAAAAGCACAAGAACTAAGAAAGAAGTAGGCGAAAGAGTTGGAAGAGAGACAGGAGAAGGAGCGCAGATTACAGATATCTGGCCAATATGCTGTTCGACAACCTCTTTATCCTGTCCTTAATAAACCACAAAATGATTTTTCTTTGTTAGATCGTCCCCCGCCTCCGTATAATGTTCCGTCCGCTCCATTTGCTGAAGACGAGTATTCTGGGGCTGATAAATCGAAACGTGATACCCGCTCCATGATTCCGGTCGATCGTGCGGCTGAACTTAGAAAAATGGCTCTGGAGTCACTTAAGAATACTGTTGCTGTTTCGGATATTTTAGAGACTTCTAAGGGTTGGCAAGACAGAGAGCAGATATATTTTACTGAACATTTTGAAGAATAAGTTGTTGATATGTTTCGAAAAGTATCTGATGTTCTCGAGCCTGATGATGTGGCAATCGATTGTAAGCAATTACGTAAAGGTTCTTTTCCTTTTTCCCAGGTGATTGATACGATCAGGCAGCTGGTTAAACTTCGAAATGAGGCGCTCCAGCTACGGGCGGAGAAACGGAAAGCTAAAACAGATGAACGAGCGGGATTGGTCGACGGGAAACAATCATCTATGTTCTAAACAGATAAGACCGTGATAGTGCATGCAAAGCCTATGCGAGAGGCCGCGCCTTTATGTTCCTCCTAAAGGAGCGGGTAACAAGTGACGATAAATATTCTGTAGATGCAAAAGGGTATTTTATTTATAATTGGGTGTATACTCCCTGGAATAGAGCAGATGTTATGGCGTTTAAAGCTGCAGTGCCTTATCCGCGTAAAAATCCTGCCGCTTTTTATGATGAAGTCGAGGGAGCTTTAAATTCTTGTACCATGACGCTGGCTGATATTGATTTATTTTTCGGGCTCATATTGCCGCCCGACATGTGGAGATCTGTGTGTAAAATAGACGATAGCACAGCGTAAGGGGCATTGTGGAAGGAGATAGAGAGGAAAGATAGGGACAGGGAACCAGCGAAAAAGCCATGTCAATTGATTTTAGATCTTCCCGGTGCAATATTAGCTAAATTGAAAACGATTATTCCCCCTAAAAAGATTGATTGGACTATTTTATCGTGCTAGGTTTGATTCTAATGTGCGGGTACAAAATGTGTTCAATACTTTCGATAGGCGCAATCAATATCAGATGTCTGATTATGTGCTGCCTGAGTCTCAGGATTCTGCTTATGCATAGGATTGCGTAGGATGGGGTAAGGAGTCAGTTGAAGTTCCAGTAGATCAGAGGGGTCATTATGTTACAGCACATGTTTTGGGTTCTACTGATCAGTTTCTGGTTGATACAGGAGCTACTCATAGCGCTTTGTCTAAACAATTGGTTCAGAGGGCTCCCCTGTCTGGCTTAACGATTACATCGATAGGGTTCGATCGAACACCTTCCCTTAGCCCATTGTCACAACCACTTGCATTTCATGTTGACAAGTTTGCTGCTACATGCCCGTTTTTGCTTTCCCCAAACACTCCATATAATATTGTGGGTCTTGATATGCTCAAGTATTTCAGAGCCACAATAAGATGTTCCCCTGAAGGAGTGCGTGTGATTTTGAATGATAATTATCCAGTAACAGACAGAGTTTGTATTGTTCAAGAGGATCTCGCATTAGCTTCCCTACCTAACACTCTGTGGGCTACTTCAGATACCAATGTGGGTCAGATGGTTATTCCACCAGTACAATATTAGTGTAAAGGAGGGAGCTGTGTTGCCACGCCGGCCTCAATATCGAATCTCACAGGAGGGTGCGGAAGCATTCATACGAATTGTGCAGGATCTTATTAAAGTTGGGGTTGTTGAGGAAGTTCCCTTTAACATTTGCAACAGTCTGATTCTCCCAATTTTGAAGAAAGACACTGATACTAGGATCTGCAGATTTATTATTGATTTACGGGAGGTCAATAAGCTAGTAGTACCGCAATATCCAGTGGTTTCTGATATCACAACACTTCTTACCCTAGTTCCCCCTACTGCAACCACGCTCTCTGTAATAGTCTTGAAGAATGCTTTCTTTTCGATCCCTATTCATCCTGATAGCCGATATTTGTTCGGTTTCACTTTGAATAATCGATCATATAGATTTTGCAGAGTTCCTCAAGGCTATACTGAGAGTCCTAGTATTTACAGCCAAGCATTGAAAAGACAGCTTGATTCCTTTGTTCTACCCGAGGGTGTGGCGCTCATTCAGTATGTTGATGATATTTTGTTAGCAGCCGATACCCTGAACAATGTGAGAAATGCACGCTGTCTTTGCTTTCTTTCCTTGCCTCACATCACCATAAGGTATCAAGAAAGAAACTGCAATATTGTAGACCAAAAGTAACCTACTTAGGTCACCTTTTGTCTAAGGAGGGGCGTGCACTCACATCAGATCGCATTCAAGCAATTCTAGACACACCAGTACCTTCCACACAGAAAGAGGTTCGAGCATTTTTAGGTCTTACTTCTTTTTGTAGGCAATGGATATTGGGATGTTCACATATCGCTAAACCTTTGTTAGCACTTTTGACAAAAGATACTCCAATACCCCTCCCTTGGACAGATGAATGTGAGAGTGATTTTCGACAGCTACGACAAGCCCTTTGTTCAGCACCAGTGTTAGGTACTCCAGATTATACGAAGTTCTTTACATTGTACGTACACAAGAGGGATGGATGTGCATTGTCAGTTTTAGTACAGACACACGATGATAAGCAACGCCCTTGTGCATATTTTTCAGCAGTACTTGATCCTGTTGCTCAAGCGTTGCCTGGTTGTTTTCGCTCAGTAGCAGCAACATCTGTGTCAATACGCCAGAGTGAAGAGATAGTCTTATCACATAAGCTGTTGGTGTTGGTACCCCATGCTGTTGATGCTCTTTTGAATCAAACAAAGATGCAGCATTTAACTAGTGCTCGTCTGACAGGATATGAGCTGACGCTGTTAGCTCCTAACATTACACTGAAGAGATGTGCAACACTAAACCCAGCCACGTTGTTGCCATTTCCGGCGACTCAGCCTGAGGTGCAGGAAACACATGATTGTATTTTTCTGACTAAGGAATAGATAAAGGGTCGTATTGCTTTTCAAGATAGGCCCCTTCCAGATGTGGATGGAGAACCTTGGGTTGATGGGTCTTGTCTGAAGTTACCGGATGGTACAACTTCAGCCGCATATGCAATTACTACGCTTCACACGATAGTAGAGACAGCTCGTATACCACAGAAGTCAGCTTAGGCAGCAGAACTTATAGCTTTGACATGAGCGTGTGAGCTTAGTACAGGTTTGTGTGTGAATATTTATGCAGATAGCCGCTATGCTTTTGGAGTGGCGCATGAATTTGGCCTGCTCTGGAAGGAAAGAGGCTTTCTGACATCACACAGGAAGCACATAATGCACGAAGAACTAGTGCATAATCTTTTGACAGCATTAACATATCCAAAGAAAATAGCTATAGTGAAATTTAGTGCGCACAAGAAAGTGACTGATAAGGTGGGACAAGGAAATGCATTTGTAGTGAAATCACAAGCTGAGCGGTGGCATGATGCCAGGAAGGAAGTACTAGAGATACAGAGGACCGCTTCTGATAAAGAACGGGAGCAATGGTCCAAGAATGGAGAGTTGGATGATGAAGGTTGTTGGCGAAACAAGCAGATGGATAGATGGAAGTTGCCTATAGCTTTTGTACAACCTATGGTTCAGATGGCACATGGGCTAACATATGTTGGAGCTTCAGCAATAGTGAAATTGCTTACACAAGTTTGGGAGCATCCAGAAATTGCTAGCACAGCTAAGACAGTAGTACAGTCCTGTATGATTTGCCTACGATTTAATCCTGGAAAAGGGACATGAACTCCAGCTGGAGGATTTGCTACACCAACTGCACCTTTGGAAGTTTTACAGATGGATTATATTCAGCTTGAACGCTGCAATAATTTGAAGCATGTCTTGGTGGTAGTATGTGCCTTCAGTAAATGGATTGAGGCCTACCCCACCAAAGACAATACTGCAATTACTGCGGCAAAGGTGCTTTTGAAGGAATTCTTTCCTCGCTATGGTGTTTGCAGATTTTTGTGGAGCGACAACGTACCTCATTTTGTAAGGGGCGTTATAAAGTATGTCCTAAAAGGATTAGGGATTGAACAGAAGTTTCATGCAGTATTCCACCCACAATCAGCAGGTTTGCTAGAAAGATACAATGCTACTCTGAAACTGAAATTAGCTAAGATACAGGCTTCTACTTCTCTGAATTGGCCAGATGCGTTGCCGCTGGCATTGTTGTCAATAAGATCAGTGCCTCATTCTCAAACAGGTCTCACACCTTATAAGATCCTGTTTGGCAGGCCTATGAATATCTGGGGAATTCCTAAACCGTGTTCTGTGTATGATGTACCTTGTGTCTTAATGAATGACTATTTGGCACAATTAGCTGATAACTTGGTTTCTATTCATCAACAGGTTCGAGAAGCACTTCCTGACAGATCCACAGGTGAGGGGCACAATCTCCGGCCTGGAGACTTCGTTCTTCTAAAATCCTTCGAGAGGTCGAGCAGTTTTGAACTAAGGTGGCGTGGGCCAGAGAAAGTGCTACTTGCTACAAGAACAGCAGTTCGAGTTACGAATCGGAAGAACAGGGTCCATGGTACCCATTGTCGCCGAGTACTCCCGACTTTGGTGGAGCCTGCTGTGTTGACCGACCATCGAGAGGTTCTGACTTCAGAGAGAGGTCGTGCTGTGACGCCTGACGGATCTGAGGAGTTCTTCCCGGACCAAACAGTCTCTGGAGCAACAAGATACAATTTGAGGCTGAGAGAGAAATCTGCAGCGCTTGTGAAAGTTGTCTGAGCATTCCCTGGGTCAGTGAAACGGAGAGCCAATGTGGCAAGGGGGGGATCAGCCCTGCATTAGAGTAGTGACACCCGTCTTGGCCCGAGGTGAAGAAATCAACGGCTACCCAGGGGTAAGAGCTCTGGTCTGGCAAATACTTTAGTTTCAGGAAGATTTGTTTTGTGTTGTGACTAAAATGGAAAAGAAGAAGAAGATTTTTTGTGCTGGAGGGTTTGTTGTTGCCCTGGTGATTGTGGCAACACTAACATGGTTTGTTGTGGAGACAACTCCTGCTCGTGAGTTGTTTGTTGTTACTACTCCTGCACCAGAGGAGCATTATTTCTTTACGCTCCCATATCAAGAAATAAAACATCGACAATCTTATCTTAGTAATACCTTCATTTAGATGCTGCATCACACCCACATCGCTACGAACGCTACAAACTGTTGGATTTGTGGGATGATGCCTGCACATCAAAAGAAAGGAGGTACACCGTTTATACCTCTCCCTTTTTCGCATAATAGCTCTTGTTGAGCCTGGTATACTTTGCTCTTTGCGACTAGGAAGCCGACAGTGGGCAGACTGTTTTCCGGTTAAATAAAGAGTGCCATCAAGATAAAGATGGGTTTCCCCAAGCAAATGGAACTAAATGGGAGTGGGAGGAATACCGACCGGACAATATTTCAACGCCATATATCTTCACCAGCACGAGAGACTCATCAGATGCTAAACATTTTGTCATTTCTGTTACTCAAACGCAAGCAGAACTATGTGTACAGAGCATTGGACATATCCCTGTGGGGGTCAGTGATTGTATCACTGTATTGAATATAGATGGTCTAAATAATAGTACCTTTTTAGCTTCACACAACACTTATTTTGTGTGCAGAAATCGTGGATATTATCGATTGCCAGCCGGTTGGACCGGCATTTGTTATGTCTCATTTTTGTTGCCTCCTGTGTTTCTGGCACCTCCATTGTATCACCGAAATCTTAAATTGTTCAACAATATTACTGTAAATCGATACAAAAGAACCTTGACTACTGATAATGTTGATCAGACTGACACTAGCCTACAACAATATGTAGATTTTAACTTAGTATTGTTCTTTTTTGTGGGTGTTGCATTAAATAGCAGAAAAGTGTGACGATTGACTAGAGTAGTAGAAGCTGTTACCGAACAAACAGCTGTAGCCCTAGGAAATATCACTGAAGAATTGCAAATTGCTAGAATTGTAGCTTTATAGAATAGGATGGTGCTAGATGTCATGCTAGCAGAAAGAGGTGGTGCGTGTCGTGTTATAGGTAGTAGCTGTTGTATGTTCATACCTGACCATACCCCATCAGTATATAAAGCGATTATTAAACTTCATGAAATCAATGCAGACCTTCACACAGAAAATGGTACATGGACTTTTACAGGTTGGCTTTGGACTCTGATTTCTGGCTGGGGATGGAAAGTATTAACAGCCCTATGTATAATAATTGCAATAATTGTCACCTGCTGCGTATGTATTCAATGCAGCCCGATGATTTGTTCTATGTGTGTCACTGCTTGCATACCAACTAAAGGTAATATTGCAGAAATCAAAATGCAGAATGATCTGAAAAAGGAGATAGCTAGTATGATGGGCAGTGATGTAAGAGATGAGTATCGGGCTGTTCCCAGGAAGTTGAATGTCTTCAGCTAATGCTGAAAGGGTCGTCTGTTGTAAATCAACGGCGATTAGGTTAAGCATTAGCAGAAGACATGCTTCGTTTTCACCATTATCGTAACAAATGTGCCGACTCCATTTTGTATGTGCTGCGCCCATTTTGTATGCCATACATTGCCATGTGCTCGTCGCGTGCTTAGTCCTACCTTCTTGTTCACCGCGCCTGAAGTCTGCCCGACAACAGGCTATTTTTAGTATTCTCCACTTCCAGCATGTCCACACATGCGCAGTAGGGTCAACGACCGTTACTAATTGGTTCCGGATAGGAATGTGTTTGCCAGTTATTGAAGACTGTTAACTCCGCCCACTCATCGATTGTGCCTTCCAAAATGTCCTTGTATGGTCATAACACTGCTCTTGTATTTTGTGCCGCCTTCTCTTGAGCCTCTTCATTGTGTATAAAAGGTGCCATGTGCTTTAGTTTGTGGTGCTACTCGATACAATACCGAAGGGTGTTGTGTGGACTGTAGTACCACCTTTAAAGGTTTAATAAACATTGTTTTTGGATTTTCCAGTTTCATTGCCAACTTCTTCCTAAGGTCTGAGGACTCTGTGCAGAGAAGGGCTAACCCTTGCACTAAGTAGGCCTAGCTGAGGTTTGCTTACAACAACACGGTGATTGCTCATTATCCTGGAAAGACCATCACAAGAGATTGTTCTTGTTTCAAACACCTGCCTTGAGACTCATTGACTCCAGATGTTCAGAGTAAGACCCTTCCATTTGGGAATCAGGAAAGCCCAAAGACTGCACCTGTGTCTGTGTCAACTGTGACTGCCGCATATGCCTCTCCAATAACTCCTCACCATCTCTCAACAAGATCTGGAAGATTGATTCGAACACCATGATGACTTTTTGAGGCATTATGATGGATAAATGTATCTTTTTTACTTTTTATTTGAGAGATGTAATGTTGTGTTTGTAAGGGATATGGGGACTCCTCTGGTCCGTGACGGACTCTGTAGAATAGTGACATAAGTGAGTGGGAGTGGTTAAGAAAATTCATGATGTAGTATATACAATATACAGTTACAGTCTGAAGAAAACAGACTTGTAATAAATACCGGGCTCAGTGTGTGACATGATCATTTACATGCTACTGGGCTCGGGAGGACACTTAAGATACCAACAGCAACAAACAAAGGACTGATATCTCTATCCCACCTACTTGGCGGACATGTTTGACTAGTCTCTCTCAGGGACGGACTTCCTGGATTAGTCATTTTCTTCTCTATCTGAACACTCGCTAAGAATTTAACATTCTAGACTAATCACAACAACTGAGCACTTGGCTCAGTTAGGTATCTACACCCTCATGTGACAGAATGCCTGCCTATTATTGTATCATTATACTTTTAACTATATTCTGAACATGTGTAATGCACAGAATGCTACCTCATATATGAAAGAATGTCTGCCTATTATTGCAGTTCACTCCTAGCTTTACTCTGAACATTTGTAATGCACAGACTGCCACACCATATCTGAAAGATCGTTTGCCTAGTTTGCAGTATTGTACCTATACCGGTATTTTGAACATCTGGAATGCACAGATTGCTACCTCATACACCTTTTACCGCAGTATTTTTCCTCGACCTGTATTTCGAACATTTGTAATGCAATGCTACCTCATTTACCTTGGTTGCTAACTAATGTCATTTCTGATCTCTATGATTTTGGATTTTGATGGTGACACTACCTCATATATATATTTGGTTGATCTCTAGTCCCACTGTTGTACTCTATAACCTATAAAATTGTAACCTATTGTATGCATATGTTAGTCCCACTGTTGTACTCTATAACCTATAAAATTGTAACCTATTGTATGTATATGTTACCCTGCACACTCTCACATTTAGGATACGCCGACTGATCACTAGTACTATTCCTACGCCGTGTAACCTACTGTATGTTTTTGTTCTTCCTGCACATATATACCAATATAGTGCATTCTCCAACTCCCACCTAAACCACCATCGCAACATGGATCCCCCTCCGTCCCCCCCCATTCTCAGTCCCCAGTACCCTCTCACCTCCTCTCTTAGTATAATTCCCCCTCCCCACAACGTGACCACGCCCAATCCCATTTCCCCTCCTACTCTCAGCCCCCATTATCCTTCCTACACCCCCACCTCGACTATCAGTCTCCCAGCACACACCCTGACCCACCCACCTACCTTCAGTGCCATCACTCACACCACCAACCCCCTCCCCACCTCATACACACCCATCCCGCCCAAAACATCCCTTCTCCCTAACACCTTCCCTTACATCAATACAACGCACACCTCCTCGAACACCAGCCCAATCTCCCACCTGCAAACGAACTCCCTGGTCAGCCATTATCCTCGGTCGGCCGCCCCCACCTCCACCACCTACCCCGCGATGGACAACATCATGGACACCCTCGCTCAGATCAAAGATGACATACACAACATCAAGGAACTACTCGCCACACACCCCATACACCCCTCACCCACCTTCCCTCCCAACCTATCCCCTACCCATCGGGTTGACTCACTCACTCAACACGCCACAAGCCGAGCGTCAATCCCCGCTCTTAGACGCAGCATATGCCTCGTCCCCCTCGTCGCCCCTGCAACACCTCACACAACTACACCTCCCCACCCAACGGGACCTCCACCCCTCCATCGAACTCTCTCACTCAACCTTGATTACTGTTATTAATTGCCTGATTGCTCACATGTTGGACTTTGTAGCCTTTTACGTGTACTATTTTGTACACAGGTTGGCTTTGTAGCCACCTATTTGTACCATTTATACTATGTGACCTATTGATCTATCTGTCTGACTATGCTCCCCCATGTACTTCTCTTTGTAAAGCGCTCTGATATCCGCAAGGATCTTGTCCGCGCTATATAAAACTTTCAAAATAAATAAATAAAATAAATAAATGGGGGCAGTCTAATTTTTGCCAGCTAGCCAAGACCATGCAGTCTCTAATGCTAGGTATTAATCTAAATGGCTGAAAGTGCTTTTTGAGGAATACCCATATTGTCAAACTTGTAAAAGGTATTTTCAAGACAAAAAAATTAATAATTCTTATTGGTGACACGGAGATCAGGTTTCCTCAGTTGTGATTAATGTTTTCCAAATAAGTAAGTAATTGTTTGTCAATGTGCATTTTTATTTCATCTAACAGACAATAAATTGGCTAAAAGAACGCTATACCTGTAGGATTTGTTGTTTTGCATCGTCTTTCATAACTGGTAATTTAGTTGCATTGCACATTAAGAAAATCAGTGCCGGGTCGGATGGCCTTCATGAAGTTGATTTGGGTAACCACCTCATTTCAAAGTTGATTTCAATGGGTGAAATCTGTGTAGGGGTTTAGGTCCGGGTTTTAGAGAGCTGTGCATTTCGGTCTCAGTGAAATTAGCTAATATTCTCTGACTGTCTTTGGTTACTCAACTGCGCCTTTTTAGAGTTCATAGATTTACTGATGCAGTTGCGTGTACCATTGTGGTTTTCTCTATCAAAGCCAAAAGCACACAATAGCAACAACGATTGCATGAAATCATAACTTATATGTAACTTCCATGAGAAGAATGTTGATTTAGATGCACAATGAGTTCAGGTCACAACATGTTAAAGATTTTGCTGTGAGTAAGACTGATGCTCTCTAGCAGTACTGATAGTTTACTCCATTGATTGCACCAGGACAGGAGTGGCTCTCGCTCACATCTGGCTTACTCCTAGAATTTAGAAATAAACCATGAGTGCTACAAGAGTAAGTCACGGCAAAGTCTTCATGAATATGACCTAATGTTATTGATGCACTATATTTGTTGATGATCACGTTACACTGATTCAAGGTAATACATGTACATACCTCAGCATTTCTGTGGCACTCCTTTCGTGTGCATTGAATGTTACTGATGATGAGGAAATGCAGAGATACAATGCTATGACATGCTTATCCTGTGCACTATAACAAATCTAGCGAGCCATATAAATGCTGTTGGTGCAAGAGGAGCATGTATGTACATGTACGCTCGGGAATTAACAAGCTATTTGCACACACTGGTGCCTCCGGTGTGCCCCTCACATGTGTTCGACTGGCAACCATTGGCCATCCAACATACATGGGCTCTATTGCAATCCCTACCAGCCTCATACCATTCAAGTCTCTAGTTGTCCATAACACACAGCCGAGCATGTACATTCTAAACGCAGCCTGCGCTTGTGTGTTCTGCAGACATACTACTGCCATGCATTTGACTTAAAGATCTGGAACAGAGAAACCTATTATTTGAACCCTGCACATACTCCCTTACAGATGTATGCCATTGTTTCCTTTCCTCAGTTGTATATGTAACACTGCTTGTGTGTTGCCCTCACACAGTAACTGATATCACCATTCGTCAATAGCACGCGCTTTTCTTGGAAAGCCGTCTATTCTTGGATGCAGACGTCACATTGGGCCTCAAAAAATGTAACAAATGAATGGGGTGTGGCAAACAGGCCTGCTAAGCTGCTCCTCGTCAAAATGTCCCCATGAGGATTCTGAGTATGTAGGCATACGTCAGGGAAGGCATCAAACTGCAGCAACTACTGCAAAAAAAAAAAAAAACAAAGCAAGCGATGGCATGCAGAAGAATAGAATGTGAGCCAATACTGTGAAAATTTGCTTAGAGCAGGTACAAGTTCACTCCCATGTTTTCTCAGCAGACTCGAGCTACCAGATATCTGTTTGGAAATATTTCATTTTTTATGAACTGTCCTTCTAAATAAATATAAATGCCACAAAATGCACATATTTATTTAAAGTATTTGTAAGTAACTTTAAAGTTTGGAAATGGAAAATATATGTAGCAATGTATAGCTTTAGCCTCACTATCGCTAGTTAAAGCAGTGGCAACAAACGATAAAGTCAGCACTGAGGATGGCTGAAGTAGTTGGTTACACAACACTGGGCCCGAACCCACAAAATGTTGCTATTAATAGGTGTGACTTACTGTAGCGCCATGGTTTACTATCTAGATTTAGGAGTATGCCAAGAGTGTTCCAGTGTTTTCGTCCCCAAGAGGGAAATGGTTAATTCAGCAGGAAGATAAGTGAGGGCTTGTGGCTTGTAAAAAGCACATGGCTGCAAGCCTAGGATATGTAGCGATGATGACCGGTGGACGAATATTGCAACACTCTGGACACGAAGCTCATGGCAGCACATATGAAATAAATATCCCTCCATGCAAGCCAACCATCTGCGTCACTGTACAGCCAAAAGTGAACGACAACAGCCAACAAACGCCAGAAGAAGTGGAGACACACATAGATGCTAGATAATCTCACCTCTTTGAAGCCACAGTGCATCCTCCATCAGCAGCTTACCACCGAGGTGCAGTCAAATGCGATGGCTTGTAGAGAATAATAAATAAGACAGACTTTGCACAATAAACGGACATGCAACCTAAAGGACGTGCTCGAACAGATACAACACAATTGAATGCCATTATACCATGTCCAAATATACGTCTTTCTATACATAAGAATTTGAATGGTGGCGCTGTCCCTAATTTAGATTTACAATAAGCAAACCAATCAACTTGTCACAGAGCCACTGTCACCAAACCCTTCATGTTGATTAAAAAGCGTGACAGATAGTGGTCGCACCAGAAGCCATATCACCTACTAGCCTGGCAGCTTTCACATAGACACCCGTGTCTCCTGATAGACTTGCCGACAATCAACTCAATACAAAATACCCAGTGATCGTTTTACGAACTCATTAAAGCACCAGTTTTTGACTGTCCTTAACACATGTTCCATATATGCTAAAGGTGTGCTGACCTCCAGTGCTTCTTGAATCAGTCACACTCTACAAGTCTGAAAGAGCAGCCTCAGCCAGCAATGCCTCTCTGGCGGTCCCAAGGGCAGACCAAATACAAAGGCAGGAATTCAGGCTCTAGTGCTCTAAGGCAGACTGATAACAACATCTGCACCCAGACCTCCCCTTCCAGGCGAATTTCAATTCCGACACACCTGATTGTAGCAACCTAAACCCAGGGTCATAACTCGAAATGATGGGGCCCCTGCACAATCTCACAGATGTTTATTGGCTTTGGTTCAAATGGGGACACCCTAGAGGTGTCGGGCCCCTTGAAGTGTTGCCCCCTGCCCCCTTTGCTGGGGCCTGCGTTATGCTCCTCCCTAACCCTCACACTGTTTTGTCAAGCCAATGACAGTAGAGCTTCAACAAATATTTCTTTGATGAGAATCCTGTGAGAGGGTTTGGGACCTCCTTTCAGGCATGCCCTTTCTTCTAAGGCAGTAAGTCCTCCTGGAACATTTCGTCCCAGTCCGGCTCGCCCAGGAAGTCCTTGAACGGGACTTTCTCATGTTATCCAAACTGTGTGTATGTTCCGGGGGCAGCTGAGGGATGGCTATCGGCCTTCCAATGGTCGCCTCACCTATCACCACCAAAAGCGTTCCGCCGAATCACCCTTTCGGCGAGCTTCTGACATATGTAGTTTAAACACACATACATTAAATAGGTGCCAGTACACATTAGAGAAAGATGAACTGGGCACACACCCAAACACAAGTGTTTTTTTTACATCCTCGTGAGCAATTAAAAGCCATTCAATAGGCATTTTATTTTGAAGTTGACGAATATTCAGCAATTTGGTCTTTACTGCTCTTAATAAGGACGCTTCTGTAAGGCAAGAAAAGATCCCATACAATTTATAAATGGCAAAACTACATTGTTAGCCTTATGAAACAATTTTTTTAAGTTCCTTGCTGCCCACATTGTATAATAACTATTCTCCCAGGAATATTTAGGAAAAACATTCATCCACATCTCTTCACTTTCGTTTTTGAATGGTCCACTAATGCCTTAATATGGAAATTAAAGACTTTCAGACTTTGGCATGATCCCGGAGCACTACTTTGTCTGAGTACTCACACAAATACGTAAAGAAGTGACTCTCGTCTTTGCACACCACCATAAAAAGGCAGTGTTGCACTGTGGAAAAATCACAGGTCACACATACATGGTAAGTAATTGTATTCTTTATGTATAATGATTTCAAATGAACAAAGTTAAATGTGATGTACCATTTGCCACATAAAACTCCAGGAAATGATTGTCTGGGAGGCGTCTCCCATCCTACTATGTCATTCCAGTGTTGTTGGACTTGGTGCACCTCCTTTGGATGGTGTAGACTTTTTCAAGCCGCTGACTGCAAGTGTCATGCCACAATGGTTTTTCCACATCAAAAAATTGCTGCTGCAACTTCCCCTGCTAAGATGTTAGTAGGCGTGTGGTGGTGGCAGGCATCTTCCTGGACGTGTAGATCCAGTTTGCTCCCGACACATTAAAATAAAATAAACTGTTATTAATAAAAAATAAACATTAACGAACCACAAAAAAATAAAAGATAAACAATTGACAAAAATTGGCAGAAGACATAGGGGGAAAACGTTAGAAAGAGTGGGAGGAAAATAAGGAACAAGAAAAGGATGCAGGTAAAAAAACATAGGGGCATATTATCAACAACTAGCGATATTTATCGCTAAAGAAGCTTAGCGACATTTTTTTTATCGCCAAGCATAGCCAGATTTTATCGCAGAAATAACGTGCTATTAGCACGTTTATCTCCAATGCGATAAAATAACAGGCGATAGCGGCGAAATGCGTGAATATCGCTGGAAAACAAGCGATATTCACGCATCATCGCCAATAGGGTCTTAGCCAGAATATCCACCTCCCATTGGATATAATGGCTAAGAACTGGTCTGAGCAGGCGTTAGTTTTTAGCGATATTCGCACTTAGCGCACATTTTTTTTATCGCTATGCCTGCCTTGCTAATAGGCGATAGCGACTGCTTTCAGTCGCTACTGGTTGGGTACGCCCACTTTGCATGTCATTAGCGATAAATATTGCTGACATGCAAAGTGGGCCCCAAACCATTCCCTATCACCTAAAAGCTGTCGCTAACTGATGTTAGCAACACCTTGCTAATAGGGCGATGAAATGATCGCCGCTTTGCGGCCGAAAACAGACGAAAATGGCCGCAAAAGTGGTGATAATTTCATTTCGCCTGCCTTGATAATATGCCCCAAAATTCTGTCACGCTAACAGACACAGCACAACATCAGCCACACCCTTAATGCAGCAAACTACAATTGGCTTTGAAGTGGTTGTCTCACATCCAAGCGTGTGGCAAAATGAAAAAGATCAATGATTCATAACAAGGAAATTTACGAATAAAACTACAATTGCAATTTTTGTTTGAAAGTTTTTTGAAACCTCTATCACTCATAGAGGAATTTCAGTGTGCATACAAGGATGGGACCAGTGACCCACTGACCCCACACCAAAGACTGCAAAGCTAGGACATCTCATGCTGGTGTTTTTTTTTAAACAAATGTAAAAAAAAATTGTGAGATAAACAAACATACCCAAATAACATAGTGAACATAATTCCCATGGGAATTACATGCATTTCACATAAAAAAATATATACGATTTCACCTGTGCCTACTGTCAGCACCCTTGCTAAGACCAGAACTGGAATAGTTAATTAGGAGAGATTCCTTTCTGCAGGGACAAGGTAATTTGAGAGGGGCAGAGTAGGATATGCAGCTCTTCCTCTTTAACTGTTGTTATTTATAGGCACTTGGGACGTAATTCCAGTCTACACAGTGCATTGAAATTTAACACTATTGTGTTGTGTGTTTGTGAGAAAGTCGTCTGTTCGCCCTGACACCCCACCCCATTTTGCTGCTGAAGGATACTGCTGTTAACTGACTCTGACTTTACCCTGGCTTCGGCTGACCAGGCCCTGGGCCAATGCTCTGTAAAAAGGTACATGTAATAGGGTACACTTACAATTGGCAATAACGAACACTATAAGTCACTAGTATATAAGAGGGCTAGGGTTGCAATCTCTCTATGAGTCCCTAGTATATAATGAAGTATGGAGGTTTATAGGCCAAGCAGATTTCCTGCACTTGCATGTGTACGCTGCTGTGTGCCTGCTATCCTTTAAAGACAATCCTGGGGGGGCGTGGCCGAGATGGCGGCGAGAGCAGACGTGTAACTCCGCTGCTCCCACCGACGGCCTTTCTACAGCACCGATTCCTGCACTCCGGGGCCTTCCTGCCGGCTCCGTGAGTGGTCGGGACTGCGGGAGAAGACGAGTGGGGCAGAAAGCCGCACCGAGAGGGGAGAACCGCATCCGCCTGGCTGCCTGGCACTAGAGAGCTGCGGAGCGCCCATCCCCCACCGGGCCTGCGGCGCAGCCTTCCCCGAGGCAGAGTGCGGAGCTGGGCGACGAGACCCGGGCGCGGTCAGAGCGGGACTGAGGCTGTGTCCCCCGACAGGCGCCGGCCGGGTAGAAACTCCGGGGCTGTGAGCGCCGCCGCAAGAGGGTGTGGCGCGACCCCCGGGCAGCTGCGAGGCTCTACAGTGCTGCGGAGCCGCGAGGAGACTCCGGGAGCCGGTATCCAGGCCTGAGGTGAGGAGGGGGCTGCCGGTAACCCGGCCCGTGTGGCGGCCGATAGGTATAGCAGCGGAGTGCCTGGCTGCAGGAGAGGCGCCCGTCCACAGACAGATTCGGGGGTGCTTGCAAAGGTGGACTGGGCAGGCGGAGTGAGCCCTGGTTGCATCACCAGAGGGAGGCAGGGAACCCCAGTGCTGTGTCCTGGCCTATGAGTGGTGCTGCCCGGTCTCGAGGGCCACAGCCGGGGAGTGGACAGTGCTGACAGCCCTGTGGAGTGAGGGACGGAGCGGGAGAGGAGGCCTACTAACCCGTGGGCCGTAGCACGGTGAGGAGGACACTGCAGGGACTGAGGGCGGCGGTGGTGTGGAGGCCTGGAGGAGTGGGCGGCCATCTTGCGAATGCGAGGGAGCGCCCGACCGCCCCGGGACTTGCGGTGCCGGTGGGGAGTAGGCATTTGGAGAGTCCCAGCAGAGAGTGAGGGAGAGGACAGTGCCAGCCGTGACGGAAGTGGCAGGGTAGCAGCGCGGACGCCACAACGGTTTGGAATCGCCCTGCGGGATCGGCAGGGGGATAGGCCTAGCCCTACGGCCCGAGGGGTCTTGAGATGTCGGCTCCCAGAGGCAACCGCGGCAAGATGGTTAAAGACCTTTTTGCGAAACCTCAGACCCCGCCGCAAAAGGACGCTGCAACCACGGGCCCAAGGAAAATGGAGCACATTGCAGACTAACGGGTCGGAACCCATCACGAAAGCGTTTTTGGAGTCCCTCTTCACGTCCCTGCGGGACGATATCCAAACTTTCAAAACTGAATTCACTAGCGAAATCAAGGAAGTCCGGTGGGATGTGGACGGTTTGGGTGAAAGGGTGGCGGACCTTGAAACCAAAAGCGACAACAAGGACACTGAACTGGCGGCTCTACAACAAGAAATCATCCGCCTACACGACCAGCAGGTGGACCTTCAGCTGTTTCTTGGGTTTATGGGGGGGTGGGGGGTTGTCCAGGGTTTTGTTCATGGTGGGGAGGGGGGAGTTGTTGGTAAGCGGGGGGAACTCCGGATCCGAGTGAATGTTGGAATGAAGGGGAGCGGCGAGTTGCAGAGATCTGAGGATCCTGGGTGGCTGGGACAACTGCGAGACGGGCCGTGGCTGATGTTTCGGCCGCCAGACGTCTTCACAGAGCGAGAGTGGGGAGTGATTCTTTCTGCCAGCGACTGAGTTGAGGGTGCTCACGTTGAATGTTCGTGGGCTTAACAATCCTGTCAAGAGGTGGGCGGTGTTGTCCCTGCTAGAGAATTCGAAAGCAGATATCTGTCTCCTCCAGGAAACGCATTTGCTCTCTAGTGATTGTCATAGGCTCAAGTCCCGCCACTTTCCAACACAACTTTTCTCATCCACAACCACAAAGACTGCTGGGGTGGCGATCCTGGTATCAAAGTGATTTAAGGGGAAGCTGATACACCGGGAGACAGAGATCAGGGGGTGACTCCTATCCAGCAGATTCTTACTGGGAGCTCACACCTTCACAGTGATTGCAGTTTATGCGCCAAATGAGGGGCAGGAGAAGTTCTTCAACCAAGTGATTACTGAAGCAGCGGCTGCACCTGATAAGCACGTTCTGGTTGGGGGGGACCTCAATTTAGTTTTTGACAATCTACTTGACAGGTCAGCGCAGCGATCCACGCAGGCAGGCACTCTTTCGGAGGTGGGACGGAACAGACTGTCAGAACTGGGCTTGACGGACTTGTGGCGCTCCTTCCACCCGGGCGATCGGGACTACACATATTACTCCAACGCCCACAAAACCTACGCGCGCCTAGATTATTTTCTAACATCTACTTCACTTAGTGCGCTGACGTCAAGCGTTGAGATAGGAGCGGCAGTACTCTCCGATCATGCACCCCTCACAGCGGTGTTTACCTTTCCGCCGGTCGGGCGCAGCGCCCGTTGCTGGAGACTGAGGGACACGCTACTGCACAGACAAGGGGTTGTGGCCAAGATCAAGGAAGCTATAGCTGATTACCTGGTACACAACAAGCCAGCAGACACTTCACATGCAACACATTGGGCAGCGTTCAAAGCAGTCATACGGGGCGAGTTCATTGCAAGCGCAGCGGCAGAAAATATGGAGAGGGCCCGTAAGAGGGAGGAGCTCTCTTCCCGCACGAAAGAACTGGAGCAGGTACACCAGAGGAAAGGGGCGCCGCGGGTGTGGAAACAGTTGCGCGTAGCACGTCAACAGTTAGTGGCTCTAGACCAAGATAGAGCAGAATATGCAGCACTACGGGTACGACATGCATACTACACGGGAGGCGATAGATGCGGGAGGTTGCTAGGCAGAGCGCTCCGCAAGCAACAGCAGCGACACTCGGTGCAGGAACTACACATGCAGGAGGGGGTTACAGTGACCGAGGACGGAGCTATAGCGCAAGCATTCAGTGACTTTTACACTACGCTATACGAGGGAGCTGCGCTGGATCCGACGGATGGGGCGGCCTTCCTGGACTCGGTGTCCCTACCGACTTTATCGACAGACCAATCGGAATTCCTTGACAGGGAAATCCGTCCTGAAGAAGTCATTGCTGCAATTGCCCGCCTCAAACTGGCCAAGGCGCCAGGACCGGATGGCTTCACCGCCGCCTTTTACAAAACGTTCTGCCCCCAGATTGCTCCGTTGCTGACTGCCCTCTTTAATTCCTTCTCAGAACCCGGCGCCATCCCAAGAGACCTGATGAGTGCCATGATTTCGGTCATTCCCAAGCCAGGGAAGGACCGAACGCTATGCGGGTCCTACCGCCCTATATCATTACTTAACGTAGACCTGAAGCTTTACACCAGCATACTGTCACAACGGCTGGGCCCACTCATGCATGGTTTGATTGATCCGGACCAGGCCGGCTTTATCCCGGAGCGACAGACGGTCGATAACACAAAAAGGGCGCTCCACTTGGTGGAACGGGCCTCCAGGCTGCCGGGAGAGCTCATGATGCTGGCGATTGATGCAGAGAAGGCCTTCGACCGTGTCCACTGGCCGTATCTGGAACAGGTGCTCATCAAGGCAGGGCTAGGCGTGAAATTCCGTACGTGGATTCTGAATTGCTATATCTTCCCCACAGCGGCGGTTCGGGTTAATGGCTGCTCTTCGCCCACATTCCCCATTGAACGCGGAACTCGGCAGGGGTGCCCGTTCTCACCCCTGCTTTTCGCGCTATATATGGAACCCCTGGCGCAGTCCATGCGATCGCATCCGACCATTAAAGGGATCAAGTTCTGGGCTTATATTCACACGATCAGCTTATACGCTGATGACGTCTTGCTTTCCTTTGCCTCCCCCGCGACATCCTTGCCGGCCGGAGCGGCCATCCTGGATGCGTTTGCAAAGGCTTCTGGCTTTAAGGTTAACTTGACGAAGTCAGTCGCCCTTGACCTTTCCCTGGAGGCGCAAACGCGGGCCTCACTAGAAGCTCAATTCCCCTTCCAGTGGGCGGACCGCGCAGTCCCCTACCTGGGCATACAATTGCCGGCTACGCTACCGGACACGGTGCATATCAACTACGCTAACCTTAGTCGCACTATCCGCGCGGAGGTCAAGCGGTGGCGGCACCTCCCCCTCTCGTGGCTGGGCCGAGTGGCGGCAGTGAAGATGACGATCCTCCCGCAAGTTCTATACGTTTTTCGGGCTCTCCCGCTTCGTCCCCCAGAGGGATGGATTCGCCGCACACAATCAGAACTGACTCAGTTTGTGTGGAACTGGAAACGACCCAGGCTCAAGCTGAGGCTGGCGATGCTTCCCCCAGAGAGCGGAGGCCTGGGTCTTCCGGATTTACCACTCTATTACCAGGCGACCCAACTCAGGACCCTAGTGGAATGGAGCAAATGGGAATCGGAGCGCCATTGGTTGTTCCAAGACCAAGCAGTAGCGGGGCGCCCACTCCAGGAGGTGCCTTTCTTACGCCGACAACACCGGCCCCCTAATTTATACGCCTCCTTCATCACGAGGGTATCGCTAGAGGTCTGGGATCGAACCTGCCTCCTGCATGACCTGACAACCTTCCCGTCTCCCCTCACACCCCTGATGGAGAATCCGGACTTTGGTCCGGGTAGGGATGTCCAGGCTTTTGCACGGTGGCGCCCAGCAGGATGCCAGTGCCTCTTTCACATGTATTCAGGTGAGGGAGTGATGCCTTTCGAGGAGTTCCGGAAGACCTATGACCTCCCGGAAACCGAACGTCTTAGGTACCTACAGGTCCGGCACTGGGCGCTTAACCCCCTGATTCGTGGGGACGCGATGCGCAAGCTCAGCAAAAATGAATACTGGCTTCTTTCACGCACCACAGATAAGCGACTCATCTCAGACATATATCGACTCCTCCTGGACAGATACTCGCGCGTTTATAATGCAGGACGGGCAAGATGGGAAAGGGAACTGGGGCGGACTCTACACAACAAAGAATGGGAGGACATTTATTATCGCGCCCGACACTCGGCCTACCACATGGGACTGACCGACACATTTACCAAACTAGTAACCTATTGGTATTACACACCAGAGCGCTTGCACGAGATGGGCCAAATGGGGGATGCACTCTGCTGGAGGGGCTGCGGGGAAAGGGGCACCCTGACACATTTTCTGTGGGATTGCAGTCATATACAGGGTTATTGGAAACTGATTCTGGATGAAGTCGATGCCCACTTTGAGAGGGAGATCCCGCGATTTCCGGCCTATGTCCTATTGGGGCTCCCTAATGCTCTAACCTATCCTCTAAGGGCTCGTAGGGGTCGGTTGATAGCGATAGCGCTGGGCTCCGCAGTGCAGGCCCTGTTAGCCCTGTGGCAAACCGCGCAAGTCCCCACTCTTCAGAACTGGCTGTGGCGACTCTGGTCTGTCCTTGGTATGGAAAGACTTTCTTTGGTAAAAGCAGGGGAAGGAGCAAAATATGCGGAGCTGTGGCAGCCCTTTCTATCTCTGCTAGCCACTGAATTTCGAGAAGTGACCTGTCCTAGGTATTTAAGGTTGCTCCGCTTGTCACATGTGAATGACGAATCAGGTTGGGTGTGTGGGGGATAAGTATGGTGTTGGAAGAAGGATCCGGAGAGTGGGAGTGGGGTGGGGGATCGGGGAATAGGTTGGGGGGATAGGTTAAAGTTTGGTGTTTTTCCTTTTGTGGCTCCATGAGCGCTGGTCAACCTCTGCTAGTTGAGCTCGTAGCTCCCAAGGACTACAAGACATTGTGACTTTTGCGTATGGGGGAGCTCTGCGGATATCGCCTAAAATTGGACGCATTGTTATCTGTAAGAGACCCTGATATTTCCCAGCTGTATGTAAGAGCCCTTTTTTTTGTTTTAGTTTCTTTTTTTCGCAAATAAAGAGATTTCATACTAAAGACAATCCTGTATTGCAGTCTGTCTTTAAAAGTAAATTCCGCCAAACAATAGAAGGAGTATACCTTGGAGGCACGTCACTGCCTCCATGGTCTTGAGAGAGGTGCACAACAAGGACACATTAGTCCTTTGTTAGAAGACCACTCACTCACCAACCTAGTTGGTGACATGCTTCATCATCGGGGTCCCACCCAGATAGCCGAGTGCCATCCGGGCGTGCTGCGCCACCTGATTACAGTGGAGCGGGTTCATTTATTTTTGGGTGCAAAGTGAACGAAGAAAGTGGTTTAAAAATTGGTCAGTTTTAACTCTCTACAAAAAACAATTTATTATGGAGCAACTGGGCAATGTTAAAAGTTGATGAGACACCATGCGAGGTTAGATTGACCTAAGGTATCAAAATAGTGAAGTGAAAGAAAAAATGGTCTACATGTTTCAACCTGATGGAGGACTTTACCGGTTTTCGTCAGGACCAGTGATGGTAGCCAGGGCGGTCTACACGCGCTAAGGTGTACCCTACCCTTGGTTACTGTGAAACCCCCCCTTTAAAAGGAAATTCTCACAATTGGTATTGACCGACAATGTAAGTCCCTAGTATATAATAGGGCATGGAGCTTTAGAGGCCCAGCTGATTTCCTGCACTTGCATGTGTGCACTGCTGAGTGTCTGCTGTCATTTTAAAGCCAGCCTGGCTTTGCAGACTGTCTTTAAAAGCAAATTCTGTGCAAACTCGACTTTGGTGGATTTGGGCAGTTATATAGTGATAATCTACCTGATTATTACATATTAGGCACCACTGAGGCCTCCCCTAGGTGTCCCAGGTGTGGGGTGCCATGTCCTTATAAGCAAGGAACTTATAAAATATGTTTTATATGTCCTGTTGAGACAAAATAGCCCATTTCAATTTTTCCCCATTATAGACACTTAGTTTCATAGGCTAACATTGCAATATTTTAAATAGATATAACTATTGCTAGGAAAAGAGTGAAATATATAATTCAAGGACCTAAAAGATTGGCGTTATTGATAAATACAACAATGTTCCACTGTTGAATTTCTCATAACTAGTGCATAAGAAAGGTTATTGAACTTCCTCTTCTGTAACCCAAAATCCAGCCTTCTAGTGGTCTCTGCTGATTAGTCATTCTAACCAGGCGTATCCAGGCTGCTATAATTAGGTGATAGGTGGCCTGGCCTGAGCAGAGGTGGAGAGAGCTCTGCAGCTGGGGAGAATGGGCCATGCATAGGTGGCTGGGTAAATCAAACTGAGCTCAAAGAGAGAGCATATCAGTAAGGAATGCCAGGCATACACACCTCCACATCCTGTGCCCCAGCCAGATGGCAGGCCTAGGACCGGAATTTCTAGAGGTCAGGGGAAGAGAGCTAATAGAAATGTGTCACACTGTGGGTTGGTTAACTAGCTCTTACTCCTCCGGAGACGAATCTTGCATGTTGGATTTTGAAAATACAATGCTTTGAGGAGCTAGTAGATGCCACACTTTGGAGGAAGTTGACATGCTTTTGGGTGGCACCTAGCATCTCATTCGATGGGGGACCCCCTGCTTGTTGTCATAGAACAAAAAATAAAAAAGTGAGCGAAGCATAGTCTCTAAGATCTGCTGTATGAAACTACAAGGAAAAAAAGACTGCCCTGCTGGAATCTGGATTTGCACCCAAAGGCCTGCACTCTAAATGACTGCTCCTGCTGCACAATCTGGTACTACAGCCCTGGAAACTGTGCCTGGCTTTAAGAAGGATGAAAGAGTGGACTAACTGCAAGCTACAGGTTAAAAGAGCCCACCTGCATCATCTCCACCAAGGGTCCTCATCCTGGAGATCATCCAGTGGACTTGGCCAGATCTTTGGATTGGTGATTTTTGACCTCGAGTGTCATGCCAACTACCTTCACCCGTGGCCTGGCCAGGATTTCAGGTTTGTCCAGCTGAAAGCTTCTGAACTCTGGCCTTCTAGGATTTGACTGAGGCCTCAGGGAGAGTCAAGCTGGCTAACCCTCTCTGAACCCATCCTGCTGTTGACAGTCGAGCGACGTCAGACGATAAAGCTCCAGAAACGTTTCTAAGTGTGAAGGTAAAATTTTGACTGCGGCCTCCCGCTTAGTATATCCGTCCAGGGCTCCATCGCGGTCAGCCTCAAACTTTGACTTTGTCCCAGTTAAGCGTGACCAGATGTCGCAGAGTGGTGCTATAGGCTTTTAAGCACTATACAGTGGTTAATCTTTAAAAATACACATCTTTGTTTGCCTATGTTGGACTTTTGTTATTTTGGTGTCTATTTGTTCATAAAAAATATTTCCTATTGTCATAAATTGGTTCAGGACTTTTATTGTGTGTTGTGTCTTACATAGTTCATGTATTGATGTTTTTAAATGCTTTACACTCTGGTCTCCTAAGTTAGGCCTGATTGCTCGTGGTCAGCTACCAAGGGTGGAGCAAGGTGCTAATTTACTGACACCTTTACTGGACCCTATACCGTGTTAGTGGACTCATTACTAGTGGTAGGTGCATACTCACCCCTACCAGTAACTCACTTTCCAACAGTGTTCGAACAGGAGGTGGGGTTTTACCGTCTCAGTTACCAGAAGCAAAGAACACTTAAAGGCTTGATAACCCATAAATGAACATAGAGTAGTAGCTGGTGAGTATACAATACCGAGGGTGAAAATATCAGTTTAAATTTAAGTGCCTCCACTTTTCATATAACTAAAAAAATGTTTCGTTCGGAATGACTGGCAAAGTCATCATTGCAGTATTCTATTAAGAATTTTGAAACCTTTCATTCTCGACTTTCAAAATAGCTGTACAGCAGTAGTGCGTTATTTACATGCTAGCATTTTGTTCCAGGGTGTTTAATTAGCAAAATGGTGGTGCTGTGCTAAATTAGGGCCCTTACCCCGCATGACTATTGATGAGCCGAAAGTCTTTCAGTGGCAATTTTAACAGATGTGTGGTGACATTTGAGGCTGGGGAGCACGTCATCTTGAGGCACTCGAGCGAGGTTGGTGTTGGAATTGTTTCCACGTAGAAATCCCATTCCGTGGTGACTGCAGCCAGCGTATGTGGAGAAGCCTGCATTGTCTCAACGAGACCAGACACATGCCGGGAATACAAGCATTTATCACAAAACACATTTGCCCCTGACACCATGGATTACACAATTCTTCTTACAGAAGTCCCTTTTATTGACTCTGTATATATTCAGATATATTTTTTCTTTTTCTTTTTCTATTCTTCTATCGCATTCCAATTTTCCTTTTAACCTTACATATAATACATTACCAATATTTACACCATTTTTAGCATACTGTACTTTTATATACATAAGATTGTTGTCTCTTTGTACATTTGAAAAAACACAATTATTTTCTATACACAGTGTCCTACTGAACTTAGAGGTGTCAAGATCTAATGTTCTCTTGATCTTATCCATATTCATAAATGGTGGTCCTAACTAGTGTGGTCAAAGAGCAGTATGTCTTATGATTTAACTCTTAGTCATTATAGCAGAAGATATGTCTTTTTTCCACCATCTGCTAGTATCAATATCTAACTTTCATTTTATACTTCATGACCATTAGGTGTCGCCGACTCGTTTCGACCTTGTCGTTGTGGGACCTGCACTCTTGTTTATATCAAGGTCTTCTTCAGGGCTGTGTTTACAGTGATGTAGGACAAGCTTCTCAATCTATAAGAGTAATAAATTGACTTTTTTTTAGTAATGGGCAATTGAATCAAGGAGTACTGAACTACATAGCTGTGTGTCATCGCTTTTTCCATTGTATACATACCCGCCTTGTGGATAAGGGTGGGTACTCTTTCTATTGTCACCTGTATGGCAAAAGTGTTCGTAAGAAAAATTGTGTAATCCATGGTGTCAGGGGCAAATGTGTTTTGTGATAAATTTACCTTTGATTCAAGCCCCTGTTCTCCTAAAGGAATCATCCCCATCTATAGAGAACTAATTTCAGGGAATACAAGCATGACATCCTACACCAATGATGTTTCACCACTGAGGCATATTTGGGGTACAGTGCATATATTTTCCACTCTTAAGAACCAGACAATTGTCAGAATAACACAGACAACAGCCACTAAAGGCTATATTATTAATTCTGAATGCCATTCAATTATTTGAGTTATATGTGTTGGCTTATTGTGTTGACTCGTTATTTTAAATTGTTATATTAGTTTGTTAATTTGACTTCATTTGCAAAGCTCGTGGCCAGCATGAGTCAACCTCCACAGTTATTATCAGAAAGGGGTGAACCATTGTTGCCCTGGAAGAAATGGAAATGTCTTTTTGATTTGCATCTTGTGACAATAGGAGGAGAAAAGTTCTCCCAGGCCCGGAAACAGGGTGATGCTAATGATGCTGGCCAAAAATCCTTCCTTGAAGGAAGTGATTAACATAAAAGAAAGCAGGAATCATACTTCTTGTTGGGTTAAGGAGATGTGCAACACTCCAAGTGCCACAAATACGACATTTTGGCAGTGATTGAATATGGCTGTGAGAATGATGAGACTTACATTTACACCGGAGCAGTTCAGAAAGTAACAGTTACAACTGATAAACATAAGCCTAGCTTGGGTGGAACTAATGTGGTAGTCCCAACCACTCATCGAACTATCCACATTGTTATGCTATGAATGCCACCTGCAGTATTAGCATGTGTGTATAAAAACTAGATAGTTAATAGCATTGCATGTGACGCAGAGTTGCACCAGAATGCAATTCTGCAAGTAACTTATTGTGTTTGTGTGACAGAGTGTGCAGGCAATATGGAAAATGATACTGTGATCATACCCAAATGCGATGTCACCATCAGTGACAAAAGTGTACCAGTCTTAGCAGACTCAGGATCACCTTCTTGCCTAATAGGTGATAAAGATTTGGAAAGGATTGCCGGGTTGGAGCCTATAGTATTGAAATAACCAGACATAAATCCCATGGGCTATGGTGGGCAGAAAATTGAACTGTTGGGTTATACTGTGATGACCATAAAATTCAAGGACAAATAAACTATTGGCAAGCTGTACGCGGCAAAATGGGGTGACAATCTACTGGGGTGGTGCCATCAAAGAGACCTTGGCCTCATGCTGTACCTAAATTCACCAGAGAAAGTCATGCTGTTGTCACTCGTCAGGGAGGATACAGACATTGTGTAGGACTTCCAAGATGTATTTAAAGACAAATTGAGTTATTGAATGGATTTAAACACAAAATAATCCTTAAATTAAGAGCAAAGCCAATAGTAGACAAGGTGAGGAAAGTATCTAATGTCATGATAAAACCCATACAAGAGGAGCTAGATAGACTACAGCATCTGGGAGTAGTAGAAGAATTTGAATTGTCTGAATGGTTGGCACCAGTTGTTTTAGTCCAAAAGGACGGTGGGAACAAAATCAGGATGTGTGTTGACTTGAGCGACCTCAACCAGTATATATGATATATATGGGTTGATCACCAACCTCTACCTAATATTTGTGAAGCCCTAGCGACACTGGGGAGAGAAAGGGTGTTTAGTGTGATGGTGCTGTCAGCTGCCTACCATCAGATCATGTTACACAAAGAATCTGGGGCACTATCCTCTTTTGTCACTCCTGAGGGAGCATTCAGGTTCCTTAGAATAGCTTTTGGTTTAGCCTCGGCAGCTGCATGCTTCCAGAGGTTGATGAAAGAGATTTTGTTGGGAATCAAATTGGTCATGTACTTTATTGTTTGCCAGGTACAGAGCAAGTCATGATGTGGTGCTCAAAAAAGTTCTTACCAGGTTGGTGCAGAGGGGGCTCACTCTTAAAAGAGAAACATTTGTGTGGTGTGGGGTGTGCCGTTCATTTGATCCATTTGTTTACATGTAGACATACAGAGAACTCCACTCCTAGGATAAAGAGGTAGGCGGATGGATTTATGGAGAACAATTTTATCATAGAGTACTTACCAGGTAAAAGGAACAGGGCGATTGATTATTTATACTGGATGCCATTGGATCAGAAATTGGCTTCTGCACCAGAGGCGACAATACTTTGGGTCAAGGAGTGGGTTCTTAACAAGCAGGAATGGAAAGCTGGAGTGTCCAATTATGCTACCAGGAAATGGGCTTTGGATTTTGTGGTGGGTGGTTGGCCAAGCTTTACTTTGATGAAGATGTACAACTAAAACATATATTTGCTCACCAACGCACAAAAAAATACACTCAGTCACCCAAACAACTGTTTCCACATGTACACCTAGTCAATCAACCATTCAACCATTCACACATCTATGCATAGAGTTACACACACCCCATCCAACCGAACACAAACTCAGTGTCCCATACAAATACTCAACCAACTAATCAATAACTAATATGCACACTCATGTAGTTAGTGACCAACTCATGCAGCATGTTATACAACAACAGAGACAGTGATTCATACATTCACATAGTTTAGTTACTAATCCATGTATTAAGTGAGACACTTTTAATTACTCACTTAAACAGACAGTCAGACAGCTACTAAATCCTCCATCCAGACAGTTATATATCCACTCAATCTTCAATACAGATTGGTATATAAATAATACATTTTTAAAATTCAAAAGTAACCACATTCACTAGATGATGTCATCAGTGATATCATCAGTGATGTAATTTGAGATGTCATCAGTGATGTCATCAGTGATGTCACTGACCATGTCATGAATGATGAAATATGTGACATCATCAGCAGTACATTGCGGGCGCGCGAGTTATAGTTAGCAGAACTAACTATAACAGAGGAATTTCTATGGTTTTGTACGAGTGAAATGGCCAGCTAACTATAAACTATGTTTTTTTTCTGTGAATTTCTAAGGTTTTTTAAAATGCTAATTTCTAACTATAACATCTCTGAAACCTATGGTTATTTCTGTGAATCTTGAAGCTTTTTTAAATGCTAATTTCTAACTATAACATCACTGAAACCTATGTTTTTTCAGTGAATTTTAAATGTTTTTTAAATGTTAATTATTTTTAGGTGTAATAGTAGTTATACCTATTTTTGTGTACAGATTTTTTACAGTTTTTTAACTGTTTATTTATAAATATTTTATTTATTAAATAACATTATATATTTTTCTGAAAATTAAAAAAAATAATAATAATTTCAAACTGAAATATTGATTACTTTTTTTGTTTTCTTTTTGGATTTTAACATGTTTACATTATTTTCTTTAACCCCTTGCATGCTGGTGACGAACCCCAGCCGTCACGCTCCGCGGTGCTCGTGTGCTGATGACGGCTGGGGTTCGTCACGGCCCGCCCTGTTCGTTTGTTTACCGCACAGCGGCGGAAACGGGCCAGCAGCGAAGGGGTTAAAAAAAAGAAAATGTCCCAATTTTTTTGGGGAGTCGTACACTCAAAGCGTACACATCACAGTGGGTACGCGGATTCTAGCTGCCAAAACAAATGTATGTTCCAAAATGATATGTATGTGTCTTTAATATACATATTAGGGCAAGAGATTATCTAATATATTCATGCTGCTTTAGAGCCAAGAGACCAGCTCAGCAGAACTCTTTAGAGGAAGAGAACCAGGTCAGCAGAACTGCTTTAGAGCCAGAGAACCAGGTTAGCAGAGCTTCTTTTGAGCCATAGAACCAGGCCAGCAGAGCTGGTTTAGAGTCACAGAACCAGTTCAGCAGAGCTGCTTTAGAGGGAGAGAACCAGGGCAGCAAAGCTGCTTTAGAGCCAGAGAACCAGGTCAGCAGAGCTGCTCTAGAGCCAGAGAAACCGGGTCAGCAGAGCTGATTTAGAGGGAGAGAATCAGGTCAGCAGAGCTGCTTTAGAGCCAGAGAAGCAGGTCAGAAGAGCTGCTCTAGAGGCAGAGAACCAGGTCAGCAGAGCTGCTTTAGAGCCAGAGAAACAGGTCAGAAGAGCTGCTCTAGAGGCAGAGAACCAGGTCAGCAGAGCTGCTTTAGAGGGAGAGAACGAGGTCAGCAGAGCTGCTGTAGAGCCAGAAAACAAAGTCAGCAGAGCTACTCTAGAGCCAGGAAACCAGGTCAGCAGAGCTGCTTTAGAGTCATGGAACCAGGTCAGCAGAGCTGCTCTAGAGCCAGAGAACCAGGTCAGCAGAACTGCTTTAGAGCCAGAGAACCAGGTCAGCAGAGCTCTTTAGAGGGAGCTAGTTCACAAGCTAACTGTGCTACATTCTCATACACCTGTTTTTTCCTGTTCAGGGCTGGGTTTCATGTGTGCACTGTGAGACACATTGTAATGTTGTACCATGGATTGTAAACTTCAACCAGTGCTTTGAATGGGCATGTACTGTCCGGTTCAAAAGTACCTGCACTTCTTTAATTTGAAAGGGAGAGTACCAGCACTTCTCAACACTGCTGCAATACATTTAATGGGAGAGTTCCTTCACTTCTCAAGAGAAAAAGGTACTTTAAATAGTGAGTGCCTGCAAATCTAGATTTCAATTTAAAGCAATGACTTCAACTGACTGTGAAAACATTTGTGATCTAACTCTGTGCATTATGCAAGGAGTATGTCAGGGTGAGCTTCCTTCCTCTGGATCTGGACGCAAAGATACAGTGAACCCACCTCTCGATACCTTCAACTCTGACTTAGTATAACAGAGTATTGAAGAGATCAAGCAGGGGAAGGGTAATTAGGATGGGAACAGCTGGGAAGGAGATCTGTAAAGGAAAAGGTCAATAACAACACAAAAGCAACTTCAGCAAAGGTAAATGGTACCGCAAAAATCCTTTGAGCTTTGTCTCACAATTATCTTGCGCTATAAGATATTAGACGTAAGTTTTAAGTTTGAAAAACTTTATTGATTGGATTAAAACAATGTAAAACATTACTGCACTCACGAACTCTGTAAATAGTTGCACATAAGTTAACAACACTCACTAATGAACTGAATGGCACTTTCAAACACCCCCTTTATGCGCTATATTGTCCTGTGCCACTATATAAAGATTAAATATGCAAATGCGCTCCTTATGGCTCAGTATCTCTTCAATTGGAAAACATTCAAATGCTCTTTTATCAGAAAAGAAAATGAAGTTGCCCAAGTAATGTATATTAATTAATTGCAGGTTTATATAGCGCTAGGATCGACTCCCGGAGGAGTATCTCCGCGCTTCGACCGCTGCGAAACCCTTCCTGGCTTCCCTGAGAGATGGTCCCTTAATGGGTATCTCCAGGGTGAGACCAGGCATCCCCGGCGGTCTGGTGGGGCCGTTAGTGAAGATGAGGCAAGCTAATGCCCAGAGTTGCCGAGTGTGATCGCTGATCAGAGTGGGCACCGAGGCGAGAGAATTATCGATTCCGCTGACCCTGGTCCAGAAACCTGCCGCGTCGGGAATCGAACCCTGGTCCCGGGCCGTCCTCTGCTCTCGGGTCTGCCGCCTCTAACCAGTGAGCCACACTACTTCACAAACGAAAATATGCAAAAGTATTATGCACAATTAAAACGAAGTTGTGATGTTTTAATAGCAACTAAATTGTAGCTCTTACCTGCAGAGTATGACCTACTCTGCTAATTCTTACTTTAGCTGCCCACTGCCAGGAAACACTTCGGGATCAGGCACGGACCCGTGAAGGGAGGCCAGGCACGAACTGCGGGAGCCGGCACCAGCCAGAGAAGAGCAGCAGGAAGCCAAGCACAAAATTGATCCAACAAACCAAGGATCCGGGACCTCAGACAGGAATGAGACTCCCACTCTGAAGCCCCAGAGGGAACACCAATGCCTTCAAACAGATACAACAAGCCCCTGAAGGGGAAGGAACCCGGAACTAGGACCAAGAACCCAGAACTAGGATCAAGAGCTCCACACTTGGGGAATCCCAAAGAATAGTGAGCATGGAGGAAGGGGCGTGGCCGATGATGCCAGCGCTGCCACGCTCTCCGTACAACTTCCCCCAAGCATGATGGGAAATGTAGTTCCCATGGGAAAAAACCCTCCTGCAAGATAAGAAAGAGCCATAAGAACTCCCAGGATATAAGAAAACAAAAGGCATTGTACAGGCAATACACATAGTAAAAGCAGTCACATTATCTACAATGGGAGCAACACACCCACCATCGAGTTACAGAAGCTGCCTCATGCACTTTGCCACAACGGACCTTAGCACACGGTGGCATAGGGACATGTGTAGACAGAGGGGCGGGCCCTAGACCACATGCTAACCTAGACCTGACAGAGTACAGAGCAATCCTACATTTTTACTAATGTCAGGAAAACCAATATTAAAATTGAAGTCATAGTTTGAAGAGTTTGACTCTTACCTAGAACCAATTAGTGTGAACATCTTCATGAGAAAATGGACTATTCTGAAGGGGAAACATCCTTTACAACAAAACTTTTTCCACGCAGTACCTTTACAACGCAGGAATTACAATGCAAGTCGTTACAACGACTTGCGCTGGAGGGCGCTGTAGGATAGGGAATAGTTTAATTTCCTATCCAAAACCTTCCCTACTATCTACGGGGACTGGAGTTGGAATAGTAAATTAAACTATTCACTATCCAGCGCCCCCCAACGCAAGTCGTTGTAATGACTTGCGTTGTAAAACCTGCGTTGTAAAGGCATGCATCCATTCTGAAGCATTGTTTGGAAGCAGATAAGAGACAGGTATTGAAATCCTAGACTAAACTGAAAAAATAAGATCACTGGGCTCATATAGTTTTTGATTTTTCATATCTATTTAGCACAACACCATCTTTTGTAAGTCCTTTACATTGTTCTGTCCATCATCCATCCCATTCTAACCTTTGTTACCAACAGGTTTTTTTGGAATTCCCTACTTATGTTGTTCAATGCATTCAGCAGCAAGAGCTTAGTGGATCCTTTAATAGACAGTGCAACCCACAGCAAAATCTCTTCAATCCAGCATTCATAAATAAAAGCAGAGAGCACGTTCACCTGAAGAAGCCCTGACCTGTTTTCCCAGTTCTTGTGTTAATGAACATTAAGGCTGCCAGATAAATGCATGTCCTTAATGTTTTATATAGCACAGAACATGTTTTCCAAGCTCCCTTACACTGTACAAGAAGTCATAATCATTGCCCCCTGATATACCTCCATAACAAATACTCTTGTGTAGAGATTTTCTTTTTTTATTTCTGTTTTTGGATCATTTAAGAACTAATTTAGCTTGGGTAGACATTGCTGATCCCGACCGAATTTTTCTGGACGACATTTTTAGCAATGGTGGATGTTTTGCAGTGATGGTGTAATATTTTGGCAGACCAATATACTTCATTATTGGTGTCAAAACATTGGTTTGGGGGAGTCAAGTAGTCTTATAAAGACAGAAAATAACTCCTCAGAGCAACCCTTTGGCCCTTTGGCCATTTTCCAAAATGGTGGCTATAATAGAGGAAGAAGAGGCATATATAGAGATGAAATAAATAATATTGTATTTTAATTCTTTTATGTAAACACCAAATAATGTTTATGGTTGTAATATATAAGAATTATGTTTATCTCTCCTATTGTAGACACATTTTCATAGTTCGCTTCATTTATTTCTTTCGGCAATCACTTGTGGTACATTTGCAGAATGTTGAACATTTTAAAAGAGCGTATCGACAGGGACATCGTTTTGTAGTACAGATTTTGCAAATACATGTACGTGTAAGTTCTGTGGGTAGAGGCTTTAGAAATGTTGTATGTTTTAGCACCCCCTTTCCAACTAAATTCACAACCAAATTCACACTGATCTTTTTCTACATATGCATGATCCAAAACATTTACACATCTTCTGATCAAGTGACACACTCTTGTGTCCACGTGGAAGGTCACTGATCTCTTGAACTTACTGTATCCAAGATTGTCAAACGTGTGACAGCCAGAACTCATTTTCCACACAACACACTACATTTTTCTATATCTTTAAAGTCACATTCTTCTTCTGTCCCAGCAAATCCTTATAGAAACTGCAGTGAACTGAAGTTTGCTCCAATTTTACTCATATGGCCATCACGTAAGAATATGTGCCTCAATAAGAACATTGCAAAAAGAACAATTGATGGACATAATGGTGAACAATGTCATACATTCACCCCAGTATAGAGATCTGGGCCTAAATCCATTGTGTTTTTGCTCCTCGTGGCAATCCAGTTTAGACCCAGCCATATGCAAATCAGTCTTGACCCTGTTCCCCATGGGAACAGTCTAGCCCAAACTAACTAGTTAGGAACTCCCTGGACTGGAAATAAGCATCCTAGGACTGGCTTTGTGGTTTCACCCCTCATCAGCCAGGTTAGCTTGACTCTAGTGGCATAGAGAGCATAGGACCCACGTCTGGGCATACCCGTCCCACTCGGGGGGATAAATGCAAAAAGTACAATTGATGAACAGAATGCTGAACAATATCATACATTCACCCCAGTACAGAGATCTGTGCCTAAATCCATATTTTTTTGTTCCACATGCCATTCCAGTTTAAACCCAGTCATATGCAAATCAGAATTGACCCTGTTCCCCATGATAAGAACATTGAGCATCTCTGGTTCAGGTTTCTTGTACAGACTATGAAGCGAATTAAGTGTATTTTCTTGCCTGTGTCATACTGTATCTATACCTCGGACAATCCTTAACTTATGAACATTGCAACAAATCTAAGTAATCCAATAATAACATCTGTGAAATTTGACAGTACACTGACTCAATTGAAACCATTTCAAAGAGCCCCCTCAGCATTTGGCACAACACAAAGGTCAGCTTGCTCAAATTTGCTGTTAAGTTCTTGATCAATATGGTGCATACCTTTTGAATATATCTCTGCAGGCACCAGCTCCTCATTGACAATTCATTTGCAATAATTGGAAATTCAATGGTAACTGAAGCATCAGTAATGTTTTGGCAAGCTAACATCTCTGAGTTCATCTTGTTCGATGTTGACAACCAGAATTTAACAAGTTGCTCAGATATAGGTGTCGAATTTTGATGCAGGTAAGGTCAATTGTTCCACTTATAGACATTTGTCTAATTGTATCATATTCTTTGACAGATAATTCAAGATAACTGTCAAAACAATGTCGTTTGTTGCAAGGTGCACACTGACTTTGATATCTGTAGAGCAGACTGAAGGCCCTCTCCGAGGTTTTGCATGGATGAAATCTTGACCATTCGCAATTGGGACATATAGTCCACAACAACAGCAGTTTTCAATGAGGACACCTTTTTGAATTGAAATTCTTCAGGTGAAAGTTTTTTATTTAGCTCTTGTACAAGTTTGTGCTTCATTGGTTTGATTGCAGCATCTCTATCAAATAATGTGTTTGTTAGAAGAAGAACATGTGACAGAATAAATTCACCCCTTTCTTTTGCTACATCCATCTCTCTATGTGCTTGCAATAGTTTGTTTTTTTGTAATCTGTTTTGTAGTGGTTGGTTGGATGAAACTTTATGACAATTATAGCATGTATGTTTAGCTGTAGTGATTATGTCAAAGAGATTTTTCTCTTTCAATACAAATCTCTCCTGCTTCAGTTCTGCATATTGTTCCGAACCATGTTCCAGGACATCTAGTAGACTTGTATTTATATTGTTATCCACATATTGTTTGGTCATGAAGTTGTGTAGTCACACCGGCTCAGTCATTTCAAATCAGCTTCCTTGCTGTGGCGTGAAATAAAGAAGGCTGTCAACATGTTTATTCACATGTTCCGCTCTCTTTTCCACAAGTTTGTGGTGCAGAACAGTTTCATGATGGTCCATTTATTTTGAATTACTCCACCATATCAAAACAATATAATACATCTAATCATTTCATACATTCATATGTTCATAGAATGCCCCCCAGATGAAAATACCAGTCTGTTGTTTCCTTGAGCCTTTTGCTGAATACAAGCTAAATTCTAAATTATATAAATTATACATTCTGGCTCGCCATTGTTCAAAAGGAGGTGCCTCAGGTTGAAGCCACTCAGCAGCAATACACAGTCGACCAACAACCATAGCCATAAAAATGTAATAGCGCTGTTTAAACATAGGTTTCCCACTTTCTAAATCCTGCCCAATACCTAATAGCATCATGGCTGCAGTGATTTTAACAGGTATTCCAGTAATCTCCGACAGAAACTTCTCAATATCCGGTATATACCTGGACAATTTACTACAAGTATAAAAATCAAGCAAACTATCCGCATTGTCCCACCCACAACAAAAACATTTGCCGTAATGCCCCCTCCCCCATTTTAACATCCTTGCCGGAGTATAATATAGATTGAAAACAGTTTTAAAAACTTGAGCCTTTAATTTGCTGATAAGAGGGTTTCAGTAGACCCTAGACCTTAAAATGGCTTTCTCCATCGATATATCATGTTCTCCCAACACATTAGCCCATTTAATACTATGTTTCTCCAAATCATCTGCCCTAGAGGATAGAAGAATCTTATATAGCACCCCAATTTTCTCCTGACGCCTTATACTTTCAATAAGTTGATTCTGTGCTAATACTAAGTTCTTCCTACCAAGAAAGTCCCGGTTTGAAGAAATTAAAAAAACTGCATCCTGGGCAGATTATATTGCCAAATCCAAATAGTTAGGGAAAAGCCCGCCAGCCTCACAAAAATCTCCAATCTGCAAGATACCTTTATTTCTCCATCTTAACGCCACCTGGTCCCAAAAAATGGGTGGGAGAATCATAAAGGCAGTTGTGGGTGTATAATATGTTACCCCTTCCAACGAAAATATCTTCGGTATACCTTTCCACACCTTAAAGACAGCATCCATTACTTTAAAACTTGTCCTTTTAAAGTAAATACCGTCAACTTCTTTAAACAAACAATTCTTTACCTCCGACCCAAGCAACAATTGAAAGATAGAGGGAGCCTCAGCTGCATTTCTAACCTCTTCCCCGGTCAGCAATACTCGCATCTTTAACAAAAAACATATATGATAATAAAATGCAAAATTGGGTATCCACCAACCCCCTCCCCCCTCTCTTAGAAGAGTCATAAACTTTGTGGCTCTTCTAGGTTTGCCAGGGGGCCAAAGAAATTTAGCACACAAAGATTGCAATTGTTGAAGTTGTTCCCGCGTCACGTCTAGGGGAATGGATCTAAAAAAATATCGCACCCTAAGCAGAAAATTAATTTTTAATATATTGCCTCTACCCACTGTTAGACCTGTCAGCCCTAGGGTGGTCTTTCCCTGTTTTTTCGCCCTTGACTTATTTTTTTCCACCCTCTTTTTTTGTTGGCCTTAGGACTCCGAGCGCCTTCCCATTGCTGATCAATGCTAAGGTGCAGGTGCTCTCTTCTTACAACATGGCTGCCACAGGCCCCTGCTACTGCAGAGTGGTCTTTTTAATAGCACCCTAGTTGCCAGGAGCTGGCTGGGACCCTTCAACATTGTTGCAACACCAGCCCACCTTTTTCCCCAAAGCTAGCTGTTGTAGTCACATCAAAAGGGCGTAGACATCACTTGGTTCAATAAGGAGTTTATTAAGATGACAGACACAACACCAACGTGCCCGTTGTCTTCAGCCGGCGAACAGTCACTGGCTGTCAACGAGCGGCGCTCACATTAGAAAGTTCGGAATGTTAGAGCATACCACTGCTGCGCGGGGGCGCGACTGCAGCGTGGACCAAGTCACAACACTAGCCTAGGGAAGCTCCTGGAACCTTCCAGAACAGGGGAGGGGTCTGCTTTTGCCACCTTAGAGAGTGGTCACCTGGCTTGGGCATATATAAAAAAAGGAGGGAAACTTTTTAGTCAGTTAGGGCAACACTGACCTGGGTGAACCTACGCAGGAGACTTAGGCGGTAGGGCCTAGACAGGGACCTATACCACTGGGAGTGACAGGGCTTAGGTGCTGCCTTCGAAGCTGAGTGAGGAACACTGACCTAGCCCACTGATATGGCCCGGCGGGAGGGGAACCCAGGGACCACATGCAGTGACCTGCTGAGACTATCCTGCCTTCAGCCTCCAACTCAACCCCCCCTAAAGAAACTACCTACCAAGGGCGCAGGAACCATCTAGCACCAAGAGAACACCTACCTTGGCTAACAAGGACTGCTGGGGGATCAACCAGGTACCAGCGCTGTATCCACTCTGCGCTCCCCTGCTTAACCTGTGCCCCCTGTGTGGTCCTGACCTGTTTTAACTGAACTGAGCGACCTTCTAAGCGCTCCATACTTACCGCTAGCACCCTGACCTGCCTGAACTGCTAAACTGCCTGAACTGCCTACCCAGTGCTCTCGCTGTGTCTCTAGAGACCATTGCAGCCCGAAGCGCTGTGCCCACGAAGCGCTGTTGCTAGAACTGTCGCTGTGCCCCCTTGATGCTGGACTAGGCTGTGGCCGAATCGCGCTGCCCTCCCCGACTCACCGCCGCAGTCTGGGGCTCCTCTGTGTGCCTTGTGAAGGATCGCCCCCTTTGGCGTCCCCGTGGCCCTCTCTGCGGCCCGAGCTCTGTGCCCAGTCATTGCTGCGGACCCGGCGTCCAAATCCCACAGAGGCGCTGGCTGGGAGAGCGCCTGTGGGCCTAGTTCACCGCCGCAGCCCGGTCCCGGTGTGAAGAGTTCCTGCGGCAGCCCCCGGAGCCTGTTGGAGGCCGCCGCGATCTAAGAAAAAGGGCACGCTAGGTCCTGAAGCCTCAATCTTGCCCCACGTGATGGGGGCGTTGCCACTGATTCCGCCCCTTCGCGCTCTCATTGGGCCTTGCAACAGCGCCCCCGCAGGCCGCACTGCCATTGGTGACTGCGGCCCGCCTTCGCAGAGGCCTTCCCCGATTGGTCCCCGAGCTCGAGGTGGAAGAGGAAGGCCCAGGACCAGCTACGACACCACCCAGGGGAGCTGAGAGGAGCGTGCCGGCTCCCGATCGGTGGCAGGCTGGAGATACCGGCGAGGGGGCTCGTGAGCCAGTGTGAGCCCCCCTCCCTCTGCCAGCAACGTGCCAGCCTCCCAGACAGCGCCGCAAGGGCTCCCTGAGGAGCCGGAGCCTGCAGGTAATCCCAGGGAAGGAGGGCGGCCGCAGGAGTGAATGTGGGGCCTCCCGGGGCGACAGAAGGGGGCCCCAGGTCGCCCCTTCCCTGCCGGAGACTATTGCCGGGCTCCGTTGGCCCTAATTAACCAAAGAGGACATCCTGAACTGGCCACAGCCCTGTAAGACACATTTGGGGCCTGGAGATAGTAAAGTTAACCCTGTGTTGGGGGACTGTTTGCTGAAACCTGACCCTAGGCAGGCCCCAAGGATAATACTGCTGTTGGGATGTGTTACTGGTCCCTAGGCCCAAAGGGTTACCTGCTAAATGTGGTGAATGAAATGTTTACCCCTGGTTCTTCCTGACTAAGGAGAAGTTGTAACCTGTTTATCCTGGTATAATGAGATGTTGCCTGATCTTTACTGAAATGTTTATCCTTGCCTGGTGACCTTTTATTCTCACCTGATGAAATGTTTATTCTCACCTGAGGAAATGTTTATCTTTACCAGATGAAATGTTTTATCCTTGCCTACTGAAATGTTTAGTGCTGAGCAATGAAACGTTTATTCCTTTAATGAAATGGTCATTGAGACATGCTACATTGATTATTGAATTGCTCCCTTTGCTCCCTTGATGAAATGCTTTAGTGAGATATTGATGCCTTGATTATTTAAATTGCCCTAAGTGACTTGCCAGCCGTGATTTTGATCCTAGATAAAAGCGTATTGTTTTAATCAACCTCACTGGTGTCATTGCGTGTGTTTACTGGCTCAGTGGATGCGTGTGCTGTATGGTCACTTTACACCTAAGCTTTTGGGTGCCTACCTGCTCGCGCCAAGCTACCCCCTGTGGGATTGGAGACCCCAGTTCCTACACCCACCAATGTAAGATACAGTCGCCCCCATCTTTCTAGGGATTCCTTAATCCTGGTCATTATATCCAACCGGTTAGCTTCTACCAATTCTTTCATTGATGCTCGAATTTTAATCCCTAAATATGTTACTTCTTTCAACAATCTCACATCATTTGACACAATATTATCTGTACATAATATTTGTGTTTTAGTTATGTTAAGCTTGTAACCTGATACCTGCCCAAATTATTTTTCTAGCCACTCTACCTCTATAAGAGCAGTAATTGGATCTACTGTGGAAATGGCGATATCATCCGCATACGCGAAAAGAGTGTGAGGTCTCCCGAACTATAAAAAGTTTAATTAGGGGACTTTTACCAATATGTATACAAAAGGATTGCTGTATAAAGCAAACAGCAAGGGAGAACAGGGGCATCCTTTCCAAGTTCCTCTGGTTATTCTCACTCGCTCTGAAACCTTACCCATTGCAGCAATATTAGCAATCGGTGCTATATACAGTATCTGTAAAGCCTGCATATTCCCATTCCCAAATGCTGCCCGACACGTAATATTCCCAAGTAATCCCACTCCACACGGTCAAATGCTTTTTCAGCATCTAACAGTATTAACCCCAACTCCCGCCCTTCAGCCGGAGCTACATCAAACAAAGTCACCACCTTATTAATATGAGCAACCGTAGCCCAGCCGGATATAAACCCATTCTGATTCAGCGATACTAGTGGGAGGATAACCTTTGCCAAACGATTAGCCAATATTTTCGCATACATTTTTCCGTCACAATTAACTAGAGAAATCGGTCGATAAGATCCAGGGATTTCAGACGGCTTCCCCTTCTTTTTAAAAAACACTATTGTGGCCTCATCCCATTATTTAGGAGCTTGCTCGTTCTGAGCAGCTCTAATAGTAGCTAACATTTCGTTCCTAATCTCATGTAAAAAGACCCTGTAGAACTCCCCTGGGAGTTTGTCCGGTCCAGCGGCTTTCCCCATTCCCAAGTTATTAATAGTAGCCTCTAATTCCTCCATTGTAATTGGGCTATCTAATAGCTCTGCCTCCTCGGGTTCTACCTGTGGTATGTTCCCTACCAAAAATATATTATGTACCACATCCAGTGTTTTCTGCTGTGTGTATAACTCTGTATAAAACTGATAAAAAATTGCCAATATCCCTTGAGGATCTTGTTGCATTACACCCAGACCCTCAATTTGCTGGGAAGCTTCCTTCATCCGTAGCCGTAGCACTAAACACCAACCAACCGCCTCGCCATACTCAAGACATTGTTTTTTGTGAATCAAATATTTCCTGGCATTTTCCCTATTCCAAAGAATATATATATTTGCACGACATCTTGCAGCATTAGTTTTGGAGTCTGCTAAATTTTGTCGTTGTGCAAAGTCAGCTTTTCCTTAGGTACTCTCAACTTAGAATACAGTTCTTGTAGCTCTAATTTGGCTTTCTTTTGATGATATAGACCAAAGCTCAATACTTCGCCTCTGAAACAAGCCTCAAAAGTGTCCCATATAATCGCTACATGAGCTGATTGTCTATTACATTAAAAAAAATCCTTAATCCATCTACACATATATTCTTTAAAACTATCATCTAAGCACAGTTTCCGATCTAATGAAAAAATTCTTGGTATGGAATTAGCAATAAATACTGATATTTCTAACACAATGGGAGCATAAATGTTAATGTTAATGTTAATAAAAATTGGTAAATCGCACAAACACCATAGGTTTCCTGGCGCTGGGTATGTATGAAGGAGGGAACAGAAGTGAACCTAGGGAATATATGAACCAATGCCCCTGTAAGATATGTAATAGGCATAAAAAAATAATCGAGGTGTACCAATTTCTGGTGAGGAAAAGAATAAAAAGTATACCGGGATCAGTTGGGTGAAAATTATCCCAAAAGATAAGGTGGGCAATGCACTGCGTTGTTGGTTGAAAAATGTAATTTGATCTTCAAAAATACGTTTTTTGCGTTTAAAGGTGCTCCAACTGGTGGCGTAACCGTCCGTTTACGCCAAAATATAAGCTTGAATGTGTGTGAACATTAACAATGCGCACATCCCAGTATTTGGGCACTCCCTCTGGTTCAAAAATGGGTAGACTCCATTTGATTTTAAGAATTTATTGAATAAAGAGTTGATTGTTTTTCAAAGGTTTTTCATCAGTGGATTATTTGCATCCAATTCATTAGACTCTACACAAACTCATCGTCGCTCCAATGCATTTCGGGTCCATTACCCTTTCTCAAGGAGCACTGAAAAATGAGAACGATCTATATTGGTATCATGGTTGCATTACCAAATGATAACATTTCAAAACAAACATTTCCCAAAGTGTGAATTCATGAGACTGAGCTTCTACAAAAAGGCACGTCTTTTATCCCCACCTCATACACCAATCAATTGGAATTGGAGACCAGTACATTTAAATTAACAAGGAAATTAAGGCTACGACATTTTTTTGAGAATGTGATTCCTCCATCAACCGATCAGAAATGATCCCACACATCAACCAATCCATGATCATTTATCAAATTATATAAAGCTTTAAACACTCTAGGTTTCCGACCCCTGAATACTTGTAGCCCGCTTTGTAGTTCCTTCTTTACCAAATGAATATTAAGATCTCCACATTCCACTAGGGGGATTGGGCAAAATGTGAGTCCTAAATTTAAATCTTCCAGGACTGCCGATTCATCCAGATTAGACCCATAAATAGTGGCGAGTGTGAATTTACTGCTCCCTAAAATGCATTCCACAATAGCACAGCGCCCCAATTTATCCGCTAGAAAACGACCAGTTGTCTGAATAATATTGCAACCCCATGCATCACTGAGGTTTGCTGTGAGGCAACTAGAAGTGAAGACCCTAAATCTTTCAACAGATTACGTTTCCCCCAAGGAATATGTGTCTCTTGAATACACAATAAATCTTGTTGGATTATACGAAGTTCTGCAGCCACCCTTTTTCTCTTGTTCTAATTATTAAAACCACATACATTCAAAGTACAAATTTTAACCCCCCTGCAAGCCATTAAAGAACAAGAAAAAGACAAAACCTAATCCAATTACTACTACAGTAGTACATAAAATACTATATCTTCGGAACTGAGTCATCATTTTATTTCCCTTTTTGATACAGTGGAGTTTTTTACTTTTACCCCTCCTAAGGGCCCCTGTCCCCGTCCCCAGTGCCTACCCCCCGAACACCCCCAACCCTTCCCTGAAACCCCACCCCCCCTTTAATGAGGCTTTAGGACCCAAGGTCCTGTAGATGACAAGCTTCAATTCATCCAATGCCGTCGCTCGCAAACCCCGTCCCATTCATAGGAGAGGAAATCCTCCCTGCCCCCGGCTGGGCGGAGAGTAAATAATCATAAACATCAAAAAAGAAAAAAGGAATGAAAAAAAAGGAAAAGAGGCCAAACGACGAAAAAAGCAACCTGGGGTAGAGGGCGGGATGAGGAAGTTCACCAAAAAGAAAAAAAACGGTTTATACAGTTAAACATTATCCCTTCCCACCAACTATGCCACAATACCACAACCAAGATCCGAGATGGAATTTAAATACTCTTTAGCAGAGCCCTCAGTAGTAAAGAATCGAGTATGCTCCTGAAAAATCACTTTGAGTTTTGCCGGATTCTTCAAAAATACTTGAGCCCCTTTGGCTTGAAACTGTGGAGTAAGCTAGCGTAACTGCCAGCGGCTTTCTACGTTATAATGACAGAAATCCGGCCTTACAAAAAACTCAAACTATTTCCCCGCTTTTTCTTATCTGGTTGGGCTAGGTGAAAAACATCCTCCCTAGCCAAAAAGCTATTGAAAGAGATTAAAATAGATCTTGGTTTATCAGCCGTTTGGCCTACTTTCATACAAATATTAAATGGAAATTTATGTGCTCGTTCAATCTCTCTGTCCCAGTCCCATCTAGTAAGCTCAGGAAAGGCATTTGTAAACAAATCAACTATAAATCTGGGAGGATCCTGTCCTTCCCGCCCCTCCGGAATCCGTAACACTCTGAGATTTGTCCTTTGTGCACGATTTTCCATATCGGCCAATTTCCACTGCGTGTCCTCTTTAATAGTACGTAAATATTCAGTCAAAGCCTTCTGAGCAACAAGGTCCTCTTCTAGATTAGAAATATGTGCTTCTGCTTAGTTGAATCTTGCAGTAAAGTCCGCACAGGATTTAGTGACACGTCGTACTGAATTTTGTAGCTTTTGGCACAAGTTCTGGACTCTCTGGCTTTCAACTCTTGTTTTCTCCCGGTGGGACAAAATAGATTGATAAATTAAAGACAAAGAAATATCTTCGAGAGGCTGAGTTATTTGCGGTTGTTGAGCACGCAATTGGTCCTTTTCAGCCTCAACATTGCCAGTCTTATGATCTAGTCTTTTACGAACAGTATGGGGGCTGCCTTCCAAAAACTCGCCGGAGTTCTCCAGACAGATGCTAATGTGATCGCTGCCACCGACCCCATTCACCTGTACAGAAAAGTTTGTCGCCAGATCCTCACATGATGAAGTGGACTGTTAAGATAGAGAAAATAAATCTCCAGATTCCGCATCTTGTGCCTGTGTTTGTATATCTGCATCTGCAATGATACTCACCCCATTACCCAATTCTCTACTCTCCATTACCACTCTAGAGTTTGGAGTAACAGCAGCAGTAACAATACATTCAGAAGCATCCAGCATCTGAGTTGCACTAGAAATACAAGTAGGAATGCATAAGCCCACATTGTCCTGTCTAATATGCTGTTCCTTGTCTTTCTGTTTTTCCAATATATCGTCACTCAGAGAGGGGGTAAATGAAGGAGTAGCAGCATGCGAAAGTTCCATATTTTGCTCCCCTACTCCATCCGTACCATCCGTACCCTCCAATCCCTCTGACTGAATATGGGCGAGCTTTTTACCATTTTTTTTGTCTTTAACAGCTGAGAAAAATGCCAGAATAGTTTTTGTTGTCCCCACGTCCGTTTTAGCCCCCATAACGTTTGTGTCAATTTTAGTACCCTGGCGTCTTGTTGCCCACACCAGTATTTCCTTCAACTTGTGGTCTTCCGCACGCTCCTTTCGGCGGCATCACCATCAGCCACCCGAATTTCCCTAGAGTATCACCAAACCGTCTCCAGGTGAAGTCAATCACCCAGCAGTGGAGTCCGTGCACAGTACATGCCCAGAGGTATCGGAGGAGCCTGCCCAACCCAGCCACGAGCGCTGTAGAAGCTATCAGCATTCAACACCACAGGTGGGAACCAATCTGTGAATTTCCCGGCATTATACCGAATCAGTATAGGTATGCTCCTCAAATATCGATAACTTCACAAGTTCTCCAGGGTATTAGTTCAGCTGCATATTTCACTCCTTTTTCCCCCACAATAGCATTTTGTGAGCTCCGGCATCAGGAGCGGCTAGCTTACAGCCCCACTTACAACATATTTACTTTTATGTGTCTGACCAACAATTCCCTTGGAGCTTTTTTGTGATCTCTGGATAATCAGTTGCAGTTTCATATCTGGAGCTACAGCATTAAACCTTCCCTCTCTGTCTTTCACCACAAAATGTCTTTGGATGAATTTTTTGTAGAGGTATGGTTTTTCCACCTGTAGCTTTCACACTTTTTCCAAATGAAAGGACTAATATCTCAGGTAGTTTATGCAAGTGAATTTGTGAAATACAGTAATCAGGGACTCCACAGTCTTCACGTGTAGATCCCAATCATCTTCCTGATCAGCATTTACAAAGTTATTCACGAGGACTATCATGTGTAAAACAATTACCCAGTACTTGCAAAGTTCTGATTTCTCTTCACATTCTTTGAAAAACTCAATAAACTTGGTTTTCAGGTTTTATGATTTTGAACTAAGTGTATTGAACATTCCCTGGCTTGGCATTATATATTTTGAATTCCTTGTGCCTAGGTCATTTTCTGAGATAAGATATACAAAACCTAATTTGACATTCTTGTTCCTGAAAGCATTCCAACGCAATGTTTCAATAGCCTCAGATATGATGAGGATACCTTGTAACAAACGAACATAATTAGTTCCGCTCAAACTGACTGAACAGCTTTGCTTCCAAAGACTTCAGCCTCAATAAGTGCATTCACTGAGATAACTTCCTGCACACCGCAACACAAATATTGTCATGTGGAAAATGGGCATCATTGCATAAAGATAATAACTTTCTACTGGATTGCTCATAAAAATGCCAGCTACCATATGGAAAATACCTTCATCACAGACAATTGGCAGGATTGGCTGTTCTTCAAGCTGAGCATGCACATTTAAAAAAAGTTTTAGAACTGTATACTGTTTCGTAGTTTGTGACTGGAGAGTGTATCACTGGTAAAAACCTAACCTTCTTCAGTGGAGCGGCATTCTGGGAAAGCAGAGCATGAATTCCAGCTCAGGGAGGAACTGGCTTTTCTTCATCCTTCAGTCCACACTGAATAAGCAATATGGTAGATTCAGTTAAATCAGCTTTGCGGACCACAGCATTAGGTAGTAGAACATGTGCTCAGCCACTTTAAAACTTTCTGGTAGACAAATGTTTTTATGGCTTGTAGTGATTTTGCACATGTTGGTAAGGCAGTTGGGTTATAAGTTTGCAGATTCATTTGTTTAGGCCTCCAGCTGACACAACGGGTTTTCCAGCAGCTACTTCATTGGTACAGTCTTGAAAAAGCACCATGACAGTATTATTGTGTGGCGGATGTTCCATAAAAAGAGCTGTCTTTAAAATCAAAATTGCAGCAATTGTAAATCCTTTCCTGGTAAAGTGACTCAGAAGTGGTGTGCTATTGGATTCACAAGATGTTATAGCATGAGCTGTTAACAAGTTCCTGCTCCATACTATCTCATTATATCTTGTTGATACACCAATTCGATTTATTGAAGAGATTAGCTCTCTACTTTTGCACTATTTTGTGGTGGGGATTTAGTTTTTGCTGCGATGTAGTTTATGAAACATGATATGGAAAAGACTGTACATTTGCACAGCATAAGCAGGTTGGTTCATGGGATTGTCTTTCACTTCTTCGCTTATGTCTTCAAAGCAATCATCAATGTTGTTGGCCTCTCTTCCGAACTCAAGAACTTTAGTTTGCAACAGTTTTGCTTTGCTGATATTAAACAATGATGTAAAAAATGTTATCACAACATTAGGCCTTTTTGTTGACTCCCATGATTTGTCGAGCTTTGGTGCATCTCAAAATTTATCATTAAGTCGAAAATCTAAATTTTTCAGAAGTTTCTTATAATGGCTTCTGCTGATTTTACTTCAACCTGTGATCTTATTTTGGCAGCAAGAACCATATGAGCCAAATCAACTGAGAACTCCACAAGTGGCTCATTCTTTTTGTTAGAGTGACAAAAATGAATTCTGCCATGGTAAATTCTCACCGGAGACATCTTGATTTCCTTATTATGGATCAATACAATTTCATCAATGTTGACCATTATTTCTCTGATCTCACTGAGCATGAATCCGTGGCCAGCACTCAAGAGTTTCTTTAAAACTTCATCTGCTTTTTCAAAGAGTACTAACTTAACTGAAGGCTGGTGGTTACATTGCTGCTGGGAGCTCATTGTACATTAAAATTTTCGAATGTATGTACTCATGCAGTTCAGGTGGGCATATAAATCCCCTACAAATACATTCACCTTGCTGATTAGATCAGCTACTTGGCTGAAAACTTCATCTTGGAAGAAACTAGCTGCAGATAAAAACATGTTGACCTTTGAGACAAAGTACTCTGTACTTTATCCTTTCATTAATCCCTCTGGCCCTTGTTCTGGCTAAATCACAGATAACACATCGAAGATCCTCTGCTTTCTGATCAGTTGTTGGAGGGGTAGCCATCCATCTTCTAGGGAATGAGCACTGGGTTTGGTTGTTGTCGCTTTCTCAGAAGACTCAGATTCTTGTTGTGATTCACTGATTTCTGCTATCTTGTTGACAAATTATTTTCAGGCATTTTTCCAGTCTATACGACTTGTAGCAATATTTGATCCTCTTCACCCATCAGTTTCAATCTTTTGTGAACTTCATCATGCCATATTTCTGCAGCATCTCAAATTTGCTTCTGTTCAACTGTAGTTGATGTTTGCTTTTCTTTTGGATTATTTGGCATATGACACATTTTTGTTTGTTGAAGGAGCCCTCAGATTCTGTAGTTAGCAGGAGGTAAACATCCTCTTCTACCATCTGCTTCGCTCATGTTCATGTATTATGAATCAACGGAAAAACTGAAGCAAAAATTATTTTCAAACAAATTATCAATATGAAGGCTAAATCACATCATTATAGAGCCACCATTTTGGAAAATGGTGGAAGATTGCTCTGAGGAGTTATTTTCAGTCTCTATGAGACTACTTTACCCCCAAAACCTATGTTTTAACACCAAAATGAAGTTTATAGCTTTCATGGTTCCTGAATTATTACATCATCACTGCAACACATCTGTCATTTTTAAAAATGTGGCCAGAACATTTTGTCCAGATTAGTAATGTCTACCCAAGCTAAATTACTTCTCTGCTGATGCAAAAACACAAACATGAAAATCTCCAGACAACATTTTTTTTACAGAGGTATATGAAGGGGACAAGACTACCAGTGGCATAGCTAGGCAGCCATTGGCCCTAAAGCAAGCAATGAAAACTGGGATACTTAACCCTGTTTGGAAATTAAAAGACAGTCATAATTAGAGGTCAGTATGCTCTTAACATGTGATATCTATAACATGATATGCCATGACATCTGTGCCATGCTGTACATTGTCTGGTCTGAATAAGTGAGGCAACGCATATAGAACAATGTTTGGTACAATATTATTCCATTTGTCACACTCTCTAGTGTGTCAGCGTCTTTTCATCAGACTGCACTTTATGGTAAGTTCACTGGCCATGTTGTGGCATCTTGCAGAAGGTGACCATGGGTAAGACGGTGTTTCCTACTGTGACGAACATACCATGAAGCAGGTATGTGGGCCGCTCAGTACCACAATGGCTAGAATGCACTCAGATAGAAGGCACATTCCTATTTGCAGGGCCGGTGAAGGCTGGGCACCACAGGGGAAAGTAAGATAGAAGAAAAGAAATGTGCTTCCTGGGCAAATGACAAAGTGCTGAGTGGCATCTTAATCTCAATCGGAATGTACCTTTTCTATTCCAATTTTAAATCCATAGATGAAAGGCATATTTTGCTTCCCGGGAAGAAGAGAAAAAACATAATATAATAACAAAAGCCTTCTTATAAAAAAGAATTGAGGTAAGCTAAAGACACATGAACACATTTCACAATGTAATACAATTGTCATTTGTATATGTTGCTAATAATGAAAAAAATATGTTTATACAAAAGAAAGTACACATGTATTGCAGAATAACAATTGTCTGCACATGCACACCTATAGAATGTGATGGTCAAGAGAAGCAGAGGTCTGCCTGTTGCAGGTCTCCTGTCTTCTCTCTCCATGACAACACAGGCAGAGCTGCCATTGCAGCAGAGGCCCCACCAGGATCAGTCTAGTGGTGCTCTTCCCTAAGAGCAGGTAACTCTAGATAGACTGGTCCTCCCACTCTGGATTTCCTACCACCTTTGACACTTTACTCATCATATGGGTGTCTGTGCTCTCCATTTGAGAAATCCATCTAGAAATCTGAGCTTTAGGGGCACCCTGTGCAGCCATCCCACCCAGTGCGTCTAACACGGTGGTAGGTCATTTCAGAGGATGCAATCATTGGGCAACTATGGACTCAGGGATCACAAGCTTAGTCAGAGTGGCCAGTAGCAGTTTCAGGGAGCTGTTGACACGTTTGCTCTCAGCTCTGACTGGGTCAGGTTGTGGGTGGAGTCAAACTAATCTAGAAAAAATAGAGAATATTTAAAGAGAAATAGAATGACAGCAAAACAACATAAATCCAAAAAGAAGAACAGGAAATATGATTTTTTTAATAGTTTGAATAAAAAATAGTATTAAAAAGCACAAAGAGTCAACCGCGGGCATCTGGTAATGCTGTACTGGGCCAAAGTCAAAAGTTAAGACTGACCACGATGGATCAGCAGTTGGATATAGGGACCAGGTTAGTTCTGGCGCAAAGACTTGGGAAAAGTTATGAAGAACAAGTGGCCGTTAACGAGCGATTGGCTTGGCAAGCTAAAAGCTAGATCCAGAGCAGGGCTCAATGACGTTGACTACTGAAGAGCAAGGTCCCGTTGAGGTAATCGATGATGGTGGGAAAGCTCCAAGAGGGCAAAGTCAGAAATCTGTGCCCAGGAAGCCCTCAACATCAATCGGATGTTGCTCTGTCCTGCTGAAGTCTTCTAAGATCAGACATAAAACGTTTTGGAATCCAAATCTCCTTCAATGGGGCAAACTAGCAAGTTGAGGTGGACTAACGATTAGACATTGCAGCTTCAATGAGACCCCAATCTCCATTGGGTCTCCAGGCAAAAAGTTGGCAAAATGTTTCTCAGTCCACTTGGGGACAGGAGGAACACATTTTAGCAACAGCCAAAGGTCCAGTATCTGGGGGGCACCACTTGGTGGGTTAGGACTTACTCCAACCTAGGCCAGCACCAAGGTCCATGACAGGTCTCGTTGGAACTGGTCAGCTGAGCACTTGCGGAGAGAGAGGCCTCAAGAAGCTTGCTGTATTGCGGTAGTTTGAAAAGGAGGTCACCCGGCTGACCCTTGGGTTAGTTGTGGGGTTCTGAGTTCAAGCCAAAAAGGTCCTGTCTTTCTTCAGGTTCATTAGAGAGCAGTACAGTCCTACTTCTGATTCTTCTCAGATCCAGAGGTGTTCTGAGGAGGGGTCTGTGGGGTCCACATGTTTGCCAGGAGCCATTGTGAGGGTGGAGGGCACGTCTTTGTCCACCCTTTAAACCAGTTCTAGTAAGTTCCTTCCTTCCCACCTGGTTTGGAGCCAGCCTGACTAGAGAGACAAAGTGGAGGCATGCCTAAATGTGAGCTTCATCTGCCAGTGATAGGGTAGGCACCTCTTGAAGCTCGGGATGGGGCTGGGCACAGCCTACAGGCCATCCTATGAAGGGGAGAGACCCTCTCTCCACACTCAGAGCCCTTTCCACTCTCTGGGAGTATTTGACATCTCACCACAGAGGATCCATCAGGGCTCAGGTGACATCTGGACACTGGATGGAATGCTTTTCTGATTTTAGCAGGACGAGGACAGCTTTCAAAAACTGTCATTTCAAAAATAGCATTATATAATCCAACAGGGTCATTAAGTTAGAATTTACATTATTTTCAAAATGAGTCCTTGTTAGACTTGGCATCCTTGGCATGGTTTTGTCCTTACATTTTTGCCTTGAACCCTTCTATTTTGTTAACCACTGCTAAAGTGCTTGTACTCTCGCTTTTAAAACTGGTAGAATTGGCTTAGAACCAATTGGCCTATTTAATTTACTTTCAAGTCCCTAGTAAAGTGCTACTACATTTACCCAGGGCCTGTAAATTACGTGCTACTAGTTGGACTGCTATGGACTATAAACAGTTCCGTCAGGTAAAAGAATTGTAAATAATGTTATTCATTTAACATAAGATACCAGAAGGGCCTATAAATAATCCCTTCAACATCAGGGAAACTTCTCCTGACTCAAATAACACAAATCTTTCAAGAAAAAGATATCTTAAAACCACTGACCCAACACAAATATCAATTATGTTTTAAATGTATTCTTTTTCATATATCCAAACATATATATATATATTATATATATATATATATATATATATATATATATATATATATATATATATATATATATATATATATATATATATATATATATATATATATATGTATATATATATATGTATATATATATATATATATATATATATATATATATATATATATATATATATATATATATATATATATATATATATATATGTGTGTGTGTGTGTGTATTTTTTTTTTCAATAGTGCTCGCTCCATCTGCAACTTCCAGCCGGATTCGCACAAAAGACGAGGCAGACCCAACTTGGTGCTATTACATTTATTTTCTTAAAACGCCACCAAAATCCTCACGACGTGTTTTGGCAGATCCCTGCCTTGATCACATGACAACATAGTCGTGAAGCACACACCCTTTTAAAGTGCTAGAGCAGTTATAAACATAAAAGAAATATTTACATGTGCTGGGGTCTGTTTTTCTTTTTCCAAATGCATCAACATTTTGGTTTCTTAATAGATGTAAAATACAGTATACAACATCAGTGATATATAAGTAGATAATAATTGTAAAATACTTTAAAAATAACTGATTGTAAAATATAATTCGGTAGTAATGCAAAACACGATTATTAATACTTGTAAAAAAACTTTTTTCTTTTTTCACAATACTTGCATAAATGCATGATAATTTTGGCTACCTTGTTCAGTGTGACCCACATTTTTTGTATTAATGTGTGCGCCTTGCCACTACCATACCTATCTACAACTAACATCACTGAATGATACCTCCAGTACAAGTATATTCTCAAATTTTCTTGTGTAGTGCTTCTACTAAGGAAAACCCACTAATTCACCCTATTGGTGTCTTATATATGAGAAGTGCAAAAGTGCATAACTAAAAAAGTGCATATAGTGCAAACTGTCATATTTTCTTCACCATTGTGCGATAGTATTGATTAATGGATACTATCATAATATATTGCTTTCTTTGTCAGATTAATTCTTTTATTTCAATCTCAGCTAATGGATTTCACAGTAACATGGAACGCAGGCCATATAGACAAATTGATGATTTTACCATTAATCAAGAACATGGTTCCCACAATTAGCTAAAAACTTTTTTGTATGTTATAAAATGCCTTAAAAACTAATTCATGTCTTAAATAAATAGTTTTAAAATCCATATATCAAAAGTATGTATAAATAGATAAAGCAAATGACCAATTGAAATCATTCTCTAAAATGTATCAATTAATATCATCTTCATCTAAAATCCATAACATTCCTAAAATTTCATAATTCAGATTGAGCAAATACACCATTTCTATAAACTTTATGTATAGACACACATGAACCAATTTTTAATCTTTTGTGACGTGACTTCTTTTCCTTTTTCTTGGTGTTCTACTGTATGGAAGTAATATTGACATTATAAGATATAATTGGGGTATGCACGTATTCATGATGTTGCTGAGCACTAGTCTAGGTATGTGTACAAATCCCCACCCATATTCAATCCATTAGGCTGTTTACTATCCAATAGTAATATGGCTGAGATACCCGCCACCCCCTCTCAACACACTCCCCAAGGATGGGAGACAGGAAACAGTTCTGAACTTTTGGAAGACGGGAGGGAGTGACCCTCCCGGCCGTATTTATTAAAATATGAAACAAAATTAAAACATTAAAATAACAGTTTCATACTATGTACAATTTCATTACCACATTGCGATGTTTGGCTAACCTTAACATATTCTCTAATACAAAGGTTCTCCTAGCCGAACTAACATCCTACCAAACTTTAACTTGAAATTTTGAAATTGTACATCCTAACGTTTAAGGGCCAACGGCAAGGTCGTAACCGGTGTCAAGATCCCTAAACCAGAAACATCCCCCTCACTTGTGAGGGGCGACCGCACTGAGGTGTACCTCAAGTGCAACTACCAATTTCCCTTGACTTGACGGGGGCCCCAATAAACTCGTCGCCACTTAAAGGTCGTCCGAGGACTCGTGTGAGGTATCTAGAAGGTAGCGTAGACCCCCTCCCAAACCCCACACATCTTACCACATCTGCCGTCGCAGATATCCTGGCCCCGGGAAATTCCCCAGGAGGGGGCTGTAACCCCTCCTACCCAGGAAGGGGCCTTGACCGCCTTTCCTTTCCTTTCGGCGGCCCATCCTTAGACGGGACCGCCTACCCGTTGAGGGGCCGATGGCCACCTCCCTCGAGCGCTCCCATCCGTAATGGGTGACGCCCACTCACAGGGATCTTCCAATTAGTGCTCACCGATCATGACCTTACCGCCCGACCAAAATAAATACGACAATCCTAGCTAAATTACTAAAATGACTAAATTACTAGAAGACAGTAACAAACAGCTTATCAACAAGCAAGATTACGGATCAAACCAGTGCAGGATCACTTTATTTGAGAACATACTACGAATTGACCATTCTTTATTGCATAATCAAACTTATCACGATCATCATCACAACCTGAAAAAAGAAAAATTAGCGGTACCACTTCAAACTTTATTTAAAACCACTCGCTGTCCTCAGGGGCTGGTGGGCGGGTCAAAATTGGCTCTTCGTTCCGTCTCGAGCTCACGTGCAGCGAGGGGGTGCAGCTTCAGAGCACAGAAACAAGAGGATGCGTTCTTGTCTTGTTGCTCCTTTTATCCGTCTTCAGGGCGGGCGTAAACCCGCCCCTGCCTGCCCCTTCGGGCGTGGCCGGCCGCGTCAGTGTCTAGGCCAGCCCACTCTAGGGCGGGAAAAGGCACGCCCCGGCTACGCCGCTTCGGGCATACCAGCCGAGGCTCGCCTCCCGCCCAAAAATGGCTTCCCGGGGGGCTCGTGGTACTCCGCCATACGTTCGGGGGGACCGAATGGTCGCCCCTTTCCATATGGCTGAGATACCCGCCACCCCCTCTCAACACACTCCCCAAGGATGGGAGACAGGAAACAGTTCTGAACTTTTGGAAGACGGGAGGGAGTGACCCTCCCGGCCGTATTTATTAAAATATGAAACAAAATTAAAACATTAAAATAACAGTTTCATACTATGTACAATTTCATTACCACATTGCGATGTTTGGCTAACCTTAACATATTCTCTAATACAAAGGTTCTCCTAGCCGAACTAACATCCTACCAAACTTTAACTTGAAATTTTGAAATTGTACATCCTAACGTTTAAGGGCCAACGGCAAGGTCGTAACCGGTGTCAAGATCCCTAAACCAGAAACATCCCCCTCACTTGTGAGGGGCGACCGCACGGAGGTGTACCTCAAGTGCAACTACCAATTTCCCTTGACTTGACGGGGGCCCCAATAAACTCGTCGCCACTTAAAGGTCGTCCGAGGACTCGTGTGAGGTATCTAGAAGGTAGCGTAGACCCCCTCCCAAACCCCACACATCTTACCACATCTGCCGTCGCAGATATCCTGGCCCCGGGAAATTCCCCAGGAGGGGGCTGTAACCCCTCCTACCCAGGAAGGGGCCTTGACCGCCTTTCCTTGTGGAGAAGCGTGGCTCAGTGGTTAGAGGCGGCAGACCCGGAAGCTGAGATCGACCGTGGACCAGGGTTCGATTCCCTGCCTCGGCGGGTCTTGGGCTCAAAATTCCACGGACTCGACAATTCTTGCTCTGGTGCCTACTCAACTCACGGGGTCACACTCTGCAACTCTGGGCAATAGCTTGCTTAATCTCCACTACGGCCCCTCGCGGCAGGATGCCTGGCTTTCACCTTGTGGACACCCTGCTGTGGTTTCTCACAGGGGAATACCAGGACGGGTTCCCTAAGCAAGCGCCGGGACGCTTACGGGCAGCTGTGCGCTTTACAAGTCCAGCACATTTACATTTACATTTACATTCCTTTCCTTTCGGCGGCCCATCCTTAGACGGGACCGCCTACCCGTTGAGGGGCCGATGGCCACCTCCCTCGAGCGCTCCCATCCGTAATGGGTGACGCCCACTCACAGGGATCTTCCAATTAGTGCTCACCGATCATGACCTTACCGCCACAGGCCGGATAGTTGACCGGCTATCCGGACCCCCCACAACTCCTACCTAAAGGTCATGTCTCAAAGTCCTCAGCCAAGCTATCAGGTCTCCTATGAGTAACTCGTTCCCCACCCGGGACAAGTGAACACCATCCCCCAAATACATACTGTCCCCTTTAATGCAACCATACGAGATAGAATGCAGTGTACTTGAACGGAACAATCTACTCACTTTATTATTAATCTTCCTTACCGAATGATTCAGAGCAGAAACTGAAAGAGCCCCCCGCCACACTTTTCGTGGGATCATATGGGACCATGCAATCGTGCACCCTGGAACTCTTCTCGCTAACCAACTTACAGTGGAAAGCATTGCCTCAAGAAGAAGTCGTCTACCAGCGGTCACCAAATCATTGCCCCCAAGATGTACTATGACTACAGCCGGCGGTGACCTCGTCCGCCCTAACAAACCCTCAAAAAATGATTGAAACTGGTCAATACAGAGCCCGCCCTTTCCGTAGAAGGACACCCTGTACCCGTATTCCCCAGCCACGTGAATCATGTCACCTGCTTTGAATACGTCCGCGGCACGCCTCACGTATGAGTGGCCCACGACCCACACCTCCTTTTTCACAGCCGGTGATGTTTGACCGCTGGCCCGGTGTTGGGTCGACTGCATAGTCCGCCCCGCCTCGTAGGCTTGCGCAACTGAAAACCAAACAAAAACAAGAAGCATGAGTACATCAATACAGCTTCACAACATGTGCAACCGCACATACCTTTTATAACAGTTGGAGGACCAACGCCCCACACGTTTAACTTGTTCGATATTCAGACCCCTGGCTGTAGCCTCCGTAGCAGCCCCTATCCGAAAGGAATGGGTCCCAAACTCGCCGGGGTTCAAGCCCGCAGCGGAAATCGACATCGCAAGCACCCGCTGAAACTGAAACCTCGTCAGTGGGGTGGCGTCAGCGTGTCTCAACAAGGTCCCCCCCCATGATGCCACCCTTTGCGCTAAATATTCCTCTAAGCAACTTACCGGGCACATGGGGGACCCGGGAATCCTTTGTATGACTATGCAATCTCCCATCGCACCCTGATCGGTCTTGGACCTGACAAACGAGACAGTCATTGTCTCCCCTCTGACCTGAACGTGCTCTCGGCACAGTCCCCCCATCACATCCCGCTTGTTCCTCGCCACTAATTCGCTTACCCGCATAGCCCCATGGAAAGCCAGCGAAAAAGCAGCTCGGAATAACACCGCCTCAAACTGGGATGAACATGTTGAAGGGAGTACCGATAATAACAGGGCCAGCCTATCCAGACCTATCGGGCGCCTTTCATCTACTCTGCGGCCCTCAAGGCGTTGCCACCCACGTAGCGCTTTTTGTACAACGAAAGACGCTGTCGGGTCCTGGATCCCATAAGCCCTTGCCACAAAGGAGATGGCTTCCCGATGCCTCAGGGCCGTAGCCACTGATTTGCCTGCCTGATGTAGAGACAGCAGGAAGTTTACTACCCACTCCTCCTGGCCCCAAAGCTCCCCTCTAGCAGCCCCCAAAAAGGACAAATAGGAACGGAACGCCCCTTCATATGCCTTCCTCGTCCTGGGTGCTAAACTCTCTCCCACGAGGTTTCGTAGTTCGGGGCACCGAGAGACCAGAGAGCTTCGGGAAAGGGTGCCGCCACCGGGTCCGCTGTGGGCAGAAAACCCCAGAAGGCCTGCATACGGAAACGAGAAAGGGCATCAGCCGCTTGGTTCATCACCCCCGGCACATGTCTTGCCTTAAATAGCACATTCAATTGCATACACAACAAAATAATTTCTTTGAGCAGTCTCAGAATCCATTTGCATCGTGCCGCCTGGCTATTGATACACTCAACCACGGTCATATTATCGGACCAGAACACCACAGAGTGATCTCTGAACCCCTCAGGCCAAGTCTTCAAGGCCACCAGAATGGGGAACAGTTCAAGAAAAGCAATGTTACTTGTCAGCCCACCCTCATGCCACCATGACGGCCATTTTTGAGCCGACCATTGTGTGCCAAATATGGCCCCAAAACCAATGCTCCCTGCTGAATCTGTCCACAGCCTCAGCTCCTCGGAGGACAACGCCGGTTTGTTCCAGACAACTCGACCATTGAAATCCGCCAGGAATGCCAACCAAATGCGCATGTCCTGACGAACCTCTGCCGAGAGCCTCGTGCGATGATGGCCCTCCTTCAGGCCGACCATGGCCTGAGCGATCGAGCGGGAAAAGGGGCGGGCCATTGGCATTACTCTTAGGGCAAAATTCAACTGCCCCACCAATTGTTGTAATTGATGTAGGTTAACCTTGGACTTACTAATACACGTTTCCAGGGATGCCCTGAACCTTAGCACCTTGTCTCCCGGTAAACGAAAACAACCTTCCTCAGAGTCGAGCTCGATCCCTAGAAACTCAATGCAAGTCGAAGGACCCACCGTCTTACCTGGTGCCAATGGCACACCAAAATGATTCATCAAGACACAAAAGTCATTCAAAGCCTGACCACATTCCGGATCCCCGGCTGCCCCCAGAAACAAAAAGTCATCGAGATAATGCATAACCTGTTGAAACCCCGTCTTCCTTGTGAAGACCCATTGCAGGAAACAACTGAATTTCTCAAAATAGGCACAAGATATAGAGCACCCCATTGGCATACATCTATCCATGTAATAGTGACCCTGAAACATGAAACCAAGAAGACGCTGATCGTCTGGATGTACCGGGAGCAACCGGAACGCTGACTCGATATCAGATTTTGCCATCAGCGCACCGGGCCCTAGGCGATTCAATATGGCTACTGCCTCATCGAAAGATGAGTATCGTACCGAACACACTTCCGGGTCTAACGCATCGTTTACGGAAAGACCACGTGGGGCTGACAAATTATGTATCAGCCGAAACTCACCCCGCTCCTTCTTGGGCACCACCCCTAATGGGCAACAAACAAAGTTAGTAACCGGTGGCACATCAAATGGACCGGCGACTCGACCTCGAGCCACCTCCCTCCCAATCTTCTCCTGTACCACGGTCGTATGTTGCAAGACTGATATTTGGTTTTTACATTTCGCTACACCCTGAAACTCCCCCACTGGGATGCGGAAACCATATGAAAACCCGTTCCGCAACATCCCAGCGGAAGCGTGATCCGGGTATTCGCTGAGCCAAGGAATCATTGCCATGGTATCAATCGGAGTAGGTAAAGGCGCCCCTCGGACTATTTCAGACCTGTTTGGCGCCTCCTCTACCCCCGTTATCACCCGTTTTGGCTCTGCACATGGACTCAGGATGGGATGATTGCCCACACCCACTACATTCGTGCCTAAATTTGCATGACCCCGGGGGCCTCGTACATTTGCCCTTGTTAAAGTTCCAACAAATCCCCCTTTTACCTGTGGTGCCGTTCGGCCTCGAGTGGTAGTCGTTACTCGTACCTGATCGAAAGGGCGTCCCCGCATATTGGCGGGAAGACTCGCCCACACTACTCCCTACCAATGGCAAATTCAACATACCAGTATCCTCCATTTTTGACCATGACACAGAATCGTAACAATCCCAAGTTAAGTTTTTATCATGTTCTTTCGCTTTTCTGAAAATATTATCGTAACAGAACCACTGGTTGCCCCCATATGATACGGAATACCCCATGATCCGTGACTGATAAATCGGCAATTCGGGCAGTAACTCGGGCCTACGTTCACCCAGAATGGATGTAAAAATCCCCCACGCTTTGCCCCAATTGCCAATGTTTTCATTTACCTTAAAGGCGGCCATCTTTGCGCGCCAAACACTCGGATGCATGAGTTCCTTTTGGCTCTTAACATGCTCCATCTCATAATGATCGGTAAGCAACGAGAAGATGTTTACATACTCCTCTGCCCATATCTTTTCTTTAATAGCCATAGGAACATGTTGACCCAACTTTTCCCTTCGTGAAGGTGCAGACTCATCTCTTGCAATCGGCAATGGCCGCTTACCTGAACCAGAAGCTGTATCTGCGGCTGAGCCTGTCCCAGGCGGTTTTTCTACCGCCGCAACCGGCGCGATAACTGGCGATGCTACCTTCGCCGCCTCCCTCGTTTCGCGCAGTTGCTTCATCAACACCCGTGCTTCGTCAGCCGTGGCGCCCTCGCTATTTTTACCCAACCACGCTGCTAATTGTGCCGCCAGCTCGGGCGGCATATCCTCCCCGGACACGGGGGTGACCACCACGGGAATCGGATTCCCCTCTGCCGGCACCGGAGTCGGCCCTTCGAGTGGGGTACAGGGAACCGGGACGTCTCCCCCAGCTGCTCCCCTCTTGGGCCTCTTGCCTTTTCCTCCCGGAGCTGTTCCCGCCACAGGACGTTTCGATCCCCCTTCCTCGTCTTTATCCGCCATTCGCTTTTTTAGGTCGGTCACCTCTTTCATAAGAACACGCAGCATCTGGTCGGTAGTCATTCGTTTTCCAACTTTCTTAGGCATTCTCCAACAGAATATCTGTAAAACAAACAAGAAAGATTAACACGCTCAAAATTGGCTCTTCGTTCCGTCTCGAGCTCACGTGCAGCGAGGGGGTGCAGCTTCAGAGCACAGAAACAAGAGGATGCGTTCTTGTCTTGTTGCTCCTTTTATCCGTCTTCAGGGCGGGCGTAAACCCGCCCCTGCCTGCCCCTTCGGGCGTGGCCGGCCGCGTCAGTGTCTAGGCCAGCCCACTCTAGGGCGGGAAAAGGCGCGCCCCGGCTACGCCGCTTCGGGCATACCAGCCGAGGCTCGCCTCCCGCCCAAAAATGGCTTCCCGGGGGGCTCGTGGTACTCCGCCATACGTTCGGGGGGACCGAATGGTCGCCCCTTTCCATATGTAGTGAGTCTCTAGACGGCGCAGCATTCCCTCCCTATAACCGCCTCTTCTTTGGATTGGGACACTATCAATCAAATAGTATTTTAGATCTTTTGTCTTTCCCCCATGATGTTCCTTGAAGTGACGGGCTACCGGGTAACTGGGGTCATTGTTGGTAATTGCCCTGATATGTTGTAATACCCGTTGATGCCCAGGCAGCTTCATGCTTCCAACATATCTAAGATTGCAGCTGCATTCCAAGATGTATACTACATACTCACTTTTACAAGTTAAGTGTTGTTTAATAGATTAGGGGTCTGAGCTGGAGCTGAAAGCAGTCAAGTGGGATGTTTTATTTGTGCCAAATCTGCACGCTTCACAGCTGATACATTTGAAAAACCCCTTCCTTGCCTTAGGCCAATCTGTACTGCTTTTACATTCGGGACTGCTTGTTACTAATATATCTGCCATAGATGTAGACTTTCTGAATGTTATGGCAGGGTACTCGGGAAGTGAATTATATATATGTATATATACATATATATATCTTTTCATATTTCTCTTTTAAACATTTGTCTAGAAAACATAAAGAACAAAATATTACATTAACATATACATATGAAAAACATTTACTTACTAGGTTCTGTTTTAATACTTTGATTTCTTTTCCAAAGAAGCAGGATTGGTCTAAATCTATCATTAAAAGCCCACGTGACGATTTTTCGGATCAATCGACCCTTCACGTTGTATTATTTTGCAGGTTTTATGAATACCCCCGAAAACGATGGATCATTCCTTTACTCTCATTCTTGGGCTTGAGATCTTGTCGTCCTGCTCTTCTCGCTTTGCAACATTTGGACTCTGTATTCATTGCTAAACGTGTAGCCTGTTTTCTTAAAATGTGTACAATATATCGACGTAACTATGATTAACTGGCTTTTTAATGCACCTGCACTTTATTCTCCCTCCCCTTTTTTATCTCCCCAGTCTTTTTAACAAATTTTTAACAAATGTAATTTCATTTAATTGTAACTATGTCGCTGGGTAATATTTTTTAGCAGATTATTTTATTGTACTGTTTCTTGTAATGTTCTTTTTATTGTTCCTAAAAAAATTATGGCAACCGAATAAAAGATTTATGACTGACTGACTAACATATACATAGTGAAAATTAAAATCTTCCAGTGATCACATACACAGACATAAAACCTTGAAACGACATATAATCAAAAAGTCCAAAACAATTTTGTTCCATGTCTTTCTCAGGACTAAAACAGACCAAAGGACAGCTTTAAATGTATTGAAAGAAAGACACACATCGTGTCCAGAACGGTATCCGTTAGATATACACCATTACATCTCAACACCCAGCCTGGGTTCACTCGCTGTGGGGAGTTTTTTTTTTGTTATCCTCCTTTGATTGTAGTCCTCTTTGTCCAATCGTGGCTTCCTTTGTTTTTGATTTAAACTGTGAACAACAGCAACTGTTTTGTCTGCTGTCCTCCTGTGTCCAGTAGGCCTGCAGCACTGATTTTGCCACACACTTATGTAGCCCTATAAGCATCTCAGGCCTGACATTGCTGCCTGTGTATGCAGTTTGAAACTGTGATTTCGACCTGGCAAAAAAACACTTTGCCAGGCACAAACATTCATTTTTAATACATAAACGTCACATCTAGCGTAGGCCCTGAATAACCAGAAGGCAGGATGAAAAGTTGGACATGTAGTTTTAACTTTTACATGGCCTGGTAGTGAAAAACTAAATTCATTTTCACTGTTGCATGGTTTACCTCTCCCATAGGATAACATTGGAATGACCTTATTACATCTAATAAGCTGTAATTTCCAATTAGGAGCAGGTAGATAGATCGAGTTTGGTGTCTAAAGAATTCTAATTAAAATCCCCTGTTGATGGTACAGACAGGTTTTCAACCACAATTCTAAAAACACTACTTTTAGAAAGTTAAAGACACACAAATGAAGGATGGAAGGCAGAACAAATTAAACATTCACCCCAGTCAAGAGAACTGGGTTATATCCATTGTTCTTTTGTTCATCGTGCCACCTCAGTTCAGACCCAGCCACTAGCAAATCAGTCTTGACCCTGCTCCTCATGGAAATAGTCCATCACAAACTGCCAAGCCAGGTCCTGCCTGGACCAGAAGCAAGCATCCTGGGACCGGTTTCTGGTTATCACCCTTCATCAGCCAGGCTAGCTTAAGTCCAGTGGCACTGTGAGCCTTGGACCCACGTCTGGGCATACACTGCGCACTTAGGGTGAGAAAACAAAAGACACTCAAATGATGGACAGAATGCCGAACAAATCAAACAGTCACCTGCTGTTATGGTCACATGGGGTGCCTCAGAAAGCGGCGGGGGAAACGCTGCCATTTGCGTAACATGCGCCACCCTCCTCTCCTACCTGCAGGCCGGGAAGGATCTGCACCGATGGTGGGAGTTGAGCGTGGAATGGAATGGACGTGCGGTTCACCGCCGCGTACCACAAGAAGTCACGTGTGTCATTGCGACAGAGCCCAGAAGCAAATAAAGGACGCTTCAGGGTTCAGAACAGCGCAGATTATTCCATTTAAAACCTGATGTCGAGGAAACACGCTGTGGAGGAACAGAGGTTCCTACCGGAGCCGTAAGGCTGGTGGCTCCACCCGACCGAAGAAAGTATCTTTGTTTCTTTGTTCTGCCATGCTGGATTGGCCCAGTAAAGTGTTGGAGGCTACAGTGAGAAACATAGCAAGTTGGTTGGAGGGATCCTGGTTGTGTGAATTAACAAATCTACCTCCTCATGAAAACTGCATTGGGTGCTTGCTGGTTTATACCATAAAACCCTTTCAAGACATTTTATACATACATTGCTCTACGCCAGTTATTCTTGGGCTTATTGCAATTTGGAGGTTGGTTGCCAGTTAGAAGAATTGATTATGGTTATGGTAAGAAATTACAAACCACTGATGTAACAATGTTGCAATATACATTGTTCACCTTTGTTCTGTTTCCTGTTTTCTTAACAGGGGGGTTATGAGATCATATCGGATTCCTCCCTTGTGACATTTGACACATGTTTATTTTTGGTGGGTATGTTTGAGAATATCTCTGCTACATGTGTATGATACGGAGTGATGGGTGGTATACTATTGCACACAATTTCCTAAAGATATTAGTTCTTTATTCCAGCATTACTTCTACCGGCAACCCATGACTAGAAAAGGAATGAACATTCCATGGTGTGTCCTTTAGTGTTACAGGACACTATTTATTTGCTTTACAGGTAAGGAGAGACAGGTCCTTATTTCTTCAGACTATGTTTTAGTTAAATTACGGCTCATGGTGTTACATTTCTTTACAGATCTCCTTCCCGGCTGTTCCCTTCATTTCCTTCCCTCAATTAATCACCTTAATCTTCTGTGCTACTATAGCATTCATAATTGGGGCTATCAAGGGGTGGACTCATTTAAGCCAAGAATCGATCCTGAGGATGCTATGAGATACAATATGACACCCCCAATCAAAGGAGCTGGGTAAAATCCATTGTTCTTTTGCTCACCATGCCACCCCTGTTGAGATCCATCAATGTACAAATCAGTCTTGACCCTGCTCCTCATGCGAACAGTCCAGTCCGAACTGCAAAGCCGGGTGTCCCAGGACCAGAAAAAAGCATCTAGGGACAGCTTTTGGGGTATCACCTTTCATCAGTCAGGATAGCTTAAATCCAGTGGCACAGTGAGCCTGGGACCCATGTCTGAGCATACCCGGTACACTTATGGCAAGAAAGCAAAACAACACATGTGGTACTGGGATAACTGTGCAACTGGATTCAAGCTAGCCTGGCTGATGAGGGTTGATACAGAAGGTAGTGCGCATACCTAGACAACAGGGTTTGTTGTCTGTTTGATATAGCTTCTCAGCTATTTGGAGCACATGTCCAAGAGCTAGAAGATTGTGTCTGTGAGAGAACACAATCTTAGCAAAAGTTGTAAATGCAGAAAGGAATACTTCTCAGAGCCTCAGGAAGTCTTGCTATCAAGATGGTATCTGGTGCTGTACTGATCTGCATCTGTGATCTGCGTCTGACCTGGGTAAAGATTCTCTTGCCCTTAAATACTAAGGGCCCGATTCACAGAACTAACTTAAGACAAAATCCTAAACTTACTACTTTTGGTATTCACAGAAGTTAGGATTTTGTCTTAAGTTTGTCTTAAGACAGACTTAAAACAGACTTAAGACAAAATCCTAACTTAAGTCTGTCTCAAGTCTGTCTTAAGACAAACTTAAGACAAAATCCTAACTTCTGTGAATACCAAAAGTAGTAAACTTAGGATTTTGTCTTAAGTTAGTTCTGTGAATCGGGACCTAAATTATTATCAGGGATGAAAAGCCCTGACTGGATACAGATTAGGGTGCCAAAAAAGTGTTTTAGACACATCTTATAGAAAATGGGAAATGAAGGGACATCAATTCAGACTACACCCTTTGGATGATTATCCCCGAGTGTGAGACAAAATCTGCGAAAGAATATAACTTCTTAAAACATCATGCGGGGCTCCAGAAGAGACAAGTGACCGTTTATAAAGAACCAAAAGGCGATCGAAGCGCGCTGAATATTGTAATCAATAACTCAGGCAATGTCTCTTCATGGGGTAACTGGTCGTTATACAATACCCCCAAGGGGGAAAGCATTGAAAGAAATACCATGGATACAGAGGATGAAGGCGGTATGAGCGACGTCGAATAGGATGGAGGGCGTTCGCAAGAACTAGGTCTCTTATCTTGGAATGTAAATGGGCTAGGCAATGATCAAAAATGGGAATATATAAAGGAAACTATAATTAAGGTAGACATTGCCTGCCTACAAGAAACCTGGCTATGCGACGATACCCCAACTTTGGTTGGTTATGCCCAGATTAATCACCCCGCCATAAAGAAAAACCGCGGGAGGCCGTCTGGGGGCCTGCTGACATTGGTATCAACAAAAGTATTGAGGGAAATAAAACTGTTGAAAACAAATTGTAAATGGGTCCAAGCAAGTAGGATCGAACTTATGACGGTGGATCAAAGTTACAAAATGTTGATTTTATTAAACGTATACATGCAGTGGGAAAATGGGGAGGAGTATGTAAGGGAAATGAGATTTTTTAAAAAGGATATAGATAGTATTTTAGAAAATTATCCAGCAGATACAGTAATGATTCTGGGGGACTTCAACCACAAACTGAACCCAAAAAAGGTTGACATTTGGAATAGGGAACAGTTAGAGGCATGCGGTATAAACCCAGCAAGGTTCCCATCTGGGGAATTAGCGAGACAAGACCACGACTTAATAAATAGCCTAGGAGGCAGGGGGTTTCACTGTGTAAACGGAAGAACTGAGTCTGATACATCAGCGGGAAAAACATTTATTCCAGGGCAACAGAAGTGCCCAATTGACTATATTTTTCTACAGGCTTGGAACTTCCACCAGATTAGGCATTTCAAGGTAGAACAGAAAGAGGTGAGCGACCACAAAACCCTACACTTAGTAATAGCGGGGGGCAAGAAATTACAGCGAGAAACAGTGTCCACCCAGGAGGTTGAGTATCCTAAACGAGTGACGACACGTTTAACAGAGGAATTCGTAGAAAAATTGAAGGCCATGCAAATAAAAATGGCCCCCGAAAACTATGAGAATAAAAAACTGGAATGGTTTATGGTAAAACTAGAAGAACTAGTTCAATGCCTGGAGATAAAATTAAAAGGGGACAAGCCGATAAGGGCAAAACAATCAAATCGTGGTAAAAGGTTCTCTGTGGAGTGCCAAAATAAAAAAAGGGAGATAAGAGCCGAACAAAGGAAACAAAAAAAGAAGTTTACACAAGAGAGATATGAGTACCTAACTAAGCTGAAAAAAGAATTCAAGCAAATGGCTCTGGAAGCAAAATGGTCACACAAAGAAGAATGCTGGCAAGAACTCTTAATTGCCATAGAGAATAAAAACCTAAGGCAATTCTGGCAGCTAGTAAAGGCAGCAGCTGGATCATCAGAGGGCGAATTAAGCTGTGTGGTGAGCGAGGCAGCATGGGATTCCTATATAAGAGAATTGTACGGGGTGAGGGGTCCTAGAGAGGAGATGAAGGCCAAAACCTGGCAAGGAATCTCAGAAGATTTTCTAGTTAACTTTAATGAAGAACAAGTCGAGTACATAATAAAAGATCTTAAGTTAACCCGGGTAGCAGGCCCAGACAATTTACCTGCAATAATCCTGAAGACCGAGGTCAAATGGTGGGCAAGATTCCTCGCAAAGATGTTCCAGGTAGTGCTAAAAGAAGGAGTAATTCCCCCAACCTGGAAAGGGGCCATAATCAGGCCGATCCATAAAAAGGGGAGCAAAGATGCTCCAGGAAATTATCGGCTGATTAATCTCCTAGACATTGGAGAAAAAGTATTCGCTAAGATTGTCCTAAAACATCTGAATACGTGGGTTGAGGCGTACCAAATAATCCCCATAGAACAGGGCGGTTTTAGACCGGGCCACTCGACAATAGACCACGGGTTTGCCCTATGGGCGATGGCGAGGAAGTCGACGGAACAAAATGGCAAGTTATGCTGTTGTTTCGTCGACTTTAAAGCAGCCTTTGACTCTGTGGATCGAGTTAGCCTATGGGATACATTAAAGAGGCTAAATATCCCAAAAGACCTTCTCACTATAATTATGGAACTCCATAGGGAAAATTGGGGGCAAGTAATTAAAGACACTGGGGGCTCCCTAACTCCCAAAATACCCATCGCCAACGGCCTAAGACAGGGCTGTGTGCTGGCCCCCCAATTATTTTCGATTTTCCTGTCAGACCTTCCGGCACACCTTGAGGTGGAGGGTAGTGCCAGCCCCAAAATGGACGGAAACAAGATACCCTGCCTATTGTACGCGGATGACCTGGTGATAGTAGACCAGACCGAGAGAGGCCTCCAAAGGAAGCTAAATGCTTTCAATACCTACTGTGCCAACAAATTCTTAACCATCAATCTGGACAAAACTAAAACCCTATGCTTTGGGAAAAAGCCAAACAGATTTAGTTGGTTCATAGGGAACCTTAAACTTGAGACAGTAGATGAGTACCGATATTTGGGTATCTGGTTCGACAGGGCCTTGAACTGGTCTACACACATGGAAACGCAAAAAGCAAAGGCACTTTCCTCCATATGCGGCCTAAAAAGGTTCAATGGGGACTATGGCGAGAAATCACACCGACCATTACTCAGAGCCTTTGACGCAATGATCCCCCCGCAAGCTTTATATGGCGCAGAGATCCTTTATTTGAGCGGTAAGGGATCTTGGGACACGATGGAGGGTAACTGCATAAAAAGGCTCCTATCTCTTCCTCAATCTGCAATGATACAAGCCATCAGAACTGAATTAGGTACAAAGTCTTGGGTAACTTTAACCCAGATGGCTGTGATCAGATTTTGGAAGAGACTAGACGACCCCGAAAGTAAAAAAGTAGCATATTGGTGTCGTAAAGAAATTCAGAAAAGCGAGTTAAAATGGGCAAAGTCCAGTAGGGAAAAATTGAAGGGAATCTGCAACGCACTAGAGATCGATTTAGATTTGAGCTCATATCAAATACTTATCTCCAAAGGCGATCTGAAGCAAAGGGGGAAAGAGGTCTCGAAATTAACTGATATGGGTTACCTAACTAAGAAAAAATCTGTGGCACACATGCTAAATGCGTGGCCCCAGGAAAACTGGTTCCCATATCTCGATAGATTACCCAATCGTGGACTCAGGCAAGAGATACTGAGGCTTCGAATTGGTATCAACCCATGGGTAACAAACAGAGACCTCAACATAAGAATGCTAGATGAGGAAGGTCACTGTAGGTGCTACTTGGGAAGCAAGGGGGACCTGATGCATTTCCTGCTAGACTGTGCGGTACTCTTAGAATATAGGAAAAGGTGGCTGCGCCCAGTATTCCTAAAATATGAGGTAAAAACAAGGTTTCAGGCGGCCAGACTCCTTTCTGAAATCCCATACTTGGATATTGTAATAGCCCTCGGGAAGTTCTTAAAGGAGGCCCTGGGTGCGCTGAGGGCCAAAGAATAACCTGCATTACTGTATTTTTATCTTAGCAGAAGAGACTCTTGGAGGGATAAGAAAGTGTATAGGTTTTAACATTTGTTTATAAATTATGTAGTTTTAATAATGGTGTGTATGATATTTTAATGGACACGTTTTTAAAAATAAGTGTACAATTTTATGTCGCATACTCAAATCGGCGTTGCTCACTGTATTGTTTAAAGACTAAGGTCATAATAAACATATTTTGAACTTGAACTTGATTTATATATGGATGTTCTTTTGATGACCTTGACATTATTATAAGTGAACACTTGTGGCAGGCTGGGTGTTACATCAGGTGTTATATCTAGGTCATTATCTGAATAACTTGATACTCTCTCAGTTCTGGGAATGATAAGAACAATAAAGGTGGAAAACATTAGTGTTAATAGTGTTTATGCTAGACATGACAGGAGAAGTGTTGTCTGCGATGGAATAGGGTCCAAACCAGAATCAAGTCAGACCTTATGGACTACATCCCCGGACCTTTGGAAGTGGGCCTGAAGGTGCTGTACCAGCCCAGCCATGGCATCTTGGGGCAGAAGCGTTGCAGCGCAAAGCATCTCATCACACTTCTGCATCGGAACCACTGCTGTATGATACATCCCCCATGCAGGACCTCACATCGCAGGACGCAGCTCATGGGAACTGTCACTGAACGATACTGCACGACACAGGGCTTCACATTGTAAACCTCGCTCAATGGCATCCTTGACAGAGGACCTCGCATCGTAAGCCTTGTCAACAGCTTCATCATAACAGCTGGCCCCAGTGCATTCTTGATGATCGACCTCACTTCGCCCTCATTGGAACCACTGCTGCTCGATGCATCCTCAACACAGGAACTCACAGTACTCCGCAACCATGATTTGAGGTAGTTTGTTCATCGGCCCTAACTTGGTCCCTGTAACTGGCCCGCATTCGATCTCTATCAGTCTACACTTGTGACTTTGTTCCGGTCCGGAGTGACCAGATAACCACAGTTGGCACTTTGTGATTTTAGGCACAATTTTCACTTAAATCTTTAATATTGCATAACTTTGGTTCTACTGATTGGATGTTTGGTGTTTTGGTCTTAAATAATTGAATACATTTGACTCTATTTTTCGAAATTGGTGTGGGATTTTTCTTGTCATGTGTTTCCACTTTATTACTGTTTGAAGGGTAGCATACATACTTTACACATTGCCTCTACGGCCTAACTGTTTTTGTGACAAGCTACCAGAGGGTTAAGCACGGGATAATTTTAGGTTGCTTGTGACTTCATCCTGACCGGAATTGTGGTTGCCCTTGAGTAGGTTCCTCCCTACCCGCTCAACCAGTACCCCAATTTCTTACAAATTGTAAATCAATTCGTAATTGATAAATTGTAGAAATGGAAAGTAGCGTACACAGAATTTAATTAGGAGTTAACAAGTAGGAGGTGTCACCTATCACACTAGCACATCACAAAGGCTCTAAAAAAATGTTTACACTAGTCTATTGGGACCTCAGACAAACTGGTGCCAGGACATAGAGGAAAGAGATGCCTATACCTCAGGGGTTGAAAACCTCTAGAAGCATCTTCCACTCCAAAGTGGGCATCAGGTATGAATACTGGACCTCAGATCAAGACTCCTACTACATGTTTGGACCTGTAGATACTCTTCGAGGAAGAAAGACTGCTGTGCTGCTGAAAGGACTGCCACTCTGCTGAACTGCAGCCCTGCTGTGCTGACCTGCTGTCTCCTGTCCACTTGCCTGGGTGAGAAAGACTGAACCTTTATCTGTTGAACCAAGGATCCCAGAATGACTCCAAGGGCTGGTGTGCTGGCCTCCTGACTAGAGCCTAAGGGACAGATGACTCCAACAACCTTAGACCCAGCACCTAGACCCCTCCATATGTGAGCCCTATTCTGTAAAGTGGTGCCATCCCAGTTCTGGACCATTGGAAGTTGGCATGAAGGTGGTCTCTGCCCATTTGTGGATGCAGCAGAACCGGCATATCTCCCCTGCTGCATGGCTCAACCCCAAGCAGAACCGACATATCACATCTGCCACCTAGACTTCTCAGACACAAGGACTTTGCATCACAGCCTCGCAGCTCCTCAAACCTACGTATCGTCTTGTTGCATGGCGCATCCTCAACCCCAGATTTTGCACCGCAAGCACTAATTGACTGGATCCTCAATGACGACACAGGATGTTGCACGGTGACTTTGCAGATCCTTGAAACCGATGCATCACCTCTGCTGCACGATGCATCTTCAACATGGGCCTCTGCAACTCTTCGCAACCAGGATTAAAGGTGCTATTGTTCAACAAGCTTACCTGGATCTCTGTTGCTCCATCACTGTCAGCCTGAACTTGCGGCTCTGTCTCAGACTAGTCTGATCAGATATCCAGAGCTGGAGCTTTGTGCCTTTTTGCCTCCATTTTAATGGAAATCTTTAAATCTGCGAATCTTTGGTTCTGCTCATTGGATGTTTTGTCATTTTGGTCTTATTTAATTTATTAAAATTCATTCTAATCTAATTTGGTGTGAGATTTTTCTTGTGTTGTGCTTTCATGTTCTTACTGTTTGAAATGTTGCACAAATACTTTGCACATTGCATCTAAGTTAAGACTGACTGTTCTCTACCGAGGTACCAGAGGGTTGAGCACAGGTTAATTTGGGGTTTGCTTAGGCCGCACCATGACAGGGATTGTGATTACTGCATAAGTATTGTTTTCACCCCCTCAACCAGTAAACCAATTTCTAACATTCATTGAATTATATTTCTAGCTTTTCCCAATATAAATTTAGCACCTATTAAATATAAAAAGGTAACCAAGTGTTAGTCAATGGGGAAGATAGTTCTCACATCAAAAATGTCTTCAGGAGTTTTTCACTGCCAGGGTATGTAAAATCTAAGTACACATGTCCTAACTTTTGGGTATTAAAAATGAAGGTGTAGGCCTTGCAAAAGGTTTAATTTGACAGGTCAAAATGTCAGGTTAGAACTGCACCCCTAGCCTGCAGTGGCCAGCCTGGATATATGTTTTATAGTGCTACTTTTGTGGGTGGCACAATGAGTGCTGCAGCTCATTAGTAGCATTTAATTTAGTACCACATACAAAGGTAAGATAGCTTGAGATCAAAAGAAGTTGGTGGAGGGCATGTCTGAAGATGCAATGCAGGATGGCCCAAGGACCAGGTTACGAAAAAAGGATTAAATAATTGGGCTTGATGGAACTCTGAAGGTGGTGGTGTGGTTATAGACCACATTCTGCATTACAAACCTTCTGCACAACAGGGCATAAGGACATAGATAAAGGCCCTGCACCTTGCCTAATCAATGCTCTGAATGTGTTGTGAGTTCAGAGTTGTAAGGAGACTGGGTGCAGGTCATGGTCACTGTGTGCAGCCAAAAGCATAATGCTCCAAAATGGGTTACGACCATTTAGTATGCCTGGATGTTTTTGGCTTTTTATGGTAATCACCCGGTAAGCAGCCTGTGCATGTTTACGGCCATTATCTACCTTTTAACATAAGGTCACTGCAGTGCACCTAGTGTAAGGGAAAATTGGCCAGTTACACGTGAACATGTGTGCACACATGTGCATGCTGCTCTGTGAGTCTACCGTTGTGCGCAGCACAGTAACTGTGCATTGGTAGCCTAGTGCCATGGGAACTGTGCAGTATTAGATATTGACCTTCGACAGGCATTATAATAGTAGGCCCTCAGTGGTAAAGTCAGTATGGTTTACTGTTTTGTCAGCAGTGAGACTTTATTATCCGCATATGGGGAAATATGCCTTAGTGTGCTGTTTCGCCTCCCCTAAACCTACAAAGCCCCATGAGGTATGGAACTTGAGTTGTTGTAAGCACCCTGTTCAAATATACAGGTTTCAACATCATACATGTTAACTTTATGAGTAGTCTAGAATTTTCATATTTCACTGGCTCAACTCAGGATCAGACCCCAGGTCTTTTGTCACCCTGCTGGCCTAAGTTAATTACTCTGCTCCTCAGCAGAGGTAACAATGACATCTCCACACAAAAGGAGAAATTAACAGAGCTTCCCTCGGCTCCTGAGCAAGAAGGGGTGGGGAAGAAAATCTGCATCTATTAATTAACTGTCATACTGTACCATGGCTGGGACAGTCCAGGCCCACTGACCAAAGGCGGAAGCCCAAACAACTGGAACCAAGACAGGAGGCGGCTCCTCTTTGAAATTTTGGTGTGAAAGCGCTGGCAATGATGTCAGCAAGGGGCGAAACAGAGGATCTCACAGGAGATGTGACCAGTGACTTCTAGGCGATGCCATCTTGGATTTCCCTCATATGCTGTGCAGAAGGGTTGGGACAGGGGTGGAGAGGTAATGTGGCACTGTATGTTTGGCGAGGGCTGCATGTCTTCTAGACCCTCCCAGCCCCATGTAAAAACTCTTGCAAAAGGGAGAGAATGAGCTTTTCCTGCTGTGCTTTCTATTGGAATAGACAACAGCGATTGACAACTGTAAAGCCTAATACCCTAATTGACTAGGAACCTTGCCCACAGATGACCCCAGGACCAGGGGAGTCTCTCCAAGGTCCTGGGAGGTTGGCCCACTTGTACCCTGTGAGGACCAGTTGAGGGAAGAGCTGGGCTTCTGCACAAGAGACCAATAACAGGGGAACAACTGATGCAGGCAGCCAGTGGAACCAGCTCCCTGCAACTTACGCCTCCTTTCTAGGCAAGGAGGCCTGTTGGAACTGCTGCTGGTTGGTAGAGCTCACCACCAGGAGTAACATGAGCCCAGATGTGTTTAAATTGGCCCAATGAGGCGAGTATTGATGCGGAGCTCCACTGCACCTCTGAAAAATTACCCCTGGGTGGGCCAGGGTCCAGCGGTAGGTGTGGGGCATATTTAGCAATTTTTACTCAGGAAGAGACGTGTGTGGGGCCCACTCCTCAGGCTCATTTCTGCTCCACGGGCCGCCATCCTCGTGTTGGTCAACTCAAGGTGAAGGGGGGCACAGTCACGCCCTCCCCAATGAAGAAGAAAGTGGTTTTGGGATCCTAACGCATGGCCCTCATCCCAGAAAAGGGGGAGTGCCACAGTGACGCCTCAATGGTGATAGCATCACCCATGCGCCCAAACCTTGTGTCTGGGAAGGCAGGGCAGCCATCACACAACAGAGCACGGGCAGGGAGAAGAATACTGACGACTCCTGCGCAGGCAAGGACAGAGCCCATCGGAGGTGAGCCAGTGGCCCGCGGGAGCAGGCTCTAGCGGTTTTGGACCCAAGGTTAAGAACTGCTGCCCTTAATCATTTCAATCTCATTACCACTGTTAGCTGCTCAATAGTTGCAAACATAACAGATTAGGAGTAAATGGGTACAAATGTATGGGGACAATCACCTCTCTGATAGTTAAGTAATCTCACACCACTAGTTTAAGCAATCACCTCATAATAAACAATAAATGGTGTTCAGAAAGAGAGGGGTTTATATGACAGAACATATGCCGTGCTTCAGAATGATCAATCTTCAGTGCCACGCTTCTTCCCTTCCTTGCCCTCAATCCTGTCCCTGTCTGAGCCACTTCAGCATTCCTCTGTTCTCATTACAGTTCTTCTCAATTTTACACCTTCACCTCCAGCATCTAACAAGAGTAAGAAGCCCCAAGGGAGAGGAGGAAGGTGGAGCACAAAACAACATATAGAAATGTTGGATAACTAACTGTGCTATCTACCTTGCTCCAGTTAGGAGAGCTACAATTTACATGGGCTCTTTTGATCCCACATCTTAAGGGAGACATTTGGACCCAGTTCAAAGATGTATTTAAGGCCATAATCATAAGGGTGCTGATAATACTTCAATTTAGGTCTGCATGAAGTCGCAAAACTTCCCTTAGTAGGCGTAAATGGATTTAGTAGAAAATTCCACTCAGGGGCAGGAAATCGGCATGCATACATACCAACAGATCCAATTCAGGGGTGGGACTCCAGACTTTAAAGCCAAATATAGCTTTCATTTAGCTACCTCCCTCCTAAAATTGTCTTCAATTCAGTATAAGTCAATGATGAAAATCGAATTCCCCAATTATGTTTTAAAAAAATCTCCCTCCTGCTTTCCAAATGTTGGCATGTATGGGCATGCCAAGATGTGGATAGCCTTGAAAGTTTGTGAATGCCAATAAAATGTGCGTTATTGGGCATTTGCAGACTGAAATATGACCCTTTGCCACCCTGATTGGAGTAATTTGCATTCTAGGATGGGAAGGGAATCAGATCAACACCTCCTCCCCATCCAAGGAATTCGGGCCAGTTTAGAGGACAGCTTTTTTTCCCCATGAAGAAAAGAAAAAGAAAAATGTGTGTTTGTACAGGAGGTTTCTGTTTCCTTCCTATGTAGATTTCTGCACAGGGGGAATAGTAACCTTTGGGAGATGTCACATGAAATTCCCAATATTATACCGGGACACCTGCACCTAGCAGAAATGGCGCACCACTTTGTGTATTCCTAAAAGAAGTACTTCTGTACTCATACTCAGATGCGCCCTTCTACCGGTGCACATTAGGGGCAGATTTACAAGTCCCCTGCGCCACCAGTATGTCACTTCTTGTGATGTACTGGTGGCGCATGTTACTGCTCCATATTTACAAGGACAGGAAAAGCCACGCTGCGTGGCTTTTCCTGTCCCTGTAAATATGGCCCCTTTACATGCAGCACTTTGCGTGAAAGAGGCTTTCCATGGGCGTTGCTGTGTGTGTTCCCACGCAACACCCATGGAACAAGACACATTTCCAGATTCACGAGGATTTGTAAATCTGGAAATGCGTCTGAATGCTACCCTAGGGGTGGCGTAGCGAGGCACAACGAGGAGAATTGTTTTAATTTCTCCTCGTTTTTTACTCTTTCAATGCGTGCTGCATTCTACAGCACGCATTAAAAGAGAAATGCTGGTAGTGATTGTTTTTGTGCAGGAAGATGCTGCTTCCTGCACACAAACAATCTCCTTTTGACGCAGGCATCCTTGCACCACGGTGCAAGGGTACCTGCGCCGACGCATGGCAGCAGTTTGTGCGCCAGCTTAGGTTAGAGCACAGGAATGCGACAAATCATTGTAAATATGTCTCATTCCAGTGCTCTGAAAGTGCCACAGTGTGGCGCAGCCAAAGGGCTTGCGGTGCTACGCTGCAGCACCTTCTTGTACATTTGCCCCCTAGTGTTTTGAGCCATTGATAATAGTGATCAAACTGAAAGGCAATGTGGGGTTAGGAGGTTGCCTCTAATGTCCCTCAACCCTCTACCGTGTTTTACAAACACCCATCCCTTTATACTGTAATAGCCACCTCCTAATAGCAGTACACACCATTATATGGATATGATGTGCTTAATAGTATCTTTACAATGAATATGTGCAAAAGAATAGAACTTAAGCCTTTCATACTGGACTGAGGCATGGACGCCAATTCACCAAAATTCAGGGGTAGTGGAAGTGACATCGTATGCCATTTGACCTTTACATTGACTCACAAACACATGCTAACGCATACTAACGCATTCACACACTTGTGCACATAAACACATGCTCACCCGCAAGCATACAACATACACTTAAACAGCATTTTGCATTTACCTTAGCTTCCAGATAGGGTCATATTCCAGCTAATGTATTCCATTTTCTTATTACACTAACAGTGAATAATATTTTTTACTAGAATAATAAAAAATTGACTGAAACTAGGCAAATGGAGCTCGAACCAGCGTCCATTAGGAAGAGCTGCCCCTGGGCTCCAGGCACTGGTTTTGCAACCTTTGCGGCCAGGGGCAGCAAGGGGCAAGCCAGGAAATGAAATCAATGGGAAGAGGGTTACAACCTTCCAGCATATGGCTTGTAGCTCCACTGAAATTAATAAATACGGTGAAGCAAGCCCTGCAGTATAAGGGTTGTTTCGCGGTTTTCGCGCCTAAGGTACCATGCAGAACCTTCAATGATCAGTCCTAATGAGCAGGGACCTAAACTTTCTTACAGCTGGTCTGCTATGTGAGTCTAATTACTGTGTAGATGCTGTACCGGATAATGAACAACAACTAGCTCGTTAGGCTGCTAAATCATCCTCTCGCGTGAGATCCGCAAGCTGCGCTGTTATCCTGGGACCGCTGGCTCTCCTCGCTTTTGGAACCCGCGGGAAATGATCCGGAAGCAGACTATCAAAACAAAGTTCGTCATTGGATGCTTACTCTCCAGGCGGAAGTGCTAACATACCTAATCTAGAAATTCCACGTCACTTTAAAACTCGCCAACGTTTCCACGGATGCTCTCACGCTATGCAGTAGCGGGGTGAGGGTTATGTTTTATCCATTTAGTATATTCTGAAAAGAAATGTATAATAAATACCACTTGCAGTCTACTGTACTAAAAAAGTAACAAACATGTCAAAAATAAAATATTAAAGAGTAATGTATTCACAAAATCAAGTTAAATACTAATTCTAGGTGTCGAATCATCACTGCTGTACCAAGGAGAGCGAGAATAAGAGAGAGTGAAAACGAAAGACAGAGAAAATAAAGCGAGAGAAGTAAGCACATTACATTTTCAAACCAGTAAATACATTTATTTTTTTCATAGTGCAATGTCCTAGGTCAAATAAAGGAAACCATGTGATATTCATTGTTTCTGAATTGCATAAAATTTGAAATCAGAAAATTAAGACATTTACTAATGTCTGTAATGATCAGAGGAAAAATAAAGTTCAAAAGAGATTAATGAACTGATGCAATGACGTTTTATAAAGTGAAGAAATGGATGCTAAGGCAAAACCTACACTTTGAGGTAGCTGTAAAAGAGTTACTAATAACATCAGGAAAGTGTGGCTCCTTATATATTTATTAATTTGTAGTTTTATGTAAGGGAGATAGATTAGAGTTACAGCCTCGTAGAGAGTGTGACTGTAGCATCCAGTTACTAAATAATTACAAACACTGCTTAGTATTTTACTGGAACTTTATTCCATACATCTAGTGTCGACCCTGTCCCTACTCTAACTGCCCTCATCCTGTCCTGTCTCCTCCTCTTCCCCTCACCCCACCTAGCTCCGCCCACCCCAGCTACTAGACCGTCAATTGTATTACATCTCCCCCTTTCTTAATAAAACAAAACAGACAACCAATGCTTCAGTCCATCTCTACAATGAGTCTCTTTGGTGGCTGAATATCACTACGTGGTCGCAAAGACATGGTCCCAGTAGACACACTTGGTGAGGGCCCATCCCGCTGACCTTTGTTTTCCATGTGGCCATGGTCAGGTTCTTCAAGTGCAGGATTGCTGGTCGGGTTTGTCATGTCTTGAGGACACCTCTTGAAGTGAGAAACATTTCTGGTTTTCGACGGTGTTCAGATTCCGCAGTCAGCATGGTGCCCTTCTGTTGAGTCACCAGCAGTGGCTCATCACGAAATCGCCAATCAGTCTTTTTCTGCTGCTCCTGCTTGACGAGGACGTGATCTCCTTCATGCAAGGATGACGATCTCGCTCTCCTTTTGGCATCGGCGTATGCCTTCATTTTGTCTTTGTTGTGTCTGTCAGTCACGGCCATCTCCTGGTGATTGTGACTTGGCAGTACCTCTTGCAAGGCTCCTTCCCATGTCAGGATGCGATTTCTCATTGTTCGCCCTAGCATGAGGGTCGCAGGGCATTGCCCTGTAGTTGAGTGAGGAGTCGTCCTGTAAGCCCTGAGGACTTCATTCAGAGCGGCCTGCAGCTCCCTCTTCTCAGCCGTCGCTTGCTGGAAGGTCCTTTTGATCATAGCCATAAACCTTTCAACTGTGCCATTGGCTTGTGGCCAGAGTGGTGTGACTTTTCTGTGCTTGAAGTCCATGTGCTTTGCAAATGCACAAAATTCGTGTCCATTAAATGGGCGCCCATTGTCCGTTTTAACCTCTCTGGGAACACCCCAGGTTGCGAATACCTCGTCGAGCACCTTGAGTGTGCAGGAGGCACTGGTGGACGATATTATTTGTGCGATAGGAAATCTGGAGTACTCGTCGATTATAGCAACCACATACTTCCCAGACTGTAGCGGTCTATAAAAGTCCATGGCAACTTCTTGCCACACTCTGCTGGGCAGGGTGGTCATTTGTAGTGGTGCCGGAGGATTACTTTTGCTGGTCAACTGACAGAGATGACAGTCTTTCAATGTATCTTCTACCATTTGGTCAAGAGAAGGGAACCAGGCACGTTCTCTTAACGCTCGCTTGGTGGATACTACTCCTCTGTGGCCTTCATGGGCCAGATTGACAACTCCTTGCTGTAGCTGACTAGGAATGACAAGTCGATGATCTCTTAGAATGACTCCATCAGTGGTGACCGACAGTTCATCGCAGACGTGCCGGAATGCTTGTATCTCTTTCCGGATTGTGGGGTCTGTGTCCTCTTCCTGCACGTTATATCTCCATCTGTTAGTTTGGATCCGGTGGAGTACCATTTGCAGGATGGTGTCTTGGGCGGTGACCTCCCGGATGACATCCATGGGAATGGCAGGTGGCAATGCCTGGTCAGGCACGAAGTGGATATACTCCTCAGCGATCGATGGTTTGGATTTTGAAGACGGCTGAGGGTGGCGGGACATGTAGTCAGCCGGGTTCTCTGCCTTTCCCGGTTTGTGAACAATCGTGAAAGTGTACTCCTGAAGCCTGAGACCCCATCTCTCAATTCTCGGAGGCATCTTGGATTTTGGGTTGCCATAGATGTTGACTAGCGCCTGATGATCCGTGATCAGGGTAAAATGTTTGCCATATATGAAGACATGAAAGTGTTTGCATGCCCACACCACAGCAAGACTCTCCTTCTCTGGCTGCGAGTACTTCTTCTCAGGATCAGACAGGCTGCGGCTGGCATAGGCAACAATCCACCTTTTTTCAGAGTCATTATCATATTGAGCCAATATGGCCCCTAATCCAACGGGGCTGGCGTCGACTGTGATCTCAGTCTTCCATTGAGGGTTGAAGTATGAGAGGCTGTCGGCCGACTCTACAGCATGCTTGATGTCTTTGAACGCCCGCTCACACTCAGGGGTCCAGTCGAATGGCTGGCCAAGCTTAGTAAGAATCCGAAGGGGGTGACTGATGGTCGCATAGTCACGGATGTAGCGGGCACAGTAGCTGGCCATCCCTAGGAAGGACCTCAAGTCATTGACATCCTGCGGGCTCTTGGTGTTATTCAGAGTCGTAATCTTGTCCGGGTCAGGCTTCATGCCCTCATCTGAGAAAATATGGCCAAAGAATTTCAAAGTGGCCTGGTGAAACTCACATTTTTCTTTGTTCAGCGTCAAATTCGCATCCAACAGGGCATGGCAAACGCGATCCAGAGCGATGTCATGCTCACGAACATCAGATCCGTAGACTAGGATGGCGTCGCTGTAGTTTAAGGTGTTGGGGATGTGCTGAATGATTTGACGGATTGCCTCCTGAAAGATCTCTGCGGCAGAGGAGACACCAAAGCTCAGCCGTTTGTACCTAAAAAGTCCTAGGTGAGTAGCAAACGTGGTGATGTAGCGAGATTTGGTGTCTAATTCTAGCTGGTGATAACCTTTGTTCAGGTCCAGCTTTGAGAAGACCCTAGCGCCATTCAGTGCAGCGATCATATCGCTCAGGTGCGAGCCAGGGTGTCGCTCCCTTTCAATTGCGGTGTTGGGTAGGCGCATGTCAACGCACAGTCTCACCTTGTTGGGAGTCCCTTTTTTAGGCACGATGACCACCGGCGATACCCAAGGGGTCGGGCTATCTGTGCGCTCAGTGATGTCTGCAGCTAGGAGTTCCTGAAGTTCGTCCTCGACGGCACTTTGAAGAAGGAACGGAACCCGTTGTGGGTACTGCGCAACAGGTTTGATCTGTTCATTAATGTGTAGCCGAATTTGACACCCTTTCAGCTTGCCTAGGCCTTGAAATAATTTGGGAAACTTGCTGACACAGTCCTGATTGTCGTTGACTTTGAATAGGATTTCCACCAGACGAAGACGTTCTGCGGTGGGGAGGCTGAGTAGGCAGTCGGCTTCAGGTCCTTTGATAACATGTATGACCGCCTGTATGGTGATTTCGTCATGGGTAAGCGTTGTGTGGAATTTACCCAGACAAGGAAGTGACTTCTTGGACATCCACGTAAAGACGCGGACTGGTGCAAAAGTCAGTGGTGGTTTCGGGACCATTTTCTCGTGTTCTGTAACTGGAATATAGTTCAGCGAGGCTCTGCTGTCCATCACAAATTTGGTGTCGTGATTCCCCGCTCTGATGTAAAGACGTGGATACTTTTTTAGCTGATCAGGATCCGCAATCATGTTCAAGTATTCCACGGTGTAAGTCGAGTCTTTGGAGGATGATGATCTCGAGCCCCGAGATGGGGATCTGCGTTCCCATCGTGACCTGCGTGACTCTCAGCTGGAATGGGATGAGCTTGGCGACCGCATGGACTCTCCTTGAACGGCTCGAATGTGATGTTTTTTTGTGTCCGAGCGGGACGATCTCGTCGTTTCACTGCGCCGTTCCATGTGATAGTCCCCACACATTGCTTCGAAGTGGTTTGATCGCCCACATTTCCTGCATCGCTGGCCCATAGCTGGACAGGAGTCTATATGAGGATAATCATATCCACGCCGATAACATCGCTTGGTCCTTTCCGGCTTTCGGTCCCTTCGCCCTGGTTCTCTTCTCTGGTACTCCGGGCGTCGTTGGTGCGATGGCGGTCTGGGTCTCCATTGGTTCTCCTGCGAATACTTCTTTCTGCTGCGAGGCTGTTCTTGAACACAGTGTGCTTTCTCGTGACTGACGCTGTGTCCTATTTCAATGGTGGCGGCGTGTTCGTCCACTTGGTCGTATATACGAGTCATTTCTTCAATCTCCTCCAATTCGTGGGGTTTCCTCAGCAATCGCCTCCTGAGTGTCTCTGAGTGGCAGCCGGCTATGATTTGCGATTTGATGGCAGAGTCAGGCGAGTAATTTTCAAATTTACAATGTCTCGACAGCCGTCGCAACCGGGTGATGAATGCACTCATTGCTTCCTCTTTTGGTTGACGTGCTTTATGAAACGCATGGCGCTCATAATCCACGTTTCTCTTGTGGAGGAACTTATTATTTAGTGCCTTGCGCACTTTGTCATAGGTTCTTTATGATTTTGCTTACTTCCCGGCCTGCTAGGTTGCGAAGGGCAATTAACTTCTCTTTGTCTTCAGTCACTTTGGATCCCTCAATATAATCTCCGAAGTCTTCTAACCATTCTTGCCACTTGGGGCCCATGCTCCCTCCCGTGGTCACGGTCAGAGGTTCCGGAGCTCGCAGGTGTGATCCTCCTGCGACAAAGGGTTTCTGCTGTGGTGAGTTGTCGGGGGTCACCATTGTGTCGTTGTTTCCCTTTTACCCTTTTGTTTGCTCTTGTTGCTTTATTTGTCCTTACCAATGCTTGTTTATTTACTCTTGACAATGCTTGTTTATTTCTGCTTGCCAATGCTTGTTTATTTCTTCTTGCCAATGCTTGTTTATTTACTCTTGACAATGCTTGTTTATTACTATTCGCCAATGCTTGTTTATTTCTTCTTGCCAATGCTTGTTTATTTGCTTTAACCAATGCTTGTTGAGCTCTTCTTGCCAATGCTTGTTTGTTTGCTCTAGTCAATGCTTGTTTCTCTATGCCTGACTTCAAGATGGCCGCTCTATGACAATCAAGGGTTCTGTCCTGAAAAGTGCCTGACTTCAAGATGGCCGCCGTCACTGCAGGCACACGAGGCTTTCTCTCCTGGCTCACTCGGTCCTCTTTCACTCTGGACTCACCGGCTGGCAGCTCCAGAGGGCAGCACACGTCAGGACCTGCTTCTCCCCAACTGCGGCTACTATCAGGTGACGTTGGGGTGGGCTCCCGCCTTATCTTGCTGATTCCCGCGCTTCCTTTTGCGACAGCGTGCCAAAGCTCACGCATCAGGCTTGAGGTCTTCCAACATCGACGGGCACTCAAGCTCAGACTTCCAGGCGCTTGGCGGCGCTTGTCAGCGGATCCTCGGGGACGTCCTCCACGCTGGGGTCACTTCTCCGTCGCTCTGGGGTGCACGGCAGGGTCGGAGTGGGCTCCCGACTTCTGCGTCTTCAGCACTCACCCCGGACACACGCTTCTGGTGCGGGTCGTGCTTCAGCGCGATCGGCTTCTTTTCTTGCGAGCAGTTCAGTGCTCGTTCTGGCAGCCCCTTCCCAGCTCCCTCACGGTCCCTGGATGGACAGGGTCACCTGCTGCTGGCCTCTTCTCATCAGGCGGCAGCTCAGCTTCACTCGGCAGCGTTCGTCTCAACGTTGCCTGGGACAGGGTGTTCTGCAAGCAGTGGGTTTGGTGATCCCACCCTCGTCGCCAGTTGTAGCATCCAGCTACTGAATAATTACAGACACTGCTTAGTATTTTACTGCAACTTTATTCCATACATCTAGTGTCGACCCTGTCCCTACTCCTGTCCTGTCTCCTCCTCTTCCCCTCAGCCCACCTAGCTCCGCCCACCCTAGCTACTAGACCGTCAACTGTATTACAGTGACATAGAAAGGATCTCTTGGAACACTTTGTTGATAGCTCACTGCACCGCTATGTTATGCTGAATTGTAGCTAATATCGAATTGCAACTTAATTTTTTAAACCGCCGCCTTTTATTTGAATTGTACTCTATTGTGAACTGCAATTTATTTTAAAGTGAGCATTTTGCCTACCTGTCTTTTGGTGTTTCCCCTGTTCCGTCACGGCGTGTGCCGATTGAGCGGAGGGGTCCTATCACAAACGAGCCTCATTTCCGGGTCTCAATACCGGTCAGCGCTCCACTCTCACTGCTGCCAGGTGTCCCGCCCACTCAAGAGATAAAAGTGAGTGCGCCGAGCGGACAGGCACAGCGTCGCGCGGACGACGCGCCGGAGTCGAGCCAGAGTCAAGCCCTACCCGTCTGCGCCCGTCCGCGCCAAGTTAGCGCCTCCCCTGCTCGTTTTCTTTTGTTCACTCTGTGTCATGGCCACTCTTAGATACTCAAGGCGAGAACTTTTGGTGCTCAATACACTCCCCCTCGAAAATGGCCAGAAACCGATATATCAGTCAGCTGTACCATACCCCACCTATCTCGCTTGCCTGTATGGCAATGTCCGCTCTCTACCGAAGCACTCTCTTGAAATATGGGATCTATTAGATCAGAATTCTCCAGACCTTTTTTTCATCACGGAGTCCTAGCTCCAAGAAACAGCCTCCTCTGACATAGCCATAGCCCTGCCTACTGGCTATAACATCTTAAGGTTAGACAGGACTGCAAAGAGAGGTGGGGGCACGACAATAGCCTAAAAATCCCATATAAAAATCTGTATAGAGGACACACACATTGCCAACTGGGGAGAACCTTTAACTTTTTCGCTTGACCTTAACAACAAGGAATCCTGGAAAGGAACGCTTGTTTACAGACCACCAGCTTCTGGATGTTCTGGCCCCACATGTATTAGCTTGTAAACATTTTCTGTTAATAGGAGATTTCAATTTCCATGCTGAACTACGTAATGACCCCAACACTATCGAACTGATCCACAGTATCCATGCATTAGATCTGATGTTATTAGACACAGAGGCCACCCACAGTGCTGGACACACCCTAGACCTGCTATGCACAAACTCTCACGAAGTCCATATCTCTGAACTACATTCAGTCTTATGATCTGACCATTCAATAATTAAATTTACCATTAATATCAAGTCAACCAAATCTGCTCATCAAAAAGAGGTAAAAATGAGCAGCTCTTGGAATAAAATAAATATAGACTCCCTCCCGGCTTCTTTTCGCCCCCTCTTGTGAATGAAAGCTCAGATCTAAATAAAGTGGCAACTGACCTCGAGATAGCAATTACTGCGACATTAGACCTCATAGCTCCAAAACAGAGAACTAAATGCCCAATCAAACGATCCCCTTGGTTTACTAAAGAACTAAAACCAGTTAAATTAGCTGCTAGGACCGCCGAGCGCAAATGGCGCTAAACAAAGGACGAATAAGATAAATTACAATATAAGACCCTACATAAAGAATACATGGCCCAGATAGCACTAGCAAAGAAAACCTATCTGGGAACGAAAATCACTCTAGCTGGAAATTCCCACAAAGAACTGTATTCAATAGTAAAGGAATTCACAAACCCCTTGGCCTGTCAACCCCAAATTACGGAGTCCCAAGAATGGGCCGACACATTCTCTTCTTACTTTAGAGACAAAATTAATGACATACACAAATCTTTTCCTATATCAAACATTCCTTCCAGGGCCCCAAACGTTGACAATTCTGCACACACTGGTCAAATATCCCTACACAAGACTCTAAAAGAATTTAACATTATATCGGAGGAAGAGATTGGAGATATAATGACGAAAACTAAGCCAGACTCCCCTAGCGATCCAGCATCAGCACTAATCCTGGCTAAAATAGCCCCAGCCTTAATCACTGAATTAAGTGCAATTTTTAATCTATCACTAGTAAAAGCTATTTTTCCAGCAATTTGGAAAGAAGCCACAGTAAGAGCCATTTTGAAAAAAATAACGCTGATCCCAAACAACCTGTTAATTACTGTCCTATCTCCCTCCTGCCTCTTTTTGGTAAAATGATGGAGTCACTCATTAATAAACAATGAACAAAACATGTGGAAGATAATAAACTATTAGATCCATCACAGTCAGGCTTTAGAGCCTTCCATAGTACGGAGACTGCCATCCTGGAGGTAGTAGATAACATCCGCATGGCACTGGATGCAAAACAATTAGCCATTTTGATCTTGCTGGACCTGTCGGCGGCCTTCGACACCATCTCACACAGCATTCTTTAGGAACGGCTGGGTGAGTTTGGTGTTGAGTCTCCTGAGGCGGAAGCCGGGAGTGAATTTGCCTATTTTAAAAATTATTGTGTGATACTCTGTATTTTTAGAACACTTCCCTGTGCACTAAAACAGCGCTCCTAGCGCTGCAACGAACGCTACCTGTCGCCATTACTGAGGGCGAGGCGCCACGGCGGACACGCCCACCTCAGCTGGCCACGCCCCCTCCTGACACTATAAAGTGCGCGCAGCTGGAAAGCGCGACACTTTAATCCGGGAGTCTCCTGAGGCGGAAGCCGGGAGTGAATTTGCCTATTTTAAAAATTATTGTGTGATACTCTGTATTTTTAGAACACTTCCCTGTGCACTAAAACAGCGCTCCTAGCGCTGCAACGAACGCTACCTGTCGCCATTACTGAGGGCGAGGCGCCACGGCGGACACGCCCACCTCAGCTGGCCACGCCCCCTCCTGACACTATAAAGTGCGCGCAGCTGGAAAGCGCGACACTTTAATCCGGGAGTCTCCTGAGGCAGAAGCCGGGAGTGAATTTGCCTATTTTAAAAATTATTGTGTGATACTCTGTATTTTTAGAACACTTCCCTGTGCACTAAAACAGCGCTCCTAGCGCTGCAACGAACGCTACCTGTCGCCATTACTGAGGGCGAGGCGCCACGGCGGACACGCCCACCTCAGCTGGCCACGCCCCCATGTCTCCTCTCCCACGGACATAAAAGATGTGTCTCGCTAGGAAGCGCAGCGGACGGGCGCAGAGGGCGCGCCGTCAGCGCGCCGAAGGCGCGCCAAAGGCAAGCCCGTCTGGGCCCGTCCGGGCCTGGACCGGGCCCAGGGCCAGTCCCCCTGCCTCCTCCATTAGCCCTGTCCGCACCTGCTGGACCCCTGCCCAACTTCACTTACTTAATACGCGCCTATGCCCGACCAGCTCTCGCTGCATCCCAAACCACCTGGAGACCGCTTATTACCATTGCTCACAATGCAACTTCTCTCTCCCGCCCTGCCAACCATGTCTCTCCCCATGCCCCCCACTACAGCTATCCTCCTCTTATCAGTACACCCTGCAAGCAGGTTTGATTAATTGCCGTTCTCTTCCCCGTCACGCCAATGACATCTGGATGTCCATCTCATCTGATGAATGGGATATTCTCTTTCTCACTGAGTCTTGGATCACAGACTCCTCCTCGCCGGATATCTATCTGGCTATCCCCCCAGGTTATGACATCAAATGCTTGAACCGGGCTGGAGGTAAGTCTCGAGGCGGTCTAGCCGTCATTTTTAAATCCTCTCTCCAGCTGACTTTCACTAAACTTGCGGATATAGGTACAATCGAAGCCATGTACTTCTCCGTTTCCGACTTTGCGGCAGTCATCCTGGCTGGCACATTAGTTTATAATCCCCCCCCCGCCACCTCCCCCTCCCTCACTGCCCTCGTCCACCAACTAGCTGACTTATCTATTAAACACCAAAACTTCATTGTCCTGGGTGATTTTAACCTTCACATAGACAACCCGCTCTGTGCGAAGGCAACCAACCTGGTGGATACTATGGAGAGCCTCAATCTCAAGCAACTAGTTGTAGGTCCCACGCATGTGGCAGGCCATACTCTGGACCTTATATTCGCCAATTTTCCACTCATCACTGTTCTCCAGCCTCTCCCTCTCACCTGGACCGATCATTACCTCATTCCATTCTCTCTCACCCTGGGACGAAAATCTGCCCCAATGGCCCCAAGGAAGGAGCTGGGAAGAAAGCGGAGTACCTCTCCCCGGACATCGATGAAAATGTTTCTAGGTTGAATTCCACTCTCCTTGAAGCGATTGATTCTATCGCCCCCCAGAAAATCATCACCTCCACTAGGTCACGACCCTCTGCTCCCTGGTTCTCCACTTCCCTTCGGGAGGAGAAAAGTAGATGCAAGGTTCTCGAACGTAAGTGGAGACTCAACTACGACCTCGAAGCCAAACATCTATATAGGACGGCCCTAAAACAATTCCTTAAACATAAAAAAAGCGCGATGAAAGACCACTTTGCCTCTCAAATTAATAAAGCTAAAAATTCATCTAAAACGCTCTTTAGCATTGTTAAAGACTTTATTAACCCTCCGGCCAGGGCTCCCCAGAACACCGCTAGTCAGGCTCTTTGCGAGGGACTCTCAGACTACTTTCTTGAAAAGATCAACAAACTCTGTGTCTCCTTCCCCACAGAGTCTGTCACCCTGTCTTCTCCCACTAGTCCCTCAGAGTCACCGTCCTTTCTTTCATTTAATAAACTCAACCAGGACGAGGCTATCAGTCTACTCATTCGCTGTAAATCCGGTGCCCCCTCTGATCCAGTCCCCGCAAAAATCATGGGAGAACTGGCGCCCTCACTTGCCTGCCCCTTCCTTTCCGTCTGGAATGCCTCCCTTCATCATGGCTTCTTCCCTACCACCTGGAAGGAGGCTCTGGTGATCCCTATTTTAAAAAAAGCAGACGCAGACCCCACTGTCTTCGCTAATTACCGTCCCATCTCCCTTCTTCCTAAACCCGCCAAAGTCCTGGAAAAAGCCGTGCAGCTTCAACTCACGGAATACTTAGAAGACCATTCTCTGCTGCATGGATCACAATCCAGATTCAGAGCCGGATTCAGCACTGAGACGGCCCTGCTGGAAGTATCTGAAACCATCCGAGAATGCGTGGACAGGGGCGAGGAGGCCATGCTGGTTCTCCTCGACCTGTCCGCAGCATTCGACACGGTCTATCACCCCATCCTCCTTGACCGACTCAAGCAGATAGGCATTGGTGGCACTGCCCTCAGCTGGATCGAGTCCTTCCTCTCATCCAGAAGTCAAAGGGTATTGTTGCGTCCCTTTAAGTCAGAGAAAAAACCTCTGTCATGTGGGGTGCCGCAGGGCTCCGCCCTCAGCCCCCTGTTCTTCAACGTCTATCTTACCCCCTTGGCTGACGTTGTGGAGTCCTGCGGAGTCAGGGTGGTCTCTTACGCTGACGACACACAGCTGGTGTTCTCCTTCAGGGACCACTCGGACTCCGCATTCATCAATTTTCGCCAATGCCTCAATAACATCAGTGTCTGGATGACCGCGAACCACCTCAGATTGAATGCAGATAAAACGGAGGTTCTGTTTTTCAATCAGAAGACCTCCATCCCTTCCTCTTGGTGGTGGCCCACGGCGCTTGATCCTGCCCCGTCCCCCGTTCACTCGGCGCGGAATCTTGGTTTCCAATTTGATGACTCCCTGTCATGCAAAACCCAGGTGAATAAAGTCACCTCCGCCTGCTTTATGAAACTACGCATGCTCAGAAAAATCCTTCCCTATCTCCCCCTGGATTCCCGCCGTACAGTCACCCAAGCCCTCATCACGTCCCACTTGGACTATGCCAATAGTCTCTATGCTGGGGCCCCCCAATACCTGATAGGCCGGCTGCAGATTGTCCAGAATGCTGCAGCCAGACTGATCGGTAATATCCCGTACCGCCAATCTGTTTCTGCCTACCGGAGGGAACTCCACTGGCTTCCAGTGGCTAGCCGCATTCAGTTTAAGGTCCTCACCCTTACCTATCGAGCCGTCAACGGCTGCGGACCTACTTATTTGAAAAAACGGGTCTCGATATCCCGCTCCACCAGATCCCTGAGATCTAATGACCTCCGCCTCCTGATCTCGCCCCGTTTTAGACTATCTAGAACTGGTGGCAGAGGGTTCAGCGTCATTGCTGCCAGACTGTGGAACTCCCTTCCAATTGAGCTGAGATTCTGTCCCTCTGAATCCATCTTCCGAGCCAAACTTAAAACCTGGCTCTTCTCCGGACTTTAGTCTCTCCACTGTTCCTTCTGCTTCACTCCCCCTCTCCCTTGGTAAACTCTGGATTTTAGCGCCGGGACACCCCTTCGGGGGTAGCTGCGCGCTCTACAAACTACATAAAATAAATAAATAAATAACCCACAGGTGGATCCAGAGCTACCTCTTGGGAAGAAAATCTAGGGTAAAAATAGGTCCTTTTTCATCTGACCATGTCGAAAACGACAAAGGCGTCCGGCAGGGCTCAATATTAAGCCCAACATTATTCAATATCTACCTGTCTCCACTGGCCAAGATAATTAAAGATCATGGGTTCGACATGGTATCATATGCCGACGATACCCAGATCCTAATCCCTCTCGGCCCTAATCCCATAGACACTAAACACAGATTTCAACAGTGCATGATGTCAGTTAAAGAATGGATGACAAATAACTACCTCATGCTAAATGCCGGAAAAACTGAAATCATCTTATTTGGTATGGCAAACAAAATCTGGACAGATGAATGGTGGCCCACATCTCTAGGCTCTTGCCCGGAACCAAAATACACCATTAGAAACCTAGGTATAACCATCGACGATAAACTGTCCATGGCCTGCCACATAAATAAAACCATGCATACAAGCATTGGAATGATGCGCAGCCTTAGAAAGGTCTTCAAATGCATACCGCTGGCATCACGCAAACCCCTTGTCCAGGGGCTCATAATCAGTCGCTTGGATTATGGTAATTCATTATTGGCGGATGTTAATGAAAGCTCCTTAACCAAGCTTCAGCCTCGTCAGAATGCGGCGGCCAGGCTGACCCTTGATCTTCCACCCCACACCCCTTCAGCCCCATGCCTGAAAAAACTACATTGGCTGCCAATCAGAAAACGTATTAAATTTAAAGTCTGCTGCCTGGTCCACAAATCTTTGCATGGACAAGTAAATACATTTCTTTTTTTCATAGTGCAATGTCCTAGGTCAAATAAAGGAAACCATGTGATATTCACTGTGTCTGAATTGCATAAAATTTGAAATCAGAAAATTAAGACATTTACTAATGTCTGTAATGATCAGAGGAAAAATAAAGTTCAAAAGAGATTAATGAACTGATGCAATGACGTTTTATAAAGTGAAGAAATGGATGCTAAGGCAAAACCTACACTTTGAGGTAGCTGTAAAAGAGTTACTAATAACATCAGGACAGTGTGGCTCTTTATATATTTATTAATTTGTAGTTTTATGTAAGGGAGATAGATTAGAGTTACAGCCTCGTAGAGAGTGTGACTGTAGCATCCAGTTACTAAATAATTACAAACACTGCTTAGTATTTTACTGGAACTTTATTCCATACATCTAGTGTCGACCCTGTCCCTACTCTAACTGCCCTCATCCTGTCCTGTCTCCTCCTCTTCCCCTCACCCCACCTAGCTCCGCCCACCCCAGCTACTAGACCGTCAATTGTATTACATCTCCCCCTTTCTTAATAAAACAAAACAGACAACCAATGCTTCAGTCCATCTCTACAATGAGTCTCTTTGGTGGCTGAATATCACGACGTGGTTGCAAAGACATGGTCCCAGTAGACACACTTGGTGAGGGCCCATCCTGCTGACCTTTGTTTTCCATGTGGCCATGGTCAGGTTCTTCAAGTGCAGGATTGCTGGTCGGGTTTGTCACCGGACCCTTCATGTCTTGAGGACACCTCTTGAAGTGAGAAACATTTCTGGTAATTCGACGGTGTTCAGATTCCGCAGTCAGCATGGTGCCCTACTGTTGAGTCACCAGCAGTGGCTTATCACGAAATCGACAATCAGTCTTTTTCTGCTGCTCCTGCTTGACGAGGACGTGATCTCCTTCATGCAAGGATGACGATCTCGCTCTCCTTTTGGCATCGGCGTATGCCTTCATTTTGTCTTTGTTGTGTCTGTCAGTCACGGCCATCTCCTGGTAATTGTGACTTGGCAGTACCTCTTGTAAGGCTCCTTCCCATGTCGGGATGCGATTTCTCATTGTTCGCCCTAGCATGAGGGTCGCAGGGCATTGCCCTGTAGTTGAGTGAGGAGTCGTCCTGTAAGCCCTAAGGACTTCATTCAGAGCGGCCTGCAGCTCCCTCTTCTCAGCCGTCGCCTGCTGGAAGGTCCTTTTGATCATAGCCATAAACCTTTCAACTGTGCCATTGGCTTGTGGCCAGAGTGGTGTGACTTTTCTGTGCTTGAAGTCCATGTGCTTTGCAAATGCACTAAATTCGTGTCCATTAAATGGGCGCCCATTGTCCGTTTTAACCTCTCTGGGAACACCCCAGGTTGCGAATACCTCGTCGAGCACCATGCGTGTGCAGGAGGCTTGGTGGACGATATTATTTGTGCGATAGGAAATCTGGAGTACTCATTGATTATAGCAACCACATACTTCCCAGACTGTAGCGGTCCATAAAAGTCCATGGCAACTTCTTGCCACACTCTGCTGGGCAGGGTGGTCATTTGTAGTGGTGCCGGAGGATTACTTTTGCTGGTCAACTGACAGAGATGACAGTCTTTCAATGTATCTTCTACCATTTGGTCAAGAGAAGGGAACCAGGCTCGCTTGGTGGATAGTACTCCTCTGTGGCCTTTGAAGGACTGGGTTTTCCTAAGACCCAGCGGTGCCAGGGATAACACCTGAAACCTTCGTGGGTTACCTGTTCCGGCGTACAAATGACAGAGACACGGGACTCTTCCTTCGGCGTCAAAGATTCGAGGTTTATTTACTGCAGGGAACACAGAAGTCACAAGAAGTACATAGCATGTATGTTCAAGGAGACTGCTTCGAATTGTATCTGTGGATCGCTCCTTTTATACAGTTTTTCGTCATAAGATAACATGGCAAACAAAAGGTTACAACCCGGTTCCCACAGTAAATTTCATAGGGGGTCGCTTTCATGTATTCAGGGCCCGGAACATAATTACAGTAACATTGCCGGTTCCCAACTGTAAAAGTACATCTTCCCACCATTAGTGCATTCCGCTCGGCTGTAAACGAATCAAGGAAGAGTCAGAAACAGGTGCAGAGGAAGACGAGGATAACAAACAGATTGAAAAGAGTGTAAGGGGGTGCTATCAGAAAACACGATTGCAGGGATCAAAGGAGACGTGCCTAATGAATGCACAACTGAGACAATAGACCGGCACGGCAAGATGAGCCTCGAGCGGGGCCATCTGCCTTGCAGTGTCATCCCCCTCGTCATAAAGACGTCCTCAAAGGAACACGTGTCTTCAGCAAGAGTTTGGGAATCCCAGGGTCACGAAGCGGACAGTGTCCGTTCGCTGGCTACTTGAGGGCAAGAAACAAAATGGATGCCGTATCTAAAATGGAACCCGTGGGTTCAGATGAAAAAAAACCATGAAACAGACGAACGGTTTAGGTTAGTACAGCGAAAATGCGCACACCCACTAAACTCATCATTTGCGGTTCATAGATACCAGACTCGACCATATTCGGGCGAGTCGAAAACACCACTTACAATTGTCATGGAACCTCAGACGCTCCTTTTGCCCTCATGTAGGCAAGCACTAGTCGTAATCGGAATCGATCTCGATATTCATCAGACCATCCAGATGTTGCTGCAACATTATTCTATCCATCAATGCTTCCTTGGTAACAGGTGGCCGTCTTATACATGTTGTAGCACAGAGGCCACATAAGGCAGGACCACACTGCACACAAAGACAACACGTGAACAGAAATGCTACAACAACCCCAATGATCATCAGAATCTTCCAACCCCACGTCGACATCAGGCCCCAAAACCACCCTAGTGGCGTCCAATCACCTACGTCCACGTGTATGGACTCGGAGATCTTATGCAACTTCGAGATGGCTTGATAGACAGTTGGAGCGTTGTCAGGAATGAAAATGCAGCAACTCGAATGGATCACCTTACATACTCCACCTCTATCTGCAAGGACAACGTCTAGAACCATACGATTTTGTATCGTCATAAGCCTGTCCGCCTGAAGCTCTGCTGTAATGTTACCAAGAAGAAAAACAAAGCAAGGGCCGGGCAGTTTCAAATTTGTATCAGAGTACACAATCCTAGTGTAATAAATCACTGGGTTGGACAACCGTTTGTATTGATTGACTTTTTGTTTTTATAAAATATTTTGAACAAAATTTTTTGGCATCAAAAGATACAACACAACATTCATCACAAAATACAAATTCATATTCAGGATTGGAGCCTCTGTGACTGATTAACTTGAGGCCTTTCTACAGTTGTCCATGCTATTCATGTATGACAATTTCTTTGTTTACACATTGTGTTTTGATAATTTCCTCTCAGTTCACTGAATTTGTATTTGATACAAATTCGAAACTGCCCGGCCCTTGCTTTGTTTTTCTACGTAATAGTGGTCCAGGCCGGCCAGTGACAGGACCCAAGCCTTTCCCAGTTTCCCCGTAATGTTACCAAGGGCACTTGCAGTGATATTAGCGGTCGATTCCACCACTCGAGTCAACTGTCTCAGGTTCCTACTATTGATCATAGGTCCCCAAAACGGCAAGAAACCCTTAAAGAAGTCTCCTGCTTCTTGACCGTCAGTGTCCTCTACGCTAATCACGCCTCTCACAACTCTGGTCTTGTGATAATCCGACCCAACAGTAAAGGTCGGCGGCAACAGATTCGCAATATAACATGTGCCTGAGAAGTCACGAGGCAACCATGTATATGCGCGGTCATAACAAACAAAGTATGTACCCTTGGCAGTCAAAAGAACAGGGGAAGAGGCCGTCGGCAAAACATACGTTTCGGTACAGGCACTCCTCCTGAGCTGAGCTCGCGGGCTTCGGCCAAGAGCTTTCAGACAGAAATTACAGAGATGGGGTACGATCCAGATCGAAGACGAGCTTTTAAGCTGCCGATCACCCACTGACATGCTATACTCAGCCTCACTCAGATCTCTGTATGCTCGCACCTCTTCCTCTGGGATAAGCGATGCGTCGAAGATATCCCTATCTAAATCGGCAATCGCTCTTGCCAAAGGCTTGTGGTACGGGCCAGGGCCATGATCTGCAGTGTGTGGCTCTCGATGGGGGTAGGAATCTAGTGCGCTACGAAACATTGTTTGGAATGCTCAAGCTGAACCCTGGGAACTGTAAGGAAGGACCAAGTACGGAATTCCCCTATCAGTGGTATGTGGCATTAACCCACACACCCAACAGTTGGTAGTGTTCATCACCAACTGATGCTGATGAAGGAGCTGAACGAAGGAATTGTTTATAAATTCCGCACGTCTAACCTGCTCGTGTTGGGGTAAGATGTGAAAAGAATGAGGAGAAACAGTGGAAGTAGGTTTTGGTTCAGAGGAAGGGGTAGGTGAAGCAAAAGGCAATAGTGATTGTATCGCATAGTACACTCCACCCACCAGTAATAAGGAAACAGTTAGGAACAGTAGGAACACCTGAAACATAAAGCATTTGGTACGTACAACCCTATGCAGTTCGGATCTTTGCGCTTGAGTCTCTTCCACTTCCGACAACTTTGAGAATGCCATCCTCTAAAACCGTCCTCAACGTTCTTGACGCACTTCGTTCTGTGTAGCAATTGTCAATCCCCAGGAGTTCCTAGGAATCGACGGCCTCCGACCTAGTGTCAGGACCTACTAAACAGAAGGAAGTACCCGCACGGCCCTACGGTCAACCCGGATGTAAGTTTCTTTTAATCAAACAATATATACAAAATCTCCTAGCTGTGGAAAAAAACACATGTGTGGAAAAAAACTCAGAATTTGATAAAAACCACAGTTGTTCAAAAATAATGGGGGTAACGTGAATTTCAAAAAGGAAAAAGCAAAAATCATTTATTTGTCTCTGGTATTGGAACGAAGAAAATATCTGCTTCTTCCAGAACGAGTCTGCTCTTCAAACAATTGGTCGGATGGTGGAACAGAGTCCTGTCGGTCAGACAATAGTTCAGATCTTGAATTCTCCAATGACAAAGGTTCAACAGAGTTATCTGGCTGCACTGAAGTATCTCCCACAGGCTGAGCGTCACTGAACGGCACAAAGTTCGGCAAAGCTTCTGTTTCAGATGCAGCGATGCCAGTCCTCACCCACAAGTCCGCTGGTAAAGGTATTGGTACCTTTTTGGTGTGGGTGGCGTGCACCCAATGCTTGCAGCCCTCCAAACGAACAGCGGTTCTCGTGGCGAGTAGCACTTGGAAGGGTCCAATAAACCTCGGCTCGAGGTTTCGCTTTCGGCCAAAATTCCTGGTAACCACCCAGTCTCCAGGTTGGAGCTGGTGGCCTGGACCCTCCGTCTGCGCCGGCAGTGCTTCAAAGATCTGTTGATGAATTAACCTCAGTTTAGCAGTCAGATCATGAAGGTAATCAATTAGCATTGGATATTCAAGATTTGTGAATGCACTGGGTCTAGGAACCCCCCAAATATTTGCAGGACGGCCGAACACAATCTCATATGGGCTGAGCCCTACTCGAGAGTGTACAGTCGCCCTAGTTGACAGAAGAGCCAGGGGCAAAGCATCGGGCCACGACAGACCAGTCGTAGCCTGAATCTTTGCGAGTTTTAGTTTTAGAGTACCGTTGTACCCCTCAACCAAACCTGCTGAGTGAGGATGATTGGCGCTGTGGAATTTTTGTGTAATTCCAAGGCCCTTACACACACTCTCCATCACACTCCCCACAAACTCACTTCCGTTATCAGACCATACAATCCGTGGCATTCCATACCGAGGAAAGTATTCCTTCAGTAGGACTTTCGGTGTGGACAGGGCAGTATTGTCTTTGAGAGGGTAAGCTTCGATCCATCGGGAGAATGCGCAAACCACAACTAAAACGTATTTTAGGTTATTGCATCGCTCCATATGGATGAAGTCCAACTGAATTACCTCAAAGGGACATGTACGAGGAGCGAAATGGCCAGGGGGTGTAGGAGTGCCCTTGCCAGGATTGTACATCATACATATCATGCAATTCTTAACCAATCTCTCAGCACACTTAGCGATACCATCATTCCTCCATACGGGGGACAACAGCTTGCAGATACCTTTCGCGCTAATATGCGATAAACCGTGTTCCATGGTCACAACAGCTAGCACATATGCATCTGGCAACATCCACCTTTGATTCTCCGACAAATCAATCCAACAGCCATTCGCATCCAACTTTCCTGTGCTCGCCTTCCACTTGATCTTTTCAGCTTCGGTGGCATCAATCTGAATCGCTTTCACACTTTCAACAGTATCCTCACACATACCAGTTTCTGCAGGCCACCTTACCGAACTCGTCACATACATTCTAGTTGCAAGATTTCTCGCAGTCTCCTTAGCAATCTCATCAGCAAACGCATTGCCACGACCAACATCATCTGTCACCTTACGGTGCGCACTACACTTAATAATCGCCACCTGCTTGGGCAATGTAAGTGCGTCTAAAAGATCATTTACAAGCTGTCCGTGCTGGATTTTTGTACCATGCGATGTCATAAAACCTCTCTCTCGCCACAATCGTCCAAAACTATGGGCAGCACCAAATGCATATTGGCTGTCGGTAAACACATTCACCCGCTTTCCTTTCGACAAAACACACGCTCTCGTCAAGGCAATTAATTCTGCCGCCTGTGCAGAATTCTGATTCAGTCTCGCAGTTTCCACAACCGTAATTAACGTTACCACAGCATACGCGGTCGTCACATCACCATTCGGCAACTTAAACACGAACCGTCCACATACACAGTACCATCGGGTTCTTCCAATGGAGTGTTTTTTAGGTCAACACGACCCTTCGTTTCTTCCTCAGTTCGCAAATAACAATCGTGTGGTGGTACCTCGTCTGATTCCATATTGGTTGGCAACAAAGTCGCCGGGTTTACGACATTGCAGCGCTTTATTTGAATGCGACTTGCCAAAAGCGTCAACTCATAACCAGACAACCTTGCGCTCGTCAAGTGTTGGGTTTTCGTACGATTCAAAAGAGTGTCAACTGCATGCGGAACCATCACCGTAAGCATATTATCCATGACCAATCCTGCAGATTGTCGGATGGACACCGCAGCTGCCGCTGTCGCTCTTAAACAACTCGGCAATGCTCTAGCTACTGGGTCCAAGGTCGAGGAAAAATATGCACATGGACGTTGCTTACCGCCAAATTGTTGCGTCAAAACACTCAACGCACAACCTTCCCTCTCGTGAACGTATAGTGTAAACGGCTTACTGTAGTCAGGAGTACCTAACACAGGGGCCGAACACAACACATCACGCAATTCAGAAAAACTTTTCTGACACTCTTCCGTCCATGGCAAAGGAGTTGGAACATCCTTGCACGTAAGGGCTACCAATGGTTTCGCTAACAATGAAAAATTTGGAATCCATTGCCTGCAGTATGACGTGATACCTAGAAAGGCACGCACATCTCTCTGAGTTGTTGGCACAGTCATTCAAGCAATCGCTGCAATTCTCTCTGGGGTCAACCTTCTTCCCTCCTTTGACAATAAGTGACCTAGATAGGTTACTTCTTGGCAACAATATTGCAGTTTAGAAGGTGAAACCTTGTGATGTAAGTCACAGAGATGTTGCAACAAAGACACCGTAGCAGTCTTGTAAATTTCTCGTGTGTCCGCAGCCACCAATAAGTCGTCAACATATTGGATCAAGGCCGCACCAGCCAGTAACACAAACGCATCAAGTTGACTCTTCAGGGCTTGGCTGTATATCGATGGACTCTCACAATAGCCCTGAGGAGCGCGTTTAAACCTAAAGCTGCGGCCACCTAAAGAGAAACCGAAGAGGTCCCTGCTCTCCTCAGCAATCGGAATGCTAAAGAAAGCATTCTTCAGATCGATCACTGAGAACCAGGACGCAGATGCTGGAATCAGAGTCAGTAAAGCCGTAATGTCAGGCACCACAGGGAACTGAGGAACTACAATGTTGTTCACCTCCCGTAAATCAATGACAAAACGATAAACAGGAGGCTTAATTGGATCAGTGCGTTTCAGAATAGGTAACACAGGACTATTACACACGTTTCCCCGAGTCTCAACCAACTAATAACAAAATACGAAGAACCACAAATGCAATGGAACCATGCAACAACTAAGCACCCACGACAACTAAGAATTTTGGGAGCGACCCACAAATACTTAACTCAAAGAACAATGGCGTCACCAGGATGGCCCGTCAATCGTCTCGCTGTACCAAGGTCTACGCCAGGCGCCAAAACAGGTCTACAGTTAGGGCAGCAGTCCGTCGCAGCCGTTAGGAGGCAGGGATCTTCGCGGGAAAAGTCGTCGGGCCACTTGTCTCGACAACAAGATCGATTAAGCGGGGGCACCTTCCCTCGGAGATTTCACACGAAGTTCCTCACGATCGTCGGGCTTTGGACCGGTACCGCTGATGCAGCCCCACGTTGGGCGCCAACTGAAGGACTGGGTTTTCCTAAGACCCAGCGGTGCCAGGGATAACACCTGAAACCTTCTGTTCCGGCGTACAAATGACAGCGACACGGTACAAAGATTCGAGGTTTATTTACTGCAGGGAACACAGAAGTCAACAGAAATACATAGCATGTATTTTCCAGGAGACTGCTTCGAATTGTATCTGTGGATCGCTCCTTTTATACAGTTTTTCGTCATAAGATAACATGGCAAACAAAAGGTATTCAGGGCCCGGGACATAATTACAGTAACATTGCTGGTTCCCAACTGTAAAAGTACATCTTCCCACCATTAGTGCATTCCGCTCGGCTGTAAACGAATCAAGGAAGAGTCAGAAACAGGTGCAGAGGAAGACGAGGATAACAAACAGATTGAAAAGAGTGTAAGGGGGTGCTATCAGAAAACACGATTGCAGGGATCAAAGGAAACGTGCCTAATGAATGCACAACTGAGACAATAGACTGGCATGGCAAGATGAGCCTCGAGCGGGGCCATCTGCCTTGCAGTGTCATCCCCCTCATCATAAAGACGTCCTCAAAGGAACACATGTCTTCAGCAAGAGTTTGGGAATCCCAGGGTCACGAAGCGGACAGTGTCCGTTCTCTGGCTACTTGAGGGCAAGAAACAAAATGGATGCCGTATCTAAAATGGAACCCGTGGGTTCAGATGAAGAAACCCATGAAACAGACGAACGGTTTAGGTTAGTACAGCGAAAACGCGCACACCCACTAAACTCATCATTTGCGGTTCATAGATACCAGACTCGACCATATTCGGGCGAGTCGAAAACACCACTTACAATTGTCACGGTACCTCACCTTCATGGGCCAGATTGACAACTCCTTGCCGTAGCTGACTAGGAATGACAAGTCGATGATCTCTTAGAATGACTCCATCAGTGGTGACCGACAGTTCATCGCAGACGTGCCAGAATGCTTGTATCTCTTTCCGGATTGTGGGGTCTGTGTCCTCTTCCTGCAGGTTATATCTCCATCTGTTAGTTTGGATCCGGTGGAGTACCATTTGCAGGATGGTGTCTTGGGCGGTGACCTCTCGGATGACATCCATGGGAATGGCAGGTGGCAATGCCTGGTCAGCCACGAAGTGGACATACTCCTCAGCGATCGATGGTTTGGATTCTGAAGATGGCTGAGGGTGGCGGGACATGTAGTCAGCCAGGTTCTCCGCCTTTCCCGGTTTGTGAACAATCGTGAAAGTGTACTCCTGAAGCCTGAGACCCCATCTCTCAATTCTCGGAGGCATCTTGGATTTCGGGTTGCCATAGATGTTGACTAGCGCCTGATGATCCGTGATCAGGGTAAAATGTTTGCCATATATGAAGACATGAAAGTGTTTGCATGCCCACACCACAGCAGACTCTCCTTCTCTGGCTGCGAGTACTTCTTCTCAGGATCAGACAGGCTGCGGCTGGCAAAGGCAACAATCCGCCTTTGGTCAGAGTCATTATCATATTGAGCCAAGATGGCCCCTAATCCAACGGGGCTGGCGTCGACTGTGATCTCAGTCTTCCGTTGAGGGTTGAAGTATGAGAGGCTGTCGGCCGACTCTACAGCACGCTTGATGTCTTTGAACGCCCGCTCACACTCAGGGGTCCAGTCGAATGGCTGGTCAAGCTTAGTAAGAATCCGAAGGGGGTGACTGATGGTCGCATAGTCACGGATGTAGCAGGCGCAGTAGCTGGCCATCCCTAGGAAGGACCTCAAGTCATTGACATCCTGCGGGCTCTTGGTGTTATTCAGAGTCGCAATCTTGTCCGGGTCAGGCTTCATGCCCTCATCTGAGAAAATGTGGCCAAAGAATTTCAAAGTGGCCTGGTGAAACTCACATTTTTCTTTGTTCAGCGTCAAATTCGCATCCAACAGGGCATGGCAAACGCGATCCAGAGCGATGTCATGCTCACGAACATCAGATCCGTAGACTAGGATGTCGTCGCTGTAGTTTAAGGTGTTGGGGATGTGCTGAATGATTTGACGGATTGCCTCCTGAAAGATCTCTGCAGCGGAGGAGACACCAAAGCTCAGCCGTTTGTACCTAAAAAGTCCTAGGCGAGTAGCAAACGTGGTGATGTAGCGAGATTTGGTGTCTAATTCTAGCTGGTGATAACCTTTGTTCAGGTCCAGCTTTGAGAAGACCCTAGCGCCATTCAGTGCAGCGATCATATCGCTCAGGTACGGCCCAGGGTGTCGCTCCCTTTCAATTGCGGTGTTGGGTAGGCGCATGTCAACGCACAGTCTCACCTTGTTGGGAGTCCCTTTTTTAGGCACGATGACCACCGGCGATACCCAAGGGGTCGGGCCATCTGTGCGCTCAATGATGTCTGCAGCTAGGAGTTCCTGAAGTTCGTCCCCGACGGCACTTTGAAGAAGGAACGGAACCCGTTGTGGGTGCTGCGCAACAGGTTTGATCTGTTCATTAATGTGTAGCCGAATTTGACACCCTTTCAGCTTGCCTAGGCCTTGAAATAATTTGGGAAACTTGCTGACACAGTCCTGATTGTCGTTGACTTTGAATAGGATTTCCACCAGACGAAGACGTTCTGCGGTGGGGAGGCTGAGTAGGCAGTCGGCTTCAGGTCCTTTGATAACATGTATGACCGCCTGTATGGTGATTTCGTCATGGGTAAGCGTTGTGTTGAATTTACCCAGACAAGGAAGTGACTTCTTGGATATCCACGTTAAGACTCGGACTGGTGCAAAAGTCAGTGGTGGTTTCGGGACCATTTTCTCGTGTTCTGTAACTGGAATATAGTTCAGCGAGGCTCCGCTGTCCATCACAAATTTGGTGTCGTGATTCCCCACTCTGATGTCAAGACGTGGATACTTTTTTAGCTGATCAGGATCCGCAATCATGTTCAAGTATTCCACGGTGTAAGTCGAGTCTTTGGAGGATGATGATCTCGAGCCCCGAGATGGGGATCTGCGTTCCCATCATGACCTGCGTGACTCTCGGCTGGAATGGGATGAGCTTGGCGACCGCATGGACTCTCCTTGAACGGCTCGAATGTGATGTTTTTTTGTGTCCGAGCGGGACGATCTCGTTGTTTCACTGCGCCGTTCCTTGTGATAGTCCCCACACATTGCTTTGAAGTGGTTCGATCGCCCACATTTCCTGCATCGCTGGCCCATAGCTGACCAGGAGTCTATATGAGGATAATCATATCCACGCCGATAACATCGCTTTGTCCTTTCCGGCTTTCGGTCCCCTCGCCCTGGTTCTCTTCTCCGGTATTCCGGGCGTCGTTGGTGCGATGACGGTCTGGGTCTCCATTAGTTCTCCTCCGAATACTTCCTTCTGCTGCGAGGCTGTTCTTGAACACGGTGTGCTTTCTCGTGACTGACGCTGTGTCCTGTTTCAATGGTGGCGGCGTGTTCCTCCACTTGGTCGTATATACGAGTCATTTCTTCAATCTCCTCCAATTCGTGGGGTTTCCTCAGCAATCGCCTCCTGAGTGTCTCTGAGTGGCAGCCGGCTATGATTTGCGATTTGATGGCAGCGTCAGGCGAGTAATTTTCAAATTCACAATGTCTCAACAGCCGTCGCAACCGGGTGATGAATGCACTCATTGCTTCCTCTTTTGGTTGACGTGCTTGATGAAACGCATGGCGCTCATAATCCACGTTTCTCTTGTGGAGGAACTTATTATTTAGTGCCTTGCGCACTTTGTCATAGGTTCCAGTATCTGCAGGCGAAAGGTCCTTTATGATTTTGCTTACTTCCCGGCCTGCTAGGTTGCGAAGGGCAATTAACTTCTCTTTGTCTTCAGTCACTTTGGATCCCTCAATATAATCTCCGAAGTCTTCTAACCATTCTTGCCACTTGGGGCCCATGCTCCCTCCGGTGGTCACGGTCAGAGGTTCCGGAGCTCGCAGGTGTGATCCTCCTGCGACAGAGGGTTTCTGCTGTGGTGAGTTGTCGGGGGTCACCATTGTGTCGTTGTTTCCCTTTTACCCTTTTGTTTGCTCTTGTTTCTTTATTTGTCCTTATCAATGCTTGTTTATTTACGCTTGACAATGCTTGTTTATTTCTGCTCGCCAATGCTTGTTTATTTCTTCTTGCCAATGCTTGTTTATTTACTCGTGACAATGCTTGTTTATTACTATTCGCCAATGCTTGTTTATTTCTTCTTGCCAATGCTTGTTTATTTGCTTTAACCAATGCTTGTTGAGCTCTTCTTGCCAATGCTTGTTTGTTTGCTCTAGTCAATGCTTGTTTCTCTATGCCTGACTTCAAGATGGCCGCTCTATGACAATCAAGGGTTCTGTCCTGAAAAGTGCCTGACTTCAAGATGGCCGCCGTCACTGCAGGCACACGAGGCTTTCTCTCCTGGCTCACTCGGTCCTCTTTCACTCTGGACTCACCGGCTGGCAGCTCCAGAGGGCAGCACACGTCAGGACCTGCTTCTCCCCAACTGCGGCTACTATCAGGTGACGTTGGGGTGGGCTCCCGCCTTATCTTGCTGACTCCTGCGCTTCCTTTTGCGACAGCGTGCCAAAGCTCACGCATCAGGCTTGAGGTCTTCCAACATCGACGGGCACTCAAGCTCAGACTTCCAGGCGCTTGGCGGCGCTTGTCAGCGGATCCTCAGGGACGTCCTCCACGCTGGGGTCACTTCTCCCTCGCTCTGGGGTGCACGGCAGGGTCGGAGTGGGCTCCCGACTTATGCGTCTTCAGCACTCACCCCGCACACACGCTTCTGGTGCGGGTCGGGCTTCAGCGCGATCGGCTTCTTTTCTTGCGAGCGGTTCAGCGCTCGTTCTGGCAGCCCCTTCCCAGCTCCCTCACGGTCCCTGGATGGACAGGGTCACCTGCTGCTGGCCTCTTCTCATCAGGCGGCAGCTCAGCTTCACTCGGCAGCGTTCGTCTCAACGTTGCCTGGGACAGGGTGTTCTGCAAGCAGTGGGTTTGGTGATCCCACCCTCGTCGCCAGTTGTAGCATCCAGCTACTAAATAATTACAGACACTGCTTAGTATTTTACTGCAACTTTATTCCATACATCTAGTGTCGACCCTGTCCCTACTCCTGTCCTGTCACCTCCTCTTCCCCTCAGCCCACCTAGCTCCGCCCACCCCAGCGACTAGACCGTCAACTGTATTATTATGTTATGCTGAATTGTAGCTAATTTTGAATTGCAACTTAATTTTTTAAACCGCCGCCTTTTATTTGAATTGTACTCTATTGTGAACTGCAATTTATTTTAAAGTGAGCATTTTGCCTACCTGTCTTTTGGTGTTTCCCCTGTTCCGTCACGGCGTGTGCCGATTGAGCGGAGGGGTCCTATCACAAACGAGCCTCATTTCCGGGTCTCAATACCGGTCAGCGCTCCACTCTCACTGCTGCCAGGTGTCCCGCCCACTCAAGAGATAAAAGTGAGTGCACCGAGCGGACACGCACAGCGTCGCGCGGACGACGCGCCGGAGTCGAGCCAGAGTCAAGCCCTACCCGTCTGCGCCTGTCCGCGCCAAGTTAGCGCCTCCCCTGCTCGTATTCTTTTGTTCGCTCTGTGTCATGGCCACTCTTAGATACTCAAGGCGAGAACTTTTGGTGCTCAATACACTCCCCCTCGAAAATGGCCAGAAACCGATATATCAGTCAGCTGTACCATACCCCACCTATCTCACTTGCCTGTATGGCAATGTCCGCTCTCTACCGAAGCACTCTCTTGAAATATGGGATCTATTAGATCAAAATTCTCCAGACCTTTTTTTCATCACGGAGTACTAGCTCCCAAGAAACATCCTCCTCTGACATAGCCATAGCCCTGCCTACTGGCTACAACATCTTAAGGTTAGACAGGACTGCAAAGAGAGGTGGGGGCACGACAATAGCCTAAAAATCCCATATAAAAATCTGTATAGAGGACACACACATTGCCAACAGGGGAGAACCTTTAACTTTTTCCCTTGACCTTAACAACAAGGAATCCTGGAAAGGAACACTTGTTTACAGACCACCAGCTTCTGGATGTTCTGGCCCCACATGTATTAGCTTGTAAAAAATTTCTGTTAATAGGAGATTTCAATTTCCATGCTGAACTACGTAATGACCCCAACACTATCGAACTGATCCACAGTATCCATGCATTAGACCTGATGTTATTAGACACAGAGGCCACCCACAGTGCTGGACACACCCTAGACCTGCTATGCACTAACTCTCACGAAGTCCATATCTCTGAACTACATTCAGTCCTATGGTCTGACCATTCAATAATTAAATTTACCATTAATATCAAGTCAACCAAATCTGCTCATCAAAAAGAGGTAAAAATGAGCAGCGCTTGGAATAAAATAAATATAGACTCCCTCCTGCGCTTCTTTTCGCCCCCTCTTGTGAATGAAAGCTCAGATCTAAATAAAGTGGCAACTGACCTCGAGATAGCAATTACTGCGACATTAGACCTCATAGCTCCAAAACAGAGAACTAAATGCCCAATCAAACGATCCCCTTGGTTTACTAAAGAACTAAAACCAGTTAGCCAATTAGCTGCTAGGACCGCCGAGCGCAAATGGCGCTAAACAAAGGACGAATAAGATAAATTACAATATAAGACCCTACATAAAGAATACATGGCCCAGATAGCACTAGCAAAGAAAACCTATCTGGGAACGAAAATCACTCTAGCTGGAAATTCCCACAAAGAACTGTATTCAATAGTAAAGGAATTCACAAACCCCTTGGCCTGTCAACCCCAAATTACGGAGTCCCAAGAATGGGCCGACACATTCTCTTCTTACTTTAGAGACAAAATTAATGACATACACAAATCTTTTCCTATATCAAACATTCCGTCCAGGGCCCCAAACGTTGACAATTCTGCACACACTGGTCAAATATCCCTACACAAGACTCTAAAAGAATTTAACATTATATCGGAGGAAGAGATTGGAGATATAATGACGAAAACTAAGCCAGGCTCCCCCAGCATCAGCACAAATCCTGGCTAAAATAGCCCCAGCCTTAATCACTGAATTAAGTGCAATTTTTAATCTATCACTAGTACAAGCTATTTTTCCAGCAATTTGGAAAGAAGCCACAGTAAGAGCCATTTTGAAAAAAATAACGCTGATCCCAAACAACCTGTTAATTACTGTCCTATCTCCCTCCTGCCTCTTTTTGGTAAAATGATGGAGTCACTCATTAATAAACAATTAACAAAACATGTGGAAGATAATAAACTATTAGATCCATCACAGTCAGGCTTTAGAGCCTTCCATAGTACGGAGACTGCCATCCTGGAGGTAGTAGATAACATCCGCATGGCACTGGATGCAAAACAATTAGCCATTTTGATCTTGCTGGACCTGTCGGCGGCCTTCGACACCATCTCACACAGAATTCTTTGGAACGGCTGGGTGAGTTTGGTGTCGAGGGTCTAGCCCACAGGTGGATCCAGAGCTACCTCTCGGGAAGAAAATCTAGGGTAAAAATAGGTCCTTTTTCATCTGACCATGTCGAAAACGACAAAGGCGTCCGGCAGGGCTCAATATTAAGCCCAACATTATTCAATATCTACCTGTCTCCACTGGCCAAGATAATTAAAGATCATGGGTTTGACATGGTATCATATGCCGACGATACCCAGATCCTAATCACTCTCGGCCCTAATCCCATAGACACTAAACACAGATTTCAACAGTGCAGGATGTCAGTTAAAGAATGGATGACAAATAACTACCTCATGCTAAATGCCGGAAAAACTGAAATCATCCTATTTGGTACGGCAAACAAAATCTGGACAGATGAATGGTGGCCCACATCTCTAGGCTCTTGCCCGGCACCAAAATACACCATTAGAAACCTAGGTATAACCATCGACGATAAACTGTCCATGGCCTGCCACATAAATAAAACCATGCATACAAGCATTGGAATGATGCGCAGCCTTAGAAAGGTCTTCAAATGGATACCGCTGGCATCACGCAAACCCCTTGTCCAGGGGCTCATAATCAGTCGCTTGGATTATGGTAATTCATTATTGGCGGATGTTAATGAAAGCTCCTTAACCAAGCTTCAGACTCGTCAGAATGCGGCGGCCAGGCTGATCCTTGATCTTCCACCCCACACCCCTTCAGCCCCATGCCTGAAAAAACTACATTGGCTGCCAATCAGAAAACTTATTAAATTTAAAGTCTGCTGCCTGGTCCACAAATCTTTGCATGGACAAGGTCCACAGTACCTGATGCTAAAAGCTCCGAGGGTATTGTCCAGGAAGAACTCTTAGATCATCCAATAAACACCTTTTAAAAATCCCTAATGTCCGTACAGCCCGAAATGGAGACAGAAGTTTTTTTTAAATCGGCCCGCCACCTGGAACATACTTCCTCTATCCATCAGATGTGATCCGAATCATAAATCATTTAGGAAAAACCTGAAAACTTGGCTATTCTGACCAAGATGTTCCACACCTCTCTTCTTCCTCTCTATCTGATCTCTCTGCAGCGCTATGAGACCTATAGGTGATTTACGCGCTATACAAAATCAATTACATACATACATACATACCCCCCCTGCCGAACAATTTAAGGACACTGCAAGGCACTGAGGAGTTACATATTCATACAAAGGAATGACACTGAAGGCAGAGTTCCTTTATAAGTTTATGAAACTCAGAGGTGACTTGAAATATCCTTATCATGTACACCAGGGGGTACTTTATCCCATATGATACATTGTCACACGATCACCTTTCCCGTAAACCACCAGCAAACTTGGTGTGAGGAGGTCGGTTCATGATCAGCCGTGTTTATGCGATTTTGCACACTACCCATTTTTTAAAAGTTATTTTAAAACAATGCTTTAAATCGACTGGTTAGGTCGAGCATCAGCATGCAGGTGGAGTGTAATTACACCTGGTGCTTCCCATTGGTTCACAATCCCAGCCATCTTATTTCCTTTCCCCTTAATGTCCGGTGCTCCCAATACATCACTTCCAAGTCAGGAGCACCGGCCAACTACAGTTTCCTTACACTGTAGTCCTTTATCATTTTCTTTGGGCGCTACTTATTTTTATTTTATTTTTTTACAAGTGCCCTGTTCAACGCTTTCATGTAATGGCTGTTGCGCCACTTTCTTTAGACGCAGGTCTTCAAAAGAAAGATGTGTGGTTACTAGGAAAATGAAAGCGCAGAATTTGGCGCTTGTAAAAAAGATATCTATTTTTTTATTTTCCACTCAGTTTGCACATGCGGAACAAGCACCTACCGAGGGCTGTCTCGATGTCTTCCTCCTTCCCTGTTGCTCAGGAGCATTGCAACTACTCTCCTGGACTGAAGCTCCATCCAGTGCCGTTGCAGGATGGTGCCCCTTGTGTAAGGCAGGGCTCAGGCCCATCTCAGCGAAAGGTCTTCTCCTGACTCTGCGACAGTCCTGCTGGAGGTGCGGTAAGTCAGGTGGTGAGACTACAGAGAAGCCAGAGCAGTATCCACTTCTGCTCTGCCACTGCCAGCTGCTCCCCCTCTCTTTTTCTTTCTCTTCTGCCCTCTCCAGGCGCGTAACACAGGCCCCCGCGCCCACGCGATGCGGGGTGCCCTAGCTCCAAGGGGCCCCCTCAGCACTAAACTCTGGCCGGGAGAGCTCCTGATTGAGCCCGGAGGGGGCCCCCTACGTACCGTGCAGGGAGGCCCCCTCACTTTTCGTTACGCCAGTGGCCCTCTCTATCTCTGTCTTGCTCTCCCTAACTATGGAAGCGGGCTGTAAGATGGTCACATTGCTGTACAAAACATTAGACAAAAATAACTGTCCCAAATGTTAAAGCGGGGGAAATAAAACACACATCAATCATCACATATCCTGGATGAGGATAGTGTAGAGAGAAATGTGCCATCATGTAAAGCACCTCAATACCTTCCGATCGAGTTTGCGCTATAAAAAATAAGTGTCAAAAATAACTTCCTCCTTACATAAGTTGCAGAGCGCTGGGATTCACTACTGGGAAGTAGTTTCTTCATTTGGTTACAAACAAAAAAGAAATTTGCCGCGAGGCTACTATAACAACCTGCCGCTGGGGTAGTCACTCTTACAGACTACTATGCTGTTGTTACCCTGCTGCCCCCCTACCCTCTTCCCATGGCAGACTTCTACCACATTCTTCATGTTCTTACCTGCCACTGGTTACCAATCCGGCAGAATTCATTCGTCCTATTTTTGCAACCGTGCAGGGATGTCACATTTTCCACTTCTACGTAAGAGGCCACTGTAAGGTGACTATGGGAACGCAGTTGACGTCGTACCCCACTCGCAGCAGCAGAGAGCATTGGGGCTAGTGAAGGAAAAACGCACCGTCTTGAGCGATGGAGGAAGGTAAGATGTGCGTAGAGCAGCACACAGCTTGAGAGTCATAGGCCAGATAAGGCATGGGCATGTAGTTTAAGGGATCAAAAATATCCGACTGAGAGCTTTTCTGGGTGTGAGTCTCAAGACTTGGAGCTAAATGACACTATTTTAAGTGGTATTATTTAAGGTCATAGTTTTTGGCATCAAAACTTTATCTCGCAGCTTGGAAACTTTATGAGCTGAGAAGTAAAGAAGGTTATGACTGCTGGTTTACGTTTTGCAACCTGTTAGAAATGGGGGTCTCTAGTTGGCTAAGGTTTGCACCTTTTTCCAAATAGGGACCTTTGCTTCTAGTCACGGAAAGGGGGATACACTCCTGAAAAACCCCTGCTCACCCCCTTGGTAGCTTGGCACAAGCCGACAGGCTTATCTCAGAGGCAGTGTGTAAAACATTTATGAACACATACAGTAATACAGTGAAAACACTACAAATGGACACCACACCAGTTTAGAAAAATAAGTAATCTTTACTAGACTAAGACCAAACAACAAAAAGCCAAAATACACTATCAAGAATATGACTTTAAAATGGTAGAAATAGCTTAGTTCAATGTAGATGGTAAATGCGACACTTGGCTCTCAAAGTACCTTTGATGCATCAAGCAAAAAAACCAAAGGGGTTGCAGGGAAGGAGATGCGTCCGTTCCTTGCTTCGGGGGAGATGGTGCGTTGGTTCTTTACTGCAGCGCAGGGGAGGTGATGCGTCAGTTCCTTACTGGAGAGGAGGTGATGCGTCGGTTTCTTACCGTGTTCCGGTTACGATGTGACAAGATAGCGCCTTGATGCAATGCGACGATCCGGTGTGATGCAACAAAATGGCCTCTTGAATGCAATGCGACAACGTTGGATGCAATGCGCGCACGCCCAACTACAGTGCGGCAAAATAAATGAACTTTGGAGCCGCGACACGCATCTCCGGTGATGCGATGGAGACCTCTGCGGCATGCGGCATGCTTCTCAGGTCATGCAACCCGCTTTGTCTGCTATGCGACTGGTGGCTGTCTGAGAGACTCCACCTCCACAGCCCCTGTCACTCCAAAGCCAGACAGTCAATGCACAAACCAGCAGAGGCACACAGGATGGCTACGCAAGAAAATACCCACTTTCTAAAAGTGGTATTTTCAAACACACAATATTACTAAAAGATGCATTTTTATACTCTGTGTCCAGGCATACTAAACTTCAACTTTCTATCTTGTCCCAATGCGAAGTTCTATTTATAAGATATTATAACTAGCCTACCATTCTCTCCTTTGGGGCAGATAGCCTGTCAGTATTCCACTATCAGGACATGCCACACACATCAGGGCTGTCCCACCTTCCACAAACACTTCAACCTTCCCACAGGGGTACCTTGGGCCTACCGTAAGTTTTGTCTCATTTGTTAAAAAGGGAAGGTTAGGGCCTGGCAAGTGGGTGCACTTGTCAGGTCGACATGGCAGTAAACTGCGCACAGACACTGCAGTGGCAGGTCTGAGTTACAGTTACAGGCTGCTCATGTGGGTGGCACAATCAGTGCTGCAGGCCCACTAGCAGCGTTTGACCTACAGGCCCGGCACACACAGTACTAGGGTCTTACCAGTAAATCAAATATTCCAATCATGGAATCACCAATCCATCATAACAATTTACAGGATGAGCATATGCACTTTAGAACTGATCAGCAGTGGTAAAGTGCCCTGAGTCATAACCCCACCTCAAAAAAGGGTCCAAAACAGGAGGACAAAAGACAAAAAGTCTGAGGATAAAACTGCTGGAAACGCCAGGTTTAACACTGCCCATCTTTTCAATTGGCTCCTGTTACTGTCCTTGTGAAATTGTTGCTTTTCATTTGTGAATAGCCTTACTAGTCCCTCCTTGCTACCACCTTGTTTGCATTTGTAACCTCCCATAATGACTGGACTTTTTACTTCTATTGTTACGTGGTCTGGTTTATAAGTTTGTGAGCTCTATTATCTTTAATCATCTTACCTTATTCCATCCAGTCCCCTTTCTTTAGACGGTGCTCACTGTAACCTTAAATACGGGGAGCAGCGTCTAAAGAAAGGGGCGCGGCAACCATTAGAGGGGGTCTCGCTTTTGCGAGAGTTCGAGCTATTGGCATTAAAAATGACAATGCCTTTTATAGATGTGTTGCTTTAAAAAAACATAAATAAATGGGATTGTCATTTACAATGGCAATAGCTTAAACGCTCGCAAATTCAAGATTGATTGCATTGAAAATGCTTGTTTTTAAAAATTGTTGCTGCAAGACTACTGGGGCACTTGGGTGAGGTGGGAGCAGTGATTACATTGGAGGGGAGAGAAAGGAGATTTTTCTGGTTTGGACATCTAGAGATGCAATTTTTTTGGTCAGTGCGTGCTCTAATGGTCCATATGGATCATGGTTAAAAGTGGACATGCTGTGCGGACACGACAGCAGGAGGCTGGCCTGTGATAAGCACAGGCGTATGCGATTTTGAATACTGCCCAGGTTTTAAAATTGTTTTAAAACCGAATGCTTTAAATTGATTGTTTTTTAAAATGTGTTGTTGCTAAGAACACTGTGGCACCCAGGTGAAGTAGGAGTGGTGATTACCTTGGAGGGGAGAGAAAGGAGCCTTTTCAGGGTTGGATATCTAGAGATGCCATTTCTTTGGTCACTGCATGCCTCAGTTGTTGCTAGGGCTCATGATTAAAAGCAGACATTCTGCACGGGCACCCTGCTGGCAAGCTAGCCTGTCTGCACCTGAATGCATCGCAGAAATGTCCAACGCCAGCCACGCTACTCATGGGCATTCTAACTTTAGGAGACAATTTAGTTACAGCAGAGACTCGCTTATGAGCCTCGCTCCAGCTAACAACTGTAAAATGCAGCTATTTACTCCTTCATCTAGGCTAAATGTTAGCTGCTCACACTGCAACTTCCACCTTACCAGTTTGAGTAGGAAGCAAATCCTCAGAGAAGACTGGAGTTGTCAAAACTTAGGAGTAAAATATTACTGGGAGCAGAACCCTTGGGCTGTTGCATTCCCTTATTACAGCAGCATTCAGTGGCTGGAGTCTTAATTTACAAGCCTCCAGGTCCGGCTGGCTCATTTCTGAAACCTTTAGATAATTCTATTACCTATTTAGTACTAAGATACTAGCACTTTTAGGTGATTTTAATCTACACTTTGACAAATTGGTTGATAACGAGGCCACAGAGCTTACAGAAATGATGGGAGTCACTTGGCCTAAATAAATTTGTAGTGAAGCTGACCAATCATGTTGGTGCCATACTGGATCAATCACTCTCTGTTATCGTTATACGAATGGAGGACACACAGCCCCTGATCTGGTCAAGCCATTATGTAATTAGATTTGTCTGGCAGCTCCCAGTAATATTTGATATAGCTCCTGGCAGGCTGACTTGCAATGGGAAAGCCATTAACAAGATAAAACCAGTTGAGTTCATGAGCATTTTAGAACAGCATATACCGGACTTGTCAGGCTTGGTTATGGAAGATATAAGACTTGATAATTGGATTAGAAATGCTACAGAAGAATTAGCACTGGCTCTTCTGAGCAGAGCAAACAGAAGGAAGCTTTCCACTCTGTGGTACTCTAATACTCTTAAAACAGGAAGAAAATGCTGTAAAGTGCTGGAGTGGAAAAGGAGGCAGGATCACAATTCACTGAATAGAGAGACCTATAAACCAGCATTAAAGGAGTACCATGCCTCAATAACTGAAGTTATTCAAGCCTACTACGAGGAGTTAACTGAAAAGGCAGGGAACAGGTCTAGCGAGATCTTCTCAATTGTTAAGTTTCATAGCCCAATCAGCATGTGTTAGTTCCATTCAGCCTTGGCAGAATGGTGTGAACAGCTTGCCAGTTTCACCAAGACAAAGATTATAAGTATTAAAGCCAGCTTGTCATCAGGTTTAAGGCTAGACAACAACTCTTGTATTAAACAGCAAGCCAGTATGTTCCCTCCTTCTAAGGCAAAGCTGAATACCCTAAAGCCAATTTCACGGGATTGCTTTCTGCGGGCCTTGAAGGCGATTAAATCTGGCTCTTGTGCAGATCTGTGTTCCCCTAAATCCCTTGCATCAGGGGCTGACATCATTAATTAGGTGGCCAATTTGATTCTAAATACATCAATAATGACTGCCACAGTTACTAGTGTCTGGAAGCATGCAAAGATTCTTCCGCTGGTGAAAACGCCTGAAGCAGATACGTCCATTCCTGCTAACTATAGGACAATCTCCCTATTGCCTGGCCTATCCAAATTTTTAGAAAAACAGGTGAATAAACAGCTCTCCAATTTTCAAGGAGAAAACAATTTGCTACAACCAATCCAGTCAGGCTTTAGAGCCCAATATAGTAGTGAGAGGGAATTGGTGGAAGCATCAGAATATATCAGAGGAACTCTGGATGCTGGGGAATGGCTGTATTGATCATCCTTGACCTCCAGGCTTCATTCGACACAGTGGATGCTGCTGGGCTGTCTTCAGGCCATTGAAGTAACAAGTCCAGCCATGAACTGGCTAACGTAATTTTTAGCAAAAAGGAGTCAACAAGTCTGGATTCCTCCATGCTCCACCCACCCATGTGAGGTACTTATCGCAGTCACTCAAGGCTACTCTTTAATGTATATCTTACCACTTTGGCTCAACTATCAGAAAATCTGGGAGCTCAACTCAAACATAATTAAAAGAAAACAGACATTCTCTTCTTTGGTAAGATTCCACCAGATTTCTGGCAAACCTTGTAGCAAGATGATGCTTCTCCTCAGTACCCCAAAAAACTCAGTCAAAAATCTGGGTATTAAATTTGATAACAGGATGTCCTTTAGGCCTCAATTTAAAGCATTGGTAAGTACATGTTTTGGGATTATGAGGTCCCTAAAGAAATTCTATCTCTTTTATCCTTTTCAGCGAAGAAAACAGTCACTCAGGCGCTGATAACATCCAGAATCAATTACGGCAATGCATTATATTTTGAATTACCCGAGTACCTGATCTACAGGCTCCAAGTGATCCAAAGTGGGCGGCCCGTCTCCAGTTAAATGTTCCGATGAGAACACAGATTTTGCCTCATTGCCCATCAGGGAAACAGCCAAATTCAAGGCCCTCGTCTTAGTACATGACGCCTTATATCAATTGGGGGGTTCTTACCTCATTGCCAGATTTGGCTTTTATAACTACACAAGATGGTTGAGATTTGCCAATAAACTATTGGAAGAGATCCCCAGGATTCAGAGTGCAAGAGCAGGAGTAAGGTCTCTAGCATACCTAGGTTCAATAGCCTGGAATCAGCTTCCTCTGGAGCTGTGGGTGATGAGTGATGTGCCAGTGTTGAAGAGGAAACTTAACTTGGCTCTTTGTGCAGGCCTAAACCCCTGTTCACTCCGATCACTCTTCACGACGGAACTCTCCTTGGAGTAGCTGTGCATGCAATAAATTGCTATCATCATCATCGTGTAGCTCTTTCATATGAAAGAGTGAGCATGTTTACAAACATGAAGAATAAAAATAAAAGTTTTAGTGTAAAAAAACGGTTACATGTTTATTGCAAACCGATATTAGACACAGTTCAATACAAGTCAGTTTTTTGCTAAAAAAAAAGTGCAGTACCTTGGAATGTGTAGAACCTAGCTTTTCTCTATCTAAGGAGTGCCAAAAATAAACATGTTTTCTCTGCTGGTCATTGTACGCTAGAAAAATGGAGCAGAAGAAAGAAAACCAACATTCAGTTTTCATTGCTTCAATTTTGCTCTGTGACCTGGCCTGCATTTTATCTTGGCTGCTGACAGCAGGCATTGTGACATCAGAACTTGACAGTAATAACTTATAATAGTCGAGTTCTGACATCTTTTCTTTGTAATCTGGGACTGGGTGGTCACAAATCGTTGATTATAAAGACATTAGCCAGGCGAATATACAAGGACTGCAGAATCCTATATATTATATAGCAGCAACATGCCCCAAGGGCTTTAGAGTGCTTTACACAAGTACCAGATGTGCTTACACATATTTTTTGCTTCTTGGAAGGATGATGGTATGTGTTAAGCCTCAGCCATAACCATAACCGAAGCCCATGAGGGCGGCAGTTCGTGACTTTAGATTAACTTTCTGAAATATCATATATTTTGATTCATGGTCACTTGAGCTTTATTTATATTCCTCACTAGGGCTATGTTGAGCAGCTGGACCTCTTGCTAACAATCGCTTGTGATGTAACATTCAGTTTCATCCAATCATATTTTACCGGCACATTGCGATTGCCATCTTTTACCTTTCAGTTTCTAGGCATTGACCACAAATATGTTGCTTTAGTGCTCTTCACTTGAGGCCCTAACCTTTCTGGTAAAGTGATTTTTAGGAATTATTGCAAATTACATACATACCTTCATATGCATAAATCTATGTTGCAAACATTGTTTAATTTCGATCCTCGTACTAATTATTTTGACAAGCAGAACGTAAAACTGTTCATAATTAATTGCATTACTTAGTTCTTTCTCGACATGAGACCGTGCTCAAATGATGTAAGTCATCAAACCAATTGCTTCTTACTTTCAACATAAACACTGGAAGTAGGGGTATGAGAAGGGTGAAGCAGCACCCTTAAATAGCCATGCCGGAGTTCCTAATTGTGAATGAGCATTTAAAGAAGACTTCAAAATGTTGTTTTGATTTTGTTAAATTTGCTGTGTGTTCAAAGACAGGTCAAATGGCAGGCTAGTCTTCTGACAAATTGCTGCTTTTTCTTTTGACATGGAAATTTGAGTTTACTTTTCGTTCCATGACAGCATAGTGAGAGGTGACCTCAGCTTTTGAAAGAGTCCTCTCACTGTTGCACATGAATGCACTTTGTCTATTTCAATTCCCCTGTTATGGGTTTTGATGATGGTCTATTGCAAGACCGAATCCGTATTAGGAAACACTTCTGACTGTAGCAGTTTGTTGAAATAAATCGGCACCTTTTACCAACCATGCATCACTAGAACTTGTGGCTCCACCATGCACTGCTTATGGCCTCATATAGTCCATCACTCACGCCCTGTTTGACATCCTTATTTATTTAGCCTTCATGTTTTTTAGTGAATATATATGTGTGTATATATATGTATACACTCACATCATAGGAATACAAGAAAAATACCATAATGAACTGTATAAATGGAAAGGAATGGGTTTCTTGAGTAAACAAGAATTCGAGTTCTTGAAAGATGATTACCCTGTTACCCTGCCACTATATTTAATCACCAAGATTCACAAGAATGATAAAACACCCCCGGGGAGACCGATAATATCGGCAATAGGAAGCTTGTTTGAGAATACCAGTGTCTTTGTAGACCACTTCCTACAGCACGAGGTAAAAAAACTACCTGCTTACATTAAGGACACTGGGGATTTTTTCCGGAAAACATACGATGTGGAATGGAAAGAGAACTATGTATTCATGACATTGGATGTACAGTCACTGTACACGAGTATCCGACACAAAGATGGCCTTCACACAATGAAACACTACCTGAGAATTAGACCAATCAACTTGTACAAACACACTGGCATGTTACTTGAAATGACTGAGTGGTGTCTGACCAATAACATTTTCATTTTCGACAGGCTCCACTACAAACAAATGCAGGGATCAGCCATGGGAACTTGCTTCTCCCCCAGTTATGCGAATTTGCATATGGGCTGGTGGGAGGAGCAAGTTCTGAATGTGACACAATCTGAAATAATGACCAACAATGTAATTTTGTATAAGCGCTTTATTGATGATATTTTTATCCTATGGCAAGGTAGTGTTGAAAGTGCTGAACAATTTGCCTGTGAGTTAAATGAAAATGCTTTGAATTTAAAGTTCACATGCAACACGAGCACCACCGCCATACAATTCCTAGATGTAGAGTTGTTTGTCGAAAACATGAAAATACAAACACACACTTACCGCAAACCAACGGTGGGCAACGCCTTGCTAAACGCAAATAGCTTTCACCCTACATCCCTAAAACAATCCATCCCCTACGCTGAATGTCTGCAGATGACCCGTAACTGCAGTACCGCTAAAGGTCTGGCAGTGTCCAAAGAGAACTTATTCTCTAGGCTTAAGCAAAGAGGTTACACTCAGAGAACTTGCACTAATGCAGACAAAATGTTTCACAAAAACTAGGAAGGATCTCCTCTTTCCCCCCTGTGAGAGTGACAAATACTGAGGGAAATGAGCGTCAACCACCGAGACTAATCACCTCAGGAAAATCCTCACGAGACACTGGCCTTTGGTACAAAACGATCCAACCATAGGCAAGGCAGTTGGGAAAACACCTTTGGTAACCGTTAGGAAAGCCAAATTGATGCGTAGCCAATTGGCGTGCAATGCCCCAGTGATCAAAAAAACTAACAATTGGTTGGAGAGCCAGAAAGGATTTAGAAAATGCAGTAATTGCAAGGCGTGCAACCATGGGATAAACACAACCAGAGTCACTTTGCCCTTTAGACAAAAACCTTACTACATCAGAGCACAATACTAAAACAGAGTATGCGGTATACGTGTTAGTCTGCATGTGCGGTAAAAGGTACGTGGGGAGCAGCATCCACCCAGGACATGTCAGAGTCCGCCAACACTTGCGGGCTATAGCCAATGACGACCAGGCTTACCCGGTACCGAGACACATCAATCAGCTACACTCAGGAAATGCCCAAAACCTGTCCTATTTTGTCATAGACAGTGTACCAAAAAACGCCAGGGGAGGTAACCGTAAAGAAGCTTTACGACGGTTAGAGTCCAGATATATAATCCTTCTGAACTCAAAGATCCCATTTGGTCTGAATGCAGATGAACCTTTAAATGTATATCTATAGCCAGCCTGCCGATTCTGTAACCTTGGTACCATTCTTTAACATCTGCAGTTCACCTACTAACTACATAATTAAATCACTTGTACATATGAGCACCACACGTTTCTTTTTATCTATTTTAAGACAACAATTCACCACCAGTTTATTTTCTTTTATGCACATTAAACACATATTATACACAGAACCGCACGCACTTACTCCACTTGGAGACGAGGCTTTACGCGTAGCAAGTCCGGTCCACAATTACACGTACAAGGGAGGACATTTGAACAACATGATGAACACTGTGTGTCAGAAAATGCCCTAAACTGCATTCATTGACTGAGATGTGCAAGATTAACTAATCAATAATCACATTGCGTAATACTAACCTGAACTCACGGTTATTTACTGTCTTCACCAGGGCACCAAACTATAGAGCACGTACAGCTTGTATATCATAGCGAAACTGATATATGTATTCCATGTTGCAGGTCCCCCCGCACTCAGTGATTGCATGTTAATTGTAACACACCCGGACACGAACACATGAGTGAGAGGATCAACATAGCAATTCACAAAGACAATGCGGTTTATGTGGTATATGTTATTTATAATTTTGGTCACTTTACCATTTGTTGATTTTATAATTTATCACACCGCTTGTGTGATATTAACATAGGCGCATGGTGGTCGAACTAATAAGCACTGTAAATAATGTTCATGTGCGAGTCCAAAAGACTGAGCAATGACTAATCAAATTGCTAGCTCTGAACTCTTCTATGTCTGTCAGTATGTGTCACAACAATGTAACCATAGCAACCAAGTTCGAGTTGAAACCGGTCAGACAATTAACCATCCAAGTGATTGTGTATATAAACCTTCTAAAAATGTTTGTGCAGATGTAGTGAACAAGGCGGGAGCAAGCCGCCGAAACGCGTCTAAGCAGCGAACCGAGATAATACATTTTGTTTGGATTACATCTCACGGAGTCAGCGCCTCACTTGATTGAACGTGTCCATTGGTTTCAAATATGTATATATATGTATATATATTCTTTCCAAAAACACTTCCCAGTAAGGATAATACTCGGACACCCGGGTTGCCTTGCAAGTGAAATTTTATTTGGCAGATAGAAAAACGACGCGTTTCGCCATTACGGCTTGTTCACGCACACCGAATTAATCTAGACGCCATCTTTAAATACGTGATCTAAGAAACACCAATGTGCATAATGGAAACTGTGGCGGACATTTTGGCATGGAATACAAACAGTTGTTACGTGTATCAGATGTATATTCCGATCACATTGTTACATCAGATCGTAATTCATTCGCCTGTGTAATATAAAGTAATTCAATGTGCATTCCAATATTAACCACAAAATTGATTTGTAACAAAATATTTGCAATTCGTTAAAAATACGACACAATGGCAACAGTTTAGTTCCAAGTAGCCGGGCAAAATTTCAGACATGGAAGATCAATAATTCATGATAAAATATCAGGACTGTGGTTGACACGAAATTATATATCACGTGATCGCACACAAATAATTAAACTGTAATTTCATTGGTTGTTATCGCGATCACTGAGTTTCATGGTAGTTCATTGGTTGATAACACGCTATCTGTTACCATAGTATCAAATAATATATACACACATATATTATCGTTACTTCTACTCCCAAGTGGGCTTGATCCCAAGTGTAATTTCAATAATGTCACTCCGATCTTAGTCCATGCCCAATTGGCCTTTTAAACAAGATATCAGTCCATATACAAATATCAATAATTTGATCCCGGCTGGTTTTTGGTTGGTAATATTATCTTAAGTTCATGCCCCAGTGGGCAAATGATCAATTTCCATCCAATATAACCCAGAATCACACCAATATGTCCGTCAACAAAAGAAAGTAGTGACCAAATTCTGAAAATGATTAAAAATATGTATGTTAAAAACAAGCAGACTAGTACAATGAAAATTATAGTTGAACAGTCATCAAGTGCAGTTACTCATACAGATGGATTGATAGCTCCTCACTTACATTGAGGCCCTTGGGTGTTAAACGGTCAAAGTCAATTATATAACGTGATTCCAGTTTGCAAAGTGACAATTCTCAATTGCCACCCCGCACACCCAAATTGACACAATCAATTACAACCATCTGCACCAGATTCTCATTTTGCAAATGCATCTCTCGGAAGTGGCGTGCAATGGGATATTGTTTGTTGTAACTTCTTAGGGCACGTAAATGTTCGAGCACCCGTTTTTTTGCCTCATGTTTGGTGCTTCCAACATACCATTTATCACATGGACAAATCAAAACATATACACTATAAGGAGTGTTACATGATAGTCTCTTTCTTATAACAAATTCCCTAGATGTATTGGGGACTAATAGTGTTTTGACATCTTTGCCGTTCTTACAGGCTTTGCACTTGTGACAGCATTTAAATCCTTGGAATTTGGTATTTACATCAAGGTCAGTACTGGTCACATAGTTGTGACTCAGTTCATCTCGTAAAGATCTACTTTATCTAAAAGTGATCTGTGGGTTGTCGCTCAGGTCACTCTTCAGGTGTTCATCAGTCATAAGTACGTGCCAATGTTTGCGAAAAATTCTGCGTATCTCACTGGCCTGTCCCGAGAATGTAGTAATGAATCTTACATTATTGGAATCCTCCTGATCTTTATTGGGATAAAGCAATTCTTCTCTGGATTTCATTTCTACTCTTGCAGCAGCATCAGTTATCATTTTTCTGCTGTATCCCCTCTCTAGGAATCTTTTGTGCATCAGTTTTTCTTCATCTTTGTAGGCTGCCAGAGTGCTACAATTCCTTCTGGTGCGCAAAAGCTCACCATACGGAATACTTTGCACTAAGTTTTTGGGATGGCAATACTCACATATACTAGATTAAAACATATGTCGTTACTGATAAAGACACTCGTGAGACAGTCGTTCACTCACTAACACACACATATACACACTCATCCACCCATACAGTCCTGCACATATGCTGTCTTCAAAACACATACAAACAGTGAGTCAGTCATTGATGCATCTATGTGCTAAGTAATACCCCCACCAAACCATACAGACACTCATACTGATACTAAAAAAAATCTACTAACCCATAAACACACACATGTAGCTACTCACCAACCCATGCAGCCACTTATACACAAAGTGAAACACTGATACATATATTTAAATATTTAAACATTATTCGCTCATATATGTATTCACTAAGATACACTTAATAAGCCAGTTAACCAATCAATTTTTTTTTTAAAAACATCCCTTTAGACACTTATTTAAACATTTATTATTCCATCGACCTTTAAATATACATATATAAAACATATTTATTTTTCAGAAAGACACACATTCACTGGATGGTGTCATCAGTGATGTCACTGACCATGTCATGAGTGATGTAATATGTGACATCATCAGCAGTGCATTGCAGGCGCGCAAGTTATAGTGAGTCCAACTAACTATAACGTGGAATTTCAATGGTTTTATGTCAGTAAAATTTCCAGCTAACTATAACTGGTGTGAAACCTATGGTTTTTTCAGTGAATTTAATAGGTTTTTAAAATGCTAATTCCTAACTATAACTGGTGTGAAACCTATGGTTTTTTCAGTGAATTTCAAAGGTTTTTTAATAGCAAATTTCAATAGTTATGAAATGTAATATTTTATAAAATGAATCCTATATTCTATATTTATGTAATACTATTTTTTTTTATGTATATTGTTCATGATTTTTTATTTTTTTTTGCCCTGGAGCGCTCCCGGTGCGCGTCCTGGTGAGCGCACCGGTAAGCGCAGTCTTGCGGCGCGCCCCAGGGCGCGCACCAGTGAGCGTCCCGTTAGCGCTATTGCCACGAACGAAAACATCATCGTAACATATCGCGTAGCCGCGTCCGTGTGATACGCAACGGCGTAAGCGCACCCGGAAGCACTCGAGCGAATACGATCACGTAAAGTAAGCATCCGATGCGCTTCCGCGACGTTCCCCGGGGCGCGCCCAGGGGAGCGTAGCGTAAGCGCGTCGGGTCATGTGACTTGAAAATAACACTTTTTATTGGTGCAGAACAGTTTTGGTTTCCAAATGATGAAAGACCGGGTCATGTGACCTGAAAATAACATTGTTCATTGGTTCAGGACAGTTTTTCTGACTTTGTCCTTTGACTGAGGAAGACCTGTTTGGAGATCTGTGAATAATATTTTGTACTTTAAAATGGCTACAGTAGCAGCAGCCGCTGGAGCATCTGCACCACCACCACCACCACCAGCACCACCAAGAGGACCACCACAACACCACAGTGGTGGAAATGAAGAAGAGGAGGAGGAGGAGGAGGAGGAGATTCCTACCAGAAGACAATACCCCATATAGGCCAAAGCAGCACATTGTATGGGAGTTTTTTTCCATTCCAGAGGGCAAGAAGAAAGTCAATGCGCCAAAGGTGACTTGCCTAATCTGTAAGATGGAACTTTCAAGGCGTAACCCTAATTAAAAAATACTCATTTGGTAATAACACCATGATTCGGCACATGCAGCGCAGGCATCCCAACAACTATGCTGCGGCAGAGGTGAGAGAATTGGCCAGCAACGCTCCCCAATCTTCACCCAGCACCTCCAAACGAAAGCAACCCACTCCATCGGGACCAGAGACAAGGGTGATGGTCCCAAACATTCAACCAAAGTTTGGGCAATACAGGATCACTTGTATTTTTTGTGGTAAGACCATCACCTATGGTGAGCAAAGCATAACACTCATCAACCGTGCTGGTGACAACCACAAATGCCCCAAAAATCCATAATTTTTTCCTGATTTTTTTTGCTCCAGTTGAGCCGTTTTCAATTCCCTGTTTTTTGTTTCTCCCCATAAAAATTTAAAAATAAAATAGTTGATAAAAGCCAAAAAAAGTACAAAATGTTAAAAAAAATTAAAAAAATATAAAACAAAAAGAAGAAAAAAAACAGTTCTTTTTAGAACTACCTCCAAATTATAAAAAAAGGCTACATTTTTTGAAAACTCTATCATTCTTTTTTCCCCATGGTACGCTGCCTGGTGCGCTCCCTGGTGCGCATACCGGGCGCTCCCCCGCGCAAATTGAAAAAAATTGGAAAAAAAAAAATTGGGGGTTTTGCCCCGCAGGGGCCCTTTTATAGCCCCCACATCAAACCTAGGGAATCAGGGGAGTCTACTCTGCCCCCTTAAGGTCATTTCCCCCTTTGTTTTTGCCACCTCTTGTGTCTCAATCCTACCGAGACACAAGATGGCGGCCACTCCGGGCTGTTTGGAATGTTTACAAACACCCGAGAGCCAATCAGCTTTCCGCGCGCGAACTCGCGTAGCGCGCTGGTTAGCGCCCCGGTGTGCGTACCGGGGCGCTTATAGATATATATATTTTTTGGGACCTAAATTACTCAAAATCCACTGGAGCACATATCTTGAGACATAGCGAAGGTACATCGGGCTACCAGTCCCTACAATTTTGCCAAGTTTGTTGGAAATCCATTCAGCCGTTCGGGCTAAAAGTGAGGTCGACCGCCCTATGGAAATTAACATGGGGAAAACACGTTTTGGGACCCCCCTTTTTTCTCGGCCCCCGCTTGACAAATCCCCCCCCCAAACTTTCAGGGAAGGACCAGAGCGCTGCGAGGCAAATATGAGGAAATTTTCAGGCAGATTCCTCAACCGGCGCCAAAGTTATTCACAATAGAATGTTGAGATTTTCTATTGAAAATAATCCTAACTATAACTACCTACTGGCGACCGCCAGTAGGTAATATATATATATATATATATATTATATATATATTATATATATATATACATTATTTTATTATTATTATTATTATTATTATTATATTATTATTATTATTATATTATTATTATATTATTATATATATATATTATTATATATTATATATATATATATATTATATATATAGAGAGAGCACAAGCAGGAATTCTACATTGCTTCCGCCAAGCGGGACAACAAATCAACTTTCCGGTCTACAAGTTCATGGACAGGAAACACAGATTGCCTCCCCCTGTGGACATAGAAAGAAAAACTGCTACCGCCAGGCAGAAGTACACACAAGTGAAGCCAGCTCTCGCAGTCACCACGGGTGAGTGTGTGCTAGCTGGGGAGCGGCAGGGCTGTGGGGGCCTTCGTCCTCATCTCGCAGTCCACAACCAGAGGCAATGTTGGGGGTAAAAAAAAACATGGCCAGCTCCGTCTGGCACTCAGAATTAGTTTTACGTGCCCAGGGAACAACCTGGGCACCCACCAATTAAAATGCTTTATTAAAATAAAGTGTAGTAGCTTATGCACTGGCTCACCAAGAAACAAGCTCGTCTGGGAGCAGTAGAAGCCGTAGGGGCAAGCATGGTGCAAGACCACAAAAAAGTCACTGCTCTAGATAGAAGAACCCTATAGTGCCCTGCGAAGGTATTATTTTACAAATGTTATTCGTTGTGGTGTTATATGGTTCCCACTATAAAGGTAAGACTGCATATTAGGACAGAGTCCATTTACACCATCAGAGAATGTGGGCCCAATTCCAAGCTAGTTCACAATGCCTCACCAAACCCTTAACCTTCCTAGGGTGGCAGGGGATTTTGGCAACCTCGATCATGACACTCTGATCCCCAAGGGAATCGTGGAAAAAGATCTTACCCTTTAGTTGTTTACTTATGCATGCACATGGTAAACACAAGGAAGATACGAATAAAGTTTTCAATACATTTATTGAAGCAATCTTAGTCTTGCATAGAAAGAATGAGCTGCGATTGTTAGGCTGATAAAACAAAGCATTGTAACCAGCATTATAAACCTGGGGAAAAGAATGACAGTCCAACCATGGCAGTCTGTTTTCCATATATATTTCTAACTGTCACTACCCATATTCTGAGAGCATAGTGGGTGTACCCTTTGTCTGATCTCTAAGGTTAGCCTGAGCCACCATACCTGAATAACTGGGCCAGGGATGTGGCCTGAAGTAGGATTGTCGATCCTTCTCTGATGTATGCAGTCCTATCAAGTACGACGCGTCCGGCATTAGACGCACTAAAATGCATTAGTCACCGATTATAGCGCCCCAGTATCACCCTGCTATGAGGCATGTACTCAGTGAGGAAGCACCAAACTGTGCAGTAAAATTAGTTTGCATCTCTGAACCTACAGCTGCTCCTCTGTCTGACAAATTCAGGCAGTTGTGAAAATCTCATGGCTACTTATATTTATTGAAATACTGCACTCAGCAGTCCACCTGTTGAGTTTAGAAAAACACTAATAAGGCTGGTCTGAAAATGTCAAATGAATTGTGAGGCTGAGCCCCGGCCACCGTGTTTGTGAGTTGACTCTGGACATGTGGTGTGTCTCAGTGTGCGACACGATCATCATGCAGCCAAGCATGTGCATAATCTCTGGGAGGGTGCCTTGTCTGTTGTTTTCTGTTTTCTGGCAAAAGGTCCCACTTTGGTGACCAAAGGAGCATTTCAAGCGTATAATTCACCGAGGAGCAAACACACTAGTAGGAAATAACTCCGATTTTTTACTTGCTGCGCCAGCTGGCCATCTAGTGTGGTGCCTTCCACGCTGCACAATCCATTGCAGTGCTGTCTTTACTGTGGGGAGGGTCAAGTCGTGCTGGCAGGATTTTGCTGTTTTCCAGTCCTTGCCTCCCCTTCACCCCCTGCCCCACCCCAGCCTAGTCAGACATTGATGAGTGCTTGCTGGAGATTGACAATCAACTCACCTTCTGTCCTTGAGACATGTGTGCTTGTTGGACGGATTGGGTGGCACAGCATTTGTCCAGATTCCAGGCCTCTGCAGAGCACACAATAAGTGCTTAAGCTTCAGAGGACAGTCTCCGACAGTCCCAGAAAGAAGACACAGCCTACACAGCTACACGACGTAGGCAGGTAGCAGCAATTTGCCAATAAACACATGTCCTGATCATGATAAGTGTGCAGACATATCTCACACAAAGGAAGGACATGTATCATTTATATCCAGTTTCTGTATTGGAAGGAATATCACTGATTGTCTATTCTAGCAAGGAGGTCCAGTCCTCAATACGATTGAGTCCATTCCTGATGCTATTAGTCCTCAGAATCCAGTGCAGTTCCTCCTTATTTAGTAACGTTGAGACATCAGCTCCCCTAGGTGGGGGTTTTATCATGGTTATGACAGTCCACGTAAGATCTCTCTTAATGTGTTGTACATAATCATGCTAGAAATTTGTATAATCTATGTCACTTGCGCCGTTTAAACACCACCAGCTCACCATTTTTTGTCACACGCGCCGGCAGCACCTTAGTTATTATCACTGTTTCCCACTCCTCTCTGACGTTCTAAGATGGCCACCACCGTAGAAGGCTACACGAGCACAACAATTTGCCGTTCCAAGATGGCCACCGCCCCTGGACCATGAGGCTGTTAGTCCCTTGCCTCTTTCCATCACCCACCATTTTTGGCTCCAAAGTCAGACTCATAAAGTAACTTGGAGACTCTGCTTCACCTCACACGCATCCAGCGCCAGCAGGAGCCCCCGTGCCCTGACTTTCCGCCGTTATTCAAGTAAGTAACCAAAACTCTGGCAGACCGTGTTCGCGACCAGCCCCTTTTGGTTAAAATTCGAGACTTACTCTGATAATTGAATGCTTTGTATTTTAGGAGGTGCAACCTGGCACCTAGCGGAATAGTTACTTAACCAAAAGCCTCAAGTGCGATCCGGCACTGACATATATTGATATCGGGAATTAAACCATACAAAGAAGGCCCATAGCCTATTGACGGTAAATGACTTTTGACTGCGCTGTTTTGAGTCCCCTCCGTTTTTAAAATCACATCTGAATGCCGGTTTTAATATAGACTGTTTGTCATCGCAGATTTAGTGGCTGTCAGCCCCCGTTACGGATCTACTGGGCCGTAGTACAAGCGTGTCATTACCGTTGAACCTTGTTCATCCTTCAAACGTAAGGAATGTTAACAACACTGTTTTACTTTGGGCAATCTGTACCGAACCGCTAAATAAATAATGGTCAACACCAGCAACGTAATACTAATGCTTGCTTCGAGAAATTAAAGCCACAATTTAAATACAAAGGCACTATAGTTTTTTTTTAAATTCACCGCACGTGCATCGCGACGCCCGCCACCACCCCTTGTGATTCACATCCCATGAACAACTATGATACGCCTTTATCCCAATGGTTCCTCCCCATTTTTGCAGTTTCATCCATCGCCGTTTTTTCACCTTAAACCACTGCACCTTCAACCTTCACTGAAATTGCAGTTGTTTTTTTTTTTTTAAGACCTTTATTGTACACTTGAAATACAGCGCAGTGTAGGGCCTACAACCCCCTGGGCCGGCCGCAATAGCAATTTTAGTCATCAGCAAAATAGTCAGGATAACACAGCCGTTTAGCCGACAACCGGGGGTCCGGCGGCGTATAAAAGTATGCTGTACCGTGATGCAGGCGATAAGAATATGCGATATGGCTTAGGTCTATGATTTTTAGTTTTTACCCCACAACAAAACCCTACAATAAATGAAAAAAAAGAATCAATAGCTTCATTTCTTTCCTAGCGACAAAACAATGTTCAAGTAAACAACGTAGCAAATATTGGCAGTACAACGTTTGACCCACCCTCCATCATCTAACAGCATATAGTCAGGACAGAGTACATCGTAACAAGCGATACATTTCAACACACATGCAACTCAGACCCGTGCTCTAATCTGAAAGACACTCATCCGGGTCAGCTCGTGGAGGCTCGCATATGTCCCCTCTAAATTTATTCCAAGCCCCCCAGATTTGTCCCCACTTTGCGGGGCACCCCCGATGGATAAAGACTGCTTTCTATGCCACCATTGCTCCATCCATGTCCTTGCACCAGTCTCTCAGCGTGGGCAGCACATGAGAGCCCCACAGTCTTGCAATGTTGCGTTTCGCTACCAACATTCCTAGCATGGCCCAGTCCTGCTGTCGATGGGTCAGCTCTTCTGCATCCCAAATGTTCAATAGGCAGCGACGTGGGTTGGGCAGCAGGGAGACATCCATGGTCTGTGAGATGGTTCGCATCACCGCTGCCCAGTACATGGCTACCCGGCTACAGTCCCAAACAGTATGGAAGAACGTCCCTCTTTCACCACAACTGCGGAGACAATATTCGTGGGAGGCTCTCCCGATTCTGCAAAGGACCGCCCTGGTATAGTACGTGCGGTGCAGCACCTTTAACAGAACCAGCTTAAGTCTGGAAGGAATCGCAGTTTCTCAGGGTGACGAGAGGGCCTCTTGCTATTCCGAGTCGTCGAGTTCACGTCCAAGCGGGAAGTCCCTGGAGATGTGGCCATTAGCTGCTATCTGGGCCAGAGGCTCGGTATAGAGCAGGCGGACCCACGCACAGAACTTAGGGCCAAAACCCATGTGGCGAAGCACCACGAACAGGTAAGGCCACTCCACGGTGTCAAACGCCATGGTGGCGTCAAGGGAGAGAAGTACGGCTGGTTCCAGTATGTACTCCCGACGAGCTAGCACCGCCTGTAGACGGCGCAGGTTATGGGAGGTGTTACGGTTTGGCATAAAGCCGGACTGGTCAGGGTGCACCAGGGTATCAAGGTGGGGGGGCCAAACGTTGTGATAGTAGTTTGGTGAGGATCTTTGGCTCGGCGTTTAGCAAGGAGATGGGACGGTAAGAGCCGCAGACTTCCGGAGCTTTACCAGGTTTATGGATCGGGATAATCGTGGCCAGGCGTTGATCTCTAGGGAGTTCTCCAATTTTTAGGCTGTCCATGGACATTCTGAGTAAATGGGGGGCCGTTATGGAAGCTGTTTGCTTGTAAAGTTCCACTGGGAGGCCGTTGGGTCCCAGGGCCTTGCCGGACGCCAGTGCGTCGGTCGCTTCCCGTACCTCCTCCACAGTAATGTCCGCCTCCAACGAAAGAGCCGCCTCAGGTGAGAGGCATGGAATTGTCAAATCTTTAATGTAGTCATTAGCTTCATCTGTCGTGTATGACGCTTGGGGAGCGTAAACGGTCTCAAAGTGGTCGGCTAGCTGCTCAACTATAACTCAGAGGTCCGAGGTCAGATTGCCCTCAGGCAATTGCAGTTGCGCAATGACCCTGCCTGCTTTTTCTTTTTTGTCGAGCCAAGCCAGCATCTTCCCGGCTTTATCCCCCAGCTCATACAACCTATGGCAGGAGGTCCGAATTGTAGTCAGCACCCTTTCCCTTTGGTATGCCCTCCATTCAACCTGCCGGAGTTGGACCGTTTGTGCGGTTCCTGGGGATGGGTGGGTCTCGTGATCAGAGATGGCATCTTTGAGAGCACACTCAAGGGCACTAAGTTCTTGATTCTGAATCCGCCTATGGGCGGTTATGGATGCAATGGCCTGCCCATGAATAACCGTTTTATATGCCTCCCATAAGGTACTGTGGGAGCCTACGGTGTCCAAATTCTCCTGAAAGTAGTGTGTAGCAGCGTTTGGAAAGGGACTTCCTGAAAGGGGCGCTCTGAGGGTAACCTGCATATATAGGAAAAACGCGGCCTCTACTAGGGCGATGAGTCTTGAGTGTGAGTCACAACGGAGAGTGATCAGAGATTCCCCTGGGGCGGATGTCTACTTCCTCAATATCCTGCAGCCCGTCACCGGACATTAAAATGTAATCTATACGTGATAAGCAGTGGTGTGTCGCAGAGTAATAAGTACATTTTTGCCGTGGGGATGTTTATGTCGCCAGCAGTTCGTGAGACCCAAGGCATCTAATAAACCAGCAAGTCGCCCGCTTCCCTGTGCCTTTGTGGTATACGGGTGTCTATCCATCTCATGGTTTAGAGCGTCATTGAAGTCGCCCCCCAACACCAGCGTCGCCGCCGGCAATGAGAGGAGAAAGGTAGCGAGGGCAGTGTGTGGAGTGGCGTGTAGCCCAGGAGGGATGTATACGGACACAAAATTGTACAGTTGGCCCTCCCATAGTATCGTCACCGCTGCAAAGCGTCCCTGATTGTCTATTTTAGTCCGTTGACACACCATTGGAAAGTTCTTTCGGATAAGGATGCCCGTCTCCCTTGAGCCTGAGGAGAAGTCTGCATGCGCAATGAACCTGTACCCCCATCTATCCATCGCCTTTGAGGTCGTGCCAACAAGATGTGTTTCCTGTAATAGTACTATTGCTGGCTTGTAGCACTTCAGATATTGTAGGACTAGGCCTCTCTTCACCCTGTCCCCCAGTCCCCTGACGTTCCACGTCATCACTGTTAAGGTCGATGTGTGGGAGGGATGCGGTGTGGGATTGTTAAGTGTATCCATCACATATATTGCCATTCAAATGCATGCAAGGTTGTGTGCAGTCCAACAGGGGATAGGTTTTACTGTGCACTGTTGCCAATAGGTCAGTCTCCTTCGTATTGTGCAGAACATATTGTGTCTTGTCGCAAGGTACAAAAACAAAAACATCCAAACAACCCCCTCCCTCCCCCCTCCCTCCCTGCCTCCCTGCTGCACGGGCCTAAAACCGCCCGCCACCCCAACTTAGCAGAGCGCGTGGTCCCAACCCAACCCATTGTACTTGCTTGCAAGGGGTAAGTAGCTCTGTGACGTTGCAATCAGCTCCGTGTATCCTCGTCTGGCTGATGCCAAGGGGAACATAGTCAGTGTGTCACTTAAAGTTCGAACAAGGGTCTCTAGGACAGCGCTCACTCCTCCGGTGGTTCACCCTCTTCTAGGCCCGATTCAGCAAATAGATCCTGACTATGTCCTTGTGATGCCTGGTGATCCTTCTGAGCAGTCTTTTGGTCGCGTTGACTCCTACCAGCTCGCCGCGGGGCCTCAGTGCGTCTCCAACCATCTAGCCAGTCTCTCGCCACCTCCGGGGTGTCAAAGAACCATGCTTTATGATTGTCCACGACTCTCAGTCTCGCCGGAAACAGCATGGAGTAGGGTAACTCTTTGGCCCTCAAAGCTTTTTTGATGTCGGTGAAAGTTTTCCTGCGCCGGGCACCTCAGCCATATAGTCCGGAAAGAAGGCAATGGTGGAGTTTAGAATTTTAATAGGTTCAGAGACCCTGGCTGTCTGGAGTATGGCATCTCGATCACGGAAGTTGAAAAGTCTGGCCAGTACTGGTCGCGGCAGTGCCCCTGGCTTCGCCGCACCTCCTGGAACTCTATGTGCTCGCTCAACGGAAAAGAAATGGGAGAGACCTTTCGGTTGCAGTTTCGTTTTGATCAATTCCTCCACATATAGATCAATCGCTCGCTTGCCTTCCGATTCCGGAATACCTAAAATTCGGACGTTATTCCTCCGTGAGCGTCCTTCCTGATCATCAAGGCGTTCCTGCAGTTTTTTGGCGACTGCCTCCAGTCGCTCGGTAGTGAGTTGCAGTTCCGAAGTGTCCTCCATTAGGGATTTGGTAACGACTTCCACCTGCGCCACACGCTCCGCCATCTTGTGGAGGTCAGCCCGCAGTAGGCCAACGTCCGTTGTGATAGACCCCACTGTCGTCTGAACGCTGGAGATCCTCTAGTGTCACTTTCTTGGATCCGTCTCCCTCTGGGCTTTTACCCGTGGACGGGCGGCCCTCCTGATGTTGTGTGGCAGTTTTTTCAAAAGCGTACTTCTCCAGTTTTGATTGCGCCGTAGCATGCCTGGGCCCTTTTCCTGCCATCTTAATCGGGAATATGTATCGCTGTTTGCTCCTGTGGCTCCGTCACTCAGCGTGTCGACAGCGCTATCTTTCTAGGCTGTGGGGAGGCGATATCAAAAATGGCATCGTCTCTCAGGGCCCTTCGTACGTCACCAAGGGGAACAGGATGATGGCGGATGGAGGGAGGAAGTGTCGCAGTGTAGGCACCACCGCTGTCCCAGTAGCAAAATCACAAGTCTCAACATCTATGATCGCCCACCAGCATTGATTGTCTAGGTGTTACTATTGCTCAGTCCCACCGATCACCGTAGTCCCAGCCGGGTACAGTTTCAGACTGTATAGATTCCTCGCAGTCAGATGCAATGGCTCCGCCGGGCAAGCGATTATCAGAAAACAGGTCCACCTCCGCTTTTACTCAAGCTGAACTCCAACACGGTCCGTAGTCAACCAGCGGTACCTTCCTGTGCGTTACCCCGACCACAGGGCACTTCAGGTCGGGTCGCATTGCTACGGGAGGGCGGTGTCCGGATACGCGGCAGGGCCCGTCTCGCTTCTTCGATCTATCTCTGGCTGGCGTTGCTCGATTATGCCCAGGACTGGGACAGTCTGTGCCCCTTCCGCCCCGGCGTGCCGGTCAGGCTTCAGAAGGCGGAATAAACCGGATGGGCAGACGGATTAATGAAGTTAGAGCTGTTTCGGCCTCGGAGCTCTAGCACTACGCCGCAATCTTGGTCGGCTCGTAGCCACGCCCCGACATTGCAGTTTTAACACCTTAAACCACTGTGCCTTCAACCTTCACAGACATCTTGGGCACAAGCCGCATGAGTACTGTGCAACTAGACTCTAGTCCTGAAGCGGATGTCCTCTTCTTTGTGTCACACATCAAGTCACCCTCACAGAAGTCACCAATCAGATACCCAGCAGTTTAGCTTTACTTATCTCTATTTTTTGTATTTTTCTCCCCCCTTTTATTCCCTTGTAAATGTTGATACAGTAATGTGATATAGGCAAAATATGTGAATAAGCTTAAGACAACAATGAACTATCCTTTGTCCTGAAGATGATGTGTTATATTGTTGTGAATAGCATCGAAACGTCGTCGACACTAAAAGCGCAATATGATTTTATAATATTGTAATGATCAATGCTGTGAAGATGATATTTAAGTCTGTCATAGTGATTACAAACAAACAGACACATCTTATACCCTGCCTTTGACCATTCTGTTTTTCGTTGGTTTGTCTTGTGTTCTGTGGGTCCCGGCTGTGCCCACTTGTCATTTAATGTTTTGAATCACAATCAACTGAACTTATATATAAAAATTAATTCTTGTCCGGCTGGACGAAAGACATACGATCTATTTAGGCGTAGGATTATTGTGGTTGTCCATTTTTCCTTCCAAAATAGGGACCACTGTTCTCTAAAACATTTTACTGCCCAAGGTCCCTATGGCATACCTTCTGGGTTTCCCTTGTTTTGTATAATAATATCATAAAGACGTAGACACACAACTATAGATGTGAACAAACCCACACACATTATCACTCCCAAAATATTGACCTTTAATGAAAAACATCAACTCCCATAAAGAAACACATACACAAAGCCAGAGTACCTGTAACTTGTAAAAATATGAAGGCTGTCACAATACAATGAGACAGTTTCCACAAACATCAAGTGAAAAGAAACAAACAGCAGACAGACCCACACAGATAGCGAACCACATAAAAACACTCACACACAAACATGCTGAAGCCCAGCAAAAGCATTCATATCTCTAAAATTGAGGAGAGTTCGGTTATGTTATGTGTATTTGTAAAGGTAACTTTCACCTGCACGGGTATACTGGCACCGAGCAGGTGCATATGCCTTGTCCCTAGGGGTAGTGGTAGGTCATTCTTTAGTAGTAATGTAAGAGAAAGAGAAAGAAAGAAAGAGAGAGAGAGAGAGAGACACCTCCCTTAGATGAGGTGTGGTGAGATGTGAACTCTTTGCGAAAGGTTGAGGATGAGTCTGGATGCGAAGTTCTCGATTGTTTGTAGTCTTCTTGAATACATGGTGATTCTGGCACGGATAGTGTTCCTGTTGTCCATCTTGCCGGTTACCAGAGCGCTGAATGATGGCTTTTGTGGTGTTGCTTGGGAGCCATTAAAGATCTTCCTGAGCATCTTCAGGGTGTGGATGAAGGATGCAGTGACGTTATGTCAATTTGCTCTTGATGAGGATTCCAAGGTTTCTGGAGTGAGTTAAAGTGTTTTTGTTGTTTAAAATAGCGATTTTTGTGTAATGTAGAAATAGCTATTTAATAAATATCAATGGCAAATATATTGTTGTAAATAATATCGACTGTATTTTATTATTTTATTTAAATGTATTTATTTGGCAGTATCAATAAAGGAAGAGTGTAGCGTTAATATAGTGGAGATAGCACGTAAAAAAATGAGGCCAGCTGTGGTTGGTCAAAAGGCTGGACCAACTTTCAAGAAAAAATTCGTAATTTTTTCAGGAAACCCTCACTCATCCTAGTGGTGACATGCTTCATCATCGGGTCCACTAGGGAGATCGAGTACCTCCCCAGTGTGCTACGACGCCAGGAGACTGCGGAGCAGGTTTTGTGAGAGTGAAGAGTGAAAAAGGTGTGGTTAAAAATGTCAGAGGTTGTCCCAAAAAATCATTTATTCGCTGGTCAACTTGACATATTAAAATTAAGAACTATGTGCAGGGAAACTATCCAAAAGAAATACTGGTGTTTCCCTGTTAGGGGAAGGTCAACATGTTTCTGCCCTTTAAGTGTATGAATTTACAGGGCTTTCGTCAGGACCAGTAAGCGAGTGTTACCTCAACAGGTATAGGCGCGCTAAGGCCTACCCTGCCGTAGGCAGTGAAAGTTAAAAAGTTGCACTATGTGTAAAAATTGGTGCGTTTTAAAATACAAACCAAAAGGCTAGGGGATTTACCTCTATTGCGAGGAGCCCAGAAGTTTGTATTCAATGTGAGCCACGCCCCATAGATTCAGGGGGGGGGGGGTGGGAGCGACAATGGCACACCACCCGCAACGCTCAGCACCCACTCGGCACCTAGCTGTCCCCCGCTGGATCTCGTGGATTCCAAGGTTTCTGGAGTGAGTTAAAGTGTTTTTGTTGTTTAAAATAGCGATTTTTGTGTAATGTAGAAATAGCTATTTAATAAATATCAATGGCAAATATATTGTTGTAAATAATATCGACTGTATTTTATTATTTTGTTTAAATGTATTTATTTGGCAGTAGTCATTTTATATTTTTGAATTTTTTTATGTGGAAATGTTTGTTTTTATTGTAATGTATTTTTTAGGAGTAGGATATTGGGTTTATTGGGGATAAGGGTGGGGAGTAATTTAAAAATGTGTTTAAATTTTTTTATAATTTGCAGATGTTTGTAAAATCTTTGGAGCAGGATGTTGGGTTTATAGAGGATAAGGGTGGGGAGTAATATGAGAAGGTTGGTAAAAAATGTATTTTAATAAATATTATATAAAGATTTAAATTATTTAAAAAAATATTGAAAATTAAAACTTGCAAATGTAAAACAGAAAGGTAGGTGCGAATATTTTGATGTAAATTGTGTAAAATATTTTCTAAATTTGTTTTAATTACAGAAAAAATTGAATATATGATTGGTTTATTATTTTAAAAAGGTAACTACATTTTTGGGTTATTTTTTTAATTTAAAATGTTTAAATTTTAATTGCAAATTAGAATATAATTTGTGTTTGTTTTTCTGATAAGGGGTGTATCAAATTGTAATATACATTTCTTTTAATAATTGTAAAAAAATAGAATTATTTTTTTGGGGCCAAACTGATTTTTGATTTTTTTAAATGTATTGTTTGTTTTTTCATAGTTTTAAAATGTTTCACATTTTTAACTATTTGTAATTTTTAAAATATCTAGCATTTACATTTAGTTTTTTTGTTTTGGAGTTTGGAATAGTACGTTTTTTCTGGGTTATTTTCCAGCAATTTCTTTTAGTTTAGTTGGTTTTGGAGTTGGAATAGTAATTTATTATGGTTTATTATTCAGCAATTTCCCCTAAGTTTAGTTAGTTTTGGAGCTAGGAATAGTGAATTTTTATTGTTTATGTAGTCTTTTAAATTGTTTATATGTATATTTAAATAAAAAAGGAGACCTATGTTAGTTTTTATTGTTAATGTTCCTATTTGCAAACAATTTTTTTATCACAACTAAATTGTTTTTAGTTCGTTTAGTTATACAATTTTTGACAATATTAAAAACATGATTCTGAAATGTTAGTATTATTCAGAATGTATTATAAAGTATACTATATTTTTAACATTTTTCATGTGCACTTGCAATATTATAAATATATTTTTACATAAATTTTTTTTAAACAGTATTGAAAAATTTTAAATTTTCCGAAGTATAGTCATGTAATAGTAAAGTAAATATATTTGTGGTTCTTTAATTATAAACAATAATTTTTATTATTTATCATTTTTTATGAGAATAAATAAACATTTTATATAATTTTATTTTGGGTGTAAAATGATATATGTATTTTACAAATTAATATGTTGTCCTATTTTATTTACTATATTAAATATTATTAAGAACATAATATTTAATATATTAAATCATTTACAATTTCTTTTTATAAATATATTTGTTTTTTTTATAAAACATTGGTATATTGGTTGCACATTTAGAATAGTCCTATTACAATTTTATATTTTGAAGGCGAGTACAGGAAACAAACATAAATTTTAACAAATAATAAATATTATAGTTTTTGTTTGATAATTTAATATATATTTTACAATTGTTAGTAATTGTTTTTTAACATTTGTAAAAAAAAATCACAATAAATATACATTTGCATTTTTTTTATTTCTACATTCTTATCTATCGAGAGTGTCTTTCCTTTATTTTTATTTTGCAGCAATTTATTTTCCTTTTTCCCACTTTTCTGTCTGTTTCGTTTCTCTGTCATTTTGAAGAGGGAACCTCGTGGTTGGGAGCTGTGTTTCATCGGTTCAGGTAAGTTTTATTTATTTTACTTTTAAGGTAGTATTAGGGTGGGGCGAGGTAGTAGTGTAGGTAGCTTTGTAACAACATTGTTTGTTTTTGGTATAGGTAGGTGTTGTTTTGGTAGTTTAGTGTATCATGATGTTTGACGTAGTGTTGGATAGAGGTAGAGTGTTATGTAGTGTTAGATAAGTGTTGTTTAAATATGTCGTATTGTATTTAATGTTGATATTAATGTTTGTGGGTTTGTACATGTTATTGAGGGAGGGTGTTCTTTTTTTCAAAAAGAAAAATGTATTTAGTTTCTTTGTAACAAGTTAGTTTTTTACATTTCCTTTTATTTTTCGGGTTTGTTGGAGCTTTTTGTTAAGCTAATTTTCGAGTTTGAGGGTTTTGTTATTTAGAGGATTGCTTTGTTAGAGCCTTTTTTCAACAATTGTTATTTTGCATTTTTTGGGGGGCTTTATTTTCTAATGGATTCATCTTTTGATTTATCTACAATGGATTTGTTTGTTTTTGAGGACCGTCTACTGCAGCATAACTAAAGGTAGTTTTTATTATTATGGGTGTGAAAAGGTTTTGGCTACATTTGGTTGGTTTCTTTTTTTTTTAAATAAGTCATATTTTATATGTACGTTTTTAAGTTTTAGATGACAATTATAATTATTATTCTAAAAAAAAAAAGAGTAGATATGTGTAGTTGAAATGTTTTGTGATTTTAAAGTGCTTATGATGTTTAGTATTGTTTTTTGTTTATAGTATGGATTTAGTAATCGTGTCTAGGTATTCTAGCCCTTTGGTGTTGTAGGTATTCATAAATTGTTTTTGATTGTTTCCGGAGTTTAGGGCTGATTTTAGGTCGGTTCTTTTTTATGGTTTCTATTAGTTTGTGTAAGGTTGGTTGTCCTCTTCCTATTTTGGCTTGGAAGGCATTGTGCCATCCTTCCACCGCGTTATTAGTTTTAGCTTTTTGAGCTAGAGTGCTATCGTAGATGTTCCACAATGGGATTTGGAACTTTGGTGGTCTTCGCTGCCCTGACCTATGTTTGCCTCCACACCCAAGTGTCTTTAAAGTAGTCTAGGAAGGGTGTTAGTTTTGTTTCATTGGTTTGGTAAAAAAGGGCTTTCAAGAAGTATGCTATAGAGGTTGGTTACTTCAGTTGTTGGTACATAGGCCACAGCTATTAATTTTTTTATTTGATAGGCAAAGTTGCTATTCGTAGCGTAATCTATACTTAGAGTAGATTTTTGTAGGTGTCTTCAGATTCTTTGGTTGAAGTGATAATAGCAACCTTGTATTGCTGTGTGTGCGAATCATTGCTTGTTCAGTCAAAAGTAGTTGTTGGTGTGTTTTATTCTTGTAAGGAATTCTATGTAGGTGGTATTTTATTAGGGAGTAGTGCGTATATGAAGGGAATGTTAGTGCCTTCATATTCACCATGGATGTTATATAGTTGGTAAAAAGGCTTGGGTCAATCTTTGAATGTGCCATCCATCATCAACGTTTAACAGTTTTTTAGCTTGAATTTTGTTGGTGGCAAAGATAATTTGTTTTTCATTCAATTCAATTCAATTTCTTTATTTATGTTTTGGAACTCATAAGAGATCCACATAAAAGAAATACAACATATATTTGTACATACACATACTTTACATGACAAGATAAAAAAGCATATACTATCAGGCATTTGATTCCTAAGCCATCTAATAAATATCTAGAAAACATTTAAAAAAGTTAAATATATTAAAACAGAACATTTCATTGGGCGGATTGTACAAAGCATTTAAAAAAGAGCTCGCCGACAAGAGACCCAATTTTAAACATATATGTCTAAACCACTTTCTACGTGATGTCCGCAAGGCTGGGCATATAAAGAGAACATGTACAATATCCTGGGTGGACATATTGCAAAGATGACAAATTGCAGGGGACCCATGCCATCTAGATGTTAAATTATTTAAAGGATGGAGGTCCTGCCTCAAGAGGAACCAAAAACGCTGTATACCGTGAGGTATATTCCATGACACGTACGGTTGCATTTTCTTATATAGGCAGGAGTTAATGAATGGTGAGGGGCCTTTTTTGCAAGAATTGCCTCCCTGTCTAGGCTAAAACTCAGTTTCCAAGTGGCCAGTTTTAAAACCGCCTTCAACTGGCCTGGGGACAATGTGAATAAAGTTAATTAATCTAGTTGAAGGTATTTAACCGCCTTTCTGAAATTCCTCACAATTCTAGAGTGTTCTTTTAAGGATCCCAACAATTCTTTTTTCATGAGACTCCGCATGGTCCCAGGTTCCCCCCGAACAATACACGACACCCAGCGAACAATCCCTGCTAAAGCCTGCACCCAACTACTACGGATTCCAAACTCTAATCTAAGAGCGGCCGTTGTGCAGGCAGTATTAACTGAGGTTAATTGTCGGAGGATTTTTCCCTCTACAGTATGCAGAAAACTCCATTGCCCCAGATCAATTAATTCAACACCATAAAGCAGAGATGCTGAAATCTTTGCGCGAAAGACCTCTAGCAAATAAGGGAAATGTCTTTTACCCGTCGCGCAATATAAAGCACTCAGACTTTTACCCTGAGCCAGAGCCTTTCGAGAATTGTTAGCAACATGATCCTTATCGCTCAAATTGGCAGATATTATCTTCCCTAAGAACACATAGAAATTCACCACCTCCAGCCTGTCTCCACCCACCATCCACCTAAAGTTCTCATATTTCGTCTTTCTCCTACCTGCCATACACATGATTTTACTTTTTGCTACGTTTATTTTCAGGTGATGATATTCTGCATATATGTGAAGTGCTTGTAGACGATTATTCAAACCTTTTGGTGTTAAATCCAATATCAGAATATCGTCCGCATATAGCATACAAACAATTGGAGAGCCCCCTAGTACTGGGGCGTTACCATCACTTGAAGACAAAAACTAAGGTAAGTCCGAGATTTAAAGAGAAAATAATAAAGGCGCTAATAGACATCCTTGTTTCAATCCATTTGCAGTGGGTATCGCCTGGGATAGCCCTCTTTCGCCACCCAATAAAACCCTGCACCAGGTATCAGTATGGAGATCCCTAACTAAATCCAAGAGCAGTGAGGGCATTCCGAGAGAAGATAGCTTCCTCCACAGCAGGGGGCGATCAACTTTGTCGAATGCTGTGGAGAAATCTATAAACGCAGCATAAACTCTTCCGCCTCAAGCCCCTATGTATTTATCCAAAATTATCTGCAAGGCGGATAAATTATCCATTGTGCTGTGACGCTTACGGAAACCCGTTTGCTCCAATGGCAGCAACTGACCCCCATCTACCCAGTCGGATATTAATATTAAAAGACATTTCGCAAATACTATCCCTATAGCATCAAGCAAAGCTATTTGTCGATAGTTTTGGGGCACATTCCTATCCCCCTTCTTAAACAGGGGTACCAGAATACTCCCCATCCAAGAGGGAAGAACAGTTCTATGTAGGAAGCAATATCTATATACTGGAAATAAGATTTTGCTCCATGATTCGGCATCCTGTTTTAACACCGAAACTGGGAGCTCATCAGGGCCCATGGCGCCGGACGAACGCAAGTCCTTTATGGCTAATTCGATGATCTTTTCAGAGGGCGGCTCAAACAACGGTCCGACATCGCCCACCCTTCTGTCATCCTCAACAGGCCCATTACCAGCATATAACTGAGTGACATAACCCACCCAAACTTTCTCGGAAATAGGAGGGGGAAGGGACCTGATTCTTGTTCCACAACCCTCACCAATGAGAGACCAAAATAGTTGTACATTCCCTCTATTTATAGCCTTCCTTAACTTTATCCATAGGGAATCTTCCCTCTCTTTTTTAATTTTTAACCTTACTCTCCTTCTCCTTCTCCTTCTCCTTCTCCTTAGTAAGGTTATTTTGTGAGACCTTTCTGTGGACCTATTCAAGTATTGTTCCCTAACCAGTGTGTTTATTTCTTTATTAAGCAGGCGTAAGGAACTGGGGACAGGACGCATATTTCTGTGCGAATTAGATTTTCTTGCGACCAAGACTACCTCCTTCATAAACCCCACAAAATACGAGATTTCCGACCCTTTCCAACTAGGAAGTTCTTTTACAGTTTTATCTAGTAAAATGGACAAGCCCCTTAGGGCCCTTGTATTCCAGAAACATCTCCCTGTTTTACCACTAAAACTAACCAGATCACCATCAAGTGACCATGGATCCGCTTTAGGTGGATTTATATTAACAGTTAGGGTTATCACATTGTGATCGCTGTTTAGGGTTTGAGTGACTATCAGATCTTTTAGGAGATAAAAGGAAACATTATCCACAGCCACGTAGTCCAAAATATACTCACCCTGATTGGTTTTGTGAGTAAAACTTGCTGGAAAGTCAGAGGGAAGCCTACCATTTACGATGATCCCCTCCAATTCAGCCAGTTCCTCCAGAAACAATTTCCCTCTCTTATCTGTTTTGATGTTATCAGGGAATAGAGCCTGTGGGATCTGTAATGATTCCTCTTTATATTTGTTTCTGAACAGAGCTAGACTCGTATTAGAGACCTTACAATTAAAGTCGCCCACTAAAATTATGTGGGTTGCAGGTGCTTTGGCCTTAATACTCTTTATGTAAGAAAAGACCTGTTTCACAATTACATTATAGCAAGCATCTGGGGGGATGTAAACATTTATCAGCGTGATAGATTTGGCCGCCCCAACCTCAGCATGACCAAACAATGTTACCGCCTGAAAGAGGTTACTTGAAACCAAATAGTGGGTGACGTTCCACTTGATCCGATTAGATAAGAGACAAGCAATGCCCCCTTTGGCATGACCTCTCCTGGAAGGAATGGCTCCACCTTCCAAAGAAATATAGCCCCCTCCAGCAGGAGTTCTATCCACACACCAAGTCTCTTAGAGACAAATCACGCTAGCATCAAAAGAATGGAGGAACTGAAGTTTATCTGGGCTGTTTTTTATACCTGCGGCATTCCACGATAATATCTTTAAGTTACAACTAAAGATGAGAAAGGGAGATCATGTTATCTGTTGTCCTACTAGAAAGGACACCAGGTAACCAATTCCATTGGGCGCTCTCCTCAACTATATCTCCACGGGAAATATCAGGAGGGGAATTTACACTGGAGACAAGACGTGCATTTTTAGAGAAACAGATTTTTAGGTCATCAAAGCCAGCCAGACCACCCAGTCAACTGAGGGGAGGAAAAATGCTTTCCCCTGCTAATAAGCCATTCCGTGGGCCCCCCAAGATGAGAATAACATAAATCCCACGACTTTGAAAAAACTCAGACTGCTTCACAACGAGATGGGCAATGAGCTTAGAATAGAATATCACCCTAGTCAATATTCCAATTTCCAATCTCCGGATTGTTACAAGGTCAATATCATTTGAATTAATCAATTTCAGGCATTCTAGCTCTTCAAAACTTTTAAGTAGACGGGCCCTATTTAAAATCAAATCAGTATCAAACAGCGGGAGGAAATCCAAAATAACTGTCAACGCTTTTCTCTTCAATTGCAGCTTGGGAACTTTTAGAAGCCTCTTCCCTTCCCTCCATACCAAAGCATTTTTTTATACAAGGGACTAAATCGGAAGGGGCACCAGAGACCGGTTTAATTAATTCCAAGATGGGCGCCGACATACTAGGCTTCCCCTCATCAGCATTAGGGACTCCCAAATTGGAAACCGCACATCTAGATGAGAGGCCGCCATGCCCTACCGGTATCTCCCTATCCAACACAGAGGGAATTTTTTCCTCAGGTGAGAAAATTTCTTCATGATTCCCTTCCGAATTGGACGAGGAGATATCACCTCTAAGATCCTGCTTCTCAAAATGATAACTTCTCTGCCTCTTTCTTCCAAATCTGCGAGTAGGTGTCCTCTTTTTACCTTTGACCTTTGTTGGGACGCCCAATTTTCCATTTTTTTCCTTATCCTCCGTCTCCAATGTAAAAATAGGAAAGAATTCTTTATCTACCCTTGATTGGGGCTGAATTACAATTTCTTATCTGGGGCCGAAGGTACCAGAACAGAGGAAGAAACTTAATTTACCTTGAGCATAGGCACCTCCGCTACTTTTATTTCCAGGTCAGGAATTGCTACACAGTTTCCTAAAGGGGGCTCGGTAACAAAGATTTCACCTTTTCAACAATGGGTAGAATTTTTTCACCTGGAATGATTTGATCTGAGGTTATAGGATTAACTGGGGACATTTTTCCCTCTGCATAATCTACATTCATTTCAGCCCCAAACAGCCTTAAATCAGCAATCCTTCCAGTTTGCTCAACAGAAGCTTTATTCAGTAGAACCTTCAATATCTCATTGACAGTTTCTAAGACACAATCCGACCCCCCTACAAATTTTTCTAATAGAGATAGAATTGAAGAGAGTAGCCGTTCTAAGGAGAGTAGGGTGTCAGAGACGGGTTTATCTGGTTTAGTTACGGGAATGGGAGTAATACCAGTAAGGTTCATCTCTGGGCTCATGGAGATGCTAGAATGAGAAGTCATGCATTGAGATTGAATAGAAGGTGTGCTGCTAAACAAATGGAGCCCAGAGGGGACAGCAGCCAGCGGAGTCTTAAGAGGCTCACAGATCTGCCTAGAGTCCTCCGTCATGAATCTCCTACATACCTCCATATCAGAATCCGTCAATATATTATCCCCACTCCTTGGTACCTTCATCTGAGTGGATCTATTAGTCTCATATAAACCTGTATCCCTAGAGGTCGGAATAGATTTGTGCAAATCAGCATTCACTGTTTTAGGACACAGCTCTACAATAACAGTAGTAGGCAATACAGATTTACTTTGGATCTTAGTAGATATCAAATTCTCAAAAACCCCAGTTCCCCCTGCAGTTCCCTTTCCTGAATCGTCATCGACCATTAATAGTGATTTGCGTACAACAGTATTGTCTTTCTCCAAAGGAAATTCCAAACGCACCTCTACTGCGGGATTTTTTTCCTTAACCCTTTCCCACAGATTAAATAGCTGGCATTTTCCCTTCAGCTGTGATGCATGAATACTCTTATTGCGGAGAGGGTTGGATTTAGTTTTGGTACAAGTCCTTCCTACCAACACTCTCCCTGACCGTAGTGTTCTAGCAGTCATAGCGTGATATAGAAGTTAATATAAATAAATTTAAGGAGAGGAATAGTATATGCGCGGGGAAAAGGTATTGGCAAAGTGCAAAAAAGGTACTAGTGAAGCATATAACACATATAGAAGAAAATAAAGAGCAGATGATAAAATCTATGCAGATGATGAAATCTATGCAGTTGCAAACGATGGCACAGCAAATAATGTGCGATTAGAGAGCAGAGTACCAAACAAATATGTAGGGACAAATTTGTAAATTGATTTAAAATGAATATAGGTGGGCCCAGCCCGACCTGCTTCGCTCTCTGAGGGTCTCAGAGGGTCCGCCCTTTGTCCGAGCTTCGTCCGGCCCTCGTCCTGCACGCGTCCCGCAGGCACGGAATTTCTATACCCTGATTAAATACACAGATAAGGAGGAGGCCAGAAGATGACCAGGTGCAGGCGATCAGCGCCGCACGGAATCCTGGTCCTCGCAGTCCCGCCTGGCTCTTGCGGGGATAGAAGACTGGGCAGGCACAAGGAGCACAAGAGTCAGCAAGAGGCAGCAAGCAGAGTACAGATCTGCCGGAGAGTGCAGCAACAGTCCAGGCAGGCAAATAGCAATCCAGTTCTAAAATCCAAAGTAGTCCAAAGTAGTCGATTGTAGTATTGTAAACCTACAAACAGAATTTGTTTTTCATGACTATTATAGTCCTGAAGAATGAATATTCCATCTTTGTAGGCGACACTGTATTCCGATAAGATTTCTATTTCTGCAAAAGTTTGGGGGTTAAGTGGTGTTTGAGCAGTAGCTCTTTTAGTTCTGACTTAATCTTTTTAGAGTAGGTATGGATGGTAGTTGCCCTGTGACATGTTTAGGGACCATAGCAATAAGTTTTTTAGTATTTGGGTACTGGTCTGTTGGGAGCAGATGCTTACTTCTATGATTGTTACTAGAGCAGCTCTGACCTCGATTTCTGTTAAATTGGGTGGATGGTTGTGTTCTCTGATGTTAACTAGATTTATTTCTATTGTTGTGGCAATCCCATAGCAAGAATTGGAGTAGTATTTACTACATTTCCAATGGGCTTTTGTTTCCAGTTATTTTGAGTATAAGTGTAGACCATGTAGAACAGAAGTAGTTTTCCTTTCTGTGATGTGACGAATTTTGCTCTTTCTGACATTTTTTTGTCTGTGAATATATGTATTGGTATTTTTATTCATTAAAAGGTCTTGAATAGTAAACATGTTTGTATAATTATTTTTTTAAATAAACTTACATTTGTCTATCTTGAATTTTTTTGGGTAGTTTTTTGATCGTCGTGGTTGATTCACTACTTTATTTTCGGTTGGTTGAAAAGGAAAATTTTCTTTTTTTAAAGTGTTACATTTAATTTGATTATTTCATGTATTTAGTTTCTATTTGTATTTAGTTTAGAGAAAAAAAGTGCTTAGAATTTTTATTTGATGAAGTTTATTTTGTTAATGTTGTATGTTGAAATTTGTAGAAGCTCTGAAGAGAAAAGTATTGGTTAGTTATATTCTGATTTTTTATTTAATTATTTGTTTTTATTAGTTAGCTTTATTTGTTGGTTAATTTATATACTTACTTAATTTTGTATTTTTGTTTAATGTTGATGTTGTTCTTGTTTTCTAAGTTAAACCATATTTTGAGTTTTTTTAGATCGAGTGTTAGGCAAGTGTAGCCTGTGAAACATAATAGAAAACGTTCTAGTTAAATCTATTATTACTATTATTGGAAAGGGGCGACCACTCGGTCCCCCCGAACTTATGGCGGAGTACCTCGATCCCCCCGGGAAGCCATTTTGGGCGGGAGGCGCGGCTCGGCTGGTATGCCCGTAGCGGCGTAGCCGGGGCGCGCTCTTTCCCGCCCTGGAGTGGGCTGGCCTAGACACTGACGCAGCTGGCCACGCCCTCGGGGCAGGCAGGGGCGGGTTTACGCCCGCCCTGAAGACGGATAAAAAGGGACGCAAGACCGGAAGACATCCTCTTGTTCCTGTGCTCTGAAGCTGCACCTCCTCGCTGCACGTGAGCTCGAGACGGAACGAAGAGCCAATTTTGAGCGTTTTAATCTTTCTTTTTTGTCTTCTAGATACTTGGTCGGAAACAATGCCCAAAAAAGGCGCGAAGAGAATGACGACGGATCAGATGGTTCGGGTCCTCATGAAGGAGATGTCCGAACTGAGAAAGCAGGTGGCGAAGCGAGATGGGGAGGGGGGATCGGAGCGTCCATCGGCTGGAGCAACCCCTGGAGGGAGAGCCAAGAGGCCTAGAAGGGGACCAGCCGGGGGAGACGTCCCTGTTCCCTGTACCCCGCGCGAGGCGCCAACCCCGGTACCGGTGGAGGGGAATCCGATTCCAGTCGTGGTCACCCCGACATCCACTGAGGATATGCCCCCCGAGCTGGCGGCACAGCTAGCAGCGTGGTTGGGCGACAGTAGCGAGGGCGCCACGGCTGCCGAGGCACAAGCGCTGATCAAACAGTTGCGCGAGAAGCGAGATGCAGCCAAGGTGCCCGCGCCGGCGGCAGTGATAGACAAGCCGCAGGCCCCGGTTGCGACCACAGAAGCAACGTCCGGTGCAGGTAAGCGGCCATTGCCGATCGCGAGGGACGAGTCAGCACCCTCTCGTAGAGAAAAGTTGGGGCAACATGTTCCTTTGGCAATAAAGGAAAAGATTTGGGCGGGGGAATATGTGAACATTTTCTCCTTGCTTGTCGACCATTATGAGGTGGAGCATGTTAAAGGTCAGAAGGATTTGATGCATCCGAGTGTTTGGCGCGCAAAAATGGCCGCCTTTAAGGTAAATGAGAATATTGGCAATTGGGGCAATGCTTGGGGGATTTTTACGTCGATCTTAGGGGAACGTAGGCCTGAATTGCTTTCTGAGCTACCAATCTATCAGTCACGAATTATGGGGTACTCGACGTCTCACCAGGGTAACCACTGGTTCTGTTATGATAATCTCTTTAGGAAGGCGAAGGAGCATAACAAAAGTTTAACCTGGGACTGTTATGATTCTTTGACATGGGATAAAATGAAAGAGTCAGGAATGTTGAAAATGCCGTTGGTGGGGAGCAATGTTGGCGAGTCCTCCCGCCAATATGCGGGGACGCCCTTTCGGTCAGGTACGAGTACCGACGATTACTCGAGATCTGCCAGTAATTCAGGGAAAAAGGGTTTCTGCTTCAATTTCAACAAAGGTAAATGTACTAGGCCACAGGGATCGTGTAAATTCAAGCACGAATGTAGTGGTTGCGGTTCGTCCCATCCTGAGTCCTCGTGCAGAGCCAGAACGGGTGAGAATGGGGGTAGGGGAGGCGCCAAACAGGTCTAACATAGTCCGAGGGGCGCCTTTACCAACCCCGATTGATACCTTGGCGATGATTCCCTGGCTCAGTGAATACCCAGATCGTACTTCTGCTGGATTGCTGCGAAACGGTTTTTCATATGGTTTCCGCATTCCGGTGGGGGACTTTCAGGGTGTCGGGATATGCAAAAATCAACTTTCCGTCCTGCAGCATACGACTGTAGTACAGGAGAAGATCCGGAAAGAGGTTATCCGAGGTCGTGTCTCCGGCCCGTTTACTGCACCCCCGGTACAGGATTTTGTTTGTTCTCCTTTAGGGGTGGTCCTCAAGAAGGACCCGGGTGAGTTTCGATTGATTCATAATTTGTCAGCTCCACGTGGTCTTTCTGTAAACGATGCAATAGACCCTGAAGTGTGTTCGGTGCGGTACGCATCCTTCGATGAGGCCGTAGCCATTTTGAATCGCCTGGGGCCCGGGGCGCTGATGGCGAAGTCAGATATCGAGTCAGCGTTCCGGTTGCTCCCGGTACACCCGGACGATCAGCGTCTCCTAGGTTTTAATTTTCAGGGTTGTTTTTACATGGATAAGTGTATGCCGATGGGGTGCTCTATATCTTGTGCCTATTTCGAGAAATTCAGTAGTTTTCTGCAATGGGTCTTCACAAAGAAGACGGGTTTCCAACATGTAATGCATTACCTGGATGATTTTCTGTTCCTTGGGGCAGCCGGGGATCTTGAATGTGGCCGGGCCTTGGCCGAATTTTGTTTGTTAATGAAACAGTTTGGTGTGCCATTGGCACCAGGTAAGACGGTGGGTCCTGCGACTCGCCTCGAGTTTCTGGGGATCGAGTTAGACTCCAGAGAAGGTTGTTTTCGTTTGCCAGCTGACAAAGTGTTAAAGTTCAGGGCAACCCTGCAAGAGTGTCTAAATGGGTCAAAAATTACGCTGCATCAGTTACAACAGTTGGTGGGACAGTTGAATTTTGCCCTAAGAGTTATACCAATGGCCCGCCCCTTTTCTCGTTCAATTGCACAAGCTATGGTCGGCTTACAGGAGGGCCACCACCGCACGAGACTATCGGCTGAGGTCCGCCAGGACGTGCGTATTTGGTTAGCATTTCTGGCGGACTTTAATGGTCGAGTCATATGGAACAAACCAGCCGTATCTTCAGAAGAGCTGGGGCTGTGGACAGATTCTGCAGGTAGCATAGGTTTTGGTGCCATCTTCGGCACAAAATGGTCAGCACAAAGGTGGCCGACGTGGTGGCACGACAATGGTCTGACAAGTAATATTGCTTTCTTGGAACTTTTTCCCATTTTGGTGGCCTTGAGAACCTGGCCAGAAGGGTTCAAGGATCACTCTGTGATATTTTGGTCCGACAATATGACTGTGGTTGAGTGCATCAATAGTCAGGCAGCACGATGTAAGCTGATTTTAAGACTACTCAAAGAGATTGTTTTGTTGTGCATGCAACTGAATGTGCTGTTCAGAGCAAAACATGTCCCAGGGGTACAGAATCAGGCGGCTGATGCACTGTCTCGTTTTCATATGCAGGCTTTCTCGGGCTTCCTTCCCTCAGCGGACCCAGAGCCGGCACCCTTCCCCGAAGCTCTCTGGTCTCTCGGTGCCCCGAACTTCGTCACCTCGTGGGAGAGAGTCTAGCACCACGGACGAGGAAGGCATATGAAGGGGCGTTTAGGTCCTATTTAACCTTCTTGGGGACTGATAGAGAGAAGCTTTGGGGCCATGAGGAATGGGTGGTGAATTTCCTGATGTCCTTACGTAGGGCTGGGAAATCTGTGGCTACGGCTCAGAGGCATCGTGCTGCTATTTCCTTTGTTGCCAGGGCTCATAGTATCCAGGACCCGACAGCGTCTTTCGTTGTACAAAAAGCGCTGCGTGGGTGGCAACGCCTTGAGGGTCGCAGTGTAGATGAGAGGCGCCCAATAGGTTTGGATAGGTTGGCCCAGTTGTTGGCTACACTCCCTGCCACATGTTCATCTCCGTTTGAGGCGGTGTTGTTCCGAGCCGCTTTCACGCTAGCATTTCACGGGGCGATGCGAGTAAGCGAACTGGTGGCAAGGAATAAACAGGATGTGGCGGGGGGTTTGTGCCAAGAACACGTTCAGATCAGAAGAGAGGCAATGACGGTCTCCTTTGTCAAATCCAAGACCGATCAAGATGGGATGGGTGACTGCATAATCATACGCAGGATTCCCGGGTCCTCCATATGCCCGGTAAAGTGTTTAGAAGATTACCTAGCACGAAGGGTGGCAGTATGGGGGGGGACCTTGTTGAGACACGCGGACGCCACCCCACTGACGAGGTTTCAGTTTCAGCGGGTGCTTGCGATGTCAATTGCCGCTGCGGGCTTGAACCCGGGCGAGTTTGGGACCCATTCCTTTCGGATAGGGGCTGCTACAGAAGCTACAGCCAGGGGTCTTAATGTTGAACAAGTGAAACGAGTGGGGCGTTGGTCCTCCAATTGTTATAAGAGGTATGTACGGTTACACATGTTGTAAAGCTGTAATGATGTGCTCACGCCTCTTGTTTTTGTTTGGTTTTCAGTTGCGCAAGCCTACGAGGCGAGGCGGACTTTGCAGTCGACCCAACACCGGGACAGCGGTCAGACATCACCGGCTGTGAAAAAGGAGGTGTGGGTCGTGGGCCACTCATACGTGAGGCGTGCCGCGGACGTATTCAAAGCAGGTGACATGATTCACGTAGCTGGGGAATACGGGTACAGGGTGTCCTTCTACGGAAGAGGCGGTCTCTGTATTGACCAGTTTCAAGCATATTTTGAAGATTTGTTAGGGCGGACGAGGTCACCGCCGTCTATAGTCATAGTGCATCTAGGGGGCAATGATTTGGTCACCACCGGTAGACGACTTCTCCTTGAGGCAATGCTTTCCACTGTAAGTTGGTTGGCGAGGAGAGTTCCGGGGTGCACAATTGCGTGGTCCCATATGATCCCACGAAAGGTATGGCGGGGGGCTATTTCTATTCCTGCTTTGAATCACTCTGTTAGGAAGCTTAATAACAAAGTGAGTAGGTTGTTTCGTTCCGGGACATTGCATTCTATTTCGCATGGATGTATTAATGATGACAGTATGTATTCGGGGGATGGTGTGCATTTGTCTCGGGTGGGAAATGAGTTACTCATAGGAGACTTCTTAGCATGGTTAAAAACGTTGAAGCATGACCTTTAGGTAGGAGCTTTGTGGGGGGTCCGGATAGCCGGTCAACTATCCGGACCTGTGGCGGTAAGGTCATGATCGGTGAGCAGTAATTGGAAGATCCCTATGAGTGGGCGTCACCCAACACGGATGGGAGCGCTCGGGAGAGGTGGCCATTGGCCCCTCAACGGGGAGGCGGTCCTGTCTAAGGAGAGGCCGCCGGAAGGAAAGGAAAGGCGGTCAAGGCCCCTTCCTGTGTAGGAGGGGTTACAGCCCCCTCCTGGGGAATTTCCCGGGGCCAGTGACGTCTGCGACGGCAGATGTGGTAAGTGTGTGGGGTTTGGGGGGAGGTCTACGCTACCTTCTAGATACTCACACGAGTCCTCGAACGACCTTTAAGTGGCGTCGAGTTTATTGGGGCCCCCGACAAGTCAAAGGGAAATTGGTAGTTGCACGTGGGGTACGCCTCAGTGCTGTCGCCCCTCCCAAGTGGGGGGGGTATTTCTGGTTAGGGATCTTGACATCGGTTACGACCTTGCCGTTGGCCCTTAAACGTTAGGATGTACAATTTCATTATTTCAAGAAAATGTTTTGCAGGTTGGTAGTTCGGCTAGGAGAACCTCTGTATTAGAGAATCTGTTAAGGTTAGCCAAACATCGCAATGTGGTTATGAAATTGTACATTAATATGAACTGTTTAACGTTTAATTTAACGTTTAATTTTTTGTTTTAATAAATACGGCTGGGGAGGGTCACTCCCTCCCTCTTCCAAAAACTTCAAGAACTGTTTCCGGTTTCCCTCCTTTTGGGGATTGTGTTGAGAGGGGGTGGCGGGTATCTCAGCCATATGGAAAGGGGCGACCACTCGTTCCCCCCGAACTTATGGCGGAGTACCTCGATCCCCCCGGGAAGCCATTTTGGGCGGGAGGCGCGGCTCGGCTGGTATGCCCGTAGCGGCGTAGCCGGGGCGCGCTCTTTCCCGCCCTGGAGTGGGCTGGCCTAGACACTGACGCAGCTGGCCACGCCCTCGGGGCAGGCAGGGGCGGGTTTACGCCCGCCCTGAAGACGGATAAAAAGGGACGCAAGACCGGAAGACATCCTCTTGTTCCTGTGCTCTGAAGCTGCACCTCCTCGCTGCACGTGAGCTCGAGACGGAACGAAGAGCCAATTTTGACCCACCCACCAGCCCCTGAGGACAGCTAGTTGTTTTAAGATGGTTCGATACTTCTAATTTTTCGTTTACAGGTTGTGGCATTAGCATGTTGATATTGAGTGTGTAATAAAGTTGGCCGTTTATGTATGTTCTGAGATTAAAAATTTTCTGTTTTGTGTCCGTTGGTATTATCATGTTGATATTGAGTATGTAATAAAGTTGGACGAAGTTTTGATGTTCTGGGATTAAAGATTTTCTGTTTTGTGTCCGTTATAAGCATGCCTATTCGGGTCATAGTGGCCAATGGATTGTTGGTTGAGGTAGCATTGTCGTATTTATTTGGTAGGCGGTAAGGTCATGATCGGTGAGCAGTAATTGGAAGATCCCTATGAGTGGGCGTCACCCAACACGGATGGGAGCGCTCGGGAGAGGTGGCCATTGGCCCCTCAACGGGGAGGCGGTCCTGTCTAAGGAGAGGCCGCCGGAAGGAAAGGAAAGGCGGTCAAGGCCCCTTCCTGTGTAGGAGGGGTTACAGCCCCCTCCTGGGGAATTTCCCGGGGCCAGTGACGTCTGCGACGGCAGATGTGGTAAGTGTGTGGGGTTTGGGGGGAGGTCTACGCTACCTTCTAGATACTCACACGAGTCCTCGAACGACCTTTAAGTGGCGTCGAGTTTATTGGGGCCCCGACAAGTCAAAGGGAAATTGGTAGTTGCACGTGGGGTACGCCTCAGTGCTGTCGCCCCTCCCAAGTGGGGGGGGTATTTCTGGTTAGGGATCTTGACACCGGTTACGACCTTGCCGTTGGCCCTTAAACGTTAGGATGTACAATTTCATTATTTCAAGAAAATGTTTTGCAGGTTGGTAGTTCGGCTAGGAGAACCTCTGTATTAGAGAATCTGTTAAGGTTAGCCAAACATCGCAATGTGGTTATGAAATTGTACATTAATATGAACTGTTTAACGTTTAATTTAACGTTTAATTTTTTGTTTTAATAAATACGGCCGGGGAGGGTCAATCCCTCCCTCTTCCAAAAACTTCAAGAACTGTTTCCGGTTTCCCTCCTTTTGGGGATTGTGTTGAGAGGGGGTGGCGGGTATCTCAGCCATATTAGACTTTTTTATTTTGTTATAAAAATATACTTACTATTTTAGTTGATGAGTTTCCTTTGTTGATGTTGTATTGCTGACTTCTGTAGAACACAACACTACCTGTCCAAGTGTGTCATCCCCTCCCATTCCTCCCTGCCCAGGAAGACCCATTAGAATGCGGATGAATAAAGAGGAGTGCCCTGAATGCAGATGAGCCTCACCTTCCTTTGTTTGTGGCTATCTAGAGGGAATGCATGTAGCTGCCACCCAACCCTGATATGCATTGGAGACATGCTGTCAGACACAAAGAACAGTAAGTACTGAGAAATGCACTCTTTCTTAAAGTGACATTTCTAAAACAGTGATGTTAATTTCAGCTTCACCAGTGAGGAGGATTCATGGTTACCATTCCAAGCATATGAAACATGACAAAGCTGCTCCTTTCTGATGGTAAATTACAGCTTAAAGGTGTATTAAAAAATTCCCAATGCTGTTCTATGAGAGGAGTAGGCTTCACAGTAGTGAACAATGAAATAGGCTCTTTGTCACAACTAGGACATGCAAAACATTAATGTACATGTCCCACCTTTTACTAACATAGCACCCTTACTTTAGGGCTACCTAGGACCTACCTTAGAGGTGAGTTATATGTAATAACAGAGAAAGTTTCTACCTGACAATTAGTTTTAAAAGTCAAATTGAAGTGGCAGTAAACTGCACACACAGACCCTACAGTGGCAGGCCTGAGAAGCTTGAAAGGCTACTTCTGTGGGTGGCACAATCAGTGGTGCGGGTCCACTAGTAACATTTAATTTACAGGCCCTGTGTATAAGGTATACCACTTTACAAGGGACTTACCAGTAAATCAAATATTCCAAACATGTATAAACCATTAATACCATGTTTAGAGAGAGCACCTACACTTTAGCACTGGTCAGTAGTCATAAAGTGCTCAGAGTCCTAAAGCCAAAGTTCAGAAATAGGATAAGGAAGGCAAAAAAGCTTGGGTGAACCTTTAGAGAGGGCCATTTTTCAATATGGAGTACTTTGATATACTTTACATTTTATGGTTGAGACTATCATGGAATATTTTAATATTTAAAAAATGTATTAGGACTTCATGTATTTGTAAGATGAATTAAAAATGAAGATTCATTTCCTTCTATCTTATCAAATGTTTCTATGAATTAGAATGAAGTAGTTCCAACATCTCTTTACTATTAATATAATACAGGAGTCACTTTAGCACTTTATTAGTCTTAATGGCTGTAAATACATCTCAATTCTAAGGAAATCCCTTTATGGTTTTAAATCTGACCTTTGATCTTTGGTTGACATTATATTTATATGGGGGAATGGGCATAGCACAAAGGAGCTTGTGTTTATAGTGACTTGGAATGTGTTTTTCTTTATATTAATTCAGTGTGTTGAATCTATATACTATAATGTTTCTGTAGCACTTTAGCACAAATAGTTACCATCACAATGACAGTATGGACTTCCAGAAATTTGCCCTGGGAAAGGTCTCCTTTTACTGAAGGACTGATTATTCCATGCATTATGGCAATTTTTGGGGTATTAGACTTTAATTATTTATTTGATAGAATAAAAAATTGGGTCGAGTCACATGTGAATTCTGTTTGTTCTGCATGACATTAATTATGCACAGATTTTTAAAATGTTTTTCTGTGTAGATTTTAAGAATGTAACTACTCCTCTAATAGAGATCATATGAGGAGAGATCTTCAAAACATGTGCTTTTGGTATTTAAAAATAGTTTTCACTGTCCCCATTTCAGAAATGTATTTCATTGAATGCACTTTAATCACGGACTATATGTATAAGAAATGAATGAGAGTCTCATCACAATGAAGAGTCAAAATGGAGGATGTTGTGCCCAAAATGTAATATGACTGTAGGGTCTAGTGTTTTGGAAGTGAACAAAATGAAAGTAGGACTGTTTACTAGAATATATGGATATATATAGGAATCCACGGATCGCTTCACGACTGATATATATAGGAACTGTTAGGGATCCATTAGGATGGCGGTGGCAACTGCTGTGCCGGCGGCGCCCATCCATCTGCGATCCCAAACCGGAAAACCACTGGTCACATTAGTATGGCAGTGTTGACCGTGGCGGTGAAAAATCCCGCCCGCCACTTTTCCGCTGGTAGAAGTCAGCACGCTTGCCTGGATTGCTAAAATGGGGCTGTGCAGGGCCAGGCGCCGCCAGGATGATTATGATGCCGGCGGAAGCCAGTCATTCCGCTGCAGTGGAAAGGTCACTGAAAGGCATGCAGTGAATGTCTTAGAGGGCCCGGTGCGGGCCCCCTCTTGGGTTGGGTAGATTAGGGTGCACTGGAGGGTACCCCTGGTACCCCAATACATGTCCATGTACCAGGTGGCAGGCACTATGCAGTGCCTGCCACGCAGTGCAGGGAGATACAAGACATGCTCTTTTTGAAATTGCAGCAGTGCTGTTGGCAGCAGCAACCGCCACAATGTTAATGGCTGCGATCGTACCGACGCAGTCGGATTTCGACTGCGGATCATACTAATTGGACTGGTGGTTGTGTCGCGGTCCTGGCGGACCGTCTTTTCCCACTACCATAGCGGTTGGGGTGAATTTCCGGCTGCCATCCCTATAGACCCCGTAGTGAGAACCCTTATGTATGGTGATTTTTATTTCCTATAATTGGAAAAAACATTAGATACTTTCAGGAGAATTCCTTCAAAATGGCCTACAAAAAACGCAGATTTTTTAAGTTATATATTTGAAACTTGTACTAGAAAATGGACCACAAGTTAACATTTAAAAAAAAAAACAATGCTACAACAAGTTTGTTTGTTCCACTTACTCAGGTTGGGAAATTTAGAACAACTTGTCAAGCTTCACCACTCAAGGATCACCAGCCACCACCAGAAGAAAGCCAGGAGCAATAAAGATAAAAAATGTGTACAATTTGATTTGTAAAATGTTGACACTCTCAATATCTCAATAACACAGAGTAAAAAACTTTCATAACACTTACTGTAGGTGCAATGTGGTACAGAGAATATATATATATATATATATATATATATATATATATATATATATATATATATATATTTTTTTTTCTCTTCTTCTTAAATAAAGACCGAGTGTGTCTTTAATCCTACCTGGAGTGCTGGATGATTATTTTTCAAGGGCTAAATATATATATATATATATATATATATATATATATATATATATATATATATATAAATAACCTACTGGCGGTCGCCAGTAGGTAGTTATAGTTAGGATTTTTTTCAATGTTAAATCTCAAAATTCTATTTGGAATAACTGTGGCGCCGGTTGACGAATCTGACTGAAAATTTCCTCAAAATGGCCTCGCGGCGTTCCGGTCCTTCCCTGAAAGTTTGGGGGAGATTCGACAAGCGGGGGCCGAGATAAAAGGGGGGTCCCAAAACACATTTTCCCCATGTTAATTTCCATAGGGCGGTCGATTTCACTTTTAGCCCGAACGGCTGAATGGATTTCAACCAAATTTGGCAAAATTGTAGGGACTGGTAGCCCGATGTGCCTTTGCTATGTCTCAAGTTAGTGCTCCAGTGGTTTTTGAGTAATTTAGGTTCAAAAAAATATATATATCTGTAAGCGCGCCCCGGTACGCGCACCGGGCGCGCCACGCGACTTGCGCGCAGAAAGCTGATTGGCTCTCGGGTGTCTGTAAACATTCGAAACAGTTCGGAGCGGCCGCCATCTTGTGTCTCGGTAAAATCGAGACACAAGAGGTGGCAAAAACAAAGCGGGGAATTGACCATAAGGGGGCAGGGTAGACCCCCCCTGACCCCCTAGGTTTGATGTGGGGGCCATAAAATGTTTTTTTTTTTTCGTTTTCGCGGGGGGAGCGCCCGGTACGCGCACCGGGGAGCATACTATGGGGAAAAAAGAATCAGTTTTAAAAATTGTATGTTTATTAATTGTTCTTTTTGTTGTTTTTTTATTTTTATTTAAGTACCAACATGTAGGTACCAATACAGAGTCTATATTTTAATATACACTGTTTCCTTTGTAGATATCTTGCATGTTGTTACAGAAGTTATTGTGGTATATGGAATTCATAGCGTAGTCTGTAAGGAAAGCAGAAACAACATGGAGGCAGGAGATGATAAAGAGATGTTAAATACACATTGGAGATAATATAGTGGGAGAAAGGAAGTAACTATGAGCAAACTTTCTATGTAACACAAAAAAGTTGCACAGCATACTATAAGTCTCACTTTATATTTTAAACATTTTTGATCTACTTGATGAATTACATATAAAAATGAATAATGGCTCGCACTATTTTTGATTATTAAATATTAATTTATTCTTCTGATTCTTTTTCATAATTTAATAAAACTTCTAATAATATATTGTCTGGAATGTCCTTATTTACATTCTGTGTTTCCATTGATTCCACACACTCAAGTAATTCAAGGTCCAGAGACTCATCCATAAAGTCAATGTTATCATTTTCTGCATTTTTTCCATCATGGTTGTTGTCCAAAACAATTTCAAAATAAATATTCTTTTCTCCTTCCATTTTGTTGCTGTAAATTGCATAACAAATAATTATATCAGTAGAGATAGGGCACTGTTGGGTTTAAGTTCAGACATGTAGTTTGGATTTTTTAACAGTGAAGTTATCTTTGGGCAGTGTATGGTATCAGGCTGGAATTAGAAATATAAAAAAGTGTATGTGATAAAGCCTAAGTTAATTTATAATTATATAAGAGAAGTGTAACTTAATCTATAACTTTTACAGAGACGCCTATCTTAATCTCTAACTATTACAGTGGGATAGTATCTAACTAACAGAATATTTTTTCTCAAATTAACTTAAAGTGTACAACATACTTCACTTTCCAAAATAACAACTTACCTTTGAGAAAGCAGTTGAAGTTGTCAGTGTAATTTCTTTTCAAAAGTACTTCAGGAAGTAGTAGTCAAAATGGCTGTGTTACCTTCTCTTGTTTTTTTTTTTTTATTCATGTACATAACCAAACAAATGTCAGGAAATAATCGTAAAAAATGAAAGAAACTTTTTAATTGGTTTTAAATTCTAACACTTCATATGTGTTTTGGTCATGTAATTTACCTCAGGATATTTAGACAGGCCTGTAGCCTAAATGTCTCAATGGAATATATGATTCATTTTTAGAAAAAAATACATTCCTTAGATATAGACATTTGGTAATAAATAACCTTAGAAATACAATAAAAAAAAGCAAGGTTTCACACCAGTTATAGTTAGGAATTAGCAGTTAAAAAACCTATGAAATTCACTAAAAAAACAAAGGTTTCACTCCAGTTATAGTTAGGAATTAGCATTTAAAAAAACTTTGAAATTCACTGAAAAAAACCATAGGTTTCACACCAGTTATAGTTAGGAATTTGCATTTAAAAAACCTATTAAATTCACTGAAAAAACCATACGTTTCACAGCAGTTATAGTTAGCTGGAAATTTTACTGACATAAAACCATTGAAATTCCAACGTTATAGATAGTTGACTCACTATAACTTGCGCGCCTGCAGTGCACTGCTGATGACGTCACATATTACATCACTCATGACATGGTCAGTGACATCACTCAATACATCACTGATGACACCATCCTTGTGACAGACTGACAGACCTCCTTTCAGTGTAATGTAAGCCTTGAAACACATATTCGAAAATAGAAACTAACATTTTCAAAAAAATTGAGATACCCATACCAGTTACAACAACCAGTTCAGTAATTCCACCATCTATATACACATCCACTCTTTCACCAACAGTTCTATATAGTCACTCAAACATATACTCACTCATCTCATGTAGTGAAACACCTATACATCCTGTTACACACCGACAGTCATCCAAAAGTTACTCACACACATACTCACACATGCAAATAAACTATTGAACATCCATTTATTTGCATATACACACACTACCACCTTACTTCTAAGGAAACTTACACATACTTACTCTCTTAAACAATCACTTATAGAAACACATACTTATTTAAAAAGGAACTCTTACAATCTCTCACTCTCACATATACTCACTTATATACATAAATACTCACATATACTAGATTAAACATATGTTGTTACTGATAAAGACACTAGTGAGGCAGGCATTCATTCACTAACACACACATATACACACTCATCCACCCATACAGTCCTGCACATATGCTGTCTTCAAAACACATACAAACAGTGAGTCAGTCATTGATGCATCTATATGCTAAGTAACACCCCCACCAAACCATACAGACAGTCATACTGATACAAAAAAAGACATCTAATAACACATATACACACACATGTAGCTACTCACCAATCCATGCAGCCACTTATACACAAAGTGGAACACTGATACAAACATTTAAATATTTAAACAATGCTCGCTATTATATGTATTCACTAAGATACACTTAATAAGCCAGTTAACCAATCATATTTTTTTTTTAAAACATCCATTAAGACACTTATTTTAACATTTATTCTTCCATCGACCTTTACATATACATATATAAAACATATTTATTTTTCAGAAAGACACACATTCACTGGATGGTGTCATCAGTGATGTCATGAGTGATGTCACTGACCATGTCATGAGTGATGTAATATGTGACGTCATCAGCAGTGCATTGCAGGCGCGCAAGTTATAGTGAGTCTAACTTCAATGGTTTTATGTCAGTAAAATTTCCAGCTAACTATAACTGCTGTGAAACCTATGGTTTTTTCAGTGAATTTAATAGGTTTTTTAAATGCAAATTCCTAACTATAACTGGTGTGAAACCTACGTTTTTTTCAGTGAATATATATATATATATATATATATATATATATATATATATATATATATATATATATTCACTGAAAAAACCATAGGTTTTAGCCCATATATAGTTAGGGATTAGCATTTACAAAACCTTAATTCACTCGCACAAAACCATAGAAATTCGCATATATAGTTAGATGCAATAACTATATATCGCGCACCCGCAACCCACTGCTGATGATGTCACATATTACATCATTCATGACATGGTCAGTGACATCACTGATGACATCACTGATGACATCTCAAATGACAACATCCAGTGACTGTATGTTTCTGTAAAGTTAAAATATGTCTTACATATTGAAGAATGAGTGGATGTATAAGTGTTTGGATGAAGGATTTAGTAGGTGCATGACTGACTGTATGAGAGAATGATTAAATGTGTCTCACTGAGTGCATGGGTTAGTGACTAAACTGTCTTAATTTGTGCATCATTATTACTGTAGTTCTGTAAACTGCTGCATGTGTTGATCAGTAGCTATATGAGTAACTATATGGGTTATTGATTGGTTGCCCAAATATTTGTATGGGAGACTGAGTGTGTGTGTGGGAGTGGCTGAGAGGTGTGTGACTGTGCATAGATGTGTGAGCAGTTGATTCAGTAGATGTATGGGTTCAAAAGTGCATGTGAAAACAGCTGTATGGGCGGTTGACTGTGTGCATGAGTGTATTGGTGAGTGAATGGATATCTCAGTGCTACATGTCAAAGTAACTACATATGTAAAACACAGTACATGTAAGAGTTGACATATATAAATAACTGTGCATAAGAGCCAGTGAATGTGTGAGTGGCTGTATGGATCATTGTGAACTTGTATCAGGGATTGTATAAGAGAGTAAATATGTGTTAGTATATGTTTGATTAAGTAAGGTGTGTATAACTGTATAGTTGAGGAAATGGAGGTGTGATTGATTCTTTGCATGACTGACTAGGTGTGTGAGTAACTGCATGGATGAGTGACAGTCTGTGAGAGTCTGTTTACACTGATTGTATCTAAGGTTATATTAGAGTCTGAAGAGGTTGATCGTATTATCACATGAATGATATCATCAGTGATGTGATCAGTAATGACAAATGAGATGTTATCAGTGATTTTACAAGTGATGTCATTTGAAATATCATCAGTGATGTCACTGACCATGTCATGAATGATGTCATTTGAGATGTCATCAGTGATGTCATCAGTGATGTCACTGACCATGTCATGAATGATGTAATATGTGACATCAGCAGTGGGTTGGGGGTGCGCGATATATAGTTATTGCATCTAACTATATATGCGAATTTCTATGGTTTTGTGCGAGTAAATTAAGGTTTTGTAAATGCTAATCCCTAACTATATATGGGCTAAAACCTATGGTTTTTTCAGTGAATTTCAATGGTTTTTTAATAGCAAATATCAAAAGCTGTCAAATGTCAAGTACGTGATAGGTAAAATCTTTTTCGTGTTTATGCACGCTGATGTGCTTTGAACGCTGCCCCCCCCCCTCTTTTCTCTTAGTAGTACTCTCTCTTTGCAGATAGTGATGGGTAGTTAACGCAGGCCTTTGCCCCGTTGTAATCCGTCGTGCCTGCTTGTCTCTCCATTTGATTGATTGTTATCCAAGCATTTACTATTTTACAATTGATTCTCTTTGGTTCATTCTCTATTTACAAACAAGCACAAAGTTGCAATACTCTGTTTAGTCTTTGCAGATAGTGAAAAATCGTGTAAAAAAACAAAAGTAATCGAGCAAAATCAGTAGGCCACTAATGGGATCTCTTTTTGACCTCGCTAAAATAGAAACATTAGGAACAACCCTTCATGAGAAATACGAAAATAGTGAGATGAACTGAGCTCCACACCATGAGGGCTGCAAGACAGCTCGGCTCCGCCACCCACCCCGCCCAAAATAACGATAAACTCTATGCAAATATTATAAATATATACAACACACCAGCAAAGTAACAGGGTAAAACATTTTATTAAATAACTATTTACATAACTATTTTATACTTTTTGTTGCCTGATCCGGCTAGCTCAATCGATCGAGCATGAAACTCATAAACTCTGATAGCAAGCGTTGCTGCTGATGCTATGCAGACAAAAACTGGTTTTCAGTTTGTACATTCATCAAGACTTTTCCATCCAAGGCTGGTTGAGAGTTTGTAGAACGATGGCTTCAGATATTCAACATACGGTGTGGTGGCGCGGACTGGGAGGGGGCGCTTGGCTCCTGCCCCCTCCCCAAGTCGTGTTGTCCTGGTGTGGCCTAAGATCGCCCCCGACATAGGCGGCCGGCTCCCGGGGTCCGGCGGAACTTTTTGCCTTTTGATGACTCTTCCATTCTGGACCTTGACCCACAATCCGTTTGACCTGAAGACACGCTGTAGTGGGGCGCCCCTTTACCGTTTCAGTTGCCATTCCGCCCGCTTTTGCTACACTGTGCCTCTTCCGCCATTCAGCTGTTTACCGCCCGCTCTTGCGGCTACAGCGTCTCGCTCACCATGTAGTTGAGTTGCTCCCGCTCTTGCGATGCAGCGATAGGCGGCTGCCACAAGACTCTCAAAATGGCGGCCGGCTCTTCAGATTTAGGCGTGATCCACTAAAATGGCCCTGGGACACCTTGGAACTCGGACACTTGTCTGCTAGGACTTGGGCCCCATTCTCGAAAGCGTCCCCTGAGCCTTGAAGATTCTACAAAAGTCTTGGGGGCCCCCGACTCCCGCAGGCTTCTGGTGGGGAGCGGCTGCCATGATTGCTCGTGGAATGGCCACGACTGAGCTACGAGATGGTGGTGCTCTCATGCTGACGCCAGCTTCAGTTTGAAACATCCAGAAACACTGTAGACTACCAATTCGATCAGTTCCGGTAGCGCCCCAACGTGACCCGGTAGGGAAGAACTTGCCCTCCCCTCTTTGACTGATGGTTCTTGTTGCCTGTCCCTTCTGTTGTCATTTAACAGAACTTTTTAGACTACTGAAAGGGGTTGTGTTCCGACCGCTGGTTGGTGGAGACATTTTGACTATATTCCGGACCTACGTTGTCGCGTAATGCGTTATATGACACGCCGCGTTAGCGCACCCGGAAGTGCTCCGGTGCGCGAAGCGCAGCTTCCCGGAAGCGATCCGGGGCGCAGCGCGTAACGTAAGCATAACAGGTCATGTGACTTGTTTATAAAACTTTTCATTGGTTCATTTTACTTTTGTTATTCTAATGATGAAAGGCTTGGTCATATGACCTGAAAATTACGCTTTTTATTGCTTTCGAACATTATTTTTTCTTAAACATATATGTTATAATGTTCCAGGCTAATGTACTTTCCCGGAAAATTTACAACTGTCCTGCAAGTAAAATATATTCCTTTTTCTAGCAAAAGGGCGTTTCTTCGTCCCATGACGGAGCCGTTGAGCAAAAGATGCTCGGCCTGCTATCTTAGTCGCCGATACGCCTGTATATTAGATTCTTATCGATCACTTTATGTTGCAGGAGTAAAAAACACAACAGCCCTTGACCATTTATCTTAACTGCGTTCATGCGTATTATACCTTTTATCCGTCATGTAATTGGACTGCTTTATTTCACTTGCCTTTTACTGATTCGAAAACAGTGACTAAAATTAAAAACTTTACCAATGTAAATACTACTACCATGTTTTGTTTTAAAAACCTTTATTGTGAAAATGTCAGTATACAAATACGGGCCTATACCCACGTGGGCCGGCCACGGAGCAAACTGGAATCGTATATGATGAGGAAACATTTACACTGTAGAGGAACGTAACGAGCGGGCCATTAGGTTGCAAGAACTAAGGTGTCTAACAGTTGCGGAATCGGTGGACGTACATTTTGTAATTAAAATACAACAGGGCCACTTACAATAAAGTTTTCTAGATATACATTTGCGGGCAAGTACCATGGGTGACGTTAATTCGAACTTACAATAGTACAGTAATCAATAACACATCAGAACTTAATATCAATAAGGATGTCGAAATATTCAATCAATTCTCGTCCCCGCCCGCCATGTGCTTCAAAACTGCATACGTATCTCGTGATATCAAGGTTGTTCAACCAGTACACAACAAGGAGTTACGAGTCCCATTTATACCGGCGCCATTTTGGGCGAGGCCGGGCAGGTCCAGGATATAGTCAAAATGTCTCCACCAACCAGCGGTCGGACCAGAACCCCTTTCGGCAGTCAAAGAAGGTTCAGTTAAATGACAACAGAAGAGATAGGCAACAAGAACCAACAGTCAAAAGAGGGGAGGGCAAGATCTAAAGCCATTGTCCTACAAACTCTCAACCAGCCTTGGATGGAAAAATCCTGAAGAATGTACAAACTGAAAACCATTTTTTGTCTGTAGAGCATCACCAGCAACGCTTGAGTCAGCTTTGTGTGAAGCCGCCATTTTGATTCAATCAATAGCGTCCCCCTGCACACATTCAGGGACCTGGTCGTGTCTTCAGGTCAAAAGGATTGTGGGACAAGATGCAGAAAGGAAAAGGAAAAAAGTTCCGCCGGACCTCGGAAGCCGGCCGCCTATGTCATGGGCGATCTTTGGCCACACCAGGGCAATAGTGAAGCTGCAGCAGGTGCAAATAAGCTTCAGACAGTGTTACAAGCACTGCTCAGAACTCTCAACTATGGCACCCAACATCCAGGACTTGCCATCCGGATCTTGGCGCCTTGTGCTGGTTCCGACCTATTCACACATCGGTCCGCTACTGACACCACCTCATAAGCCAACGGGGCACCCCACGCCGACTTTCGGCGCAGCATTGTAGGATGGCCACACCAGTGCGGCAACTTGCTGGACACCACCTCGGTGCCATCCGGATCTCGGCGCGTTGTGCTGCCTTCGGCCTACTGTAGCCGCAAGTGCGGACGCAACTCAGCTGCATAGCGAGTGAAACACCAAGGGGCGCCCCACTGCAGCCGAGGAGCCTCCATCTTGGGGGCGACGCACAGAATCACATTGCTTTCTCAAACAGCCCCCACTGACTGACGCGACCTCACAGGCCAACGGGGCGCCCCACGCCGACTTTCGGCGCAGCATTGTAGGATGGCCACACCAGTGCGGCAACTTGCTGAACACCACCTCGGTGCCATCCGGATCTTGGCGCGTTGTGCTGCCTTCGGCCTATTCGCACATCGGTCCGCTACTGACGCCGCCTCACGTGCCAACGGATTTTCTACGCTTTTTATACCAGCGCGTAATGTAAGCATAACAGGTCATGTGACTTGTTTATAAAACTTTCCATTGGTTCATTTTACTTTTGGTTTCCTAATGATAGAAGGCTTGATCATATGACCTAAAAATAACAGCATGAGAGCACCACCATCTCGTGGCTCCGTCGTGGTCATTCCGCGAGCAATCATGGCAGCCGCTCCCCACCGGAAGCCTGCAGGAGTCGGGGCCCTCAAGACTTTTGTAAAATCTTCAAGGCTCAGGGGACATCCGAGTTCCAAGGTGTCCCAGGGCCATTTTAGTGGACCAGGCCCAAATCCGAAGAGCCGTCCGCCATTTTAAGAGTCCTGTAGCAGCCACCTATCGCTGCACCGCAAGAGTGGGCGCAACTCAACTACATGGTGAGCGAGACGCTGTAGCCGCAAGAGCGGGCGATAACCAGCTGAATGGAGGATGAGGTACAGTGTAGCAAAAGCGGGCGGAATGGCAACTGAAACGGTAAAGGGGCGCCCCAGTACAGCAGACGAGCCTCCACCTGGGGAGGCCCGTTCACGCCGCCTCCCCCCCCCCCCCGGGGCGCCCCACGCCGTTTTTCAGAGCAGCATTGTAGGATGCCAAAACCAGTGCGGCAACTTACTGGACATCACCTGGTTGCCATCCACATCTCAGCGCGCTCTGCTGCCTTGGGACTATTCGCACAACAGACCGCTACTGACGAGGCCTCCCCCCGCACCACCCGGGACGCCCCACGCCGTTTTTCGGAGCTGCATTGTAGGATACCAAAAACCAGTGCGGCACCCAGGTAACATCACCTGGGTGCCGTCCAGAACTCAGCACGTTGTGCTGCCTTGGGACTATTCGCACAAAACACAGCTACTGACCATTGTTGCTCCTTTTTTCAAAAAATGTTTAAATGTATTTACTGTTTTTGTTGCGTTGTATATATTTATAAGTTATTAAAATGTTATAATCCTACTACTTTGTTGGAGTGCTATATATTTTTAATGTGACACATAATTGTAAAAACTTTGATGTACAAAGAGGCATCCCTGGAATCTTCCGCTTCAGGCTCGGACCCACACACCCTCACAGTGAGAATCCCCTCCCCAAGCACAATACAGGATGGTTATCAGATAGTAGGAACACGTGTGGTGTGACGGATCTCATCGGGTGGGGGCCTTGATCTACTGTAACTCCTTTGAAGAGGGGTGATTCTCTACAGCTGGGGCCATAAACTACACCTGCAGGACTAGGTGATAGCCTGGGACCGGCCTGGACAATCGGACACAGAGGAACAGGAGTGTCAGAGGGTGCGGTAGTGAATAGGGTGAAAGGGAGGTGTCGGGCGGGCACAGGGTGTGATTCTCAGAGAAGAACAGCGCAGATGGGAGGAGGTTTCTGGCCCATGCATGAGAGAGAGAGCGGGGTGACCAGTGCGTGGGGGAGATGCTTGCGAGGGTGGGAAGCCATGCTGAGGATCAGCGGCGTGCAGAGATTGGGTCTGGTCAAGGCATCTGAAATGGCTGCCGTGCTCAACAAAAGTGTGGCATTGCAAAAAAGGCAAGATGGCGCAGACAATGTTTATCAATAAGGAATAATTTATAACAATTATTTTTAACAAAATATTTACTCGCAGTGACAAAATGGCGGTCAACAGTTCCTGATTTCCATCGAATCGAACGTTAACAGACGTCAAGCAGCAAAAAAAAAAACGCTCACGCACAGCCGCTGGAAGACATGTATCAACATATATGAGCCTCCTCAGCCACCCTCAGAAAACATAAGGGGTCAGGATACGTCTCCCCTACCCCCTTATACCTAGTAATTTAATTAAATCGAAACACAAAATGGCAAATTCACGTTTCGCTACCAGTTTGCGACCCGGTTTGCGAACCGAGAAGCGCTTCTACAGCGAAAAATCAAATTTTTATTATTTGCCCCACGGGACCCTTTAATAACCCCAACATCATTCCTAGGGAGTCAAGAAGGATCTACCTTGCCCCCTTTCATTAAATTCCCCCTTCGTTTTTCTCCTCCTCTTGTCTCTCGATCCTACCGAGAGACAAGATGGCGGCCGCACCGGACTGTTTAGAATGTTGACAGACACCGGAGAGCCAATCAGCTTCGCTATGCAAAGCTCCGTTACGCGAAAAGTACGCGATCTGGTGCGCTGTCTGGGACGCTGTCACAGATATATTTCTTTTTTTAAACGTTAATTTCTCAAAATCCACTGGAGCAGATATATTGAGACCCAGCAAAGGCACATCGGGCTAACAGTCCCTATAATTTTGCCAAGTTTCGTGTAAATCCATTCAGCCGTTCGAGCTATAAGTGAGGCCAAAGGCCCTATGGAAAAATTAATGGGAAAAACGCGTTTTGGGACCCCCCTTTTTTCTCGACCCCCCTTGACGGAACCCCCCCCCCCCAAATTTTTTAGGGGCTGCTCAGAAACAAAATGTGCCATTTTCCTGAAAATTTCAGCCGATTCCGTCCACAAACGCCAAAGTTATTAGACATAGAATTTTCAAAAGTTCCATAGAGAAAAAATCCTAACTATATATACCTACTGGCGACCGCCAGTAGGTAATGGAATATATATATATATATATATATATATATATATATATATATATAGAGCAATTTGCCTGTAGCATTTGAGGGGCACTCTGCAGGGCTCTGCCCTCCGGGCTTGTAAATTCCAGCACACTTCACATTTGGCAAAGTTTTCAAATGCCCAACGCGTTTCTGGGGGAACCTCCCCCCCTCCTCAGGGGCTGCTTCCTTGAGATCCTCGATGCTGCACCACGTGATTTCCTGACTTTTAAAGGTACAAGTCCTTCAGGGAGGCGTGTGTTTTCATCCACCGTCCATCCTGCATTCTGGGACTTGAAGTCGTTCTTGTGGTGCATAATAAGTTCATAGGCTTTTAAGTAAAGTCGAGGGTCTGGGATTCATCTAGCATATAATTCATACCATTAGTAGGCTGCCTATGCGTTGCAGTGCGCTGTGCGTTCGAAAAGAGTCCTGCGCTCGTGATGCTTCCAATTTGGGTTTGGAAACCTGAGCTTCATCCTGCTGCTCGGACTTTCCAATTAGCAGGCGATGGTGCTCACTCTATATATATATATATATATATATATATATATATATATATATATATATATATATATATATATATATATTATTCAAGTCAAGAATAACTTTATTCGTCACAAAAGTTTGCCAGGCAGACAGTACATTTTAAAATATAAAAAAACCTTAATAAGATAAAATCACATGTAAAATAGATACATCGGCCATAAAATGTCATATTGGTTAAAATTAAACTATAAGAAGTATTTCGCCTCCCCATCCAATTACTGTAGTTCATAATGTTTTCTAATAGCCATTGCAGTTTTAATAAAGTTTGAAACCGCACTACAAATAGCAGAACAGGTCAGTGATTGCAGATATCCGAACCCCTCAACATATGTACATGGACAAATGTTCTTTACTAGTGGGGCCAAAAATCTTCTCCTTGGTTCCTTGTAAAGTGAGCAAAAAAGAATAAAGAGCTGCTTGCTCTGGGTTGCCATATTGTCACTAGGACAGGGAATGAGATTGTCCGTCCACCCAGATTGTGTAGGAAATGCCACTAGAAAGTGCAGTGTGCCTAAGCGGAATCTTTTTAAAAAGAAACGTGTCTGAATGTTTGTAGTGAAGGATAAGTAAAATTGCTGTTTAGGCGTAAAAAAGCAACTGGGACTTGTCACCTCTAATTGATTATGACGCAGTTGCCCAGGTGTGATGCACCTATTTTATAATACCCTTAGTGTTTGTGGGAATACTCGTCGGAGTGTCAAAGTACTCGCCCATACCAATCTCAAATAACCTCTCCCTCACAAAATAGAGCCAGGGGATCTTCAAAAACGAATCCAAGTTAATATAGTCTTCAATAACTTCCCTGGAAAACAGTAACTCTTTAGAGACCCATATTTTGGTCCATAAGAGGAGGGGGGGGCAATGCCAATGCGATCCTCTACGTATTCCATTCCTAGCTCTTGATGGGAGAAAGAAGTGGCAGAGCTATTTGGAATCATCAATAACATTTGTATAAACTTATTTTCCACCACTTGTAACATGTGATTTTTATGGTAGCCCGACACTCCCGCCAAGTAAGACGCAACCGATAAACATTTTGCTTTATATAAAATAACAAGCTCAGGCTCAGGCTTATGGCCTAACTTGCAGGCAAACCTAAACAGCCCCTCCACAACTCTACTTGTCTGCTGAGCTCTTGCCATGACCAGGGGTTCCCACTTCATCTCCTTATTGAACATATTTCCCACATATGTAAAGGTTTCCACCTTTTCAATAACCTTGCCCCTTACAGTAAAGCTTTGCGTTGTAGTCTATTTTGGACCACATGCCATTATAGAAGTTTTTGAAAAGTTAACCTTCAGGTCAAGGGCCGACATAAAATCATGTGATGTTTGTAACCTAATGGCCGTCAAGGCCATGAGCAAGGTATCATCTGCATACGAAAGTAGCAGAACTGGTTTGCCTCTAATATGGGGGAAATCAATTTTCTGTCACAGTAAAAACGCTTCCAAACCATTAGTATGAATAAGAACAAAAAAAGGAGCTGAAATGCACCCCTGCTGAACTCCTTCAGTGGAGACAATGGGCTTAGTCCTTTCCCGCTGTGGGCCAAATCTTATGGTGACGGAGGTGTTAGCATGGAGCCTTCTTAAAAGCAGGATCAGTGCCTTTTCAAAGCCAATTTCTCCCATTAACGCCCACAATTTCTCCCTGCCAACTGTATCAAATGCACTGGACAAGTCCATGAAGGCAAGGTGGATAGAACACCCCCCCCCTCCCCATTGCCTTCATGTACTTGCCCATATTCGGGGACAAATTTAGGCATTGCTCTGTAGTGCCCAACCCCTACGGAAGCCATAATTGGGTTTTCTAGATGATCCCCTTGTTAGTTGCCCAGGTCTCTAGTCGAGCACGAATTACCCTACCCAGCACCTGGACAGTAGCATAGATCAGGGAAATCGGCGTGTATCAGGCGGGGTCATTTCTATTCCCTTTTTTTAACACAGGTACGACAATGGCCTCTTTCAGGATGCTTTGATTGGAGCAATCACAACTGATTAAAAAACATTCGTCAGCAGGGGAGCCCAAAGATTAATATTTATTTTGAATAGATCCAATGGGACTTCATCTAGACCTAGGGCCTTCTTACAAATTTCTTTCGCTAACGCTTCTTCAACCTTCTGCCACTGTAAATGAGCCACTGAGCTCAGAGGCCTGTGCTAGATCTACGGTGAGGTCCTCATTGCTCGCTGCAAGCTTCCGACCACTTTAGTTAAATAAGGTCGCAAAATAGGATTCCCAGGTGTCTCCCAGAAACATGGACTCCATCTTTTTCACCTCCTTCATAAATTGTAGTCAATTAGTAATGGCCCAGAAACTTTTGCTATATTTAAGAGCATTGCTCTCTCCAAATCCTGTCATGCTAAACACAGCAACTCCTCTTTTCTTCTATTGATGGTACTTTTATATAGTCGCCAGCATATTTGATTTGTGCTCTATTAAGAGGGGCTAATTGGATGGTCAATTTTTAGGGTCTTGCAGGCTCTGGAGCATTCAGCATTGAACCATCGTATCTCTAGGTGCTGTATGGACCTAGCCGGGTGCGTTAGTCTATCAGCTACATTAGTGCAGATTCTTTTGAAGTTTTGAACGATCATGGCTGAGGAAAAATTCTGTTGGAGGCACCCCGTTATCAGATCATGGTTTGTTTTGACTATTTCACCCACAAATTGTGGTGGATTTATCTCACCATAGTTTATTCTTACCCCTTTGCTATGAGTATAGTGAATCCGGCAACCATCACCCCTGCTGCCTGAGCTATTACTTTAAGTAAGACAGTGAGTGGGGTTGTGGTCCCTTGAAGGATTTGGTTCTATAGTAAAATCACAGACAATCGAAGAAAACTCCCTGGAAATAAACATAACATTAGTCACCCCTGCCAACAAAAGTGGGACACTAGACTGAGAAACAACAGACGACAAACTTGTTCTTTGCTGTGCTCACAAAACATACAATTAAAGTCCCCCAACCATAGAACAAACAAAGGCTGCAAAATCCCAGAAACATTAGTGATTTCCATTTGTAGGGCTTCTATGACATGACAGTTCTTTGGGTCAAAGTTATTGTATCAATTTACAATTAAAACTCTCACCTGCATCCGATTTTCGATCATAATCAGTGGGAACCATTGTGACGATCCTACACTGTGAACTTTTATAGAACCGAATTTAACTGTGATTAAGGTTACCAGCCCTCCTTTTGCCCTCCCAGCTGGAGAAGGGGTGCAGGCACGTCAAGAGAATAGCCATCCATCACAATGCTCTCTTTAGACCATGTTTACTGCGAACAAATGATGTCAAATCCCCTGATATATTCCAACCAAACCTCGTCCAATAATTTAGAAAGGATGCCTGCAATATTCCAGGAGATTAATTTAACTGAGGGTATAGGGTGACTCTGGCCAGTGTTCGGTGGTGTAACTATGAAAGCAGATGGTCTAACCGCAGATCAGCTTTACGTTCAGGTTGCATAAACAGACAATCGATCTCAGTTAGACCGGAGAGGTCCTCATAGCAATTTGGATGAAAGAGGAGGGGTGGATAGCGACATCTATGATTTGTCTAGGCTGGATGGGCCGCTGACTAATAGAGAAAACCAGGTTAGGGGGTAAAAGAAAGCCAAAGGTCGAGCCTTTATCTGTTCACTAGGTGAGTCTCTAAGAAGTTTTAGGGCAAGGTGCAAACACCTCGCATCACTGAAATTCAGCAAAACACAATCCCCCCCGAATACTCTTCTTCTTGCGGGCTACCCAACTCACCAGCCTGGCCATAATAATATAATCAAACCAGTTAAAACAGGGCAGAGTTTTCCTAGAGCACCAATGTGCAGATCTATTTATGAACCTCTGGCAACTTTCTTGATGGCAGGGAAATAACAGTGGAACCCCCGTTAAAATCAGAGTGTAGGGGGCAAATTTAGTGAATCAATCATCCCCCTCCCACCTAATGGGCCATCTAACCGATTGTTTGATACTGTGTTCCCAGGAAGGGATCTACCCCGCCCACTGGATTAGGTGTTTTTTTTTTTACACAAAACGCCATGTCCCAGGTATTGACTCTATATGGGGGGGTTTCCCTTGAGAAACAGGGTCTTTTGATAACCTGGCAGGTGTGCTAATATTTATGACAGCCTGAGTGCGACCGTGAGAGGGGGCAATGGTATTGAGGTTAGATGGAGCTCTCACAGGGGCCACCCCATTAAGCGAGGCACCTGAAAAAAAAAAGACACCCTGCCCTTCGGCTGTGTCACTTGATGGTAAATCTCTCTCTACCAGTTTGTATACTGGTGTCCTTTCCACTGGCGCTAGCACTTGACGGACAAGGGCTAGTTGCTTCTCTATGCTGGTCAGTCTTGTCAGAATGGGAGCTATGGCCTCCTGGACTAACCAACAACATTTTCCAATTAAAATATAAGACCCATTCTGCACAGTATTGGTTACCCCTCTTGTACACGATAAACCGACTTTTCCTAATACGTGGGTTTGTTCAGATCTTTTTATCCTCAGTGACTGGCGATTAGTCTTATGAGCAATCCCCGTCCTCTCCGTTTGTTTCCTCTTTCCATCTGTTTCATCAGTGGGCCAGCCTTCGCCAAAGTTGTGCGAGTAGGGCACTCTCCACCATCCTGTGTGCCACGAGGTACACCCTGACTCAGAACTATCACAGTAGGAGAGATAGGGGGTTGGGGTCTCTCAACATTAACAGTTCCGGGAATAGCAAACTGGGAGTCATTATTAGAGGGAGGTAAAAGTGAATCGGAGTGGTTCAGGAATAGGTGTCAAAGAACCTTTTGCAAATATCCATCAAGAGTGGAATCTGTGGTTTTTGGGTCAGGTGTGAGTTTCCGTTTCCCCATGCTGCAAGAACCCTTTGTGTTTCTTCAGGACAAATAAAATTAATTTACCTAATGCTGTCTTATAGCTTCAGTGCAAATATTCGCCACACAGACCCAACTTAAGGGGCAGGAATCGCAGTGCCAAGAGAATAGGCCCAGCCCGACCTCTTTTGGGCTCAGACAGGCCTGTCCTTGGCCCAGGTTTGCCTGGGCAAGGCCTGGCACGTCCACGCATGTCCTGTGCCGCGGGAAGGCTGCGCTGTTTTTCAAGCACCTCCAGGTGCAGGTGATCCTCATTGGCTGCAGGCAGGAGAGCCGCAAATTGCGCTGGGACCCGTTATCCAGGTCTCCCGGTAGCATGGCAGGCAGAAGCAAGAGTGAGCGCCCAGCGCTGTAGTACGGCTGCGCTGTTTTTAAAGCATATCCAGGTGCAGCTGATCCTTGTTGGCAGCAGGCAGGAGAGCCGCAAATGGTGCTGGGACCCGTAGTCCTGGTCTCACTGTAGCGTGGCAGGTAGAAGCAAGACCTAACAAGTCCAATTGCAAATTTCCTATTCTTAGGTGAGTGAAGACAGACAACTTAATGAATATTAATAAAGCTGATCACATTTGGCACCCCTCTCCCCAATAAATTGGTGCAGATGCATGGAAGATGACCTGCAAGCAGCAGACCATTAACCGTATATTTGCTTTCCAGTACATGAAACTTAAAAGGGAATAAACTGGTATGGTGCAGGCTGTGGTCCCTTTGACCACTCACTCCCCTTTTATCCATGCCCGCACCTCCAAAATGAAATCCTGAACAAAACTACCACCATGCCATTTTGAGGACTGGCAGGTTTTCAATGGCTTGCAACAGCAAATGAAGTCACAAGCCTCTGTTGATACATCTCTTTGCGACTTGCAAAGGGTCACAAAACTTTTCCACGAGTTTGGCAAACTTTTCTCAACCATAAAAGGGGTACTGTCCATTCTGAAAAGATGTTTTGCAGTCACAAAACCTGGTTTTGCTACTGTAAAAAACGTGCAGTACGCAAGGTCATGAATGTACTAAATATAGGACAGTAGCACACTCTCAGAAGAAAATAATGCAATGGAAGCTTAAGGAGCCTATAGTGTTAGTGTGCCCAACTAGGAGCCTAATTATGATAAGGTTAGGAAAGCATTCCCGCCAAATCGGTTTGGGAAGTGTTTCCGACCGACTCGAATTGGGACAGTCCGACCGACCAATTACGATGCATCCAGATACGATTGGGTCGAACTCCCATTGACTTCATAGGGAGCCTATGTTCAGACTGAATGCATAGGTTCCCATTGAAGAAAGGGGTGGCTGGGGAAAATGAGAAACCCTGTGGCGGGCAACCCCTGGTGCCTGCCACAGGGTGCATGGCTGGTAGGCGGGGACTCATGGGCCCAAATGGGTAGGCTCTGGGTGCAGGGTGCCCGCTATGGGCCCCCAAAGTCCGATTCTGACTGCCAATTCAAGTTGGATGCCATAATTCAGAAAGGCTGCCTGAATCCAGCGTCGTAATCGGTTGTTCGGAAACGCAGCCCGTAGAGACGTTCAATTCTGCTCCGTACTGCTCGTCATTCCAAATGGCGTCGGCTTCGGATTGAGATATTTTCAACACTTGACTGGAATTGCAATCGGTCAGTCGGAAACCATTATGATTTGGTCGGAAAGACACGTTCCTCGTTCGGAGTCGGAGGGAGCAAATGCCGTTAGGAGGCCTTCCTAACTGTATCGGGGCCTCGGTCAGAAAGACACATTCCCAATCGTAGTCGGAGGGAGCAAATGCCGTTAGGAGGCCTTCCTCACTGTATCGTAATCGGGCCCTTAGAGGCAAGGCAAAAAGTTTGTATACCTTTATAGGTACATTTTTGACACATAGGGATGCAAAATAGGTGATAGTTTTTATTGGGTGGTAATGAAAGTAATTAATAGTATTAGAAAAAGAATAATAAGAAGTTACTAATTTTGACAAATAAAATAGAATTGAAAATTTACTTAAAGCGACTTCTAAAACTTCAGGTGCTCTGTAATGTGGTCAAACCACTCTGCAGCACTGAATAAACATGTGAATACATGAATATGCCTTGTTGCTGAGTAAACACTTGAGGCACATAGTGATGTGAGAAACAGATATAGATATGTTCACTGATAAAAGGCGCACTAGATATGTGGTAGAAATAGACATGTTTACGCAGTGCTCCTTGCGTTTAATATTAGGGGAGGTTTCTGTTTGATTGTTATGTGTTCTTGGGGCAAAAAGAGCACATTAGCTGTAAGCAACTCAGCTGTAACGTAGGTATTATTTGAGAAATGTAATGCACTAACATTAAGCACTATGGAGGAACACTTGTAGATTCTCATTATCATAATCCTGTCTTTTTAAAAGCACACTATACCTTTATCTTATGCTCTTATTATGATGCCAGTACAGTATCTCAGTTGGTTTAGTGCTGCTCTCTCAAGAATCTGACAAGCTGTTCTTTATACATCTATCACCCTTAGTGTTGTGCTTCTCTTTCCATCTATCCAAGTCTCTCAAAATATTTCTCAGTGTGTGTGAGAGAAGCTGCCCCAGCTTGTCTGTGCTCCAACCAAGCAGTTCACTCCGCTTAGTGATCTCGGTCTAGTAAACAGCCCATTAGTACTGAAGGGCGAAAAGCTAGTCTGCCTCCACAATTATTTTACCAACAAGCATTGGCCACAACAAAAGATTGCCGATATAGATATTCCATCAAGCATTCGTCCAAGCACCACATTGCTAATATAGATCTCATATATGGCACACTGCGTTTCTTCATGTATTTTCCTCCTTATCACCCGGGCATCCGTGGCAGGTTAGTTTAAGATGTGAGAGTCGGTGGAGGAGGAGCAGAGCCTCTTCCCCATTCATAAAGAGTTGGTGAATGCAATTGATGCATCTTTGAAGAGGGCAGTATCATCAGCTCTAGCTCCCCTGAATCAGAGAAAAATGGAGCTGACTGTCTAACATAGTCTGCTACCCCAAAATAGAGAGGGACTGAGGCTTACGCCTCTTAGCGAATATCAGGATGCCCCAGGAGCAAACACAAGACCAGACCTGCTGCCAAAACTACAGCAACCTCTACCCCCTCTGACACCTTTGAGAGGCTTCACCAAGCCTTTGTAAAAAGGCCTCTAGATGTCGTGGTTGTGCACAAAATCCCCAGACTGGTTGTATCCCGTAGGATGATTCCTGTTCCCATCCAGGAACACATAAAGCCAGGGACGATTCAGACAACCCTTGACAGGGATTGGGGTGACGAACCAGGTGAGCAAGAGTAGACACTGATGATCGGAAGATGGTGCCAAGAGACCCAGGTTGGGGACACAGGCGATCAAGACTGCCAGGGGTACCAGGTATGCTGAACCCAGAAGACATACCACTCCTGATCTGTGGATTGGGTCCTGGCCCCTAAAATAGCATTTTACATGGTCAGCCATATAAAGAAGCGCATGCACCAGAAGCAGATGGTACGGCTGCGAGCAATATACCCGGATCTCTTCTTGGCTAATACGGTGGCCTGCAGCCCTGACATCAACCCGAAAATGGCGACTTTCATCACAAAGTTCATCAAGGACATGAAGTCCATTCTCTGTCAGTTTCACTGATCATAGTATGATAGGAGTTATATAATTGTACATTCATATGTTATTCTAGCCCTGAAGAAGTTGAGGCATATTGGCCTGTACGAAACACATGCTGGCTAAAAGCAAGTTAGTTTTAAATAAAGAACAAACCTATCTAAATTCCAACAAAGAGAATTTACGAGTGTTCCTCCATGGTGTTCACAGTGAATGTATTAAATTTGGACTGTGTCCAGAAATGTAAAGGGGTTTAAGGCGGTCACCCCTTTCACTAGTTGAGACACACTGAGGACTTTTGTTTGGAATACATTAAAAGTCAGGGGATGTTTTTGCACCAACATATCTGCTCTAGCTACATTTGACATATGTATTAATTGAGAAATATCAGGGAAGATGGAGGGGCTTGGATGACAGAAACTGTAAATCTGTGGCACATGGAAAACAGATGATGGCTAATAGGAAATTATTCAACAGTTAAATCAAAGCTTGTGGTGCTCACAAAATAACACATACTTGATTCAGTGTGGATTACGTTACACATAACAAAAAGTCAACAAGTGAGAACATCAAATCCTTCTTTCATGAGAATGAAAGTTTTAATAAAGTGAAATCTGCTCAACAGAAAAATTACATATTTTCAAGTCAAATATTCCTTCTACTAACATATTTAGGCAATAAGCAAAAACAGATTGTATACTAAAATGGTCACGAAAATAAATCACAAATCATCATGCCAACATATGAACTTCATACAAAAATCTGGCAATATTGTTACAATAAATGTACACTTTTTTAAAAAAAAGGCAATTAGCCTTTAATGCACTTATTCAAACAATCTGAATTTAGAATGGCCTGGTAATGAACATAAGATAGCTACATTTTGCACGTGAAATTTTTTGGGGACCTGTAATATACGTACCCAACACTCAAAATGTTGCTGCTTTTATCCTTTTCAAACTGCTAATAGGGACACGCTGTATCATCTAAAGATATACTAGGAAAACACTGTTAAACATACTCTCGTAAAGTAACAGTGTTGTCTACACAATGCAATACAAATTAAATTTGTTTAAATTAACCATAAGTATAATATGAGCACTGAGAAAATGGAGAGCAACTGTAAACAAACCAACCATCAATACTGACAAAATTGATGTTATTCAGATGAAATGACTCCAAAGAAAAATGTTCAACAAAGCAACTTAAAGAAGGGAAAACAAATGATTTCATTTGAATCCAATTATATTCTTCAAATTGTGTTGGTATTTACAGAAAGAGAACTTACATTTTACAGATAAATGCTATTTTTTAATTGTACATGACTGGATGTTTAATATAAACAAAAGTGTTTTTAACTACAAAAAAATTACTGTGCGCATTTTTAGTTTGTTCGCTCAAAAGTGACAAGTACATTTTTTATTTAAAATGGATTGCACTCAAAATAAAAGAATAAGAGGCTAACTAGTTTATCTTCATTCTTAAAGCTTTAACAAAAGAAAAAAGAATGAACGTTAAAGGCAACGTATTAACACAAATTCTTCAAACCTCCAGCACTTTATATGGAATTACTTTGCTAATCTGCGTGCATGCATAATTAAAAAAATGTAGGTATAACAATTTCACTAGAAGCTCGAAAAAACGTAAACATGAAAAAACCGCTCATGTACAATGCAATAATGCCATGGAAAAACTATAGTGTTGGTATTCATGAAAACTACACTGATTGGGCAATTTGTTAACAAGGAAGACAGTAGGTTCTGTCATCCATTAATCAATATCCCTTGGGTAGATTGCATATAGCAGTATACATTACAAGCTTACATTTAAGAGCACTTTAGTCAACAGCCCTAATTTAGGCGTAGGTGCGATTGTAATTCTATGCATGGCTCTGTGACAATTTGCTTCCCTAATTTACAAAAATATAATTCAGTTTTCAATGTTTCATTCTTGAAAAATGGTCTCCATAATTAGCAAAATAAAACACTTTTCAAGTAATGTCTCAAATTTAAAAAATAACGCATAGCCACGAATAAGTACATACATTGCATACAACCTTCAATAGTATCTTGTAAATGTTTATGTAGTCTAATAAATAAAGAAACTAAAATTAAATATTACAACCATTAACCTATTTCTACTGTTTTACAAAGAAACATGATTTTGAGCAGAAGCTTAAGACCAAGAACAACTATTTGAAATCGTTCTGTCCAAGTTAAAGCAAATAGAGATTTGCCTTAGAATAAAGCACTTTAAAAAAAACGCAAAGTGCCAAAAACAGCCCGGTGGGCCTAGTTTTAGTCATTCAATCTGCTGCCTTTATTCGAAGTTCATCAATAAAATGTCTTTGTTGGGCAGTTTTGTAAAAAAAAAAAAAAAAAAAAGTATAAAATGTTCACAAACATTTCTTCACAAAACAACATTTTGTACACATACATGTATATATTAAATATCTTCTCTCAAGAAGTGAAAGAACTCCGTGAGTTTTAGAAAATATTTTGAGGCAACCCGGCAATTGTTTAGGTTTATAACAACCTTACATTTGTCTAATTCTAATCACACAATGTTGATTCCTCCTCCAGAAAATGCCAATGTCCTTTTGTTGCAAAATGTTGAACCACTGCAGTTTAAATGATTGTTTTCAATGACAGAAGTCTCCATTTCCAATTCACAGGCTACAATTGCTGCATTCAGTTCAACTTGAGCTCGATGAACAACATAAAACATAAGTCCTATGCTGATCATGATCTGTGAATAAAAACACAAATATTCATCAATTCTTCTTATGATAATATGTATGTGCAAAAATATGAACAACTGTTATATGTACTCCAACATGGATATTTAACACTTGGGCGATGGTTCAAGCATTCCACTCACCATAAGGGCCATGGATATTCTATTGGCGGCCCTTTTGTTTGGAAAATGAGTAGATGTTGGACACAAGTGTCTAATGGTGAGCAGAAGGAACCATTGAAAATGTTACTTACCTTTGGTTACTATCTTTCTGGTGGATACGCTATTTAACTGTAGATGTCTCACCTTTGAATATTCCCAGGTGCAGACTGGATCCAGAAACTTTTATAATAGCTCTCTGACTCTGGCAGATGGAGGCAACTTAGTTAGGACGTCAGACTCACTCGTGATGTGACCACTGGATTCAAATCCCCTTGACTTTCATACTGAACTTGAAAATTGTTGTTTTGCATAATTTAGTTAAATACATTTCAGTAGTAATTTTTTTTATCTCCGTTAGAGTAATAGTATGGTGGGGCAGTAAGGAATCTAGTGGTCGACAGAGTATCCCCTCAAAAAGATCGTTACTGAAAGTATGTAACTTTCTCTCATGGATACTTCTACCTGCTCAATCCTCACCTTTGAAAAGATTCCCAAGAAATAAGCTGTTGGAGGAGGGAGTGAACAAAATAACTTAACTTCTATAACAGAAAATCTTTAAGTACTGAGCAGGCAAAGTGGCCATCTCTTTGTAGTTCAGGGTCCAAACAGTAACCTTTGGCAAAAGTATGTGAAAAGACCATGTAGTGACCCCGAATATGTCTGCTATATGTACCCTTCTTACTATTGCTGTTGTGAAAGATTCAGCTCTGGGAGAATGAACTTCAGCTTTTTTATATGAAGCATAATACAAGAGGAATCCATCTGGAAATTGTTCATTTTATATTGCTTTACCTTTTTAGATCATGCATGACAAATCTGATTTAAGGTCCTCAGTACAACTGATGAAATAATTCACTCCCCTTGTATGGTGTAACCTGTGTAGTCTTTCATCCTCTTTGGAAAGATGTGACAGAGGATAAAAGGTTGGACGGTGAAGGATTGCCCTAGATGAAAAGATGATACCACTTTAGTCATGAAAGCAACCTTAGTTTGCAGCACCATTTGCCTGGAAAGAAGCAAGGAAAAGGTGTAAAACAAAAAGAACTGGAGACTCGCTAAAAGATCAAGCTTAAGTGATGGCTACTGAGAAGCCCATTTTAAGTTAGTAGTCTCCGATGACAATTGTGTAAAGGTTCAAAACAAGTTCCTGTAGAGATGACTAATGTAGAATGTTAATGGTTGCCTAGCAGCTTAGAATGTTATCTCTTGAGAGATGAAACTGAGCTGTGAAGCAGGCTGTGGATGAGCTGGAGGTTCCTGTACTTACTCTTTAATAAAGACTACAATTATAATATTTCTTGGACTCATCTTTACATTGGCGACGAGGATGGGGATTCCAAAGGTCTTGGTGTCAGACAATGGTCCGCAATTAATTTCTAGGAAAATGGTGGAGTTCCTGTGTGGGAAAGGGATTAAACATGAGAGAGTTGCCTTATTTAGGCCACAAGCCAATGGCTTAGTTGAGAGGATTAATCGCCTGATCTTGGACAATATACAACTTTCTTTGTGCAATGGTTTGTCCTGGTCTGAAGAATTGAAGAAGCTGATGTGGTCTTATAGGGTAACACCACATTCCATGACTGGAGTGTCACCTTTCATTTCTCTTAAAGGAAGGGAACCAGGTTTGAAAGAAGTACCAGGATGGTTGAAAGACAGGGAATGTGTATGGGTGAATCGTGATGAGGTTGGAGATCAAGTGCTTAACAAACAAATCATTGCTGCCAAACATTATGATCACTCAAAAGGTGTCAAATTTCCTAACATAAAATCTGGTGATTGGGTTGTAGTGAGACGTGAAGGTTTTATTGTCAAGGGTGATAGCAAGTTCTCTAAACCTGTTCAGGTGAAGGAAGTGAAGAAGAATGTGGTGATTCTGTGTGATGGGACTACTTGGAGTTTGGGAAATGTATCTAAGTGTTTTTCTCCTTGTAGTTAAATTGATTTTCACTCATTTTTCTGTTCTGTATAATAGTTTCCTTCAAGATTTTGTTGTGGGATATATAAGGGGGAAGGTGTGTAGAGATGACTAATGTAGAATGTTAATGGTTGCCTAGCAGCTTAGAATGTTATCTCTTGAGAGATGAAACTGAGCTGTGAAGCAGGCTGTGGATGAGCTGGAGGTTCCTGTACTTACTCTTCAATAAAGACTACAATTATAATATTTCTTGGACTCATCTTTACAGTTCCCATAAGAAATAATGAAACTAGATTAGGATTACATTGTGACATAATAAAAGGCATCGTCGAGTACATGTTGGTGAAACGTTTCAGGAATCTTGAAAACACCGAAGACTTGAACGGGGACGGTTTATCTGGTAGACAACAGAATGCTGATAAGGCTTAAAGATAACCTTTCACCAAAACTACTGCACCTTGATGTGTTAAGGTCAAAACACATTGAAGCACAATATAGAGGAATCCTTTTCAATGATCTACCCCTAAACCAAAAAATCAGGAATCAAATTAGTTTCATCTACTAGAGTATAGAGATTTTGTGGCCTGGCAACATGCAGAAAGTACAATGTCTACAACTCCCAGCTGAAATGTGCTCAGATTACTCCATTCAGTATCCCCGCATAAAGGGGGCAGACTCTGAAGACTGAAATACAGAATCTCTCCTCCCTATTGTGACAAGAGATTTTTTCTGAGCGATAGACAATGAGGAGCTATTACAGTGAGGTGCCATAGGATGTGGGAGGTAATATGCAGTGAAGTGGAAATTTCCAAACCATCTGAAACACATCCCCAAAGCGCCCTGCAATGAATACTGTAGGGTGCAGAATATCAGGATATGAGCTTCGCTCAGAGTTGTGAATCGGTCCACCTGAGGTGTGGCCCAAAGAGTGAGGATGTCTTGGACTACCTCTGGGTGATGACACCACTCAAGGCCGACTGAGGCTGTCGGCTCTGGTATTCAAGAACCTCCCCAAATGTTTGGCGATCAGCCAGAGACAACATTGATGTTCCCATTTCTACAGGCTCATGTGCTGCTCAACAGAGCCTGAAATCCTACTCAATTTTGCTTGTTTATGTACCACATAACAGTTGTGTTTTTGGTCAAGACCTGAATCGAGGTACCTGAAATGGAAGAGAGTGACAACAGGATAGCCCTCAAACCCAGCACTCTGATATCCAACTACTGCTCTGCAGAAGACCAAAAGCCTCTGATCTCCAGGTCCTCAAGCTGCATATCCCGCGCAAAGGGGAAGACGTTCGGTACTACCATGGACACTGCTGAAGAGGGACCAAAAGGTCTTACTTTCATAAAGTTTTCTTCTTTTTCCCCATCAGCTTAACTCAAGTACAGAATTCATGGAGACTGATAGGTCTCCCTGATGTTGGAACTACTGTATGCAGAAGCACCAAGAAAGAGCCCTCATATGCCAACATGCATGGGTGTCCAAGAGAAAGCAGGAAGCATACAGGCTGAGTAGGACCTTCTGGACTAAAACTGGTCTACCACTTCAAACATTGGAAACATATTCTGAATGTTTTGGATCCTCTTTGGAGGAGGGAAGGCTCCAAGCCAGAAGGTGTAAAGTACCGCTCCAATGAGCAGTAGGCACTGAGAACTTTCCTGGTAAGATACCGGCGGACTGATCAAAAATACCGGTTTGAACAGAAGTGTGAACTGTTGAAAGGAGATGAGGCAACGCCAACTTTTATGAACTGGTTTTAATGAGTCAGGCGGTAAAACAGGTACATTCCTTTCCCCGGTTGTCTGAGATGTGCTGCTACCACTAACATTATCATTATGAAGACTTGCGGTGCCAACGCCAACCCAGAAAGGTGTTCAATACTTAGGTAATGGGTACAACCCTCTATAAAAAGCATTTCCTGTGGGTCTGCAGTATCGGAATATGAAAGTACGCAGCCTGAAGTTCTATTGAGACCAACCAGTTTTTATCTGCCAGAACCAGTCAAACTTGAGCTATGGACAGCATCCTGAATTTATTCTTTCATAGGAACCAATTCCACTACCTCATGTAATGGATCAGTTGTAGGCTGCTGTCCTTCTTGGAAATCAGGAAGTTCTGAGAATAGCACTCCTCCCCAATTTCCTGCTTCAGCACTTTCTCCACTGTCTATCTGCAGCAGGATCCACTGATGTTTCTAAGCCATTGAAGAAGGAGGAGGGAAGGGGACAACAGGGTTGGTGCTTGTGGAAGGAGAGTCCATACCCCTTTTAATAATCTGAAGGATCCAATAGTCCAAATTAATCATCTTACAGGTCTGTAGAAAAAGGGATATGCTTTCTCCCACCGGGAGAATGTGCTCCTTCATAATGGGACTATGTTGCTTCCCCCGTAATGTTGGGAAGAGGAAGAAGTTAGTTGCAGTTGACTGGCTGATTTGATTCCCCTTCCGCTGTATTAGAATGAAAGGATTTTGCTACAGCAAAAGGACTAAGACGCAGCATCTCCTTCTTGCCCAAAAAAGCATTCTCTATTAAATAGCCGATCATTAAAGTATTTTGAACTTCTAATGAGTCATGTAGACTAAGACCAATACCATAAGTGTCTTCCCATAGTCACAGAGGAACCCATGACTCCAGCAGCAAGAGTCAGCAGTATCCAAACCAGCCTTAATTAGGATTCAATGTCCATTCTGGACGATGCCCTGAAAATGGTCTTCTAGATGGCTTGGTAAATTGGATATCAAAAAACACGTTAATGAAGGGAATGCTTGAAGTAGTCTTAGCCACTTACAATCGCTCTGGCTTTATACTAATCATTTGTTTTTCGCCCATCATGCCACCTCCGTTTGGAACAGCCATTTGAAAATCAGCCTTGACCTTGCTCCAATGGGAACAGTCCAGTCCAATCTGCCGGGCCAGGTCGTATATGAACAGGAAAACAAGCAACCCGGGACCAGTTTCGTTCTAGTTAGGACTGATCAGCCATTTATAGTTGGGTTCCAGAGGCACAATAAGCATGGAATGAACATCTGTGCATACTCGTAAAACTTATAGCATCCAATGACAAGGTGAGGGAATGCTTGAATAAATCTCAGCCGCTGGCATCCCAATCCATCATTTTTCATCCACCATGCCACCTCAGTTTGGACACAGCCAGATGCAACTCATTCCTGACCCAGTTCCACCCAAACGGTCAGTCCAGGTCCTCCCTGAACGGAGCACAAGCAACACAGGACAGTTTAGGGCTCATTAACTAGGTATTAATTAGGTATTAATTAGGACATGCCAACACACCAGGGCTTGTCCTACCTTATACTTACAATGCACCCTGCCCTTGGGCCTACCATAGGGGAGACTGATATGAAGGAAAGGGAAGGTTTAGGGACTGGCAAGTGGGTGCACTTGCCCAGTCAGCATGACAGTACCAGACTGCACGCAGGCTCTGCAATGGCAGACCTTAGACACATTTTAAAAGGCTGCTTCTGTGGGTGGCACAACCAGTGCTGCAGTCCCACCAGCGTAATCAACAACACAACTGCCAGTGCTGGACTCTAGTTAGTGTAAAGAGCTGATACGAAACAAAACATACCAGTCCGTTTTTACTAACGTCACTAGTTTATTTTAGTCATTTATAGTCACTAGTCCGAGTATTTTTCATTATTTTTCAAAAGACATTTTTGTGCATATACAAAATATATACAAATCCAAACAATTTTTACAACAACACACAATATCTTTACAAATTTACAAATTGGCACAACATCCACAACAAACCTTACTCACTCCAGACATTCAACTCACATTCACTTCCATACAAACTATACCTCTGAGGTATGGCCCTTTGTCAACAAGAGTGCTTCCTTATATACATTTGTGTACCCTACTTGCTTAGTCATAGAGTTTACATAATGAAAACAGAGTCAGTTGGGATAATTCCTGTAATTTCCTAACACAGTCCTTAAACTCTTTAATAGTGACAATAGGCCAGAAGAGGTCGACGCGTTTTGAATCCCCTATTATGGGATTCTCCTCAGGACCAACAAGGTTTCTATAAAGACAAAAAACACACATGGATCAAATTAGGGTTCCTATTCAATAAAAAGTATTTTCTAACATAGCCGACCACCGGCTTAGACCCGCCTACCTTTTCAATCCTGTAAATGCTATCTCGTGTGAGGAGTGTTGTGGTATTGTCCAAATGTTCTGTACACAGAAACACAATTAAACAAACTTATTACACACAACTCCTGAAAACACTGGGCCACCTCCTAGAGCTAGATAAAAAAATGCTTTCACTGACCTGATGCACGTTGTGACTGGGCAGGGGATGCCTGAAAAAATGATAGAAACAATGGTTGATTGCCATGCACTCCCGGGCGTCCCATTAGCCCATGAATAACATCGCGGTCACGTGAGCGGGGTATGAGGTAGAAAGTGAGGACAGCTTCAAGAAACACAAACTCGCGGTTTAGGATTGACTCAAGACGCCGTATGAAACGTAAGTGGGCGGCTTATACCAAAGGAGTCTTCCAGTGCTTAGGAGTATGTTTTAGCTTGCAAGACTAAGAATCCTTTCCACTCGTTTTTATAGGATTCAGTGTGCAAAACAGGTCAAGTGGTTCCGCTCTAGTCAGAAAGAGACACCCGCCTAAACACTGGGCCCAGCTGGATGCCATCAAAATCAAGACCGGTAAGTCATCGGCGATTAGGTTCTTATTCATGGGCTAATGGGACGCCCTTTAGCATAGGCAATGTCTTTACTGATCTTTTTGAAGTTGAGAAAGAATCAAACAAAAAGTCTTCCTCCACTGGGTCAGCGTGCATTTCCACGTCATGGTTATTGGCTACCCTTTCAATTAGTGCGTTAAACGCAGCAGTATCTTCAGTAGGCGAGGTCTTGACGGTATAGGACTGAGTGTCAGGCGTGGTGTGTGGCTCACCAGGGTCAGTCCAGGGTTGAGGTTCCTCTTGATCTGTGTCAGCAGGAAAAGTAAATTCATCCTCATTGTATCCCTCCCCCACATCCTCATTGTTGCGTGTGGGAGAATAGGCATATTCTTGACCATAGGACTCCACAGGTTCAAAAAGAACCGGTGAGGTGGCAGAATCCCTTTTCCTATTGAGAGGGATTTTGTATGACTCCAACGGAGTTTCTGGGACGATTTTCCGTTTGTAAATAGTGAGCCTGCCAGAATCGGAGTCTATGAACAGTTTAGACTGATTGTCATATGAGGGTGCTTGGAACACCACATCCTCCTCAATGGGCTGAGTCCTGGAAACTACTGACACCTTTTTGGCTGTGTCGGTGCTTTTTTGTGGCTCGAACGTTTTGGGTCGAGCGGTCGGGGGCAGTCCGTACTTAATTGGTGGCGTAAGCATTGGAGACAAACCGACCTTCTTCGAGGGTGGCGCTGTCTTCGATCTGACCAACTTCGTCTGATCGCTAGTTTGCTTGCGGCCTTGGGTAGACTCGAGCTCTCTGTGCGCAGCAGGCATGCTCTTTTGCTTCGATGCAACATGCTCTTTCGGGTCGAGTTTGCTCTTCGACTCGGCGGCCTTGCCCACGATCGGCTTGGAGGCTGAAAGCTTTGGTTTGAGAGTCTTTTTTGTCTTGTGTCCTTTGCCCGAGTCGCCATCTTTGGACGTCGACAGCGTCAATGCGACGTGCTTGACTGTAGAGACAGGCGTCGGCGCCCCGGTCTTCGGGCCGACGCCCCTTTGTGACCCCGAAGGGTCGATGGCACTCTTAGATTTGATTGGAGCCGACGAGTCCGAGGCCGTCGATCCGAGGACTGTTTTTAGCAGTTTCGGTTTAGCATCTGTCGGTTTCGGTTTCGATTTCACCTGTGGTTGATCGACCGATGGCTCCTTAGAAGTATTCTTAGCCGGGCCTTGACGCGGGGCTACAGAATGTGGATTGAGATCTCGGCTAAGGCCTTCCGGCGATGCCTCGACCTGAGCCTTAGAGAGTACAGTGTCAGTATTGGGCCCCGCAACTGCGGGTGGGCCTTGCTCATCGCTTGAGTCGTCATCGACGGCTCCGATGGCCTCTGCGTCGTCTCCTACCTCGACGACGTCTTCCTCATGGACGTAGTCTTCTTCTTCGTCCACATCATAGTTAGAGTCGTGCTCCGACGCAGGGTCCGACTGCTGGTCAAGATCCTCTTCATAGACGCCCTCGTCGTCATCAGCCTCTAAGATATTCTCCGGGTCTGGCGCCGTCTTTTGCGCCAACTGTCTTGCGGCGCGTCGAAGCCGAAGTGTCTTCTTTGACCAGAACTTAGAACAGGCCATGCAGCTGGCCTCGTCGTGGTCCGGGGATAGGCATTTATTGCACACAGGGTGCACGTCAATGTGAGGGTATTTGGAGTTGCAGACGGGGCATCGCTTGAACGGGCTCCGTTCCATCGTCGATTGCCTTCGGTGTCTGAAAGGCAAATGGCCTTCGACGTCCTGTTCGAAGAACTGGATTAAGTACGAGGCACCGAACGAACACAATACCGTCACCCCGAAGGCCTTTTGGCCTTGCGAAAACTGTTTTATATCGATTCAGAACTTGAGTCAAGAAAGTACATACGAACCCAATGGCGGAAAAAAGCAATCTGAAGATGGAGAGGTTGCCCATGCGCACTGTAGTCCAGGGGAGGAGCCACCTATCTCGTGATACTTCGAAGACTCTTCCAGGACAACAATGTGCAATCATCCGGACCCAACACTAGGCGGCGATCTATGCACAGATATGAATTCAGCAGCCCACATGCCTCGAACATGCGCAATTCATCATTTTGCGATATAACAGTTTAAAAGGCAAAACGTGCATTAATGTCATTTCAGACAGTGCATAATTCATCCGCTTTCACATAATGTTATTTTCAAATGCCTTCCGATTTCAGACAGTGCACAATTCATCATTTGACTCTGCAATAATTTCCAACGTTATTTACGTTTTATTTCAGGCAGAGCATCACAAATGCCTTAATTCATCCGCTTGTTCAGACATGAGAGCGCTCAAACGGTTATTTCAGGCAAAACACGTATTATCCGCTTGTGAGCGCTCATAACGTTATTTAATCACAAATGCCTTAATTCATCTGTTATTTCAGGTAAAACGTGCATAAATATCTGCTTTCAAATGCACAACGTTATTTAATCACAAATGCCTTAATTCATCCGCTTGTGAGCGCTCATAACGTTATTTCAGGCAAAACGCTTCATACTGTTAATTTCCGCTTTATATCCGCTTTCATATGCACAGTGGGCGGTTATATCGCATTGCCGTCCAAATACCTTGCGATGTAACAGCAAACGGTATCTCATCGCATGCGATGTAACCGCCCCCGCGATGCAAAGGTGGCGATGCGATGGCAGCGCGACGTAACACTGTCGGTGCTATGGGTGTTTCCCCAATTTTACAGTCTAAGTAACATTGAAAGGGGCCTAAATGAAGACTTTTCTGTTTAATCTTGGTTTGGTTTCGGTGGTGGTACTATAATTGCTTCTCCTGTCGTCAGGGGATGCTTACATGCTCTCAAGCTGTGTTGTACATTTGCAGGTGCTTAGGAGCTAGAAAATGCCTCTAAAGGTGTTCTAAAGTTCGGTCGATGGGCTGTTAGATTCGGTGGTAAAATTGTAAACTAGTATTTCTATTGCATGTTGAATCTCATGTTATGTTATGTTACATATATTTCTAAAGTGCAAGTACACCGAGAGTGGCTTCATGGCTCTGAGGTAACTGGTGAGAAGGACAGTGGAACATAGCACACAACTGATTGTTACTAATAAGCGAGCCTGAAAAGCCAGGTCTTCAAGATTTTCCTGAATACAGTGTAACAGCAAGTGGACCCAGTTTCAGGTTGGACGACTTTGCAGATGCAGGGGCAAGTAGCGAAAATCTGGAACTGCTGCATGTCTTTTTTTATTTAAAAGATAGGAGTGATAAGGAATTTCGAATGCATAGACCTCAGGATGCAAGTGGGGTGTATTTTTGTACACAAGCAGAAATAAAGACGGGACTACCAGTCTGTAATGATTTAAAAATTATGCAAGCAGCCTTAAAGATGGATCTCTGTTCTACAGACAGCCAGTGCAGTTTCCTCTGAAGGGGGGTAATGTGACAATTACGGGGTTATTGGTAGTAGCCTGCCTGCCTGATATTGGATCAGTTGGAGTCTGTAGTTCAGGTCCATGGGAAGGACCAATTAGAGAGAGTTGACATAATCTAACCTTAAAATGACCAATGCAATAATAGCCTGATTGACTGCCTCAAAGGATAGGAGTTTACTGATCTTTCACATTTTTCGTAGTAGTAGAAAACAAAAAGAAATTACAGCTCCTAGTTGTGGTTTCATAAACAAGTTAGGATCAATCAGTACTCTGAGACTCTGGACTGATTTCTAAGGCACAGGAGGAGAGCCCATAGTGGCAGGCCCAAGTGTGGACCTCCATAGGTCATGCTCTAGGATGGGCACTTCTAGGTCTTGTTTCTGTTCCTCACTACATTTAGAGACTCCAATGTTTCAATTATAAATTATAATGTTATAATAGTTCACTATGGTATCTCTAACGTGTGCCCAGAAGAGGTGTCTTGTAGCATCTGCAGTCTTTGCGTTGTGATACGTGTAATCATCCTCTCTTACCCTCGATCAGTAGTTAAAGACAATGGTCAATGTTTTACATAAATTACTGCTGTTGTAATCTATCTATGAGGGTGTGCAGTTTCTACACAGGATAGTGATGGAGGCAACCACTGGGTGTCGTCCAATCAAGTTGCCCATATGATCTGTGTGTCCTCACTAGAATATGTTTATTCATCTTCATGTTCACTGCCCTGCATAGAGACTTCACTGCTCTTGAGTACTGCTTCTTGCTGCTACTCCTGTCCCCTATTGGCTATACATTTGGTAGCTGTCAGTCTGCGGCTCCTATTTCTGCACTGATGTTTTCTGTTTGGTTCGACTTATATGCATCATGACCTCTTCTCACCAGTGGTCTGAAGAGTCTCTAGCCAGTCCTGTGTTGCTGTCAACCCAGTTAAGAAGAGTGATCTGTCGTCTCAGAGCACCTTCAGGTTTGCTTCTTTTTTGCTACCAATAATATTCGTGTCTGCTCTTCTGCTACAGTTTAGTTTAGGAATATTAGGATCCTTGTGTTTTCCACCATACATGGCTCCATCATGCCTAGCACATTGTAGCTGATGCTCCTATCTATGTAGTGTAGTCAGTTTGAAATAACTTGTGCATATAGCGCCCCAGTGCAAGGCGAGACATTGGTGCTCTGTGTGCTCATTCCACCAAAAAAAAACTTCATGAGTTTCTACAGTGCTACCTCACCAAACCATACCACAATTTGGATTTTACTCTTCCATGACCTTCCTTCTGAGTCTTGAAAGTGGTATTTTAGAAGCCTATCCTTTCATGCATACCTTTACAATGCTTGTTAAATTCTGTGACCTCTGGGACTACTGTTGAGTGTTTTTTCAATGTCTGACCTGTCCTGCTTTTTCCACTGAGAGCCACTATGCCTGTCGTGAACTCTAGGATGATATAGTTGTCATGTACTGCTGCAGCATCATTTTAGCCTGCCATACATTCCAGCAGTTTCAGGATCTCTAGCGATGTGGGTTCTTCAGAGACCGGGTTCTCATTCATTTTTAGTGCTGTTGCAATGGTCTATTTGCCTGATTCGAAATTTGTCCCCCTCTTTTCATCACCTTTAAATCTGACGAGAGGTTTTGTTTTGATTTCTGTCTCCCAGCCACCTTGCCAACAATACCGACCTTAGCCTGCCACGGACTTTGTGTTTTTGTGGAGTTAACTAAAGATGTTAACAAGAATTACTTAAGTTCTTGTTATCAGGACACAGACACATTTGGTTTCTCGCTCCATGAGGGCCAATGAGTGCACCAGAGATCCTTTCTTGGAAGATTTCAACATTAGTTTAGAGAGGCACCGAAGACATTGTGTGGGTCAGTGCAGTAGCGGCTGGCAAGGAACGAGAGTGGAGGGCGGGGGTGGTTAAATAGGGGGGAGGTACAAAATACTTACCTCCTAGCCATGTTTTGAGTCCTCAGTCGTCTCTCCTCTGTCGTCCCTCGTTATGTCTCTGTGTTGCCGGAACTCGGAAGCACACAGGCTCCCTCTCCTAAGTTGATCACAACACTGCAATGCAGCATTGTGATTTGTCTTCGCACCGTGGCTCGGTATTCAGACGGGGTGTGGGAGGCTGTGCATGTTCCTCACCAAGCTGTGTAATGCAGCATGGTGGGAGAACATGCAAAGTGCGCATGGCTGGCCGGCCCGAGAAGGCTGGGCAAGCATTCATGCCCACTCTGGAGTGGAGCAACAACTACTCCTCCTGGACATCACGAGAGCCCCACCCCTCCCAATATTGCTGATACTAAACATAACATTTGAATAACTTATGTTATTATCATTTTCTTTTTGCTTTTACACTGCTTTCAGAGCAGTGGAGCAACACACCTCTGCCTTAGTGGAGGAGCCGCCACTGGCTCAGTGTTGACTGCTGCTTCCAACAAACATGGCATATGTTGAAACTTGTAGTGTTGGGGGGTGACGTTCCTGCACATTGTCTAAAATGTTTGGGAGCCAAATTATAAAAAAAGAAGTTGAAATGCTGAAGGATTCACAGTGAAGAGTGTAGAAAAATGGATGTCAGCATGCAGGGGTGGCATATACAAGAGGCTCTATGTCAGGAGATAGATGCACTGTGACATAGGCCCATGGTATCAACTGCTGGCACACAGGAGCTACTGCAGTTTTCTGATCTTGTTTGGTGCCCAGTGAGACTCACAATGTGAGAAATCTGCAGACAGTAGTACATATTATAAAGGTAATACCTGGAGTCCACAGTAGGTGATGTTGGTGATGTTAGAGAAGAAGTGCTACCATTTGATTGATGAAACTTTACAGTTTATTTATTTTACACACTGGTGTGGGACATTCCATAACTTAATCAATTCTAGGAACCTTGTATTGCGAAGATACAAGGGCAATAATGACACATCTACTGAATTAAACTATATGGAAAAAGATGAGGCTCCTTGGCCTTTCTGAAGCTTCTGATGGTGAGAACAATTTTCATTATTAATGTCAAAATTTATTCTCTATTTATCCTATAACAGGGAACCGCTGGTCACATTTCCTGCAAAGACTGGTCTTAAGAACAGATTGTCATATGAGCTTGGAAAATGTATTGCTACTGTCCTCATCGAATCCCATTATTTTTGTAACGTTTACAGTTCCGCAAAACATGAACTATACTGCAGTCCAATAATTTGCATCTCCAACACTGCGATCCCTCATTCCTTTTTACCCATTGCAACTCAGCTAAGGTCGAAAGCCAGCATTGGAATACCTTAGTCTACATCTGCGAAGTAGAAGGTCATTAACTTAAGTAACACTTTTCCTGGTGGCTACTCTAGCAGATTTGTCACCTTGTAAAGTTGCCCCCTTGCACGAGATTGGATCTGAAGATTTTTCTCAGCAATTTCCTTGTGCGCTGGCAGGTCAGGTGGTGGGGCTCTGCGTCGGGTCCATCCAACCTCAGAAGTGATGTCAGGCCACAATATAACCACCACCTAAGCACAACAGTTTCTTTCTGAAATCTGCCCGAGCATAGCACTTAGGAATCTGATTGTGCCAGAGTGTAGATCTCCAAGATGGAATCTCTTAATTCTGTAACACTTTATTTATGTTCCACAGTAGACAAACATGCTTATTCATAACTGTTGGACTTGGCCCTTTTTGCAGGGTCATCCCTCAACTTTTTGGGTTCCTCCTTTATTTTGTCTGACCTGTTTTTATTGGTTTTATAACTCTGGGCACTTTACCACTGCTGATCAGTGCTAAAGTGCATATGCTCTCCCCATTGTAAATTGATGTATGGATTAGTGATTCCATGATTGGCTGATTTGGTTTACTGATCAGACCCTAGTACAGTGCACGGATGTGCTTAGGGCTTGCAAACCAAATGCTGCTAGTGGGCTTACAGCACGGATTGTGCCACCCACAGAAGCAGCCTGTAAAAGTGTGTCTAAGGCCTGCCATTGCAGAGCCTGTGTGCTGTCTGGTACTGCCTTGCTGACTGGGCAAGCGCACCCACTTGCCAGTCCCTAAACCTTCCCTTTTCTTGATATCAGACACTCCTATGGTAGGCCAAAGGGCAGGGTGCATTGTAAGTATAAGGTAGGACATGCCCTGGTGTGTGTGGCATGTTCTAATAGTGAAATACAGCCATTTTCGTTTTTCATTATTGCAAGGCTATCTATGCTCCATAGGCAGAATGGGCAGTTAGATTATTACATCTTATAATCCTAACTGACTCAGGGAACATGGTAGAAATTCGAGTTTAGTATGTCTGAACTCAGAATGATAAAATACATCTTTTAGTTTAGTTGATTTTAACATTCTGTGTTTGAAAATACCACTTTTAGAAAGTAGGTATTTTCTTGTCTAAATATCCAAGACTGCCTTTGCTAGGTTGTGTATTCATTGTCTGGAGTTTGAGTAACCGTGCTGGGGGATTCCAAGAGACAGGATGAGTCAGCCCAGTGGTGAATAGAGAGATCTGCATCTAGATGGGAGGGAGGAGTTGCACCTGGGACCTGAATAGGACTGTGCCTGCCCCCCACAGTGCTGGCTCCACCTCCTGTGGAGCTTCTGATGTCTCAGCCCTGCACTGTGAGAGGAGAGTAGGAATCATGTCAACAGTGCTCCAGGGCTGTGCCTTTCCTCAACAATGCTGGCTCCACCTCCTATGGGGAGATGTTTCTGCCCTGCACTGTTAAAGGAAAGAAGGGGTCATGTAAACAAGTGCTCCAGAACTCGTTTGGACTAGGCAAAGGCCCCTCTGCCCTCAGAGAACAAAGGATTTTGGGGTATAAATATTGGGACCCTGATCCCAAGAATTTAGATCACTTTTGGACAAACAAGAAGAAACCTTTCCTGAGGAGTGGAACCAGAAGAAACTATCCCTAAGAGCTTCTTGGGGGGTTGGCCTGCAGTGGTTGCCTGACTGCCAAAGAGAGGAGAAAGGGACTTTGTGTACTTTCATTAACTTGTAAGGATCTCCAAGGGCGTGGAACAGAGCTTGCCTCCTGCTGAAGTCTCAGAGACAACAGACTTCACCCCCCAGCTCCCCAGAGTTCTTTTGAGCAGCCTGCTGGTATTTTGGGCCTTCTGCGGGACTGCGTGTCACAAGGAGCTGAAAGCGCGACTCAAGAGGAAGAAGCGTCTCGTAGTCGCTGCTGCTACCGCAGCATCGTGGATTTCGCCGATGTAGCTGTCGTATTGCACCACATCAAGAGAAGCGTCTCGCAACGAAGAGGAAGTGTGTCGTCGTCGCTGCTGCTGCTGTTGCATCGTGGATGTCGCCGCTGTAGCGGTCGTATTGCACCGCATCGAGAGAAGAGTCTCGCAACGAGGAGGAAGCGTGTCGCTGTCGTCACATCTTGGATGTCGCAGTCATATTGCACCGCATCAAGGAAAGCGCCTCGCATCCACGGAGAAGCGTGCCGCCGTCTGAACTGCTGCTATCGCATCTTGAATGTCGCCGCTGTAGCTGTCGCATTGTGCGGAAGCGTCTCGCAACATCGGAGAAGAGTGTCGCAGCCAAAGCTGTTGTCGTCGCATCACAGAACAAGGGTGTCGCCGCTGCAGCTGACGCATCGAATCTAGACTTCTCGCATCATTGGAGAAGCGTGCCGCATCTGGAAGATCTTCATGTCTTTATTTCGTTGCACCGAAACGTTGCCGCATTTCCATTGCTGCAACACTTTTGTTGTGAAAGCGCAACGCATCTTAAGGTACATTGACTCAAAGTGTTGCATTTTAAGAACTAAAGAGAACTAAGCTAAAACGACCATTTTAAGTATAGTATTGTGGATTTTTGTCGTTTATGCTCGTGTTAAATCTATATAAAGAATACTTATTTTTTATATAAAACCTCTGTGGTGTTCATCTGTAGTGTTGTCACTTGATTACTGTATGTGGTCACAAATGGTTTAAACATTGCCTCTGAGATAAGCCTGTCTGCTCGTGTCAAGCTACCAAGGGGTGAGCAGGGGTTATTTTAGGAGTTTTACACAAGGAAATAGGGTTGAGGCAAAGAAAATGCACCTGCTTTATCCTGTGGCTTTGAGAGTCGTGGTGATGGTGCTTATGAATCCAAGGAACACACCCCTGTCTGTTCCTTCAAGGGTAAACCCCACAATGCAGTGAAAGAAAAGGAATCAGCACCCATCCAAGAAGTATTTCATTAATTAAGTGCAAAAGTCCATATTACATATAATCGTCCTTTGATAAAATGAATCCGGAATTCAGAGAAATTTTTTTCTTTTCCAAAGTTCTTTATTTTCAAAATACAGGTCAGGTAACAATCCAAGAACACAAATGGATTCCCTTCTTAGCCGACGCGTTTCGTCTCACACATTGAGACTTCTTCAGGGCTCCAAAAACGAATAGTTATCAACATTCAGTACATCTTGATTTTGTTTCACGAAAGCAGCAGATTAATTTCTTGGAGGCTGGATAGTAATCTTTGTAGCTTAAGGACGTGATTTATAAAAAATGTAACTCCTGCAGGTTCTGTAATCCCTGTCTACAACCTCCTTGGGCCTGTGCTGCAATGAATGGCATGGTGGCCAGCATCAATTTCAACATCACAGGTAGGACAGCTTCTCCAGGAGTTTACCCCTTACCCTGACTAGAGGCAAGGGTCCCTATTTGTCACAAGTACCTACCTGTGCCAACTAGAGACCCCAAATCTAACAATAACCAATCATCCTGTTTTTATTTGCACGATTATTTGTACATTTCAAGGCTTAGGATAACCTAAGGATATTGAACCTCAATCATGAAAAGAACAAATACCAATCAACAATTCAGAGCATGGGAACACAACTTTGTTTATGTATCAGAATCTGATGTTGAGATTGAGATCAAACCATCGATCCCTGACCTTTGGCATCCATTAGGTAGACCTAATGTGACCTCACTGTATCTTCTGTGTCTTTGCATGTATCTTATAGTAAACTCTCAAGACCCACACCCCCTCACTGGTTTTCTTTAAAGGGTTAGTTTGGGGGCCCTACAAATGTTATCTTCCTAGATAAATGTAAGGAGATTGGTTTTGGATCTGAGTAATGGTGGAGTTAGTGAGTCACAGTGGCAGCACTTACAGTACATATGAAAGCATCGGAAGGAAGTTAGTCTTGACAGTAGGCTACCCAGTCATAAAACCTTTAGCTTTTCCTATCTATTGAGGTCCGTATACAGAACATCCAGTAGTGGTGTTAAATTGTCCTTTATACATGTATTACATTTGTCAGAAAAACTCCCCGATAGTGGACAGATTTTTCATCCCACCGCAACCCGAAGCTCTGAATTCTTTCTTTTGAAAGTCTAATGGAGTCTGTGAGGAGCTTAGCATCACTTGATCACATGCATAAAATTCCTTGGATTGCCTATGTGAAGGCAGCTTTTTCCAGCAAGGGTAGGGAGGACATATTCCACAATCATCACTCCCTGGGTGATGGTCTTATTTCTAAAACGTCCCTTATTACAACGCAAACATCTGTATTTAAAAACTGTTCAGTGTATGGAGCCATACCTTTCTCTACTATCCAATGAGAGGGAAGGATTTGCAATGGGGGTGTGACTCAGGTTTACCAGCTTCTGGCCATCCTAGTGGTTGGTCTTGATCAAGCACATTAGGGTCAGCTCAGGCACTTTAAGGACCTGTGGCTGCGACAATATGTCTCCACAGGATACCATGCATTTTGTGCAGTTCTGCATATATTTTAGCTTGCCCATGAAGTGTGTTCTCCTCCAGCTACTGTAAACACTGAATTTCTCACAGGCTCCTCCGATGCTTATGCAGCTCCTGTCGAACGAGAATTTTCTTTTTTGTTATGCCATACCTCCTACGTGCTACTTTGATATCAAGATGATCTAGACCTGATTAACCATGATGTGGTACACGAGATTGTTAAGTGCATTGCTCTGTTGACATAATCACATCCCTTTAAACTTTTTTGGACCTCAGGAAGGAACTGAACAATAAAGTTAGTGGTGGAACTAGTTGATTGGTGTAAGCTTTTCATAAGGACACAGACAGTCCATCCGAACCAAGAGTTGTGTTACTTTTAAGAATTTGATTGATGATCATACCATATCTATTGTGATGGGGTTCTCAAAAAGGGAAAAAAATTAGGTTCTCACTGACTCCTTGAAAATGTAAAATTTTCGAAATATGGAGCTTGTGAATCTTAAACTAATGCATGGGATCTGTAAAGGCTAGAGTAATATTTGTAAAAAAATATTGAGTACTGATGCAATGAAGGACCCCCTCCTCGCTCTAGTTTATCAAGTTTCTAAGTTTGTATTTTGCATATTTTGAAAACACGTAATTTATCTGCCTTATCACCTTCCTCGTCGTAGTTGCTAGTTTGTATGAAGCTTTTTTTTGCATGATAAGCTGTTCCAGTTACCCCGGGCCCTCTTTGGGTCATGTAAACCCTAATAGAGCTATTAGGTTTGTGTTTTCTTTTCCTGATTACTCGAATTTGGGTATCCCTAGTTTTTTCCCTGAGCTGCGCCCTCTGGGGAGCTTGTTCTGCCATTCAAAATTACTACTTTTCAACCAATCCGAAAAATATCGGGAAATGTATAACTTTCCCTAACACATTTCAGGGCTGAAGCTGGGATGCTAAATAAGCCTCCTGGAATATTTGGAGGAAAATTGCTCTACCCCAAATATTCGAGGGCTTGAATTAGAATAGTAATTTTAACCTTCTAGTGTCCGCCATGACCACTGCTGCCCTGTGAGCTCATTTCAGATCAAGGCGCATTCCATATGATAACTGTCATTACAGAAATATATTGAGAATAGCGTTATTTCTGTAATTCCGGACCTGCAATAGGGGCCAAGTATTCTACCCTCATTTTTTCTTCCAGATTGTTATGCAGAGTGACAGGGATACCTCTGTATCAACATATATATTCTTTTTGTTTTGGAGTTGGCTGTGATGTGGAATTGTAGGTGGAATCAATACAAGCGTAACTATAGCGTAACTAAAGTGTCTCTTTTATAACAAACTTGTGTCCTGGAGCAAGACTATATTAAAACATCTTATGATGTAGCCATTTGAGTAAACCTTTCCTTTTGATGGGCGAGTCATAAAATTTGCCAATAAGGATGACAAATACCCTTTAACTGTTGTCACTGCAAGGTCCTGCTGAGTTAGTGATCAGAAGAAAAGTAGAACATTAGACTTCTTAGCTTGTAATTGCTGGATATGTTCAGTCGGAACACCGAACAACAAACTTTCCTAAGCATCCTGAGTTGACCGTTTTAGTCGCGGGATGACTAGCTGATAAAATGACATTCACTACGTTGGTTGGGAAGATTGAAGACTGTCAACAGTCGCTGCTCAATCTCCAAGCAAGGAGGTGAAAGCTGTGCAGCCTCAGATACAGAACTTTGCCCTGTTGTTGCAGGGAGAAGCGCCGGAATAAAAGCTCAACTGCTCATGGCCAGCAGATCTGGGTAACACACTCTCCTGCTCCAAACCGGAGGCACTAGGATGACTTGGGCCCGTCGTTCCTGATCTCCTTCAGACGTTTGGGCAGGAGAGGTAGAAGTGGAAAAGCATACAGTAGTCTCGATCTCCAATACAGATAGAAGGAGTCTCAAAGCGAGTAACGCCTTGGGAACAAAAGTGTGGAAATGCATGAAAGATGTCCTGTGGCACCTCTGAGCACAGCTGCCATTTGTGATTGGCTTGGCAATGCCAGATGACATAATCCGCTCTGGCAATTGGAGAACCTGCCAGGTGCTGTACAACCAGGGAGATTGACTGACAAATCAAGCAGCTCTAGAGGTGCAGAGCATTCTGGCACAGGACCCACAACCACAACCCCATTATTCCCTGCCTGATGCAGTACCACATGCAAACCGGCACCTGTTCTCCCTTGATGGGTGGAAGGCTTTCAATGCTAAGCAAAACACTTGCAACTCGAAAAGCTGATGTAGAGGCATGTTCCTGCTGTAGACAAGAGTCCTTTGACCTCCACCTCTGTCAGATGACATCTCCAGTCTAACAAATATGCATCCATCACAACCGTCCACTCTGGGTGGGGGAAAGGGTCCAACTGCAGTCCAGCAGCTACTTCAGAACTGTTACGGTTTCTTCTTACAACTGGAAGGAATTTGTGAGGTTCTCTTGGTGACGATCCCGGACTCAAGATACCATTGCAGAGTCTGCATGTGCCATTTGACATGGTCCAATAGCAAGGCGCAGGAGTCAAGAGGGCAAGAAACCACAAAGCTGTTCTCACTAAGGTCTAGGTCAAAGGTTGAAACATCGGGATCACAGCCTGAATGTCCAGGACTCGTTCAGGATGGCTCAGATGAAAGGGAGCCTCTGTGAAGAAGTCAGATGTGACTTCAGCAAGGTGATGAAATACCCCACAGATGTCAACAGGTTGGCCATCATCTGGAGGTGCTTGATGACGGTTTTAGGCAAGCCCACTTTCAGCAACCAACTATTGAGGCATGGGAAGACTGGTATTCCTCTGGTATTCCCAACCTCCAGAGATTGGCAGCGACCACTACCATCACTTTTTTAAAAACTAGAGAGGAACTGGCAAGGCGGACGGGAAAAACTGTAAACTCCAAATGATCCTGGTGTACCTGAATCTGAATCTGTAAGTAACGTCTGTGGGACTGCAGGATGGGAATGTGAAAGTAAGTGTCCTGCAAATATAATGCCATCATCCAATCACCTGGAACCAGGGCAGATAGAACTTGGGCCAAGGTGAGCATCTTGAACTTGTCCTTCTAGAGGAAGAACTTCAGATGACAACTCCAGAATATGACAAAGCCCTTCAGCTTTCTTGAGCACTGGAAACTAGAGCGATGAGCAGCCAGTCCCGTCCTCGGATGCCGGTATCCTCTCTATGGCTTTTTCTTTAAGATAGCTTGAACTTCACTTTACATAATGGACAAGTGCTCCTTTGGACAAGTGCTCCTTTGGAAGGAGTTGTGGTGTAGGTGATAAGTTAGAAGAGGTGTAAAGGAAGGGAAGGCTGTAACCGTGTTAGACAATGTGAAGCATCCATCTTTCTTATGTGATGCTTTGCCACCCATGGAGGTATTACCTTATCTGTCCTCCGCCTTGATAACAATATACACTAATAAGACCACACCAGGCTAGTTAATTCTTCGAAAGTTCTATGGGGAGACCATCTTCCCCTGGTGCTTTATCCAAAGCTAAGCCATCAATGGCAGCGCTCTCTCCTCTTCTGAAATTCTGTCCTTAAGGTTGCCCTTTGATCATGTTTGAGGTACACTGGTTGTGTAAGGTGCTGTATAAAATGTTCCTCCCGAGTAGTGTCTTGAGAGGTTTATGATGTGTATAGCATTCTATAATAAGAGAGAAATTCCTCCGTTATGTCAAGTGGATTAGTCAGCAGCCTTATTTTTGTCATCAGGCTCCAGATTATTATTTTTTCCTTGTGTTGTGCTGCTGAAACTCTTCCCGCCGTGTTACCTCTCTCATAATATTGTTGTTTCAAACTAAATAGGGCCGTTTTAGCTCTGGAAGAGTAGAATGTGTTTGGGTAATATTTGGTGTTTGTAAGTGCCATTAATGTTACATATGTAGGAGAAGCATTATGTTCTACACTGAGAAATTGTCTCAATTTCTCCTCCTTCTCTATTTACATGTCGGCCACGTGGTTAGTCACTGCTGCTTCTTCAAATTTGGATCCTCTCTGAGACAGGCCTTACCACCTGCCCATAAGGTATACATAGATCAAACTGAACTTCCTTTAAAAACACCCATGAGCAAGAGATCGGCTGATCTCGAAACGCGTTGGGTGTTTTTGTTCTGTCAATTCTACATTTGGTTTTTCTACAAAGGGAATACGAACCTGGAGTGTGTGGAATTCAAGGGGCTGGCGAACCCAGTCGTCCAAGTGGCTCGAGCACGCCATCTGTGTGTGTGTGTGTGTGTGATTATATATATATATATATATATATATATCCCTACTGAGTCACATTCACATTTTTCATATTCAAGGACTTATCTGGTCATTTTGATGTTAAAAAAATTGAATTTTATTCCTGTTTAAATAATGGGTTAACTTATTCACACTGCTGGAGATCAATTGTAAGGGTGTGTCAGAAATGCCCTCTAGGTTAACAATTTAAAGAAAGAATTGAGAGAAATGGAAGGGATTGATATGAGAGAACATACGTCTGCATTTTATAATTTATGTATAGATAGGTGCGACTTCCAAATGGAGTACTACATAGCTCTTACCTTACAGTTGACCTCTAATGCATCTTCTTGTTTTCTAATTCCTGCTCTTTGACAGTCAGTCTTGTGTGCTGAGTGACAGTGAAGTCTTAGAAAGTATACTTCTTAGAGTGGAGGGAATACCAAGGAAGGAGGTATTGTAAGAGTGTGCCTATTGGTTGTGACAACGGTTAACTTAGGTCTGCTAAATACACCAGGTGCATGAGCCCATCAGATCCGCAGGGCCACAGGCTGGATATCTGTCACTGTTCCTCCCTTAACACAGTTATAAGTGCAGTCAACATCACATTGCATCCACTCCCAAATAGTCACCTCACTAACAGTTGAACAGGAGTGGGATAGTTGAACCTAACAATTGGTGTAGGACCATGATAACAGATTACACATCATTTCGGAGCCTCACCCAACCTATAACAGAACATCACAGTTTACATCTATTATTGAACAAAAACAGTGGACATTGTGATATGACAAGTATTCTGATCAGAAATCCTCTAACTAACCACCTTGACTAAGTACCATACTGGTTCAGTCAGTTCTGGGATTATTCAGTATAATCAGGGTGTAGTATCACTTGTGTAATTGCTATACATGAGCTATTCATAACAGAACCCTATGTCCGCAAAATGTGACTTTTAGAGGAGACCACAACTTGTCTCTGGGCACAGAATGTTTTCTATGCCTGGGTCTTGAATTCTTCCCACACATCTACGTCAATTTTTCTAGTTGCTCTCTCGTACTGGGAACTTAGTAGAGTTATATCTAGTCTTGCAGGAAGCGGGAAGTGTTGACTGTGATTGAGGTCCTTCCATGCGCAACTCTAGTGCTCCAAGAATTTTTCGAATTCTTTGTACTCCTTTGCTCGTCCATTCACCAGAATTATCATTATGCAAGTCCAGTAATGTTATGTTTCATGTTATATCTATTTCTGTATTGTCATATCACCTAGGAGGGTATCCTGGTGCTTTTTTGGGCAGTGGGGAAAATCCCAAAGGGCCGTACTCTAAGAGACAGATCTTCAGCCTCTTACAGCATTCAAGAAGCGAAGAGGAGGTCCTAATGTGCTGTGGGAGGTCAAGTGATATAGAATGCACAACATCCTGCTCTACCTTTGTGTATGGGTGTTGTGTGCTAGTAAGAGTCTGGCTGAGTAGAGGTACCTACCAGACATGTCCAGTTTGCTGTCGATAATGATCCTACGAATTCTTGCTTATATGCTGGAGTTAGGCCTTAGACAAATAGAGCCCCAGGCAAAACCCCATAGTAAGGCTTCCTTTGCCAAGATCACCAATTTGGCCTTGTTCGTGCTGAGTTTGAGGCATAGACTTCATCCAAGAGGCCACTTCTGTTGTACATGATAGGAATTTGCTCCTGGTGTTGGCTATTTTGACTAAGAGGGATAATTTAAGTTGTGTGTCATTGGGGAAGAAAAGTATGTCAATGTTGTGTGCGTAGATAACGTCTGCCAGCAACATCATGTAGTTGTTGAAGAGGTTTGGGCTGTGTGAAGAGTACCAAGGGACTCTGCAAATGAGTTTCAAGGATTCTGAGGAGTAAGGAGACATACTGACTGTGTTCTTCCGGTAAGACAATTGCATATCCATTGGACGTTGGGTCCTTGGATTTTAGCCTTGTGAAGTCCTCTGATCATGAGGAGATTGGAGAACATGTTAAATGTTAAGCTTATGAAGGCAAGACCTGAGTTCTAGAACCCTACGCCTTCTTGCATTAGTGTCTTGTGAGTAATCGGATGAGAAGCTGATTTGATGTTTTTCAAACACGTAAGGTGCATTTTTTTTTAGCTGCCATAATAATTTGGCTTGCTTGTTGGTGTCTGACAAAACAAATAAGGTTTCGCCTGGGTTTCGAGAAGGTGTCAGTAAATGTTGAGAACATTCTATGCGCCCTCTTGAATTCTACAGGAAGATTGGAGGGAATATTCATAAATAGCACTAATAAGGTCTGAAGGAAGAAGAATAGGTCATACTTGACTAGGTTTTCCGGTACTACAATAATCTCTCATAGTACCTCTTCTGACGGTCTTCTAATCAACAATTTTGCATACATGTCCCACAATCAGGAGCCCATGTGTGTGTATTATCAAAATTTTTTTACAAGTATGTAAGTCTCAATTCAGAAAATTCAAATTTCTTCTGGAATTCCAGTGATTTTACTGCGACCGGATCACATCTCCTGTGTGTTATGTGGTACTGCAGAGTTAACTGGCCCTAGTTACACTTTCCTATCTGCTAATTATTTTATTAATGTGTCCATTGCAGAAGTGCAAATAGTTGCCTGATCTCCCATGATCAAGTTACTGGACTTGTGTTTGACACATCAGAGACGAGAAGCTGCATCACATGCATCACTCTAGACATTGGCCATTTGCACTCTATGCAATGCTTCAAAGAATTTATGATAGGTATACATACTAAGAGTGGAGTGGCAGAAGAAAGTATAGGTGTGTTTGCAATGACAAAGTTTCTTGTGTGGTCCTATTAGTAAGGAGCAATATTTAATGATGTCACCAAAATCATTAAGCCTCATACTGTGAGTATTGATATCTTGTTTTAGATGCTTTCGAAAGTTTGTTGCTTTTGCAATATAGGGCAAAGTCACTATTCAGCCAATCACATTTGCAGCTCCAATATGGCTGCTATCTATAGTCATCTTTTTACTTTCCTTAATAAGGTGCCATGGCACTGACCAAATATGTACATGTGGTAAGTGTTCTATCCGTCCTCTTCACTCACTTGACCTCCGTCTTTCTTAAGGGCACTTGCTCACTCTCATCACTTCTGTGAAAGTGTGTGCAATGCAGCAGAATCATGGCCCTCTGGGTCCACCAGGCCACGGGCATAGACCCTTTCTCTCCAGAGCTGCCGATTGTTCAACTAACTCAGGTTCACCTCACTAAGTTTCCAAGAGAGAACTGAGAACTCTATTGATCCAGGAGAGGTTGTCAGACCCCTCCCACACTTTAGATTGCTGCTGTTCACTCTATGATCTTTGCGCAGCCCATCTTCTGACTCAACAGGAAAATTCTGAACACTAGGATCAGCAGCAGGGACGTCCTAAGTAGGTCTAGTCACCAGGACAGTACAGGTTAGCTTTTTTAGCTAAAGGGAGATGCCAAACATGGCCTTAGGCCCACAAGGGACTGCGAGGTCTTTCAGTGTGCCATCATGCTTTTAGGTACACGGTTCAGCCCCTCAACAGCTGGATTTGAATCAGGGGCGTATCACAGGCCCCCGCAGCCCACGCGGTGCGGGGGGGTCCCTAGCTCCAAGGTGCCCCCTCGGCACTGAACTCTGGCTGGGAGAGCTCCCGATTGAGCCCGGAGGGGGCCCCCCTAAGTACCGTGCAGGGAGGCCCCTTCACTTTTCATTACGCCAGTGATTTGAATATGATGCCAATATACATTCATGTTTAATTGAACATCCACAAAGAATCCCAGGATTCTTCTTTCTTGTCATGGATGGAAGCCCCACTGGTAAATATCTAGCACAGTAAATGTATCTAAATGCTTATTCAAATGAGATGCCACATCCTTTTTTACATCATTCTGGAAAGTCGTGGTTGTCCTGCAAAATAGTAATATTTAGTTTTACCTTTTCAGGACCCAATGAGGATTTGTTTAGCACAGCTGTCAGGACAGATTTCTTCAGGTACTGTTCCATATTTTAGTGACTGGTTAGTGAATATGGCCACACTAAGGGGCATTCAATGCATTATCTCTATATCAATGAGAGTTGGAAGATAGTAGCACTTATGACAAATTGTTTTATTTGGCTAGTAAAGTGGAAATTCTGGTCTTCTTGTGGACAGATTGAATCTACCCCATCTCTTAAACTTTGTTAATGTTTTTGTCCTAGATTCCAACAACATCTAATGTTCTGGATTTAGTTATTAAGTCGAATTGGTAAAATTGTAAGCTTTAGGCCTTGAAAAGGAGAGCAGACAAAGCATGAGGCGTTTAGAAAGACCCAAATAGTGGCCAATTTCCTGCTTGTTCAAATTTGTTGTTCAGAAATCTGTTGGCCTTATAAAAAATATTGTTTTCACCTAAAATGAATTTTAAGATTAGCAAAGTCATTTGTCAGTGTACTCTTATACTGTTAGGTCTCACGCTTCTAAAGTAGAATGTTGTTTTTCCCTCTCTGGACTGAAAGGTGTTCTTGCATATGGTCCATGCTCTGATAGATTATATAGAAGACTTTTGTTACGTAGTTCTTGACTACCTCTAATTAGTTAGTATTAATTTCTATGCATGATCAGAATTTTTTTGCTGGAACCTCCTACCATCTAATGGAGCAGCTCTACAAACACTGGTTGGACCACTTACTCCGAGCTTTCAAATTCAGCCTTAAGCCAGTTGTCACTGAAGGCCTGAGCCAGAAAAATGTTTCTGGCTCAGTTGGAGGTCCTCTTGGACCCTCAAGCCTAAAATAAGTTGAGCCTTCATGTGGCTTCTGCCTGTTAACACACTCCAACTTTGTGCGCTTAGCAATAAAAAATTAATTTTTTAAAAGTACAAACCTCCAATGTTAAAAAAGAGAAAAAAGCCATTGAATGACAGGTTTGCAAAATGCTAACCTTGAATTAATCCTGGCTTCATGAAATTGTGTGATCCTAGGTAAATATTTTATTTCACTGAACCAGCTGTTTCTTTGTTCTCACACATTTGAGCAATTCCAATGTGTGAGTTTAATAAAACAATATTTTGCTGCATGAATAACATGGCGACATCTGACTTGTTTCTTAGTTCACTAATGGCATTGTCGTCAGGGTGGAAGTCGAATGTGTCTAAATTCATGTTTATAAGTGATAACTTTTCATAATAATCACTTACAGCGATAATATAATCTTGTTGTACTATGTTGAAACTCCTGTGCATGCAAAAAATGCATTTTGCTTTAATTTTGAGGAGATGTTCTCTTATTGTCACATGATGTTTGTTGCTGGATTACATGGCAGCTATTTTCAGGGCCCCTGCTTATGTGCAGGATCTTAGAGCCAAGCTAGAACCTTGGCTTGACTCGGCTCTCCCTGTTAATTTGTTGGCTCACCCGCCTTTAGTGTTGACATACATCCTCGGCCTCGCTCTTCCTTTTCTCTTGGAAAGTGTTCAGTTGTTAAATAAAGCTGGCATAGGTCCTGCGTCTTCGAGAGTACTCTGTGAACAGGAATCCATCGGTGGTAGCCACCTTCATGGGGGAACAGGGCTCCTGCATGCATGTTGTAAGATGCAAATATTTCAAATCTTAACTGCAACATGCAAAAGTATAAACTATGACTAGGTCTGTGCTTTGGTAAGGATTACATTCTCACTAGTGGACAGCAGCGCCAATAATCACCACACACACACAGGGGTTCTGAAGCCACACTGTGGACTGCTCACAAATCAGTGATAACATACTCAACATACAGTCTTACACAAGCTGAACTGACTTTGGCTTACTTACTGGGTATTGCAGTATACATAAACCAGTTATCGACAGTGGTCTGAGGTTTTGACTGGGAGTATTACTTGTCTGTTTATCCATCGTACTACTTGCAATACACAGGCTCCATTACATACCAACAACTGATACTACCACTGTCCCATTGAACTCCATTGAACTCTACCTGCATTTCACTGGTAAGGGCCATACAGACTGAAACCGGTCCGGGTTTGCTTATGTTCCCATCTGAAGGGGATCTGGCCTGGGAGTTCGGCTTGGAACCTTCCCATTAGAACAGGAACAAGTCTGATTTAAATATGACTGATCCTAGCCCACGGTAATTACCTTACACTGAGATGTTTCAAGCATTCATCATACTGCTTTTTACATTTTTCATATGCAATCAAGCATTAAATACAGGCTAACAGAACTTAGCCAATAATCTGGAATGTGACAGTCTATAAAAAAATTGCATTAAGTAATACATTTCAATAGATCCATATACAATAAAAGTAACCTAACATATCATAAAACAGTTTAATAGCAATTTATCATTTTATTAATTATACTAGACTAAAATCAATTTTCTGTTATTTTTGTTCTCATTAATATGGACTGGGCATAAGCTTAAAAGACAATGATTTTGTTAAAGTCTACAAATTTGGTGGCAGAGGGCAAATGCAGTAAACCTGTAATTACATGAAAATACTGCAGGTGCACAATTGTATTTTTCCAGGCGGTCTGTGCATCTTCTAATGTGATTTCTGCGACACCAATCTAGCAATGTTCGCAATATATCCATCCCCATTCTAAATCAGGTCGCGTTGTATAACTGAGACATTTGATCCCCTGACAATTCTGTTAAATTAGTTATTTCCCTTTTCCCACGGAGAGAAGATTACTAAACTTGTGAAAAATACGCACTGCAAAGTATACATTTCTATGAATTCTTATGACGTGCTATTTTCCAATCGTTTAAAAACAGACTAGATGACAGAGTCAAATTTCGCTTTATGAAACATACCTGTAGGCTAAATACGAAGTAACCACTGATACTCTGCTCTGCAATGACATCCTCCATAGTTCGCAAGGTGGTTCCTAAGTAGGAGTTCAGCAACTGCGTAGGAAACAGTCCAGCCGAAGAGGCCAAAAGGTAGTTTGGTAAAGACAAGTCTGTAATCTAAAAATAAGGGGGTAGTTAACGTGTTTTCGATTTCACTTTGTTTAGTTAACATCTAACTCAGAAATAACAGTCTATTACTATCCTCTCCGTCATACACCTCCAAAATTCATTGATTCGTTTTAAAACAAATAGCAATAAACTATAACGCTGAACATGGACGGTAGTGCACATTGAAGCTGCTCATGAGCAGGAAGATAAAGAATAATTCTTTATAAAGCACCAATATAGAAGGACATGTTTTTTTTGTACCATTATATTTTTGGATAAAATTACATTCCAGTTCTGTTCAAAAAGCAACAATGAACTACAAATGTGCTGCATGGAGCCTTCCCGATCTATTTCTAAGGAGAAAACAATGACATTTGAAAAATAAACTCCTACAGACAGCAAAGTGATACAGGATTTGAGCATCACCTGACCTTTATTCTAATGATACCAAAAATAAGGCTACACACAACAAATGTGAAACTTACTGAAAATGAGAACCACAAGATCATATTGTCTATTAAACTAACATGGCATTTCTATGATCCAATCCCATCCGCACTCAAAGGATAACATTCAGCGTGTCTCCCCACTTTAAAATGAAAATCCAAACTCATCACTAACCCAATGAACTATCCTAGACTGCTTGAAGGTTGGGCAATTAACACCTCTCTTGAAAAAGCCAGACACCGATCCAACTGACCAAAATATTTTTTTCCGGTGTCGTACATCTCCTTGCCTCACAACTGTTGGAAAAATGTGTACACAATCAACTATTTCAACATATTGAACAGTTTACCCTTGGTGGACAAGTTTCAATCTGGTTTTGCACCAGGACACAGCGCAGTATCAGCCATCCTACACACCACGGATGAAGCACTTCATATCCCGTACCAGAACGACTCCGACCTCCTCATACTACTCATAGGCGTTCAACATGGTCAGTCACAATTGAACTTTAGAGTTATTTGAATGCAGAATGGGGCTATTTGGAAACATACTCAAATGGTTACTTTTTTTCTACAACAGTTGAACTGTGAGGTTCACTAATGCATACCCGGTCAGACTAAGTCCATCAAGGATCCACCACACTTTCAACATATGCATGAAAATGCGGACTGAGATACTTAAACAAGCATCCTGGCGCACCATAGCTATGCAGATGACACTCCTATACTTGAATATTTCCTCCTGTTATGTTCCATAGGGTGCCCCAATATAGACCTGAGTAGTCTCCAAGAGAGAACTGAGAACTCAGTAGTCTCCCGACCCTTCATCTACATTTACCATACCATTACACTACATAACAGGTTTTGGTATTGACCTTTTACCCAGTTAAGCACTGCATAAAATGTGTGGTTTTCCCCGAAAACTAGCCACATTAATTATGCATACGGAATCAGGATTACCATCTTCTGCATAAAACTATGTATAAGGGTCATCCCTTCTGTCATTCTAGGCCGACATGACTAACCCTGTGCGGTGAACTCCGCTCGCGGAGTTTTCTGCACTACGCGTTATGCAGAAATCACGGAGTTCCGAAAACTCTGCTTCGCATTGCGGAGCAGAGTTTTTTTTCCTTGCTCGCATTCATCAACGTCAAGTTGGCGACCGAAAGCGAGGAAAATCAAACTAGTGGTGAGATTTCTCCTCGTTCGCGATCATCAACGTCAAGTTGGCAAGCATGAGTGCGGAAAATCAACATCCCTGCGAGATTTCCCAACGCGGAGGGGTCATGTTTCTCTTTGCGAGTGGTTGTGTATGCTCGCTACAGCTTGTGTTGAGAAACTGCCTGTTCGCGTTGAGAAAGCTGCCGCTCTACTAAAAATCTACTTGAGTGGCAAAAAAAGGAAAGCAGGGACCGCTTGCTCTGTGCATGGTGCCGTTTGCAATGATTGCACAGTGCTAACAAGCATCCGAACTGCATTTTCCTATCGTATACCGCCGCTTGCGGAGCTCCATGTTGTGCAGTGGAGGTTTTTTTTGCACTTCGCGGAGTTCCGCCTAGTGCAACTCCGCCTAGGGTTAGACATGACACAGTAAGGTAGAATCTCCTGAGGGTATCTTTTGGGTATATATACACCATATCTTTGCCAAGACAGAGAGAGAAGAAAAGACTTCCATGCGGACACACTGACGTGAGACTCAGAGGCTCATGCTCATAGTGGTCTGACAACCCTCGCAGGGTGTCCATCTCGAGACGAAGTGTAGTTCCTATTTTCCCAATAGGCCCTGCACATTGGAATAACATAAACAGTAGTATCGACGTAGAAGTGCGGATCTTCAAGGCCTCTACAGACTATGCTAAACTTAATTGGGGTTGTTACCAACTAGCTCAGAGGTCACTGGAAACTTTCTTGACTGAAATAGGAAGTGATCAGCTTCCCTGGCACAGACAAGAAGGGATTCAGTTTTCCAACAACCGTGCAACATGACAACTTTGCTCCTCAGATCAAGAGTCAATCTCTAGGGTCGTGTGAAACAATAGACAGTTATTTTACTCAGTCAGGTTAGTGCAGATTACTTTCACAATATGTAGAGAATAGAGAGACGGGCATTTGTCAATAAAGGGTTAACATTTATTGAACAGTCTTTCTTCTCGTACAAGAGAAATTAATTGCCACAATTGCAAGACTTGTTATTATAAAAAGTACGTACAGTAAGATAAGTATTGCGAAATAATACTGTAAAAGCATTGATATGGTTTCTTAGCCATACAATGGTTTAAAAGGAATAAAACATATATACATTCATATATACATTAGGCTAAAATACTCAACTGGTGCTTCTAACTACGCCTACCCCAGTGTACCTGACCTAAGCCTAATACTTGGGAGGGGAGTAAGTAAGTAGCTTTAAGTTAAGTTGGTTTTGCCAAGGTTTGCTTCAAGAATTCTCACTTAGGGTTTAGTCAACACCATACCTCTGAATAGAATGATGGAGGTCTGGTATCTCCTTCAGGGAAACTCGGTATCCCAGTCACCCGCAAGGGTAGACCAGAAACGCTGGAGCTGGATTTCTCGGCAGGAGAAAGGCAGCGTCTTTCTTCAGCGCGTCGAGGAGGAGGAGGGGGGACAGCGTCCGCGGGCAGCTTGCATCTGCTGGGCTCTTCGCAGAGGACGGCTGTTTAGCTCCTAGGTTCACCACACCATCGTTCGCTAGTCAGCAGCGATAGCAGTAGCGATAGCAGCTATGATATCTTCAGCATGACAGCTTCTTCAGCAGCAGCGAAGATAGCAGCGATGGCATTGAGGCAGCTAGCATCAGTGATGGCATCAGCGTAAACAGCAGCGTTTGCTTAAGGCAACGTTGGTAATATTTATACCTGAAAGGTGCCTTGTTTGACGTAAGTTTGCTGGACATAAGACGTCAATAAAGATGTCACTAGGAAGTGATCGCTTATCAGTTGCTCATTAGAGTTCTATTACTAATCAAAACACAGCAAGGGGGATTTCCAGGTTTGCTGAGTTTTTATCTTGTTGAAGAACTCTGAGTGTTAATCTAGGAATCTCAGATAGTGACTTCTGCTATGTCATTGCACTAATTGGTTGCAAAGGAAGTGGCAGAGAAAACTATTCTGAAATGTGGCTCTGTTCGTGTGAGGCCAGAGATGAGTTTCTGAATATTGCACTTGAACGGTTATGCCAATATAGGGAATAAATGGATTTATAGCCGAATAGGGGCATAAGGTCACAGTATTGATCAGGATCCTAGATAAGCACGCAACAACGGGGTCCCCCAGTCTCTAACTTCAGGTAATGGGTTGGCTTCAGCCTAAGGGGATTTTTGGCTCTACACCTACATACATGCTAGGTACACTTGGGTACATCTAGTTAGGATTGCATTTTAGGAGTACGCAATATTATTGTCATGTATTTATATGCTCGCATATATTCCTTGTTTTTAGCACTATGGTAGAAGTCTACCATCCTTTTACTCTGTTGCTGCTTCTAATAATTAATATCCGTTTCTTTCTTATGGTCGTTTCAGCACACCTTTTTACACTAGAAGGATGCTGGTTCAATAAATGCTTATTGAAAAACATTCCAACAGTTATTCTGTATATCTTAATTGAGCCTGAGTGACTAAGCGAAAAGACTGTACTGTTTCCACGATCCCTTATGGGACAGGGTTGTCATGTTCGATAGTTGCCTAGAACTATTCTCTCCTTGGTAAGAGGAGTCTACAGTGGCACTGTGAGCTAGCTGGTATACAGGCGAATAGTGTGGGTGACTGGATTCAGTCTGGACACCAATCCCATAGTGTATGTTGTGTAAACGCCCAGATCCTACATAAATTTATAGGAACTACACAACACTCCCTGGAAGATATCACCAGACTAAATGACAAACTAGCAAAACCCTGAGCCTGCCTGTCATGAACCCCCCTCACAGTTCCCCTCCTATAAAAGAATTAAACACCTAGACGCCCTCAAATGCAAACCCATCACCAGTGAATTAACAAAATTCCTTGAAATAACCTTGAATAACAATCTAACCATGCAAGCACACATCAGCTCACGCACAGGCAGTGCATTTCTCCAACTCATCCTCACCAAGAACGTGAAACCCTTCATACCACCATCAGACTTCAAGTTCGCAGTTCAATCCTTATTCATATCCAGACTAGACTATTTGAGTGCAACCTTAAAGGGTTTCACGAAAATCACACACCACTCCTGGCAATCCTGAATGCTGCAGTGAGACTGAATACAGTAACAAGATGTTTCAACCACATCACATCCTCTAAAGTCTATCCATTGGCTCCCATTCAAATTTAGGATCCAGTTCAGTTGAAGATAGCATGCATGACACACCATGCCATGCACCATGATGTACCTAGGTCCTTTTCAAATAAGCTCAAGATCTCAAGGGGCAGACACTCCTGATGAGTGGCTAATTCCCTATTCCTGGGACCACCTAGATTCAGAAAAAAGAACACCTATGCCTGCACCATCGCTAGATCCACACCAAGACTATGGAACTCTCTCCCATCAGAGTTTCAGTCTAACCAATCTACAATTGCTTTCAAGAAAGCAGTTGAGAGCGTTATATCAAGCAGATTCTTAACATAATGTTTCATCTAGCCTGACTCTGAGACCCCCTTACACCTTGGGCAATATATCGCCTAGATGTAGCTATCACGAGGCACACAGTCACTTAGCCAGGAAGTCTATCTTTAGACACCAAACATTATGCTCTGGTGATTTCTGCTTAATGGATGTGATATTATATGTCCTTTTATGGTTCAGAATCACTTTTGGAACAAAAGTAACATTGAGGAGCAAAATCACCTTTGGTGCAAAATCATCAGGTAAGTGGAAATGTTTAAAAGAGCACAAATTACTTTTAGGTTTGCAATCGCTATTGACGCAGCATCATTAGGAGTATGGAAACACGTAACAACACAAATGAACCTCCACTGTAGGGCATGGATGCTTCAAAATATCATCCATGCACTGCAATTGGAAGCACTGTTTAGGCAGGATAACCACCACATCTAATAGCCAACAGCAAATGAGGAGACATAAATACTCCTCCTATAGACCAGAAAGGCCTTTCTGTAACTCTACCGGACAGTTCCTAAATCGGCTGGGGTCCTTGGAGACTGCTTTTGAAAACCCCAGATCACCTAGAGTAATTGCAGCAGGCACAGAAGCCTTCAAGAGAGAGAAAGAAAGAGTGGAGAGAGGAGGTAGACAGAAAGGGAGAGGGAGGAGAGAGTTGATGGATGGCAAGAGAGTAATTGCACGAGGAGACAAAGGGAGTGTGGTTGGCTTGAGCATTTTTGCCAGGGCTGCTTTGGGTTCCGAATCCAGCTCTGCCTTCTGATTTAGTCATAAATTGAAATTGCACTTTATCCCATGGAATGCCTGAAAGGGGTTAGCCCAAGCGGTTAACCACCACATCTAATAGCCAACAGCAAATGAGGAGACATAAATACTCCTCCTATAGACCAGAAAGGCCTTTCTGTAACTCTACCGGACAGTTCCTAAATCGGCTGGGGTCCTTGGAGACTGCTTTTGAAAACCCCAGATCACCTAGAGTAATTGCAGCAGGCACAGAAGCCTTCAAGAGAGAGAAAGAAAGAGTGGAGAGAGGAGGTAGACAGAAAGGGAGAGGGAGGAGAGAGTTGATGGATGGCAAGAGAGTAATTGCACGAGGAGACAAAGGGAGTGTGGTTGGCTTGAGCATTTTTGCCAGGGCTGCTTTGGGTTCCGAATCCAGCTCTGCCTTCTGATTTAGTCATAAATTGAAATTGCACTTTATCCCATGGAATGCCTGAAAGGGGTTAGCCCAAGCGGTGCTGGCTTTTAGTGTGGGTGGCTCCTAGTGCCACAGTGATTTTTGGAGCCCTCCCACATGACCTCCCCCTGGTATTTCCTCACTACCACCAGGCAAAAGTGCCCCTCTTTTCTCTATAGCCCTAATCTCACATACATTTCATTTGTGTTAAAGCACTGGTAAAGGCTGGCTTTACTAATAGGAATAGATATCTACCCAAAAGAACCCTTTTTAGCATTTGGAATAGATAATGATAGACTGCGAAAAAAGTATAACATCCTAACCTATTTTATGCAGATCTTAGTTAACAGTTCAGAGCAGTCACTGGTCTAGATTAGGGTTGTATCATATGAACTGTGGTAAAAGGTTCTCTATGACAAAAGCAGCGATTCACTCAGCCATCCACATAAAATAATGATCTGTGATCTGCACAGTACATGTTCTTAGCAGCAGGCATATTAACCCTCTGCGCTACTTTATGGAAAGTCAAAACTGGCACTAGACAAAACTCCAACCACTCTCTCTAGCAGAAAAATTAATCACAAGAGTTATTGTGACATTTTAAGTGCTGCCTGAAAGCTGGATGCACAAGGAACTCTGTAGCACATGATTTTAAATCCGAAAATTGCTAAACACAGGGCCACTCCTGAGGTCATCGCCTGCAGCCCCGGTCAGCGCCCTGTGCGGCCCATTCGCACTGCCCTAAAACCGACCCTGAGCCGAAGATCCCTCTATATATGTTTTCGTGGCCATTATAACATCTCTAAGACATTGCTGGAGCGGTCTTCACCCAGACCTAATCACTGGCCTATCTTCACCATTATTTGCTTTACAAAGAAAAAGTCATTCGATCAGTTGCTTTCGCCTCCTCTGCCACGTTTATCTTGCAAACAGGGAGCGAACTCCGCGCCCTTTATTCTCATATAAAGGCAGTGGGGGTGAGCAGACAGCAGGCAGGTGGCGTGGAAGTGTAATTCCAGCCCTGTGCTACATACTGATCACCAAGTAACATTCATCCATCTGTCCTACGCCGCCACATATTCTGCGGTTTCTGTTCAGAAGGGTTTAGTTTAAATCCTAGTTGAACCTACACGCGCCAGTACACATTTACTTAAGCGCCGAGTGCTTTTATGCTTTGGTTGGTAGAGCTCTGAATTGAGCAGTTAATAACACGCTTGAGGTCCTTGTTCTTTTTGTCACTCAGGTCATCGTAAATTAATCGGGGCAGTTCTGACGTTTGCAACAGGATTGCATTCTTGTGCTTATGTTTTACATGGCTTTGGTAAATGAATGGCCGCGGAGATGCAATCAGGCCTCTCTTCACACAGAGGCGAATGTAAATAAACTCGGAGGTCACCTTGTGACTTCCAAGTTGGCACTTCTCAATCGGGTTTTGCCAAATGAAATGAAGCGTGATGCAATAAAAATGTTTCCTGCCGCGTAAATCAAGGAAAGCACGCGTAAAATAAAGTATCCATCCTGGACTCCAATTACAGCGCAAAAATAATGTGTGCCTCAAATTTTACAAGAGCCTCATATTGGGACGTGGTCCATACTCTCATGGATTTCAATGGGAACGTGGCCTATACCCTCATGGATTTCCAGAGAATAATTCTAAAACAGTATTTCAAAGTCTGAAAATAAAATACAAAGGCTGGCAACGAGCCATGAGGCATATTCGACCACCACGAAACTTAAATCACGTAAAGCGCAGGTAGAGATGCCCATTTCTGAAAGGCAAATTATTGAAATGGGGTGCTGCCCTTCTTTTCGGAGCCATACATCCTCATTAAATAACTACATTCACCGTTCGATATATAAATGAGCGATTAAAACATACAAAGTACAGCTTAAGTACCCAAGAAGTGCATACTCAAAATATAAAGTCAGTAAATATATAACTTAATGCTATTGAAATATGTGAAATGTTTGCCTTCTCTTTAATTGCCTTACATTTGCATTTAGATGGTGTTAGAAATTGGGTTGTTGGTTAACTGGGGTATGAGCCTTAGTCAAGCAGGCAACCCAAGAAGCAGGCAATTCCCTAAAATTAACCTGTGCTCACCTTCTGGTATCTTGGCACAGACCAGTCAGGCTGAACTTAAAGGTAATATGTAAAGTATTTGTGGAAAACGACAAATAGTAAAACAGTGAAAACTGCATACAAAAAGATTCCACACCAGATTAGAACAAGCATTAGAAATGCAATAGGTCTCGCAGCATTAGAGTTAGTGCTTTTAGAATTGTTAATGGTTTTTTTTGTAAATCTTTAGCATGAGGTTGAGGGTGAGTGAGGGTGAGTGAGGATGAGTGAGGGTGAGTGAGGGTGAGGGTGAGTGAGGGTGGGTGAGTGTGAGTGTGAGTGAGGGTGAGTGTGGGTGAGTGTGGGTCAGTGTGGGTCAGTGTGGGTGAGGGATTGAGGGTGAGGGGTTGAGGGTGAGTGAGGGTGAGGGGTTGAGGGTGAGTGAGGGTGAGGGGTTGAGGGTGAATGAGGGTGAGGGAGGGTGAGGGGTTGAGGGTGAGGGGTTGAGGGTGAGTGGGGGTGAGTGAGGGTGAGGGGTTGAGGGTGAGTGAGGGTGAAGGTGAGTGAGGGTGAAGGTGAGTGAGGGTGAAGGTGGGTGAGGGTGAGTGTGGGTGAGTGTGGGTGAGTGATTGAGGGTGAGGGGTTGAGGGTGGGTGAGGGGTTGAGGGTGAGTGAGGGTGAGTGAGGGTGAGTGAGGGGTTGAGGGTGAGGGGTTGAGGGTGAGTGGGGGTGAGTGGGGGTGAGGGGTTGAGGGTGGGTGAGGGGTTGAGGGTGAGTGAGGATGAGGGGTTGAGGGTGGGTGAGGGTGAGTGAGGGTGAGTGTGAGTGAGGGTGAGTGAAGGTGGGTGAGGGGTTGAGGGTGAGGCGTTGAGGGTGAGTGAGGGTGAGGGGTTGAGGGTGAGTGAAGGTGAGGGTGAGTGAGGGTGAGTGAAGGTGAGGGTGAGTGAGGGTGAGGGGTTGAGGGTGAGTGAGGGTGAGGTGTTGAGGGTGAGTGAGGGTGAGGGTGAGGGGTTGAGGGTGAGTGAGGGTGAGGGTAGGTGAGGGGTTGAGGGTGAGTGAGGGTGAGTGAGGGGTTGAGGGTGAGTGAGGGTGAGGGTGAGTGAGGGTGAGGGTGAGTGAGGGTGAGGGTGAGTGTGGGTGAGGGTGAGTGTGGGTGAGGGGTTGAGGGTGAGTGAGGGTGAGTGAGGGTGAGTGAGGGTGAGTGAGGGGTTGAGGGTGAGTGAGGGTGAGGGGTTGAGGGTGAGTGAGGATGAGTGAGAGTGAGGGTGAGTGAGGGGTTGAGGGTGAGGGGTTGAGGGTGAGTGAGGGTGAGGGGTTGAGGGTGAGTGAGGGTGAGGTGTTGAGGGTGAGTGAGGGTGAGGTGTTGAGGGTGAGTGAGGGTGAGGGTGAGGGGTTGAGGGTGAGTGAGGGTGAGGGTAGGTGAGGGGTTGAGGGTGAGCGAGGGTGAGTGAGGGGTTGAGGGTGAGTGAGGGTGAGTGAGGGGTTGAGGGTGAGTGAGGGTGAGGCTGAGTGAGGGTGAGGGTGAGTGTGGGTGAGTGTGGGTGAGGGTGAGTGTGGGTGAGGGTGAGTGTGGGTGAGTGAGGGTGAGGGGTTGAGGGTGAGTGAGGGTGAGTGAGGGTGAGTGTGAGTGAGGGGTTGAGGGTGAGTGAGGGTGAGTGTGGGTGAGGGTGAGTGAGCTACATCTAATGACTTCAGAGGACTGCTTATAGACTGTTTAAATTACAACCATTGTCGATAGTAAGTACTATTGACCCTGATAACGAAAACACACAACACCAGCTGTCACGGCAGACTGAAACACCCCTCTAACGCACGCTGGTTAATAAAACGAGGCACAACACCGAGGAATATTGACCAGATCACTAATAAGATTGGAGCGCCAATTGATTTTGAACCAAATCAATAGGAGATTAACACAATATTTGTAAAGCAGTGGAATGTGGTGGGGACGTGGCGCAAACAATAAGTGCAGCTAGATCATATACTCAAATACATCCAAGATAGGGTGTTAACGAATAGCGGGTAATTTAACTGAGTGATGCGGCTTCGCACTATGTCCTCAAAGTAAAATGGAGATTAGCAAGCTGGAAAATCTGGAGGGTTACTTACATGCCGCTGGTACCAAAAGTGTCTGCCCGCTTCCCTCGATGTGTACACGGGCTTGTCTTGGCCGATTATTTTTAAATAGGTAAGCCAGAGCGCGCCAAACCAGATTGCTCGGTATTTCCGGGTCACGTGATCAGGGCATTCAAGTCTACGCAGTGCCAGACTCTATGGTGCGTGCGTGCTGGTACAGCAGGCAACACTAGAATGCTGACCCTTAAAAACAAATCAGAAGGCGCTTCGTGAAATCGGCGACACAATAATCTTCGGCACAATAGTAAAAGCAAGCACCAGTAGAGGCGTGTTTGGAAACCGAAGACTGGGTAAGGGGAGAGATGCATGGATTGGAGAGATGCAGGCTGTACTATGCAGCCCCATTAACGATCCCGCCCAAGCAACCATTTTGTATTTATTTACCTGGACAGCCGCAGTGGCGGACTGAGGAACGCTCGCGATATTTACAGGCAGCGCTACTGGATATGGAGCCTGCGTGTAGAAATAATTGGAAACAAGGCTAGCGGCAGGCAGGCAGGGGAGGAGAGGAGGAGGGGGGAGGAGAGTAGGGGAGGCACGGCCTAGCGGCCGTGCAATCAAGTAGTGAGGGGGCGGAGCTGGGGGAGGCTGTGGAAGAGAGTAGGCAAGGCGACACGGCGGGAGGGGGCGGAGCGGGTAAACAAAGACGGACATGCACGCGCCCGTGACTTTTAAGGTCAATGCGCATGCGCATAAGCTTAATGCGCATGCGCATTGACCTTAAAAGTCACGGGCACTGCAAGGAATCGCCACGATTCCTTGCAGTGTGGATAAAGAGTGGATAACTCGCAATACTCTCGCCTTGCTCGATGCGCATGCGCATCGACAGGCGAGACCTAAAAAACGAGGAGAAATAAAGACATTTCTCCTTATTGTGCCTCCCTTTTGTCTCCCTTGGTGAGGCGTACGTTTTTGGCGCTCCCTCAGACTTACAATTTCTGGTAGGTCTGGGGCAGTGTCAAACAGCCATGCATGTTACTGGACACGCCCCCAGCAACACCCATGGAACGTCTCTTTCACCCAGCTTGCTGCGTGAAAGGGACGCACATATTTAAAAGGCCATGAAAAGCCATGTGATGTGGCTTTACGTGGCCTTATAAATGTACCAGTGGTACATTGCGCCACTGGAGCGTCAAAAAGTGACGTTCCGGCAGCGCAACAGTGCCGGTATGAGGTCCCTCAGTATTTTCCTTTGAAATCTAGACAAGTTAGATATTCTATCATTTTATTTCCCGTTTTGAACTTAATTGCAATTATCACTGATCTCTGATCTATTCTGATACCAGAAGCGAGTGCTATGAAGCGCTTGCAGTTGACCATGTTGTCAACCCAATAAACAAGAATGACACACATGATGGTGTTTCCACAGCACAAGTGGTTGATCACAATCACTCAAGAATCTGACCTCACTAAAACATGTCATGTTAGGACCAAAGGAGGTTGCACTGCTACATTTCACCCAGGTCTGCAAAAAATACCTCTGTAATTGAAAATGGTAGATTGTTGAAGGTTCTCAGATGGAATTTGTGAAGATGGGGAAAGGGTGGGAAAGATGGGTTTTTGCAGTAGACCAGCGGCCTATTGGCAAAAATGGAATCAGTGAATTCGAGAATCTTTACGAGTCCCCTGAAAATCCTCAGGCATTCATAAACACGAGTCTGCAATGGCGTGTGGATTCCTATCTGTGCAGACATCACCACACCTGCAGGATTATCTAAGCAGGACTTTCACCAGGTAAAACCTGACAAAGTTTGTGCAGAGAAAAATTGCAGCTCACCGAGACGTACCTGTACTAAGGATGAAGAGACGACGGTTAAAAGGTGCGCATCCTTCTTTTAAAAGACCAGAGCGGGAGGCAAAGTGTGTGCGCGAGCAGGGGGTAGAATGCATATAAATGCACCCGCCCTGACAAGTAAAACGCTGCGCCAAAGGGAAGCAATTTGTGGCTCGAATGGGTGCAGGGCCGCCGGCGTATGGTTAAGGGGATGGAGACGAGAAGGGGGAGATTGAAAATATGCACGACACCGTAGAAAGAAAGGATGGAGGCTTAAGGCACGCTGAAGGGCGAGGAAGGCGAGGGAGGGAGGAGAAATGTCAACAGTTTGGACAGGTCCTAGTACTACAATAGGTGGGGGGTGTGCATGTCAGATCAGTTTTGGGACAGAGCTGCGTGTGCTCAAATGACTATCAGCATCATTCAAGGAACGCCCACCGAGACGTACCTGTACTAAGGATGAAGAGACGACTGTTAAAAGGTGCGCATCCTTCTTTTAAAAGACCAGAGCGGGAGGCAAAGTGTGTGTGCGAGCAGGGGGTAGAATGCATATAAATGCACCCGCCCTGACAAGTAAAACGCTGCGCCAAAGGGAAGCAATTTGTGGCTCGAATGGGTGCAGGGCCGCCGGCGTATGGTTAAGGGGATGGAGACGAGAAGGGGGAGATTGAAAATATGCACGACACCGTAGAAAGAAAGGATGGAGGCTTAAGGCACGCTGAAGGGCGAGGAAGGCGAGGGAGGGAGGAGAAATGCGAGAAACGTGTGAAGCAGGGGGCGGGGGTAGCGGATACCTTTGAAGTGCACTTCAAAGGCTTGTTTGCAGAGCGCACGCTGGGGGATGACTGTGGGAGGGAGGCTGGTGTCTGTGCACGCGCTTTTAATGGCAATGCACATGCGCATTGAGCGAGCTTTCACGGGCACTTCATGGAATCGCCCGATCTCGGCAAGCTCTGTATAAGCCCCTTTATATCGAGCTCCCGCTCTCAATGCGCATGTGCGCATTGAGATAGGTCGCTCGACCTAAAAATAGCACTTAGTTTAATAAATAAAAAACGACCAAACCGACAAAAGTCAAATAAATACAACTTGAGATAAGATTTTGGTAAAGAATAAACTGTAAAATAGCGCCTAGAAGCAATAAGCACTTACTTGGGTTATCTGATCGTGCCGGACAGGGACAAAGTTAAAAGATAAAGAGACCAGGTGAGGCACGCTGAACAAAGATACCTTTCTCCTGGCTGCATCAACGTCGAAGATTTGGGGTGCAGCAAAAGTGCTACGCCGGTGTCGATCCACGCAGTGTGGGCGATGCAGATTATGATCCGTGCAGTAGCACTATTCAATCAATCAATCACTCAATCAATCATGGGTTTCTTGAGCGCAACTACTCACCTATAAGGGTCTCAAGGCGCTATGGGTGGGGTAGGAGGGGAGGGAGGCGCAGGGTCCTGTCCATCAAGGTGGAGGTCTATCGAAGAGCCATGTCTTGAGGTCCCTTGTGAAGTTGGGGAGTGATGTAGTCTGTCTGAGGTGGAGCTCTGGCTGCGAGGAAGGAGGAGCTGCCTCCCGATCTGGACTTCCTTGTGCGAAGGACCACAGAGTGGAAGAGCTGGGCTGATCATAGGGTCCTTTGGGGTGCGTGGAATACTAGTCGGCTATTCAGGTATGCTGGTACGGAATTGTGGAGGGCTTTGTGTGCGTGGGTGAGAATCTTAAAGGTGATGTGTCGGCTTTGATGAGCGAAGAGCTGAGATACAGAGCTGCCCTAGGAAAAGCACCCATCCCAACTGACCACGCACGGAACCTGGGCGTCATCCTGGACTCCTCTCTCTCGATGACCAGACAAGTCAACGCCGTCTCATCATCTTGCTTCAACATTCTTCGCATGCTCAAAAAAACATTTCGCTGGATCCCCACCGAAACTAGAAAAACGGTCACCCACGCACTGGTCACGAGCCGCCTAGACTACGGAAACACCCTATACGCCGGTACCACCGCAAAACTCCAGAAAAAACTCCCTCCTCCCCTACATCGGTAAGCTGACGGAGAAGCACGTGAACACCCATCTATCCAACTTTATCGAGGCAGCGGAAGGCCTGGACCCTTCTCAATCAGGGTTCAGGCCAAATCACAGCACCGAATCGGCCCTTCTGGCAGTGACCAACAACATCAGGATGACACTAGATGAAGGGGGGTCTATGATTCTGGTGCTGTTAGATTTATCCGCCGCCTTCGATACGGTGTCTCACAAAGTGCTTCTCTGTCGTCTGAGGGATGTAGGGCTGGGAGGTGCAGCTCTGTCCTGGATGGAAAGCCTCCTTTCTTGCCGCTCTCAAGAAGTCAGACTGGGCTCCCATAAATCCATCTCCAGGGAGCTCACCAGGGGGGTGCCACAGGGCTCATGCCTAAGCCCCACATTATTTAATGTGTATGTGGCCCCCTTGGCCGACTTAGTGAGGTCCTATGGGTTTACCCCGGTGTCCTACGCCGATGACACCCAACTTCTGTTCCCTTTTAAAACCTTCACACCTGATCTGCTAAAATCTTTTGCAGAAGGCATGAGGGTAGTCTCAAGATGGATGGCTGAGAACTGGCTACAATGCAATGTGGGAAAAACAGAAGTCTTGCTGTTTGGAGAGGCGGCGACTCTGTGGTCCGATGAATGGTGGCCGGTAGAACTGGGCCCAGTTCCCATTCCAAAGCAGACTGTGAAAAACTTGGGAGTACTATTTGACCAGGCGCTGACATTTAAACATCACGTCAACCAAGTCGCCGGCACATGTTTCAGGGCTATTGGTCTGCTGAAAAGGGTGTTCCCCTATCTACCCGACAACCATAGGAAGACACTAGTCCAGGCACTAGTGATCAGTAGATTGGACTACTGCAATGGCCTTCTTTTGTCAACTAATGAAGGCCAAATGAACAAACTGCAAGTAGTCCAAAATACGGCAGCGAGGTTAGTCCTTAATGCTCCATCTAGGACTCCCTCCCGACCCTTACTGGTGCAACTCCACTGGCTGCCAGTGCGGCAACGCACTAAGTTTAAAATTCTGTGCACCATTCATAAATGCCTGATAGGTAAGGGCCCCAAATATCTTACAACTGCCTTTCTACCCTATGTTCCAGCCCGCTCTCTACGGTCCAGTAATCTTCACCTACTACAGGTCCCTAAAATAAAAAGGTCCCGTCAGGGAGGGCGTGCTCTGGCACACACTGGACCCGCTCTCTGGAATTCTCTTCCCCCTACATTAAAAAGTATTACAAACCATTTAGCTTTCCGCAAAACTCTTAAAACTTACCTCTTCACCAGTGGCTAATCTTCCCCCGGCCTTGGTTACTACTGGAAAGACCTGGTACACCTGTATTTTTCCTTCAAATAGCATAAGCGCGGAGATACCCCTTCGGGGGTCTATTCAGGCGCTATAGAAGCACATAAAATAAAAATAAATAAACGCATCCAGAACGCTTCAGCCAGGCTCATACTAGACATCCCGCGTAAAGAACACAACTCTGGTCACCTGAAAAACCTCCACTGGCTCCCCGTAAATAAGAGGATTACTTTCCGCCTCCTAACCCACGCACACAAATCACTTTACGAACTTGGACCCGAATGCCTCAACTCACGACTGTCCTTCTACACCCCCTCCCGTCAGCTACGATCCTCCAACCAAGCCCTTGCCACTGTACCTCGCATCAACAAAACCACCATGGGAGGTAGATCCTTCTCCTACCTGGCAGCTAAAACCTGGAACACACTTCCTACTCAACTTCGCCTTACTCAGAACCACCTAGCATTCAGAAAGCAACTTAAAACTTGGATATTCGACAAGTAATCCCCCACCCTTCCTCAAGCACCTTGAGACCCTATGGGTATGTAGCGCGCTATATAAATCTCTTGACTTGACTCTTGACTTGAATCACGTCGATGGAGATGCAGTGACCTTGTGTAGTGGTGGTTCCGAAGATGTGTCGGGGCTGATCCACGTAGTGAAGGCGATACACCGGTTTTGGTAATGCAACAGGAGCGATGCATTGGGTTTGATCCACACACTGGTACCGATGCGCTGGTTCGACAACGGATGCATGGGTTTCGCTGAGGCAAGCAACTTAGGCATCACTTCCAAGGGTCCAGGACTGGGGTGGCACCAATTGGCAGGACAAACTCACCGATGGCAGACTCAAGGTGCAGAAGCAGGTAAGTTGAAAGTCTGTTATGTCCCGAGACTTCAGAGCAGGAGGCAAGCCAGCTAGCCCTTGGAGTCACACTGGGTGCAAATGATGCAGGTGCAGTTCTTCTCGCTCGGGCAGATGAACAGCAGGCAGCTAGTCAGCACAACAAGGCAGGAGTCCTGCAAAGCAGCAGTCCAGCAGCCTACAGCAGTACAGCAGTCCTTCTTCCAAGCAAAGTCTTCGAAGGTCCAGAAGTGTACTGAAGTGTTGGTGTCTGAGTCCAGTACTTATACCCAGTTGTGCTTTTGAAGTGGGGAGACTTCAAAGAGAGGTCTTTGAAGTGCAAAGACATCCTCTCTCCTTGCCTGGTTCCAGACTCATTATAAGGGAGGTATGCAGCCTTTTGTGAGGGGACAGGACACTGCCTATTCAGGTGTTAGTGAGGCTGGGTCAAGCTTTTCCCTCCCATCCCCCCAGGATGGCCCATTACATTACACCTAACTCCCATTGTGTGCGGCTGTCTAGGGGAATACGCAAAACCCAGCTGTCACGCTCCCAGACATGCATCAGAATCATGCAGCAAATGGTGAAAGAAAATGCCCACTTTCTAAAAAAAAGCGTCATTTTCAGAATTTCAATTAAAATCCAACTCCACCATAAGTTGTGATTTTAAATTGTGACTCCAGAGACACCAAACCTGAAAGTCTTTCTCTTCACAAACAGGAATGACCCTTAAAAATGTATTAAGGTAATCCCAATGTTATACCATTAGAGAGATAAGCTTTGCAGTCGTAACAAACGAATTTGAGAGTTTTTGGCTACCAGGACATACAAAACTTAAAAGTACATGTCCAATTTGTTTAATACATCGCATCCTGCACTCTTAATTCTATCGGGTTTACCTTTGGGGTGACTTATAAGTATAAAAAGGGGAAGTTTATCCCGACAAGAAGTTTGTCTTGCCAGGTCGAAATGACAGTGTACACTACACATTCAGGCTACGCAAAAGCAGTCCTGAGCCATGGTTAGAGGGCTACTTAAGTGGGTGGCACAAAAAGTACTGCAGGCCCTCTAGTAGCATTTCAAGCACACGTCGTGCACTTTACTGCAGACTTATAAGTAAAGGAAACACATTAGATAAATGAATGAATGAACGAATGAATGAATGAATGTATCCGACAATGTTAAAGCATCCTGTTACCCACAAGGGTGCATTGGAACTGAGAGAAGTGCATCTGTCAGCTGAGCGTGAAAAAGCAAAGGGCAGATGAGAACCTCATAACAATGACATTCCTTGTGTTTTTAATTATGCATACATCACAAACAAATACAAATTAAATAGGTAACTGGAAGGTGGTAGGAAAAATGAAATAGGTAACTGGCAGGTGGTAGGAAGTTTTACCGGAACCCGCCCCACGCCCGCTTTCCCCTTTTCTTTTCTTAGTTTCAACAGAAAGCTTTATTTTGAAAAAAGAAATGCAACCAAGTATACACACTCAAATAGAGCAATAAAATAATGGTTAACAACAATTGAGTTAACATCGTATAGTTGAAAAAGAAACTGTAGGGTCAAAGTAGTTGCATTTAGAACCAGCATTTGCAATGCAATAGGTCTCGCATTAGGAAAGTGTGAGCTATTGGTATTGTAAATAAAACATTTTTTAATATGTGTTGGCTTTGAAAATATATAAATTAATAGCATTGTTAGTCACAAAGCCAATAGCTTACACTTTCCTAATGCGAGTCCTATTGGCTATGGCAATGCTTGTTGGTAGCAAGCAAGGACAGTGATGTTGCGGTGCTGAGTGATGCTGTTGTGGTGCTGAGTGATGCTGTTGTGGTGCTGAGTGATGCTGTTGTTGGGCTGAGTGATGTGGTGGTGTCCCAGAGTGATATGGTGGTGTCCCAGAGTGATGTGGTGGTGTCCAAGAGTGACGTGGTGGTGTCCCAGAGTGACGTGGTGGTGTCCCAGAGTGACGTGGTGGTGTCCCAGAGTGACGTGGTGGTGTCCCAGAGTGACGTGGTGGTGTCCCAGAGTGACGTGGTGGTGTCCCAGAGTGATGTGGGACACGTGGTGGTGTCCTAGAGTGATGTGGAGCAGGGGCAGATTGTGTGTTGAGCTGCAGGGAAGGGGGTCTGTGAGGTATGGTAAAGTCCGTGTGAGCTGTGTGTAAGGGGGTCAGTGAGGTGTGGCGAAGAGGTGTGAGCTGTGTGTGCATTAGGGGGGAGCAGCGGAGGAGGGAGGAGAGGCTGTGGAGCAGGGGCAGATTGTGTGTTGAGCTGCAGGGAAGGGGGTCTATGAGGTGTGGCGAAGTGGTGTGAGCTGTGTGTGCGCTAGGGGGTAGCAGCGGAGGAGGGGCGAGAGGCTGTGGAGCAGGGGCAGATTGTGTGTTGAGCTGCAGGGAAGGGTCGAAAGTATACGGGTAAGCCTCTTAGCCAAACAAGTTAATTGTAAACAAGGCATTCCTGCAGTGTAATTGAGCTATAAATAACTGATTGAACTCTTTTCTAACTTAATGGTATATCGAAGTCTGAAGAATGAAAGTCTGAATCAGGGATGTCGCAATTGAAATCTGCCTCTTGCAAGTTGCCAGGGCTGCAAATGTGGCCAGTCCTCAAAGACTATTAAACCGACGACTAAAACAAGACTTTGAAACAGGTTTCTATCAGTCTCTATATTCATGTCCTTAACTTTATGCCCAAAACACTGAACAATATTTCAAAAATGAATGTAAAAAACCCCAAAAAGCCTTTTAGGTATTCCATATTAGCGATGCAATCCCTGTATACATTACACATTTTACTTCATCTTGTAATCCCTAAGAGTATTCGCTTTTTCCAAGATCCAAGATGTGTGTATGTACTTTTTCTTTATTCAGCATATGACTCTTGAATAGTGGTGCATGATTTGCCTACAGGTGCATTTGTGATTTCAGGTTGTGGGTGGGCGTTTGACTGCACAAGATTGAGAGATCTGAACTAAGATAGAAAGCAATGTCCATCTCGCACAGTGCCTGGTAGCAAGTCAGAGGTGTGCAGACTACATGCACTTCCAACCTTTGGCCTCTCTAGAGAAGCACACAGAGCGATGGTCGCCCATATGCCAGTTGTAATAATGGAGAAGATTGAGATATGCATTTGGAGGTTTTGAAAAAGATGTGTGAAGAAAATGGTTGTAACTGCCTAATAGAGTGAGACACTGCAGACGAAAGTGGTGTGACGGGGTTAATAGGACAGACTGAGGCAAACACTGTATTAATGCTTACTTTATTGTCTCATAGTTTTAGAATTTAAACATTTTTAATTTTAGTTATTCACAACAAAATCATTGTTTTCATTTATTTAGTACAATCAGAAGTGACAAAGCCAATATCTCTGGCTTGTTTTATGTGCATGTGCTGGCTGTTCAAGGACTGTGGCTGCACGAACAAAAAACTCAGAAAGGCACACAAATACTGGCCAGGGAGCATGCTAGGTGAAGCAAAGCATGCTTTAAGCCACACACTTAATTACACAGATCACATCTTGGAAAAGATTCAGGGTTATGCTTCTTTGACCACGACCGTTTCAAAGAACCTCCCACCTTTTTCATCTCACTTAAAGCACTGCAAGTTTCACACAGATTTCTGTAGTAAAAACATCAGCTTCTCATTGAAGTTAATGTGGTGCATTGATATGTTTATTAATGGCCATGACAGGACAAGAGGATTATAAGCACGAAAGAACGCAGGATGTGTTGTAACTAACGAATTAATACACATATAAAACATAATTGAAGCACTAGTAAAGGGGCTTAAAGGATGAATTCATGAACATACTCAAAAAGAAGATAAAGCCACTCAATCTCTACAGACACATTCATTGCTGTATGAAAACAGTAATATTTCAAAGAAAAATAAGCGGACATGTAGAACAGATGTCACAAGAGTATTGGTATGAACTGTATTATCACTACAATAGCACAAAGTTGCAAGAAGCAAGAAAAACAATCTACTTTGCAAGGTCGAGTCCTGTGAAAAGCATCTGCTGGGTGCCAGAACCACCCCAATCAATAGACCTACATTGCACACGTGTTAATAATACCAAGTCTAAACTACAAATAGGGATACAATTAACATAGCATTCTCTAATTCAGAATGCAGTACGAAGTCTCAAAACAATTAGAAAGAAACCCCGGATGCCGGATAAAGAAGACCACCATGTTTTTTAAAAGTATTTCTTTAAAGAATACCAGCAGGGAGCTTCCCAGTATAGTCCAACAGTTCAAAAGCAATCTACAATGGCAGAAAAATACGAGAAGATCTGTACATGAAAAAACAAAAGAAAAGTATGGTTTCATGTACGATGATACCATATAATGTAAAGAGCTGACAATGACACTGCTAAAAGCCTCACCATCCATGTATCAAAGTGCAGTCACAAAGCCAATACGGGTAGTCTGGAAAGGATGATTCCTTCAAAAGTAACCTGCGTGCAAGACCAAGCGGAAAGCATATCAAAGAAGGACACCAACCCCCATGGCAGTGCTTGCTAAAAGTATAAGTGAAACGCACTTACGTCTCAGACCGAAGGAGAATAGAGTCCGGTCTTGTTCGATACGTGTGTGTGTGTGTGTGTCTATCGTAGCCTGTAGAAAAATAGCTAAATGAATATTAGTTGCTCTATAACCGGGCAGCTACAGTCTATCCAGAGTGAAACTGAAACCGAGAATCAAAAGGCCGAGCAGACTCACCTATTCACGGTACGTACCCCGTGTCTAGTCGATGTCGAGTAATGCGGAAGTAAGAGGCGAGCACATCTCAGGGGTAAAGTAGCGTGAAGTTAAAAAAGACTCGACTGACGATTGAAGGCGCATAGCACCAGAAGTGTGGCACGTAGAGTGAATAGCTCGAGTTGCATCAAAGGAAGACTAAGTACTTGCTAAATAGTTTGTGAGCACTAATAAAAATGGATAAAAACTGTGTACTAAATGGATTGAAATGAAATCCATCATGTAAATAATCTGAATATGCATGGAAAATAAAGGATAAACAAACTCTTGGCATTGCTGTGGGGGGCGGGGGGAGAGCATTCCTTTGAAGTGTGAAACAGGGGGCGGGGGAGCGGATCCCTTTGAAGCACAGCCTCGCGGCCGTGAAAGTGAAACAGCCTGCCTCGCGGCCGTGAAAGTGAAACAGCCTGAGGCCGAGCGCACGCTGGGGGAAGCTTCAGATGCCTGTGGGCTGATGGCTTTGATGTGGACGCACTTTCCGCACAAGTGCACCACACGAACTGTCCGAAATCTGCGATGGTACCAGAGCCTGATTTGCCCACTATACTCTCGTCTATTATCCCTTGTGGGATTAATAGGTGAGACCTAAAAAGGGTTATAATGACTGTGGAAAGAAAAGAAGGAGAAGAAGAGAGGGAAAAGGAACAATAATAACATGGTTACATATACAATATAAATGGAGAACTCAATACAACGTAAAAAGATACCAATATTTTAAGGGATGATAGCTGTAATAATATTTTAAAGCAGGTAAAAGGAAAGAGAAGTTGTATAACAAAATAGGTAATTGAATACATAAGATAACAGTAAACAAGGTGGTTTGGGGACTTCTTCCATTAGGGGATGATGTTGGGGAGATTTTTGTACAGACGTGTCTAAGAAAATAGTTATAGGGGACCAAATATGTTCTCTTTTCAGAAGTAAAGATATAGGTGAAACATATGCATGATCTAGTCGATGGTTATAGCAAACACTATACCACCAAGCCTGGAAAGAAGGTTGTGTGGATTGTTTTCAATTTGTTGTTATTTGTTGGAAAGCAATTGCAATTAACAAGTCAACAACATCCGTGGTACAAGAAAGGGATGGCCAATGTTCACATAGTGTGCCTCAAAAAACGCTGGTAGGTGAAAAAGAAGTGGGTATGAAAAGGTATATTGATCTGAGACCAAACCTTCAACCAGAATTGATGAGTAATAGGACAAGAGAAAAGCATGTGGCATAAGTCAGCATGAGGAGCGTTACAAGACCAGCAATTTGGGGAAGATGTGGAATTAAATGTTTGTAACGTCATGGGGCGTGGCTAGGCGCCGGCTAAGATGGCCGCCTAACCCGAGGGATCCGCTCACAGAGTCCTCCACCCGTTGAAATCCAGTGAATATCCGACGGACTCTGGGCCCTGCGCGCACCGCAACACAGCCCTTTCGGAGCTGCGCCTGGCGGTCTGATTCCGACCGCACCACGTTGCTCCGTGGCCGCGCTGCGGCCCCTGGCTTCGGCACCCGAACACAGGCCTGGAGCGAGGGTGCGCTGCGGTCGGCCGCTGTGGAAGGCGAGCCCCTGGCTTTGCGGCCTAGTCGGGGGCGGGGAGAAAATATCGGTGCGAACGGTCCGCGAACGGTCCTGAGCCTCCAGGGAATATCACTGCAGCCCCTGTGCCCCTGAGCCCGGACGCAGAAGCCCGAAAGTGGCGACATAAGACTAGAGAGGCCTGGGAAGGGCCTACACTGTAGAGTGGTGGAATCTGGGCTTCCTTGGCGGCGAGAACAGTGATCCAACTGAGGACGTGGGCACCCTGCGACATGAAGGTGACACTATCTCTGCACCCCCAGTCCCGGACGTGGGACATAACGGGAGCAACCGAAACGGCCTGCAGTAGTGGCCTACAAACATTGGGGAGACACCACAGAGCAGGCATAGTGAAGGGCGGTGACACCCCGCAAACCAAGGGCATTGCATTACACTTTATGGGAGGCCCATCGAGTGCGAAGAGGTGAACACTAGCAGCTTGGCCTGCAGTGGAGGCATACCCCCTGAGAGTTGGACAGTCATGGGGAGCTGAAGATCTCCCTGTGGAGGGCCCACGACTTACGGGTGAGGTCGGTTGGCGGGAACCGGACGGAGACGCTACACAGTACCAGTCAACGGGCGCGTGTGCCACGTGCCAGGGTGTCACCCGGTGGTGACGGCCATGGCTGCGGAGGCTAGAAAGGCCCCAGGGAGAAAGGGAGAGAGCGGCCCGAAAACCCACAGAGCACTGGTGGGGACCCCGGAGTTCCCCATATGAGAGACGGGGGTTGTGGAAAGAGACTGGACCCACACCACCGCCTCGGCCATTGCCTGGATTCCCGGCCGAGATTGGAAGCGCCGCTGACCAGGACGCGAGATCTAGCTGCAGGAACAATGAGGCCCAAGCAAGGTACGGCCGCCCAGACCAATAAGCTTGATAAATATACAGTGCAGAAGATCACATCGCAAACGGTGGGTCCGACCGAAGAATCTTCCACCCAGAAGGAGCCGTCATTATCCAACATCATGGCGGCCATACAAACGCTGGGCGCCACCCTAGAAACGAAAATAGACAAGGTCTCCATAGAAGTCAACCTCCTACGTGCGGATCTAAATAAAACTTAGGAGAGGACTAAGGCCAACGAGGTGGGCATCGCAGAGCTACAATCCTCCACCAAAAAGCTGGAACAGCGAGTAGAAGCGCTAATCCACCAACATCGTCAGATGGCGCTCCGGCTGGAGGACCAGGAAGGGAGGGCCCGAAGGAGTAATATCCCCCAGGTAGGGGTCCCGGAAGGACTGGAGGGGCCCAGCGTGGAACTTTTTGTTGAAGATCTGATCCTTCAACATCTGAAGCACAAACGTCTGTCCAACATCTTCACGGTAGAACGTGCACACCGGGCACACATCCCAAAACCGAAACCAGGGGCACCGCCAAGGACAATCATCGCAAAAATCCTTAAATTATAGAGACAGACACGCTATCTTACAGGCGGCCAGACAGACCGGGGACCTGCAGTACGAGAATGTCACTGTCTGTTTTTTCCCAGACTTCACTCTTCAAGTTCAACGTGAGAGACGATCCTTTGCGGGTGTAAAGGCGGCGTTGAGAGAAAAAGGCTTCAAATACATGATGTTTTTCCCTGCTAGACTCAAGGTCCTATCGGGGGGCAAAGCTATATTTTTCACTTCACCAGCGGAGGTGCAGGACTGGCTCGACAGGGAATCATCAACCACGGGTGAAGGAGCGTGTGCTCAGAACTGGAGAGACACACAGGTTGGGCCTCCGGAGTCGGCGGCTGGGAGATCAGAATTGGACGAACAGAGTCAGCGTTCCTGGAGATCCCGATCTGCAAGCCCCAGGGGCTTGGCCTCGGAGAATGAAGAACCTACAGAACTGTGCAGACATCGATTGTATAGTATTGAACTGAGGGGGGCTGTTTTTTGAGGGGGGGGCTGCGCTCCATCCGCCATTCCTTGGGGGAGGCACGATGTCGGATGAAGAGCCGTCCTGTTGAAATTACTTGCCAAAATTGTTCACATCCCCTGCAGAGGCCCCCTTTTTTTGCCTTATTTTTCCCTGTTCCCCCTCCCCCTTTCTTTCTCTTCCTCCCCCCCCCCCCCCCCCCCCCTACCTCTACCTCTGCCAGATGGCTTGGAAATTCATGCAGGGTCTGTCACTGACTTGAGGGGTGAGCTACAGATTAATAACAACGTTTGAATCCCATAATTGGTTGTGCTCGAGAAGTGCGGGCGCATTGTTTCTTTGTTGCATTTGGGTGGGGGAGAGACTCGGTGGCGGAGTGGGCTGGGGCTAGTGCACGCTCCAGATAGCGGGTCCACGAGGAAGGGAAGGACAGGCTATTTAGAGTTGTTGTTTCTTCCTCTTCCGGGGAGTGTACTGGCCGAAAGGCACTCTGCTAATTGGGGATGTGGGTAGTTAGAAGCCTACGGAGCAGGGGATCAGGGTGGGGGGGAGGGATCCGAGGGAGTTGGGGGGGTGAGGTGGGGGAGGAGTGGGACAGTTGAGGACAAACAAAGAAGATTGGTCAGGTCATGCAGGGACTGTATTGTTTCTGTTGAACTTAGTATCATTATACACCGGGGGTCATTTCAGAACTGTATGAATACACTTGTGCACAACACTGGGAGTCATGGTAAGGAGGCATCGCTAAGAAACATGCATTGCCATGAAGTGGGATAAGAACTTGAAGATAATGAGCTGGAACGTCAATGGGCTGGGGGACAAGCTTAAGAGAACTATTGTACTGCAATTTATCAAGAGGCACCTTCCTGATGTGGTACTCCTGCAGGAGACGCATCTACTGGGCAACACTTGTCAACAGATGGGGATATACCCAAACGGCTCACGCCGGATTCACCTCAGGATCCCATGGGGTGGGTATTTTGCTTCGTCGGAACCTTCCCCCAATCATCAACTATACAGACTCTGACCCCCTTAGGGGCGCTTTGTAACCATTTCGGGCAGATGGGAGGGTCGTAGGATCAACCTGGTCTCGGTCTACATTCCACCTGGTCTTCAAACCCAATCATACCAGGACCTGGGCAAGCTGCTCCTTTCTCTTCGAGAAGGGAGCCTCCTAATGGGAGGTGACTTTAATGCTGTAGTGTCAGGGACCCTTGACCGTAACCCTCCCAGGGATATATCGACGGGACAACGGTGGTTATCATATTTCCTTGAGGCCTTCGGCCTCACTGACCTTTGACGTCTCCGACACCCGAGGGACACTCAGTACACATTTTTCTCTGGGCCACATAGATCATTCTCCCACATTGATTATATACTGTCACCTCTGCAGCGTGACATGACGATTCGTGAAATCACACACCTCGTAAGGGGAATCTCGGACCACTCACCGTTGGTAGCCTACCGTACATTCCGGTACAGGCAGGAGGGCTGCATTGTGCCCATAAACGCCTGGTACCTACATAGTGAAGATATAAAGAAAAAGCTTACCCTCTTGATTGACCGCTACTTTGAAGAAAATGAAGGTACTATAAACTCGTTGTTGGTGTTATGGGAGACCTTTAAAACAGTTAAAAAGCAACAGGCTCAGAGAGTCGTGGCGGAGCTCAAGGCTGAGTCTGGAAAGGTCGTCACAGAGCCACGTGAGATAGTTGAGGAATTCGCGTTACATTACCGCAAGGTCTATAGCAGGGGCTCTGACAGGCCAGAGGGAGACTCAGTCTCCTTGTTGACTGATATCCAATTGCCCATTCTCTCAGACGCGGAACGGGAAGTCCTTGAGGCACCGCTTGCTGTGGAAGAGCTAAGCCGGGCGATCAGGGACCTCAAGCCGGGAAAGGCCCTCGGGCCTAATGGCTTGCCGATAGAACTGTACAAGCTGACGCCCGGCGGCTTGAGTCCGTACTTAAACAAATGTTTGAAGAGAGCAAGGAAAGGGGCACCTTACCACGAGACCAACGTATTGCCACAATAGTGACTATCCCGAAAGAAGGGAAACCAAGGGACTCCTGTGCCTCAAATAGGCCCATTTCTTTGCTAAATGCAGAACCAAAAATCCTCGCCAAAGTATCCGCGAATCGGCTCAAGCCTGTCCTTCCCGCCCTGGTCCACCCGGACCAGTCTGGTTTCATGCCCCACCGTAATACAGCGCTTAATCTCCGATGATTACACAGGGTGCTGGGACGATGTCACACCCTCCAGGAAGACGCGGTTTTGGTATCCCTAGACGCCGCAATGGCATTTGACACGCTAGAGTGGCCATACATGATGGCTGTTCTCCGAAAACTGGGCTTTGGCCCAAACTTCATAGGGTGGGTGCGTCTGCTCTACCCGAAGCCCCTGGCCCAGGTCTCTGTCAATAATAAAGCCTCTGCAGTATTTTCGCTTGAAAGAGGGACGCGACAGGGGTGCCCTCTCTCACCTTTGTTGTTTTCGCTCTCGTTAGAACCGCTTGCTGCCTGGATTAGGCAGGAACTCTCCCTGAAAGGAATACGCTGGACTGACGGGTGGGAAGACAGGATCTCATTATACGCAGATGATATCCTCCTCTATCTTACGAGACCTCGTAAGTCCCTTATGGTGGCCATGGATATTTTTGCCAGTTTCGGGAAGAACTCAGGATACAGGATTAACTGGGATAAATCCATACTATATACCTTACAGGGTAGCACCCCGGTCGTTCCACGCAGTTGCCCAGTAGCAGTGACCACTGAGGGGTTTCGATACCTTGGGATCTTTGTCTCCAAGGAACAGACCACCAGATATTAGAGGAATCTCCTGCACCCCTGCAAGGATTCAAAAAGGATGCTGCATCCTGGCGACAGCTCCCACTGTTCCTCCTCGGGCGGGCGGCGCTCTTCAAAAGGATGGCCCTGCCAAGATTCTTGTATGCACTACAGAACCACCCGGATTTGGTCCCGCACTCATATTTCCAGGCTGTCTAAACTGTACAGAGAGAGCTGCTGTGGTCTGGAACACCTCGAATATCCCTCCAAAAATTGACCTTGGGATGGTATGATGGAGGCATAGCGCTCCCGTACGTCCGGAAGTACTACTGGGCCGCCCACCTTGCGGCCAACAACGAGGGTACATATTGTGCTGGTGACGGCCTAGGCTACAGCATGGACCGCTGGCTCCTGCCCGGGGGAAACTTTGAGGCAGCGTTTTATTCTAAGCCTGGTAGATACCAACCCATTGGACCCACGCAGCACTCGGTGCAGCTGTGGCACATTGTACAACAGACGTTGGGATGGGCTGACATTATTACGAAGGCTACACCCTTATGGGTCTCAGAGAAGTTAGGAACGCTGAACCGCACCAAGGAACTCCGAAGCTGAGACCTCATAGGCATCTCTCATATTCGGGACCTGTGGGGCCCGGAGGGCGTGATGTCCTTTGCCTCACTCCAGGACACCTACAAGCTGGCACATACAGAATACCTTCGATCTTTGCAGATCAGACACTCCCTCCAGAAGAATATCCCTGTGGGTACACAACCCCCTCACTACTTCCCCCTGGAGGACAGACTCCTGGATGGTCACCTCCCCGAACATGCCATGTCACTTACGTATAAAAAAATCCTTAACAATTCCCCTGACCTCCTGCTCCCCCTTAAAGGGAAGTGGGAGGCAGATGGCATGGACATAGATGAGGAAGAATGGGGGAATGCACTGGCCTCCCCTAAGGAGGTAGCCATATCGGCACGGCTCCAGTTGATTCAACTAAAAATCTTGCATCTTGCATTACTTCTCAGTAACCAGGCTGCAATGCATGGGACGGAGTGAGCACGGGCTTTGTTGGAGGGGCTGCGGGGAGGTGGGGACATACTTTCATATACTGTGGGAATGTCCGTGATTAGGATTAACTGGGTTAGAGTGACCCGTTGTATGCAGGAGGTGTTGGGGGTAGAGATCAGAGTGGAAGCTAAAAGGTGCCTCTTAAACATCTGGGAACCTACAGATCTGCCGCCTCGAGGGAAGCTTTGGGCAACACTGGGATTTGCTATTGCCAAACGTAATATAGCTAGACTATGGGGGGCGACTAATACTCCTAGGCTGAATCCCTGGAAGACTGATATCGATTGGTGCATGCTTCAGGAAAAAACGGTGTATGTGGCCCGTGGATGCCCACAGAAATGGATAGAAGTGTGGTCCAGATGGAATGAATACAGGGGCAATATTTGCGAACCCCCCCCTGACCACCCCAATTGATGAACCGCTGGCACTCTATTGAAACTGTGATGCAATATTCTGATAGTTTATGTACTAAAATGAACTGTATTTACTGTGATTACCCTAGATGCACATGTGATTGCAATCTATTTTGACTGTGATGACTGCACAGACATTTGTTTTTCACCAAATAAACAGAGTTTAAAAAAAAATGTATGTAACGCCACTGGGGTAAACATAAGTCGATTATATATGAAGAAAAAGCCGATTATATATGAAGAAAATGTCCTTTTCTTTTTCACCATAGTTTCCTACTAATAGTGGTACTACAGCCCAAACATGGGCTCGTTCGCCAATACAAGATTTTTTGGCAAACGTAGGATGGTCGATGATGAAGCCTGACACCTGGGAGGTGTGAGAGGCCATCCTGTATATTTTTTTAGGACGCCAGTGTGCTGGTCCAAACTACTGGATTTTTGTTAGTAGCCAGAACTATCCCTTGGCAAAGGTATACCTTCATAGTAAAGTGGGCTTGAGCCACAATAAATGGACTTGACAATTAAAGGGGCAGTTCGGGTGGGAAGGTTATTGCAAAAGGAGAGCACGAACGTTGGTCCCTTGCCCTGTGGGCAAACTTGTTCCAAGTCCCTCTGACCCTTCAGTGATTGGGTCATATGTGATATATGGGTATTTTTGAACTAACACTCACAACTTTATTAAATCAACTCCCTAGTAAATTAGGTCTTCGGTCCCTAAAGAATTGCCCAGAACGATAATTACCTTAATTAGCAAGCAACATGTCGACCTTTTTATACACCACTCTATGAGCGGGATCAGACAATTTTAACCCAATCCAGATACCCACTGCTTTTAAATATTACAAGAGGACCCATATATTACATTTGTCAGGGTACCTCTTAGTTACTGTTAACTCGCACCACTCTACAGCTATTCACACTCAAAGCACTGCCACTCATACTTCACAAGCGGCATCTAAAGCAAAACTTGGATCTTGCTTCAACAGGACACAAGAACTTTGTTGCATCTAACTTTGATCTTCAACAAAAGAATCTAGGATCCCCGATTATTCACTAAGTTCCTCACAGGAATAAACCTAGATCAAAAGATTATCAAGCTACGTTAAGGACATAGAGGAGCGTCGCTCCTCTGCATTGAGAGCAGTGAAGAGGAATAATCAAATGATAATAGCTGAACGTTATTATCATTTCAGTTCCTAGGTACGGGAAGAGGTGGGGCTGGCCACAGAAGAGCGGCCTGGGGGAGGAGCGGTTTTCACTCTCAAAGTGCGCAGGACCAATCGGACGACTCTCTTGGGCCGGCCAATTAGTCCTGCACACTGTGCATCTGCCCCACCAGGCTGTAATGCACAGCCTGGTGAGGGAACATGCACAGGCTCCCCGTGCCCATCTGAGATCCGAACCACTGCACTCAGACCAATCACAAAGCTGCATTACAGCGATGTGATTTGCTTAGGAGAGTCCAGGCAGGCCCGGACTGGCCGTTGCGGGCACCGGGCAATCCCCTGGTGCGCCGCATGGGTGGGGGCCGGTTTGGGGCCCCTGGGGGCTGTTTTTGTTACAGAGTCGTAATTGCAGCATAGCTGCAAAATTGGCACTGTAATAAAATCGTCCGAAAACCGGCCCTGGCAACGAGCTCAGCCGCACCCCCGGCCCACCCCCCCTCCCCCCCCCCCCCCCCCACACGCCCACCCCCTTCGGGAAGGGGGCCGGATATGCACTTTGCCAGGGCCGGTTTTGGTTCCCAGTCCGGCCCGGAGTCCAGGTGCTCCCTGAGCTAAAGGAGAGGCGGCAGCTACAGCATGACCGTAGGTAAGTTTTATTTCTTTTTTACAATTTTGAAACCCCACCCCTCCTCCAAGCCCTGCCACCTTGTTCCCTATCAGCCACCACTGAACACAGCATGAAAGGTAAGATTTCTGAAACCAAGCAGCCCTGGGCACTTGCACAATCTGATGTTAATAGGGCGGAGACTAAACCCTTGCTCCTATCCCATTTTCCAGACTAACCAGGAGACATTATCTACATTGTTAAATGGCTTCACAAGTTAGGAATGATTAATCTATCAATCTTCTCCATGAACGCACTTCATCTGAATAAGCATTCCTTACCAACAGCCACATTTCCAGTCATATTGAGGTGGAACTCTGTGTGGGATGCATAACTAAAATCTAAACTCATTATTCATTCCAAAAAAGGAGTTTCAAATTATTCACATGAAAGTAAGTCTCCATCCAGGAGCCATCACAGAAGTACACAACTGATCATAAACAGCACAGTGACCAGCCTTGAATGCAAACAGTCCAAGGCAGAACACAAGGAAGATACCTTATCTAGAGCACTAACCCATATACCACACGCCGACCAGCAACATTTTAAAAGAAATTGTATCGCACAGTGTTTTGTTTCGTATTTTTCACGTACTTGCAGTTTCTATCATTTTTGCTACTGATGGAAAACGTGAAATGAGGCTGCAGCTTGTCGGGTAACATCCATCACATCTTTTAAGCTGTGCGTTTACTGTAGCTTGTTTTAGATTCGGAGGAGCAACTCTCGCTTGTAAGTGAGCATGTCAACTATTAATACAGGATTTTGTAAGGAATACTAAAGGTTTTAAACAGATCGACAGCCCAAGGACCTGTAGACGATGAGGATGCTGCGAGGGCATACATTAACACAACAACCTGTTAAGTGACAGGAACTAAATCTAGGAAATATCCAAGTAGAACTCGGAGATAGCGTTGCCATTTTGAACACTGTAGTCTTTTAGTAAAGAAAGACATCAAATTTCAGTCTGCGTCCCGGGGTAGCCTCTGGATTAATGCCAGTTCTTTTTAACTTCTAAATAATTTAGCAGATTGATTGGCAGCCAATCAAACTTTTCTGCATAACATTTCGACCTCTCCTGTAGAATTGCCTTACTATATACTGCATAATGTAGAGAGGCGTGTTTGAGGCTCCCACATTCCTCTCCAAACCACACACCATTTCAAACAACCACTGCTTAACTATTTTCACAGAGGCTGGTGCCAGGGGTGCTAATAGCATAAATGAGACAGAACAGATCCTTTTGAGACACATCCTTGGAGGGGCGCTGTCACTGGTACAAGTAGTACTTGCTGTTTGGGAATACTGACCAAGAGATGGTGCTCCAGAGAAGCCAGATTATGGTTTCGTGGTACGGTGTGACAGGAGTATGCAAGGGGGCTCCTAACCTCAGTCACAGCAACGCTCACATCGCAAAATCCAACACAGTCCACGCCATCATGATTATCTTGTAAAATGCAAAATTAGCAATTTTCTTCAAGAACTCCCTAGTTACCATTTAAACTAAAGCTTCTGCCCATGCAGACAATAGTTCAAAGGCAATTCTCAACATACCTCTGCTCCTTGCTGAAATGGTCAGTTATTTAGCTAGGTTGCAGCACTGTCCTGAGAGATGCACTACCATTTCCCTGTCTGATGAAGTCCAAAAGGAAAACTTGAAATGGCAAAGGGCAGCACAAGTGATTTGTTGTGCTCGGCCACGATGATGTACCAGGCAAGAGAGCTTTGAAACCACCTGCCATAGTCTAGAACAATACATGGGACAGCAAGTTCTCCGGTGTGGTGTGGGACAGAAACTCTATTCAGTGCACAAATACATAACACACAGCAAGTGGACTGTTCAGTGAGGATAATTACGTTTTAACAATCAAGGGACTGCATTCTCTGCGATTATAGCTGCATAGTAAAAGGAATACAGTAGCAATTAACAAATGCACCTTACATAAGTGGTTACTGACTTCCCCTACCAGTAGGGACTACTACTCAATGTACCTGAAGTGGTTGGTGATCTTTGAAACTGGCGAGGCATAATATATGCACTGAATGCCAGTGAGTGAAGTGAGCTAGCCCGATTTATTCTAGGTTCTTGCTTTTTCACTCACTCCACACTACTCACCCACATGGTCTTTCATATACTCAGCCTCATCTCGCCTGTAAATAAAAATAAAAATTCCTTTGCGGATGTCAATATTTTAACTGCTGAGTATACCTTCTTTAGCACTTCCACATAAAATGATAATTCCTGTTGCATGTACATGTCCAGAGGTCTGTGTGCGTGCAGAGAGGCCATACCAGGGAATGGGTGAGAATACAGCCTGCACACCTTTACCACCCACTGACAAGTACTGTGAGAAGCTGAGCCCGACTTCAGCCTCAACTCTAGAGCTCCAACTGTATCCCATCATAAACATCTACACAAAACGACCCAGTTTAGTGTAAGCCCCAAAGAAGGGTCATATGGTGCATGACAAAAGCAGACAAAAACACAACTTCTAGAAAAATCAAATACTTACAGTGAATGCAAAAAGAAGTAAAACGTGAAATGAAAATAGGGACTGCATCGCTCACATGGATTACCTTTTACAGTTATTGTTGTGAAATCGGGCCCTGTTTCAAAGTTCTTTTTTTAACTGCTAACCATGTAAGGCCACTTAAAACGCGCATGCTGGGAGTAGGCCTGGTTCATGGGAAATAAAGAGCACCACCAGACTATTCCCTGTACCAAACGAAACCAGCCTTGCCGAGTTCATGGTTGGGGTGAGGCACAGAGGCGAGTGAGCCAACAAATCAACGAGGAGAGCCAGGCCAGAGCGGGGTCAAGAGTCTGGATGTGCGCTAAGAGTTCATGCACGAGCCAAGCATTGAAAATATCTGGCATGGAAATCATGCCACAAATATGTAAAAACATGATCAAGGTTCTTCTAAATTCAACCAAGAATGGGCAAAAGCCTATAGGTCTAGCAATTGCCACCAGCACTGTGGCTTTGTCAATACGGCAAAACTTTATTGTTAGGGGAAGCTGCATGACCCTCATTAACCTTACAAAAAAATAACTTTGGCTCAAAGCAGAAACATTTTTTTGGACTCAAAAAGACCATAATTGCCATAGTAGGTCTTCATACTGAAGATAACTAATCTGCGTGGTTATGCACTTTAAGAGTCATAAATTAGCCAGTGTCTAAAGCGGGCTGACCCATTTCACCACCCTTTATACTGTAGTAGATTGAATAAAAATGTGACTGACTCAATAACAGGCCAATGGATGAAGATGCCTGCCCAGACGCTTCTATAAGTAGGCATATTCATACCCATCACTATAGCAAAATCAACAGGCCTGGCTAACACCACATCCAAAGAGTATATTTAACACACTGAAGCGTTTCACTATAAGTATGCAAGATTATATCACCACATTTAGAGGGATTTATTACAAGTAACAGTTTTTAAACATGAAATAAAAAACATTCTTGGTCCCTCGCCGGCCCCATACACCCCACCCCACCCCGCCCGATCCCCCCCCCCCCCCCCCCCCCCTCACCAGCCCATGACAATAATGTCATTGGCAAACTAAGAGGCAAGCAGTTGTGATATATATTCCATAAATGTGACCTGGATTATTATTAGAGATGGAGCAAAATTATATTCCATTAAACCAGACTTTATACAGTGCATATCTTGAATTTTAAGGTTCTCTCACGTTTGATAATGAATAAAAAGGAGGCTCCATAAAATGAAATATTTTCCAAAGACCACACATGTTGTGTGCAGGGAAGCAGGCCTGGACTGATAACGAGTTTTCTTGTTTCACAATGTGCAGTTCGGCCACACCATGGGCATCTTCTCTGTCCGTGACTCGCCCACCTCTACTGAGCCAGGCTGTCTACAGGAGGTAGCTGGAGTACTGGGGAAATGTCGGCAAGACAGGAGGGAAGAGACAGACTTCTGCAGTTACAGTTCTCAGAAGAAATGAGAAAGTTAAAGTAGGTGTTCATGTGAACAGATACACAGCAAATGCACAGCTAGAGCATGCATAGTGTATCTGATTACTCTATGTGACCCGACGTCAGAATTAACAGACCTTAGATTCTGATGACGCCAGGTGACATGGTAAAACATCCTCCTCGACTTGAGGCTTCAAGGATTGACAGCTAGACCAGAGCAATACAGGGCTGAAACTCAGAGCACCTGCTTCCTTAGAAACTGATGCTTGCAGCACATCATCAGTGGGTGTCTGAGTCTAATTTTGTAATAAAATAATGTACAATTCAGGTTTGCTTTAGTTAGCATAACTAGTCCAGTTATTTTGATTTGAACAGGCTTGCACGTTCACGTTTTCACTTTGGTTTCAGAACAATATTTTAATTCAGCTACAGAGCATAGTCTCTCTTTGCATGTACCACAATAATGTTTGAAAAATAAAAATGGATACTAATAGCTCACCTTAGGAAACTAACGGAACACATTACACCGTTGTTATCGGCCCTCCGCTGGCTTCCCTTCGAGGCTAGAGCTATCTACAAGACCGCTTGTATCACCAACAAAGCCTTGCACTCCTCCTCTCCTCGCTACCTGGCGAATAAACTGAAACTCTCTGGAGGCTCTAGACCTTCACGCAATGCGGAGAATCTACTGCTTGAACCTCCCACTTTCAAGAAGGAGAGAACAATGGCCCAATCCTTTTCAGGCAACGCAGTGAGAATCTGGAACTCCCTTCCGCCTCAGCTCCGGACCACCGCCTCCTCCCAGGCCTTCAAAAGGGACCTAAAAGTTCTCCTCCTCCAGAGGCACCTCCAAAAGTAATTCACGTCCTCTTGTTATTGGGAGGAAGACTTCCCACTACTGATAAATTCTACTTTCCATGACCATGGAAGTGCCTTCCCAGTGTATTCCTGGGGTTGGAGTGTCTGCCTTTTTGCAGTATTTTCCATGTACTTGTGTTTGGTGCCCTTTTGTAACATGCACACACAACTTTGCTCTTGTAACACACGGTTTGCTACCTCTCACATGTTTTTACCTTTGATTCTTGCACAAGTGCCACCTTTGCCTACGTAACGCTTGTTCTTGTGCCTGAGTTATTATATACTTATTGCAGTATTATACCTCAAATTATACTTTGTTTTCCCTTGTAACTGCACACGTCACTTTTTCCTCTTGTGCACTTTTTACTACCTCATGTATTTTTGGTTGCTCACAATTTTTACTACCTCATGTATTTTGTTTGCTCACAATTGTCACTATTACCTTTACTACTCATGTATTTTTGGTTGCTCACAATTTTTACTACCTCATGTATTTTGTTTGCTCGCAATTGTCACTTTACCTTATGTAACGTAACGTATGCTTTTGTAGTCTGTTCTTTTGTAATGTTTCTTATTATGTTTCATTTCTGTTCCTTTTGTGAAGCGCTCTGACACCTTCGGGTAAAGTCCGCGCTATATAAAAATGCTTAAATAAATAAATAAATAAATAAATAACGGTGAATCCCAAATAAGGCTACCACTAGCAAGAAACAACTGAACCTTCCACATAATTCTAGAAGAGTCCGTTATGGTAAAACTATTGAAGCTTTTTTCTATTTCTTTTTTTCTTTACGAATGCCGTGGGGCCATTTCCAACTCACCCCTTATTCATCCCCTTCACACAAGGCACTCCACTGCTTTCTTTATCACAAGGAGATGACAGAGGCGACAGGTCCATCCTAACTCAAGATAAGAGCACAAGGCCTGCTAGGACTAAGACACATTCTTCAAAGTTTTTATATAACCTTCTCAATAGAAGTGTTTGCTTTTAATCTGCTTGGCAGCAGAAGACTCAAATCAATACCATGCGCTACAAAAGAAATACCCATTGGGGCTGAGGTTACATTAGAATGATGGCAGTTTAGATAAAAGAGCTGCACAAAATGGCTTCCTTGATGTGATGGGACTGGTCTCCTGTGCCAATAATACTCCACAAAATAATCCCTTGGGGGCATGGTTTGAGGCACTTAGGAAGCAGCAGCTCCTGTACCACCTAATAGCAGCAAACATTGACAAGGTAAATAGGTTTAACTTTTGTTTAGGACTCGCACAAACACACAGCTCATCCATGCCCCCAATAATATAGATGAAACATATAAGCAGATCTGCAGTCAGCAACATGCCTATGAGCAACTATGCTGCGCAAACAGACCAACACACTTACTGCCACCTAAAGTCCGACCGCCAGATGGGCAAGCAACACAGACCGCCAGACAGGCATGCAAGCACAGACCGCCAGACTGGCATGCACACACAGACAGCCAGAGAGGCATGCAAGCACAGAGCACTAGATGTTCATTAACCCATACACACAGGCTGACAGGCAGTTGTTACGTTACGATGGTTGCTTGTATAGTGCTTTCTGAAGCTTCAAAGCTGACTGGAAGTGACAGGAGATAAGAAAGTAAGGAATACAAGCATTAAAAATGCAATAGGTCTCGCCTTTTATTAAGTTAAAGCCATTTGCTTTGCTACACAATACTATTAGCAAAGCAAATGGCTTTAACTTAATAGGCGAGCCCTATTGCATTTTCAATGCTTGTCTTTCTTAAGTAGTCATGTAAAGCAACTATCTATCTTTCTTTTTCTTTCTTTCTTCACTCCATTGCCTGCCCCGGTTTCTTTTAATTTTTCACTTGGTCTATGCTGCTCTGTTCATCATTATCCTACTTTTCGCGGGCTAATCTGTTGCTCATCCGACTTTTGAATTAACGTGCGTTAACAGGAATTCCATTTGCTGCAGCCCAAAAAAAAAAAAATGATTTGAAAAAATATTATTGTGTACGGGTGCTCGTGGAAGACAATTTCACGTGGGGGGCGGGAGGAGGAGTCTGTGTGACAGAAACAAACTTCAGGGCCTAAAGTCGCTTCTGTCGTGCAGTAAAGCATCCACTCCAGGGGGTGGCAGAGTGAGCCGGACTGCAGACACAGTGAGACGGATGTCAAGGTGACGTGACGCCTGATTTATGAAGTTCTGCCTTTAACCCAGTCCCACATACTATTCACAAACACTGCCCTGCGTTCTCACAATGTGTCTGGCTCTGCCATGGTTACCGACTGTGCCACACAACTAGCGCCTATTCAGTTGCAGCTTCATGTAGTGATGCTGCAGTCTCGTTTGTGAATCCAGCATTGCGAGACCCACACCATAGGATGCTAGCTCATGGCAGTCCCTCAGTGGAACACGCTATACATGGCACATGGCAGTCCCTCGGTGGAACACGCTATACATGGCGGTTGGCAGTCTCCTCAGTGGAACAAACTAGTGCAGCGCCGCCATACATGGCGCATGGCAGTCTCCTCTGTGGAACACGCTAGTGCAGCGCCGCTATACATGGTGCATGGCAGTTCCCTTGGGGGAACACGATAGTGCAGCGCCGCAATACATAGCGCCCCCCCATGGGACACGCTAGTGCAGCGCCGCTACGGGTGTTTCTATTCCCTGTCATTAGTGCAGTGAAACCGGTGCAGTGCTGCCATATTTGGGGAAGCGCTGCTGCCATGCACGGGGCACAGAGCCCCTTCAGTACTGCAGTGAGTCATCAAGGGCATGTACTGCTGTATTGGGGGGCGGTACTCTAGTCTTAGGGGGTCTACAATCAGTTAGATCGCGTACCCTTTGGCAAAGAGTAAACTGCCAAGTTTCAGACTGAAATGGTCACACTTTGCTTCTGACGCAGGAGCCAGTGGGCGCAGTGCACCCAGACTTCATTTTGAACAGTGCCAAGTTAGCAATGGCAGACTTGGGTGAGGTAATCCTAATGGGGCTAGTCGCATGGGCCACAAGAGTACAACACCCGTTCCCTTTGTCATGTGGCGCACTCGGACAGCTCCCATGACAAGTGTAGGTTGTGTGCGGTGTATAATACCTGTTAGACCTGGCATCTTTGGCGTGGTTTCCCCAGTCTTTTTGGCCTCTACCTCCTGTATTTTTGATGTTGTGCTGGATTTCGTTTTTGCTGGTTTAGATGCTTTGGAAACTCTAAGTAAGTAAGTGCTCCCTGTGTAAATTGTTGTGATGATTGGATATACATGATTGGCACATTTGTATCACCAAGAAGTCCCTAGTAAAGTGCACTAGGTGTGCCAGGGCTGGTGATGACAAATGCTACTAGTGGGCCTGCAGCACTGATTGTGCCACCCACATGAGAAGCCCCAAAATGGTGTCTCAGGCCTGCCACTGCAGTGCCTGTGTGCAGTCTGTGAGCTGCCATGTCCTCCTGGTCAGTGTCCCCACTGACCAGGCCTAACCCTTCCCTTTTGTGCACATTGGTCACCCCTATATAAGGCCCAAGGTACCCCCATGGGCAGGGTGCAGTGTATGTGAAAGGTAGAGCATGTACTGGTGCAGGTGACATGCTCTGGTAGTGAATTACAGCCAGTTTCGTTTTTCACTATTGTAAGGCTATCTTGCTTCATAGGTTAACATGGGGGATGCTGGCTACAGTGGCTACCAGCATTTCTTCCCATAGGAACAAGATAGGACATCAGAGTCTAGTATCCCTGAACTCAGAATTTAATAACACATCTTTTAGAAAGGTTGTTTTTGAATCCTGTGTTTGAGAACAGCACTTTTAGAAAGTCACTGTTCTCTTGTCTGAACTTCCTGTGTGCCTTGGCCTGTTTGTGTATTGACTGTCTGGTTTGAGAGTGACATGGGCTGGGGATTTCCCAGGAGGCTGGCTGAGTCAGCCCTAGGCTGAATGACTGCATTTGCAACTTGAGTGGTGGGAGGAGATAGCCCATGGGCATGAATAGGGCTGGTTCCACCTCCTGCTGGGCGGCTGACGACCCTGCCCCTCACTCTGAAAGGAAAGGAGAAGCAAGGAAAACAAAGTGCTCAAGAAACACCCAGAACTGGTTCAGAGCGGGCTCAGGGCCCACATGCACAAAGAGAACAAAGACTTTTTGGGGTATAAGTACAGGACCCCTGACAACAGAAAATCAGATCATCCTGGAATCAAGAAGGAACCACTGCCAAGGAGAAAGCTGAAACTGAAGAAGGAAGATTGTCCAGCTATTGCTCTGCTGGATTGCCCTGATGTTGCTTTGCTGCCAAGGAGAGGGGAAGAACTTTGCTGTGCTGTGTCCCCTTGCTTGAAGGAATCTCCAAGGGCCTGAGAAGGGCTGGCTCCCTGTTCTGAAGTCTCAGGAACAAAAGGACTTCACCCCCAGCTTCCCCTGAGCTCTACTGAGAGAGTTCTGTCCTTCCTGGAGTGTGTGGCCCATGTGTGGTGCCTCTGGAAGTTGTACCTGTGCAGGGAAGCTGGAAAGCAAGATTTGAGAGACTTTGCTACAGAAAATGTATCGCATCGCTCGCTGCGCATCCCCGACAGTGCGATGAAATTCCCACCGCTACGAGGGTCGAGATCGGCGCAGCACCTGTTGCCGCTGTCAGAGCCGTCGCATCCTTCGTTTGCGGGACGCACCCGATCGGTGCGGGAAGTCTAACATCGCTGCGAGTGTCGTTGCGAGCCTGTCGTCGCTGGGTGAGATCGCCGCTCCGCCTGCTTGCGGACCGCATCACGTCGCTGCGAGAGTCATCGCCGAAGCCATCGCATCGAGGAGCTGCGATAGAGAAGATCACAGCTGGTCCGCGCATAGTCGCCAAGGAGATCATCGCAACTCCAAAGATCGTCGCATCGTGCCTTTGCGAGAACAAACTTCCTACGGAACCTACGCACCGGAATCCATACAAGTGGCTTCCACACTAAACAAAACGGATACATCGCAACACGCCCGCTGCTGCAGCGGGGCTGTTGCATCGCCTCCCCAGGGTCTCAGGAGCAACACATCGCTTATTTTCCACCGCACCAGCTTCTGCTTTTGGAACTTTGTCGCAACTAAAGGTACAGTGTCTGAAACGTGACGCAACTGTGAAATTTTCACGGAACTGTGGATTATTTTATTGCAACCGTAAGTACTCTTTTGAAACCATATTCTTGAACTGTGTATGTTGGATTTTTGTCGTTTTGGTCTTGTGTAGTTTAGATTAAATACCTTTCTTTTTCTAAACTGTTGTGGAGTCAGTTTGTGGTGTTTTCACGGTGTTACTGTGAGTGTTGGTACAAATACTTTACACATTGCCTTCTGATTAGCCTTGACTGCTCGTGCCAAGCTACCTAGAGGGGTTATCTCAGAGGGTTTCCTCCTTGCCCTGACTAGAAGCAAGGGTCCCTATTTGGACAGTGGGACCTACCTCTACCAACTAGAGACCCCCAGATCTAACAATACCCCTTTCACTGGCGCACAATTTTCTTTGTGTACATACTGTCCTTCCTTCTGATGCGCTGTTATCCTGGTGTGCAGAAGCTCCCCTTGCCATGGTTTGTTCTGTGCTCGGAGTGTAAGGACATACAATGCCTTTTTGTATTATTATTCCCCCTTCTCTCTTTGTCCCGCCCTCACCTTTGTGCAATCCTCCGGTTTTACTTTTATGTTCAAAACAAAGAAGAAAGCGGCGGCATCTCTCGAGTCCCGGTGTGAACCTCCTCATGTAATAACACTGATTAATGGGCAGCTCCAGGCACTACTCTGATCGCTGCCAGGGACGGCGCCCCCTAAGGAACGGCGCATTACCTCGGGTGGATGGTGGGGTTGTCCTTCGCATGAAGTCAGTAGGCCGGGAGCTTCTGGGTGATGCTGGCACATGGGGTTTCTTCCTACTGCAGGCTGGTGCGGCTGGTGCAGCCAGTCGAGTGTCAGTAACACAAGTCAGATTACGGCGCCAACCAGCTTGGTTTGCAGTCTCATTAGTTCAGGTTTATCTGACACACTTCGCTCTATTGGGACTCTTGTGCGTAAGACCTCTTTACAAAAGTAGCATTTACATAGATAATGAGGACATCAAATAATGTATACGGAAAGATCACATAAAGAGACCATTAAAAGAAAGATAACAAAGCACCTTATTTTCAGCGGATAAGAGGCCTGACAATCCATCTTCGCCGTGACGCCGAGTTTTCTGTTTTAGAGCCGTCCCACTTGGACTGGCTTGGCCTGACTTACGTGTGTGGTAAAAGGTTTTTATCTTCTTTAAGGGGCCATCTATTTCGCCCCATAAAGAAGATAAGAAACCTTTTACCACACACGTAAGTCAAGGAAGCCAGTCTGAAAGGGACGGGGCTAAAAGAGAAAGAATTACGTCACTAACACCTCTTTTCCAATGGCTGGCCACCGTTTAGCATTAACGGTGATGCCAGCCAATGGAAAGCTTAACCCTCGCTAGAGAAACTACCTTTATCTCATTAAATCTCGCGAGCTCGACTGCACATGTGCGCAGCCGATGCCAGCTCAACCTAAAAAGATGGGGAATGAGAAAGTAGCCGACCATAGATTTCGGTCTCTCATGGATGAAGAGGGAGAGACCAGTGAGTAAGATTGGGGCGGAGGCATATATGAAAGGGGACAAACCATATGATAGAGGTAGAAAATATACTACACTGCTTGCAAGTTATTAAAGCAAGAAAAGGAGAAAAAGATACTAGTGTACAAAACCTAATACACTGAGGATGACAGGAAACAGTTCCACACAACATGCGCAGAGATGCAGCTAGACAGCAAAAAAATCATGAACACCTAGAACTATAGAAAGAGGCATCGGCTCTCTTGTTTGAACTAGAAGAGGCAATATGTTCGTACTGAGCACATGAGACTAACATATGCACGGTATTAATAGAAATGACAAGTTTTGCCAAGCTTTAAAATTCTCATTCTTTGCAGTAAAGTTAAAATAAAAAATAGGTAGAATAAATCTAGTTGCCCTAAGTTCTGAAAAAGCTACTGGGATTGCCTACACTACTGAAATTTTACCTGCCTTTGGCAAGATGAGTGATTTTGATGATCTGTTAGACAGCAGAATATTCAATTTTTCTGCCTCACTCTTTCCTAGCTCCAACTGTATATAAGCAGTGCAACACGGACACTAGAAACATTTGTACCTTAAAGAAGCAAGCATTGCTAACGCATCGATTTCGTCTATATAATGAATAAAGAGCTGTTTTCATAAATAATCATCTGGTAGAAGGAAAGAGCTCTCTGACAGATAACACGGGAGTGGAGAGGATTTGGTGCAGCAGCCAGAGCTGCTGACTTGAGAGTCATGGATTTTGGTTCAAATCTCTGCAGCGCGGCACAACATCCTGTGATTCTATGCAAATCACTTAAACTCTCCAGGTTATAAATTGTTATATAAATATGCTGCAAGAGTAAAAGGCAACAAATTATAAAAATATAGTTCCACCAAAGCAGGTGCTAAAAGTATTTCGGAGGAGGGAAACTGATAAAAGACGCAGACGAGGACAAGCATTGGTAAATGCAGGAAAATATGCTACAGCCAATAGAAATAGAGGAAAGTTAGGGTCACACACTGGAACCAATGAGAAAAAGTGAAAGAGGAGGCGGTGGGATGTATGGCCCCTTTTAAGTTTATATTAAAAACAATAGATTTCTCAAGCACAACACAAGCGCTGTGCAGGTGAAACCTAAAACGCAAGCTAAATCTATGATCCAAACAATGTTTCACTGACGTGCTTAGTGACGAAATGATGGATGAAAGAGAATAAGTTCAACAAGAAGAAATTCACCATATACCACACTTAAATAAGAACGGAAAAAAACATTAAGAATAGGTTGAAACACCTAGGCACTAAGAGACTAGCACTTACTGAAGAAACAGAAAAAGCATGAGAATGAATTCATGGTAGTTTGCTTGGTCTTTGTCGCATGGTACTACAAGGATAATGACAGGAAATGGGAATTGGTTGCTCTTGGGGATAAATGACGTAGTACAAGTTACAGCCTAGGATCAGCAACTCCAAGCTAAGTGTTAGATTTGGGGGTCTCTAGTTGGCACAGGTAGGTACTTGTGACAAATAGGGACCCTTGCGTCTAGTCAGGGTAAGGGGGTACACTCCTAGCTTGGCACGGGCAGACAGGCTCATCTCAGAGGCAGTGTGTGAAGCATTTGTGAACACATACAGTAACCCAGTGACAACACTACAGATGGACACCACACAGTTGTATATTAAAAATAAGTACTCTTTATATAGATTTAACACAATACCAACAAGCATTGGAAATGCAATAGGTCTCGCATTAGGAAAGTTTGAGCTATTGGTCTTATAAATGAATTTTTTTTAATTTATGTTTTGTTTTTTAAAATAGCTAAATTAATAGCTTTGTCATTTACAATGCCAATAGTTATAACTTTCGCAAATGTGACACCTATAGCATTTGTAATGCAACATGTTTGTATTTACGTGACTTAGATGTATTGATATTACAAATAACAATGCTGAGACTCCAACCCGGTTCCCATCTCCAAAGTCGAAAGCTCTGTTCCTTATGCCACATTCTGTGTCACTGCAAAGCAAATTAACCTGTGAAATAAAACGTGTAGTGAGGTTTCGTTGAATTCAAAAGTATTTGCTTCCAAGGGCATTCCTGCACAAAGTAACAAAATGCATTTCCTCACCCAAGAGCAAGGTGGGTGAGTGAGCCTTTCCTTCCATTGCCAAGGCTCATGGGTGTGAGCCAGGGTGGAGGACGCGTTTCAGCAAATGCTGTTGCCTCCGGGGTCGTGACACCGAGGAGTGCCATGGGTTTGAGCCGAGCTGTGAGGACACGGTTTCACTGATCCAACTGGGGCCGCATGTGACGGTTCTAACGCTTAGCCGTGTTGAGGCGAGGGGCGGTGATTGGCGGCCTCGGACACCATGCTAGTGGAGCCAACCGTCCCACAGGCCCATGCGAACCCTCCGGAAATGAGAGCAGAATAAATCATGAAATACCGAGACTCCGAAAAGACGAAGCCTTCCAGCGGGAGACTTACACACCAAGCCGAGATCCGCACAGTCACCACGTCATGGTTTCAAAACAGAAACGAGACGTCAAATGAACCTGCTGTTACCCCATTTAAAAAGACATTTAAAAAAAAGAAACTGCTTTTATCATGGTAGACGCTATACACGCACATAAATGCATCTTGTATACACACATAAAGCATGTGCGTGTGAATAGACATAAATGTACAAAACTCACAAGCAATGTACTACGTATGTACTGAAATGGCAGACAAGTTTCTGTCACCTGCACTATAAACCAGAAGCATGGCTACCTGCTTCGAAAAATAATAAAAGAACGCAAACATCTTTATAATTGACACTTGACGGGCTGCAAGGGGCTGACGGGCTGCAAGGGGCTGGGGCTGCGAAAGCCCGCGCAGAGCCCCTTTGAAGGAAGCATTTATCATCCTGATGGTCACAAAGTGGCAGGTGGCGCCATCAGTGACCCCCACCAACAATGATTTTACTATGCTAATGACTTTGTTTTGTGGATAGACTTGGAGCCTGCTTGCTATGACATTAAAAACAAACAATCGGATGTGTTTTTTAATGTCGCACAGCGCACAAAACATACACACAAAACCGAAATTGGGGTTGTAAAGAAGGAGAAAAAAAACAGGAACTTTTCTTACATTGTTGCTGGAGGCAGGAACAGGAAGCATCGGGAATCAGATGTTGCAACTCTGCAGCCAAGACATTGCAAATCAGGGTTGCCCGGCATTTCCGAATAGTTAATTTACAACTGCAGCGGCGTTTCCGCTTTTTTTTCTCCAGGCTCAGACCAGATCAACCGCTCTGCCAAGAGTGATGCAAATGCACGGGGCAGCGTAATTATACGTTTAAGTCACGTAAAAAGCCAGCGGTAATTGTGAATAATGTAATATTAATCCGGGACGGAAGGGCTAACTTCCTCATAAACAATATGTGCCCACTGAAAATACGTTTTTTAATTATTTCGTAAAACAATTTACCTGCGGGAAATACTGTAAATACGTTTTGGGAGTTCAAATAAAAAATATTCATCGAACATCAAGTAAATGTGTGAGTAGAGTTTTTTTTTTTTTTAAACCAATGCGAGGATTAGGAATTCTTCAGCCCACTGAGGGTGCATGGGAAGGGGGGAGGAGGGAGGAGAAATGCGTCTCGGCCGGAGCAGGGGGCGGAGCAGGGAGAGCGGGCTTTGAAATGCACTTCACACGGCCGGCCGGTCGTGAAACTGAAAGCATGGCCGGCCGGCCGTGAAAGCCTTTGATGCCGCAGGGGGTGGAGCGGCACCAGCTGGGAGAGTAGGCAAGGCAGGCGGCTGGGGGCATGTGCACGCGCTTTTAAGCTCAATGCGCATGCGCATTGAGCTTAAAAGTCACGGGCACTGCAAGGAATCGCCACGATTCCTTGCAAGTTGGTTCAAGAGTGGATAAGCCCCCACAGTCTCGCTTGCTCGATGCGCATGCGCATCGACAGGCGAGACCTAAAAAATCATCCAGAGGGTGAGGGCAAAAATGTAGAGCCTGATAGGGAGCCCTCTCAGCACCTGCTTTTTAGAACTGTGAATGCTGAGCACAGACAGGACCTGGCCCACTTGAAGCGCTGGTACAGGCTATGCACGAGCACACAGAAACACACAACCACACGTGCATGCATCCAGCCCACAACAAACTTACATAAAGACCACAACGCAAATGCTAGTGGAGTACACGTGCCTGCAGGCACTACCTAGGCACCACTGACACAAGCAAAACATCATACAAGATCAACGCGTGTACATTCAATCAGCCTATACCTATATTCGTCCACAACATATACATACACAAGAACAAGAAGGGAGGAGGACTTGAAGCAGCTACAACATAAGCAGGCACACATAATAGTGGTGCACACTTCTAGGCACTCACGACATATGTGCCCCCATAGGTAATTAAACACATACAGGCAATCAGGCTGCAGGTATATGAAGCCACACACTGTCCATAATCATGTATGCACCATCAACATGATCACACAATCAGACAGTGTTCACTGATATGCAGACAACATTTGCCGAAGGTTCCCAATAGCGAGAGCGCAGTGTTTTGAGTCATACCCCTCTCTGTAACGCAGGCGGTTTTGTTTCCAGTCAGTCACAATAGTAAACCATAGAAGCATGTTGAGCCCGAGCCTCGTACACTATTAGTTCAGGAATTATGGGGCACTCATCAAATTGTTGACGCCACCGCAGAGCTGGATACGGCTTCCAACACGGGGAAGTTTACAAGAGGCAGGTGCTGTGTGTAGGAAGAGGGGAGTGTCATATTCGCGTTATATAGATGCAATTACAGATTACAAATATCCACACCCTACTACCCAGGCGTTGGCATTGAAATCTACTTTCAGATGCTCTGTGCAACGGAAAGATAATGTCGGCTGTAGCAGACAAAGACAACATTGTGATCGGCACACCTGCATTGAACAGCCTCTGCGTTTGTGTACCCGGTAAGCGGCTTATCCATGCCTAGTGGGACGAGTGCCGCTGTTTTCATACACCTACGGTCACACGGCGGTTCGAATCTTGTCCTGGGACCAAAGGTGAACCGCCGGGTTTCCTCGCCACTGACAAATCAAATAGTCGTTCATAGACGTGCAGCTCAACTGCCAATCAACAATATATAAACATTTCACAACGTTGACCTTTTTCACAATCGCGTTGGTGACATTTACGGTGATTGTGTGTGCACTAGACAAAGAAGGCACCTGTGGACATTTAAAAGACACAAAAACAAATCTGAGGTGTGTATTGCAACACGATGCCTGCTATGTGTAGTCTGTTCCTAATTTTGCAAGGGTGTGTCCGGCCTCCTCTGGCACTCAGTGCGTGAAGCAACAGGGGGACCTTGACTCCGCTGCAATCAACCACTTTGGGTCCTCTCAGTATGGACTGTGCATACCCCCAGTGCACACGGAACTTTACTAGTGAGACGAAAGGTGATTACATTGAAAACAAGTAATTTGCCCGCAATCCCAAGTTACCGGTCTAGGTTGCTGCACGCTTTCAGGAAGCAGAGTTGCTGGCGGGGGCGAAACCAGGAAGTCAGGCATCCTTGCCCGTGACATGGGCGGGGCCTGTGACGCGGCCGGAAGAGGCCGGTGTTGCGCGTTGATGCGGGCTCCCATCATGGAGGGAGAGCGCCGCGGTAGCGTGAAGATCCACATAAGTGCCCCGCGTGTGGAGAAAAGGAGCTCAGCGAGGCGACTCGAGCACGGTGAGTGGAGGGGGGATATGTGTATATGTGTGTGTGCGCGCGCGTGCGTGTGTGTGCGTGTGAGCCCCGTGAGGAGTGGTGGTGGTGGTGGGGGAGGGGGGTGCGTGTGTGTGTGCGTGTGTGTGTGTGTGTGTGCGTGCCTGCCTGCCTGCCTGCCTGTGTGTATGCCTGAGGGGGGAGGGGGGGGGTGAGTGTGTGCGTGTGGGAATGTGTGAGCGCATGCGTGACTGTGTGTGATTGAGTCTGTGTATGCGCATGCGTGAGTGGTGCCGTGCGCGCCCCCGAAGAGGAATCTGAGACTGCGACGCTCGTGCGTGAGCTCCGTCTCAGATTCCTTCTAACACGCCAGCAACAGATGTCTTACGCCTGCTTTTTACGTCTGCGAGACCTAAAAATGACAAAAATCCACTATACTATACTCAAAATGGAAATATTAGCTTAGTTCTCTTCAGATCTTAAAATGCGACACTTTGAGTCAATGTACCTTAAGATGCGACACGCATGGCAATGAAAGTGTTGCAGGAGGTGATGCGGTAGTTCCTTACACGCAAGGATTGTGATGAGTTGGAGATCTGGTGCAAAGAAACAAAGATGTTGCTTTTCTTCTTGATGCGACACACTTCCCAGTAATGCGGCGACGTCTGCTGCAACGTCGATCCTCTTCTCCGGCGATGCGAGATGTTTTGTGAAGCGGCAGTTCAGCTACACATTTCTTGATCTTTAGTCACACTTCCAGCTCCTTGCGGCACGCAAGTCCTCAAAAAGTCCAACACAACTGCAGGCACTTCAAAAGAACTCTTGGGGAACTGGTGGGTGAAGTCTGTTGTCCCTGAGACTTCAGCAGGAGGCAAGCTCTGTTCTCAAACCCCGGAGATCCTTACACAAGTTGATGAAAGTACACACAAAGTTCCTCTCTCCTTTCTTTGGCAGTCAGGCAACCACTGCAATCCAATCCCCCAAGCAGCGCTTCAGCTTAGGGATAGTCTCTACTCAGTCTCTCTGGTTCCACTCCTCAGCAAAGGTTTCTTCGTGCTGTCCCAAAAGTGATCTAATTCTCTGGGGTCTGGGTCCCCTCTTTTATACCTAGTTTCTCTTTGTTCTCTGAAGTCAGAGAGGCCTATGACTAGTCCAAACCAGTTCTGGTCAGTCCTGGAGTACTCTGTTGACATGACTCCTTCTTTCCTTTTTCAGGGCAGAGACATCAGACGCCACACAGGAGGTGGAGCCAGCATTGTGGAGGGAAGGCCCAGCCCTATTCAGGTCCCGGGTGCAACTCCTCTCACCCATCAAGATTCAGATCTCTCTATTCAGGACTGGACTGACTCACCCTGTCTCCTGGAATCCCCCAGCCCCTGTCACTCAAACTCCAGACAAGGAATACACATCCTAGCAGAGGCTGGCTTGGATAGTTAGACAAGAAAATACCTACTTTCTAAAAGTGGTATTTTCAAACACAGAATGTTAAAATCAACTTCACTAAAAGATGTATTTTATCATTCTGAGTTCAGGCATACTAAACTCGAATTTTTACCATGTTCCCTGAGTCAGTTAGGATTATACAATGTAATAATTTAACTGCTCATTCTGGCCTATGGGGAATAGGTAGCCTTGCAATAGTGAAAAACGAAAATGGCTGTAATTCACTATTAGGACATGCCACACACATTAAGGCTTGTCCTACCTTATACTTACAATGCACCCTGCCCTTGGGCCTACCATAGGGTTGTCTGATATGAAGAGAATGGAAGGTTTAGGGACTGGAAAGTGGGTGCACGAGCTCAGTCAACAGGGCAGTACCAGACTGCACACAGGCTCTGCAATGGCAAGCCTTAGACACTTTTACAGGCTGCTTCTGTGGGTGGCACAACCAGTGCTGCAAGCCCACCAGCAGCATTGGATTACCAGCCCTGGGCACTCCTGGTGCACTGTACTACGGTCTGACAGGTAAACCAAACCAGCCAATTATGGAGTCACTAATCCATACATCAATTTACAATAGGGAGAGCATATGCACTTTAGCACTGATCAGCAGGGGTAAAGTGTCCAGAGTCATAAAACCAACACAGACAGGTCACACAAAATACAGGAGGAAGGCAAAAAGTTCAGGAATGACACTGCAAAAAAGGGCCAAGTCCAACACGGATAATAACAAAGCTGCACATATAATGCAAAAGGAAACAATCATAAATACAGCAACTACCCACCCTCTAGTCTAGACACCTGAACAGTGGAGTCATCAAACATCAGTACAATAAGCTGTGTTTGGACTCGGGCCATCTGCACTGTTGATTAGCTTTTAAAGAGTTTTTCCACTGACTGTTGTGTAGCGCATAATAAGCTGTTCAATTTAAACCGGAGTTGGAGTAAAACTACTGCTCCTGAGGCTATTAGGAAAAATAAATGCAAATGATTATTTGTTCACTTTGTAACTATGGAAAGTAAGGTCAGAGATATTATCAGGGCAAGAGCTGAAACAGTGGTTTTGGAATTCTGTGCTCTACATTTCTGTAGATGTAGTAGTGGGGACGAAAACAAGCAATGTTAAAAAGACAGGGAGGTTAACAATAAATGTAAGAGCACGGGAAGAACTGGAGAGTAAATAAACTATAGGTTGCTTTAACACCTTCCATGCTCATGAAGAGCTCAGCTCATCATGCAGTACAGTGCTCCTGTGCTCATGACGAGCTGAGCTCAACATGAACAATGGAAATCATGGATCTGCAGCACAGGAGGAAAATCTCTCTAGCAGCGATGGTGTTAAAAAGCTGAAAACAGGGATGTTGATACTAGCACAGCGATCCTGATCGGATCTCAATATGTCTGCCCTCATTTCATGGATATATAGGAGTGGAACCCAGAGTCTGTATTGTGGGTCCCCCTAATTTAGAAAATGGTACAGGCTAATTAAATGGACGCTTCTTTGGTATTGGATTATCTCCACCCACCAGATTAGGAGCCGATCATTCCTACAGCACCCTCTCAGAACTCTAGAGAGCTGTGAAATGGTAGATCATTTTCACTCCTCACAGCATGACGCAGCAGCATGACTAGTCTTCCCTAACGTGAGTAGAGAAAGTTACACACTATATTTCGAATATGGCATAGCTCACTTAGTTGGAAGGTTCCAAGCACAAAGAAAACATTTAATAAAGGCAAAAGTAGGAAATATAGCTGGTACGTGAAAACACAACACAATTTTTTTTCCCTCTCCACCGCTCGTCTTCCCCCATCCAATAAAAGCCCCTTTTAACATGCCAGGGCCACCTAAAATCCCCTCAGGCCAAAGAGGAAGTTCACACCAACACCTGCCCATGCCCTAGCCAATTGGACATAATATAGAGCAACAAGACAACCTAGTATCATAGGATTATATTGTGTAAATAAAAACAATACATATTATTAAGGAATAAATCAAGCTGCATATATTATTCAGGTCATTAGAAATGACAGTCACCACTGGTAGAAAAGATGGGGCATATTCGCACTGGTCAACTAAACTGGTATGCATCCTTAATTGACAGAAAATAACATTTCACAAAAAACGAACAATACAAATGATTTGGTTCATTCTTTATATTATACATCTTCATACAAAGAATGAAGTCATGTATTCCTTTGCACTGTAATCACATTTATATGGCAGTTCATAACCCAGGCGAGGCGGGGGAGCACAGCATACTACAAAGTCTGATTTTGGAGTAGCCAAGAGAAACATAGAAGATGTAGCACCACATTAAGTCCACATTAGAATCTACTCAGAATTGATACTGGGATAATGCATAGGCTTGCATGCTACAGGCAACGTTCCAATCAGGTGAGCAGACCCACAAATAAAGAGTCAACACAAAACAAAACTACCACAATTGGGAAGCAACAAATTGAAGCTTTTGGATGACACCCTACTCATAAATGACATTCAGAAGGCAGTTTTCAGATTTTCCTCAATCAGGATCAAATCGGAAGTTGCTCAAGATATCCACTGGTTACAGGCCGCCAGGTTTAAAGACTTTTAGGTGCCCACAGAGAAGCAACAGCGGGCTGCCTACGATACGCAGTTATTACACACAAGCATACTGCCAGGAGCGACTGAGGAGCTGCTCTTGGCCTGGACAACCATATGCCAATTAAGTTGATGTCACTCAACCTTTATAATGAAAGTAATGATTTAATGAATATATTTATAACGGAGTGCTCCTAAAAAAATTAACTGAGAGGGATTGAGAGAACCCCATGATAGGCTGAAGAACTTAGGAATATTAAAACAAGACAACACATGAATTGCCACTCTCTGAACTTTATACAAATTGTATATACATAATATATATAATATATATGTGTAGTAGAATAGATCAGATGTCATGATCACAAAATTACAATGAAAATTATGGTGATTGTGAACTACAATCAAATAGGGAATTGAATAAACAAGGACACATACGCAAGGACTGGCAAGATTCACTCCTCCAATTCAGTTAGCGACTCATTAATTGAGTACATTGGCACTTGGGGCTCTGCAGGATGCTCTGAAAATCGTCCTCCCTAGTTGGACAGGCAAGGGTTTCAATTAATTGCCACCAAATATAATTTCCCATGGGTTAAAGTTGAAGTAAACCGATGCCACCAGATTCATTTTACCATGGGGCAATGTTAAAGGAAAAAGACACCAACAAGAACATTTAAAGCCTTGCATCAGACTCTGTTCCTAATTAGTCTATTCAACTTTGAACTTTTTGATTGTCTGGTCAACCCAGACCCATCTAGAGTGGAAACAAAAGGAGTAAACTACTGTGGTAGAGATGCAGCTTGGGTGGCAAGTAACAAGGTAGGGGTAATTATTAAACTGGAACACCTTAGTGTTTATGGTAAACTGGTATACAGTACAATCTTCAGAATTCCCTAACAGCTGGTGATACTGCTCATATGTGTGACCTAAGACACAAAAGGTAAAAAATAAATTACAGGAAGTAATGGTGGGAATGATAGAAGATGTGGACAAAAGATGGGGGAAAAAAGACCATTTAAGGTGAGATTACAAAAGCATTTATGTTTTCATAGATTGTGGTGAATACAGATCAGGCATCTAAGTTTAAAATGAGTTTGATAAAACGGCATGATTAGCGCTCCGATGGATAAAACCCAATCTGGAACAATTATAAAAGACCAGTCGTTACCAGCAGCACTAAACAGGTCAGGAATTATCAACTGCAGCAAGTTAACGACTACTGGAAAAACTGAGATCACAGAACCAGATGAGAGATTATATTCAAAGGCAGTTTTGAGTGAACAAAAACCATCATTGCAAACCAGAAGACAAAAATAGAGAAAAGAAAAAACAAGAAATAAAATTAAGGAGCTCAAGGCGAACAATATAACTAAATTATTCCCAATTTTCTCTAGAGCACAAAACACAAAATGTATTGAAAAACAAATTTCTTCCAGAATACCTTCCACTCCACTTTCCTCTCAAACGGATTCAAGCAAGAGGCCAGATGTAATGCCCCAGGAACCAGTAGGGAGTACCAAAAAACTACTGAGGGTTTCCAGTACAGCGATCCAAGATAATATCCTAGCTGAAAGTGAAACAATTAGGCTTGAAAATGGAGAAAGCCTGCTCAAATTAGACACCAAAATGTACACATGCATGGGAGGAAAAAATACAAGGTTACTTCAGGTACACTCAGAAACCCACCTTGTCCCAACATGCAAACTACAGTCTACCAAACCAAAACATTTAACTATTATAATGGAACGTTCTTTGTCAAATAAGAATATAACAACAACAGTAGAAATTACGGGAGAACAACTCATACCAGATCATATACCAGGTTTTAAGGAGCACCATACAGAAGGGAGTACCCTCACAGGATCGTTAGGGGCTCTCAGAAGAACTGGGTCCGCTCAGACAAAAGCCGCAGACAATCAACATTTACAAACCCAATTAAATTTTCAAATTACAGACCAGATTGGTTTTGCTCCAAGGGTTTGTAAGGCTAAGGAGGACTTGAGTGACGTACGTAAACCCCTGTGCACAAATCTGAAAATAGTTTGGACTCCTGAATACGAATCGCAAGGTAGACACAATACATTAAACAGGAGTAACATATTAACCCCATGGCTGCTAAGGCAATTCCCCTCCTGTGCTGGAGATTGCTCTATTTCATTGTTTTATGACGAGCTGGGCTCGTCATCAGTGTACGAGGAGGCTACACCATGACGAGCCCAGCTCGTCATGAGTGTGGAAGGGGTTAAGACTAATGACAGAAATACTGGAGCTAATACAGATCAGTACAGTCGACTTATTGGCAGTACAGTTTGTTTTATCAGGACAAAAAGATGCAATAGAACAAACACAAACAACATGGCAGTCCCCCAAGATAGCCCAACTAATACTAAAAAAATGTAGATCAATTTGCTGCGTGGGGCATTAAACTATCGATACCAGCAAACAAACGATACCCCTCTCCATTGTCGGTTCACAAACTGCTGCAAAAGAAAGACGATAACACACAACTACTACCAAACAAACAGGTCTACTCCATACTACAGAATGCAAAGGGCAGCAGTAGGGAAGCTGCATCACTGGACAGCTCCGTCACAGACTGAGAAACATCAATCAGCCCAAGGCTACATAACTGGGGTTGACTGCCAGGCATTCTTGCCAACAAGAAGACTGAGTGACAAAGAATAAGGAAAACCAGCAAGTCCGAAGGAAACATGGCACATATACTGTCTTGTAACATAGCCGGAGCAAAAAGGCTTCTTGAAGAAGGACTTCCCCCCCTGGGAGTGGGAAAACAACGACTTGATAGCCTTGCAAGAGACATGGGCCACAGAAGATCTTCCCATAGTTGGTTTTACACTTTATTCTGTGGCGGCGGAAAGATGTAATGACTTTGGACGAGCAAAGGGAGGCCTGGCAGTCTACGTTGCATTAGCTTAAAAAAATTACAACAAAGCAGCTTATTTCTCCCGACCCAAGCATCCAACTCATTAAGCCTACATACAAAAGTCACGGAAATATTAAAGTTGTAATTCTGATTAATTACTACACACAACCAATGGAACAAAATAAAAGGAAGAATAATTCACTTCTAATTAAAACAATTTGGGAATTACGCTGTGCCCAACCAGCATGGAATATTAGCCTGATAGGTGATTTCAATGCAAATTAATTTTTTTACACTCCAGACGAAGACGAAGTATTGACAGCTGAAAATACTTTTCAGGAATATAAAGTAACCATGTTCAAATAAGCATATTCGTAAAGATCTTCGTGGACAACAGCTGGTAACAGCCTTAGAATATCAAGGAATGAGAGTGATTAACGAAAGATCTGAAGAAGACACCCCACCAAATTATACGTATCACGTCCCACACTCACATTCAACACTGGACTAGACGATTTTGACACTTCCATTAATACCGCTTCTAGCACATCTATGTCTATATATATAAAAATGAAAGTATGTCTGTTTGTCCTTTATGCATTACTACACCATTCATCCGATCGCCATGAAACTTTGGGAAGTTGTTGGAGTACACTCCCGCGAAGGTTTCTGGCAAAAAAAAAGAAAAGAAAATTTTTTTAAATATCGGGGGGCCCTTATAATCTTTCAAATACTGAGCGTTTACAGTTTACGGTGCAACTCGCTTTTGCCATGACCATCAACAAGGCACAAGGACAATCGCTGAAAGTGTGTGGACTAGATATGGAGAATCCGTGCTTCTCACATGGACAACTGTATGTGGCCAGCTCACGCGTCGGTAAACCTGATTTATTTGTGTACGCACCAGACGGAAAAACAAAAAATACTGTGTATCCACAAGCACTCGTATAAATCAACAGAATTAAAACAACACTTTAAAATGTTGTCCAAATTGAAATGAATACGTTTCAATAAAATGACACAATGTAAATTGAATGTTATCATGACAAGTTTCCTTAAATTTCCTTTCTTTTGAAATCACAGCAAAGCACAACGGGTAAACTAGTTTTTATATAGAATACACCACAATAAGTGATCATTGAATTCAACACATTGTTTTCAATTCAGCCCTACCAAAACTGGAAAAAGCCATTGACCTAGAAGGCAAATTGAATACTATAAACTCAAAATGTATAATCTGGACAAGTGGATCGCCTGATCAGCATTTTGATTCAATTAAGGAATTACTTGCTGAGTCGGCCCTAAGGAACAGTAACTGTATAAAATCATGGTCGTACTTCCTCGCGAGCCTTCTAACCGCAACTGTAAAGTCAAGACATAAGGCAGTCTCCTCCAATCCATATATCAGGCTAACAAGACCTACCAGGGCCCTTCAAGCCCTAGACAAAAACAAGGCACTGGGGCCACAAGCACCACAGGTAATGCCATAAGCGCTAACTCAGATCGTCCACTTCTGCTAGCCCAAATCACTCTTCATACACAGAAGTTGCCATAACAAACCTAATAAATAAAAGCAAAAGGTACGGTACGCCCGGATCCAATGGTGTCCTTTAAGCAATTTTTAAACACAACCCCGATTTTTGGAGCCTCCAGTTAGAGACTCTTGTTGCTCAAGTTGATCTGTTAAACCAAATTCCAGACAGTTGGAAAGGCTCAATCCTGACACCAATATTTAAAGGAGGCTAAAGATCCAATCCATCAAATTATAGACTGATTGCATTGCTTGACGTCGAAGCTAAATACTTAGCCTCCCTGATCCTGGAGGATCTGGTTGCCTGGTCTAAAGACCTAAATCTGACCCCTACAAACCAGACATGATTTAGAAACGGGATTGGGACAATCTCGAATATCCTTTCCATTACGTTATTAGCAGAGAAATGCAAAATAAAAAAACAGTGTTTGCACCTCTGCTTCATTGATTTAAAAGCTGCTTTTGACTGCGTGGATCAGAAATTGTGGATGAAACTAAGGTCATGGAATATTCCAGAAATAATTTTAAAAGGTTTATAGTCATTTTATACGGATACATGGGTTAGAGTAAAACTCGGTGATGGATTAACAGTCTCAAGAAAATGGAACAAAGACAGGGGCTGGAAGCAGGGATGTGTGCTTGCTCCCCACTTATTTAATTTGTTTTTAGCTGATTTATCTGTGAAACTTGATGTAAATAACTCATTCTCCGCATCTGAGATCACGATCCCTTTCGCACCTTGCCTACGCCTGCAACATAGTTTTAATCAGTTTGACTAAAATTGGGCTCACAAGGCTACTGACCGGCCTCTCAGAAATTCGGACGACAAATAAGCTTGAAATTAATATAGCAAAAACGAAAACAATGCTGATCAGTAACCGGACAGCTCGCCCGTATAACTTCAACTTTAAAGGTAAAGTCTTGGAAAACGTTGCAAGCTATAAATATTTGAGATTTTACCTTGATAACAAATTGAGCCAGCAAGATCAGAAAAATTACATAGCTCAGCGGGCAACCGCATTAACCTTTGCTAAGAAAACATTGGCAGGGAAGCTAAGGGGCCCCTCATTCAAACCACTGATTACAGATTACAATTTAAAGAAATTACAGAGTCACAAATAGTGGATATCATCAACCTCATAAAAACAGGATCGGCTCTGGACCCCTGTCCATCAAAAAATGTTCCCCCTGTTATGGATTTACTAACACGTATAATTACAAAAATATGTAACGCCATGTTTAAATCAGGGATATATCCAAATGCGTTGAAAAACACTATTAAAACCACTTCTAAAAAAATCGCATCTGGATAAAGAGGAGTTAAAAAATTACAGACCAATAGCTAGCCTTCCTTTTCTGGCAAAGGTGGTAGAGAAAGCAATGAATCACCAGCTGTCCGAATATATCGAGGATCACCACCTGCTGGACAACACCCAGTTTGGGTTCCGCAAATTCCACGGCACGGAAACGGCCCTCATTAAAGCCGCTGACGATATCGGAGTCATCAGAGATCAGGGAGGAACAGCAGTACTTGTACTGCTGGAACTATCCGCGGCTTTCGACACGGTCTATCATTCCATCTTGATCGACCGTGTCAGAAAAATGGGCATCCAACTGGGAGCAAAGAACCTACTTGCCTCCTTTCTATCCGGAAGAACTCAAGTAGCTACATAAGGACTATTCCAGTCGGAAGATTTGTCTCTACCGTGCGGGGTTCCCCAGGGCTCATCCCTAAGTCCGACACTTTTTAACATCTTTGTGTCGGACCTTGCTAGAGTTATCAAACTTTATGGGATGAGCCTTACTTCCTACGCTGATGACACCCAGTTAGTCCTCGCCATCAATAATGATGGAGAAGAGGTGGCAGAGCGCTTCCAGGAAGGCATGCTGGCAATTGGAGATTGGATGGCCTCCAACTGCCTTAAACTTAACTCCGAGAAGACGGAGGTTGTCATCTTTGGGAAACTCTCCCCAGGCTGGTCATCTGCCTGGTGGCCTTCATCTTTCGGAACTCTGCCTAATCCTGTCCCAAAGGTTAGGAATCTGGGAGTTGTTTTCGATGAACATCTCAATTTCGCCGCCCACGCCAATCAAATAGCGGCAACAGCTTTTCATAAGCTAAGACTCATAAGAAAAGTTATCCCGTTCCTACCAGACAGTGCCGGTAAAACTTTGGTAAGCACACTTGTATTATTGTCACTGGACTACTGCAATGGCTTATTTGCCAATGCACAAATTCGGGTTGTCAACAAAATGCAATCGATACAAAATGCAGCGGCAAGATTGCTCTCCAGGATCCCCAAATTTAAACCAATTGCCCAAACGATCCGGAATTATCACTAGTTGACGATTAAAAATCGTATAAAATTTAAGACACTTTGCCTTGCATTCAAAGCATTACATAATCAAGGTCGGCAGTTTCTTAGAAATCAGTTAACACGCACAAAGACAGTCTCCTGGGGAGACAGACGGTTCATGGTCACTGCAGCCCGACTTTGGAATGCCCTTCCACTGTCGATTAGGTCAAGTCCCTCTCTCCTTTTATTTCGTAAAAGATTAAAGACCTGGTTGTTTAACCAGTAATCCATTTCATGAACTAGCATCTGGAGAGTCACGCACTGAGTCTATAGCGCCGAGACGCCCACAGGCATTCGTTCGCGCTCTACAAATCTCAAAAATAAATAAATACATAAATTACAGTAATAGCAGCTAAAACATTACCAACGTTAACCTACGCCAGTGTAGCCTTCCAAGGTAAAGATGCAACTATACTCAATAATTTAACAACCGGCATTTTTAAAAGGGTCTTTCAGCTTCCTCAAATGGCATCTCCAGCACAAGTGCGATTAGAATTTGGTTTACTGAATGAGACAGTTGGCAGGCAATATTCAACAATGAAAGTGTGGTACCGCATAAAGCAAAATACGGTGGGCTCTAAACTAAATGAGGCTTTGTGGTCAGAACAAAAGAACGGTCCCAATACACCACATAAGCGCTATTTGCAAAATGCTCTCAAATCCACTTGCACTTTGACCTGTGGAATAAAAACCAGCCTTATGTTTCATTTAAGTCCACAATTAATAAAGTTGCAAAACTGAACTCGATTTTGCTAGACAAAAATATTTTGTGCCAGAGATCCCACGCGTGGACTGTCCTTAACAACTACAAGACTCTTAAACCAGCAGCATACCTAGATTTAACATACTCGTTCCACCTAAAAAAATGGCACTTAGTTTTGGTAAATATCCTTCACTGGCAGACGCCCCAAAGTGGAAAAATACGGAAGTAAAAAGCTGTAGTCTACGTGGAAGCCCTACAGAAGACCTCATCCACTTAATATGCATTTTCAAGAAACTTCGGCCTGTACGAGAGACCTTACGAAGAAAGGCTTTTTTGGATAGAGGAATACGAACATGTGGGGAGCCTAGAATTAAAGGGCTTGATACATCTGATCCCCCGATGAACTGTAAATTGATTAAGTTCCTGCGTATACACGATCAGGCAACAAAGTCAACACAATAATGAGAGGGTCCGTTCATGGAAAGCTTGATGCTAGTTTCATTTGTTTTACGGAGTCATCACAAGGAGGGAGCAGGTGGTCCGGTACATCGGCCTGCAGAGACAACTACTTTTTCATATTGACTTTTTGCTGGTACCGAAGGGACTAACATTTGACATTTGTTAAACTGTCAGTTCTTAACTGTAATCCATGTAGAAACAGTAGAGTACAGGCATTATTTCATCGTATTTTAGAATGTAACTATGATCTAACAGTGATTTTTAATTGTAAGACTCTTTTTGGTGCAACTGACGGTTGTATGATTTTAAATCTTGTTAAAGTCTTGGTTGCTATCAACAGTGAAGAAAATTGTAATGGTTTTAATTAACTAAACAATAAAAACATTTAATGGGATAAAACGGCATGATGGCCATCTTTGAAAACTGAAGATAACCGGAATTAACTTTATTAGCACAAACTGTAGAAATAGTGTTGAAAAAACTGGACCAAGAACCGAATCTTGTGAAAGAAGATGTGGACCATTTCCATACCACCACAGAAGAGTGCCTTATTAGATAAGATGAAGGTAAACGTAGATAGAACCAGAAAAGCCAAAGAAAGACAGAAAAACAGGAATATTCATCTCTGTTCAAATACAGAAGGTTACTTATTGCAGAAGATTAATTAAAAAAACAAGAACATTTTCAGTGACATGAGTGTTTACTGAAGTCACAAGAAGTGAAGTTTCAGCGTAGTGCCCCCTGCGGAATAAATACAGATAAGGCGAGAGCTGATTTTTATTAGCAAAAAAATGTTTTTGAAATTATCTCGGAAATTTGAAGAGGAGGGGGGAAGGAAAATAAGATGATAGCTGAATCTATGGATGATATCTGAAAGTATGGAGGCATTGCAAATGCGGGGAGGAGCAAGATGGCGGATTGAAGACGCCACGAAGCAGCAGCTAAGCGGATGGTCCCCCTGCACCTACGATAAATCTGGTGATCGACTCCATGTCAGCCTAACAGTTGTTCGAGTCTATTTGGTGTAATCACAAGGAGAGAAGAAGAAAAAGGAAAAATTAAAATACTTTGAAGACGTGCAACGGATGTGGCGACTCCTTAGAAGCCGAACTGGGTGGTTGTTGCAGCCTGCCCGACTGTCAACTCTGCGGCTGCTCAGCTGGTCAGCGCTCATTTGGTCGAGCCTGCTTCTTTCGGTTACTCCCGCTGCGGTCTTTTCCGACGTAACAGGAGCGTGTACAATGCCACGAATGAGAAAGGCACCAAAGAACGCTCCGAGGAGCACCCGTGCGGGAAGGAATACCGCTACTGCCGAGTCAGGTTCCACCATTGAAGGAGGGGATGCCGCGTCGCCGACAATGGCAGTACCATCAGCATCTTCGGAGAAAAATGATCAGTTACAAGGTAAGCAGTTGATCTGGGCACAGCAGTATATAATTTCAACTGAGTCCCCAGCTGTCAAAGGGGAAAAGGAGATTCTCAGAAACAAGGTCACCGTTAACATGAACTGTGTTAATTTTGGGAATATCGCTACTACCTCCGTCAAAATTGGCAACAATGCTATCATTCAGGCTCAGACTGTGAATGCCCGCTCTACTGCTAATTTCTCTGCGGATAATCTGCCAGAAGAAGTCAAACTGCATAAAACCACCACAGCAGATAAAGTAATCAAATCTTGTGACGTAGATTTAAGGAATCAAAATGACATTGAAAAGGCAGAGATGACTCAACAACTGCTAAGTTATCAGATAAGTCAGAGACAATAGGAACTAAAAATAAAAATATGACCGGGACTCTTGATCAACATGCATGGTTGAATCTTTTTCTGAAATAGAGCTATTAAAAGTCTCAAAAACATTAACTGAGGGGGGGTCTTTCTGCGACAATTTCTGGTGAACCTGTTGGAGGCGAGTCAGTGGTGGAGGCTGGAGTAAAAATACCCCTGGTGACAGAGGGGATGATGGGTGTGACTGGCGTAGTGGAGGAGTCAGGCTCTGATGAGGACTTTGAGGAGCTTGCAGAAGATGCGACCCGATCTCCGGTAGATACAGCTAGATTTACTGGACGCAAGAACTGAAGGGTGAAGGCAAAGAACAAAACCAAGAAAGGGAAGAATACCAATATTGCCAGCACTTCCACTTCAATGTCAACATCACGGGGGGAACCTATTGCTGATAACAGCCCTTTTCGGAAATGGATCCAAGCAAAAGATGGAGTTAAGAGTATGGCATTGCGCCTCTCTGGTATACTAGTCCTACGGAGGGTAACTATGCAAAAGATCTCTCATTATCTTCATCAGATAGTACTACATCTACTGAGCTCGTTAGCTCTATACTGGTTTCACTAGAGCGGAACCAGGCTAGATCTATGACAGTACCAGGGTCCGCTTTAGGGCCCTTCTCTGGGATGAATTATAGTACTTCAATAACTGAACCAACTGAACCATCCGAAGCGGTTACTGGGCTCAAAACCAGGGCAATGACTCCTGGAGATCAAGAAGATACCCTTTCTCCACTCAATCTGATACTACAGACATTAACTGATCATCGACAAGAAGCACAACAAAAATTTTTACATCTGAGGGAGGATAATAGTAAAATTCAAAACTTGGTGGAATGACCCAGGAGATCGAAGAACTGCAACAAAGGGTTGAGGGGGCGGAAGAGTTGTCGGCTCAAACAGAGACTCTGGCTAATAAACCTGAGGCACAGATCATGAATATGCAGACTAAGCTAGAGGACATAGAGAACCGGAAAAGGAGACAAAATCTTAAGACTTTTTGGAATACCTGAAGGGTCGGAAGGAGCAGATCCGAGGGCATTCGTAGTTCACCTGTTCTAAAAGGCGTTCCCTGACCTTAATGATTGGGACTGGGACTCACAGTTGCAAAGGGTCCATAGACTCCCGCTAATCTAGAGGAATAAGGGGGGGTCAATTTACTCGCCCCTTTCTGATTTATTTTGGGAATTTCTTACTGAGACAGGCCATTTCGCTGAAGGCTAGATCTAATTTCCGGGTTACAAAAGAATCTGTTACATTCTTTGTAAGATCATAAGTAAAGCCAGCCACTATGGAAAGACGCTGGAAGCTGTGTCAGTTTATAGATCCATTTAAAGGTCTTGGGGGGGCAAGCTTTCCTCCAACAACCAGCACGTTTAAAAGTAATCAAGGGTGGTCATACATATTTCTTTACGGAGGAGAAGGAAGCTGAGCAAGCATTGTCTAAATTAGCATCTTGAAGCACGGAGGAAGATATAGAACTACGCCCAGTGTTTTAGGGATTATTTTGTAATTTCATAGGATATGGTTGGGTGGGGAACTTCTTCTCTTTTCTACTACTCTCTTTATGGAAGATAGTAATGAAGGTTTATTCAATGGGCGATTTGCTCTATTCTTTTTCTTACTATACTTTCTCTGCTTCTTTCACTTAGTTCTACATAAAGGCTATATGGCATTTTTTTTTTCTCTCCTTATCTATTCATAATCTCAATAAATTTTAATCTAATTGGTAAATTAGCAAGACAGAATCTTAGGTGCGGGGTGACCTCCAATGCTGCTACTCTGCAGGGCTGCCCAGACAGCGGCTGTAGGTCATAGAGGGGTATCCTCCTCTAAGGGACAAAGGGAAGGGGGAGGGCGGACCAAGTGGCCCAAGGGGTGTTGGACTCACGGGTGGCAAACATTTTTTATTTTTTTAAAGTAACAACATGAGAATAAGATGTGTAAAATATGGTAATGGGAAGATAGCTACATGTACAGTCAGAATGGAAGAAGGTACTATATTAATGAGATCTATTGTTTGACATGCCTAGCATGGAATGTAGCAGGTCTCAATAGTAGAAATAAGAGACAACTAGTCTTTGAGGAGCTAAGAATGTATAACCCTCAAATAATTCTATTATCAGAGACACATATCTTACAAAGGCCGAAAGTTATTGGGACAATTACGCTATGATGTAATAGTCTGCTCAGCATTGAATGTTTCAATACGAGGTGTTGCCATTCTTGAACAGAAACAACTCAGAGTAGAAATTGCTAAAACTACTTTGGATAATGGGGGAAGATGGGCTATTGCTCAATTAGTTTTGGAAAACTGTAAATATACGTTTTGTGTTATATACGGACCAAATATAGACAATCCTTCTACTATTGATCGGTTTAATATCGAGTTGCTGGAGTGGGAAGGAGAGTGCATAATTATGGGAATTTTATTTGTACGATGAACTACGATATGGATACTACAAAACAGGGAGCTTTTCAGCGGATGCGTAGGTCACGCGCTGCCATTAGAGAATTGGGGCGTATACACAACATAAGGGACTCATGGCGTATAATACACCCAAGTGTAGCAGGGTATACTTATTACTCTGCAGCACATAAACAATGCTCACGCATAGATATGGCCTGGGTCTCAGAAAAGATTTTAGAAACAAGTACTATGGAAATATGTCCAAGGGTCACTTCTGACCACAATCAAATTCTCCTTTCTTTCAATATTTCGCAAGTAAGGCAGGGTCCGAGGCCCTTCTCTTTCCCCAGATATCTATTCTTAAATAAAGAGCTTGTTTTACAACTTAAGAAACATTTGAAAGAGTTTATTGAAATACATACTAATTCAGCTTCACCTCTGGTGATATAGGATGCCTGCATGGCTAGCATAAGGGGGTTCACTCAACAGTTTGTGTGGAGACAGAATTCTGAGTGTAAGAAAGAAACCGAGTAAATGATCATGAATATACTTTCATTGGAAAAGAAATTAGTTGAGGCTTTACGCCAGGGTTAAAAAAAATATAAACCAATTGGGTTATAATCTGGTAAATCTAAACTCTGCTCTAAAAATTACGTTTAGGGAAAAAAGTATAGTAAAACTGCATAAATATAATTTGTCTCAATATTAGAGTGGGGATAAAATAGGCAAGATTCTGGCATATAAAGTGGCGGACGATAAGGCTAAAACTTCGATAAAGACAATAAAGGGACCTAACAATCTGATTTATAGTCAGCCGCACAGATACTGAAACAATTTGTTAATTATTATAGAGTTTTGAACACTCTGGAAAGCTGTCCTACTATGAATAATATACAAAGGTATCTGGATGCCAATATAATAAAGAATAGGGAAATAGGAGGATTCGACTTACTGACCGAGAATGTAACAATGGCAGAAATCAAACTTGCAATTGCTGCTCTGCCATCTGGCAAAGCTGCGGGGGAAGATTCGCTACCACTAGAACTATATAAAATATGCACGGATTAATTACTTCCACTCTTTAGTCAGGTAATTAGCTTAATTAGAGTAGGCGGAAAAGCCCTGAACTCACGGAATATCACAAAAGTTGTCTTTTTAAAAAACAAAAAATAAGCCAGCCGATGAGTGTGGGTCATATAGACCCATATCACTCATAAATACGGATGCAAAAGTATTCGCTAAAGTCCTAGCTACACGACTAGCGCCATAAATCCTAAACTGGTAACCCCTCAACAGCATGGATTCATTATGGGTAGAGATACGACGGCTCATGTAAACATGGCTGTAACAGCATTTGATGTGGCAGAGATAAGTTCCACCCCACACGGTATGATACTGTTGGATGCTGAAAAAGCTTTTGACCAAGTGGCGTGGGACTTTCTCTGGGAAACAATGACAGCACTGGGTTTTAACCCCTTGCATGCTGATGACGGTCCCCAGCCGTCATGCACTAGGGCGCTCGTGTGCTGATGGCTGGGGCAGTCATAAACCCGCCCACTTGCGATTTTGCCGCACAGGCGCAGAATCGCGGTCGCATGCAAGGGGTTAAAGGTCCATTTTTGAGGTGGATACAAGCCTCATATGATCATCCAATTGCTAAAATGAGCTATGCAGGGATCCTATCCCCCAACTTCTCAATATTCCGCTGTACTCGGCAAGGGCGCCCTTTGTCACCCTTGCTGTTGGCGCTTTCTATGGAGCCATTTCTCTTTGTTCTGCAAAATCAATCTCAAATAGGTCCTTTTGATTTTTGCCGAAATTGGCTTAAAATCACAGCATACGTAGATGACATCGCATTATACTCTGCAGATATGGCTGAAGTACTGCAGGGAATAATTCAAGAGGCTAATAGGTTCAGGGCAGTCTCTGGATACAGACTAAACACAAATAAAACACAAGTGTCAATGAACTATAAATCCTCGGTTCCAATACAAGGAGTATGTAGAGCTGCTACGTATCTAGACGTCAGAATCTCTGCTAAATTAAGTGAAATAGTTGTGCTCAATTATGAAGCTTTACTTAAGGAAACAGTTGCCACACTGAAAAGGTGGCATAAGATGCCGCTAAGCATTATCAGTCGGATTAATTTAATCAAAATGAAGGTACTGCCTAAATTTCTTTATTTATTTAGGTCTATTCCATTACGTATTAACAACTTTTTTTAAACGATTAGACAGGATTTTTTATTAGTATTATTTGGGGGGATAAAAAAGCTCGCCGAGCAATTGCTTTGCTTAAGCTTCCACTAAATTGAGGGGGGCTTAACTTCCCTGATTTCAGGCTATACTTTTTTGCAGCCTTCCTCAGTCATCTTCGTAGCCTACTAAATCCCAACAACCAACATTATTTCTACAGATTTATGTTAAGTGAGGACTCTAACATGTCTCTTTGCAAAGTCAATGACCCTAATTATTTTAAAAGGGTTAAATTAAAGACTGCGAGAGAAAGTGTTAAAATTTGGTTCCATATTCTTACTACTTGTAGAACTTTATTATAACATTCTAAACTCCGCTTGTGAGGTAATCCAGGACTCCCTGAAATTTCCCATGATGGGACTGGTAAAACCTGGGCTATTTTGGGAATAAAAACTTTGGGGGACCTTTATGGTCACAGTGGCTTTCTGGATTTTGAAACATTAAAGATCCTTTATAACTTAACCGAAGCCATGCAGTTTAAATACTATCAAATTTGTGACTATCTTGTATGCAGTATGAATTTAACAGAGATCCGGGACTCTGATATCTGGAACTGTTTCTAAACTGTTCAGAATAAATCACTGATTAGCGAGGGCTACAGAAGCCTTAACTCTTTTAAGGCTGATGATTGTGTGAAACTGGCTGAGATATGGAGTGTAAGATTAGGTACAAATATAACTGCTAACACCATCTCTGCCGCTCTCGGCAGTATTAACAGATTAGTACAGTCTTCTGGATTAAGGCTACAACAGTATAGAACTATATGTTCATTATACTATACACCAGAAAGGATATCAAAATGGTCCTCAAATAGTTCAATTAGTGATCGGACTAAATGCCCCAAATGTGATCTAATAGCGGCTGACTTAGAACACATGCTATTTTCTTGCCCAGAACTGGCTGACTTCTGGCAAGGAGTTGCTCAAGTCTTGACGCAAAAACTTGATAGACCTTTCTCTCTTACAGCATTGGCGGTGTTGCTAGGTGGGCAGACTCTGAATAGCTCTCAGAAAGATCTAATAACTATTTTACTTACATGCGATAGATTGACCATAGGCCGGGTGTGGATATTACGGAGCCCACCTTCTGTTCTGGAATGGTGGTCCCCGGTTAAAGAAACATATGGTATGGAGTCCTCACTAGCTAAAAATAAGAGGGACCAAATCATTACGGAAATTGGATAAAATCTGGGGTACATTTATCTAATATCTACCTGTTATCTATGTTGTGTTATCAATTTATTTTGTTTTGAAAAAGTATAGTTTGCTTTCATGCATAAGTGTCTTTTTCTTCCTTTTTTTAATTCTATTTTATTCCTATTACATATGCGATTGGGTTGTACTTCTCATGTTGTTAATAAAAATAATTGAAATAAAACAACAAAAAAGATATATGAAATTATGGAAGTGCCCTAACAGGTCTATGAATGTCTATGCGGAGAAGGATTGTCCGGCTCCTCTTTCTGTGTGCCCCTCCCAAGCGGTGCTCAATAAACTCAAACTTTGATCTGAATCAGGCAGCCTTTTTCACTGTGCTCAAAACAGACTTGGCTGCAACAAAAGGGCATGATCTACTCCACATACCTCTCACTAAAACAACATTCTCTTAGCTAGACTTCTTCCTCGGGTCCTTAGTTTGCCACTGTTCCTGACCCTCAGGCTTCATTTAGGTTCTTCACCATTTCATCAAGGCGAAAGCTTTTTAGGATCCTCTAAAGAAAAATAAGTTCTCCATGCTGTTGTTGCTGCTAGTCTCAAAATATTCGAACCAAAACATGAAAAAACATTATGCAAGATCTAATATGGGACTGAAAGCTAGAACAGCCAGCCAACCTACACCCCACCGCCACACAATGCAAACAACCTCAGATTAGTTATAAGACAACCAACTCAACATGACCCGCCAAGTGAATGCAGTCTGCTTCTAATTTCAATTAAATGTTTTATTAATGTTTAGACACCAGTCTTTAAAACATAAATACATAACAATTTATATTTACATTAGCATTAAAATTAACAGTTAAACTAATATAGAGACGGCCTTAGACCAACCTTGGTTCTAGGCCTATGTCACAAATACATGGTAGACTTCGTCAACAAAAGTAAAAAAGTCTTCCTTCCACAATTCCTCCGTCTCTAACCAATACATACTTTGAAAAATCGTGCCATGGCAAAAGCGACATCCAAAAATTCCATGATCAACAAAAGTGCAAGTACATTATTACGGTGATTTATACCGTACTTTAAGTAAAGCTTTTCAAAATTGGAGCGATGAGGCCTATTAAAATGGCGACAATCAATTAAAAAATGTACATTTAAAGTTCTGAAATTTCATCCACATGTGCAATTATTCTCCATATGCAAAAGAGATTTTAATTTCTCCACTATGAAAAACCAGATATTTAAAGCTACCCAAAACTTTAAGAGAAGAAAACAAACTGTTGTCGGGGAAAGAATCTAAGTAAGGATCACTCTTCTATTATCCCATGAAACGAACATATATACTGCAGAGGGTTTCATCCTGACATACTTCATATCCGCCAATCTAGACTCCCTTCCGCAGGCCCTCTGTACCTCTGCTTTCGTGAGGAATGAAGCCTCAGTCACCTTAAAATTTTCCATTCTTAAGGCACCTGCAATGATGCCCACTTGCTTCCTGACCTGCCCTGCCCACCTTAGCTCACTTCTTCCTAGCACCTGCCATGCCACCATAGCTCACTTCTTCCTTCTTAGATCACTTCTTCCTTCTTAGATCACTTCTTCCTCCCTAGCTCACTTCTTCCTCCCTAGCTTACTTCTTCCTCCCTAGCTCACTTCTTCCTCCTTATCTCACTTTTTCCTCCTTAGCTCACTTCTTCCTCCTTAGCTCACTTGTTCAATGCAGTCTGCTTCCATACACAGAAGATGCTCAAGAATATCTTCAAATGTCTCACCACCAACACTCGCAGCATCGTCACCAGAGCCCTAATCACCAGCAAGCTGGACTACGGCAACATATTCTATGATGGAATCAACGTTCAACTGTCCAGAAGAATCCAGACCACACAAACAAGCTGCATGGTTCACCCTCAACCTCCCACCCACACTCACATTACCCCACACCTCAAGGAGTTCCACTGGCTCCCAATTCACAAACAAGCACTCTTCAACATCCTCATACATACATACAACGTTTTCCACAACATTGGCTCGACATACCTCAACAACTGCATAAACTTCCACAAATATACCAGACCCATGCATTCAGCCAGGCTCCCGCTCGCAAACACTCCCTCATCCACAGAACCAGATGTGGCAGACACACCTTATACCGCTCTCCAAAAGCCTGGAAGAACTTGCCCCTGGACATCAGAGCCACCTCCTCAGTTGTTGATCTCCAAAAGAACCTGAAGACTTGACTCTTCCCCTAGCCCTGACTCTGGCTTGGTCCATACAACCTCCTGCTTCCATGCCAGGATACCCTCCCAGGTCAGTTGGGCACTATACAAATACACATTACAGCATAAATGGCCAAAATAGCGATTTATACATTATCCAATTACAAGAACAACAGTACAAAACAGAATACAGAAACCAAAATTATGTATATGACAAGTCAAAAGATTAAACAGAATAGACCTATATTTACAGACATCGTCTGAGTGGCTATTAGTTCAGTGTACTTGTGTCCAGTTAATACCATATAAAAGCAAGGCATGTTCATGTGGTAAAGGATCACTGGACCAGCAACCTGGCTTTTGAAAAGTGTTCATAGTCAATGTATGCACTTGAGTTTGGAATGAATGGTTGCTGGGGTCTGAACTTGCCTTTCACTGGTGACAACTTCCCAGTCCATAGGGCCCGATTATTATCATGCAATCGACCATAAACTGGATAAAAGTAGGAGTGAGCTGAAAGCGGTGTCTGCAGCACTGCAAAGGGGGCAGCACAGACTGATCCAAGGGGTCCTTGTAGAAATATATACAGCTGGATAACTAAATTATTCTTATATGTTTCTACTATGTTGGCAGTTCCCTCTGAATGCATCACTTTCACTACAGCACATCTGTGAGTAAATGCGTGCCAACAGTCAGAGCCTCCTTCCCTGTATCTGGGCTTTCCTGAAGGTCTCTCTCTTTCCGGAGATTGTGGTACTTTGCTGTTCCGTCACTCTGTTCTACCAGCTTTCTATGTCCCTGTCCTATTATGGGTTTCTTTTTCTTGCTTCGGTTTTCTAAATTTCCTCTCTGGGTCTTTGCTTCCCCTTTTCTAGTTCTCTGAGCTTCATTTCAACGTGACTGCGTTCCCTCATTCTGGGACTGTATGCTCCCCTCTTTCTGGTTGTCCTTGCTCTTCTGTCTCTGGGAGTCTGGGTTGATATTTCACAGCTTTTCTTTAGTTCAGGTGTTGGTGCTAATCAGTCTTGGTCACTGAGCCTTTATCTGTATCTGCTTCCCTAATTTTCTCTAAATCGGTGTTCATTTTTCACTCCTTCGCTTTCTTCCTCTGGTTCCTTGTGCTCTCGTTTCATAAGCTCTCTGTGCAGGCCACTGGATTTTCCTTTATCTGTAGCTCTATGACTCTTATTTCCATGTCTGAATCTCGATGCTTTTCGCTGTTGAGAGTACTCTTCTTGAAGGCGGTGCCCCTCTCACTGGATGTTGCCAGCTGTCTTCTTGGGCCTGTCAGCTTCTCACCTTAGCCTTACTTTACCACTGTAGCGTAGGGCAAAGATGCCAGTATGCTTCAGTGTCACAGGTTCCTAACTGGTTCTCTGTATACCCCTATTTCCCTGGAGCTCGGCCATCCTCTTTTGGGAGTCTATTCTATCACCGATCCACTACTCCTCTGTTCCTGAACACTTTCACCTCACCCGGAATCTCTGCACTCATGCTTACCTGAGCGCCTGCAGTGCCAGCGTATTTACTTCCATGTCACCCTTTTTATTAACTACTCTTCTCACATTGTTTATCAGAACGATTTAGTGACCTATGCTCAAGCTGCAGCACTACGTTTTACATCTGCATGCCAGGGATTTATCTCAATGTCCCTTTATCGCCATTTATAATAGTGTAAGTTGTTCATCTTGTTCTTTCCAATGATAGCCATGCAGTCATTTCAGTTTATCGCTTTATACTTATTAATTTAGGTTCAATAAAAGGAGTAAATCATTTACAAACTTGTCATTTACACAAGAATTTTACATCCTCCTTAGTTATAGCATATCAGTTTGCGTTTCTTTAATGTTGTTGTGCAAATGTATTACTGATTTTTATCACAGTGTTATGCTCTTCTCTGGTAGAGAACACAGATTTGAACAAGTTACATTTTAGTGAAGTTAAAATTGTTTTCAGACAGACAAGTGTAGGAAAGGGCCTCTTTTGACATGGTTAGCCCCCACTGTTTGCCTGGTGTCTGATGTGATTTTGAATTGAAAGTGCAATGGGTCCCCGCCAACAAGGTTCCAAGTGCCAGTTCTCTTTCCTAAAACTGTACCAAGATTGGCACACCTTCAGAAACCCCTGTAAGTCCCTAGTAAATCGTACCCCTGGTACATAGGGCATGGAGACTGAAGAGGGTCCACTGGGGCTGCAGCACAAATTGTGCCACCGCAGCAACCCCTCACCAAGACCATGCAAACTGCCAGTCGCCCCATTTAACGCCCCTGAATTTAGTATTTAAGTGGCATCTCAGGACACTGAACTTCAGATTCGACTGATAGAAAGAAGATAAGGACAAAGTACAGCTGCTGGCCCAAGGACTGAAGCCTTTGTGCAAAAAACTATTGCGCAACCCTGCCTGCTGCCTTCAGGACTCAACAATTGTATAGTGCTGTCTTGCCCTGCAACTGTGAGGCCTCCAAGAACCCCGGAACCCCTACAGCCTTTGACAAATCACCCAATAACTCAATTGGAAAAGAGGTACTACTCACCTACAGTCTGCAGGCACTGAACCTGCAGAATCCGGTTTCCTCACTTGCTGCTCCTCAATTACTCCGACGCAGCACCTGAACCAAAAGTGGTATAACAGCCCCAGAGGATCAAATCTGTCCTCCCTCCAAGTGTGGAGACACCAGGATCTACCAGAGCTGTGCTGCACCAATTACCGGGGTACTGGACCCTCTGCAGCATTCACTGAGACAAAGAGTTTGGCCCGGACTTCAACTGCCCAAGAAGTAAGCATCCGTCAAGAGACGTCAAGACCCCGGCGACCCACTTAGTGAGTGGCCCAGCTGTCCCTGAATCATTTCTCCAAGCTGCCTGCCCCTAACCGCGAGAACATCTCGACGCTCATCTCCCGGCTGACCTATCTACTCTGCACCCAGCATGCTCTGCCTGGGTACGAAAGAACCCACTGTGTCCACAGGTCCTGAGGCCTTTGTGACCTGCTCCCTCCAGTGGGACTCCTCTGACCTACCTTTAAGTTCCCTTGTGGAGTGTGTTTGCAGGTGGCCCTCTTCTTTGTAGGCTTCAGCACCCTGCTTCAGGAGGATTCAGGGACGCTCCCAAGAATACAATTGAGCCTGGCCTGGCTACTTAAATCTTGAAGGTGAACCTTGAAACCCAACTGCATGATTTTATATGCATTTTTCTATTTTCTTCCATTGACTTCAATGGTGCTTAATTGTGCACAAGTGATTTATTTTGCAGACTTGAAAAATTCATATTACTGTAGAACAAAGTTCTATATCTGAATAATTACATAAAAATCGGTTATTTTCATAGATTGATCTCGGATTTATTCTTGAGTGTATGCATCATTTATTGCCTCTGTGGTTACAACAAATGTTTAGCACCAACCTCTGATAACCCTAACTGCTCCCCCACACTGCCACAAATCGAGCGTTTGTTTTATCATTGCCTCTGTATACCAATCTGGGTCTCACTGTACTCTCTGCACAGTGTACTTCCTTTTAGTGCACTATATAGAGAGCCAGCTTCCTACAACAAGGATTAGGCTTTCTGGACTCTGCTAATGTTGTCAGCTTCACATGAAACAACAACATCAAAACTACAATTTTCTGAAACCTTGGGGGGTAAAGATGCAATAGGTACACTGATGTAACAGTAGATAGTCAATATGCTCCCATATCCAATGAAATCTCCTCCAAATTAATCCCAACTCGTAGATCACCACATAAGGAATCCACCCATTAGACAACAGTGAGGGGAGAGAGCCCCAGACATGAGCAAGTGCTCTAACTCAAAAAATAAAATCAGCATTTCCGCCCCTCTGGGGATAACTAGGGCGGTTCCTCCACCCCACCAACTGCCCTGTGCAGGCAGAAAGTGCACTAATCTTCAAGGACAAGGACAAAAAGAAAAAGAAAAGAAAAGGGGTGGGGTGACCCAGCAGATCAGGCTAAACAATCTTTTTGCTTCCTGGATTGCGGGGGGGGGAAGGGGGTGGCAGAAAGACCACTAGATACTCTGGGGGAAACACTGGGAAAAAAGAAAAGAAGTGGGGCAGCCTAACCAGGCATATGGCCATGCCCCGATCGCAGAAAGGGTGTAGCAATGGATTGGGGAATCTATCCCCCGCCACTCCTCCCCAGGTGGGTGAAAGCCCACTAGACACATGGCATTTCAGCTTGGTGAAAAAAAACAAGGGGTGGATGTGGCACATACAGGCATTGGATCATGCCCTCACCCCAAAAGGGGCAAAAACTCTTTCTGTGTTCCAAGGTATCAAATTGGAGGGTTGCTTTCAACCTCAATCTGCCCTCCCCACAAAGGGTTGAAAATTCACTGGAGAACAGGGATATTTTTAGGGCCTAAAAAGGGGATGGGGTGGTCTAACATTGATTCGGTTCATGCCTCATCCCAGAAGAACTAAACATATATGTGTGGACTGTGCACACCTCTTTTCTTAACTCTTAACAATTATTTACTACAGAGCCCAGATTAGTGTGCTGCAATTGACAGTGTGTACCTCTTCAAACCAACATACATAATCAAGAGAAAGCCAGTGGTCCCTCTGGCCACTGGGCTTAGTTGCACACTACTCAAAAATATTTAAAATTCACTTTTTCAAAAAAATAATCAAAACAATCTAAATACTTTTCTGCTTTCTTAAGCAATTTAATATATACAGGTTACTTATTTTGAATGTGAATTCTTTTGTAATCCCGCTACATAATGCAGTATTTCTCATAAATAGCTACACCCCTGCGGAAGGGACATATGTCCCGAAATGCATTGGGTTTTTTATTGTGAACTTCTGCTAAACAGACTGTAATGTGCAATTATAGTTTTCAATATTAAAATTGTTAAAGGTTTTTCTTTATGAGAAATACTGCATTATTTAGCAGGATTACAAAAGAATTTGCATTCAAGATAATCATCCTGTATATATTAAATTTCTTGAGAAAGCAGAAAAGTATTTACATTGTTTTGATTATTGTTTTTAAAAAGTGGATGTTGAATATTTTTGTGTAGTGCACAACTGAGCCCAGTGGCCTGAGGAACCACTGGCCTTTTCTCTCCATCCCAGAAGAGGCAACAGTTTTCTGCTCGCCTGGAGGTGGATAGGAGCTGTTCACTCTGAATCCCCAGAAATCCCACTTAACACCACGGATTTCCATATGGCAAATAACACAAGGTGTGGTGGTAGCCCACCATGGCATCTGGTGAAATGAAATGAAATGAAATGAATTCGTACTTGTATAGTGCACTTATGCCCGAGGTGTCTTGGTGCTGTACGCATACCGCTGTGGAACCCTTCCTGGCTTTTCCCTGTGAAATGTCCACTCCTGGGTACCCCCAAGTTGAAGCCAGGCAACCCAGCGCTGTTGGGGCTGTTATGGAGATTAAGCAAGCTATTGCCCAGAGTTGTAGAGTGGGACCCATGATTAGAATAGGCACTGAGGCAAGAATTATCAGGTCCGAGGAAATTGAGCACAAGACCCGCCGAGCGGGAATTGAACACTGGTCCCGGGCCAGACCTCTGCATCAGGGTATGCCGCTCTAACCATTGAGCCACACTTCTCCACCTCATGCCTCTATCCCAAAAGAGGCAATACACTCTTTTTTCCTTTCCCTCGGATCAGATGAGGAGGTTGCCCAGAATGTGGTCTGCTCTCAATCTGCCCCGCCAGTCCCGTAGGAGTAGGAAGCTCATTAGACACCAGGGATTTTACTTTGGGGCAAAATAGCAATGGAGGTAGCCAACCCTGGCAACCGGCCATGCCCCATGCTAAACAGAACAATACAGTCTTCCTGCCCTCGACCCCCAAGGAAAAGGTTTGCCCTTAATCTGCTCCAAGGGGGCAGAAAGCCCACTGGATGCCAGAGATATAAAACAAAAATGGGATAGGGGCTTGCTAATCCTGTTATTAGGAAGCGCACCCACCCCTAAAGCCAGTGGGATTGACCCCCACCCCTAAAGCCCCAACTTTCTTTATGCCCCTACACTTACCCCGCACAGACTAAAGAATCCTCCTGCGCCTGGCAAGCAAGAGGAAATATCAACTCTTCTGGGCATAGTTTTTATATAAGGGCCAATAGAATGAGGTTACATTCTAATTTCCACTCAACTGTTATGCTAAATGACTGCTCTATTCAGGCATGGGGTCAGTTGCAACCAGCAAGATCTACTAAAACCAAACAAAATTCAAAACTAAACACTCAGGGGAGTCCAGGGTGGTGTACCTAGTGCGGGTCCCATGATGTTTCTTACCCACAATGCCCTGCAAACATCACACTTTCGCTAAAATCACACATTTTCCTCATAGTTCTGGCCAGGAAAGTTCTAATAGCTCTGGGATCCACAATATTCTTACCACCCAGCGTTCTCACACTTCAAACGTCAGTCACTTGAGTGGCTGAGCCAAACTCCTGCAATAGAAAGTGATCTAACAGTGACCATGCAACGAGCATATTGAATTGGCATTGTCCATGTTTTGATCAGATCCTGTAGGGGAAGCCAAGCAAAAACCACCCAAGTGGGGTACCAGTTTCATTGAGGGTTGTACAGGAATGGTGGGTGTTAGGAAATCTGTGGATACCCAGATTCTGGTAATTTATCTCACAGAAATGTGAGGCGCATGACTGTTTTTAGATAAACTTTGAGGTTTTCAGGGCACTGGGGGTAAGAAAAGGTAGTCTCTGGTAGGTTGGGAGCAGCAGAGCCTGGGCCCATACTCCACAGCTACCAACATCGCATTAAAAGGGCGATTTCACTAGGAAAATTAGATCTCTCTATGCTGATTTTTGGGGCCTTTCCTGTTGTGGTCGCTCAGCCCACCCACACATGTGTGGTACCATTTTTATTAGGAGAAGCATGAGAACACTGGGTGGGAAGAATGTTGTAGATCCTAGGAAAATGCATGCTTTTAGCCAAAGTTTAGTGTCTGCAAGGCATTATGGGTTTAAAAAAAATAGATGCATTGAGACACCTAGATGTCCAGGCCATAGAAAAAAGAGAAACATCAGTTACAAAAAAATCCCATCAGCCCACTTGAGTGGCTACTCTTCGTCATCTGGAATTGATGGTAAGTTGCCAAACTCGTGCAACCTGCCAAGTACAATATCAAAACTAAGCTTGTTTTCTGCCACAGTGATCGGTACAGCCACTCGCCAGTCTTGATGAGAGGTGCTGATGGTTTGCAGTGCAAAAAGTGAAAATCATACAATGAAATTGATAAAATTGGCTACTGGGATAACTTGTGAAACTTTAATAAACATTATCACAGTGTCAAGCTTAAAAACAGTACGCTGACAGTTTGAAAGAATAACTGTCAATTGCGATGGAAAAAAGGTGTACATGTTTCAGCCGCTAGGCTTTCGTCAGGACCAATATAGCGCTACTGCAAAAAATATTAGTGCAATCAAACAAAGAGAAAAAGAACTGGTTTGGTACAATACAACCTACCAGTATCCTATAGCTCCCATCAGGCAAGCCTACCTTGCAGGAACATACAAAATCATTCCCAACTTTGTGTGGGAGTACTCCTCACCTCTCCTGGCAACTGCTCATGGGATGAGGCCCCGATCTATCCGTCGGTACCTCGGAAAGGAACTGAGCTGAGGGGGAGGTCCCCTCGGCTCAGTTTTTTGTATGTTCCTGTAAGGTAGGCTTACCTGATGGGAGCTACAGGATACTGGTAGGTTGTATTGTACCAAACCAGTTCTCTTTGTTTGATTGCACTAATATTTTTTGCAGTAGCGCTACATTGGTCCTGACGAAAGCCTAGCGGCTGAAACATGTAGACCCTTTCTCCAAACTGTCAGCGTACTGTTTTTAAGCTTGACACTGTGATAATGTTTATTAAAGTTTCACAAGTTATCCCAGTACCACTTTTATCAATATCACTGTATAATTTTCACTTTTTGCACTGCAAACCATCAGCACCTCACATCAAGACAGGCGAGTGGCTGTACTGATCACTGTGGTAGAAAACAAGCTTAGTTTTGATATTGTACTTGGCAGGTTGCACGAGTTGGGCAACTTACCATCAATCCCAGATGACGAAGAGTAGCCACTCAAGTGGGCTGATGGGATTGTTTCGCTTTCTTCTACGGCCTGGACATCTAGTGGTCTCAATGCATCCATTTTCTCATGTGTATTAGACCGGTAGGTTCTTTGTTTGTTGTTTAGTGATAGAGTGGGGATTGAACACTACCTGGTCTTTAAAGATTTCCCAAGGACCCTATATCTAAAGTTTTTGTGTACTTTAAAAAAAAAATAGGTAATGAGATCTATGCTAGCCAGACCATGCGAGAATGCCCTGGGAGTCTAGTTCTCAGAAATATCAGGGTTTTGTAGGTTTCCGTTGTTTGGGCGAGCCTGGGCTCAAAATTCACCGCAACTCGCATCAGAAAAAAATGGGTCAATATTGATTGGAAAAATTTGCTCCGTTGTGTTTTTGGGTCTGGCATGCGCTAGGCCCACTCAAGCAAGTGGTCACTGTTTTTATCTGAGAAGTGTAGGAATACAGAATAGTAGAAAATATGTTATTACCAATTGGAGTTCTTGATAATTTTGGGTTCAAATTATAAGGCAAGTCATTTAATAAAATGCCCTCTGAATCATGATAGTATGGTTACCCAAAATTTAGAAGTGCATACATAACCACTGATCCTTAACTCAATGTCTTGAGCACATTTCAAATATAGACAGGTTTCCTTCACACCGATTTTCCATTCATTAGATTTCACCATATGAATTACAGTATGATCAGTGAACAATGGAAAACTCAAAGTAGGAAGCAGCTCAATTGCTGCCTCAAAGTATCGCATGTTTTTGAATAACCAATTAACACCATTTATCTCTGGAACCAGAAGCATCTGACAGAAGTAACAGTAGGTCACCTTCAAAAGTCAGCAACCAGGGCTAAAAAAAAACAGATGAAAACGTTGTCACCAATTGCTTAATGTTTCCTAATTTTCATTCCAAAAATGAGTGATGTGGCGGTGTCCCCGAAGTGATGTGGCGGTGTCCCCGAGTGATGTGGCGGTGTGCCCAGAGTGATGTGGCGGTGTGCCCCGAGTGATGTGGCGGTGTGCCCCGAGTGATGTGGCGGTGTGCCCCGAGTGATGTGGCGGTGTGCCCCGAGTGATGTGGCGGTGTGCCCCGAGTGATGTGGCGGTGTGCCCCGAGTGATGTGGCGGTGTGCCCCGAGTGATGTGGCGGTGTGCCCCGAGTGATGTGGCGGTGTGCCCCGAGTGATGTTGGTGCCCCTAAGTGTTGCCCCTGTGTGATGTAGTGGTGTGCCTGAGTGATGGAGGGTGGACTTGGACTTGGAGGGTGGGTGGACTTGGACTTGGAGGGTGGGTGGACTTGGAGTCAGAGGGTGGACTTGGAGTCAGAGGGTGGACTTGGAGTCAGAGGGTGGACTTGGAGTCAGAGGGTGGACTTGGAGTCAGAGGGTGGACTTGGAGTCAGAGGGTGGACTTGGAGTCAGAGGGTGGACTTGGAGTCAGAGGGTGGACTTGGAGTCAGAGGGTGGACTTGGAGTCAGAGGGTGGACTTGGAGTCAGAGGGTGGACTTGGAGTCAGAGGGTGGACTTGGAGTCAGAGGGTGGACTTGGAGTCAGAGGGTGGACTTGGAGTCAGAGGGTGGACTTGGAGTCAGAGGGTGGACTTGGAGTCAGAGGGTGGACTTGGAGTCAGAGGGTGGACTTGGAGTCAGAGGGTGGACTTGGAGTCAGAGGGTGGACTTGGAGTCAGAGGGTGGGCTTGGAGTCAGAGGGTGGGCTTGGAGTCAGAGGGTGGGCTTGGAGTCAGAGGGTGGACTTGGAGTCAGAGGGTGGACTTGGAGTCAGAGGGTGGACTTGGAGTCAGAGGGTGGGCTTGGAGTCAGAGGGTGGGCTTGGAGTCAGAGGGTGGGCTTGGAGTCAGAGGGTGGGCTTGGAGTCAGAGGGTGGACTTGGAGTCAGAGGGTGGACTTGGAGTCAGAGGGTGGACTTGGAGTTGGAGTTGGAGTCGGAGGGTGGAGTTGGAGTGTGGGGGTGGAGTTGGAGTGTGGGGGTGGAGTTGGAGGGTGGGGGTGGAGTTGGAGGGTGGGGGTGGAGTTGGAGTTGGAGTGTGGAATTGGAGGGAGAGCTAGGAGTAACAGAAAGAGTGTGGGTGCGAGAGCGAGAGACTTAGAGAGAGGGGTAGGAGGAGAAAAAAAAAAAGAACACAAGTGGTGCGCACGTAGAAAGGGAAAAAGATTGAGTTAAAAACACCTGGCGACTGCTTATATTTTTCAATATTCAGCATTGAAAGGGAAAGTAGGTTAGCCAGAGGGATGTTACGGGGAGAGTGAGGGAGAACACGAGAATGAGAGAGAACTACAGGGGAGGAATGGAGATAAAGAGAGCAGGGAGTAACAGAAAGAGCGTGGGTGCGAGAGCGAGAAAAAGACCTGATGAGAGGAGCTTTTAGTGAGGGGCAAAATGCCCACTGGTGAGCTTTAGCTAATGCATGGCGAGTGTAGGGCTAAAAGAACAAGATAGCGGGGAGTGCATTCCTTTCAAGTCTGATGGGGGGGGGGGGGAAATTGTGAGGCACATGCACTGGCCATAATCTGCATTCCGAAGCCCTCAGGCATCAAAGGAAGGGTGGGAGGGAACAAGCATATGGGGTGTGAGCGATAGCGAAAGTAAGAGGGGGAGCAGGAAGTGAGGCCAGCTTCGCGCTTGAATGCCTCACATGCACTGGCCATAATCCGCATTCCAAAGCCCTCTTGTTAGGCTTTCCTGGAGCCCCTACATAATTTCTCACAGAAGCAATGCGCAAGCGCATTGGCTACAGTGAGACCCAACAATGAGCAGTCTACTGAAGACTTCTCGCTGAAATTGGAATTGAGCCTAAGTTTTGTAAATGTACAGCCTTCCGGGTACACCCATGGGTTTCAGACCTACTTTCATCACAAAGTGCAAGTAAACTAAAACAACAAAAAAAAAGAGGAAAATGTGGCAATGCTTGTGGTTTTCAACTATGCCTATTCCTGGTAGCTGGAAAGATGGTGATCTTAGCCCAGCACACCATTGTACGATGCCATTTTCAGAAAAAACATGCTTTCTTGCACAGCACTTCTTTCCCATTGTTCCCGTCCCCAAAATAAAATATGTAGGTATATTTTGGCCAATTTATCAGTTCTCTCAAGGGAAATCCACAATCCCTGGATACCTTTAGAATACACAAGACATGAGGAAAAACAACACAAATTTGGCCCGTATACCTTTTGTCAACAAGAGTTACAAAGGCTCAAGGGTGGACTGGCCAAAACATTAAAAAAAAGGATATGTACTCGGGATAAGGAGGGGGAACCCTATCATTCAAGTGATAAATGCAGGTGCTCAACCACACCATTCACATATAGTGAAAAGAGGGTGGGAGCAAGGACGCATCCCTGGCGAACCCCTCTCTCTACTGGAATTCTGTTCGTTTTCTGGCCCTCTGTGCCTCATCTTACTTGTGCAAAGTTTCCTTCGTGGAGACTCACCAATATAGACAAAATATTGGGGGGAATCCCCATATCGGACAGCACTCCCCAGAGACTCTCCCTAGGCACAAGGTCAAAGGCAGTCTTTAGATCAATAAACGCAAGGTAGAGACTGCCTTTGCCTATAACAACTACCTTCCAGTAAATTAGCATTAGTCTGAAAGCCTGCTCTATTGTTCCCGTGCCAGCCCTTAAACCCGCTTGATAGTCAGAGAGAATCTCATTTTCATTAGCCCATCTTAAGATTCTCTCGAGTATCACCTTACCAACAACCTTCTGGGTAGAATCTAGTAGGCTTGTAGGCCGATAGTTGGAAGGGTCGTCCCTGAGCCCTTTTTTAAAGATAGGGACGACCTCAGCCCCTTTCCACAATTCAGGGATGGCAGCACCTCTATCGAGAGCAATAAGCAGGGAATGGATGAGCTGCCCCCATTTCGGCTGATCAAAGCGAAGCAGATCCCCTGGGATGCCATCGGGCCAGCTACCTTTTGGGGTTCAATGCGGCTAATCGCGTACTCAACTTCCTTGGTTGTAAATGGAAACTCTTTGTGTTCACCTGAAGGTACATGGAAGTTAAATGAAGCTTAGGCGCTGGTCCCTTGCAGGCAAGTATACAATTTCGAGAAATGGTCAAACCATACCTGGCCGGTGATATTACATGGAATGAGGTCGCTATCTGGTCTATTCCTAGCTCTTATAGTATCCCAGAAGCATCTAGCATCCCTACTAGTGCTAGCCTCTTTTAATGTTTGCCAGTAGTGGTCTTCCCAGTCCTTTTTTGCATTTGTTATCGCCAGCTTAAACTCTTTTCTAGCATACTGAATCAGAGGTTGTGACTTTATTTTAACAGCCCTAATTAAAGCTGACTTTGTTTGCCTGCATGCAGAAGTGAACCAGCCCTGCATGCCATTGGGCCTCTTGGACCCTCTCTCCTTCCCCCCGTGCTTCCTTCAGGACTAAATTCCCTACCAGCTTAGTGGTGTCCTGAAATACAGTTGTTGCCCTGAGGGGGTCGGGATGATCTAGAAGGATTATATCCAGCTCTCTCTGTGAGGTTATCAGCGCTGTTTTTATAGCCTGAACTTTTACTTCGTCCAGGGCGACTTTGCACCACTTAAGGCGCCTTCCGCAATTAGAAGGAAGAGCTTTTGGAGTGGGGTTCGGTTTGCTTGATACAGCTGGGTCATGTTTTCTTTGCCAGAGGTGTTTTAGGCTTAAAGAAAGCAGATTATGGTCACTATCTACAGTGGGTAAAATAACCATATCCTGAACAGATTGCCAAAGCCTTAAATCAAGGAGGATATAGTCAATCCTTGACGTGTGGTTTACCCTGTTATATGTATGAGCACCCATGGGATCTGAAATAGTTCTACCGTTGGCTGCTCTTAACTCCATGGCTGCTAAGGCTTTTCCCCCCCTGTGCTGATTTATTGAATTTCCCATTGTTCATGACGAGCTGGGCTCGTCATCAGTGTACGAGGAGGCTACACCAGGACGAGCCCAGCTCGTCATGAGCGTGGAAGGGGTTAATCCAAACTCCATAGTCAATGCATTCAATTGAATCGCCCTTTGTGACCATCTTTAATTGGCTGGATTGTCAACGTGGGCATACCCCTCATTGCATCATCCTCAGCTAGACCTAAAAATTAATATCCAACATTAAAAATTACAATTGAGAAACCCGCATGGGGTAACTAGCAATCCAATATTCTGATCAGAGATCATCATACAACTATTGCCAACTAGAATAAAATGGCACACAAATCCAAAACTAAAATATTCTCGCGCTTCCTGGACCTTCTTAAAGGCATAACAAAACTACCCCGGATTGTGATCCCACATCCATAAACACCCGAGCATCATAACGATTATTGAATCATGGCTCACAGATGACAACATAAAAATAGTTGTTGATCCTGTGTCTGGCTTCAACATTTTCAGCAAAAAACATGCATTTAGTACAGAAGATTGTATTGATTGCTTTTTAGACATCTTCAACAACCGAAATTCTGTATTGCACACCCGTAAACTATGTACAATGTTAATTCAATTTTCACCCACATTTTTTGGTAGGTACATCATAACATCCATCCAGCATTCCTTAACACCATTCAGTCTCTTTCAAAAAAGACACTCACCATGGCAGGCTTAAACATGCGGTGGGATATCAATGACAAAAACTCTTTCTGAGGCTGAATAATCTATGGAACATTTTGTGTTCAAGCAGTAAATTAATGAGTACCCTTAAACCCTAGACCACTTTCTGGCTGACCTAGGTAGTGTGTGGTTGAGTTGTCATACGCTGTTACGCACTTGCAGTTGTTTGGGGAGTAGTGTGTGCGCCTAAGGTCTGGACCTGTGCTTGCGAGCCTGCTGGGGTTAGAGACGATATGCTTGGATCATCCCTTGTTGTTTGAATTGATGCAAAAGGAGGATCCATCCCCATGGATGTGGCGTATTTCCTCCTTCCTTGTTGCCTCCTCTTCTGCTTTTGCTCCTGCCCATTTGCCCACTGCTCCCTCCCAGTCGGTTAGCGGAGGTCCCGTATGGGCCCGCCAGTGCATAGCTATTCCTCTTTTAGCTAGTAGTAGTGCTAGCAACGCAAATCGGATTTGTACTTTGTGTTGCTTCCGCCTCCGGAATATTCCGAGTGCACAGTCCTCCCAAATTGTTCATGTCGGATAGACCTGTGAGATCTCTTAGTGTCTCTTGGATAGTGTTCCAATATGTTCGTATTGTGGGACATGTCCAGAACATGTGATGAAAGTCAGCCTTCCGGTGATTGACATCGGGGGCATAGGAACTGAGTGGTTGGGTAGTATTGCTGGAGACTTACTGGTGTTTGATACGCTCTATGTAATATGTAAAATTGTATGTTTTTAAAGCGCACGTTGCGGGGCACCTTTTGGGAAATGCGAGCTCTGTCTCCCTTTCTTTTTCCTGTAACTGGTGCCCCAGTTCTTCCTCCCACGTCGCCCGGAGCACATCTAATGGTTTGTCTATGAGCTCCTGTATGGCTTTATAAAGCCAAGTGACCAGGTGCGACACATTCCCATGGGCAGGATTGCTTGTATGACCAGGAGAGTTGTGGGTTCTCCCTCTGTCAAATCATGAAATGGAAGGTAGCTGGATATGAATTGTCTATGAAGTAGGAATTGCCCGGGAGGAAGGTCAAATTCTTCCATTATCTGATGGAACGGCCAATAATTGTTGTTTTAAAGATAATGTTCTTTGCTTCTGTGTTGGTTAGTTCAGTTACCAGACAAAGGACCTATATCACTTTGGGGGAAAAGTGTCAGTGGCTATATATCAGAACTTTCTACAGGTAGGTTGGAGTCACAAACAAAAGCATGTTAGCTAGGCCCATTCCGGACACGGAGTGGGGTCATATCCTTGAACGCACGTGGAAGGGTACAAGGAACGCACGCTTTCAGCAGGTCCATTTTTATGTGCTGCACAGGGCCTACCTGACCCCGGAGAAGATTAAAAGGTATTTCCAGGTGCAGGAGGAGAGATGTCCGAGATGCCTAGCACTGGAGGCTGATCTAGATCACTTGTTATGGGGCTGCCCGAAGTTGGAGGTTTACTGGGCGGAGGTTGGGGAACTCCTAAATGCAGTGACCGATCGGGAGGTGGATTTTGACATGGCGGCGTGTTTGTTGCTCTGGTTCCCACACACGAAGAATACTAAGGTGACGAGTAAATTTATTGATCTGGGGCTGATACTGGCACAGAGGGAAATCCCTTGGCACTGGAAGTCTAAGGAGGGACCGTCTGTGAGGAGATGGGTGAATGAGCTGCTGAGGTGGTCTGAATGTGAGAGTGTGCTCCATATGAGACAGGCAGTCAAGCTTGACAATGAAAAGAGCCTAGAAGCAGCGCGAGCGTGGGAACGGATAGTCCAGGCGTTGCGTGACTCCATGGTGGAGGACGAAGACTGAATTGATTGTGTATGAGGACTCCATGAGGCTTATGAGTATGGAGGTATCATTTGATCTGTAGCGGGACCCATAGTGGCATTAGGAGCATGGCCCACATCGTTAGCGGTTGCTAGGGGGGGGGGGGGGGTGTTGGGATTGTTGGGGGGGTGGATTAGGCACCGGGACCCAGGCCGGGAGGCAGCGGTGATCCCCGGGTTGGAACTGTCCTAGTGTGCCGGGAGTACTTGGCTAGATGGCGGGGCAGAGTCAGGGACACATGGAACTGTTAGGATAGGGGCCCACCACCGGATGACCTGGTTAGGATTGCAATATCACCTATGTGACTGGACTGTTAGGATATGCTAGAAGGGTTGGGGAGGGTCCGGTGTTTAGGGGGTAAAATGCAGATACACGAAGCGATCATTGACCAATTGTCCCTCAGGGATGCTCACTGTGATGTTCTTGCTGGAACTTTGGGTTACTGCGCCGCCCGGCCTCCGGGATACGGGCTGAATGGCTGTGTACGATCTATGGTTTACTTGATCCATGCGGGGGGACACCATGAGTGTGCTGGTTGATTTATTATATGCAATGGTTTCTAATTCTGCAATAAAAACAAATTTAAAAAAAAAAAAAGCATGTTAGCTAATCCTTCCTAAGCATAGAGTGGGCTTAACTCAAGTAATTTGCTTTAGTGTATTTATACAAAATTACAGCAAAATTACCCGAGGAGCGCAACTCAGTATTTAGAGCTATTTTCTCAGCACAAAATGCACCCTTGCATCCAAAATGTACCAGAAGATGCACGTTGCGCCAGGACAATAGTGCTAAATGCAACAGAAAACGAAGAGCAGTAGGGAGCAGCCGCTCATGCTCACTGACTTAGTGGTTCCTGTGCATCTGCAGTAAGAGTTGTGTGCCAGATTAACCAAAATTACATAAACGTGTAACTAAGTAATTTTCATTCATTTTACATCAAAACAGTAACCAGTTTACCAAAATTACTCCAATTAATCTGGCGTTGTTAACATTTTTCCTAGGCCTACTAGGACTCCTGGAACTTCTGATTTTAATTAATGCACAGGAAAATAGGAAATTTCTCTGAATGCTAAAAGAGCACTTCTACAGCTTGCCGGGGGAAAATGCTAAGGATTTTATGCTCAATGACTATCCTGGTGTCCATGATTATTTTCAAAATTAAGCCAGTTTCCCGACCTGGTCTATGGGGCAATTCCTTCCAGCCGCCACGTGAAAATTGCATTATGGAAGGTGTCTGCTTCAGGAGAAAAATGCAAAAGTCCAGGACCCAGAATAAAATGCTAGCTCTAAAACTCTTATCCAAGATGCATGCTGAAAACCAGGTTGACCCATGAACGCGAGCCTGAAGCATTGTATAAAAGACACAGGAGTTTTGTAACCCTGGGAAAATTCCCTTCTAACCTGCGAGATGTTACAAAGGACATACCTACGTAGTATGGGTAAGAAGTGAAACTTATCCTCAGGTTTGTCTGAAAATTGCTGCCAAGCTGGTACCTTTTTGGAACTGGTCTACAACATTCCCATTAGAGGGGGAGAGTGCATAACATTAAGATAACAAAATGTAGCCAAGCCTTAAAACATCCTTTTGAAGCATTCATGTAGCTGTCTGAATCCCCGGACCTCAAACTTCTCAATGCAATATTACTTTGTAAATGATGTTTTGAACAAATAATCTACTTTGTGTGCCGTCTTTTTTTAATTCAATTTAATTTTTCTATGACGTTTGATCCTAGCCTTATTTTTTAAGTAATTTGTTTAGTAAAGACTTGCTACCTTAACTAAACATTTTTACTTTATTAATGTACTATGGTTTGTTTGTACTGCAACACAACATCTTATGCGTTTACTCCAAAGATTGCTTTGTTACTGTGGCCTAGTCTGCCTCTGTAAACTGGACTGTAATCCTGTTCTCCAAAGGGCCAGTGTAATAAATTTCCAATTCAAGTGTTTTTTTTAATCCTCATATCACTAATGCCTTCTGCAAGACTCATATTTACAACAAGGGGTGGTGAGGGATAGAGTCTCTGAATTAAACAGAAAGCTCTCACCCAGTCAAGAGATCAGGGCTAGATCCAACACCGTTTTTTAGCTCACTGCACCATCCCAGTTTCAGAACCTGGCTGTATGCAAATTAGTCTGTTCCTGTCCCAGTGCATGATGGGAACAGGGCAAACCAAACTACAAAAGCCAATTCTTACACTGGGAAGGAAACAAGCTCCCGGGGACCGGTTTCTGGCATTACAGCCGTCTTCGGCCCGGTTTGCTTGAATCCTGATGGTGCAATGAGCAAGGGTCTCACATCTGAGAATACCCTTCCACGCTTAGGGTGGACAAAAATATTTACAACAAGGGGTGGTGAGGGATAGAGTCTCTGAATTAAACAGAAAGCTCTCACCCAGTCAAGAGATCAGGGCTAGATCCAACACCGTTTTTTAGCTCACTGCACCATCCCAGTTTCAGAACCTGGCTGTATGCAAATTAGTCTGTTCCTGTCCCAGTGCATGATGGGAACAGGGCAAACCAAACTACAAAAGCCAATTCTTACACTGGGAAGGAAACAAGCTCCCGGGGAACGGTTTCTGGCATTACAGCCGTCTTCGGCCCGGTTTGCTTGAATCCTGATGGTGCAATGAGCAAGGGTCTCACATCTGAGAATACCCTTCCACGCTTAGGGTGGACAAAAATATTTACAACAAGGGGTGGTGAGGGACAGAGTCTCTGAATTAAACAGAAAGCTCTCACCCAGTCAAGAGATCAGGGCTAGATCCAACACCGTTTTTTAGCTCACTGCACCATCCCAGTTTCAGAACCTGGCTGTATGCAAATTAGTCTGTTCCTGTCCCAGTGCATGATGGGAACAGGGCAAACCAAACTACAAAAGCCAATTCTTACACTGGGAAGGAAACAAGCTCCCGGGGACCGGTTTCTGGCATTACAGCCGTCTTCGGCCCGGTTTGCTTGAATCCTGATGGTGCAATGAGCAAGGGTCTCACATCTGAGAATACCCTTCCACGCTTAGGGTGGACAAAAATATTTACAACAAGGGGTGGTGAGGGATAGAGTCTCTGAATTAAACAGAAAGCTCTCACCCAGTCAAGAGATCAGGGCTAGATCCAACACCGTTTTTTAGCTCACTGCACCATCCCAGTTTCAGAACCTGGCTGTATGCAAATTAGTCTGTTCCTGTCCCAGTGCATGATGGGAACAGGGCAAACCAAACTACAAAAGCCAATTCTTACACTGGGAAGGAAACAAGCTCCCGGGGACCGGTTTCTGGCATTACAGCCGTCTTCGGCCCGGTTTGCTTGAATCCTGATGGTGCAATGAGCAAGGGTCTCACATCTGAGACCACCCCCTTTTGTAAATCGATTTTGGCCACTATAGGTGTGGCAGGGTATACTCAGACATGAGTCCCTTTCTCACTGCTCCATCAGGATTCAAGCAAGCCGGGCCGAAGAGGCTGAAATGCCAGAAACCGGTCCCCGGTAGCTTGTCTCCTTTCTGGTAAAGAATTGGCTTGGTAGTTTAGTCTGCCCTGTTCCCATGATGCACTGGGCCAGGGACAGACTGATTTGCATATAGCCAGGTTCTGAGCTGGGATGGGGCAGTGAGATAAATAACGGTGATGGATCAAGCCCTGATCTTTGGACTGGGTAAGAGTGGTCTGCTCAATTCAGACACTCTGTTCATCACCACCCCCTTTTGTAAATCGATTCTGCAAGACTCAGGCTTTTTACCTTTCATATCCAGCCCACGGCCTGCTGCATTCACTTTAGGCCCAACCACACTGACCTAGCCCACCGGCCAGTCACCCAAAGCGGTGCCATGGTGTAATGATAGGACCCCTCATACTGTTGACTCTGTACCATGATTCCACTCCACCTAATGAAGTTGGCCCATATCTTGTTCGCGCCACCAGGCGTCGCCTCCGTTTCTAAATGTCAGGTCCAATATACCATTTTAAGCCAGATGGCTGCACATGGAGGAAATGGATCAGTCAAACATCTACAGATCTCCTTTGTGGTTAAAAGCACCAGATAAAAAATAGAGGGCCCTCTGCACTATACTCAAGAAGCTACGTGAGGTCATCTGCACCCACATTAAAACTAACACCAGGCTTAATGTGATATTTACACCCAGACTATCCTTTAAGATGTTCTCAATATCCTTTACGAATGCCATTACCCCGGGCAAGTGAACAAGTGAAGAAAACATGTTCATCATTGGCTCTCAATAGCCCACACCTTCTACATCTAGGAGCCGGCTCCGAAGCAAACTTTGAGATACTTGGGGGGGGGGGGGGGGGGGGGGGGGGTCTGGTATAGTATATTTATGGTAAAAAAACATGATTATGCTTCAGATTAGCCGGTTTGACCACTGAATACAACAACTCCAAGGAGATTTACCATACTAACTGCAACTCAGCCCCCTGTATACCTTCCCCTTATTAAATATGGCGGCATAATTTTTCTATCAGCTGCATCCAGGAACTTCTAATACCAAATGGCAACCTCCTGATATTTAAGCCTCACATCCCAGCCTGTTGACTCAAATTCCCAGCCCCCCACCGCAATCTCCTGAACCACACGTGTGTACCAGGAAGACAGCTGAATATATGTTAACCTTGACAGGGAGCCCCCAGTCCTGGTCCTTAAAGCTTCCCAGGGTATGACCCTCTGCACTGCCATCAGCTCCCCCCAGGTGATCATCCCACCCCTTCTTAATGGAAGGCTCAAGGATTCTGGGGTTCCTGGGGATTCCCAGATAAGAGTGAAGTCTGAGTAATAGCCAATGCCCATAATCTTCCCGGTTTGACACCAAATACTTAGCATGGCCTTTAAAACCTTCAATCGTACTTTTTAAGAAAATGTTGAGGTGCAAAACTTATATAGGAAACCAAAGGCCCTAAATCATTGGTCATTTCTGCTAGTACTTCCCCGAGCTTGAGCTTTCAGGCTTACTTCAAGCATCCAACAGTTCTTGAACTGAAAAGCCATGCAATACATGTTCAAATCCGGGAGGGCAAGACCATCCTTTTTTAACCTGTCCCTGAACTTCTTCCAAGCAACCCTTGCCTCTCCTGATGCCCATATGAAGCCAGTTATTTTCCCCTAGATCTTATCAACGGGGGAAAATAGGGCAGAGATGGAATATTTGGGTATTTTCATTGTAACCTCCTGGGTGCAATTCCATCGTATAATCTGGGTAGGATGGCAAAGGAGGTGGATGTCTTAATCGTTAGATGAAAGAATCTTCCGCTTACAATCTATAGGAATGTGAATTTGATCAAGATGTCGATCCTTCCCAAATTGACATATATCTTTAATTGAATACCTCTTACATTCCCAAGATCGGTATTTGGTAAGATCCAGTTCAAATTTTTCAAGAAGCTTTACAATCCTCTGGGATCTGGCAAGCAAAACTTGAAAATGTATCACAAAAAACCTAAGAACTACATCCATGAGGTCCAGCTATCGTTGCCAGTAGCATGCACATATCTGCCAAATCCTTTCCATTGACCAGCCAGTCTCTCGGTAGGCACCTACAAAGCCAGCTCAATCAACATGCCTCACAAACCATTGCTCAACTGACAGCACAACAACAAAAAAAAAAAAAATCAAAGCCATTGATTCCACCTGGATTATAAAAAAATACTTCTCAGCACCACTGGGTCCTGCAGGACTCTCCAACTTTACATTTAGTTTGTACTTCTCCTCAGAAAAGCGCATCATTTCATTGTTATAACCATAATCATGACCAATGTCGCTGTCTTCCCAACTACAATTTAAAAAAAAAAACAATTCAAAATAAAACATTTCGAGAACATGGGCAGAGCCTAGCCTTCAGCCTGTTCTTTAATATCTCTTTAATGCAGGCCGTCCGCGACAATTGTTTTTGTCCTAGGGCAAGAACATACATTTCGCAGCAACACTAAAAATGCCAGAGAAAGTGTAATTCTGCCAGCAGTAATGGAAAGATCAAAGAGTACTTAACCTCTTTCCTATCTGCAAGCTCCAAGCAACTCAATGATCAATATTTTAGTTCCTACATTGCAGAACTATTCTATGGTGTCACCAAAGATTCGAGATGTACTCCTATCATGTATGAAATGTATTTGATCTTACTATCCTTCATCCAGAAAATCCCTATTTAATTTTGCATGCTGAGAAACCAACTGTCATTAGGTTTGTGTTGTATTTATATGCAAAGCTCCTTAAAGTGGGTGTTCACAGCTCATGCTAGGAATGCTCAGTCTCCAGAGAAGAATGTTCCATTGTGTCAGTGGGAAACTGGGAGCATACTGGCAGGCTCCACTGTTGGAGGTGTGACATTGTACACAATAAAAGTTAAGAAGCAGTGGCACAGTATCTTCGTATAACACTGGTGGCAAACTGAGCTGGACTGGGGACCAGCTGGCTGCACCATCAATTCCCCTGTAGACCCAGGCTCTTTTAACTGTGATAAGCGATGCGATGGAATATGCAGCTGGACAACTATTGGAATTTCCATAAGACTTTATTCTCTCATCACCTAGGGCAGCATCTTCGTCATTGTTTTGGGCAATTACTGGGTCTCCAAGCATCCCTGTTGCCTGCAATGGTCGTACCACTGCTCGAGCGCATCGGCCCAAGTACGGAGATTCCCTGGAGCATGAAACTGGAGCGTGGAGGTTCCGGAGCGCGTGACCCGAGTCCGTGCAGTGGAGTGGGCAGTCTGGGAGATCGTGTTGTGTCGCCATGGAGGAGGCCAGTCTAGGAAGGACAAGTGGCATCTGTCACATGATTGACGCATCATCACACGCAGCGTAGATGCCATCTTTGAACGGGTCACTGCTTATTTCATTTTGGGGGAATTTGGCAGCACTTCTCATTGTCAACACATTTTATTCATCAACAACACTTCGAGCTGTTCTGGTGAGCAGCAGTTCACAGCGCCAAGCAGTTTTCTAATTTGCAGGCACATCGAGTGTGGATCAGTACTTTCAAGGTAACCATTTAGTGGGTGGGTAATGGGATTGGATACTCCCAAATATCCAGTTAACAACAGGAGTATTACTTATTTCAGGTGAGAGAAGTATGCTAAAAACATAGGGACAGTGTACACTTATTGCTATTTGCATTACTTTCAGACTGCACTACCACACTTATTACTTACTGTGTGCCTTACTCTCAGACTGTACCACTAGCACATACTGTTTCAGGGATAAGAAGCCAGCAATCTGTCACAGCCCCCGGCTTTTCTTTCTGACAAAAGGGAGCAGACACTTCCCAGAAAATGTTGGAGGAAGCTCTTCGACTCTTATATAGTTGCCATTGTTGGGGAGACATTTTCTACATACATGAAACAAGTAATTCTTTTGCATAATCTTGGGATTGAGGAACGTAACATATATGCAAGTCTTCATGAGGTGGCCATTGGAGAGTGAAGAGGAACCTACAGATGTGTTTGAAATGTCTCTCACAATGCTTGAACAGTACTTTGGCCAACGTATTAATCTTGTGTTAGCGAGGCACATATTGTTCAAGAACAGGGTGCAGGAAAAGTTGTTGGCCAGAAACCCTCCTCTTAAGGAGGCAATTGCCAATGTGGAGCACATTGAAAGGGCATCTGGCTGGGTGAAGAAGATGAGGGGTCATGTTTCTGTGCCCAACGTGGTAACGCAGCCGGACAAGTTTCCAGTGCACAGGGGCATACATGAATAATGGAGAGAGAGAAACAGCAGAAAGTGGACTCCAATGTGCTCAAAGTTGCTACAAGAGCCAAGTTCAAGACATCACTTGACAATACCCCCAAAGGCTTTAGATGTGGGAGTTTGGGCCATATGGCTAACAGTTCAAACTGTAATGCCAGATATCTAACTTGTCGTAAATGTGGCCTTAAAGGGCATTATGCGAAGGTTTGTAAATCCTCAAGGAAAGTGCGAGTGATAAAAAATATGTAGAAAATGTAAAGGAGGGGTTGCGAACGGTTGTTTGGAATATGAAAGGTGATGGTGAGGAGGTAGATGTGGGAGCAGCAGTCATGCCTAAGTGAGAAGTTGATATCGGGAGAGAAGTTTTGTACTGTTGACAAACTCAAGTTCCCCATTTACTATCATTGAGAATGAGTTGAGGGATGCCAAATTTCCCTATGAGGTATTCTTCCCTCCAGGTTTCAATTTGGTCAGCTATGGCAGCTCGCACATTGATGTTCTAGAAAATGTTGTAAAAAGGATTGAGTTTAAAGGGAGCAAAACCATTAGCAAAGTGTTTATAGCCAAAAGGGGGGACAATCTCCTTGGTTGGAGACACTACAGAGATATGGGAATTATACTTAATCTCAACGCTCAGTACCAGGTGATGTTGGTTGAGAGCGGTGATGGGGATGGTTTCTTTGATGAATTCCCTGGCGTGTTTAAGAATGAGTTGGGTTAGCTGAAAGATTTTGAGCACCGAATTGGGATAAAAAGCAATGCTAAACCCTGTGTGTATAGAGTGAGCAAAGTCTCCCATTTGATGCTTATGTCTCTAAAGGAGGAGTTAGAAAGACTATTGAATATGAAGGTTATTGAAAAGATTGAGGCATCGGAGTGGTTCGTGCTGGTAGTTTTGGCACCCAAGGATGGTGGGAAGTTCATCAGGATGTCGGTGGACTTGAGAAGTCTTCATAAGTGGATTTAGGTGGATTGCCAACCACTCCCTAAAATTTCGGAGCCTCTCATCATGCTGAAGAGGGTGAAATTTTTCTCTGTCCTTGACCTCTCCTCAGCCTTTCATCAGGTGCAGCTCCATCAAGACTCGAGGCATCTCACCTCGTTTGTGACGCCATTGGGGGCTTACTTGGTTTGGGCACAAACGGTTATTGCGCCTCCAAGGCACTTTATGTAATGGAGTTCCAGGTGCCAGAGGTAGAGCACAGGTCTCACAGAGATTAAATATGCCATACCAGTCCTGGCATGCTGTGCCTGCAGCTTCAGGAAGACCCTCTATACCTACGGCTCCCTTTCTAGAAAACTAGTTGATAGGAGACTCACCAAAGAGGTATATATATATTATTTTTTTTACTGACCTAAGCTTGAATTATCGTCATACTTTGGGAATTCTGAGGATAATTTCTAAAAAATTGGTCCCTTTTTAGTGTTTTCGAAAGCTAGTGTACAGCATCATTCTCAATGAGCTGCAGCTATACCCTAATGTGGCGATTTCACTGGATAAGGGTGACTACTGCAAAGTCGCTTGTTTAAGTTTCCAAAAAGAGATACACTGGGAAAGTGACTGAGTAGTAAGCACAACTATATAATGAGGGTGATAACTACACATGGCCTCACCATCTGGCTGAATCAGAGAGCTCAGAAAGAAGGAAACTTCAAAGTTTCATGGTTAACACAGGTGGCCCATTCCAGGATCTAAGACTAAGTGCACCAAAAAAAAAAATTCCTAAACCTACAGCCACTGTTTTAATTTACCACTTAAAATAGGGCGCCTGGAAGACCAACACATTAACAACTTATTACAACTGTTGAGAACCATTATTCAATGTTTGGTAAAAAAAGAGGCCGTGAGAAAATAAACAAAGGGTGGAAATTTTAAAAAGCGCACTTCACGACCACATGAAAGGCACTTCCAGCCTTTCCATGGCATATTTGTACAACACACCCCTCCCTTCATCTTTAAGCGTTTGTAAGGATGGTCTTACTGTATTTTCTCTCGTTATTTCTTGCATTGACAATACACATTTAACCGATTGCCATTAGGTAGGAAATGACGTTGTAGCATAATAATCCACCTATCTCTTTGGACATTACTTTTTTCAAATTTTTCTTTTGAAAAAAGTGGATCATGAATGGACTAATAGGTGCAAATTATCTGAATGTGATATCAACTTTGGTTGCAAAGAAATTACGAAAGTGCTTTTAGCTTTGCTGTTAAATGCAATATTCGTGAAAACCTAATTCAACAATGCTGTATAAATCACGAATCCACCAAATTGAGCAAGGTCTGATCTGACGACAGCAACACTGGTTGTAAAGCAGACAGCATATTTCACACGGACATGGTTTTTACAACTCCGGCGGTGTTTACATGCCGGACGGTTTGCCCAGGTGTGGCCACAGCACATTCAACTGCTGGTTCTTGGCTGACCAAGCTGGTTAGGTAGTGACCCAGCAGCTCCCAGCTAGATTACACATGCATCAGCAAAGAAGGTGTGTAAAGACCAACCAGTACCTACAACATAGGAATGGTTTAAGCAAGTCCAGCTTGAGCAACTTCTTGGATGGTTCAATTTATTTTGGGGCTTGCAACAGACAAACAGTCAGCCTAGCCCAGTAAATATTATGTTTTACTCGTTTACATTTAATTTTCAAAACAAAATGAACGAAATAGGTAGGGCTCAAAATAGAACAAACACTACTATCTGGCGGACATGCTCGCTGTCTCCAGTGGCTCTCGGAAGTCCACATCTATGGCACCAATCAGACACTAAAGTGGAAAAAAAACATCTATGCCCGAAGGACCTGGAAGGACGTCCTCATAGCCAACAGAGCTTTTACAATCCTGCTCCAACTTAGGAATAAGTTCAGAGCACACCCCTTTTAAGAACAATACATCATAATACAGTACCAGTTCACTAGCAGCCTTAGAAACTGACTACCCCGCCAATTACACGTTGACTGTATCTTTGCATTTTAACACAACTGCGGTGCATTCTTTTTCGGCTTGGTTTGAGCTACAAACACATAACGTCCATGCATGCAGTGTGACAAAAAACACACACTTGTCACATTGGTTTATCTGGGCAGTATTTGGGGGAAAAGTGCAGATAATGAACAATCTGAGTTAGGGGAGGGGGGATTAGTAAGGTTTAAGAGGCTGTTTTAAAGGCATGGAAGTGTAATGAAATGTTAAAGTTTATAGTTGTGAATGTCCATTTTTGCAGCTCTCCCACTAGGAAATTTACCAATATAATATTCCCTTTTAGTTTCCCCTGCTCTGCCTCTCATGCCTCCACCTGGTAGAACCTCCCAATCTTCATCGCAGAAACCCTCAAGACGGCATGAACGACACATCTGCCTTCTGCCCACTCCCAAAGCAGCACTTTCCCTGGCCTATTACATTATCTCACCGCCTCTTTCTTTGCATTCCTTTACTTTAAGTCTGACAAAACAGAAAACTAAAAGAACAAGAATTCAAAGTGGGTGATAGGACTTGATGAGGCACTCGATCTTCATATGAGGCAACCTGCAGGCTCAAAGTCCAGAGGATCCCTGGTCTCTCTGCCCCATTCCTTCTATTGTGAACAGAAGCTCCTATACCCTGCCCTGCGAAGCTCTTCCATGCTAGGCGTAAGAAGTCACTCATCCATGTCTTTCTCTGCATTCTACCTACAGTTGTGGACAGAACGAAATGACACCCAGCACAATGCAGATGGGAATCCAGGACTAGGTGTGATACTACATCTCCCTTTCACCACTTGTACCAGCACAAGAGTTCCCACAACACTGCCCTGATGTTATTCATACTCTGATACCTAGGTATCAATATATTCAGGCCGGATCACAACTGGGGTACAAATTTGTGGGCCCCTATGTATACTAACAGCAGAGACGGTACTGCTTATATGAGCTGGTGGTTTCCTGCGCTTGGCACCAGCACTTAATTCTCCACACCAGCACTAAAGACAGCCTTTCACATGGGGACGCTGCCTAATTTTGAAATGAGCACATCAACAGTATTTAATAATTCAATATATATTAAACATAAATAAAACCTGCCGCCCACGTTTTTCTTACAACTTTGGGCGGCCTATAATAGTCTGAATTGTCACACTTGTAGGAGTGCGATGGATAGAAGTTGTATTGGTTCTGTCATTGGCAGCGCTGGTTGGAGCACTGTCTGGAGTATGCAAGTGTAAAACAGAAGTGAGACATCAACAGAGTCACACCAGCGCACCTTCACTACAGTATCGCACATCGGAGACGTTTCCAAAGCTCCCTCCTAGTGTTTTCCGAGTTTTCACAAAGCACCACTGTGCTGAAATCGCAGGGCTGGTTCACTCAATACTCAGATATACATCTGACGCAAGCATTCTAGTCGCAAACTAAATAAAACCCTCTTTCTGATAAGATTAATCGTGGAATGATCAGGTTTACTGCACAGATCCGCTCCACCTGCAGGATCAAGATTAACTGGGTCTGTCCTTCACTCGAGGTCGAAAAGATGAGAAGCAGAGTTTAGTATTAATAAAACCAGCGATGAAATGTTTCAGTGTAATCCGACCGGCTACACAAACACAGAATATTGCATCTGTGTGAACTAAACACTTCTTAACACCACAGTTTAGAAAGTGGTGAAAAGCTATGAAAAGATAGCAACAATATTTGCTTTATGTAATATATAGACTGCCATCTCTAATTTACACTTTACACATAGATACCAAGCACTGTAAGGGGTGAATGTGTCTGCCGCACAAGCCTACTTGCCAAACTGTAACTCACAGGTTTAAGCTCCAGTGAGAAAGATTTCGCGCCTACAGAGATCTGTGACGTAAGTCTTGAATTCCACAATTGCCAAGTTAGTCTTTTACGCTTCCAAGATCAAAAAAAAAAAAACGCGTTCATTCATAGTAGTAACAGCTGCTTCTTGCAGCGGCACTCAGTCGTGTGGGGACTAGACACGGCCCCTTTCCTCAACCCTGCTCTCCTAGAACAGAAATACACCTTGCAACCCAAAGTTTCAAAAATATTGGTTTGAGAACAAGGGCTCCTTTTTTAATATTATAAATTAATCAATGGGTTTCACCAATCAAAATATAAAGGCAACTGTAACCAATTATTATCAAAGAGAATATAGAAAAATATGTAATGTTAATAGACACCGAACTCCTACCAAAACAGAACCGGAAGTAAAAGTTAACAGTTTAATATTTTCAAAAAGAATACAAATTGTGACTGTCCAACTGACAGACACAAAAGAAAAGTTACAAAAGGGGAAACAATAAGAAGGAAGGGAAAGACGCAATGAGTTTTTAGTATTACATGAATATCATAGGAAGGAATGTGTGTGCGTTTGTTTTACAATTGTATTATCCTCCGAGCACATTCCCCACTTCCTTCAATAGTAACACACATACAAGGCGTGCTACGCCCTTTTTAGGTTTCGCTGGGGGACGGAGCTGTAAGCTCCGCCTCCAGAGAAATCTCTTGATTTCAGTATAGTGACTCTGGAATACGCCCCCCTGTCCCATTGGCTAGCTCCATAAATGGAGGCTAGCCATTGGAACAGAGAGGCGTCCGTCATGGCTGGACCAGATTCGGGGGCGTTCCCGAGAATCTTTGGCTTTTGGCTACGTCATGATACGTCAGCCAAAAGCCGGGAACGCCCCCGAATCTGGTCCGGCCGGGCCGTGCTTGCTGCTGTCCTGCCTTACTCTGTGTCCCTCCTCCCGCCGTCCCCCCTCCCCCCTCCTCGCTGTCCTGTGCACGTTTCCCGCCGGCCGTCCGTGTCCCCTTCCCCTCCCACAGAAGCAAAACAACCCTTGTGTCCCATTGTCTTTGCAGCATTCCCTCCCCTCCCACAGCAGATCCCCGCCTCCCGAGCCGCAGCTGATCCCCGCCTCCCTCTCCCCTCCCACAGCAGATCCCCGCCTCCCTCTCCCCTCCCACAGCAGATCCCCGCCTCCCGAGCCGCAGCCGGTTCCGATGCCGTTGTAACACGGCCTCCGCTCTCCCCCTCCCCTCCCACAGCAGATCCCCGCCTCCCCCTCCCCTCCCACAGCAGATCTGTTTTCTGACCGACATGGGAACTGCGGCCCATCAATAGCACTGCTGCACCACTGAAGGCACTTTACTAATGGGAGGTCGGTGGGGACGTCTTGCCTTGTGGAGAGGACGGGGCCAGCGATGCCTCTCTTGTCCCCATCAGCCAATGGTCACAGGGGGGTGTAGCCGGACCCCGTGCTTGCAGCGCTGGCTGCCTGCTGGACGTGCTTCTTGGCAGCATCTGCCGGCGCGCTGCAGCTTCTGCCACAGCTCTGCAGGAGAGAGCTGTTGAGCAGTCTCTGCTCGGATCCGTCCCCGCCAGCTGCCCCTCTGCACCACAGCTTTCCGCGCACGGTTGTTTTGGTCCGGTTGCACGTGCAAGAAGAACAGGGGAGTAAATCAAGCAAACATAACAACAGAAAGAAGTCTCTTCCAAGCACTTGCTCACAATGCTACTTCGTGTTCCAATGAAATCCTATTTCTGTCTCTGGATCTTGGTGATGCGCCTAGAAGCAGCACACAGTCAGCAAGGTAAGAGGAGGGCGCTGCAGGAGCCGTGGGCAGGCTTGTCCCCATCAGCCAATGGTCACAGGGGGGTGTAGCCGGACCCCGTGCTTGCAGCGCTGGCTGCCTGCTGGACGTGCTTCTTGGCAGCATCTGCCGGCGCGCTGCAGCTTCTGCCACAGCTCTGCAGGAGAGAGCTGTTGAGCAGTCTCTGCTCGGATCCGTCCCCACCAGCTGCCCCTCTGCACCACAGCTTTCCGCGCACGGTTGTTTTGGTCCGGTTGCACGTGCAAGAAGAACAGGGGAGTAAATCAAGCAAACATAACAACAGAAAAAAGTCTCTTCCAAGCACTTGCTCACAATGCTACTTCGTGTTCCAATGAAATCCTATTTCTGTCTCTGGATCTTGGTGATGCGCCTAGAAGCAGCACACAGTCAGCAAGGTAAGAGGAGGGCGCTGCAGGAGCCGTGGGCAGGCTAATTATTTCGCAGCCCTTCCAAAGAACCACTGCCGAAACTTTTTCTTTGATGGTTGATTTTTCCTCCGATGGATTGCATTGGGTGATTGTTATTGATTGATTGACAGGGAGAGTTTGCAGAGAGCTGCCAGATTGCTTTGTGCCTGTTTAGTGGATTGGAGGCTGTAAACGAAAGTTCCTTTATACTGACAGGATGAAGTTCACCATGCCCCCAGCTTAAACTGTTTTATCTCGTACACCACCTCTCATCAGGATCTATTGCACGCATCAGGGGAGTAATGCAAGCCCCTGGGCCAAGGAGGGGCCAACGACCCATGAAGGGTTGCGGCATTGAGGCCAAGGTCAACGAATAGCTGTGAGATATGGGTGACTCGGGGGTGGGCTCATCACCTTGGCGGTGAGGGGGGTATTTTTATTGTGCCACTAGCATGTGTTCAAAGCTGAATGCGTGTTGTCTGTTGTTCTAGTAGTGTTTAAGTGCCTATTCCATTTTTCCATGTATGCTCGTCAAATGCAGGTGTACGAGTGACGCCACTAAGCACTACAGCCTGTCTTTTGAAGTGCACGCTTATTCAGTACATTTCACGGCACTCTCCACAAAATAAGACTGGGCTTACTCTGGGTGACCTGTGCTTTCAAGCAGCCTGACCTGCAATTAGAGAGATATACACAGGCACCCCCTTATTTCCTTTATATTTATTTATAAAGGCAACGCCTTAATTCTAAAGAGTACATAAAAGTCTGGGCGGCTGGAAAATGTCCCCATCGTATGCAAAACTGAACTATGCCGAGAAGTACTTTACGACAAGACGCTCTTAAACGAAACACGCAGAAGCGGGTCTCCTTCCGTGGAAACAAGCACAGCTGGCGACCACTTGAGTGCACAGCCCGGTCAATTAGCGCTGGCAACTAACAATTAGAAAGGCAGGGCTACTCCTTTTAAAAGCTTGTCCTAGCCCCCGTTTGCTTATATACTTCAGATGTGTTTGTTTACCCTGTATATGTACATTCTCAGTGATAGATAACTAAGATACAGACTGTGTTCTTTAGTAAAATCTCTAAAGGGTATTTTCTAATGGTAGGTACCGCGACATCGTGCGTTTTTAACTTTTTAGTGTCCGATCTCCCTTCTGATTGGTTAATCTCTTTACCCTTCAGAAAGACAACCTGGACTGCATTGCATTCGTGTACTCGTCCTCACGAACATCCATGTCGTGTGCTCCTGACAACATTCCGCGCGCGCGGATTGGCTTTCATGTTCATTTAGGAAGCATTCCAGCGCGCGAGCGTTCCGGCATTCAGCATAGTTGTCAATCCATAAAACGTGTCATGGGTCTGCAACAGGGCCTCTCCTCTTGATACTCTTCTGCAGGAGTAAATGCACAAGCCAGTTTTCATTGTAGTGCAAAATGATAACTGAAATAGTTGCAATACAAATCGCATTTGCGAGAGATTAAGCTATTGCCATTGTAAATGACAATGCCATTTATTTATCTGTTTTCAAAACTAACACATAAATAAAAAGTTTGTCATTCATAATGCCAATAGCTCAAACTTTTCCAAAGGCGAAACCGTTGCATTGTAAATGCTTGTTCATCTGCTGCGTTTGAACACCTACCGTCAGATCTACCCCCTGGGAAAAACAGAACTGTGCCATAAACTAAGAAATATTTTGTATTTTCCCTTCCAACGGAGAAAGGGCGAGACTCAGTCCAGTAGCACAGAAAGTGAACAAATATTATATCTCTTCTCGGGCCAGGAAGGAAGAGAACCAGTTCTGTCACATAAACAGGTTCTTTGCACTCGCTCGCTATTGGGCACGGACGGGGCGCCGTGTTTACGCTTCTTTGGGTTTAAACTCAAGTCCAGTGCGGAGGGACACGTGCCTTTCGCGCAGTGTTGCTCGCACGGATGGCTGGGCCAGAAGAGCTGGTTTGGAGACGTTGTGCTTCTTTGATCCATACCTGGCTGGTGTGCTCAGTGATGGTACTCGCCAAGCAAAGAAACGTTCTTGTAAAAAAAATGGGCAAAACCGTTTGTCCAATTAGCCTCCGTAAATATTTTGTGAGAAAGGTTCACAATCAAGGATATGAAGGGCAGCCAAGAAGCGGCTCTTTAAGAGTTACAGTGGTGGACACAGAAGAGACGCACGAATCAACCAGTCCAGCTTTACAACCTATTCTGAAAGACCGCCAACCACAAATGGTCACCCTGTCCAAGTCACCTCATTCCCCAAAGACCAACTACATCAACTTCTCCACCTCTGAATAGTCCGGCCTCCTTTCTACAAACCTCATCACATTCCACCGAAAACTATTCTCAGATACTGAGAGACTAAAATGATCAACTAAGAATTACAAACATTCTGTCTTCTTTGTAGCTATCATCACACAATCTGCACTGAATACTGTTCTGTCTACGTTTCTTATTTCCTTCCCAAGTGATGGTGTACAGATACTACATCTATAATTATGGATGGGTGGGGGCCTCTCCAAGGTGTCTGTGGTCGACTAGGCACCGGAGATGTAAACAGAGGTTGAAAGAATCTTAACATATCAGTGGCTTCTGGTGATTCTTGCCCAGCACTACTGATGCTCTTAAAGGCACCTTAACCCCAACCAGTGGTGATTGGCTGGCAGCTGAAGACAAATCAAACATAATAAGCAGATTCGGACAACTGAAATTCGTTGAAAAATTAGCAACTAACTTTGACATACAAACATTATGGTCTCAAAGGACGTTTCAATCTGGCAGTTATCTAACAGGAAGAGTCCATACAGCAAGTGCTTAGAGAGGCCCACTAAAGCGAAGTGTTGCACTTATGTATTATCAAATGGAGGCCAAAAGGGTAATTATTGCCTTAAGCATTCGGAAAACAAACAAGATGAACATGCAATTCAGAAACCTTAAGACAATAAGCCAATGGCTTTGATAAAGCAAATCAGAGTCACAGAAGACATGTTGGTTGAACTTTGACATATTTACATATCTGTGCATCAACTTCATAAAAAAATAAAAGAGGATTCAAGATTCTGTAGTATTTTACGCATAATTGAAAGACTGTTTCTCTCTGCTGTTTGTATCCCATTGGGTAAGAAATATGAAATGGGGTGAAATGTTAATGAAGATTACTGGTACATAAAGATAGCTGTAAAGAACAGCCTCTGGGCCACAACTGAAATACACTGTAGCTGCAAAGGTCTAGTGGGCCACCCAACAAAATAAATTTTTCAGGGTAACTTAAAATCAACAAATTGGGTTTCATATTTGCCAATGGATAACTCAGGTTTGGCCGCTCGTTGCTCCTCGTGGTTCGTAGCTCATGGGGTTTGGTGTTTGCTGCTCTCTGCTGCAATGGATAACTGATGCTTCTGTCTGATAGGTTGCGATCTGTGCTCTGACACAATCTTGGAGACTGCAGTGGGGTATTGAGGATCTCCCAAATACCACTTCACCCACCTTGAACTTCCTACCTTAATACCCCTGGACGCTCCATCTAACTTTTGTGATACAAACCCCAGCAAGATCAGCCTAGGAACTAATACCTAACTGATGCATTGCCTTTTTGCGTCATAAGACCAGGTCGTCTGTAAGCATTAAGAATTACTGTGTGCACATAGTTCCATAACCTCTAGGTAGAATTTGTGTTTAGTGATGAGAAGCAAATAAGCCTAAGAGATGCAACAATAAGATTGGAAGGTAAGAGTTTGCAGACAAATTAGATTGATAGAAAATGGTTTAGTACATTTAGTACATGTGCGATGGAGTGAGAGGACTGGGACTTCTTTTGCTTGCTGTTCAAACATTATTGGTAACACGTTGCATTAACGTGCAAGTAAGGTGGGTTGGGAACCTGTAGCATCATTTTTTTGATGGTATCTTCATGTTAACAAACATTGAGTCCACTTAACAATTTACTAATAATCAACGAACCCTAAAACATATAACATGAAGATCCCTTAAGCTGAATAAGGACACTGCAAATGATGGAGATTGGGGTTGCCATAAAGGAGAAATCAGACAGATAGTGTACGGCCCTAGAAATCCCAGATAACTTACCATATAGAATTTTGTGTGTATTTGGGCGTACTTCACTTCTTAAATTAAGTGCCTTGTCTTTTGCAGTGTTCTGTTACCACACCCACAAATCAAGGCAAAAGACAGCAAGTTGACTTTAAGCAGAAGCAGTTAGCGGTGATTCAGCGGAAATCCTGCAGTAAGTTTCAGCAAGACAGTACAAAGGTCTTAACACATTGCAAGCACGGCCCCCTGCAATGACGACGGTAGGAAAGGGTTTATGAGGCTCTTGCAACATAGTGGATAATGAGCTACTTCATACACAATGAAACTGGATCCCAAAATGTACTCATTACTGCGATATTCCATTCTACTCATAATAAAAGTAGTAGTTCAATAAATTACACTTAAACATGTATTTATGTATGCAATAGCATTTGCATAGAGCAAACCTAGCTCAAGAGACAAGGAGCAGCAAACAGTATGCAATAGCCTACTAGCAGGATTCAGATCATATACAATAAGCATGTAGTTACACATTATGATGCAAATTATATGCATGTGGACATACATATTACAACATTTCCTGTATTGAGCCTCAGACAAATATCATACTTACTGAAAAAACAGCATTTTGAAGCCCAAATGGTATTGGAGTGAGTCTGGCCAGCGCCACCACCTTAAGGCCACTTCCTCCATCCACTACTCGGATAAAAGACCTTAGTTTTTCACTTGTATCAAGTTTTGCCAGTACCCACTGTGATAACAACTTCTTGCAGGTAATATGGGCAAGGAATGTTCCGATTAAGACCCCGACAATCACTAGCCCTATGCCAAGCACAAAGCCATAGAGGTAGCCAGCAGCCACATTCAGGACGATGTAACCCCAACCGCAGGGGAATGAGACAAAAATGAAGCCCACAATGAAGAGCAAGACACCGACTAGACTATCCAGGCTTTCCACCCAAAGAAGAAGGTCTCTGAGATACTGGCGCACCAGGGCAAGCGAGGCAAAGCACACAGCAGTCAGGAGGCAAACCAGCAAGAAACTCTGGCACCAACAAGAACAGCTCCGCTGTTCCCCACAGATCAGGAACCCTGATGGTTGGTCTGGGGGCTCCAACTCACAGGTTGTGCTGCTGTAGGAGGTTCCACATCCCAATAATGGTTCCACAGGCTCTCCAGGAGTCCTCTGTGTCCAGCGGCTTAGAGTCAATCGGCCCAATGATGTGGAGTACTTGATGGCCTTAGTAAGATGCTGCAATGGTGCACTTGCCCAATGGAGGCCCCACATCCCGCCCATGGGATTGGAGGAACAGCAGTGGAGTGTGAGCAAGTCGTCTTAGTCATGCACAGAGAACACTGTGCATCAGAAGTGGCCGCCAGAGAAGCACAGAATATTGGCCATGAGATGACCTATCGTGTTGCAGCCATAAGTCAAACAGAACCTGAATGTTAGTCTTAGGGGTACAAGGAAAGGAAGGTGTGATCCCAGGAGCGTATAGTTTAATAGATAATCCACAGGATACAAAGAATAGAGAGATCCAGTGAGGAAAGCAGTAGAGTTTAGAGAATGACTGCATTTGGACGTTGGAGTTAGATAAAAGAATTAGGCGACTCAGTGTACTGGGCATTAAAAAAGGATCAGTTAATCGAGTTCGCCAGTGGGTACGAGGTCAAGAATATATGCAGATTTTGGAAATGAATCAGGCGCCGGGCAGGCCACAGATGCCACTCGAAGGTGTCAGCTGGCAGGTTGGGGAAATGGATTCAGGAATTATGAGGGTTATCCTGACGGGAGCCCATGCTGGGATCAGCAGTGTTGAAAAAGTCATGTATAAGGTGGTCAATCACTGCAAGTATGTTGTTGGTGGAGAAAAGCTGGAAACAGGGAGTCTAGGAGGGCTCGAGGAAGGCGCAAGGGATATTGGAGTGGGCCAGGCAAGGCGAATACTGCCCGTGCGGAGGTCAAGGCGGGGCAGAACGATTTTTGGAGGTCAGAAATTGAAGATATTCTATGGGAAATGTGGACTGTTTTTTAAATAAAACCATGGGGGGCGCATTGTGGGTACGGGTCATTGAAGAAAATGAGAAGGATGTATCTTATGGTCAGAGTAAGCTTCTGTAATTTCTAAAGTGCGGGAAGGGGGACAGAGTGTTAGCAGTCTAACTACGGAGGGAGGTAGGCACAAGCAGCACACTGTATTGAGCCCCGTAAAGGGGAAGTGGATGCCGAGGAGTGCGGGGGTGTTCTACTGGCTGACAGCAGCTCTGGTGGCTGTCAGTGGGCAGCTGACGCTGGAGCAAGGATGCCACTGCAGCAGTCGAATGCACTATCCGCTGTTGCCTCTCGTCCGCCGAAGGTGGCTGTGCCCGTTCCAGAAGGGCCGGGGGGCCGCTCCTCCATTGTTCTGCGTCCTCTCAGTCGCTGACGTTGTGGCGCCCGCGTGGGCACTGGACACAGGCTCTCGAGGTCCCAGGGTATCAGGGTCGCCCTCCCTGCATCAGCTCAGAATGCCAGCTCCGCTAGCACTTTGCCTCTACCTGAAGCTCCGCGCGGACAGCGCATGTGTACGCATGCGTGATGCTCGGCCTCTGCTTTCGCCTACGTGGCTCCGCCTCCACTTCACTCGCTTTCGCACAGCTGAAGCAGCACTGACATCAGCGACGCTGAAGCCGACACAAGGCTGACGGCCCCCGGACAAAGCTGAAACTACCATATCACAGGAACTCATTGACACCGTGGACCCAGCGAAACGCTGAGAGTGGAGCCCTGACAACAGGGAATCACGGACGGCAGCTCCGAATGTCAGCACAACTACGTAATCATAACTGAAAGGCAACGACAGCTCTGCCGCCAACGTAGCGAAGGCACAGTTACCAAGTTACAGCAACTCCTCTCCTACAGCAAAAGAGCTGTCCTCGCTTTTACTCCCTAAGAAGTTACAGCAGCTTGCATCCGTTTGCTCGTGTCCGTGACGCTTTGCCGAGCATAAATTGACTAACCCTGAAGACAAACACGTATTTAAATTAACTGTGGAGGTGAGCAGACAGGCATATCCTCAAAATCAATAGCTTTTGAGCGTCAGAGGCCGTGCATTGTACGCTTTAGGGGCAACGTGATTTTAACAGGACAGGAGAAGCAAGCGCTGGTAATGATACCCTGGGGGCACACATTGATTTGGGAGGAGCATTGGCTCGAAGGGGTGGAGCGAGGCAGAGAGAAGTCGATTCACATGGAATAGTCAAAGACAGCGCTTATCGCCCTGTCTGCCAGAAGTTGTTGACTCCGCCCAGACAAATGTATAGACAACGAGGAAACGCACTACAGTCAAGTTGTTCAGAGCTGCCGACTTTGGAGTTGAGGAACCAGATTCGGACCTCTGCATGGGCTCCGCAGCCTGGGCAAATCACTTAATCTCCCCGTGTCTATAAAACAAGCATTTGCAATGCAATAGGTCTCACATTTGCGAGAGTTTGACTTTTATATTTATGTGTTAAGCAAACCCTCGAAGTACAAAGTGCAGGTTTACGGAGTGCTGCGTGCAGGTTTTTAAAACACATAAACAAAAGGCATTGTCATTTACAATGCCAACAGTTTTTTATGGATTATTGTTGGAGCTGCTTTAGGAATGTTCACATATTTACAGTTCATTAAGTGAAAAGTTATAGCACGTTTAGACACTAATTTCAGTCACACAAATGTTTGAAATTATAAATCTTGCTCAAGGCAAAGGTCGATTAACATCAGCAACAGCCATGAAATATTCCAACAGTGTCAAAGTCTGCACTCGGCAGTCAGAAAAACACAATGTTACCTTGTCACTGACTTTGCTCCTTCCCCTTTTCTCCTTGAAAGATTCCTATGATTGCAAAGCGGTCCTAGCAGTCCAAGCGTTCTATGGGGGGGCTAATTCCTCCTGCAATCAGCAGAGTGAAGGTGTGGGGCCTCTAAAAAGGGGTGAAACAACAACAAAGCCCAGTTCACAAGAAAATTGTCTTTTAATGACTTGTGAAGTACTTGGGGTGGGGGTGGTTGCGATAAGACGGACCACAGGCCACACACAACAGCTCGCAAGCATTGGCATAGCCAATAGTTCTTACTTTTGTGACCTTATAAGTATTTAGTTAAGCAGCACAATCTCCTTAGTGCAACAATATCAACTGTTGCATGGCTAAAAACTTACAAGGTCACTAAGGCGAGACCTATATTATATTGCTTCTGTGCTGGCCTTCCTTGTCGTCATGAAAATTGCAAAAAACACAGTTGATGGACAAAATGTAGAACAATGTCGAGTGTGCTGGGTATACTCAGACGTGAGTCCCAGGCTCTCCACACCACTGGAGTCAAGCTATCCAGGCTGATGAAGGCTGATAGCCAGAAACCGGTCTTTGGATGCTTGATTCCGGTCTGGGAAAGACATGGCTTGGTAGTTCGGACTAGACTGTTCCCATGAGGCACAGGGTCAGAGCTGATTTGCATATAGCCAGTGTCTAACCCAGGGTGGTGTGGAGTGCAAAAAAACGATGGATTTAGGCCCAGACCCTTGTACTGGGGTGAATGTATGACATTGTTCTACATTCTGTCCATCAACTGTGTTTTTTGCAATTTTCACCCCAAGTGTGCTGGGTATACTCAGACGTGAGTCCCAGGCTCTCCACACCACTGGAGTCAAGCTATCCAGGCTGATGAAGGCTGATAGCCAGAAACCGGTCTTTGGATGCTTTATTCCGGTCTTGGAAAGACATGGCTTGGTAGTTTGGACTGGACTGTTCCCATGAGGCACAGGGTCAGAGCTGATTTGCATATAGCCAGTGTCTAACCCAGGGTGGTGTGGAGTGCAAAAAAACAATGGATTTAGGCCCAGATCCTTGTACTGGGGTGAATGTATGACATTGTTCTACATTCTGTCCATCAACTGTGTTTTTTGCAATTTTCACCCCAAGTGTGCTGGGTATACTCAGACGTGAGTCCCAGGCTCTCCACACCACTGGAGTCAAGCTATCCAGGCTGATGAAGGCTGATAGCCAGAAACCGGTCTTTGGATGCTTGATTCCGGTATGGGAAAGACATGGCTTGGTAGTTCGGACTGGACTGTTCCAATGAGGCACAGGGTCAGAGCTGATTTGCATATAGCCAGTGTCTAACCCAGGGTGGTGTGGAGTGCAAATAAACGATGGATTTAGGCCCAGATCCTTGTACTGGGGTGAATGTATGACATTGTTCTACATTCTGTCCATCAACTGTGTTGTTTGCAATTTCCTTGTCGTCATGCCAATGTAGTGTAGATTACAGATACAGGTGATCATGTATACTACGCCCGTAGTATTACAGTTAGTGAAATTTGTTATTTTCCACATCATTTTGTTATTAAATTCAATTTTCTTTGTTACACTCGTCAAATGACAAACACTGCAATCACATGGGTAGTGTCCTGTGGGTACCGTAGTGATCGTTCTCTGTTTGGAGTTTCTGTTCTCCACTTTTGGGCGGGTATGGACAAGGTAGTCTCTCAGGATTTTACCTTTCTTGTGACTGAACATTGGTTTTGGGATATTTAGATTCCCACAATTCAGAATGCCCCAATGTTTTTTGATGATTTTGGTCACTCTGTCAGAAGCAATGTTATATGTAGTGATGCAGATAGGTCTTTTTTCACCTGGCGTGTCCTTGATCACCTTTGGTTCCAGTAGTGCCTCCCTGTTGTTATTGGCAGCTCTCTTTTTGGCTTTTTTGACCAAATTCTCTGGGTATTGTCTGTCAATAAGTTTTTTAGTGAGGTAATTCACCTGTTGATAGAATGCGTCTTTTGAGCTGCAGTTGCGCCTCAATCTAAAAAACTGACGAATGGTAGGTTCTCTTTTAGTTTTCTCGGGTGGAAACTGTCAAAGATTAAGAGGCAATTCCTTGCAGTGGGTTTAAAATGGGTTGTGGTACTTAGGGAATCACCAGTTGCCATGATGTTCAAATCTAAGAACACTAAGTATAACCTGCTCATAGTATGTGTGAATTTAAGGAAAGGATCCTGCTGGTTGAACCATACTAGAAATTCTAGTGCCTCTGTCTCTGTGCCTTCCCAAATAAGTAGGACATCGTTGATGTTCCTTTTCCATAAACTCACATGTTGTCTAAGTGGGTTGTTCTCATTCAGGATCTTTTGTTTTTCCAGTTGGTGAACATACAGACCCGACACGCTCAGCACGAATGTGCTTCCCATGCTGGTACCATGGGACTGACGGATTAGCGTTTCCTCAAAACGGAAGAAGTTTTTCGTGAGGGCAAAGCGGCAGCACTCAAGGATGACATGCTTTGGTGTCTGGTATCTCCATGTTTGTGCAAACAGAACGTCCTCCAAAATCTGTAATGTCTCGGTATGAGGTAGACTCGTGTACAGACTCTCCACATCCAATCCAATAAGGATATTTTTAGTGGGGTCAAATGCTAAGTCTTGGAGTAGTGTGAGAACTGATGATTTGGTATCTTGTAGATAGGTATCAGTGGTTTGGATCAGTGGTCTTAGAAAGGCATCGGCAAACTTAGATAGGGGCTCGAGTATTGATCCTATGCCTGATACTATAGGTCTGCCCAGAGGATGGGTTATGGATTTATGAATTTTTGGTATTGTGTAGAAGTAGGGAGTGATTGGGTTTTTGTTTTCCAGAAAATCTTCTTCTTTCTTTGTGAGCCAATTGTTAGCAGTCGACTCCTCTACTAGGTATGCGATCTCTTTCCTAAGACGGTTGGTAGGGTCTTCGGAAATTTTAACGTAGTTTCTTTGATCAGCCAGGAGATTTAAGCATACTTCCCTGTAGGTAGTTGTGTTTTGTAACACTATGGCACCACCTTTGTCCGCTGGTTTCACTGTTATCTCCTTGATTGTTGCAAGGTTCCTTAGTGCTTCACTTTCAACTTTACTGAGATTGTGGAAGACTTTGATAGTTCTTGGATCTATTTCCCCAATGTCTTTCATTACCGCTTTTTCAAACGCTAGGACCTCTACCGGAAGGTTTGCACTTGATGGGGTAAAGGTTGACTTTTTGTGTAAACCCTTGTCATTTGCAGGCAGATTGGTTATAGGTTTGTCTTTGAAAAAGACTTGTAACTTAATTTTTCTTATAAACTCGTTTAACTCACGAGCTAGGAGGAATTTGTCCATGTTAGGGGTGGGAACAAAGCCCAACCCCTTCTCCAGAACTTTTCTTTGTATGTCAGTAATCTGGAAATCAGAAAGATTGACCACTAGGCTGGTGGTTTGCTTGTTGTCGGCTGATCGACTGGGCCCATGCTCCTGGTGTGGCTCCTGGATGTTTCCAGCGGTTGAGCCCACTGGACTTGTTGTCCTCTTTTTGTTTTGCCCCTCTGTGGTCCTCGGCCTCTTGCTAAAAAGACTGAGTCGATTGTTCTTGTGCTTGCGCTGGGTCCCAGAAGTTATTGGGTTGGTGTGGGTACTGTTGTTGAAAGCCAGGGGGTCCGTAGAAAAAATGAGGTGGTGGGGGTGAAGCCCCATAAGGTGTCGGTCCATAATATCCTGGCCAGTTGGGGTTATATCCACCTCTGTTCCTGAAACGTCCTCCTCTAGGGCGTCTGGTTTTGTTACGGGTGTAATTGTCACTGCTGTTTGAGTTGTCCGAATCTGTGTCGGAGTTATCCGAGTCTGTGTTATATCCCGGGTTTCTATTGGAGGGGATATAATCTGCCTTTGTTAATGGGTAAACTTTTTCATGAGAGAAGTTCTCCAGGTCTTTTTTAAATGTTGTGAACTTGGTGTCTTTGAGACTTATCTCATAGTCTGTCATCTGTTTATTCAGTTCATCCAGGCGTTTTTTAAGGTCAGTTACATCTTGGAAGCTTTTTAGATGTACTTCAATTTTGAGTGCCTCTACTCTCATTTCTTCACACAGTCTCCCTGCTGTTTTTATGATCAGCATGAGCCAATCCCTGGTGCAGTGCCAAGAAATTAGCGACCAGTCAGTTTTGAATTGTTTGTCTTGTTGAAAAATGAAGGGTTCATTTTTTACTATTAGTCCTCTTGGGGCTGCATTCGCTCGTAAGTATTGTGCCATCATGACACCATGTATCAGGGTCTTCACTTGGTTCTTTTTAAGTTCTGATAGTTCATCCCAACACTGGTTGAAACCATCAGAGTCCTTGTGTGTGGTGTCCGTCAACTGAATCATTGACGCTATAATTCTCCCTACTTCTTCTTCTGAAAAAGTGAGCCCTGTGATTTCTGCCATTTTGTGGTATGGCACTGGAACAATAACGTGGTCTGTGTAGGGAAAAACAGAAAAAAACTCCCACAGCTTCCCGCTGTAAATAACGAAATTCAAAAGTAAGGGGGAAGGTAGAGGAAAAAACAGCTAGGTTCGCCCTCCACAGCAAGGTATAAGTCAAAAAACAATCCGAAATATCATATCAAAGAACCTAGCTATCAAGAAGAGTCACTTTCAGCATTGGATGTGGATCACACGAAGGAAAGCGAAAAAGGGGAGGAATATCCTTTTTCTTTAGTCCCCTCACTCACCGGAGTTTCCTCACGGTGACATGCTTCATCATAGGGGCTTCCCAACCCGCTGCGGGTTGAGGCGTGCTACGACTTGCGCCACTACGTAGGAGCACTTTTTAAATGAGGACTATGTGTGGTGTCATGTGAAAAAATGGAAGAGGGTGGAGTGGTATGAATTAAAAATATCCTACTAGTGGGCGGGAGAAAAACTTTATTCGTGCTCCTAGTGAATATATTAAAAGTGGGGTGGTTCTCTAGGTGAGTTGGTTCAATTATGAGACTAGAACCCTAGTAGAAAGCCAACTAGTTTCAAGCTGTACCCCTCAGCTCTTCTTCAGGACGTCACAGGGTCCAGCCCTGTGAGTACCACTCCAAAAAAGTGAATCATATGCCTACCAATGAGCATGTACTAATATTTATACATACGACTCTTCTGTGATTCAGTGGCGTAGCTGTAGGAAAAAGAACAATGTTAGCGTGTAGACTCCTGAAAGAATTCCAGGTCTCGGCTTGATTTACTGTGAACTGAAAATGAGCTGGTTAGTAGTGCCTATTTTCTCAATTATGTAGCACTCGTGAATATGAACGTGATGTCCCTAGAGGGAAATAAATGTTAAAAACACCGTTTTTACATGCACCACTAAAACCCTTGTGTTTTCCTGTAATTTAGGAGCTCGAGTGCCGAAAGGCAATATATGAAAATATACACAATGATCATGAAATAGTGCAGTGCCTATGGAAAACACAAAAGACAGACATACAACAGGGGTTAACATACGTTTTTTAAGGCTCTTATGGGCCTCTGGGACATACGAGGGAAAATTGAGGAAGTCCGCTGAACCATCTGTAAGGTTAAAAGGTCGAAAGTTAGTTTGAGCGGATCTTACCGGTTCAGCCCGGGCGTGCCGTGTGTCTCAAACACGGGAGCCCCATCGAGTCCGTGCGGTTTTTAAAAAAAACAGGAAGGGTGTTACTTGTTTATCTGCCCTCGAGACCGGCGGATGCCGTCTCAGTCTCGGGTGCTCGGTATAAAGCTTTTTGAGGTACCTCCCAGTTTCCAATGGGGGACTAGACCGCGGGTAAAACATCAAAATGGCCGCCCTGTTTGGGACAAACCAGCATCCATCTTTGAATACTCGCGAGAAAATACTTGTGTATTTTAGACTATAATTCACACCACTCCACCCACTTCCATTTTTTCACATGACACCACAAATAGTCCTCATTTAAAAAGTGAGTCTATGAAGTGGCGCAAGTCGTAGCACGCCTCAACCCGCAGCGGGTTGGGAAGCCCCTATGATGAAGCATGTCACCGTGAGGAAACTCCGGTGAGTGAGGGGACTAAAAAAAAGGATATTCCTCCCCTTTTTCGCTTTCCTTCGTTTGAGCCACATCCAATGCTGAAAGTGACTCTTCTTGATAGCTAGGTTCTTTGATCTGATATTTCGTATTGTTTTTTGACTCATAGCTGAACATCGCCATCCTTCAGCCTGGGAGCCTTTCTTTCTCGGAGCTCACATGAAAGACATTTTTTATCGCATCGCATGTAGGGAACCACAAGGAAGCCCCCCGGCCTCAGTAAAAAAACGGCTGAAATTGTAAAAGAGAAGGGGGGGGTTAGGAATAGGGAGGCAGAAGCAAAATCGAGTCAGAAGAGGGTGGGGCGGAGAAGGAAGAGAAAGCCGGGGAGGTGAAGAGCGAGGGCTCTCTGTAAACAACTGTTGGCGCGGCCCTGAAAGTGACGGCGCGCTCGCACACAACGGCAAAAGTGAAAGCAGGCTGGCGAGTGGCAAATGGCAGCTGTGCACGTCGCGCGCGCTGGTGTCCCACTAAGGGTGTCCCATTAAGGGTGTTACAATGTCATTGTATAGTGCTTGGTAGAAACATGTCTCTGCCCTAAAGCCGACTGACGTGGCACACAGCGCCTGGCAAACCCTGGGTTGTGGGGGCTCCTCCGCGCTCGTACCCTAATGAGAAGGTACCTTAGCAACTACTGCCAGATGTAGCAGGGACTGATCCCTCGGGATATCAAAAGAGGTAGAAAAATCATTGAACGTTAGTAATTCCCCATCTCAGTAAAGGTCTCCGATCCGGTACACCCTGTGGGCGGACCATTCTGCCAGAGCCCTGAATGCTCCACCCTGGGTAATAGATTTCAGACTTCATGGGGCAGATGTATCATCCGTTTTTTTTCTCGCAAACGCTACGATTCCTAAAAAAGCAGCGTTTGCGACAAAAAAATTGGCAAATGCGATGTATGAAGAAAATCACATTGCAAAATTAAGGAATCACAAAATTTGCGATTCCTTAATTTTGCGCTAGCATTTAAGAAATCGCAAAAAACGATTCCTTAAATGCTATGTAAGAAACAATAACGTTTTGCGATTTCACACTAAGAAATCGCAAATTACCACCAACTTGTAGTTGGTGGTAATTTGCAAATTCTTTTACAAATGTACCTTTTTACATTTGTAAAGGTGCCATGTGGTGCTCATACATGCCCTTAGGGCATGTATGTACGCCATATGCGCACACATGTAAATTTCAGGGGTGCGGCAGGGTGTCCTTAAGACACCCTTGCACCCTTGAAATTATTCTCAATTTGCGATTAGCAAATTGCGAATCGCAAATTGAGAATAACTTCCCATTCCTTCCTATGGGCCTCCTGGCCCAAAGAAATGAATGGGAAATTATTCCTTAATTGCGATTAGCAATTTGCTAATCGCAATTAAGGAATTTTACGAAATGGCAAAAAATAGCGATTTTCTATATACATCCCAAATTGCAATTCTCAAATAGTGATTTCTAAAAAAATCGCTATTTGAGAATCGCAAATGATGCTGATGATATATCTGCCCTCTAGTTCCCAAACAAGTTCCAGACTTCGAGTAGGCTAAGATAGTGATTTTTATTTAACAAGAAGGACTGATTTGGTGGGTTTGATGGGACAGAGATGAAGTTAAGGAAATAGTGATGATGTGCAGCAATGACACAAGGATGGGAAACATCCTTTACAACGCAACTTTTACCACGCAGTGCTTTTACATCGCAACTTTTACAACGCAAACCATTACAACGCATTGCGCTGGGGGCGCTCTAGGATAGGGAATAGATTTAATTTACTATCCAACACCTTCCCTACTATCCACGGGGACTGGAGTAGGAATAGTAAATTAAACTATTCACTATCCAGCACCCCTCAACACTATGCGTTGTAAAGGCATGCGTTGTTAAAGTTGCGATGTAAAAGCATGCGTGGTAAAAGCATGCGTTGTAATGTCATACATCCTACAAGGATGGTAAAGCAAGGGGGCCTGAAGTAGTCTTTAGGGCTGGGTTTAGCTGAGAGGTGCTGAATAATTAAGTACAGGAGAAGAGGTAGCCAGTACATTATTAAAGGTTCATTAGTAATCTCTTCAAACCCAGAGAGTCAGCTAATAAGAATTCAAAGCACGGGAGATGAAAAAAGGCATGTAGTTCTCCATGATTTTACACCTTTGGGCCACAAAGAATACTTTATTGCAATCTTTGTGGCCAGTTGAAGATCTGCCAGATTGATCTAGCGTCAACAGAAGAGACCCCGGCCAATCATCCCACGCACATTTAATGGTTCTGCACATCAAATAGAGGTTGCCGTGGGTAGTAGCTGCTACTTCTATAGTGCCCTTTGGTCCAGTTGGCACTTCCTTTTGTACCCCTGCTCTCAGGGTCATCACAGGAGTGGCAGGAACCGAAAGCTTCCTTTTTGTAGTTTCCACTCCTTGCCCCTCTCATTAGCCCTCAGCGGGGCAGGATGCAACCGAGGCACTAACTGTGGGAAAAGGAAGAGGTTAACCCTGTAATGTCTTTGGGACTCACAAGGTCTGTAATGTCACTTGTGCCACCATGGCAATATGGTGAACTGAACTCCACGATGGAGGTAAAAAAGTGTGACACGTTTAAACTTGGCAGTAGAATGAAGGGTTTCATAAATCTATGAAGCGCAGGATGACATAAAGGCTAAAATGGAAATGTATATTTTGGGATCCTAAATGTGAAGTTGCTTTATATGCAGATTGATTGTACACATTGCTGCTGCTTGTCTCCTAATTACATTTTGCCTCTCATATATAAAGGCACATTGTTTGGGCGTCGCTTGGGTCGATATGAATAAAAAGCGATCAATGGAAAATTACAATGCGCTATATCCACCCAGCCTCATTGTAGCACCTCATAACAAATTCTAAGTAGCCAAACCGCTAACAGATGGCTTCCTCGATGGGACCGAGCCTTCACTTGCCATGCCTGACGCAACCAGAGCACACACACACAAGTAAATATTAAGCACCTACGTGTTTCTAAACAACTGTTACCCACTGAAGGGAAGCGGGGCTCTGCTTTGCCGCAGCAAATCTTTTCTGATCCTGTAAACTGTAAAGCCCCAGCACTCCACGCTATCACGTAAAGTTACTGTGCTGGAGTAATAGACACTGCTTAAAATTCTGCTCATGTTCCTTTGCAGCAAGGGTAAAAAAATACCCATGTACAGCATAACCTCCAAAAGACTGGAGTGTTAACAAGGTAGCGTCTAAGCAGGGACCACAGATATATAGTTATTAAGATGACTCACTCTGTACAAGCGGTGATTTAATTCAAATTTAGACACAGTGTGGCTGAGGTAAACCCCCCCCTTGTCCGCTGCCACAGTGGGAAGGTCGGAAAAACATGAAGGGGAGGGCTCGGGGCAGAGGTCGTTCCTGGCACGTGAGGCTTGGGTGGCGTCAGAAGGAACTGTCTGAGGTGACTCTGGGAGCAAAACAAACAATGCCATCCAAATCCGACTCGGCAAATCAAGAAATGTCACCTCATTAGAGAACAACCTCGGGCCGCAGCAGGGGGGGCGCGCACGCCTCGAAAGGCAGCAGGGGGGAAGAGGGGTGCCTGCACGATTCACTCGCGGGAGCGATAATTTCTTCCATATGGCGGCGCTCGCTCCCGCAAGTGAATAGCCCCTCGTGCATGCGTTGCCATTGAAGTCAATGGAACACGTGCACTTTTTTGGCTGAAAAGCCTTTCCGATAACAAAAGGTCTTTTTGCCTACGCAGCGCATGCGTTCTGCGTATGCAACATGCCTTTGTGTAATGTAACTGGTGCTCATGTAAAGCACTCCAATACCATTGGGTCGAGTTCGCACGATATAAAACCAGCTTAGGAGGTTAACGCCCTGGCTGTAAACATCTGTGTGCAGACTGGGTAAGCTAAAGGGCTAATAGTAAGGTAGCTCGAGTGGTTAATGAACTTGCAGCTGAGGTATGCCCGCCATTTCTGGTCACAAGTTTGGCTCATCATAAAACAGGTCAGAGGGTTAAAGTGCCCTCTTCAAGTCACTGTGCGAGACCCCGAGTTTGCATATTCCTATTCCTAGTAAGATAGATTAGGGAGTTAATGCGTTAGTCGCAAAACTCCTGTACCATGCAAGTCAAATCTTATAACTCTGTAACAGCTGCTAGGGCAATACACTAGTTGCGCACATATGCGTGAAAGGACCCTCGACCATATTTACAAACCGGCCTAGCTCTAATATTCCGGGCTTAGTGAGTCCTGCTACTATGGACTGGTCTGAGGTGATTGGCAAACTTAAGGAAGCAATCCAGCTAAGTATCGCCCTTTAGATGGAAAGAATATTTGCCCTGGAGTCAGCCATAACCAAACTGGCTGTAGGGTTTGATCCACTTAAAGAAGCCATGAACTCGATTTGTCACTTGTGGGGGTGGTATGGGGCCTGTTCCGCTCGATACCCATAGGCGAGATAATTTGTCCAAAGGCCAAGCCACGGAAAGAGTGGATATCTGCGTCCCTAACTCACTCCTGTTGCTCTCCCGCTGCCCTCCCAGCCCTTTGTTCCCTCAGCTTCATCTGCAGTAATCAATCCTCCAGAAGAGGACAGGTCCCGCAGGCCTTGTTTGGAACAACCAGTGCTAGGGGTACCGGTGGGCAGGAAGGCTAAACCAGACGCACGCTCCCCTGCCTAAATTTACCTCCGGATTGTTGTCCCCATGAAGCTATTTTGTCAGGGGTTTCAAGCATTAGCTCTAACACAATAGAAACCACCAGCCAACTCGAAAACAAAGTACGTCATTGGTTGGAAAATAACGCACATTTTGACTGTAAGGACTACGACAATATTGTGTTTGTCAGAAGGCTTGGGTGGGTTGGTCCTATGCCTAAATCCCTAGGGGAAATTGTATTGTTATCAACTGTAGTTCACCTCCCCTGGCCAAGCGTTTACTTTCTAGTTCAGTTCCACCACCCATCAATGAAGCACGTATTAACATCCTTTTGTTTGGCTTTTTCTACCATAGCTTACAGTTCCAAACCCTATAGGACTGTGGTTCCCAAAGTGTGCGTCGCGGCGCCCCTGGTGCGCCGTTATCAGTAGCCAGGGGCGCCGCGCACGTTGTTGGAAAGATAGGGTCTGGCCGCGTTTGGCCCCCCTGTGCAGCAATGTCAGAAGCACCAGAGTAATAGTGCGCTATAAAAACAAAGAAAACACATGATTACACGCACACTGATGCACAAATAAACACAAAAACGCCACGCACAGGCTTTATTTCCAATAAGTCAAGCCTCATTTTCTTTCTTTTCCTACACGGGGAGATCGGAATCAATCAGGGGTCAAAGACATTATGAATCGCCTGGCTGCTATTATTTAAGTCGACACATCTCATTTTAGCAGAGGAAGGATTATATAGTTATGTTGTATTCGAAGGGCCTTCAATGTTGTATGTAGACCAGCAAACGCCATATTGTCAGGAGTGCAAATGAAAAAATTGTACTGCTTGTACTTGGGATATGTCACAGAATAAAAAGAGATAAATGCAAGAAAGATACTAGAGAAAACTATATATAGCAGAGATAAAGGCAAAAAACGGAGGAAAGACAGAATCAGAGTAAAGGGGAAGCTTGAAATGAGGGAAACAACAGAAAAAGTGAAAGAACGAGAGGAGGAATGATACAGAGGACACAGGAGAGTGAAAGGGAGAGATTGACATGAGGGTAAAAAACGGAGGAAAGGCACAGGAGGAGTGTGAAGGGGGAGCTTGAAATGAGGGGGAAGCAACAGAAAAAGTGCAAGAAAGAGTGGAGGAAGGACACAGGAGAATAAATGGGGGATTGAGCTGAGGGTAAAAAACGGAGGAAAGACAGAAGGACAGTGCACAAACTCCATAATAAAAGGTGAAATGCCAATGGCATGAGGTGGGAGAGTGGGCCACCATGTCAAGTCAACCCAACAAATACGGGAACCACACAATATTTGAGTACATCCTGTATCGCGCCCTCCCTAATGTGCATCTATAAAAAAATATTTTGTGTGTTTACTTTCTAAATGAATAAAGTGCTGTAGATGTGCACCCCAGGTCTTGCCAATATGCTACTCGTCACCTTTAATTTAAAGAAAAGGTGAAAAATCATCTGTCCAGTGTTCCAAAATTTGCAATGTTAGGCTCTTCGCTTACTACTTGATGTACTTACAACACCTCTGAGAATGACTAATGGTCTGCTGGTAGTTTGTGAATAGCTAGCTAGCAGCTGCTATCCTTTTTATTCCTAATACCTTGAATGCATCCCAATTAATTTAAGGAAGCCAACAGGAAGTATTCCCAAGGTCTTGCTTACATCTCCCCGATCCGCCCACTGGTAAAAAAAAAATGGTGGGGAGCCACGGCCAACTGCCAATTAGGTCAAGGGAGCCACGGGTTAAAAAAGTTTGGGAACCACTGCTATAGGAGTTAACATAAACCATCACCCCTTTAGGCAATCAGCTATCTCCTTCGAGCAAATAGCTATCCCTGTGAGTAGTAGAATTGATCCCCTCTGTGCCTTGGCCAAAAATGATTGACTGCAGGATATTTCCCTTCGTACATCTAGTGTCAGACCCCCCAGCCTAGACATTGGCTGTCAAAGTAATCTTCATGCTGAGCCTACATCTTCAAGTGTTCCCGGTTGATCCCTAAAAATTGTAAACTGGAACATAGCAGATATTAGAGATAAGCTGGTGGACCCTAAATGGCAGAATTGTATTTCTTATTTTGATGTCATTTTGCTCCATGAGACCTGGGCTCTTGGTCCGGTAGGCTGGGATGGATATGAAAGTTTTTGTGTGGCAGCCGCTCCCTCCGAGGGGCACTGATTATTTTAGTCAGATTCTCAGCTAACCCGAGGGTATTTCCCATTTCCCTAAAACACATTGTGTTAGATTTGGGGGTCTCAGGTTGGCACAGGTAAGGACTTGTGACAATCAGGGACCCTCTCCTGTAGTCAGGACAAGGGGATCACCCTCTAAAATAACCCTTGCTCACCCTCTAGGTAGTGTAGCGCAAGCAGACAAGGCTTATCTCAGAGCGTTATAGGTTAAGCATTTGTGAACACATACAGTAACTCAGTGACAGCACCACAAATGGACACCACAACTAGGCTTATATCAAAAATAGGTATATTTTATGTAAGGCTTAGCACAAGACCAAATAACGTAAGAAATAGGCCACAATACTATTAGCAATGCAAGTCTTGGTTAAAAATGCATAGTTTTAAGTTCCATGCACTTCGCGCTGTCTGTGCGGCGCTCTCGGGGATGATCGTACTTTGCAAGAGTCAGAATAAGCGCGGCGGACTCTACGGTCCATTGCGCACACAGTCACGGTGCGAGTCGTACAGTTACCTTGGATCGAGACGTCAGACGATGCGCTGTAGGAGTGAAGGCAAACCAGGAGCGTTGTCGGCCTCTCTGCGGTGCGGACCCCGGCTGACTGTAGGCGTCTTGTGAGAGGCATAGAGCGGGGGCCCCAAAGAGCGAGGCCACACAGAACCGGAGTTCGGATGTGCAACCCGGTGCTGCAGCCTTCGAGACCAAGATCACTGGGCTGGCCTAAGGACTGCTGGAGAACTCAATCACCCCAAGGGCAAGCATCTTTGAGACTTCCTCTTTGATGCAAGCACTGACCCTGTCAGTTACTCTATAAGCCTTTTGCCTCACAAGTAAGCTGTCTCCTGTATCCACATCATGGACGCATCAATCTGTGATACTAGGAACCAGGGAGAACAGGTCAGAGTACTGCTCCAGCACCTGGCGGCAGTCATTCTGTTGCTCAGGGGTCAGGGTGGGAGAGAGGTTAACTCCATCCACTGACCCATCTTGTTCTCTGGCGGCCAGGAGGTCAGGAAGAGGCTCAGTCTCCTCCTCCATTCCAGCATCTGTTGCCCAAAGCATGCCCACTTCGGACCTCTCCAAGTGGGGCTTAAGGCGGTTGACATGCAGGACCCTCAAGGGGTTCCTGGAAGACTGCAGGTCCACAAATAGGTAACAGGATGCTTGCGCTCCACAACCTCAAAGGGGCCTGTCCACTTATCCCGGAGCGCACAAGGCTCCACGGGGGCCAAGACCCATGCATTCTGTCCATGCTGAAGCTCTACCAGAGTGGCATTCTGGTCATACCACTGCTTCATCTCCTCCTGTCTGGCTTCCAGATTTGCTTCAGCAAGTGCTTTGAATCGCCTAGTCTGATTCCTGAAGGCCAGCATGTAGCTATTTACACTATGGGGAGGTTTCCTGGGAGATTGCTCCCAGCCTTCTTTGACCAGACTTAGAGGTCCTCTCACTGGGTGGCCATACAGGAGCTCAAAGGGGCTGAACCCTAGAGACTTCTGTGGCACCTCACGGTAAGCAAAGAGAAGGCACGGCAAGAGGACGTCCCACTTACGCCTCACAGGTTCTTCCAGACCCATTATCATGCCTTTGAGGGTACGGTTGAATCTCTCAACCAACCTATTTCCTTGGGGGTGGTAAGGTGTGGTAAACTTGTAGGTTAGACCACACTCTTGCTAGAGGGATTTCATATACTTGGATATGAAATTGGTACCCCGGTCAGACACCACCTCTAGAGGGAATCCCACTCTGGAGAAAATTTCCATCAGCACACGTCCTACCACCGGGCCGTCACTGTCCTCAGAGGGATGGCTTTCGGGTACCGGGTGGCATGGTCCAGCAGAACCAAGATAAACCTGTTACCCAAGGCTTTCCTGGGGTCCAGTGGCCCCACAATGTCAATCCCCACTCGCTGGAATGGGGTACTGACTACAGGGAATGGCTGGAGAGGAGCCTTCTGCTTCCTCCCACCTTTCCACTTGCCTGGCAAATCTGACAGGTCCTGCAATGAACATCTGAGCTCTTGCACATTAGGGGCCAATAAAAGGGGGTGACAAGCCTTTCAACGGTATGGTAGTTCTCACCACTACTTGAAGAGTACCAGAGACCCCCCCCCCACTCAAAGGGAACCTGAGCCATTGGACACTGACTCTCAGTGTTTTCCGCGTTCACGACTCAGCAGAATGCATGTGGGACAACCTGCTCTTGAGACACCTGGTGATGCTTGACAGCTGTCACACTGGCTCCTTTTTCTCTAAGAGCCCCCGCCTTTTTGCCATTGATGGTCACCGGCTGCTCATATTTCTTAGTGTTGTTGGGCAGTTGGTTGTCTTGGACCATATCACAGTCTACTAATGAGACAAGGGACATCTCTGCGGGACCTCCCCCTCCTTGGACAACCCAATCCTCACCCAGGGCTACACTATCCAACGACCGGGGGGCTGCAGCAGGGGGTGCAGATCTGACAAACTGGCGACACTTGGGACCTTTGGCAAAATGACCCAGTTCACCACACTTTGGGGCCCTCTTTGAACAGGCGTACCTGTTGGGGCCCCAGTCGGTTTCTGGGGAGGGGGAGGCTGAGAACCCTTCCCTTGGCTCCCTTGGGGACTACGTTGGGGCCTTCTTTGGAACTCCCTCTGTTTGCCCTTGTTCCCCCCCCCACTCTTCTGCTGGGGACCCTGCCCACCCTTGACGGAGTCTCCCACTTGACCCTTGTGTACCCTGGTACTGACCCAGCGGTCCGCCTCCTCAGCAAGCTTCCTAAGGTTAGCCAGCTTGCTATCAATCAGGTGCTGGCGTAGCTCAGGAAAACAATTACTCGACAAGTGCTCCCATGCAATCAAATCAAAGAGATCTTGAAAATCAGTAACTTTGCTACCCTTTACCCAACCATCCAGTGCTCTGCAGAAAAAAGTTACATACTCAACATATGTACTGTTAGGAATCTTTGTACAAGCCCTGAACCTCTGTCTGTACAATTCAGGAGCTAACCCATACCTGGTCATCAAAGCTTCCATCATCTGTGGATAAGAATTATGAACCTCAGAGGGCAAATCTAGCGCTCACTAAGGAACAACCCCCACAACCCCGCTCCCCAATCTCTCTCAGGGACCGGGTGGGAAGGCATGGCTACCGCATAGGCCTTGAACCACTGCCCTATGTCATCATTTTAAAAAAATTATTTCACCACTTCTTTTGGTATGTACACCTTTGATTCTACCTGCACTGGCGATGTGCTGCCACCAGAGGGAGTATGCTCCAAACTTTTAGCTTTCAGATCCATCTCCCTCAACTTCATTTCATGCTCCATTTGGATTCTTCTCTCTTCCAGAGCCAGTTGTTTGCTTTCCAGGTCCAGTTGCCCATTCAATTTTAGTTTTGCCATCTCTATTTCATGTGCTCGGGTTTCCTTCCTGTCTGCCAACTCCTCTGGTAACATGACTCTGCCAAAACCAATGACATTTTCTTCCTGCTCCATGTCCACCACATTCTCAAGTGCCCTTGACTCAATCCAGGCCCTAAGCGCCTTCAGGTAGTGTGGTTTGACTCTACATCCAGACTGGGAAACTCCAAACTTTTTGCAGAAGACCTTCAGCTGTGGTACTGTGTAGCTCTCTATTCTCTATTTTTCCCAGTCAAATTCAACTCCATCAGAGACTACGGATGCTGCCTTCTCCCCACTGGCTGAATTAGGCAGGACTTTTCTTTAAAAATGGAGATCTCTCAGCAAAACAAAAATCAAAAGTACGTGGCTGCATTATGGTCTGAACTCACTACGTGGTGATTACCAATCACTGTACATGAATCTCATATGCAAATTCAGGATCCTCACCGCTGACCACCAATGTTAGATTTGGGGGTCTCTGGTTGGCACAGGTAAGGACTTGTGACAAGCAGGGACCCTCTCCTCTTGTCAGGACAAGGGGATCACCCTCTAAAATAACCACTGCTAACCCTCTAGGTAGTGTGGCGCAAGCAGACAAGGCTTATCTCAGAGCGTTATAGGTTAAGCATTTGTGAACACATACAGTAACTCAGTGACAACACCACAAATGGACACCACACTAGCCTTATATCAAAAATAGGTATATTTTATGTAAGGCTTAGCACAAGACCAAATAACGTAAGAAATAGGCCACAATACTATTAGCAATGCAAGTCTTGGTTAAAAATGCGTAGTTTTAAGTTCCGTGCGCTTCGCTCTGTCTGTGTGGCTCTCTCGAGGATGATCGTACTTTGCAAGAGTCAAAATAAGCACCACTGACTCTCCGGTCCGGTGCATCCGATGCGAACGATGCACTGTAGGAGTGAAGGTGAACAAGGAGCGTTGTCAGCCTCTCTGCGGTGCGGACCCTGGCTGGCTGTAGGGGTCTTGTGAGAGGCATAGAGCGGGGGCCCCAAAGAGCGAGGCGGATGATGCTTGTCTTCAGGCGTTCACATACAGGGCGACGTGCGAGTGGCACCTTCCAGAGCGTGGATGCCTTTAAGTCCCGGACAGCGTGTTGCAAGGCGGCCTGTACGATGTGGGCGTACGGGCTGTACTCAACCTTGCGGTGCGTTCCAGACACAAATGCCAGCGGCAGGGTTACGGCGAGCAGTGCGGCTCTCAAGGGGGGAGGGTGAAGCAGTGTGCAGTGTGGCCCTGGTCCTCACGGTGTGAGCTACGGCTTGTAGAGGGAGCGGAGTCACGCGGCTCGGGCGGCAGCGGCACGGGGAATCACAGCGGTCAGAGGTTCGAGGGGCACTTAGATGGCAGCTTCAGCGACAAGGGGAATTTGGCAATTTCCAGCAGCTCTGGTGAAGTTGGTGGAAGTTCAATAGTCCTGGGACTCCGTTCAGGGGGCAAGCTCACCCACAAACCCTTGGAGATCTTTCAAGCACTGCAGGCCAATCCCCCAGGTCAGGGACAGTACGCCTCCTTGCAGCTTTCCCAGTTCCTTCGCGTCGGGCAGAGGTTCTTCTTGTTTCAGCAGGATTTGATTTCTTGGGAGGTGAGCCCCAATATTTATACCACAATTCTTTTGTTCTTTCAGGCCAGGGGGCCTTTGCCTAGTTCAGTCCAGTTCTTGAGCACTTTGTTAATGTGACTCTGGCTTGTCTTTACAGTGTACAGGGCAGAGACATCAGACGCTCCACAGGAGGTGGAGCCAGCATTGTGGTGAAGAGAACAGCCCTATTCAGAGTCTAGGTGCACTCCTCCCACCCATCTGGATGTAATCTTCCTATTCACTACCTGGCTGCCCAGCCTGTCTCCTGGAATTCCTCAGCCCTGTTACTCACAGAAACCAGACAGCAAATACACATCCTAGCAGAGGCGGGCTGAAAAGATTAGGCAAGCAAATACCAACTTTCTAAAAGTGGTATTTGCAAACACAGAATATTAAAATAAACTTTACTAAAATATGTATTTTTTTATTCTGAGTTCAAGCATACTAAACTCGAATTTCTACCATGTTCTCTGAGTCTGTTAGGATCATAGAATGTAACAATACTAACAGCCCATTCTGGCCTATGAGAACAGGTAGCCTCGCAATAGTAAAAAACGAAAATGGCTGTAATTTACTATTAGGACATGCCACACACATCAGGGCTTGTCCTACCTTATACTTACAATGCACCCTGCCCTTGGGCCTACCATAGAGGTGACTAATATGAAGTTAAGGGAAGGTTTAGGGACTGACAAGTGGGTGCACTTGCCCAGTCAGCATGACAGTACCAGACTGCACGCAGGTTCGGCAATGGCAGACCTTACACACATTTTACCAGGCTGCTTCTGTGGGTGGCACAACCAGTGCTGCAAGCCCACTAGCAGCATTTGGATTTACAAGCCATGGGCACCCCTTGTGCACTTTACTGGGGTCTGACAGTAAACCCAATAAGCCAATCATAGAATCCAATCAATATATACATTTTATACAGGGAGCACTTGCACTCTGGCACTAATTGGCAGTGGCACAGTGCTCTGAGCAGCTAACACCAGCAAAACACACGAGGCAACAGCAACAAAAATGGAAGGGAGACCCATGCCAATGGTGCCAGGTCTAAAACAGTGGAATTCAGATCCTTTGCGTACTTATCTCTGAAGATTTTTATTTTTTCTTAGTTACATTTTTATAACTCAATCAGCAACCCTGGGTGCCAGTGAGGCGCTCTTTGAAGTAGTGTCACTCCTAAAGATCAGATCATATACTTATTTGAAATTTTTTAACATTATAATAGGTAGGTATTTTAACGCTAAGTTAGGGCAAAATCCAAACGATGATAACCCTTTTGTGGTAGAGGACCTAGTGTCTAGCAACCCCGGGTCAGATCAGAGGGGGCGTAAACTATTGAAGGCGCTCGGTCGGTCAAGCAAGTTTAAGGAATGTAATGGCTGTGGGGTCCAGCCTGTCTGGGGAATTGCCCACTTTTGTGGGTTGGGTAAAGGGACCATTATTGACTATGGTCTTATCTCAAGGTCTCTTGATCATTATGTCAGCCCAGGGGTGGTACTTGAAACTAATTTTAGCAACCACAACCCAATAGAAATTGTACTAGGAGTTAATGTTGGTCCTGGCGTAAACTCTGACCAAGGCCTGACTGGTTTAGGTACAAAAGATGGGGGTTTGAGGGTAAAGGGGCACAATCTTCCAATGCCTAAAGCGATTAAACCTGTAGTCAGCCTTCATATCGCTATTATCTTGGAACCCCTGTTAGCCCTGGAAACATCACCTGATTTAATCGTGGAAGCTTTTGACCAAATAAATGAGTCCACTGCTAATATCATTAGGGATACGGCGAGTACAGCCAGGGGTGCAAATTCGGGCTGGCTCAACAAAGCTTGCAGATCGCCGGGTAATTATCTACGTGAGGCTCTCAACACTAAACCCTGCAACCAGGATATTATCAAGGGCGCTTGAAAGGAGTACAAAATAGCCTTAGGGAAGCGAAAAGCTGAACTTAAAGAAGCATCTTGGGAACGGTTGGTGTCCACTTACTCTTCTAGAGATTCCAGGGGCTTTTGGGCGGTTATTAATGGAAGGCAGTCCAACGTGGCTGTGAAAGATGATATAGGCTCCTCTATCACCCACCCAGCCCTTTGGATTGCCCACTACCACAAGATGTACGCACTGGAGAAAGATCTCCCCACTCACCAGGGTGATGCTGATAACCTGCACCCACTTGAGATTAGGTTTGAGTATGAGGAAGTCTATGATGCCATCATGGGTAGCCCACCCAATAAAGCACCCGGGCCAGATGGAATACCCATGGATTTATACAAGGCAGAACCACACCTCTGGGCTTCAGTTCTGACTAATGCCCTTAATATCGTGACCCAGTTAGGCCTACCATTGACCTAGAAATCTGCTACCTTAGTCCCAGTGTTTAAGAAGGGGTATAGGCTGAACCCTACCTGCTACAGACCAATTTCCCTGTGAAGCTCATTGGGTAAGGTGGTTGGGCGTATTGTCCTTCATCAAGTGGAAGATTGGGCACAGGCAAATTATATTATCTGTCCTGTCCAATATGGATTCAGGGAAAGGATGGGTACATTGGAACGATGCTCGAACCTTAACCTCATTATAAGGAAATATGTTGTGGCGAAGCAGGGGTCCATTTTCATGCATTTATGGACCTCAGTAGCGCCTTTGAAATGGTGAACAGGTCTAAGCTTTGAGACATTCTTAAGGTAATTGGATTGCCAGCTCAGTTGATCACTTTTTTTAAAGTCCCTTCACGCAGACGTAAATGCCCACGTCAGATATGGTACAAAAGGGGAGAAACTGAATCTTTTAGACTCGCAAGGGGGTCAGGCAGGGATGTGTTATGTTATGTTAACAGGCATTTGTAGATCGCAGCTATCACTCGCTAGATGAATCACTTGATAGACAGGGTAGACAAAGGTGGAGAAGTGATTTGGATGAGTGCATTGCATAGTGCATCAGGCGCTGTGAAAATGCTAGTTTTCAGGGCCTTCCTGAAAAGAGTTTCTGATTGAATAGGACAAAGGTGCTTGGGGAGTTGATTCCAGGCTTTGGAGCCGATCATGGAGAGATATTTACCCCCTTTTGAGACGCAGCTAAACACTGGTGGTTTTAACCGATTGGCGTTGAATGACCTCAGAGTACGTTGAGGTATGTAGCGCACAAACCTGGTGTCATCTATCAGATTTCTCCTGTGGAATCCTCTGGATCGATTCGTGGCTCAAGTGGGTCCGCCCCTTGATAGCCTCAATTCTGAATGCTATAATAGCTTGGAAGATTAAGGTGATCAAGTGAGGGAAGGAAAGGATGGGGACAGCAGGGAGTGAGACCTGAAACGAGAAACAACACTTTGAATATAGGTTGACAATTGCTAACATATGGTATACAGAACCTCTCTTTCTATTATTACCTGTAAAGGAAAAACAACACAGTCCTGCAAAAGAGCACACACGGAATGTCCTATTCCTGTTTAGTCAGTGGTGAAGGAATGGACTCTGAAATAAAGAACTAACCAGTAAATTCCAGAGTATGTTGTTAGGCACCTGTATTTGAGTCTTTAACACCATCAAGGACACAGACGCACAATACCCACCAACAAAATAACAGAACCAAGCGTCACAGGGGACAAATCCTATTAAGACCTCATGACCCCCTGTTAGGAAACAGTAATGAACAATTATAAACCCAGTGCTGCGAGGGTAAAAGGAGTCCTAGATTTGTGCACTTGTACTTGTGATGGCTGACAATGATTCTCATCCAGTCAATGCATTCATAAAACATAAGGCATAAATGTTTCCTCTTCAAGGGTTAAAATGTCAACCGTAATACAAAAAGGAAGTTTGGTAATAGGCACTCCGCGAAAGTATTGAGCCTTAAGGCAAAAATTCTCTTCAGTGAAATAAGTGCCCAAACATTAGTTCTGATACTCGATAGTTAAGGTATGTCCAAGATAACCTTGCAGGGTTAATACCATAATCCCATCTAAAGCATTCCGCCACCTTACCGCACCAGAAGACGCTGTTCCTTCACAGTGTGTTGCGATGCTGTAGCAAAATAATCGGCATCTTTTTCAACCCCGAAGCCTCTTTTGAGTGTTTCCCGGTTGACGTCATCACGTACGTTCCTTCTGTTGTAATGTGGAAGAGTGCAGGAGCCCTTCGCATCCTGAGCTTAGCGCCACGCTTCACAGCAACTTTTTCCACGTTCCAGGAAAGAGTGGAGGGTAACCTGAGTCATGCATATGACAGCGTTACTCTCAGTACCCCTCGCAGTACTGAAGGGAACCTTAACACCTGGGCCTGAGATAGCGAGGAACCAAGAAGTGGAAGATTCTGAAGGTAATTGTCAGAATCTTGAACTGGATTCATTCATGAATTAGTAGCCAGTGTAATGCTTCCAAAGCAGCCGAAGCGGATGGTCTCTTGGGCCATTTTAATACTAGGCGGGCAGCTGCGTGTTGTACCATCTGCAGTTTATGTAGGACCGACTTGTTGGTGACCACATAGAGGCTATTACAGTAGTCCAGTCTAAATGGAATTTGGGCCACTGCAACTGCTTGTCTAGCCGAACTGGGGATTAAGTCATATAACTTTTTAAGTGATTTTATCACGTGAAAGCAGGTCCCAGCTACTACTAAATATTGCTGGTGGAAGGATAGTGTTGCGTCAAACTTGACGCCCACATTTTTGACTACTGTTACTGTATTTGGTGGAGGTGGGATGTCAGCTGGCCCCCAAAGACTGGGTGAGAAGGTGTTTCCTTTCCCCACAGGCATAATGTCTGTCTTTTCTTATCTGCACTTTAGGTGGTTGGCTTTCATCCAATGAAAAACCGCTGTGAGGCATTGACAGAGGTTTTCTTCCGCCAATTGTGTATTTTTGTCTAGGAACAAGACTAGCTGCGTGTCGTCCTTATATGAGATGGTCTTGATGTTCAGACTAATCAGTGGGGCCATATAGGCATTAAAGAGCACTGGTCTAGGGATGCACCCTTGTAAAACCAAAGAAAGCTGGGTTTTTTCTGCTGACTGGTATTGCCCAAGGGTGATGACTTGTCTGCGGTTTTGCAGAAATGATTTGAGCCAATCCAGGGCAAGATACGATAGGGTTGGAGATGGTCCAAGAGGATGGCATATGAGACCATATGGAATGCGGCTGATAGATCCAGTAAGACCAATACAGCATTCTTTCCTTGATCAAGTACAGCTTTAAGGGATTCAGCAGTGTACAGGAGAACTGATTCCGTAGAGTGTTGAGGTCTGACATCTGATTGGTTAGGGTGTAAGATATTTGCTCCTTTCAGGAAGGACATGAGTTGGGAATTAATTCGCTTTTCTGTGATTTTACTTAGACGTGGGATTAGGGAGATAGGTCGAAGGTTGGTAAGGGTGGTGGGATCGGCGAGTTGTTTCTTTTGGAGTGGTCGGACCGCTGCCAGCTGCCATTCATTAGGAACTTTGGCTAATGACAGGGGGCATTGATTATCTTATTTATGAATGGATTGACAGTGTCTATCTCAAAGTCCTTCATTCGATCTTACTCATAAGATCATAAGTGTTTACAGTCACAGTTTATAAAAGACACAGTAAAAATTATCATAAACCCAGGTATAAAAATAATGCAAACATTCATTCTATCATAAAATCTAATTAATCAATATGTATACAATAAAAACATTATAAGCCATCCTTCAATATCTTAAGGGCCCAGCTGCTTTCTCTTTTTTAGACATGCCCAGAGAAATGAGGCTAGAGATAAACAGACATAAGAGTTCTGCAAGCTTTTGAAGAAGAACAGAGCTACACAGCAACATTTTAAATTATGACTTTTGCAAATTGGTATAATGTGGAAAAGTGTTGTTCTTGACAATAAAAAACACAAAAAAACAAAATGTGGAGATCATTTTGTGGGAACTTGTCGTCACAAGGACATACTGAGAGATCAGAATATGTTTATATTGCTTCTCTGGAAAGCCTATCATCAACGGGATCATATTTAAGCGAAATCTCAGTAAAATGTATTTGTGGTGTGAGAGTGTGACATCAGCCAGATACAGAAAACTTCCCTCCATCAACACTGGTGTTAGTTCATACAGACGAGCTGTATGGGTGTGGGAGTTTTTTTTCCTTTCTCAGGTATTGTGCCCTCAAAATGAATATCTCAACCAGTTTTTGCTTAGCCATGGACTTACAAGAAGAGGGGTCTTTAAAAAGGCAGCATAAACCAATGGCATATAATTCCGACCCCACATACTGTAGCCACTTAACCCTACTGTAATTATCTGACTTTAGAATGAGTCTTATAAAGTTTTGCGTGAGGGGAACTGTCACCCTGCGCCAGATAGAGTGCCACAGTAGTAGCAGTGCCATTTTAATCATGTCAATGATGTATGGTAAAGCCAATTCCATATGTAAAACATAGTTTGAGTATGACTGTAGAACGGAAGTAAAAGACCTAAATAAATTGTTCTGTATGGACTGAGTATCACAGGGAGCCAATCCCCATATCGCTGTACAATATACTGCTGCCTCCTTAGTTTTAGCATGGTAAATCTTTTTCATTGGGGTCAGTGGTTTGACTCCCAGCCTTTTAGAGAATGTTTTCAGTGCCATAAGGTTTCTCAGCATGCCCAATGCTCTTCCCTCTAGTAATTTAGACCATGATTGGTTTCTATCAAAAAGGACTCCTAAATAGGGGAAGGAGTCCACCACCTAAATCTCACCGGAGTCCATTAAAAAAAAGGAGAATTGAGGGGGAGACAAGGGTCGAAAGGTGAACCTGATTTGACTGCAAGAATCGCCTGGCGAGTTCGATCTAGGCTAAAACACCTAAAACACCTAAACAATTGAAGAGCCGGTCTGTTTTTATCTAAAACACTATTCTTGTTAGCGCAAGTAAGGTTGGAGTTTGGCCTAACCAATCAACAGTTCGCATGGCAAGGCCATTTTATAAAAGTCTGGATTCAAATAAAAAGTGACCAACAAAATGAGATATCGCTGCTCTTATGGAGAGAAATAAAGAAGGACACTAACTCTAGTGCAGCTCTTTACCTTAGAGATGCAATTAATGAGTTTGGGGTCATGTCTATAAGGGAAATGAATATAACCAAGTCATCATTTAAGAAAATCATTAATAAAACCGCAGACCACCTATCCATTCTAAAAGATAAGGCTACCCTTATCAAGAGAAAACACGCCTGGACGGTGATAAATGGCTATAAAAAGAAGGAAATACAACAATATCTGAAAACCCCGTGTACGGAAAAAAACAAGCAGGTGCTCCTTAAAGCGAGATTTGGATCCATGCCAGGGCTATGTCATCTTCCCCCATGGGAATTTCAAGAAACACAAACGAAATGCAGACTATGTAACAGGGGCGAGGAGGACATTCAACATCTTCTGTGTACCTGCCCTTAACTCCTTCAAGAGAGAAAAACATTGCTTAAGGTTCCTCTCAAGTCACGCGGCATACAGACATGCAGGCAGGCCGTGATTAAGTGTATGGTCTCAAATGATATTGTTTTAAACGCTTCCTTTGTAAAGTTCCTACTGTTAGTTAAAAGGAAACTCAGAGACGTAATTATTGCAAATACTTAATTGTTTGTAAATGCCACGCAATGACATTTTATGTGATTTTATATTGGAATATAAATTTTAAATGTTTTCTTTTAGATGTGTAATGTTGTAAGATTTTAAATAATCATCACAATAAACTACTTTGTACTTTGTAGTAATTTAGACCATGATTGGTTTCTATCAAAAAGGACTCCTAAATAGGGGAAGGAGTCCACCACCTAAATCTCACCGTAGTCCATAAAAAAAAGGAGAATTGAGGGGGAGACAAGGGTCGAAAGGTGAACCTGATTTGACTGCAAGAATCGCCTGGCGAGTTCGATCTAGGCTAAAACACCTAAAACACCTAAACAATTGAAGAGCCGGTCTGTTTTTATCTAAAACACTATTCTTGTTAGCGAAAGAGACAGGGGGTGCAGGGAAATCTTGTTGTAGTGATTGGACCTTCTGTTCAAAGTAATCTGCTATACGGTCACAGAGGGACTGCGATGGTGGGATCTCTTGTTTCAAGAATATGGGATTAGTGAAATTTGCCCGCTTGCGCATTTCAGTAAAGTAAGATTTTTTGGCCGCTTTAATGTGATGGTGGTAATTTTTAAGAGCTATTTTGAACTTGGTTAATTTAGCCTGTTCATAGTTTTGTCACCATCTACGTTCCAGGATTCTGCAGGGGCTCTGTATTTCTTTCAAGTTTTGGGTGTACCATGGGGCAGAGGGTTTCTTTAGTGGTCATGTTTTTTTTGTGGGCCGGGGGACGCAAAGTGGTCCCTCAGGCTGGATCCACTGCATAAAATGTTGCTTGGTAACTGCTGGATCCCCTGTCAACTGAGGTCTGCAAACTGACGCTTCTCGATTAAGATCGGGCAGAGCTGCCATATCCTTCCACCAGGGGTTGTGTTGTACGTGGTGGGGGTGCATACCTTACAGTTTTTCCTGCACTGGTATCTGATTTCTAAGAGTATCAGTTTGTGATTGGACCAGGTGAGGCTAACTGGGGTCTTGACTGTAAGAGACGTGAGGTTAGAGCAGTTACCATCCAGTGTGTGGCCTGCGTTATGGGTGGGAGTGAGTCTCTGCTGCTCCAATCCAAGTTTGTCCATAATATCCCTGAAATGTATTGCACACGGGTCATTTCGTTCATCTAGGTGGATGTTAATATCTCCTAGCAGGGTGAAATTGGAGAATCTGAGAGTGAGTGAGCTCACAATGTCTTCATACTATCCAGAAAGATTTTATAGGGGCCCGGTTGGCAGTAGAGTAGGGCTCCTGCGAAGGCAAAGGAGTCCTTTAATTGGAAACAGAAACTGATACTTTCTGAACCTTTGAGTTCTGATATTTCCAATACTGAGCAATTCAGTGAGCTGCGATAGATGATCGCCAGACCTCCTCTTAATTTTTCTGGTCTATTTATTCTATGAATAAGGTAGCCAGCAGGGAGGGCGGGAACAGATGATATCTGGATTGCACAAATCTTCAAGCCAGGTTTCTGTTATGAAGAGGCAGTCTAGGTTGTCGTTTATGATTAGGTTTTAGATGTTTTGCGCATGTTTGCATAGTGATCGAGCATTAATAAGACCACCTTGGAGGTGGGTCAGGTTAGTCCAGTTCCTGATCCGTGTGTCTTGTGTGTGCTTGAAGGTTGTTTTATAGTGCCTACAGCAGTTTGAATCCTTCCATTTTGCAGCGTCAAGAAAGTTCTTACAGTTTGGAAGGTTATTATTAAGGGCCAAAAGAGAGTCTCTGGTGAAGCATTTGCCTGATTGAAAATGGGCAGCATTTCTAGTCCTGGGCGCGTGCAGGCGCAGATGGGCTTGCCGGCACGTCTGATGCTTGTCAGCACCATCCCTCTATTTATTAGGCTGTGTAATGGCACCAAACTGTTTTTATTATATATTAATAGCCTGAACACCTGCTTGAGTAAAAATGGGGCTGATCTACCTAGGGTAAAGTCTGTTAGCGTGCCTTCCCTGTTATACACCGACGACACCGTGTTGATGGCCCGAAAGGCCAATGGGTTTTTACTCCTGGTTGACAAGTTTGGTAAGTTCATGGACGATCTGGACCTAGATACAAACATCTCAAAGACCCATTATATGGTCTGTGGGAGGAAAAAAACTAGAACAAGACCAATTGACATCAAAGGGCAAAAATCTCGAGGGTCTCCACCTTTTCCTACCTGGGGGTATCATTCAATCAACAGAACAACTGGCTGTCTTGCATATCCAGTCGCTGATCCAAATTTATAAAAGCCTGTTGCGCCCTGTTCAGATTTTTAGTGTCACTGGGTAATAAGCTCATTTTGCCCGTGTTTCAAATCTACAGAATAAAATGCCTCCCAGTCCTGACATATGGTGCAGCCATTTGGGGGTACCGCAAGTGTAGGGCGATCCAGCTTGAAGAGGACCGATTCTATGGAAAACTTCTGGAGCTGAGTTCAAACGGTTCCTCGATTGCAACCCACAAGGAACTGGGTTTTAACTATGTGGAGAATCAGGTTAAACTGGCAGCACTGTTACTCTGGATATCTGTTTTGGTCGACAAGAGACAGTGGTTCAACAGGAGCGTGATTGACGATTGCAGGGAATGCATGTATGGCCATAAGATACATAAAATCCGTAGCCCATTCCCTAGATTGTATGTACATTTTAAAAAGGGTGATTGTGGTCTTTTCAAAGAACAAATTCTAAATAAGTTTAAAGATGAGAGAGAAGTCTAGGCATTGGAGAAAAACTCCATTAGATCCTTTCTATTGTTGAAATCCGTCAATGGTGTTGAACCTTATCTTATAGTAGTTAAACACCCCAGGGACAGATCACTGCTTACTAAATTTCATCTGGGTACGATCCATACTATGATTTGTTTCCCTCCGGGTCAGTTCGATCCCCATGCCCTTTTAACTTGTCCTTGTGAAGATACTTCACCCCAGGCCTTTACACATCTGATTTTATTTTGTAAATACTATGAATTGTTGCTCAAAAGGTACTTACTACGACTTTTAAAAACAAGGGATTTTACTCAATTTTACCCTGCCTTTTTACATTTACAGTTATTACCTGATCAGGTGGGGATGTTGGCAGTTACTGGTTATTTAAAAGGTGCCTTACACTGGAATAACATAATATATGCCTAGTAAATAATGATGCATACGTTAGGCTGGGCTGCTAATTTTACAAGATTAGCAAGATTTGCCAAATCCTTTTTAAGTTACCAGCACTTACTATCCCAGCACCCACTTTTAACATGCGTACACCGAAGGCCCTACAAAGGCCCTTCACTTCACATACGGCTTTGGAAAAAGATCTCTGTCTAAGAACCCCCGAGAGGGTGCCCATCGAGCATTGCAGCGCCGGCTAGATGAGGAGCAAAGCCCTGTGATTAAGCATGAAACTCGTAAGAGTTTTTGAGGGCTCTTTTTCCAAAAAGGAACCACCGTCTGATTCCAGAATACCTGGCTTGTGAGTACATTCTCTCTGCCCTCTCTTACCCCTACAGGAATGCATACCCACCTACGTACATGTAATCATTTGGAGCATGTATGCTGGGCCTTTATTTGCTCTTGGTCCCCCCTTGTTGTTATGGTTTAATCATTGCTAAACATGCAATGCATGCTGTTTTAACACTCTTATCAGCTTTTTTCCCTGTCCGACCATCTTGCGCTGACCCCATACTTCAGTGCCGCCTCCCTCCTAACAAACAACTGGACACTAGTTTTACAGAGCTAAGTTTTGAAAGTAAGGAGTTAGTCGAGGGAGTTAAGCAGATGTTTGTGCTCAGAGGCCAGTCACTGTTCCGAAGTAAATAGCCTGCGACTGACCTGTGAATAAAAAAGAGACCACCATACTGCCTTATTTTATTCACAAGCAGCAGGACTAGACAGCACACTTTTTCCCACCAAGGTCACTAACTGAGTTAGGGCCAGCTCTGCCTCCAAGATGGCTGACTTCCTCTTCGTATATTTTGACATAAAAAAAAGAATGTGGAAAAAGTGCCTCCAAACAATGAAGTAAGTAACGTTTCTCACACTACTAATAAGCCATGTTTTGGCTGAAGTCCGGCTACACAGAATTAAATACCACATATAGGAGAGCCTGCTCAAGTGGATGCATTTATAGATCCTGCTATAGTGGATCTCATTTAATGTGGAGAAGCTCTACACAAATGGCCACATAAATTTTCCATTGAGGTCCCACTGAGCGGCCTCACGTTCTATGATGCGCAATACTGATGCACTGAGCGAATCCTTACCGGGTTGTGGCATCTCTCTATGGTCTTCATGTTAGCATTGCGTGAGCTGGTCACTGTTACTTTTTATAGTTGCTGGGAAATGGTAGCATAAGCATGTTCAGGTCATGGCCCATTTCCTAGCAACTCTCGAAAGTGGAAAGCGAGCTTCCTGTTCGTAAATCAGGCTAGCTGTGTGTTGGAAAGAGAGCTCCGCACTCGAAGTCACTTTATTGAGTAGATGTATATGGCAAAGAAATAGAGCGAGTTTTCCACTCTGCACCAGCTCAAAGCCACTACCACAGTGCGAACGTCGGGTGCGCTGGTTCTCAAGGAGACAATAGATCATCCATCATGAGCCTAAGCGCGCTCTCATAACATAGATAAAACTTAACATATGAATCCTAACATATCTTCTCTCCTTTACCTTATCAGATATTGATAATTCCTTTTTGTTTTAACCCCACCCAACATGATGTACAAAACGGAATTACATTATATAATCTTTCAGATATGCAGGAGATCTCCACTCCCTCTGAGCTCTTTTCCCAACAGCCCCACTCACTGTCTCACTTATGCAAGGCGACACCTCTCGTAGTTGCGGAGTAACTACACGTGACTCCCGAGGAGAAGAATTAGGTGCAGAAGATAAGGATGCCATATCTTCTTGAGAATTTACACCAAATGGTGCAATGCTAGGCTGAGAAAATACAAACACCCCTGGGGCATTGGAAAGGCAAGACTCACTATCACTCTTCTCTTACATCCCCCACCAGAAAACTCTCATACTTACCTTCACTACTGCCACGCACACTTCCCCTCGACTCAAACTTACCAACTCTCCTGTAATTCCATCCCAGTCTATTGATGAACACCAGGTAGTGGTTGTAGACTTCACAGGCCTGAAAAGGACCTCGATACTTATTCAATCCCTTAACACTCCATTCTGACCTAATCTTCACCCAATCGCCCGACCTAATCTTGTCTCTTGCAGCACACTGATGCACCTGGGGGTAAATCCGCCCTGACCAATTTCCTCAAATCTGAATTCCTTTTCCCCATTCAAGAACTTTTTCAACCAAAACTGGGTCAATCTAGTATTGGGCTTCCTACCCCGAATCAAGACAAAAGGTGAGGCCTTGACTGTGGCATTGTCTGTAGTACAATAGGCTCAAACAAGATCAGATGCTGTCTTGTCCACACTCAAGCCATTATCTAAAGCTAATTGGATAGCCCCCTTAACCATTCTGTTTGCCCTCTCCACAGTATCATTGGCCTGGGGATTTTACAGGGCAGTACGAGAATGTTGCACACCACTCGCACCAAAGAACTCTTTAATTTCTCAAGACACCAACTCTGTGCCATTGTCCGTAATGAGACATCTGGGATACCCTTCTTCCTTAAAAATATCTGAAAGCACATGTAGGAAAGTAGGATCTACTTCTATGGTTACCCCCATTTTTTGCCTGGTGCAAAGCTGTATTTTCACTAGTCTGACTGGGATCCTGCTAATCAGGACCCCATTCTGTCTGCTTTCTCCCTAAATTATTACTGGGGTACCCTTATCAGTCCTTAGCATATAGTTCTAAGGTATCCAGGGTATAGGTACCACAGAGGTCTCCCATAAGCTGAAGCATGCATTATGCCACCCATGGGAGACCATGCAAAATGGATCTACAGGGCTGCCATTGCAGCCTGTGTAAGTAGGCACATGCACCACTTACGTACGATATAGGTTTAGTTTATCTAAGGGTCACTGCACTTAAAACCTATAAGTCACCTCTATAGCAGGCCTTTGCAATCCTGAAGGCAGGGTGCTTGGTTCTAAGTGAGAGTGTGCCCCTGCATGAGCAGGACACCCCTGCAGCTTACGGAGCCATTCTCCCAGGGTGTCAGTGCAGCAGCCATATAATATATAAAGGGGCACCTCATGATTACCCGATGATCATCTCGAAAACGGCTGCAACTAATCCTATCATGTTTGATATCAAACATGTTGGAATCATACCCCCACACAATTTGTAATGTGGGAGTATGATTCCAAGCACTGGAAGGGCCCTTGTTAGGCTCTCAGTGTTCCCGGTACCATTCTTCCTGACCCGGACAGCACAAAATGGTTGCTGCCAACCAGAGGCACATTTCTGAACTCCTGCTGCTGAGCCAAGGTCAAGCAGAGAAAGGTGGAACAATAGGCATTCTGTCACAGGGAGGTGTGACCACCTCCTAGATATGATTTTGTGTATTGGGACCGGGTAGGTGTATGCCAGCTCTTCCTGGGCTAACCTAAGCCCTTTTCAGCTCCACCCCCAAACCTCCTCAGACTCTGTCAGCGCCAGGATGCCTGCAATGGTGACAGTTTGCGCTTTACAAATTCTCAAAATAAATAAATAATAAATAAGAAAGTCTGCATGAGGGGCACACTTGGTGTCCCCATGAATAGTCCAGTTCAAACCAGTTCTGGGAGCTGTTGGCTCGCGCTCTGCTGCAAAACTGGACAAAGGACATGGGAGTATCCTCCCCCCTGTCCTGTCCCTTGCCTGGGAGGGGCCCCTGAATCTTCACAACCCTTTCCCAAGGGTACTGAAGGGTGTACCTGGGTGTAGGTCCCTAGATTTGTCGTGGGTTAAGATTTAGATCAGACACCACTGCACTTCCACCGTCTGGGCACTCTGGGCTTCGCTGATCTTCGTTTGGGTCTGACTTTGTCTCCCTTCCAGTCTGATGCATTGTCTGTGCATGTGCATTATACAGGAACATTCCAAGGCCTGTGAAGCATCAGAGACAACTGAACTATTCTCCCTTGGAGAGAAGGAGCCCCTCCCCTGCATTTTCTGGCATCACAATTAAGTCGACCGGTCTGCAGATCTTGAGCTTATCCGGACTCTGTGGGTTTTGCAACACAGGTGGTGGTTTTCCACAGCTCCCGAGGCCTGCTTTATCCTCTCACCAAGTTTGAGGATAGTGTCCTCTGTGCGGGTTGCAATAACCTAACCCCTGTGCACCGTGTCCAACTTGCAGTTGCAAAGGCTTGTTGGCTTCTTTGCAAGAAGATATTCGGGCTCCAAGTAGCCCCAAACTGAAGCATCTCATGCAACCAGAATCTTCAGCCACACCACATTGTGTGCATAATGGCCTGTATCTTTTGGTGAGCTGCTTGAGGTCCTCTGTGCCTCCATCCTGTGGGTCCACTTGAGGGACACACTTATTACTTTTGGGCACCCCTGATTGCTCGGGGCCTGCCCTGTCTCCCCTGCCTTGGTGAATCCCATGGACCTTCTTGGTCCAGACATTGCTGCTTCTTTGATTCCTGCATGGCTTGCCTTTGCCAAGGCTTGTTGACACTACTGCTGGACACCAACCCTTCAGCACTCGACATACTTTGTGGGACAGCTCATACCTGGGTCCTGGTCCTCCTCAGCGTCGCCTGGTCCTCACAGCTGCAGAATCAAGGTCATCTTCCCTGAAGCACCCGACATTGGAGGGCTTTCGTCTTCCAAGTCTCCTGGTTACTCCTGAGTGGCATAGACTCCTTCCCCTCTGCTATCAGGAACTCCTGTTCAAAAATCCACATTTGGATTCCCACAGAAACTTTCTCCTGTTAAGCAGTTGTACTTTCCTGAAGACCCCCAGTGGGTTCGACAGCGGTCTCTGACACCACTTCACACAAATGCACCCTACTTCCCTGGTATAGTTAAAGTAGGTACTAGGGTATCCTCGGTTGGGGTGGCTCTCCAACCTTCTGTCTTTCACGGGGTTTCATCAGGGTCCACTGGGAAGGATCCTTAATCTTTAAAAATCCAACAGCGACTTGCACATAGACTTGCACGGAGCATGCAGTTGTGTTCCCACTAAGCATGGGCTGAAAATTCGTTCCGCTCGCGGAATTTGCGGATTTTCCGCGATTTCGCGATCCGCGAATCTCGCTAAATCGCAGTAAAATCTGCGAATCAACGGGGACGAATTTTCAGCCAAGCACTTACAAGGTTACAGCAGCAGGTGCAAAAGTTGAAGCTAATCTTATGCAACCTTTTGCAAAAGGGTTACAAAGAAATTAACTTCAACTTGGGCACCTGCGGCTGTAAGCGTGTAAGTGCTTCCTGGCGCCTCGTTGCCTACTTGCAACCATTTCCTGACCCTGCTCTGACCTTGAAGCAGGGTCAGAGAATAGTTACAATTAGGCAATGAGGCACCTGTCGGAATTTGCGGATTTTCCGCAATTTCGCGATCTGCGAATCTCGCGAAATCGCGGTCAAATCCGCAAATCAGCGGGGATGAATTTTCAGCCAAGTACTTACAAGGTTACAGCAGCAGGTGCAAAATTTGAAGCTAATTTTTTGTAACCTTTTACAAAAGGGTTACAAAGAAATTAACTTCAACATGGGCACCTGCTGCTGTAAGCCTGTAAGTGCTTCCTGGCGCCTCGTTGCCTACTTGCAACTAGTCTCTGACCCTGCTCTGACCTTGAAGCAGGGTCAGAGAATAGTTACAATTAGGCAATGAGGCGCCTGTCACGAAAATTAAACCTCAACAGGAAGCACTGACAGATATAAAAACAAGCATTTGCAATGCAATAGGTCTCGCATTAGGAAAGTTTGAGCTATTGGTCTTGTAAATGACAATTATTTTTTATTTATGTGTTGGTTTTGAAAATAGCTAAATTAATAGCTTTGTCATTTACAATGCCAATAGTTATAACTTTCGCAAATGTGACACCTATAGCATTTGTAATGCAACATGTTTTGTATTTACGTGACTTAGAAGTATTGATATTACAAATTACAATGGCTTTTAATTTTTTAAATAATTAATACTTAAATAAAAGTGATTTTAATTTATAATGACAATAGCTTAAACTTTTGTAAATAACTTTTGTGAAGATTATGCTCAGTGTATTTTATTGTGACGAAAATCCAAGAACAGAAGTGAAATATTAACATATTTTTGTGACATTTGTAATAAAGCTTGAAACATTGAGAGAACATATTTGAACCAGTTGTTGTTGAATGGTTGCACAGGTTGAAGCTGGGGTGGTCCTGAGTAGTGCTGTGGTGGTGCTGAGTGGTGCTGTGGTGATGCTGAGTGGTGCTGTGGTGGTGCTGAGTGATACTGGGATGGTGCTGAGTGATGCTGGGGTGGTGCTGAGTGGTGCTGTGGTGGTGCTGAGTGATGCTGTGGTGGTGCTGAGTGGTGCTGTGGTGGTGCTGAGTGATGCTGTGGTGGTGCTGAGTGATGCTGTGGTGGTGCTGAGTGGTGCTGTGGTGGTGCTGAGTGATAATGTGGGAGCGCTTAGTGATGCTGTGGTGGCGCTGAGTAATGCTGTGGTGGTGCTCAGTGATGCTGTGGTGATGCAGGGGGCAGAAAGGCACAATAACAAAGGGCAGAAGGTCAGAAAAACAAGGGAAAAACGAGTCTACCAGAGGGCAGAAGGGCACAAAAAACCAGTCTAATAGAGGACAGGAGGGCAGAAAAACAAGGGAAAAACGAGTCTAACAGAGGGCAGAAGGGCACAAAAAACGAGTCTAACAGAGGGCAGAAAGGCACAAAAACGAGTCTAACAGAAGGCAGAAGGGCACAAAAAACGAGTCTAACAGAGGGCAGAAGGGCACAAAAAGAAGGGAATAACAGAGGGCAGAAGGGCACAAAAACGAGTCTAACAGAGGGCAGAATGGCAGAAAAACAAGGGAAAAATGAGTATAACAGAGGGCAGAAGGGCACAAAAAACAAGTCTAACAGGAGGCAGAAGGGCAGAAAAAAAAGGAAAAACGAGTCTAACAGAGGGCAGAAGGGCACAAAAACAAGGGAAAAACGAGTCTAACAGAAGGCAGAAGGGCACAAAAAACAAGTCTAACAGGGGGCAGAATGAATCCCGCCCTGCGTGTTTGTCCACGAAGATGCCACCTTTTTGTGCAATACCTCTACTCAACTGGAGTACTTTCTACTGTCTAATCAGTAAGTGCTCCCTCGTTGGCTAAATGTATAGGGGCAGATTCAGAATAACTGTCGCATCCCCAGGGATGCGCCAGTTATTGTGCGCAGCAGCTCCGCCACCCATGGTGCGCCGCATTTACAATGCGGCGCACCATGTGGCAAAAACGGCACAGATGCATAACGCAGCTGTGCCGTAAAAGCAGCGCATTGCTAGAGCTGCGTCGCAAGCATGACGCAGCTCCAGCAATGCTCTGGGGGGCCCTATCTCCCCAATGCTGCGTCAAGCCTTGCGCCTACTTCAAGCAGGCGCAGGGGTTTGACGCAGCATTGGCCTAAAAGTGACTGAGTGAAATCTTGTAGATTTTACTCAGCCACTTTTAGGAGGCGTTCCTGCAGGAACGCCCTCCACTGCGCCGGAACGCCTCCTGATGGCGCAGGGCTTTACAACGTAACGCATCTCTCAGATGCGTCACGTTGTTTATACCCAGCATCTTTTGTGCTGCTGCTGCGTCACAAAAGTGACGCAACTGCGGCGCAATAGAGGCGCAAGCGGCTTGTAAATCTGCCCCATAGTGATTTTACTACACTGTAGCTGCGTAAAGGGCCAGGAGATGTGTCTCCAATGACCATGTGTGCCTGTGCCTGTGTTACAGGCACATATGGTCACTGGAGACACATCTTCTGGCCCTTTACGCAGCTGCAGTGTAGTAAAAGCACTATACATTTACCCAATGAGGGAGCACCTACTGGATTAGCCAGTAGAAAGTACTCCAGGGCAAATTGCAAAAAAATCAGCGATTTTGCTGGAAAATTCACGAATTTGCGTATTTTATTATGATTTTGCAGTGAAATCCGCAAAACTGCGGAACTCGAATTTCGCCCATGCTTAGTTCCCACACTGCGTACACTCTCTGTGGGGTCCCTATCTACTCACCTTGGGAGATTCCTTGAGGTCCCAGCAATTCTATGTCTTCCCAACTTTCGTAGTATATGGTTTTGTCCCCCCCTTGGGGCCACTGTGTATTTAGTGCTATTTACTGTGTTTCTTTGCTAAAGTATTGTGTGCATTGTGTTTATCTCTGTGTACTAGATATTGGAGCATACTTGAGAGTATTATATAATAAATACATATTTTTATAAATACTGGTTGTGGTCCTTTTTCACATAATCTATACTATAAGATTGCATTCTGGTAAAACAAGTTGCTTTACACTCCTTCTGGACTAAGCATGAAGGCTGCTTAACACAGTTACCACTTAGAGATCTTTCTAAGGCTGTCTAAGACCTCTGTGGACATCATTAACCAGGCCAGCTTCTCACAGCACATAAATTGCATAGAAGGTGGTTACTTTGGCCATACATTTTGACTACCAACTACCTGGAATGTACGTCCAACAATACAAATGTGAATCTCCCTGCATGCCTCAACCCATCTATAGGACCTATGAAATCATATCTGACCTGGATCATGAATACTTCCAAAATCAACTTCAATCTTTTTTCCACATTCAATGCACTTCACACATCTCTCCACCCTTTGAACTACTACCTTATCTATTCCTGGCCACCAAAATGCGACCCAATCCTTTTCTTTGTCATCGTCTGTCCCAAGTGTCCCTCATGGGCAATTGCATACAACTTACTTTGCGCGTCAACGATCTTTTCCCCTCTATAAACAACTCATCCAACACCTTTGAAAACGATTGTAAAGATATTAGCAAGGTAGTTTCTCTACGCATCCCTTTCAATACCAAATCACAGGCCCCCTTCAACGCATCATCTCGTGACATGTCATCCTTCCACACTACTTCAGTTACAGCACTTAATGACCAGTGTACTAAATCACTTACATATGCCACCACTCCTTCGCTTGCACTCCTCATTACAGCATGCTTATACACGTGTTACCAGTCCAGAGGTAAGCGTGAGAGACAGTCTGCTTGAATATTCTTCCAACCTGGAATAAATTCAAATACATCATTTTATTCCTGCAATCTGGCTGCAAGTATGGCAGACACTTTACCTGCCCCACTTGGAAAAAGAATCCTTATCAGCGCCTTGTAATCCGTTCACAGTTTCACTTGACTACCCCACACATACGTTCTGAAGTGTTCCATACCCAATTCTGCCTCCAAGTCCTCCCTCTCAATCACAGGATAGTGACATTCCGTGTATCTCAAAGAATGCGACGCAAACCCCACTGTTCTTTCCCCAGCAGTTTGGATCTGGCTGAGCACTGCTCCAATGCACCGTGCACTTGCATCCACTGTGACTATAGACTTACACCTTGTGTCAAAGGAAGCCAAAATATCAGCATTACGTATGACAAAACACTCCTGTTAAATGGCAGACTATGTAAACTTGACACCTTTCCTTAGAAGTATCTTCAAATCTTCAGTCTTGGAGGTAAAATTATTCACAAATAATGCATAGAACTCGATCAAACCTAAGAAAGACCTCAGTTAGTCTTTGCCTTGGGGTAAAGGTGTCAACTTGATAGCATTTAAGAGAACCTTCTTAGGCTTGATTCCATTTGCTGATAATGTATGCTCCAGGTATTCAATTTCCTTGACAAGAAAAACACACTTTTCTTTTCTCAATGTTAGACCAGCCTCTGAAATCTTGCGTTGAACCTGTTTCAGTGTAAAATTATGATTCATCTCTGTGTCACCAAAAACTAGAATATCATCTTGAAAATATATGACGCCACTTCGTGATTGCGAATACAGGAGGCAACAGACTTTTTGGAGCCGATGCACGTACTCGTGTTGGTTTTTAAAGTTGGATACCTGTTCCCAAGATACACAGGATCACGATATCCATAATAGATATACTTGGACAGTAACAGATTTTTAAAATCGGATTATATTTGACTATCGGAGAATTAATGACTAACGATTCGGATTCAGATTAACTAGGGCTACCAGTATTGAAAGATTCATTATCGATTTGAGAAAAAAGTTTTTTGTTTATTTACTTTTGGACGATATTCGAGCCCTGATGAAGTCATTTGATGCATATTAATTGTGCATGACGAAACACGTGCTGGCTGCAAAGAAGTTCTTCTGGATGACAACAAAATAAAACTCCTGCTGGATACACTTATCTTCTTGAATATTTTGATTTGGGTGCGCCACAAAAGGATAATTGCTATTTGGACGTTCAATGAAAATTATTTGGACTGCTTGCACTTTAAACAGATATTTCATTGTGTGATTTATACTTATGTACTTTGTATCATTTACAATTGAAGTGCTCAAGGGGAACCTTTCTGATATTATTGTTGTACCCTGAAATTCTTTTGGGGTTTGTGGGATAGATTGGTAACCTATCCTTCTCCTTTAGTAGCACTCCCATATAACATTTCATTAATACTTGCCTTTAATAATAGTTGTGCACCCAAAATTATACCTGGTTACCATTATTAACGTTTAGTATTTTGGACTTTGGAATTCAAACAATTTGGCATCTACAACTATGGTTTCATTCACCATGACTGACTTCTTCATTTTGGTTTTCCCAGTTTGGTTTCGCACAATGTTTATTTTCCCTTTGTTCACTGCAATGCATACACTTGTCATAAACTCATTTCCTACTGTAGTATATATATCACATCTAGCAATTTATATATGTAGTTGTATGTACACAGTGTATAACTCAGGTGCACAACCATGCCCCACCAACTCATACATTTGTCAGTGATCACATTTTCAGGTGCAGACCTTAACAACATGGAAGGCGGGGATACATACGACAATTTCCTACTGAATAGCCAAAATAACATTGGTCTGTTGGAGCACAGGATGGCCCACATATTGTATTAGGACCACCACACGACAAGGAACAAGTCCAATGGATTTTTCTTAACTTCCATCCTGTCGCTGTACAAGCTGTCTTGGTAGTGACTTTGTACACCCAAAGTCTGTGCCAGTCATTCCCAGGAACAATCCACATCCACTTCGTACATCCAAACAGCATTATATACCTGCTTATGTCACAAATCTGACATTTCCAATGAAGATGCCATGGTGAAGTACATAAAACAGACCAAAACAAAGAGATTAGCTATCAAACCATACATATCAGAAAATTCGCATAGTCAGAGTCTGGTGAACCCTACTGCTCCTGTTACACCTGCACCCTTGTCCACTACACACAGTACCATCTCCACCCTCCCACTTTCTCTCCCCTCAGTTAGCATCTGCTTCATTCCAGGCACCTCACCTCCTGCCGTGTGCTGAGTGAGGAGGTTATTAACCTCCTCAGGAACATCTCTGTAGGCCAGACTGCACAGCTGAATACCATCTAGGGGCTTGGGTTCCAATTGCAAAAAAAGGTAGCCTAACTGCAAGAGTTCTTTTCAAGATCTAGCCCCCTCAATGACCACAGCTTTCCAGCCATCCCAACCTTGTGTTCCACCTCCTGGCCCTTACCCATCCAAATTCCCTATTCCCAGATCTGTTCCAAGAATACTCACATCTTTGCACACCCCCTCTCACACATGCACAATCAGCACACCAACACAGAAACATAAACACCACAAAAAGCACAGGCAAACATCTAACCAGACACAACCTCCTTCACAACCACATACACTGCAGCTGCCACCATACACTTATGCACCATCCCCACCACCAGCGCACCCACAGACACTGCAGCCACTACCACACCCACATGATTCACACCTACATCTAGAACCTCTACAGCCACTTAATTCACATCATACCCACATGCACCACCCCCACCATCAGCACCTTCGCAGATACCACATTCACCCCATACCCATAAGCACCACATTTAGCACCTCCACAGACAACGCAACCACCACCATACCCACATGCACCACACACCCACACACACCACAACCACACACAACACCTCCACAGCACACACACATCCGAATTCACAGCTACAAATCTCAATGGCCACACTCATCCAACAGTAGACACCTATGATGCATGACACACCCAAACATGCACAACATATACCAGCCCTACCAGCACCTGCATCCCCAATCCTCAACAAACACATGCACATCAGATACTGCCACTTCCTCTATCTCCCAAACACTCTACCCATTTTCTCATTGAAAATGACTTTTTCACCCATGCGCTAACCCCTAACTTCAACCTACCCCAATCAAATGCCAATCTACCCCTCCCACACCCCAACTCACCCTTTCCACATCCCAAAACCCCCTACCATATGCCAGACTACCCCTTCTACACCCCAAGCCACCCATTCCACATCCCAAGCCACCCCTACCAAGCACCAATCTACCCCTTCCACATCCCAAACCACCCCTGCCAAATGCAGCTCCACCCCTCCCAAAACTAGCCTAGCAAACTTAAGGGCACCCCTCTCAAACCCAAACCCCCTCCATGTAACATCTTAGAGGTGGCTGATCTGCCCACTAGATGCCCATCCTGAGGAGAATACCCTGGCTGTGTATTTGAAGGCAAGTGTTGTGCCACTGCATAACAGTGCAGATGTTTGACTTTATTGACTGCCATTTGGCTTTATTATTCTTTTGACAGCCTTATCTAATTTTGTTTAATAATTAAGTAGTTTTGATTTACCAAATTCGTCCTGGCAGTAATTTTCCTTAGCAATTGTTTGATTGCTAGCAATGTTTTAGACTAAAATGGGAAGTAATTATTTTTCTTTACCAGGATGGCAGGAAATTCAATTGATATTTTTAATGTCTGCTTTATTAAATGCTTTAGGAAGCTGGCTCTGAATATACTGTACCAGAGTAAGGTATAGTGTGTACGGAGTTTAGGGAGTCCCCAGACGCATAGCAGAGGCTAAATTAGGTAAGTACTAACAGCTGTCTTTAAGGTAGTGTGGGTGAGCAGTTAGGCCTATCCAGAGAGTGTGTCAAGCATTTAGTGCAGGGGTCTCCAAACCGGTCCTGGAGGGCCGGATCCATGCCAGATTTTTTAAATTACCACATGTATCTCAATGGGGATATCCCAAAAATCTGGCATGGATCCGGCCCTCCAGGACCAGTTTGGAGATCCCTGATTTAGTGTATTCACTCAGTCAAGACTCAGAGACTGAATCCAGACCAATTGGGTATAAAAAATATATACTCATATTTTGTTCTAGAACCAAGCAGGACTTGGTACAGGTATGCAAAATATACTTTCATTGTCAACCTTTACACAGAAATGCAATTGAAGATGGATTTGCAGTTGTATCAATTTAAAAAGCAGTAATTACTTTTTGGATACTTTCAGATTACATTGAGTACTGACTGGGGTGGTATGCCTAGATACCATGCCCAAGGATCTTACAATACAAGTTAAGTAAGCCTTTTTAAACTTTGCGGTTTATGTATCTTTTCTCCATGCAAACATCAATTCAACACTTAGAACATTGTAGGCACAAAATCTCATAACATGGGTTCATATGGAAGAAAAAGTGTTAGTTGTTTCTCAGGTAAGACCACAACCTATGAGTGGGAGTTTTGGGGGTTAGGACCATGGTTCCCGAAGGTACAAGTAGGCATTCACTTTGCACTACCAGTGGCATTGAGGCGGCCTGTTGCAGAGTGAAAAATGCCAATATTAGCCAATGGGGCACCTCAGCTGGGGCTGCTCACGAGCAGGCAACTTGGTCTTGGGAGCCAAGCCACTAGGGTCAAGGTCAGGGCAAAGGGATCCTAGGTCAGCAACAAGTCCACACTGCCAGTGTTGCAGGGGCTGCCGGGTGCAGGGGGTTTTGGAGGGGTCAGGAGTCCAATGCTGGAGGCTCGGCCAAGGAAGTCTTCTGGGAGGAACCAACAGCAGGCCAGGTAAGTTAGAGGGTTCAGGGATGTAGGTGCACCACAGGTCCTCTTCTCCAGGGTGCAGGGTGGCCGGATGTAGGGGTGACTTTGGAGGTCGAATTTCATCTTATTGGGCCACTCGCAGTTGGGGGGCGTCTCTGTGCAGAGGCTGTAGACGTGATTGGGGGGTCTTGGAGTGATCAACCTGGGTGGACACTGGTTCTGGAGTGCTGGGGGACTTTGCTGGGACCAGTGGGTCACTTGAAGTTGGACCGTATGCTACGAGTGCAGTGGCCATTCCAGACGTCAAATTTCTTCGTTCTCAGTAGGTTCAGAGTCTGTCTTTGGAGTTTCTTTTGAACAAAGCTGCTGTTCATAGAAGATCTGGTCTTTTTTGAAAGCCGTCAGTCCTCCCAGGGGTATTGGAGGTCGCTGGCTGCAGGACAAGTCAACTTTTGGCGCAGGATCTCTGGTAACTGCAGATGGGACAATAGTGTCGGGACCAAGTAAATTCTTCTCTGTAGTCTCCTCTGCTGTGCAACTTCTTCCATTCTTCTTATTCGTAGGTTGCAGGAATTTGCCTTCTGGGTTCAGGGCTGCCCTCTAAATGCGGTATTTAGGAGGCGTTTTAGGGGTCTCTAGGTAGTAGCCAATGGGCTACTGACCTTAGTATGACTACACCCTTGGTGTGCTCAACCACATGGGAGAGTGGGCACAATCTCTTATCCTGATTGGAGAGTGCCTGCCATTTGCAAGATAGCAAGCACTGAAGAGTGGGCTTCACCTCCACCACCTAAGGGTTAGGGTTGGCAGAGGTGGGCACATCTTCTGGGCTGCCCTAAATGTTTCTGCCTGTATTACTGTCAAAAAGGGGGTGAGACAGGAAGGGGACCTGCTTCTGATAGCAGGAGAGGCTCGGGGTTATGTTGCAAGGGCGGCAAGGCCTTTGAATCTCCCCTGCCACAGATGGCTCTTTCTGACCTGGGGAGGTGCGAATACCTTCGCCCAGAAAGGCTTTGTTTCTGGGTGCAGGGAGCGAAGGCTCCCACATCGGGGGTCCAGAAACTTGTTTCGTGGTGGCAGGCTAGTGTTTACCTGGGAGGGAACCACACTGGCATCAATGTGGGTTTATAATGCTGAGACTTTTGCTACCAAATTTCGAAGAATTCAGTAAAGCCATTATGCTGCTGTGGAGTTCATAATTACAACGTCCCAGACCATATACTCTTTATGGCTTTACTGCACTAACAATGTCTAATAATGAACTTGGACACTGTAGGGGTACAGTGCTCATGCAACTGTACCCTTACCAGTGGTATAGTGCAGCCAGCTAGAGGGATGATCTACCTATACCATAGGCAGTAGGTTGCAGGCATGGCACACTTTTCACTGCACCAAAACACACAACCTACAATGACAGTGTGTATGTGTGTTAAGGTACAGGGCCTATAGGGTGGCACAATATGTGCTGCAGCCCTTAGAGGCCTTCCCTGGATGCACTGCTTTGGTACCCATGGTACCTTTTTACAAGGGACCTACATGTGGCCAGTGAGATTCCATTTGTGGGTACAAATGTATAGTTTTGGGAAAGAACACAGCCCATGGGAACCTGATTGGCAGGGACCTATGGCACATCAAGTCAAAGTGAATCGGAAATATGGCAGAAAGTAGGGGGTTACTGCAAAAGAAATCAACTTTCCTACAAATGCATACACTGTTTATCATTGAATGTGATGGTCATTTGAATTTGGGTGCAGACATTCATCATTGCAATGGCCACTTGCACCAACTAATTGATGTTACAAATTTTATTTGGACTTGTCACTGCAGGTGTGTTTGTTTCACCTTAATTACTGATCAGATTTAAATGTTTTCTGACTATTAAAGTTGTATACAGTACAGGACTTGTACTAGAAAAGGGGAAATGTTACATGGATGTACATGTTGAACAATTCTAATTTGTGAATGGCATTGGTGTTACAGTTAATTTCTAAGGTAAAGGTTACACCTTGTCTAGAGCAATTTCTACATCATTTCACATTGCATTTATCCCTATGATGTGTGTTGCATATGTTTCTAATATGGGAATTTTAGGAATTTCTGTAAACATTCCTGTATGGTGACTTTTTGATTTTTATTTAGATATCCTTTTTTGTGCTAATGTCCATTTTGTTAAAGCAGCTTGCACCAAATTTAAACATGCAATATGATCATGCAGGTGTGTTTCTTTACATTTCTGAAACATCAACATTACGGACATATGCATTGCACATTGATATGCTGTAACTTGTAAGAGAGATTTATGAATCCATGACTCCTGTAGATATGTTAACAGACAAGTCAATAGGTAACAAGTAAGAGTGCTAGTGTTGTGTCCCCAGTGGTATCGGTTTTGTTCATCATCATGCAGCAGTGGCAGGACTTGAAAGATTGGATGCATAGCATAACAGGAAGTGTTTAAGTGAGAAAAGGTGAGTTTCTCTCTTATATCCCTACCATTCCACCAACTCAGATGTGTAGATTTTACCGCCACAGTCAGGTTGACAGGAAAGCACATTGTGTTTGGTATGGCTGAAACTGGCAATCCTCCCTCTGATAGCTGCTTTTGCCTCTCCCACTGTCGACACAATTGAGATTTCCTGGCGTTGATGGTGGGACCGCGGCAGTCTTTCGTCTGTATACCAGCTAACATTTAAATAGGGCGTACAGTCTGCTAAGCCGATAGGCGGGAAGACCACCGAAAAAGCTACAGAGGCACTTGAGCCACAAAGATCTAGATCAGGCATATAGCCCTGATCTTTTGCTTACCACGACAATCAACTCAGTTCTGCTGTAGGAAGTATAAACGTTACCACATGTAAAAAAGTGCCATATTATATGTTGGATACCTACAATCAAGGTACTTTGAAACTCAAATAAAACATGTCCCCCCCCCCACCCCCCAAAAAAAGTACCATACAAGAAGTCTTTTAAGTGAAAGCACACAAATGCAGCCCAATGAAATCCTGTACTAATAGGAACCAATATGTGAATGGGGCTTAAGCTCCTCTCTCAGTAGTAATCTGAAAGTTCCTTGTTTTTGATTCATACATTCAGGCAAAATTTGCATTATCCAGCCAGACCTAGAAATCTGTGAAGAGCAGTGTAGCCCTGGGCATCCTATTCTACTCTCAAACACAACGCTGCATTCTGAAATCTAAAGTTTATGATTAAGGCGAGGGATGAGGGACTCCACTCTCTCCAATACATTCCTCAAGGCTACCCTCCTCCCATCTGTGCTGCTGCCAGAGAATGACAAACATATATATTTTCTAGCTATCTAATTCACTTCAATAGCATTATAATGTCATGTGTGTGCCCTTGAAAGTTCAAACTCATGCATGTTGATAAACAAACAAAGAATCACAGCTGCGTGGAGGGCAAGCACTTTTTTGTAGAAGCTCACAACTTTTGCCCAATCAAAACATGTATACTTGGCTCCCAACAGGTGGGCAAAGCCAAAGCCCCTCTCTCTTGGTGATTCTCACATAATTTTATGGCAACAGGTGCACTGTGAAGCCCGGCTATATAAAAAAATAGGCGGGAGGATGGAAAGTTGGTGAATTTGCTCACAGCAACACTATAGTGTTTTTTTATGTAGCATGTGCCTGAGAATTCTATGGTCCAAATTCTGTGTGGGATGTTGAGTTCTGGAATGGTCGGGTACAGCAAGGATAGTTGGAGACAGAGGAGCACTGAAAGAAGGAAAAATACAATGAGAATAATATTGTTTTTCAAAGCTGCGGAGCTGAGATAGGGTGGGGTGGGGCTGGTGTCACAGGGAGAGGAGTTGTGGCATGTGCACTTTGCATGTTCCCCACCAGGCTGTAATGCACAGCCTGGTGGGGAACATGCACTGGCTCCCTGTCTCAGTCTGAGCGCCGAACCATGGCACACAGACCAATCACAATGCTGTATTGCAGCGATGCGATTGGCTTAGAGGAGACTGGGTGCTTCCTCCTTTCGTAACTCGCCACAAAAAAAAAAGCAATAACGCAGGAGAGACAGCGGCCATGAAAAGGTAAGTGGTTTTTGTTTTAAAAAGTTTGTTTTTTGTCTTCCCCTCTCCCCCCTCCTCACCATCCCCGTTCCCTGCCAACCACCACTGGTGGCATTTCTAAAATGCTAATGTCAAATCCAACTTTACCACTAAAGAGTATTTATCAATACCATTCAAATACATTAAACATAAAGTAGCTACTCCTTTCTATTCAGGAATTTTAGTTTAAAAGTTATTTTAAGGAATCATCAATGCTACCCAATGGAAGGAGTAGGCCTCACAGCAGTGAAAAATCTAAATAGGCTGTTTGTCACTAGCAGCAAGTATAAAACTTAAGAGTACATATCCTGCCTTTTAGTTACATAGCATCTTTCCCCTACATTCACCTAGGGCCTACCTTTGGGGTGACTTATGTGTAATAAATGGGGAGATTAAGGCTTGGCAAGTGGTTTTAAATGCCATGTTGAAGCTGCAGTACACTACACACACAGGCCTTGCAATGGCAGAACTAAGGCAGGTTTCAAAGGCTACTTGTGTGGGTAGCAAAACCAGTGCTGCAGGACCACTAGTAGCAGTTAGATTACAGGCCTGGATACATGGGGATACCACTTTATAAGAGACTTACAGGTAAACTAAATATGCCTATCAGGTATACACCTATTTCAACATGTTTAGGGGAGAAGCACCTGCACTTTAGCACTGGTTAGCGGTTGTAAAGTGTTCAGAGTCTTAAGGCCAGCAAAAGAATACAGCAAAAATGGGAGGCAAAAAGCAGAAAGTTGGGGGAAAGACCACCCTAAAGATGAAAGGTTTAAAAGAGAGTTTGTGATATACTATTTCCTAGATGGTTATATTTGGTCAAAGGAGATCTGAATGTATTCTTCAAGAGTGAATGTGCAAAGATTTCTTGATAATGCAAAACAAAAAAAACATCATGATGAGTCATGACCAAAGCAAGAACAGACATGATGTGATGAAAGGTGCTTAAGGCTAATTGTGAGCTTTTGTAGATTTTGTATGTGTAAAGTAGGCCTGGGCAGCAAATTTAGTTCTGCTCGCGGAATTTGCAGAATTTGGGTAATTTTGCGTTCCGCGGAGAATGCCAAATTGCCCAAAATTCTGCGTTCTGCGAATTTTTTGCTTGTTCGCGTTCTCAAAATGCATGTTCGCAAGCTATTTCCCCCTGAGCATGCAAACAGCGATTGGGAACAGGAAAAAGCATTGCGAACAAGCAATTATGCATGTTCGTGGAATTTCTGCGTGTTCGCCAAGATTTTTTACCGTTCCGCAGAGATTTGCGTAACGCAATTATGCAAATTCCGCTCACCCCTAGTGTAAAGTTACACCGGTGTCCAGTTCAGAAGGGTCCTGTAAAGTTTGGTCCTGTACATAATATTGTGGAGATAAGTACAGATGGTAGTGCTGCTAAGCTTGAGAATGGTCAGTAGTTGAATTGTGAATGGGTGGCCCAAGAAAAGAAGATTGATGAAGCTGAATTTGCCAGAGATTGGTCAGCAGAGTCTAAAACATTGTTTGATAAAGATTTACAAATATCTGAAAGAAGACTGAGTCAGCGAAGAATTAATTTTTTTTCTTCTGAATGTAATGATTTTATCAGGGGCGGCTCCTCCATTGGAGTGGAGGAGCATAGCCTCACTTAAATTATTCCCAATGCCCCCGAGATGAAAAAGAAAATGGTAATTCATTACCATTTTATTTTTCATGCCTCTCCTGAACAGGGCCTCAGGGCCTATTACCTAATAACTCCCCAGTGCTGCCCCGGTCTGCCGCGGCTTGCCGTTTGTGCAGAGGGCACGCACACTACTCTCACCAGCACGGAGCCTCCGTAAGTCAGAGGTCAGTGCTCCACCCTCCCCGCGCTGCTGCAAGTCCCGCCCAGTTCCTTTCTCACAAAAGGAACTGCGCGAACGGACTCACAGCCTACTATCATCAGAAGGAGGAGACAGGTCAGACCTGCACTTAGGAATACTGTATTTTAAAATGTGTACTTTGCTTTAACCCACTTTGCCGCGCCTCTTTCCTAATAACTCCCCAATGCTGCCCCGGTCTGCTGCGGCTTACCATTTGTGCAGAGGGCACGCACACCACTCTCACCAGCACGGAGCCTCCGTAAGTCAGATGTCAGCACTCCACCCTCCCCACGCTGCTGCAAGTCCCGCCCACGTCTTTGCTCACATGAGCACCAGACGCACGTCAGACACCCTACCCGTTCTCCCACCCAACACCCCTCCTCCGCTCACTCAAGGCCATAATACAATACTCCAGCCAAGAACTATGCGCAATCAACCGGCCGGCCCCTCTGGCAGACAACATCACACCCATTAGAATGTCCAAGAGCCCACCAGGTCATAAACACTCCGCCCAATGTGGTGTACCTACCCCACCACCAGGCCCGCGCACTGGAGCACACTCCCTTAACAATTGGACAGGACTATACTGTAATGCCCGCTCACTCTCCAAACATGCGCTCGAAATATGGGCTCTACTTAATTCAGAGAAACCAGACCTATTTTTATCACAGAGACATGGCTCCACGAGGCTTCCCAACCCGATATCTCCTTAGCCTTCCCTCCTGACTATCAGCTGACCAGACTGGACAGGAAAGGCAAGAAAGGAGGCAGCATAGGCTTAGCCTTTAAAGCCAACACTGGCATACCAACTATTGACACTGTCCAAGCGTCTTAGGGAGAACTCTGTATTTTTTAAATAAATAGTAGCAATAAAAGGAACATGGAGAGGGGCCTTACTTTATCGCCCCCGCCAACAAAAGTCTCTTTACCAGCCATTTAATGGAGGCAATTGCACCTCACGTCCTCGCTGCGGACAATTTTCTTCTTCTGGGGGATTTTAATTACCACGCTGAACTACCATTTGACCCCCACTCAGACGACCTTGTCACAAGCCTCAACACTCTCGGCCTTGACCAACGGGTAATTGGGCCCACCCACCCAGCAGGCCATACCCTAGACCTCCTATTCACTAACTCCCCTCAAGTAAAGGTCACCTAACCAGTCCCTGTCTTATGGTCTGACCATCATACCCTTAAGTTTCAAATACCGGGTACTGCTGCCCAACCTAATCCATCGATAGAGTCACGACCTAGCAGGCCATGGAACAAAATAAACTTACACTCTTTCACCACCAATTTTGTCCTCCTTCCACCACCCAAGCCAGAGAGCCTTGATGAGGCGGCCAAGTCACTTGAACAAGCGATCTCATCCAAGCTCAAAATTATTGCCCCATTCAAATCTACGAAATGCCCCCACAAACTTTCCCCCTGGTTCACACCTGACCAAAAAAATTACAAACTAGCAACCAGAAAGGCGGAACGCAAATGGAGACACACACAAAACTAGTCATCGGCGCTACATGGAACACATTGCTGCCGCTAAAAAACCTACTTAGGGGACAAAATCAACCAAGTATCCAACTCACAAAAAGAGCTCTATAAAATCCTGAAAGAATTTACAAATCCCCCCGCCTGCCAACCAACTCTTATCTCCTCACAAGAGTGGGTTGACTCTCTCTCAGTCTTTTTCGTGAATAAAATCAACATCATCCACAGCTCTTTCCCACAATCTGGAAGCACACCCCTTTCAGCTAGGAATCCTGACACCCCCAGACCCCATCTCATACCACTCAGAGAATTCCTCCCCATTACAGAGGAAGAAGTCCTACTAACCCTCTCTAGGATCAAATCTGGCTCCCCCAATGACCCTGCCTCCGCACAGATCATATCCAAAATCCGACCCGTCCTCACACCCAGACTGACTAATCTACTCAAGAACTCACTGTCTCTCTCCACTGTACCCAACATCTGGAAAGAGGCGAAAGTGAAACCCATTCTTAAATAACCAATCTCTGACCCAAAAGTGCATAATAACTACAGACCCATCTCCCTCCTACCTCTCTTTGGGAAGGTACTGGAGACAATAGTAAACAAGCAATTGTCTGCGTACCTTGAGAATAATAACCTGTTTGACCCCTCACAATCCGGGTTCCGAGCTTTCCACAGCACCGAAACCGCACTTCTGGAGATGGTCGACACATTAAACTCACCCTCGATGCAAAACAACCCACCACTTGGTACTATTAGACCTATCGGCAGCCTTCGACACCATCTCTCACAGCATCCTCCTGGATCGACTGTATGAGCATGTTGTTGAGGGCACTGCGCTTAACTGGATCTAGAACTACCTCACCAACTGCACATTGAAAGTCCAAATAGGATCTTTCAAAACCAGTAGCCAGCCTATAGACAAGGGCGTCCCCCAGGGTTCCATATTGAGCCCCACTCTTTTCAACTTGTATCTGTCCCCCCTGGCCAAAATATTCAAAGCTCTTGGCTTTCATACCGTGTCGTACGCCGACGAGACCCAACTATTAATCACCCTTGATCCAGATCCCAACTAAACGAAACTTAAATTTAAACAATGTTTGACTGACATTAAGGACTGGATGACTACTAACCGCCTCCAATGTAATGCCGGAAAAACCGAGATCGTACTCTTCAGTAAGGCCCAGCAACTGTGGGCCGACGACTGGTGGCCCTCCACGTTAGGACCCTGCCCGTCTCCTAAAGAGGCAGCACGCAACCTAGGCGTGACAATTGACACCAAACTCTCAATGTCGGACCACGTCAACCAGGTAGTGCGCACTTGCTATGGGCTAATGCGCAGGTTGAGAAAAATCTTTAAATGGATACCACTCTCCTCACGTATGCCATTAGTGCAAGGACTGATCATCAGCCGCCTTGACTATGGTAACGCTCTGTTGGCATCCATAAATGAAGCTCACCTTACCAAACTCCAGGTCCTGCAAAACATTGCGGCCAGACTGGTCCTCAAACTCCCCCCTCGGTCTCCCTCTGCCACAGCTTGAAGTCCCTTCACTGGCTGCCCATCAAAAAGCGGATCACCTTTAAAATATGCTGCCTTGTACATAACACTCTAAACAAAAAGGGACCCCGCTACCTAGCTCAGAAACTAATCATGTACCAACCCACTAGAACCCTTCGCTCAACCAGTAAACATCTTTTAACCATACCAAAGACCCGTACCGTCAAATACGGCGGCAGATCATTCTCCAAAATCGCCCCCACCATCTGGAATACGCTGCCCATACACCTTCGAATAGAGAGCGACCATAAGAAATTTCGTAAGTCCCTCAAAACTCTATTATTCTAACCTCACTCACCCGCAGCCCGCCCTCTCTTTCACTTACCGGTATTGATAGTATCAGCACTATGAGACCGTACTGTGATATATGCGCTTAACAAATGTCAAATAACAATAACAATAACAATGTGGGCGTGGCCGCTACTAAGTGACAGCAGCATGTCACTCAGCAGGGAGGAGGGTGGACTGGCAAAGCACTGTTTAAAGTGCGCATGTCTTTTTGGCCGGCTGTTTTGCGATGCCCAGCCACAAATGTGCACTTTAAACAGCTCTAACAGTTAGAGCAAGCTAAAGCCTCCAGAGGGCGTGGAGTACCAAGTGAGGCCGCTCCCACAAATAATAACATTGCTCTCATGGGAGAGCAGTACCGGATTGGTCAGGGTGTTTCCTGGTGGCCAGGCTGCAGAGGAAAAAAGAAGAGGAAGGACAAGGTCCAATGCGTCTCCGTAAGTGTTTATTTTTTATTAATATTATTTTTGCTTATTTGCGCTTGCTCGTGCGCGTACGCCCGCTCGCTCCCTCCCCCCAGTAGAGGCCAGCCACCACAGGATTTTATCTTATCTTAGAGTGCTCTCATGCGCTCAGGTTTAAGGAATTTATCATTCTGTTTGAGTGTTATATTATACTTGTTTATTTTGATATGGATCTAGTCATGCTGTATGTTAGAAGAAATATCAACAGGGTTCATCAATTTATTATTATTTATTTCTTTTTTGTTTGAACTTATTTTTGTTTTTCTTTATATGTGTTCTTTTTTATTTGGAAAAAAGAGGTGTCTTATGTCTACCGCTTGCATGACCACTCTTGAGTCTTCATTGTGTGTGGGATCTGGAGTTGTGGAAGGTTCGGGTACAGTGAGGACACTTGAAGACAGAGTTGGGGTCAGATGGCATTTTCTGATGTTGCCATTGTTATTGACCCGGTACTCCGTTACATCAAACTTTTCACTGGTTACTCTCCGGCGCCTGCATCTTTTCTACTCATTATAAGAGGTTCATTGTGATAATGCCGTTTGACCCTAAAGTTGATTGTGCTATGAATCTTTCTTCAGAAAATGCCATTTTTGAGTTTAACTCCAACTAAGTAAGGATTTAATGAATGAGGCTCATTAATGGGAGCCACAAATCAAGAATACAACTTGAAAGGTCTGTTGTTCATCACATAAGCACAAGTCTCCATAGAAGTTAGTATGGTTTCATCAGCACATACATTCCCTGCTTTCTTCCAGTATTTATGTTTGTGATTGTTGTCTTAAGGTGTTGGGGTGGTAGGGAAACTCTGCAAAGCCCATGCAAATGCCCCGGGCATGTTGGTTTTGTAGACCTTGTTGACATACTAAATTATTTATTTGGTCTTCAGTTATCACAAAACTTTATTCTTTTATGCCAGAATTTAAATTCTGCTGTCCCTGCTGGTTTTCAATTTGTCGTACGTCCAGTTGCTTGGTCAGCAACCAGCCTTTACTGTCAGGGGGACCAGACATCCTTGACGTGCCAACTCCTTATTCTCTTGACACATTGTTCATTGCATGGCTATTGCATGAGCATTATATAATGCAGTGTTATGTTTAGTGCTGCGTTTGCTATTGATTTGGACCTTCAGAGGGTATAGCGAAATCTTTGCTGGGGGCAACAACAAAAAAATGCGTGTGTAAGAAAAACTGGGGGGTGGGGGGGAAAGCATTTGCGTGGAAAAAATATTATACGATGATTTCTCCATTTTGCAAAATTATTTTGTCTCACTATTAACAGCCTAGTTGTAATAACAGGGTAACAACAGTTTGTATTTAAGTTTGTTCTTCCAGGACCGGGGTTTGTTTTAAGCCTCTTTGTGAGACTAAGAAAATTATGTATAAGCACACGCACTTGTAGTGTATATTTAGCAATGGTTCCTGTAATATTGTTCTGTTGCCCCCAATGATCACGCTGCAGCCGTTATGCTTGTAACTATTTATTTTGTACATAAGTGCCTAAGGACCGCCGAGCGTCCGCTGCTCGCAACTCCGCTGTTCGCGCCACTCCCTCGCGCATGCGCGCGCAGCCCAACATGGCCGCCGGCGCGTCACGTGGTCACGTGACGCGCAACCACTAGACCGCGATACTACATATCTCCCCTTTTTCCTAACCGTTTATTAACATGACTATAGTCCACTGTTCATCTCATAGTCTCTGAACCTGGTTGGCTTGACCACCACCCTACCCCTGCGGGTCAGTCTTACCGGGGTGTTGGTGGTCTCATCTTCACAACCTTCTCTACTCACTGCCGACGCCGCTCCCCCTTCTTCTTTGTTTGCTTTCTCTCTCGTCGTCTGCTCCCGGCCATTCATTCCAGTCCTTTGTCTTGGTTGATCCTCTCCGTTCCCATCAAGTGCTGTCTCAGGGTGTTCCTGCTGGCCTGGTCCGCCTTCCTCGTCCTCCAAGTCGGTTGTACCTCGGTCCCAACTCAAGACCTTGTTGCACCTTGCCATGCGGTCCTGCGACCATACTTTTCCGTCGCTCAACAAAGCCGCTCTGCCCCGAATTTCCTTCACTTGCATGGGCTTGCTATATTTACTTTCTCCCTTCCTCTGCATCGTGGCCAACTTCACTCGTACCCATTCACATTTCTCCGGTTGTTGTAGTGTTTTGTGTAGACTGTTTGAGCCATCTCCAGGTTGGCTTGCACCACTGCTGGGGACCACTCGCTCACCACTATTTTCTCCTTCCACACTCTATTGTCGTGAGTGAATGGTTCACGCCCTCTCAGATTCTGGAATGGGCTATATCCTGTGCTGGTGGGAGTAATCCTGTATGCCCATACCATGTGCCATATCTCTGTTTCCCAGTCTTTGTTGTCGGATATGGCAGCTTGAACTGATCCCATTACCACTCTATTAAAGCGTTCTACTAGGCCGTTCCCAGCGGGGTGGTATATGGACGTGTGCCTGGTTTGAATGCCGTTCCTCAGCATGAAGTCATTCCATTTCTCTGATCTGAATTGGGGCCCGTTGTCGCTGAGGATCATCTTTGGGATACCCTCTCTCACAAACGTGTCAGCCAGGAATTTTATGATGATTTCCACGTCCAATGATTCTTCTATTTTCAGTTCTGGCCATTTTGAGTACCTGTCCATTATAACACACACATACTTTTGGACTCCTTGTGTATCCAGAATCGGGCCTAAGATGTCCACGGACAATTCCTCCCATGGGTTCTTCGGATGATCAAATTGCCCCAGTGCTGGACGCAGTGGCTTGAGGACCTTGTCGGCTCCCTGGCATCGGGGACAGTTTCTGACATGTCTCTCGGCCCTTATGTCCATTCCTGGCCACCAGTAATCTTGTCTTGCCCTCAATCTCAGTTTGCTTATTCCAAGGTGCCCCTCGTGTAGTATGTCCAACAGCTTGTTTATGAGATTCCTCGGGGGTATCACTCTCTCTCCTCTGTGCACAAATACACCCCTGTCGTCCATTGACAGCTCCTCCCTGATTTCGAAGTATGGTTTGAGCTCTTCATTGATCAGCCTCTTCTCAGGCCATCCTTGTGTGATATGCGCCTTTACTTCTGTTAGGGTCTGATCTTCCCCATACGCCTGCTTCCACTCTTGGAGGCTGATGGAGGCCTCTTGGTCTTCTGTAAGCGCTACCCATTCTTCCGTTCCTGCCTTGTCCTCTTCGCTAGGTTCCATGGCTGCCGCCCTGCGGAGATAGTCAGCCACCTTGTTCTTGCTTCCTGGGATGTGCTCCACGTCGTACCTGAACTCCAATAGTTTCAGTGACATCTTGGAGATCCGGGGCGTTGCGTCAGCATGCCCGCTCGACGTTAGCACTCTCAGCAAGGGCTTGTGGTCCGTTCTTAGTTGGAACCGTGTGCCCCACAGGAATTGCCGGAACCTGGTAGTGGCCCACACGACCGCCAACATCTCCTTTTCTATCACGCTGTACTTCTTCTCCCTGTCGCTCAGCGTGCGGGAGGCGAAGCTTATTGTGTCCATTCGCCCTTGTCCCCTGTCCTGCATGAGAACGGCTCCCAGTCCTTTGTCGCTGGCGTCTGTGGTCAACACTGTTCTCACTTGGGGGTCGTAACCTTGGAGCGGGATAGCCTCCGCTATCTCTTTCTTGACCGCCTCAAACTCTCCTTGTGCCTCCTCTGACCATTGGAATTCCGTGTTCTCGCGTGTCAATTGCCTCATATGGTGCGTCTTGGAGGCGAAATGTTGCACAAATTTGCTGTAGTATTCTGCCATGCCGACAAAAGATCTGACCTCGTCTTTGTTGGCTGGTGGGGGTGCTTCGCATATTGCTCTCACATTTTCTGCTTTAGGAGTCACTCCTCGTGCTCCAATCTCGTGCCCCAGGTATGTTACCGCTTCCATTCCTATCCGGCATTTGGACCATTCAGCAGTGAGGCCCTTGCTTTCTAGGATCTGCAATACTTTCCCCAGTTTTGCGTCGTGGTCTGGCTTGTCTCGCCCCATCACCAGGATGTCGTCCTGGAAGTATTGGACCCCGGTGGCCTTCTGGAAGAGTTGGTGCATTAGCTTCTGAAAGACTGCTGCCGCTGAAGCAAGTCCAAACGGCATGCGGCGGAACTGATAACACCCGAATGGGGTGATGAATGATGTGAGGTGGCGGCTTTCCGGGTGTAGGGCTATCTTGTGGTAGGCAGAGGTCAAGTCGATGGTGGAATACCACTTGATGCCCCTGGTGCTCGCCAGCATTTCCTCTATCCTTGGTAAGGGGAACCTTTCCACCACAATGTTCTTGTTCAGTTCGCGTAAGTCAATGCATAACCTGACCTTACCACTGGGTTTCTTGACCACAACCAAGGGCGCCAGCCATTCTGCACATGTGATGGGCTCTATAATCCCCTTCCTCTCCAAGTCCTGGAGTTCTTCTCGGACTGCTTCGCGTACCGCCAAAGGAATGCTCCTGGCCTTGTGGGCCACTGGCACCGCTTTGTCTTTCAGAACAATCTTGTGTGAGAATTTTTCTAGTCTTCCCACTTTGCCTCCAAACACCTTGGGGAACTCGCTCTTCCACTTGTCCAGGTCTGGCCAGTTTCCTGTTTCCGTTAGCAATATTTGTTCCTTGCCTCCCGGGTCCAACTTGATGCTGAGGTCGCCTTGGTCCAACCACCCCAGGACCGAGGGGCCCTTCTCCGACACATATAGTTTGCAGTAGGCGGTGCGGCCGCGGAACTCAAAGGTTAGTGGTCTGAACCCCGCCATAGGGATCCGGTCTCCGTTGTATGTGACAGGGCAGATGTCCAGTTTTTCTAGTCCTGGTCCCAGGTGCGGTGCAAACTTCTCCTCCCACACCGTTCTCTGGATGATGGTGTATGGTGAGCCGGTATCGGCCACCACGCTGATTGTGATGCCGCCTATCGTCATCTCTAGGACCGGCTTCATCGTTCTTTTGCCATCAACGCTCAGGACTTGCCCATCTACGCCCAAACCCTGGTCGTAAATACACAGTACCGTGACCACGTCTTCCTCCGTCGCTTCTTCTTCTTGCTCCTCATTCCCTTGGCTCAGTATCTTACTGTGCTCTTGGACGCCTTTTTTCTACACACATTCTCGTAGTGTCCCACTATCCCACAGTACATGCATTTGGCGCGAAACGCCGGGCATTTTTTGTCATGGGCCTCATGCGACCAGCTTCCGCACCTGTAGCACGATTTCCTGTTGCTTCCCGCTTGTTTTCCTGAGGGACCCGCGTTGCTCTGCCACCTGTTGTGTCCCTTCTCAGTCGCCCTCTTGTTCTGGTGATCCTTGCGAGGCTCCTCGTCCTCCACTCTGTTTACCATGGTGCTAGATGCAGTCTCCTTTCTCGTCGCGTCTGCACACCTCCTTGCCAATTCTGCCCTTTTGACAATGACCATCACGTCTTTCAGGGTGGTGTCTCCGCTGGCCCATAGTTTGTCTTGCACGGAGGTGCATGTTGTGTGCATTACCACTTGGTCCTTGATGAACTCTTCCTCCCAGTGATCATATTTGCATGTGGCCGCAAGCCGTTTCAGTGCTGCCACATATTCTTCTACTGTCTCTTCTGATCGCTGCTTCCTCTGTTGGAAGTTGTATCTGTCCACTGATACGCAGACCGCCGGCCTGAAATGTTCGTTGAGGTCGTCTATTGCGTGGGCGTATACATCGTCGTCCGTGCTCACTCTCTGCTTTGGCACCAAGCTTTTGTATACCCTCAACCTTTCGGGGCCTAAGTTCAGTACCAAAATGCGTTTCTTTCCCGAGGGTTTGAACTCTTCTTCGTTTTCGTCTTCTAGGACTCCAATGAAGTTGTCTATGTATTCTCTCCAGTCCTCCCACTTCATCAGTGGTTCTTCGGGCCTGGGTAGGAACTGCACCGGCGCCATCGCAAATCCCGCCTGCGCACTCATCTTCTCACTCTTGATCGGGGGCTGGGCACCTGCTTGGCCTCTGGGACTCCCTGGCGCATTGTCCTGCTCTTCCTTGTTCCCGTGGGGTTGGGGACTACCTGCGTCAGCCCCCTCGCTCTTTATTAGGGTATCCAGCTCGGTTGCCCAGGGTGGGTGGGCCTCTGCTAGGTCTGGCGCACTTCTTGCGTTCTTCGGGGTCTGTCCCCCCCCCTTTCTGTGGTGGCTGTCCTGTCCCTTTGAGTGCTGCTGGCTCTGCCGCGTTCCTTAGGGTACCTGTGTGGTGGCCTTCAGTCTGCTTGGCCTCCGTTCCTCCGTGGTGCTGCTAGCATGGGTTCTCCCTGCTCACCGGTACTTGCTGTGTCCCTCGGTGTGGGTTCCTCGTTGTGGGGGTTTGGGGGGTTTCTTATCCCACCCTCGTCGCCATTGTAATACTGTTCTGTTGCCCCCAATGATCACGCTGCAGCCGTTATGCTTGTAACTATTTATTTTGTACATAAGTGCCTAAGGAGCGCCGAGCATCCGCTGCTCGCAACTCCGCTGTTCGCGCCACTCCCTCGCGCATGCGCGCGCAGCCCAACATGGCCGCCGGCGCGTCACGTGGTCACGTGACGCGCAACCACTAGACCGCGATACTACAGTTCCTCAATTAATTTCCTCATTTTTGGCATGGCGCAAAGACTTTTGTGTTGTTTGTATTGTGGCAAATATTCATTTCACAAGCGGCAAAACTGTTGTCACTGGTGTTTGCACAGCATATTCCGTAACATGGCCCTTGGCAGCTGGCACTATCATTATCCTTTGCAGTAGGAGCCATAGGGTAAAGCAAGCTCCAAATCTGTTTCTATGCTCTGCTTTACTGTCTGTGTCCGGGCTTTAACTATAACCGCACCACCTGCCACAAAGTCCACAGGTCCATCGTGGAGTCAGGCGCAGCACCGGCGACATTTGAGGGGAGAGCAGCGGATTCATGAAATCCTGCAGCTCACCTTTACTTACCAGCATGGCTTGGTTAGGAGAACTTTCTTTTTGCTGATTCTAAAATTAATTATTATACAAATAATATATGCACTATGAAATATTTATATGTAGAACAGGTTTTAACTTGATGTTATATTGTATTGCAACTGTTTACATTACCTATGCAAATAAATTAAACTTGAGAAGATGACACATAGTTCCGTATCATATATTGCTCTCTCATGCAGAGCACGTGAAAGCCGTAGTTCGCCTTTTTGGTGCCAAATTGCATATGCTGGCCTAGACCAGTGGTACTCATAGTTGGGCCTGTGTGCCGCCAGCGCCCGGCAGGCCTTCCTTGGTAGCCAGCGGACCTTGCAGGCAATTTACCCATGGCCCCCCAGAGAGAGAAAGAGTGGAGAGAGAAAGAGAGTGGAGAGAGAGAGAGATTGGAGTGAGAGAGTTGAGAGAGAGAGAGAGAGAGTATAGAGAGAGAGACTGACTGAGAGACTGAGATACTGACTGACTGACTGAGAGAGAGAATGACTGTCTGAGAGAGAGAGAGAGAGAGAGACTGACTGAGACTGACTGAGACAGAGAGACAGAGACTGTCTGAGAGAGAGAGAGAGAGAGAGAGAGAGAGAGAGAGTTACAGAGAGAGAGACTGACTGACTGACTGAGACTGACTGACCGAGAGAGAGAGACTGACTGACAGAGAGAGAGACTGACTGACAGCGAGAGGCTGACCGATACTGACAGACACAGAGAGTGAGAGAGAGACTGACTGACTGAGGGAGAGAGAGACTGACTGACTGAGAGAGACTGACTGACTGACTGAGAGAGAGCGAGACTGACTGACAGAGAGAGACTGACTGACAGACAGACCCCCCAGCTTTTCGCGATTTCGCGATTCACGAAAAAATCGCGAAATCAGCTGAAAAGCGTGATTGTAGCGATATTTACCATTTCGGCCGCGAAATAGGTGTCCCAGCTGCAATTTAAAAAAATGGTGGCTTCTCATTGGATGTACGCAAATACGTCATTACGTGTTTCCGTACACCATTCGGCAAATGGAGTCCACAAACATCAGTGGAGAAAAGAGGGGCAGAGTAGTGGGGAGCTACGAGAATGAAAGGTAGCGCCGATTGCTGTATTTAATTTAAACGATCGTTTATTTTGCCCTCTTGATAATGCTGTTTTTGTGATGCAAGTTATCAGGTAGCGCCACCTGCTGGAATGTTGCTAGAAACCGTGAAATGAACGCATGTTCGTCGTCATATTTCTCCTTCCTCCATCTACACTGCCACAAGCACATTCAACGCAACCAGTCTCTGGCTGTGCGTGTGGCAATCCTGCTCATCACAAAGAGCAGGCAGGTCATATTTTTAGGCACGTCACTTTGGCTTTGGCTTCAGTGACCTTTGAAATCCCAGGCCCCTTCTCATCCTCTGCTCCCTTTCTGTAGGTAGAGGGGCCTGTGAGGAGAGGTGCTGGAGAGGAGAGGGGAGCGGTGAAGGGAGGTGCTGGAGAGGAGAGCTGGAGAGGAGGGGGGAGCTGTGAGGCCTTGTGTGAGAGGGGGACAAGTAGATAGCGAGGCAAGTGAAGAGGAGAGATGCAATAAAAGGGTCTGTAAAAGCGAGAGAAACTGCTTCTACAGGAGGGGGTAGTGAATGTAGACAGGTGGGGAGCGGAGGTTAAGCGGAGGTGATGGCAGAGGAGGAAGTGAAGGTAGTGCCCAGGGTGACGGAGGAGACGAAGCAGGGAGAAGGTCTGGCAGGTGGATGAGGCTAGAAAAGGGAAAGCTCACCAGGAGAGGCTTACTACTGCTGGGCGTGGGAGGCACATCCTGAGGTTCAGATATAGTCTCTCTAGGCCTTTTTAGTCACTCATTGCAGTATTTAGGTGTCAAACTGATAGTATTAAGATGGCACCTTTGCCCAGAGAGTTAAAAAGTAAAAATTACAAAACTACTGTCACAATGTCACACGTTACGCCACATATTTTGCTTGTGTTGATGAATAATTTAGACAGTGCACCTGCTTAATTTGTGCCTACCTTGCGAATAATTCCAGTGCCCTTGCATAAAATGGACGCAAAACCTCTGTCAACTTTTGAAGTTAATATGCACAGTACGCCTGAAAGTATCTAAGTACTGTATTAAATTGCATTTCTGCAACGTAATGAAGTTGTGCAGGATATGTAGCATATTACAATATTTACTAACAGTGAACAAAACATTACATGTTTTCCCATCTATTGGACTCAGTATGTCCACCATGGCGTTGAGCAATATTTAACATTCTTACATTAGCCGTGGCAATGCGCCTCCACCCACTAAGACCCTGAGCCCTAGGGCACCTGAGGAAGAGGTGTCGTGCCTCATGGGTCCAGGAGGCAGCGGTACCCCCAGCGGGGGTGCGTACAAGGGTGCTAGAACATCACGGGGAGAAATAGAACACCCCTTAAACGAGGTTAGGATTGGATCTGTGCTTCCGTAGAGCGGCAGAACTTTAAACATACCTATTTTAAAGTGGAATACTCTGCTAAAACATTTTCTATTGATTTAAGGCTGAAAATGAATGCTTATGAGTAAAATTCAGTGCCGCAAAAATGCCGCTAAATTTCTATATTTGTGCCGCTAAATTTCCATATTTGTGCCGCTAAATTTGCTAATCCATGCCGCAATATCCTGGGGGGTCTGGACAGAGAGAGACTAACTGACTGAGACTGACTGAGAGAGAGAGAGACTGACAGAGAGAGAGACTGACTAAGTGAGAGAGAGAGACTGACTGACAGAGAGAGACTGACTGACAGAGAGAGACTGATTGACTGAGACTGACTGACCGAGAGAGAGACTGACTGACAGAGAGAGAGACTGACTGACAGAGAGAGTCTGACTGACACTGACAGACACAGAGAGTGAGAGAGAGAGACTGACTGACTAAGGGAGAGAGAGACTGACTGACTGATTGAATGACTGAGAGAGAGTGAGTGAGAGTGACTGACAGAGAGAGAAAGAGATGGACTGACAGAGACTGACTGACAGAGAGAGACTAACTGACTGAGACTGACTGACAGAGAGAGAGACTGACTGACAGAGAGAGAGAGAGACTGATTAATAGAAAGAGAGAGACTGACTAAGAGAGAGAGACTGACTGTCAGAGAGAGAGAGAGAGTCTGACTGATAGAGAGAGACTGACTGACAGAATGAGAGAGACTGTGATGGAATTGAGGTCAAAGTGTGTATGAAGCTATGCAATGCCTCTTAAGATAGCTATTGTCTGCTAATAAAAATGTATTATCAAAATGTGATCTTTGTAGTTACATCTGCTTTTGAAATACAGCATTGTCTTAATGTTTTGTAACTGGTTTGATTTTGTTAACTCTAGCTCTGCTCCCCCCCCCCCCCCCTACCCCACCCTTACCGGTGCGGCCCTCGGCCACAAACCACACTGTAATTTTGCCCCCAAACAGAAAGGTTGTGACTTGTGAGTACCCATGGGCTAGACAGTGCCTTGCTTTTTACGTTTTTGTAAAATATATGTTGCGAAGCCTTCTTCCTCCATTGTGCAGCTCAAGGACATTCACATTCTGTTTCTGCCACCACCGCCTACAGTATTGGAAACAGTTAAGCCCACTGCAACTATTGGCTCTCCTCAATGGCAGTGATGCATTTCTCACTTTAACATGTGCACGTCTGCCTAAAAAGTAATCCACTTCAGTACAATGATTGGTAGGCAAATTATTGCTTTCATTCCTGCTTTCTCTAAAGGGTTTTTAAGTTATTTTTGCAGATTGGACATTTTTACATACTTTCTTTTTGCACACTTATCAATGCCACTTCAAAATGTGGCATTTTTAATTTTTGTCACTTTTACCTTTTTATTGGAGGTGTGTACTAAAAAAGAAGTAAAACAATTGAGGCTTACCACCGCCGAACAATTGGCTTTGCCAATGCTTATTTTGGATCTGATGTTTGCAATTGCACTCTGATAGCTCTTTAAAAATGCATGGGGTTGGGGGTGGCTGCATATTTCAGGGCTCTGATTGGCGATCACATCAGACCTGAATTATATGTGCGGGAACACAAAGATTCACAAATCATCAGAGAGCAGAAAGCTGCCTCAATTGCCAGGCACTGACAAATGAGCCACTGCGGGGCTATGGCAATGCATAGTTTTTGCTGATTATCGAGCGGAAGAAAGATAAAGAAACAGCTTTTTGCTTTTTGCGGTTACTAGAAATCGTACAGTGGGCCTTAACGTATTTGTGAGTGCACATGCCTGTTTTGCTCAACGGCGGCCGCCGTCCCTGAGTGACTTGGCAGTAGATCAAGTTGTATTTTATCCGTGTTGTCCAGACTGCAACACAACATCGCAGCACACATGGTTATAGCAGGTAGGCCCTTGTCACAGAGCTCTGGGCTCTTTAAGTTTTTTTTAGATATTGGAATAACATAACAGTCTCACAGATGGGCATGGGCACACGTTCACTGTTTATACAAGGAGAGAAAAGTGAAGTTAGGTCAAAGAAAAGTAAATACAAAAGAATAAATAGGTTTAACTGGATTAATGTTTCCTCTGAGCTGCCTGGGCTCGTGGCGCACTGCCAGGGAAGAGGAACGGAAAGAAGACACCACGGACCTTCTTTGTTTCATAAATGTGCTTCTTCTAGGTCATCAGGCATACATTCGTGGACAACATGTTGAAAATATATAACAATTTTTTGGGGACATCATTTAAAATATAAAGATTTAGAGATGATATCCAAACACGAGACACAATCCAAAGTAGAAATATATGTGTACCTTGGTAATTACCAAAGACAAACATTTAAAGTCAGTAAATGGCGTTCTTTTACTTTTCCCTTTTGTTATTTCTTTTCCTTTTTAGGTTTTGCTTGCACAGCGCTGGCGCCAATCCTGAGAAATCTATAGTTTTTAATATAAAATTAAAAGTAACTTACATCCCACCTCCTCTCTTTCCTGGCCTCTCATTGGTTCCTGTGTGTGCCACTTATTGTTCCTCCATTATTATTGGCTGCATTAACCAATGCTTGTTCCTTGTTTGCTTCTCTTATCAGTTTCCTGCCCCCGAAATACTATTAGCATTCATTACTCTAGCAAAAACCACAGTTGATGGACAGAATGCAGAACAATGTCATACATTCACCCCAGTACAGAGATCTGGGCCAAAATCCATCGTTTTTTTGCACTCCACACCACCCCAGTTCAGACATGGCCATATGCAAATCAGTCTGACCCCCTGCCTCATGGGAACAGTCCAGCCCGAACTGCCAAGCCATGCCTTCCCAGGACCGGAAACAAGCTTCAGAGGACCGGTTTCTTTCATTCCAGTCGTCTTCAGCCCAGCTTGCTTGAATCCAGTGGTGTGGAGAGCATGCGACTCACGTCTGAGCATACCCATCCCACTCTCGATGACAAATGCAAAAACCACAGTTGATGGACAAAATGCAGAACAATGTCATACATTCACCCCAGTACAGAGATCTGGGCCCAAATCCATCGTTTTTTTGCACTCCACACCACCCCAGTTCAGACATGGCCATATGCAAATCAGTCTGACCCTGTGCCTCATGGGAACAGTCCAGCCCGAACTGCCAAGCCACGCCTTCCCTGGACCGGAAACAAGCTTCCGAGGACCGGTTTCTGGCATTCCAGCCGTCTTCAGCCCGGCTTGCTTGAATCCAGTGGTGTGGAGAGCATGGGACTCACGTCTGAGCATACCCATCCCACTCGGGGTGACAAATGCAAAAACCACAGTTGATGGACAGAATCCAGAACAATGTCATACATTCACCCCAGTACAGAGATCTGGGCCCAAACCCATCGTTTTTTTGCACTCCACACCACCCCAGTTCAGACATGGCCATGTCTGAACTGTGGTTTTTGCACTTTACTCTAGCAGCATATTTACATAACAATTTATCACCCAGAGATATTAAGGGTCAGATGTACGACGCTTTTTAGCGTGCACAAACGGACCCCCAGGGGACCCCTTCCCCTTTGCAAATGCATGCAATATTATTTTTTAAGGGAAGGCAGTGGTTCCAGGGACCATTGCCTGCCCTTAAAAATGCATCCCATTTTCCTTTAAGGGAGGGCCTGTCATTCCCAAATTGCAAATTGCGAGAGGCTCACTAATAATCATGAGACTCGCAATTTGCCACCCCATTGTGAGTCGCAAACAGTGTTAAACACTCTGTGGTACATGCCAAATAGCACCTCGCAAATGCGATGCAATTTACGCAGCGCTATTTGACAGGATGTACATCTGGCCCCAAGTGATTTGCATAAAATCACAGGATGCTGCGGCTCCACCAAGACTAGAAGGAGGATCCCCAGCTCTCAAGCCAGCAGCTCGGGCCACAGTGCCACCTCCTCTCCACTCCTGTGTTATCTGTCAGGGAGCTCTTTCCTTCTCCCTGACGATGATTGATGAAAACAGCTCTTTATTCTTTTCACCATGTATGTATTGGCATTTTATATAGCGCACTACTTACCCGTAGGGTCCCAAGGCGCTTCGACCGCTGCGAAACCCTTCCTGGCTTCCCTGAGAGATGGTCCCTTAATGGGTATCTCCAGGGTGAGACCAGGCATCCCTGGCGGTCTGGTGGGGCCGTTAGTGAAGATGAGGCAAGCTAATGCCCAGAGTTGCCGAGTGTGATCGCTGATCAGAGTGGGCACCGAGGCGAGAGAATTATCGAGTCCGCCGACCCTGGTCCAGAAACCTGCCGCGCCAGGAATCGAACCCTGTTCCCGGGCCGTCCTCTGCTCTCGGGTCTGCCGCCTCTAACCAGTGAGCCACACTACTTCAATCAATTCATTTCCAATGCTTGTTTAATTTGTTTAACTCCTGAGCCATTTTGTTGAGCTTGCAGAAAAATAATCATGCATTGTAAGGTAGTGCATTTGACTTTATCTATAACTTGATCAGGCCTTTTCTTTCTCTTTTCAAAGCGGAACCTTCCTTATTTTAGGTCTAACTGTCACTGATCACCATTAGTAGCCATATTGCAGAAATAGCCTGTGTGGTGATTTGAACCAAGAGGTTATCTAGTACCGTTTTACTTATTACATTATATCCTATTTGCCTCACTGTTTTTTGCAACACCGAAAATCCATTCAAAATATGAACATTAACTCCTACGGCTGCATAAAAAGCAATGGCCATTGCATATTCTAGCATGGTACTAAACAGCACTTCCTCGCATATTAGCAATGAACTCAGGATTCAAATTTCGAGAAATTAATCCCAATTCTGAATGGATAAATTTTCTAGCATGAGTGATAAAATGTATCTACGTATTCCATGAGCAGAAGTCACACATGCATGCAAACCCCAAACTCCATCAGAAAGTGTAAATACATAGTTTCCTGAACTGTAAAAACCAAGCAGAAATATTTAACCTGATGAACTGGGAAATCCATCCGACAACACTCGATCACACATGAAGTGTCTTGCATAGTTCACAAGGACACTGCACTCCTCATATTACAACATAACCTCCCACTAGAATAAAAAGAGGTTGCAAGCAGGTAAAATTCATATTCAGTGGGATACACAGTAGAGTTGTCTGCACTCCCCACTGTTGATGGCATCATATATGGGGCTATACTTTATAAGGATATTACAAGTCTCTGAGAAGCTCCATGATCATATAGAGTAATGCTACCAAATAAGGCTTTATAAGGTTATGGAGCTCTTTGGTAACTTGCAATATCCTTATCATGTATGTCAGTGAATAGTTTAATGGTTGAAATAAATGGTCACATCATCCCTTTTCCCACAAACCTCTTAGGGCCTGATTTCGAGTCTGGTGGTCTTCCGACTACCAGACTCACGGTGGTGGTCCACCATCCACAGCATGGCGACTTTCAAAGTCGTTGCGGTGGAGGACCACCGGTTTCGCCAGGGAAGAGTTGTTCCCTGGAGGTGGTGCAGCTGTGCCACAATGTAAGATGCTCAGACTGACAGGCACAGTATTACAAGTTCCTCCATTGCCAGCCATTTCATGGCGGGAGCCTTGCTATGAAAAGGGTGGCGGTGGAGTAAGAAAGGGGGTCCTACAGGGCCCCTATGGCTCCCTGGCCATGGGTATTCATTTAAATGGGCACAACATGTACCCCCCGTCTGTTGTCTGTATTCTCCCAAAGTTCCAGCACAGCATGAATATCATCATCCATGCCGTGCTGTAACTTTTCTGCCGTTCCCATTGTCGTAACTATCTTTTAAGCACACGGTACAAAAGGAGGTGGTGATAAACGGAGCATCTGACCCTCATGTGCCTCATGGTAACAGTCCAGTCCGAACTGCCAAGCCATGTCTTCCCTGGACCTGAAACAAGCTTCCGAGGACCGGTTTCTGGCATTCCAGCCGTCTTCAGCCCGGCTTGCTTGAATCCAGTGGCAAAGTGAGCAAGGGACTCATGTCTGAGCATACCCTGCCACACTTATGGCAGCCAAAAGCGGTACAAAAGGGGGTGGTGTTGGACGGAGCATCTGAATCAATCAAACACTCACACCCAGTCAAAAGATCTGGGTTTAATCCATCACCGTTCTTTAGCCCACTCTGCCACCCCAGTTCAGACATGGCTATATGCAAACCAGTCTGACCCTGTGCCTCATGGGAACAGTCCAGCCCGAACTGCCAAGCCATGTCTTCCCTGGACCGGAAACAAGCTTCCGAGGACCGATTTCTGGCATTCCAGCCGTCTTCAGCCCGGCTTGCTTGAATCCAGTGGCAAAGTGAGCAAGGGACTCCCGTCTGAGCATACCCTGCCACACTTATGACAGCCAAAAGCGGTACAAAAGGGGGTGGTGATGGACAGAGCATCTGAATCAATGAAAAACTCACACCCAGTCAAAAGATCTGGGTTTAATCCATCACCGTTCTTTAGCCCACTCTGCCACCCCAGTTCAGACATGGCTATATGCAAATCATTCTGACCCTGTGCCTCATGGGAACAGTCCAGCCCGAACTGCCAAGCCATCTCTTCCCTAGACCGGAAACAAGCTTCTGAGGACCGGTTTCTGGCATTCCTGCCGTCTTCAGCCCGGCTTGCTTGAATCCAGTGGCAAAGTGAGCAAGGGACTCACGTCTGAGCATGCCCTGCCACACTTATTGGGGCCAAAAGCGGTACAAAAGGGGTTGGTGATGGACGGAGCACCTGAATCAATCAAACACTCACACCCAGTCAAAAGATCTGGGTTTAATCCATCACCGTTCTTTAGCCCACTCTGCCACCCCAGTTCAGACATGGCTATATGCAAATCAGTCTGACCCTGTGCCTCATGGGATTAGTCCAGCCCGAACTGCCAAGCCATGTCTTCCCTGGACCGGAAACAAGCTTCCTAGGACCGGTTTCTGGCATTCCAGGCGTCTTCAGCCCGGCTTGGTTGAATTCAGTGGCAAAGTGAGCAAGGGACTCACGTCTGAGCATACCCTGCCACACTTATGGCGGCCAAAAGCAGTAAAAAAGGGGTTGGTGATGGATGGAGCATCTAAATCAATCAAACACTCACACCCAGTCAAAAGACCTGGGTTTAATCCATCGCCGTTCTTTAGCCCACACTGCCACCCCAGTTCAGACAAGGCTATATGCAAATCAGTCTGACCCTGTGCCTCATGGGATTAGTCCAGCCCGAACTGCCAAGTCATGTCTTCCCTGGACCGGAAACAAGCTTCCGAGGACCGGTTTCTGGCATTCCAGCCGTCTTCAGCCCGGCTTGCTTGAATTCAGTGGCAAAGTGAGCAAGGGACTCACGTCTGAGCTTACCCTGCCACTCTCATGGCGGCCAAAAGCGGTACAAAAGGGGTTGGTGATGGACGGAGCATCTGAATCAATCAAACACTCACACCCAGTCAAAAGATCTAGGTTTAATCCATCACCTTCTTTAGCCCACTCTGCCACCCCAGTTCAGACATGGCTATATGCAAATCAGTCTGACCCTGTGCCTCATGGGATTAGTCCAGCCCAAACTGCCAAGCCATGTCTTCCCTGGACCGGAAACAAGCTTCCGAGGACCGGTTTCTGGCATTCCAGGCGTCTTCAGCCCGGCTTGGTTGAATTCAGTGGCAAAGTGAGCAAGGGACTCACGTCTGAGCATTCCCTGCCACACTTATGGCGGCCAAAAGCAGTACAAAAGGGGTTGGTGATGGATGGAGCATCTGAATCAATCAAACACTCACACCCAGTCAAAAGACCTGGGTTTAATCCATCACCGTTCTTTAGCCCACTCTGCCACCCCAGTTCAGACAAGGCTATATGCAAATCAGTCTGACCCTGTGCCTCATGGGATTAGACCAGCCCGAACTGCCAAGCCATGTCTTCCCTGGACCGGAAACAAGCTTCAGAGGACCGGTTTCTGGCATTCCAGCCGTCTTCAGCCCGGCTTGCTTGAATTCAGTGGCAAAGTGAGCAAGGGACTCACGTCTGAGCTTACCCTGCCACTCTCATGGCGGCCAAAAGCGGTACAAAAGGGGTTTGTGATGGACGGAGCATCTGAACCAATCAAACACTCACACCCAGTCAAAAGATCTAGGTTTAATCCATCACCGTTCTTTAGCCCACTCTGCCACCCCAGTTCAGACATGGCTATATGCAAAGCAGTCTGACCCTGTGCCTCATAGGAACAGTCCAGCCTGAACTGGCAAGCCGTGTCTTCCCTGGACCAGAAACAAGCTTCCGAGGACCGGTTTCTGGCATTCCAGCCGTCTTCAGCCCGGCTTGCTTGAATCCAGTGGCAAAGTGAGCAAGAGACTCACGTCTGAGCATACCCTGCCACACTTATGGCAGCCAAAAGCGGTACAAAAGGGGGTGGTGATGGACGGAGCATCTGAATCAATCAAACACTCACACCCAGTCAAAAGATCTGGGTTTAATCCATCACTGTTCTTTAGCCCACTCTGCCACCCCAGTTCAGACATGGCTATATGCAAATCAGTCTGACCCTGTGCCTCATGGGAACAGTCCAGCCCGAACTGCCAAGCCATGTCTTCCCTAGACCGGAAACAACCTTCTGAGGACCGGTTTCTGGCATTCCAGCCCTCTTCAGCCTGGCTTGCTTGAATCCAGTGGCAAAGTGAGCAAGGGACTCACGTCTGAGCATACCCTGCCACACTTATGGCGGCCAAAAGCGGTACAAAAGGGGGTGGTGATGGACGGAGCATCTGAATCAATCAAACACTCACACCCAGTCAAAAGATCCGGGTTTAATCCATTACCGTTCTTTAGCCCACTCTGCCACCCCAGTTCGGACATGGCTATATGCAAATCAGTCTGACCCTGTGCCTCATGGGAACAGTCCAGCCCGAACTGCCAAGCCATGTCTTCCCTGGACCGGAAACAAGCTTCTGAGGACCGGTTTCTGGCATTGCAGCCCTCTTCAGCCCGGCTTGCTTGAATCCAGTGGCAAAGTGAGCAAGGGACTCACGTCTGAGCATACCCTGCCACACTTATGGCGGCCAAAAGCGGTACAAAAGTGGGTTGTGATGGATGGAGCATCTGAATCAATCAAACACTCACACCCAGTCAAAAGATCTGGGTTTAATCCATCACCGTTCTTTTGCCCACTCTGCCACCCCAATTCAGACATGGCTACATGCAAATCAGTCTGACCCAGTGCCTCATGGGAACAGTCCAGCCCGAACTGCCAAGCCATGTCTTCCCTGGACCTGAAACAAGCTTCCGAGGACCGGTTACTGCCATTCCAGCCGTCTTCAGCCCGGCTTCCTTGAATCCAATGGCAAAGTGAGCAAGGGACTCACGTCTGAGCATACCCTGCCTCCCATTTGGCTGCCAAAAGCAGTACAAAAGGGGGTGGTGATGGACGGAGCATCTGAATCAATAAAACACTCACACCCAGTCAAAACATCTGGGTTTAATCCATCACCGTTCTTTAGCCCACTCTGCCACCCCAGTCCAGGCATGGCTATATGCAAATCAGTCTGACCCTGTGCCTCATGGGAACAGTCCAGCCCGAACTGCCAAGCCATGTGTTCCCTGGACCGGAAATAAGCTTCCAAGGACCGGTTTCTGCCATTCCAGCCGTCTTCAGCCCGGCTTGCTTGAATCCAGTGGCAAAGTGAGCAAGGGACTCACGTCTGAGCATACCCTGCCATACTTATGACAGCCAAAAGCGGTACAAAAGGGGGTGGTGATGGACAGAGCATCTGAATCAATCAAACACTCACACCCAGTCAAAATATCTGGGTTTAATCCATCACCGTTCTTTAGCCCACTCTGCCACCCCAGTTCAGACATGGCTATATGCAAATCATTCTGACCCTGTGCCTCATGGGAACAGTCCGATTTAGAAAGGGGGTGGTGATGAACAGAGTGTCTGAGTTAAACAGACCACTCTTACCCAGTCCAAAGATCAGGGCTTGATCCATCACCGTTATGTATCTCACTGCCCCATCCCAGCTCAGAACCTGGCTATATGCAAATCAGTCTGTCCCTTGCCCAGTGCATCATGGGAACAGGGCAGACTAAACTACCAAGCCAATTCTTCACCAGAAAGGAGACAAGCTACCGGGGACCGGTTTCTGGCATTTCAGCCTTCTTCGGCCCGGCTTGCTTGAATCCTGATGGAGCAGTGAGAAAGGGACTCATGTCTGAGTATACCCTGCCACACCTATAGTGGCCAAAAACGATTTAGAAAGGGGGTGGTGATGAACAGAGTGTCTGAGTTAAACAGACCACTCTTACCCAGTCCAAAGATCAGGGCTTGATCCATCACCGTTATTTATCTCACTGCCCCATCCCAGCTCAGAACCTGGCTATATGCAAATCAGTCTGTCCCTGGCCCAGTGCATCATGGGAACAGGGCAGACTAAACTACCAAGCCAATTCTTCACCAGAAAGGAGACAAGCTACCGGGGACCGGTTTCTGGCATTTCAGCCTTCTTCGGCCCGGCTTGCTTGAATCCTGATGGAGCAGTGAGAAAGGGACTCATGTCTGAGTATACCCTGCCACACCTATAGTGGCCAAAAACGATTTAGAAAGGGGGTGGTGATGAACAGAGTGTCTGAGTTAAACAGACCACTCTTACCCAGTCCAAAGATCAGGGCTTGATCCATCACCGTTATTTATCTCACTGCCCCATCCCAGCTCAGAACCTGGCTATATGCAAATCAGTCTGTCCCTGGCCCAGTGCATCATGGGAACAGGGCAGACTAAACTACCAAGCCAATTCCTCACCAGAAAGGATACAAGCTACCGGGGACCGGTTTCTGGCATTTCAGCCTTCTTCGGCCCGGCTTGCTTGAATCCTGATGGAGCAGTGAGAAAGGGACTCATGTCTGAGTATACCCTGCCACACCTATAGTGGCCAAAAACGATTTAGAAAGGGGGTGGTGATGAACAGAGTGTCTGAGTTAAACAGACCACTCTTACCCAGTCCAAAGATCAGGGCTTGATCCATCACCGTTATTTATCTCACTGCCCCATCCCAGCTCAGAACCTGGCTATATGCAAATCAGTCTGTCCCTGGCCCAGTGCATCATGGGAACAGTCCAGCCCGAACTGCCAAGCCATCTCTTCCCTAGACCGGAAACAAGCTTCTGAGGACCGGTTTCTGGCATTCCAGCCCTCTTCAGCCCGACTTGCTTGAATCCAGTGGCAAAGTGAGCAAGGGACTCACGTCTGAGCATACCCTGCCACACTTATGGCGGCCAAAAGCGGTACAAAAGGGGGTGGTGATGGACGGAGCATCTGAATCTATCAAACACTCACACCCAGTCAAAAGATCTGGGTTTAATCCATCACCGTTCTTTAGCCCACTCTGCCACCCCAGTTAAGAAATGGCTATATGCAAATCAGTCTGACCCTGTGCCTCATGGGAACAGTCCAGCCCGAACTGCCAAGCCATGTCTTCCCTGGACCGGAAACAAGCTTCCGAGGACCGGTTTCTGGCATTCCAGCCATGAGCCATCTTCAAAAGGGGGATTCAAGCAAGCAGGGCTGAATTATATATATAATTATATATAATTATAGGGCAAAATTATACAACTATAATTACGTAACATTCAAGGCCTCTCAGTTTATTGTCTAATTTTTATGTTATTATTTCCTCGTGTTCTTCTACTAACTTTTCTTTATGCAGTTGCTCGTTATCTATTCTCTCAATCCTTCAATATCTTATGTTTTTCATTAATGTTCATTCTTAAATCAAAAGTCTTTCTACTATTCCTAACTCAATGTGTTCTTTTCCCTTAAACCTTCCTTAACACAAATGTTATCGTTTCTGGTTTTAAGTTAGAGAAAATACATCGACTGAGTACATTAAATATTGTCCATAATGTCAGGTAAGTTTACTTACTGACTAACTTGTCAAACAACGTTCTTTAACTCTCAATGAAATATTTCCACTTTCTCTTCAGGAATGTCTAAAGAGCACTTGAAAACGGGTCTGAACTCCAGAACGTCTTCAGTGAAGTGCGCACTCGTTAGTCAGCGCGCGCCTCACCTAGGATTCCCCACAACTCTGTGGTAAATGACTAGATCGCAACCACGTCTTTCAGCCGCGGCCCGTGGAGGGACTTGCTATGGGGCAGGCAGGGGGGGCGGGGGAGGGGCAGGGTGAAGGGTGATAAACAACGGAATCTGGATGATTGCAGGTAAGTAAACAATTACATTAATAAAACGCATTTCGGGTCATATTATCAACAAAACGCGATATCAACAAAAGGCGATACATTATTCCCGCTTTTATCTTCAGGAAAGTGGAAATAAAGCGGCGATAATCTATCTAGTTTTGTTGACAATATGGCCTGAAATGCATGCTAATGGCTTCGTGGTGACGATCACGCGTGGTTATGACCGCGTTCTAATGGCTATTTCCCCCCAGATCACTGCAACAACCTGGTCTGGACGTCATGGACTCCAGGGCAGTAGGCGGAGGGCCATACAGCTCCTCATACAATGTAGAAATCTTTGTGGGGTTATTGTTTCAGTGGTTTGAGGGGTATGATTGAGGCCCAAACATTTAATTTTGTAGGGGTGTAAGTTTGCATGGGAAAATGTTGCAAGAGGTTTGTAAATGTGGTACACATTGTTTCGTATTATATTGATTTATTTTCTAAGTTGTAGTCTAGTCAGAGGAAATAGAAGTCATTAGTTTTCAATCCTAGTCTTGAATACCTTAGTATACTATTTCAACATTATTTCTATCGTGGAACATCAAACACCCCTCCCCCACCCCCCCACAAAAGAAAAGAAGTATGTACTTTTTTTATTAACTTTTATTAAAACAATAACTAAACAAAACTTAAGTATAACTATATTGCAAACAAGTAGAAAAATAAGTTTAATAACAAACAATATTATAAGCAAATTGTTAAATGGACTTCATAAGATGTCCGATTGGTAATCTGGAAAACAAAAAAGAAAATTATAGTTTAGAATTATGTAGATGTGACTAAATTAGCTGAACCATTACAAGTCAAGGTAACTCTATGGTTTTACGTGTGCACTGTGCCTCGTACATTTCACTTGTTATAATGCCGCGTTCAAGTGGTGTCTATATGGAACTGCCTACTGTGTTACTGACACAATAGTGGCATAACGGAATTGTAAATATGCTGACGTATTTCTAATGCAATGCTATGAAGGCTTTGTAGATCTAGGCCTCTGTGCTTACCTTTGTATAAACACTGCGGCCAAAGACTTCAGCCAGTGGAATTCACAACATCAGTTGGGCTGTTCTTCTACATGTGCAAGTGGACAGCAGTGTCTATAAGTTTAAGAGAGAAAGAGAAATGATGTCAAAGAGAGTGAGAGAGAGAAAGAGAGAGAAAGGGACATTAAAACTGTCTCGCAGAGTCTGGAGTTGAGATTTTTTCTTGAAAAGTGAGACGTAGATCTACAAGCTTCTTGCGTCACTATACCCATGTTAAAAGTGAATCAAAAGTGGCGTAATAAGGTTGTGGATCTGTTTGTCAGACTGTTGTAAGGTATCTGTTGTCACTGCCCGAAGGTAATTATAGATTTTACAGAGAAGCTGCTGTACACTACGCACTCTGGGCCATATTATCAAGCCTGGGCGACAAAACGATTGCCACTTTATCGGCAGGAAAGTGCCGCTAAAGAGGCGATAATGGGTTTGATAATATCAACACTCGAAACCAGGAAGCGTTTGCAGCCATCTCGTGCCTCTGTAGCACCGAGTCACAAGAAAACAGTAAAACAAAGTTGAGAAATAAGGGAAGGGGGCAGGGTAGAAACATTCGGATCCTTTACGGTTGCTTAGGGGGTCGTATATGGATGTTTACTCCTTTTTTTTAAAAAGAAAAATCACTCCGTACGCCTACAGAAATCCGTAGAATTACGAGCAGGAGCTGAATGCTGATTGGCTGTCAATACTCCAAACCAGGAGGTGTTGGCAGCCATCTTATTTGTCATGACAGCCGAGTCACAAGGAAACAGAAAAACAAAGTTGAGAAATAAGGAAAGGGGGTAGGGTAGAAACATCCTGAACATATATTGTTGCTCATGGGGTGGTAGATTTATTGTACGTGTACCAAGCACGTATGGATGACGTACAGCTGGAATGTTGAAAGTCGTCATGTAAGAGTACGTAAGCAAGAAAAATAAAAATAATTTTAGATATTTATGAAGTGTATTTGTTTATTTGTTGTGTGGCTCTAAAAAGAGCCGTTGTGTTTATTGGAAGATTTTAGTACCTACAAGTAAGTACCGATGCAGAGTCTTAAGTTTATGAGGAAGACTCTGTTCCCCTCATCTGTAAAATGTACACCATCTCTCCTATAGATGCCATGCATATTGAAATTCAGCTTGTTGTTGTAAATGGACCCCATTCGGTAGTCTCGGAGAAAGGCGGAAACAGATTTATTCACATGTTTCCTAGCTTTTTCAAACTGTGGACAATAGTGGTTGGACCGCTTCCATTTCTGCCTTTGGCATATATTAGAATATACAAAGGTAGTTTTGGGGAACAGTGTCATCAGTTGAGCGAAGGTGTCCTTCATAACCATTTCCAGAACTACCCCAGTCAAAGTGCCTAGGTCATTCCCACCACAGTGCACAATTATAAGGTCGGGGTGTTGGAGATGCATAAAGGATTTAACCAATGGCATCAATTGGTGACACTTAAATCCTCTCTGTCCAATCCATTTAATGTCCACATTTGGTAAACCTAGGTCCTTGTGAATTCTTTTCTGTTGAGCATACCTTTGGCTCCAGAAAATATAGCTGTGTCCCACAATCCACACTGTAAGCATTTTGAAGAGAGGTCTAGATGCACTCTGATGGCGTCTGTAAATGAAATGGTAGTTTGAAAAGTAAGATTTTTTTAAAATGGTGGACAACATGCAATTTTGAAAAAGAAAAAGAAAACTAGGTTTCATATTTCTGTTTTTTAAAAGCCTTATTTTTATTGGTTAAGAAAAATTGATAGAAAAGAATGTTACATAAAATAAGCTGGTATATTCTCCAGTCAAGCATACATGCTGTTTCAATTTGCAACAATGTATGATGAACCTTTCACCTGTGTGCTGATTCAGGTGTTCCCTGAAGTGTTTCTATGGTAACTGGCAGATTGTGGAATGGGGGAAGGGTTAAAAGTGTTGTTACTTTGAAAAGTTTGGAATGTTCAACCAATAGAAATGTGTGTTTTATTTTGAATTAATGTGTACAGGATTTTAATTGGTTATTTATATGTATGTATGTGTAAAATGAGAGGGAAATGTTCCATTTGACGGATCTGCTGCAAACACGGAACTAGAGAGATTCTGTACAATAATATCCACTGTGTGAGTGGTATTCTTCTTAATCTACAAATCAATTTGAAAGGTGAGTTGATAAGTTGTATGGGAGTGTGTGCGGTACATCTTTGTACATTAAGGAATTATTGGGTATATTAAGACAGGCGATAATATTATTGCCGCTATATGGGTAGAAAACTGAAGATAAAGCGGCGATAACGTTATCGCCTGTCTTGATAATATGCCCCTATATTCGTCCTTTGTTAAACGTTTTATAGTAGTAAATGTGTTTTGCTATAATGCATGCTGTTATGTTTTTTTGTTTAATATAATTTTGTGCATCTCTGTACATTAAGGGATTATGGGCCATATTATCAAGAAAGGGTGATACATTATAGCATTTTTTATCGCCAGGAAACTGGTCTTGATAATATATCCTTGTGAATTCACATAGAAGCCCAGGTTATGGTCTTAACCTGGGCTTCTATGGGAATTCACAAGGATATATTATCGAGACCATTATCGCCGCTTTAGTGGCAGTTTCCTGCCGGTAAAAGTGGCGATAATGTATCGCCCTTTACTGATAATATGGCACTGACTGGCATATTATTAAGGACCGGTGATAAAATTATCGACGTTTTTTAAAATGGCGAACATGGGCTTGGTAATAAGGGGCATATTACCAACAAGTAACGATCTTTATCGCTAAATAGGGTTAGCAACGATTTTTTTATCACTGCCTATCGCTGGATATGTTAGCGGAGAAAACATGCTATTAGCAAAGTTTTTCTCCATTGTGCTAAAGTATCCAGCGATAGCGGCGAAATGCGTGAATATCGCTGAGAATACAGCGATATTCACGCATAAGCGACTAAATGCTCTTAGCCATGTTATCCACCTCCCATTGATAACATTGCGCTTAGCACGAATATTTCCAACGCTACGCCTGCCTTGCTAATAGGCGATAGCGAAGTTAGCGACTGCTTTCAGTCGCTAACTTGTTGGGTACCCCCACTTTGCATGTCATTAGTGATAAACATCGCTGACATGCAATGCGGGCCCCAAACCGCTCGCTATTGCCTAAAAGCTGTTGCTAACATCAGCGACAGCTTGCTAATAGGGCAATAGAATTACTGCCGCTTAGCGGCTGAAAACGGCCGCTTGAGAGGCGATAATTGCCTATCACCCCCCCTTGGTAATATGCCCATAGGTTCTTGTAAATTGCTATAGGAGCCCAGGTTCTGCTGATAACCTGGGCTGGTATGGGAATTCTCAAGAGCATATGATCAAGCTTATTATCGTCGCTTTATCTGCATTTTCCTGCCGATAAAAGCAGCGATAATCTATCGCCTTTTGTTGATAATATGTTCCAAAATTCGTTTTAATATTTTAATTGTTTACTTACCTGCAATGATCCTCATTCCGTTGTTTATCACTCCTCACCCTGCCCTTCCCCTGCCCCGCCCACCTGCCTGCCCCATCGCAACTCCCTCCACGGGCCACGGCTGTTTCTTTATTCTGTTATATTGCAGTGTCTAATTACTCTCATTTTTTATTATATTTTCCTTGTTTCATACTCCTTGTTCTTTTGCTGTAAGTCCTTTTATTTTTATAGCCCGAGGTTTGTCCTCATAATCCTCCTTCTGTTCTTGTAAGCAATATAATAGAATATTTGATATATTTGTTTTGTAATGTTATATATATTTTTTATTATAGGTTGTGTTGATCGATACTGAAAATACTGTATGATGCCAACGAAGTGCCAAGAGCGCAAGCAACGTAAGAAAAGTGTGTATTTGAAGAGAAGTCATCAAGAAGATTTACATTAAGAGACATGTCTTAACAAAGAGAAAGAAAGTCCTGGTAAGAGCAGGACCACTTTTTTGAGGAACATATTCAAGCCTAAGAGTAGTGTTCAGAAAGAGAAAAATGTTTTTAGTGTATAAGCCATGATAAAAAAATACTAATAACGAGAAGAATAATGGAAAATCAAGTGCAGACAAAACTGTGATTACTGTGTATAGTGAAAGGAGAAAAAATCAATTTATAGAAATTAGGAAACAAATGTTTTATAATAGATTTGTAACAAATTTAATAAAAGAAATTAAGGTATGTAAGAAAATAACAGTATTTTTTTATAAGAAGAAGAAAGCTATAGAAAATGTAGTTGAGAAAGCTTTGGAATCGAAAAGAAAATTGTATAATTTATTAATCAATATAGTTAGATCACTAGATAAGCGAATCCATTTAATGAAGTCCAAAAGTAGGTGGAGAAGATTAATTAACAGAAGTAATTTTTGTGAGTTTTTTTTGGATGAATGGAAACATAGTTCAAGTTCTGAGCCTTTTTTTAATGAAGAAAGTTATCTTCAGAGTAATGATTGGTTGCATGCAGTTGACACCAGTGGTCGTGCTTATGAGGTTAGAAATGGTTGTCCTATTGAGAAAGAGAAAATTGTTTCTACTAATGCAGAAGAGGTGTTAGCTGGTGAGGTTTTAGGGAGACGTCCTAAAGCTCCAGTGTACACTTGGAATTGTAGTAGTATTTGCAGTGTGCGGCAAGGATCTATTGATTTTTTACGTAATTTCTTACGTAATTATACTAAGAAAAGTGTTAGACAAAAGATTAAGATGTTGCAAGGACTAGACCCTTGCAGCGTGAGAGAAAATACTGGTTTGCAAGGTCATTCTCTGGCTTGTCTTTCTAAAAAAGTATGTCGAAGGGTTTTCCACCATATCAGGATGTTAGCAGTTCGTCATACTCAGATGAGGAAATTAGTCAGAACATTGTATTACGCGAAAAGTCCATCACTAATGTTAAAAAAGTTGAACAGTGCTCTTTTGCATAGATCTGTATCAGATGTAACAAATATTTGTGATGAAATTCAGATTAGTTACTTTGGTCCTCAGGAAGACAGTGGAGAAAGTGAGAGATTAATAGAAGAAAAAGAGAATGTAGAACAGTGCAGTGTAGAAAATTTTGAGCAAGAAATGATACAGTTTAAGGTGATTTCAGGTGAAAGGCCAAATTTTTCTTGTATCTGTTGTCGACGAATTCATTATAAAAATCAGACCAGGACTGTTGATCTCTATTTAAAAAGTGAAAAAGAAAATAATAATGAGTGGAAGGATTTTGCAACTTATTTGTTGGTAGAGAAATTTTTTGATTTGGGTTCTGATCAGCGTATTTGTAAATATTGTTATAACAAATTAAATGAGAACAAAATGCCTGCTAGAGCTGTGCATAATAATCTTGAGTTAGTAAATATTCCTTCGGAACTGATGGATTTAACCCCTTCCATGCTCATGACAAGGTCAGCTCGTCATGGGCGTTACCATGCGCTGTGCTTATGACGAGCTGACCTTGTCATGAATAAAGGGATTCATGGAATGTCAGCACAGGAGGGGAAAACCCCCTAGCAGCCAAGGTGTTAAATACCTATAAGTCTATTCTTATTCAATGTGTGCATCCATTTCAGGCTATTGTTCTCATGCAGCCTAAAACAAGAACATTGCCTCCTTCTGATTTACAGAGATGATTAAAGGGAAGAGTTGTATATTTGCCTCTAGATTTAAAGAAAAATATTGAAACTATTGGTGTAGAAAATGTAGAGGATGAACCTTTAGTTATTCTTGTTAATGGCGTTCCTACTAAGAGTAAGAAAATCTGGCAAGAATTAGTGGATATTAGGAAAGTGAAAAAGGCAACGTTGTATCTGGTAAAAAATAATGAATATTACAAAAATGTGTATGTGGGAGATGAAGAATTAACTGTACAAGAAGATAGTTACTTGCCATCTGGACAAATTGAAAAAGTGGATGTGTCCAGAACTGAAGAAATCTACAAACATTACAGTGTTCATCCATTGCATTCCAAAGAAATGATGGGGAATGCTATAGAGTTATTTCAAATGAAAGAAGCAAAAGGAAGTCCCATTAGTGTATGGGAAAAAGCTTGGAAGCACGTTGTTTCCCACAGTTGTTTACTACAGGAAAAGGAGAACAATATGATGAAAGACCTGTGCAGATTCCTGCATCTCAATACCGGACATCAAGATTATATGCAGAAGATGTATTCCGTATTTGTTTCATCTTTTGTTTGAGAGTGATTTGCCTGGACTTTCTCATGCAGTAAACCATGTATTGAAAACAAGTATATATCTATAAAATGTTTTTGCAAAGGAATTTATGGATAAAGTACAGCAGAAAGATAATGTTTTGGAATGTTTTGGAATCTCAGCTGATTAATCTGATGGTATGTCAGCGTGGTACTAATGAGTACTGGTACCATCGTCACAGAGAACTCAAATGTATGTTAAGGAACTTAGGAACTCCTATATGGTTCCTTACTCTAAGCTGGGCTGAATATGCTTGGGATGATTTACTTCAATTTCTTCAAGAGGCAAATCCAAATATACTAAATATCGAATACAAGACACCTGGAGAATTGTGCTCTTTAGATCCTGTTAAAGTATGCAGGTATTTCAATCATAGATTCGAAGCTATGATGTCTTTTATCACCAATAAAAAAAAATCCTCCTCTTGGAGAGGTTCTGGATTTCTTTTGGAGAAAGGAGTATCAAGCAAGAGGTGCTCCTCACATATGCTATTATGGATCAAAGATGCTCCCAAATTTGGAACAGACTCAGATGAAACTGTGTTGTCTTTTATTGAAGAATATGCTACATGTGAAGTACCCAAAAGTACACAAGATAAGGACTTAAGACAATAAGTCTTAAGATTCCAAAGCCATCGGTGTGGGAAATACTTTCGTCGAAAGTACAAATCTAAGGACAAATTCTACAGCAAATGCCGTTTTGCATTTCCTCGACATGTAATATCGAAAGGAAGAGTGAATAGTTTTATGTCATCTTTGCGACATACGATCACAAGAAAGTCTCCTAAAAATACCTACAACTTAGGAATAAATGAAGAGTCAAAATACATAAATGACTACAACCCAGTCATTTTGTCCATGTGGAATGCTAATATGGATATTCAATATGTTGCAGACAATTCCATTGCTGTTGCTCGATATGTGACATCGTACTTAGCAAAGTCAGAAAAGACGGAATTGAAGGAAATGTGGGAAGAGATTTCCCATGAGAAGAGTCTAAGTAAGACATTTTACAGTTACAGTTTGAAGATGTTCATCGAGAAATTGGAGCGTATGAATGCTCGAATCGCTAATCATCTGCAAGTCTGTACTCTAAATCTAGGAGAATCATTTGGGTGAGTCTAGGTCTTGCTGCAACACAAAACCGAGTTCTTTAATCTATACAAGAAATTGAATATTTAGCTGAAAAAGAGCCAGAAAGTACAGATATTGTGAAAACAAATATGTTGGATACATGTTATTCGAATAGAAGTCATCATCTTGAGAACATTTGTCTCTATGAAGTGCTGCAAAACTATATTTTTTAACAGAATATTACCAAAAACATCAATAATGGTATATATGCTGTGATTGGTTTCGAAGGATGTCTGATGAAACAAAGAAAAGGACATTTGATTAATTACCGTAAACTGAGTTGCGAAACACCTGAGAAAAGGGAATTTTACGATTTTCTTTTTTGCAACTTTTCAAGCCTAGGAGTTCAGAAATGGAATTACTTGGAGATTTTGAGAGCTATGAAGATTCCTTCAATGCAACTAAAGATACTATAGAATGTCCTGTTTTTGCTAATTATGTGAAAATGTTGAATGACGAAATTGAGCAAGAAGCTACAATTGCAGCTGAGATTGCTATAGACAGTTCTCAAGACAATCAAACTTCTGCTCCATTGAGTCAGAACCCATTAGGAGAACCAATTGTTCTAAATGAAGCAGCAACTGCTATAGAAGAGGTGGAAACATCAATGTATCAACGTCAAGAAGATGTAACAAACTTAGGAAACTTGGAAGAACAACTAAATCTTGAGCAGAAAGAAATATATGAGCAAGTGAGAGAACAGATTGACCATGGATTACTTCATGAGAAGAAAGAATGCTCTTGCTCATCATTTGAACCTATCCATATGTATGTGAGTGGACAAGCTGGACCAGGAAAAAGTTTTTTAATTAAAGTAATCACAAGTTTTCTACAGAAAAGAACTAAGTCACATTTGCCTTGTGTTGTCACTGCTCCAACTGGATTAGCAGCTCACAATATTAAAGGAATTACTTTATATCGTTTATTAATGCTACCAGTAGAGCATGACAACAAATTAGACTACCACAAGCTATCTGGAGAAGCTTCTTGTGAAGTTTAAAAAGTGTTGAGGAAAATGAAGCGTCTCATTATTGATGAGGTAAGCATGGTCTCAAACTTAATGCTTGCCTTTGTGCATTTAAGAATGCAGCAAATTCTTAAAACAGAGTATGACGTATTATTCGGAGGAAAACACGTTATCGTTTTTGGAGATCTTCTACAACTTACTCCTGTAAAAGGACAGCCAGTGTTTAAAACACTGGTGTATGAAGATACTAGAAAGTCTTTGGGGAGTATTGGCAAAGTAAACATTTGGTCATATTTTCAGTATAAGGAACTTACTACAAATATGCGACAGGCAAATGATGTTGATTATGGAACTATTCTTCAAGATATAAGAATTGGAAAATTGACCAAACAGGGTAAACAAACTTCACAGACACGATTACTTTCCAATTTGTTTCCAAATGCAAACTTTGTCCCAGAGAAAATATACATGAGAATTGTAGAAAACAAATCTGTAATTTGCTTAATGTCAACACTGCGTGAATGTTCTATATTCAATGAAGAAATGTTAAAGTTGGAAAATTGAAGAAATTATAAAATTGGAAGCAATTGATAAAATAGAACATGAAGGAATCAGTATTATTTTTGAGTGAAAAGTTGAAGTGGAAATTGGATTGTTTGGAGAAATCGATAAGTAAAATTGCTGGTTTAGAAAAGAATGTATATGCATGTGTAAATTATAGGGTAATTTTGCGACGTAATTTGAATGTGGAAAAATGTTTAGTAAATGGAGCAATGGGTAAAATTTTGATTTTGTTAATTATGTAAATAGAGGTGGGATTGAATTTTTGAAAATCAAATAAGATAAAATTGCTGAAGTGCAACAAGTTAGTCATTGTGCAGCTCATTTTTTGCTTGTAAAAGATTTGTATTTCTGCAGAAAACAGTTTCCTGTTTGTTTGGCATATGCGGTGACCATTTAAAAATCTCAAGGTTTAAGTGTAGCTTGTGCTTTAGTGAAAATTGGAAGTACCATGTTTAAAGAAGGTATGTCATATGTTGCTTTGTCTCGAGTCAGAACTTTATCTGGATTGTACTTGATTGATTTAGATGAGACAAAGGTTTGTGCAGATGCAGATTGTGTGAAAGAGTATAATAGGTTAAGACGAGAATATGCACCCAATTTAGGTCAATATCCAGTAGTTGAAAAGCGTGTGGTAGGTAGGAAAAGATTTGAGAATATCTGTTGTGAAACTCTAGAGAAAGAAAAAAACAAGATGAAGTTGGGCTTGCAAGCAAAAAGAAAAAGGACATTGTTGAAGAGAATGTTGGTTATCGGTTTGAAAATAGTTGTGGTGTCAACTGCTATGCTAATGTAGTTGTTAATGTTGTTTTTTTTCTTGATAGTTTGCAACAGCAAATTGTAGAAAATCGGGACAAAAGATTCTGTTCCTTGTTGAATTCTGTTTATCAGAAATGTACTAGTGATAAAAGTAAAATACAAAGTGTTTCTGATATTCGAAATGTTTTGGACATATGTTCTGGTTGTACTCAATTTACGCACAATATTCAGCAATATTGTCAGGAATTTTTTATGTTTATGCTTGGTGTACTGGAAGATGAAGGTAGAGATATTGAAAACCTTTTTGGCCTTTCTTATAAATGGCAACATGACTGTCAAAATTGTTTGTTTACATGTAGCACTGACATAGACACTGAGAGATTCATATATTTGACTTTACCTGATAGTGAATCAGTGTCTTTTAACAATCTAACTAGAGGAGCAAGTCAAAACATGGAGCATAGCCAATGTCAATCAGAAATGTCATCAACATTACCTATACAAAGATATGGACAGTATGTTATTTTAATGCTGCAACGTTGTAGAGCTGATGGAAGAAAATTGAACACTTTAATTAAAATGTTTGTAGCTGGTCAATGTTCAATATTAGAAAGAACTTTTGTAGCTGTTGCTATTATTTTTCATGATGGACCTTCTACCACATCTGGACATTACATTGTTTATTTAAAATGTCTGAAAGGTTGGATACATTGTAATGATACTCTATTCGTTTTTAAGCAATGTTTGCTCGAAGAGTTACCAAATTCTTACCTAATATTTTTAAAGGCAACATTTTAAGAGCAAAATTTGCCCTTTAGGATTACTGCTGTTGAGGTTGATTAGTCTGGTGTTATAGTGTATTTTGTAAGTGATGGTAAGGAGCTTTAAGGTGATCCTTTTGTTGATATTGAGGCAATGTAGGTGTATCAGGTGGTGGATGATATGGATGCAGCCAGGGACATTGATGATCACTCAGATGCAGGTCTTTTGGATTTTTTGTAGTTGTTGTAGGTGTTTGCCTGCAATTTGTGTGTAGAGTATTTTGCCACAGTGTAGTCTGCTGCTGATGAGGTCCTGTGTCACTGTTCTTCTTCATTTGTTTAGGATCCACTTGTAAATGTTGCGGAGCATGTGGAGGGTGTTATAGCAGTACGAGGAGACGGTGTAGACTTCGGTACACATGGAGAGGGAGGACTTGAGGTTGAATCCTATGTTGTGGACATGGTTGGTAGGTGTTAGTACTGTTCACAGTGCAGTCAGGTAGCAGGAGTTGTCTGAGGCTGAGGGGGTGGGTCTGAGGATGAGTACCTTCATCTTGAGCCAATTTGTGTTTACAGTGCTGCTCTTTATTTAGTTTGTGACGTCCTACATTGTGTTGTGCTGCTTTTGGTGGTATGTGGCTTCTTGGTGAGGAAGAGGATGAGGTGGGTGTTCTTTGTGTAGGAGATGCTGTTTAAGTTGCGATGGTGGGCCACTTGTGTTAGGGTGGCCATGTAGATGTTGAACAGCGTCGGACTGATGGATGAGTCCTGGGGGACCTGTAGATGATGTCGGTGGTTTTGGATCAGAAGGCTGGGAGGCGGACGTTCAGGATTACTATTGAACAACTTCCAAACAAAGGACTTGATGCATACTATTTGGCCGTAAGGAAAAGTGTGTGAAATCATTAAGGAGTTTTTGCTGTTTAGTTTGTCAGCATATATTTGTAAGTAACATCATTTACAGTGTAAGAAAATTAATCATAATGTTTTGTTATTTTATGATTGTTTCAGATGTGTCATATTTACGTAAGAAATTGCTCTTAGAAAAAAACATTTAGGATATGTTTTATTTCTATTTTTTATATTCTTATTGAGAATGTTGACTCGGTTTTTTTAAGATATCCTATGGATTGTCTTTTTTTTGCCCGTTGTTATGTGATGAGTACTATCGAACTCACTGTTGTAGTGAAGTTCAATATAGGCAAAAAAGGCAAATGAAATGTTTCACAAATTATTTTGTGTTGTAAAATATATATTGTAACTATGTTTTTTTGTATCTTCCACAGGTGATAATTTTATACTAATAATTTTTTTATTATTTATTATGCTTAAGGTAAGTACAAGTAACTGATTCGTCCGCGCCTCGTGGAGGGAGTTGTGGTGGAGTAGGCAGGTGAGGCAGGGGAGCGGCAGGGTGGGGGGTTATAAACAGCGGAATCTGGATGATTGCAGGTGAGTAAACAATTAAATTAATAAAATGAATTTCGTATCCTGCACCCTGCATTGCAAAATACGATGCAGGGCATGGAACGAAGGGGCATATTATCAACAAAAGGCGATACATTATAGCCGCTTTTATCGGCAGGAAACTGCCGATAAAGCGGCGATAATGGGCTTACTAATAAGACCTTGGAAAATCCCATAGCAGCCCAGGTTCTGGTGTTAACTTGGGCTGTTCTGGGAATTTACAAGGGCCTATTATCAAGCCCTTTATCAACGCTTTATCGGAAGTTTTTCTGCCAATAAAAGCGGCGATAATCTAATATGCCCCAGAGTTTTACCACGCATGCTTTTACAAGTACTATCCATTTATCACGCATAATCTTAATAATGTCTTTGTGTTGACAAACACGCATTGTAATGCCTGTGACTTACGTCCTTCAAATTAGTTTTTAGGTATACGTGTGACCAAGTCTGATAACATCAGACTTAAAGGACAAACACCGTGGTGTCCGTGCCTCGAAATCTCGTCGATCACAAAGAAAATACGAGGACGATAAAATGAAAGTAACAGATATAATAAAAACAACGGTGAAAAACTACTAAAATGGCGCTGGACGGAGTACGTGATCAACGTTTGGCGCCTCGGCACTACGTTCCAAATAAATCTAGATAAAATACGATTATTAATATATTACAAAAGTACAGCAGCGGATGACAAACATGACCCAGAAAACAAAGCGGCAAATTTAATACCTGAAATAAAGAAAGGTTTGTTTGTTGAACTTGAAGAAAAAGAAAAAAACATGGGCTTCGAAACGAGGCTGCGCATACGTACAGAGTACAACTGCTACACCAAAAAAAGAAAAGTTTTACATACTATCATAGAAATGAAGGGGCATATTATCAACAAAAGGCGATACGTTACCGCTGCAGTGTCCTGCCGATAAAAGCGGTGATAATGTATCGCCTTTTGTTGATAATATGAACAATTGCTCTTTTTTTGACCAGTAAACTTAGGTGCATATCATCAAAGACTGGTGTAAAAATTATCGCCATTTTATTGGCTGGAAACTGTGGATAAAATGGCGATAATGACCTTGATAATACGGCCTTGTTATTTCCCATAGCAACCCATGCTAACACCAGAACATAGGTTTCTATGGGAATTAACAAGGACGTATTATCTAGCCCACCCTTCCAACATTAATAAAAAAAACCCAGACAGTGCAGATACCCATAGCTGGAAGATCATTTTACATATTATTGCCCTTAAAATGTGGCGTTCCCCACGATGTGTATGGGGATAGAGGGAGGGAGAACTCAAAACATATTTTTTTTTAAAAAGACCCAAGGGGTGCCGCTCCCCGACACTGCTGGGAGTAGGACTGTAACCCCCTACATACTTCAAAATAACACCATAGCAGTGTCGTTCCCCATTGCTCGAAGCACCTTAAAAGCCCCCATTATGCAAACTATTTCACCCCGTAATTTGCCCCCCGGGACCTATTGAATAAAACAGGCTTCTATTTTTTTTTTCCACCCTTTCCACCGCGTACGAATACTGGACGAGTACCCCGCGATTTTTTATTTAAAAAAAATAAAAAATTGAGCCTAATGGTCCATTTAACACCTCCTGACCAACACTATAGGTTCAGAATGTTTCTACCCTGCCCCCTTTCCTTATTTCTCAACTTTGTTTTACTGTTTTCTTGTGACTCGGCTCTCGTGACAAATAAGATGGCTGCCAACACTTCCTTGTTTGGAGTGTTCACAGCCAATCAACATCCAGCTCCTGCTCGTAATTGTATGAATTTCCATACGCGTATGCCGCGATTTTTCTTTATATAAAAAAAGAGCCTAAACATCCATGTACGACCCCCTGAGCAAGCCTAGAGGTTCAGAATGTTTCTAGCCGGCCCCCTTCCCTTATTTCTCAACTTTGTTTTACTGTTTTCTTGTGATTTGGTTCTACCGAGGCACAAGATAGCCGCCAACACTTCCTGGTTTCGAGTGTTGACAGACAGTTCACAGCCAATCAGCATGCAGCTCGCGCTCGTAATTGTACGGATTTCCGTACGCGTGCTGAACTCCGTCTCTAAATATCGCTATGATTTTACTTGCAATTTCTCAGAAACTACTGAACGGATTTACACCATTTAACAAAAAGCACAATCTACGAACAGAACTTTTCCTCTCTGCCAAATTTCGTATAATTCCGTTCAGCCATTCGGACTGTAGCCCTGGCTAAAGGTCCCTATGGAAAATTGCATCGGGAAAACATGTTTTGGGACCCCCTTTTTTCTCGGCCCCCACTTGACGAATCACCCCCAAACTTTCAGGGAAGGAGCGAAATCAAGCAGGTTATTTTCTTGGAGAAATTCATGAAGATTCGTCCACCGGCGCCAAAGTTATTCCAAATAGAATGTTGTGGATTTCCTATGGAAACTAGGTCCTAACTATTACTACCTACTGCCGACCGTAGGTAATATATAGATATATATAAATATATATATATATATATATATATATGTATGAAACAGCAGAATTCTGGTAAGAGAAGAATTCAGACGAGCCCGTGTACTTTAAACTTCTTTATTTCGGCACAGCAAGCGATCGAGGACAACGCGTTTCGAACAACCCTGGTTGTTCTGGGTCACATGACCCGCGTTCCTCCCACACCACCTTTTAAAGGTGTATTCACATAACTTTATTGTTCCAAGACACGTAAAACAAATAATCACGTACTTAGTCAGTACCTCCATTTTTTATATGGAAATTCATAAATTAAATATAATCAATTACACTCATTGATTATAAGTGCTCCTATTGGTGCAAATCTAATAAAAAGGTGCAATTAACCAGCTTACGTCTTGGCTTACATCATTACAGTACAATGGGCCATCTTAGGTTTCTGATTAAGGTGTAGTACCTATATACATGTATTTTTGTTAATAAACATCATCAGATAATGAATCATAGAACAATATCGGTATAGTACCATTATGTTCCTCCTCCCTCTTTTCTCATTCCTGGCTCACCATTGCATTTTGATTATAAACAACAGTAGTGTAAAATAAAAAGTTTGTGATTGTGAAATATAAGGTCCATAGTAATTCTTCTGAGGTTCCTTCTTACTCCAACCTAAAACAAATGAGAGAAGAGAAGGTATTGGTGTGCTAATGTTTATAATCATACAGTTTTGTTTAAGGAGGAGGTATATCAATTGATATTGTTATAAAAATACCATATATAATCTATAATCACAGGCCCACATTGATTTGCTGGTATAAGTTGTGAGGGTGTGAGGGTGTACGGGGTGGGAATTAAAAACAAGGATCTTTACATGTCTAATGGGTAATCAGCCTCGCATCATTCAGTCATGTTGCCCTTTATATGATTTCATTTTTGTTTCTTCTATAGCTGAGAGGGTAACTCTTCGTCCATGTTCAGACCTCCTGGGAATCGAGTTCCTGCCAATAAAATTAATCTTGATTCTAATTTCCGTAATGCAGTTAATCTATCTCCACCCCTGATGTTGTTTTTAATCGTGGCTATCCCTATGTATTTGGCCGCTGATGTTTTGCTTTGATAGAACTGACTAAAGTGTCTTGCGGTACTATATGAAAAGTCTTTATTGGTAATCGCACGCCAGTGCTTCAGAATTTGTTTCTTCAGACGTCGCCTTCCTCACGGAAACCTGGATGAACGCCTCCTCATCGCCCGACATCGCCATCGCCATCCCGGACCGCTACGAGATCATCCGGAGGGACCGCGCCAACCAGACAGGAGGAGGCATCGCCATCATCCACAGGAACTCCATCCGCATCACGACCAACACCGACGACACCCTCGCACCCGCCGAGCACCTGCACTTCCAGATCCACACCAACCCCAAGACCACCCTCAGAGGCACCCTCATCTAGAGACCCCCGGGACCACGCACACAATTCAGCGAGGACATCGCCGACTTTGTCAGCCCCCATGCCCTCCCCTCCGTTGACTACATCCTCCTGGGGACCTCAACTTCCACCTGGAGAACAACAACGACCGCAACACCACCACCCTGCTGGACAACCTCGCTAACCTCGGACTCAAGCAACTGGTGACCACCCCCACCCACTACGCCGGAAACACACTCGACCCCGTCTTCTCATCCAGCAAGGACATTACCTTCAGCCACGCCACCGAACTCCACTGCACGGACCACAGCTGTGTCCACTTCAGCTTCAAAAGGACCACGATCCACCACCAACAGCAACAGGTTGCACGCAGAAGCTGGAACAAGATCACAGCCGACCAGCTCGCGACTTCCCTGAGCAAAAACCCACCTACCAGCGCAACGAACCCCAGCCAAGCGGCCACCAACCTCACGAAGTGGATCAGCGACTGCGCATACGACCTCGCCCCTCTGAAGACCCCGCCTAGCAGACCCGGCAGCAAGAAAGCCCCATGGTTCACTGACGAACTCAAGAGCTCCAAAAAGAACTGCAGAGCCCTTGAGAATGCCTGGCGCAGAGATCCAACACCGGACAACATGACTGCCCTCAAGCTCGCCACCCGAAAACACCACCAACTGATCCACACCACCAGGAAAACTGCATTCAAGGAACGACTGGACAACAACGCACACAACTGCAAGGAACTCTTCAACATCGTTAAAGAGCTCTCCAACCCCAATGCCGGAAACAACGACATCACCCCTTCGCAAAACCTCTGCAACTCCCTCGCCTCCTACTTCCACAACAAGATCGTGGACATACACAACAGCTTCAGCACTCAACCGACGCACGCCACGACCGAACCACCGCCCCCCACCACCACCCTCCACGCCTGGACCCCGATCAGCACCGAAGACACCATCCGCACGATGAACTCCATCCACTCCGGATCTCCGACCGACCCTTGCCCTCACCACGTCTTCAACAAGGCCGACGCTGTCATCGCACCCCACCTGCGGGACATCATCAACACCTCCTTCAACACAGCTACCTTCCCGGAGAGCTGGAAGCACGCCAAACTCAGCGCCCTACTAAAGAAATCATCAGCTGACCCCACTGACCTCAAGAACTACCGACCCATCTCGCTGCTCCCGTTTCCCGCAAAAGTCATCGAGAAGACCATCAACAAGCAGCTGGACGCCTTCCTCGAGACGAACGGATCCCTCGACCTTTCACAGCCTGGCTTCCGGGCCAACCACAGCACCGAGACCGCACTGATCGCAGCAACCGATGACATCCGAGCCCTGCTCGACAAAGGAGAAACAGCGGCCCTCATCCTCCTAGACCTCTCCGCAGCCTTCAACACTGTCGCCACTGTACCCTAGTACAGCGCCTCAGCAACGTCGGAATCCAGGAGAAGGCACTGGATTGGATCATCTCCTTCCTCGCCGGAAGGACACAGAGAGTCCGCCTCCCCCCGTTCAGATCAGAAGCCACCAAAGTCATCTGCGGCGTTCCTCAAGGCTCCTCGCTCAGCCCAACCCTCTTCAACGTCTACATGGATCCCCTCGCAGCCATCGCACGCCAGCACAACCTCAACATCATCTCCTACGCCGACGACATCCAGCTGATCCTCTCCCTCACCAACGACCACGCCACCGCCAGAGCCAACCTACACGAAGGGATGAAAGAGGTAGCCGAATGGATGAGGAACAGCCGCCTGAAACTGAACTCGGACAAGACGTCAGCGCACCCAAACCAACAGACCACGCACGCAACCTGGGCTTCATCCTGGACTCCTCGCTCTCCATGACCAGACAAGTCAACGCCGTCTCCTCGTCGTGCTTCAACATCCTACGCATGCTACGCAACATCTTCCGGTGGATCCCCACCGAGACCAGGAAGACGGTCACCCAGGCCCTCGTCACCAGCCGACTGGACTACGGCAACTCCCTCTACGCCGGAACCACCGACAAACTCCAGAAGAGACTCCAGCGGATCCAGAACGCCTCAGCACGACTCATCCTGGACATCCCCCGTCGCAACCACATCTCCGGACACCTGAGAGACCTGCATTGGCTCCCGGTCAACAAGAGAATCACCTTCCGTCTCCTCACCCACGCACACAAAGCCCTGCACAACCAAGGCCCACGATACCTCAACAGCCGCCTCAACTTCTACGCTCCCAAACGCCAGCTTCGATCGACCGGCAACGCCCTCGCCGTCGTCCCCGCATCCGAAGAGCCACCACAGGGGGAAGGTCCTTCTCCTACCTCGCCGCCAAGACTTGGAACTCCCTTCCGACCCACCTCCGCCTGACCCAGGACCACCTCGCCTTCAAGAAGTAGCTCAAGACCTGGCTGTTCGAGCAGTAGCGGACCCCCCCTCCCCTAGCGCCTTGAGACCCTCCGGGTGAGTAGTGCGCTATACAAATGCTTTGATTGATTGATTGATTGATTCACTGGCGCGGTTGTTGACCCTATGTACCATAGGTCATAGGGTAAGGTATACCACATATTCAGTGGAACATTTTATCAGAGACTTAATTTCCCATTTCTTTTTTGTTTTGGGGAGAAGAATCTCATTACAGTTTAGACTATCCCTACAGGCCTTACAGTTGCCACACTTCTTAAATCCTTTGCTTGTTTTCAACCAATCTGTTTCTTTTGGTGCCAGATGGCTCTGTACTAGGCAATCTTTTAAAGATTGTCCACGTCTGTAAGATATGCCTGGGGTAGTTCCGGTAGAATTCCTTAGAGTGGGATCCTGTCTAAGTATAGCCCATCTATTCCTCAAGATGATTGTTATTTGGTCGGATTGGCCGCAGTACTTAGTTATGAATCGGATTTTGGGCATTTTTGTGTTGGTCTTGGGGATATCTTTTTTAGATGATAGTGCTTCTTCTCTGGTTACTTTATCAACCCTATCTTCAGCCTCTCTCAATGACTTCCTTGAGTATCCTCGGCTAAAATTCTCTCTTTCATCTCTTGTTTTGTTTGTTGGAACTTCGATTCTATCGAACAGTTCCATTTTGCCTTCAAGAATTCACTAAAAGGGATTCCCCATCTGAAGCTAGGTGGATGGGCGCTGGAAGAGTGAAGTATTGAATTTACCGCTGTGTCTTTCCTGAACAATGTTGTGGTTAGGTGGTTATCTACTTTTGTGATTTTGACGTCTATGAAGTCTACTGTGAGTTGGCTGTGGTGTCTTGTAAATTTCAAATTCAACGCATTAATATTTAAACAATCAATGAAACAGTTCAAATTTTCTTCAGACCCCCTCCACGCAAAAAAGACGTATATATATATATATATATATATATATATATATATATATATATATATATTACCTACTGGCGGTCGCCTGTAGGTTGTTATAGTTAGGACCGAGTTTCCATATGAAGAGCATTTTTGTGTTTTGCTTATAACTTTGGCGTCATTTGATGAATCTTCATGAAAATCTCAAAACAAATTATTTGTTCATATCAGCTTCTATGTTAAAACTTTGGGGGTGAATTTTCAAGGGGGGACCGAGAAAAAATGGGGTCCCAAAACGTGTTTTCTCCATGTTAATTTCCATAGGAAACTTTTGATAAGGCTACAGGTCGAACGGGTGAAAGGAATTCCACCAAATTTGGCAGGGAGAAAGGTGTTGGTCTAGAAAGCACTCTTTTGTTTATTTGGTGTAAATCCGTTTAGAAGTTTTTGAGAAATATCGAAATTTACAGATATCGATATTTGGGAAGCTGTTATGAGCACGAGCTTGCTGCTGATTGGCTGCGTGCAGTTGCAACTAGGAAGTGTTGGCCGCCATTTTGTAATTCCGTTGAAGCGAATAATGGGAAAAAAGGGCAAAAAAAGTGGGAAAGAGGAGGGTAGGAACACTGTAACCTCTGTGGGGTGTTTAGGGTGTGCTATAGAGGGGGGGCGAAGCGAACTACTCATACCTACCGCTCTGAAAGTGCTGGGCTCGGAAATTAAGTGAGGTATTGCCTAGAGTCTGATGCTGCTACGGTGAGCTTGTGCGGGACTCTGGGATTAAAGCCTGAGCCTAAATTTAGTATCTTATGCTGTGAAGTCATGTGCCGTGGCCGATGCAGTACACCTGTGGAAGTAGTGTCAGCATGTGTTTTTACCGAGTAGGATGAACTACTGACTCGTACTAGTCTGAAAGTCCTCGGAAACGGAATATATGTGAGGTACTGTCTAGAGTCTCATGCTGCTAAGCTGAGCTGCTGCCGGACTCTGGGATGAAAGAGTGAGCCCAAACTGCGTGTTATATGCTGTGAAGTCATGTCCCAAACTATATGTCATATGCTGTGAAGGTATGTGCTCTGGGCGCTGTGCCATACCTGTCCAAGTAGTGTGAGCATGTAGTTATACCTACTTGGATGCTAGCTTGTGTATGGTGCTTAGGGGGGTCTTATGGAGGGAGTGCGAAGGTAAATTTGCGCGTATCAAATCAATTTGGTATTTGTGAACTGCTAACTACTCACTCCTACGGGTCTGATGGCGCTGGTGGCGTAAGCTGAGCAGCTGACGGACTTTGGGTAAAGCCGTTGAGCTACTGACCCATACCGGTCTGAAAGTGCGGGGTACGGAAATGAAGTGAGGTATTGCCTAGAGGGTCATGCTGTTAAATTGAGCTGCTGCTGGACTCGGGGATGAAACAGTGAGCCTAAACTGTGTGTGCTATGCTATAAAGTCATGTGCTCTGGGCACTGTGCCACACCTGTCCAACTTGTATATGGTGTTTAGGTGGTGCTGTACAGGGAGTGCGAAGGTAAATCAATGCAGTATTTGTAAAGCGCAAACTAATCACCCCTATGGGTGAGTAGAGCCGGGGATCAAAGCGAGAGCTCTGTGCTGCAAAGTGAGATGGTCTGGCCGCTGCACCACAATTGTGTGGAGAATACATTTTGGCGAGTGTCCGGGAGTTGCCGTTATCTGGCCCTAAAATAGCAGGCCTAAGTTGTAAGTAATAGGGTGGCTCTAAAAAGAGCCCTTGTGTTCATTAGTTGGAGATACATATAAGTGCCGATGCACAGCTTCAAGTTATTCAGGAAAACTCGTTTCCCTGATATGTGAAGTGTACTCCATCACTTCTGTAGATATCCGCCATATCAAAACGTATGTTATTGTTGTAGATGGACACTATTTTGTGATCTCTGAGGTATTCAGAGATAGCTTTGTTGACTTTCTTCCGAGATCTTTCAATCTGAGGACCAAGTTGTTTGGACCATTTCAATTCTGTCTTCGGCATATATTGGAATATACAAAGACAGTTTGAGGCAAAAGTAACATCAATTGTCCAAAGGTGTCCTTCATAAGCATTTTCAAACCTACCCCAGTCAATGTGCCTAGGTCGTTTCCACCACAGTGCACAATCATGAGGTCAGGGTGTTGGAGATGCAAACAGGTTTTAACCAAAGGCAACAATTTGTGCCACTTCAATCCTCTCTGTCCAAACCATTTAATGTCCACATTTTGCAAACCAAGGTCTAAGTCCATACGTCTCTGTTCTGCAAACCTCTTGCACCAGAAAACATAACTATGTCCTACGATCCACACTAGCATTTTGAAGGTATGTCTGGAAGGTATGAAAAGATGTCTGTAGCTCATGCCGTTCCTTCGTACCATAAGAGATATATTTAAAGATGGGGAACTAGTTTTTTTCACATACAAAACGATACCTGATTGGGAGATGAAAAGCATTGTTTTTTAAAAGTAGGGTGCACATTTGTTTTATGGAAAAGCATCTTTGTGATTGGTTAAGAAAAAGCAGTTTGAACGTGGTATACAAATTATTGGATACAATTTTCTCAATTCAACCACAACTGCTACTTGCATTTGGAATGCAGTGTTCAAACTTAAAACAATTGTGAACTTTTAACCTGCACGTGCCGTTAAATGTTAGAGAAAATGTTGCAGAAAAAAATCTATGGGTTTAAAAAATTGATGAACTTTTAACCTGCACAAATTGTATAATGTTCTAGAAAGTGTGCTGATAGAGTACGTTGCACTGTTGACTTCTACGTGTCCTTGAATATTAATAAAACTGCTTATATGGAAAATTAGAAAGACAGTAATAGAGAGGAGTTTTGAAACCTAAAGGAATCAAGGAACTATTATAATTTGTTCTTTACATGTATTTCTGTTTGGAAGAGCAAAATTATAGAAACAGCACTAGGAACAGGAAGAAGCAGGGAGTGGGGGGAGATGGGCACAATGGCACACATGTACGATCAAGTACAGCACAAGTGTAGACAAACTATGGCCAAAATGAAACACACCAACAAGGAGTATAAGTCACACAACCCGGCAACATCACACCACTGAACGAGCACAGAAGTGAAAACCACGCTGCATTCATACAGGATGTGTACAAAGACCGGTCGTGGGTGTTGTGGGATGGTGGTCATCATGGATGAGATGCCAAGCACGTGAAACATGGGCGGGTTCACTGTGTGTTACTTTGTCAAATAGCTGCTTCTCCCTCCCATGAGCCTGCACGCTTTTGTACGGTACTCTGTTGTATCCAGTGCACTTGTACTGCACAGCATTGTAATGCGTATTCCGGCATGTCCTGCGGCATTCTAACTACACCACAAGAGTGCAGTTTGGTGGTGGTGTATGCCACTTTACAACATTGTCTGCTGCGGCCCTTGTGGCAGGCCACAGCAGAACACAGAGACACACTTACTGCACTTCCTGCACACGGACATGTTTGAGACACCTCATTTCACTTGCCAGATAGGCACACCCCCGCGCTGACCTGTGTGGGCCGGACCAGCACACATGTGTTGTGCTTACAGGAGGATGCGTGCATAGCTACATGTGCAGCATCACTGCTAATGCTGAGGTGACATGGTAACGTCTGCTGAATACAGCACACTGATGTTGCAGGGCATTTGCTTACCAACGTACACACTTGCTCAGATGCGGGTTTGGTGGGAATTCGTGGTCCTGTTATTGTTACGATGAGTCTTGTAGCCCTAATGGGTATCCCTGTATCGTGCTCCTTGACTCTATGGCACCTGTGGGTGTTCTGGTGTGTCTCTTCGCTGTGTTTCCTTTCACGCTGCAGGTAGTCATCCTGCTTAACACCAGCAGAAAGCAGGTGTAAAATTCCTGATGGTAACATGGGTTATTGCCTGACTTAATTTCAAATTGCAGTTGTGATGTCATTACTTTGTGTGCAGAACAATATGCAGACTTGGCCGTGGAGAAGTGTGGCTCAATGATTAGAGCGGCAGACCCTGATGCAGAGGTCTAGCCCGGGACCAGGGTTCAATTCCCTGCCTCGGCGGGTCTTGGGCTCAAAAATTCCACTGACCTGATAATTCTCGCCTCGGTGCCTATTCCAATCATGGATTCCCACTCTGCAACTCTGGGCAATAGCTTGCTTAATCTCCACAATGGCCCCCACAATGCTAAGGATGCCTGGCCTCCACCTTGGGGCTGCCCAGGAGTGGACGCCTCACAGGGAAAGCCAGGATGGGTTACACAGCGGTATTCATACAAGCGCCTTGAGACCCTTGCGGGTGAGTAGTGCGCTATACAAGTATCAATTTTTTATTTTACTGGGCAGTGTATCTCCAGCACCTGATGCACTATTCCTAATCAATATAAATACAATGAGATTTCTTCATTGATTTTGTGTGTAAACTGTAAGTGCAGGCACTACCTCAGTGCAATTCAATACAGGATTTTAGTATTTAGAATAAATCATAAAGATGCACCTCGTGTCTTTTTGCACGGGAACGGCTACTCTGTATTTCATTATTAGCACTTCAATGCAACTAAAGTTGAGAGAAATCTAACACAGTATTCAGAAATTGGTGCAAACTGCAGAGGTCAACAGTATTCCCGCGATAAGTGGTCCGAAATTTAGTACCATGGTGGATACTAGAAAATAACAGTAATAAGGACAAAAAGAGTCACACAGCAGTTAAGAAAACAACCGAAAAGGTTTATAAATTTTTTTTGTCAAACTTAATTTTTTTATTAACATATATAAACCATAAACTATTTTCATATTTTATTTATATACTAACTGGTATTGGTGTGCTAATGGTTTCGAAAATAATTGTCTGTATTTTACAGTGGGTGTATCAAGTGTTATATTAGGGTCTGATAAGGTGCATCACATTTTCATGTGGATTATGTGATCAGTGATGTCATCAGTGATATCATTTGAGATGTCATCAATGATGTCACTGACCATGTCATGAATGATGTAATATGAGACATCATCAGCAGTGCATTGTGGGGGTGCGAGTTATAGTTAGCTCAACTAACTATAACAGGGTAATTTATATCGTTTTGTATGAGTGAAATGTCCAACTAACTATAACATCCCTGAAACCTATGGTTTTTTCAGTGAATTTCTAAGGTTTTTCAAATGCTAATTCCTAACTATAACGTCTCTAAAACTTATGCTTTTTTCAGTGAATATATATATATATATTCCCCCAGCTGCACTTACCTGTCTATAGCTGCATTCTGGGACCAGTAGTTCCGACAAACTGCGGTTGGGTGAGTAAAAACTAGAGGGGGCGGAGCGGATCCCTACCAATGGGGAAGGAGCAGGACTTACTTAATTAAGTGTTTTAAATGCCTCCTGATCACTAAAGGTATCTGAGGAAGGCCGACAAGAGTCCGAAATGCATTATGCCGTCAACTTGAATAAATGCGTTTCCAAGCTGTCTCTCTATATATATATCTGTGTGTGTGTGTTTTATATTAGTAAATATAAAAATAAACATTTAATACAATGTGATTTTTTTATAATAGTGTTCAGTTTTATATATATATATATATATATATATATATATATATATATATATATATATATATATATATATATATATATTTATTTGTGTGTGTGTTTATGTAAGTATATATTTAAATATAGTATAAAATGTTACTTAAATGTATGTATTTTTAAATATAGCTATGTTATATATCAGAATATTTAATATGTACCATTCTAACCTATATAATGCTATTAGAATTAACCTTTTGTTCTTTTTTAATGATATTAGTGTGTAGCAATTTACTTTTTTGATATTTTTGTACTTACCTTTATATGTATAGGAAAACAATATTTTTATGAGTGTTGTTTTTTTACCCAGTATTTATGTATTACGATGTTTGTGTTCTCGATATAATGTCACTCAATGCTGTCTGGTCTAGCCGTGCAAGACCGGGTGAAAGTCGTCAGTTCAGGACTGACACAATGAATCGCAGGCCAGGTACAGGGACCAGGTTTGCCTCGCTGAAAGAGTTATCTTATAAATCCAGTGCAATGTTCAGTTTGTAGTGGAAGGGGCTGCAAGGAGCAGGGAGAGCATCACATATGGTTGTTGCTGTAGTTTGAAGAGCAGGTCGGGTGTTTCAGTTGGTCGTTGTTGTAGCACAAAGATCCAGTTGTACCTTGCAAACTATTTTTGCTGGAGATTTGTGTTTGTCATGCTGTCAATACTATAGCATGCAGTGCAGATCTTTTGTGGCCGGGCGTCACTGGCAGTTGCTGTGGCACAAAGATCCTGCCACAAAGAGGATTGCTCGCAGTCGTGAAGAGCCCAAAACTTCAGAATTTCTTTTCTTTGAAGAGGAGCTCAACAGAAGCCATACCAAAGGTCCAGAACCCAATAGGCACCTATTGGGGGTCAGGCACTCACTCCAGCAGGCATCAGGTTAGCTGAGCAGATGCAGGAAGGCCTCTGGATCTTATTATGTGTCTGTGGCTCAGAACAGGAGGCCAGTCAGCTGACCATTGGAGTCATTTCAGCCGGAGATAAAGGGTGAAGATCTAGTCTTCCTTCTCAGCAAGCAGGACAGAAGGCAGCAGGGCAACACAGTAACAGGGCAGCAGTGAAGAAGTAGTTCTGGCAGCAGAGCAGCACAGCAGTCTTTCATCTGTAGTATCAACAGGTCCCATTTAACACCTGATGCCTCATTTAAATTAGGCGATGTTTCTAGAAAATTCCCTTTTAAGTGCATGCAGTTTCCCAACTCCCCTTCCCTGGTTCCAGGCTGGCTACATGAACAATGTAGGGGTGAAAAGTAATTTGTGTGAAGGCAGAGTACAGCCTATTCAGTTGCAAATGGAGATTTGCCCAGCTCCACCCCCTGTCCTTCCAATTGATGGCTAATCCTGTCTGGGAAGAAAAAATAAAGACCAACTGTCAGCTACACCCAGTCATGTCACCCAGCAACAGGTTGAAGGCACCAAATAGCTAGGGCAGAAACTGCCAACTTTCTAAAAGTAGCATTTTCAAAATAGTAACTTAAAATCCGGCTTTAGCATTCAAGATTATTTGTAATCATAATTTCTAAAATGCAAAACACAAAAAAGAGCTCATCCCAATCAAAAGTTAACACTTATTAAATGTAATAAAACAACTTAATGTTATCCTATAGGAAATGTAGGACTCACAGTAGTGAAAAACAAATTTAGGAGTTTTTCACTACCCGGACATGTAACACTTAAAAGTACATGTCCAATCTTTTAAAAAATTATATTTATTTATTACAATTTATAACAGTGCACAACACACAATGATTGTTCCATCACAGCTGATATGTAGTATGACTAGTCTATGTTAACAATCTAAAAGAAAAAACAAAAAGAAAAAAGAAAGAAAATCCCCCGAACAAGGTGAGACATCCCTTTATCATTGCTAAACCTTTTGTGACAAGGCACGTCATCAAAGACCTGGAAGTAAACACGCAATTGCTCATGGATGCATAGTCCCTTGTGTAGAGTAATTAGGGTCACAAATGGGCAAAATGTACAGCGGTCCCCTAACAACAGATATTGCTGTAGCCTTAATAACAGTTTCAGCAGTGAAAAACAATTCCCACAAGCTGCAGTCTACCCATCCCCTCCCCTCGGCTGTCCCGAGTCCTTCCCAATTAAGTATTGCTGATATGAGCCCCAAAAACCTTTAGGGCGACACTGCGGGGGAAGAAGTTAGTTATATGCATTGGATTGTGTATTGCAGTATAGCATGTTTGAGTTCCAATCATGAATAAGTAGTACAGAACTTTTGCCCTGCACATTGCGGCCCTGCGCTTGGCTATTCGCAATCCCATGCTGTAAATAACAGAAAGTGGTCGGGAGGGATCAATCTCAAACTCCTTAAAGGTTAAGGGACTACCAATTCCCCTACAGTAAGAACACAATTCTCTACATTCATTTTTTTACTTTTTAAACAATGATCACATGCCTAGTCGTCATCAAGATTACCAATTTTATTTGTAGCAATCTGTACTTCAAAGTAGAGTTTTTTTATATGTAATATTGTTAGTCATACAAAATACACATATACACATATATCTCTATTTCACAGTCAAATACAAATGATATATAACAACAAACAATATTCTACTACAACGATAATTCTTTTTTCACCCAAAAGATCGTACTAACTCAGTGGAGTGTCCCCCTATTAGACCAGAGGGTACACTAAGAGGAAGTCCTGTACTCACACAATCAGTTCTAATAAATTCAGAACCTAAATTCAAAGATTGTGTACAACCAAACAAATAGATCAGGTACAAAAATATCAAAAGACTCCTCTTGTCTGAAATGGCATGTCGCAATCTTATAGCAACCAGTTTCCTGCAGTCGACCTAGATATCTCTGTCATATCCCAGTAGCACAAATAATGGGCTAGGCATTAGGTGTTGTCCTCTGACCTCACTCAGCACGGAGAACACTTACTCCCAAAATGACAAGACCTTGGGGCAGGCCAATGCCCTCTTGGAGGAATCCAGCGTATCTGTCACACATTGCATTGTCTCTCAACCCGTATTGCACTAGCCTGCGGGGGGTGTAATAAACTCTGTTAAGGTATTTGAAATGGATCAGGCGATGCCAACCATTCAGGGACACCTGCTTTGTGGCCTCACAACAGTATGTCCAGCAAGTTGCTGTGTGGAGGCAAGTGAGATTCTTGCAGCAGCGCAACATCAATTCAATGCTGTTTCAGATAGGCTACAACATTCCTAATCTTCATATGGTCATTAGGCCCCCTAATATTCCATGTTAGGAGATGAAATGCACTGATCAGCAGGAGTGGTAGCTGTGCATTCATCATTCTTGGTCACAAAATACCCATGTGCACTTTGCAAACCTCTACAAGTCAAAGACATGTCTCGCTGAGCTGCAAAGCGCTGTAGACCCATCACACACTACCGCAGCCGAGGTTCCAGTGCAGCAGTGCAGCTACCACAGCAGTCCGCCCGTCCGGGACTAGGGCCCAGGCATAGGCCACCATGCCCCTGCCAGACAGATCGCAATGCCACAGGTAGATGCAAAATCTGCTAACAATCTTGGGCATTAGGTGGGCACCTCCCTCAGCTCTGCCGCAGTGCACGCCCGCAATGAGCGCAGCTTGAGCTCTTCTTGTCACTGGCCGCAGCGTAGCCAGAGATGGTGCGGCCAGTTGCCTCAACGCTGTCTATGGCACAGCACCCGCCCAGGCAGCTCTCTCTATTCGCTCCACACAGGGCTGGCCATGCTACAGCAGGGTGGCGAGTGGGCAGGTCCGTTACATCCCACCACGGTGTCCCAGAGGAAGGCAGGGCCCTGACTCAGGGCCCCGTGCAGCAAATCTTCAGCAGGGAGGACACTAGCTGTCTCATGAGGAGGCAAGCCTTTCAGGCAATGCCTAGGCCCCGAAGCCGCCCGGGAGCGAAAGTCCATACTCCGGGGTGCCGGGCACTGCTCTTGTCTGTTCCACTTCGGACCCGGGGAGGGGTTTGCAGAATTAACGACAAGCACACCAGTTATTATAGAGGATTGTGAAGGATAGTGAGCCGGTTTCAGTGGAGCAGCTCTAGGACGCAGCCATTTTGGAGCCTGGCAAGCTCCGCTCCCCACATGTCCAATCTTTTAATCACAATACACCATGCCTTATTGGCTACCTAGGACCTACCTTAGGGGTGATTTATATGCAACAAAAGGGGAGTATATGGCTTGGCAAGCGGGTTATAGTGACAAGTCAAAGTGGCAGTTTACAACTGCATACACTCTGCAGTGGTAGAATTGGGATATGTTTTGAGGTGATACTTAAGTGGGTGACACAATACATGCTGCAGGCCCACTAGTAGCATTTAATTTACAGACCCAGGGTATATAGTATACTCATTTACTAGGAACCTATAAGTAAATTAAATATGCCAATCAGGTGTAAGCCAATTTTACCATGTTTTAGCTGAAAAGCATGAAAAGCATAAGCACTTTAGCATTAGTTAGCAATGATAAAGTTCACAGAGTCCTAAAGCCAACAAAAACAAATTCAGCATAATAGGAAGGCTAAAGGCAAAATGTTTGAAGGAGACCCTGCAGAGAGGGCCAATGCCAACACCTAGTTAGACCTTTCTGAATAAAATGGTCCCAAGAAGGTGGAGATTTGTGTTTGTATTTTACAGATCCCACTGGCCTCACAGGGAAGGCAACTTGTGGGTAACTAATGTCTTGGATATGAGTATGCTACTGGTCCTGACACCCTAGTAGTACTCGTAACTTTTCATAATGTGTTGCATGCCAATTCCAAACACAATCACACTATTTGTGCCTTTTTTGCAATCAGTGTCTATCTGCTGGAAGAGTTTTGAGAATCCCTTGTATAAAAAGGGAAAGGCTGGTCGCAGTACAGTTTAGAAGACTGTGATGTGACCTTCCTCTGTGCATGTGCAAACCGTAAAAGGGCTTTCTTTCATAGTTTGCATTTTTGGTGCACCTAGTTTGTGTTGGTGCTAAATGTGCATAATTTTTGCCGTTGTTAGCACTTTTTGTCAACTGCATTTTTGTGCATGTGAATAGCAAATCAAAAAGTAGGGTTATGCAGTGGCGGCTCCTATGCCAAGGCGGAGGACCATCACCCACAGTGGAAAAAGGTAAAATAAAATGCTAACAACAATCTTATTATAATTTTTTTTCATACTGGCTATAGAGCTAAATTAAGATGGGTGGGATGGGGCTGGGATCACACAGAGGAGTGGTTTGTGCACCATAAATGCACATGACAGTTTGGCCTGCTGTCTTGGGCTGGCCAAACAGTCACGCACACTTAGAATTTCTCCACCTGGCTATGTTTCACAACAGGGTGGCCAAACAGGCAATGTTCAACTATTCCTAGCCATGTTCTTTTGATCAACATCATATACCCTTATACATATATCACTGTTTGTATCTCCTGAATTAATTTATGAAATGTATCTCTTTATATAAAAATGTATTGTGATGTATGATAAATGTACAGTGCTTATTATGAGAATCGCAATTGGATAAACAATGAATGTTAAAAAATCAGATCTTTAAAAATCACATTATTTAATAAAGTACCCCCTTTTTTACAATATGTTCTAATGTGTATTGTGAATCCATAGTTACAATAATTTTTTGTTGTCAGTGCAATGTCCATTTAAAACCTATGTTCCTAAATATTCGTTTTTTCAAACACAAACAGACCATTCAAACCAATCATGATGGTGCTATCATGCTGGTCACAGCAGCATCTTGATTGGCTTAAGGGGGCCTCTGTGCTGCCGGGAGCCAGGGCGAGAAGAAGACGGAGAAGTCGGAGCTGTAATCAGGTACATGCTTTTAAAAAAAATTCTTATCCTCCCCTGCCTGATCCACCATACCGACTCCATAGGAGCTGCCACTGGTGCTATGTAATACTTAGCTACTGACTTTGCATTTCTGCAAAACAGCATTGCAGTGCAAGCAGCCACTGAATTTGCACATTGGAAACTTTTTCTAATCTGTAGTAATTTGTGCACTGCAATTTGTTTTTTTTTTCATTTGCAGATGCAAATCTTTTGTTCACCAGGCACTTGTTTTAAATAAATAGACTACTACATCTAACCAGGCAATGCTTATATGTTTAATTGAAAACAGAGCTATGTGCATCCACCTTCAGCCACTATGTGTAGTTTAAGGTGCTTTGCGACCATCTCCTTCAGCCACTGGCTTCTTTGCCAATGGCTTGAGACATTTTCCTTCACAACTTGGATAATTCCGCCTGAGTATTTTAGTTTCTGTTTCTAATCGCTGTTTGAGTGTTTCCTTCTGTCTTGATTGAAATGTATGAGGGACCTGAAAAGTACACTCTGTCTCCCTACCGTTTAAATCTTTATCTCATCCATACATTGTTATAGGGTTTGAAAAGGCATAGAGTCATTTTTCAGTCAGTTGAGTCTTGTTTTGTTCTCCAGGTACTGTGTGAAGCAGCTCCGGCTTTAGGGCTGGCGGCCACAGTGTGTCAATCTTTACTGACGCCCTCCCTTAAATGACCTCCTTCTCCACAGATTCCCTCACTACCACCCTCCAACTGTGCCCCTCATCTCTTCAGGTATTTCTTCTGTTTTATAGCTCTACTCATAATAGTGGAGGATGTTAGAGCACTTTACATCATACACACATTATACAGAGACAATGTATCGTACATCGGGAAATCAGTGTATAATAAATGTTTCATAAGACAAATAGTACTAAAAGGTGTAGGAGTCACATGTTCATCCATACTAGTAAGCCGTATATTTTAGGAGTGCTTGGTCTGGAGAAGAAACAAACTCAGGATTTAAAACATAACAGTGTGGTTGGAGTTGGCTTTACTAATAGGAATGTATTTCTACCCAAACAAAGCCTTTTAAGCAACATTAGAATAATGAAACACTGGGGGAAACATAAAGTTTTCTATACCTTGCAGTCTGTATGCAGCTCTTTTATGATAGTTCATAGCTGGCTGTGCTATATTAGGATTGGAACTTATGAACTGCAAGTAACAAAAGGATCTCCCTGACAAAGGGCAGTAACCCACTGAGCTATCTACATAAAAATGCTCCTTTGTGATCTGCATGGTACATGTTCTGTGCAGCAGGCACATTATCCCTTTGCGCTACTCCACTCTCCAGCAAGCATATTAATCCGTAGAGTTATCTTGACATGTTTACTGTTGCCTGAAAATTGGTGGTTACACAGGGAACCCATTTTCAAAACACAGCGACCCCGAACTTGGTGCCCGGTCATTACGCCCCAGAGCCGTCCCTGGTATGAAGAGTGCAATGCACGCCAGGTTCAGAAATGTGCTGCCTCCTGCCTGAACAAGATCATATCAAATAGCAATGCTGGCAGAATCTACCTGAAAAACACACAGCTGTTTCCTGGAAACTGGAGCACACGCATTTTACGTTCCCTGATGCAAGCTGTCACTCAGCTGACCTCATGCAGCCTGCCAATGGTGCCTGAGACGAGCAGAAAGCCTCAAATCGTAGGCACTGGTATGTGGTGCTTGAAGCGGAGATTTTGCCTGTTTACCGAATTAAAAAAGGAGAATATGACAAAAAAACAAGCAGTTGACCCGGCTCTCAGCGGCCTCGTTGTCTGTACTTCTAAACTCAAATTTTCACCTGCTTAACAATTCCTTCTGAACTAGAATTAATTAAACTCCCTCCTATCAGTCTGGACATAGTGCTCATCTCCGAGGACCTCAACGTCACCCCATCGATCTGTTTAATCAAGTGTTCTTGTTCCCCACATTCACCACGAGTGGAGTGGGATGCTGCATCTCCGCTCCACTCAGTGACAAGTCCCTTGACCAACAGGAGTTGTGCCCTACCCATCTGAGATAGGTATTCATAATTTTCTAGAGGATTATCCCTCCATAGTCTGTAAAACCCTTATTCAAGAAGTCTTCAAAATCCCCACTATCGTGAAAGCAAGAAACAGGTGAAGAACAACAACAACAAAAAAGGGTTTTAAAATGAACAACTGTATAGAAATTCAGACATCGCCCAATTTAAGTAACCTGATTCAATCTTTGCCAATTGTCTCTTTCACAAATGCTGATCTGCCAGTAAACAAATTTAGGCATCTCATACCTTATTATAAACAACCGTTTAGACCAAACAGTGGCCCTCATTACGATGGTGGTCGGACGAGTCTGACTTTTTTCAATTGCAGCTTGTGCTGCGGCTCGCAAAAGAGCCGCAGCACATGCCACAATTGAGAAAGGCATGTTTTCAAACATCCATGTACCATGTGCCAGGTACTGTTTGGTGCCTGGCACACAATGCATGGATTTTTAGGGGTGAGGGGGAGGGGGTTACCACATGTGCCTCTCTGGCCCCATAACGGAGGGGCCATGCTAGGGGTCCCCAAAGTCCCATTCTGTCTGCCTTTACATGGCAGTTGGACCGCCATGTAAAGGCAGAGGGAAAAGAGACATTGTAATCCCTACAGTTGTGCCTGCAGTCACCCTCCCATTGTAGGGATTACGCTCTGACCGAAGCTCAGATGTCGGTCGGTCTCTCCGCCCGCTGCAGTCCGACCGAAGACGACATTGTAATGCATCGGTCGGACAGCTATACTGGGTGCCGGTGGGCCCGCCACCAATGGCCTGACATTGGAATGAAGCCCAGTGTTCGACACAATTGTGCTCCCAGACTACCTCATCATTTGATTAGATCAAATCGGGAAAGCAATGGCATTCTTGGCCAAAGCCTAAAACATGATTTCTCCTACTCCGAAGAGTATGAGTTTAAGGAGATAACTTCCCACTTCAAGTAAAAACCACAGTCCTTGTCAGGGTGAAGCACTAAAGTCACTAAATCAACCTGAGATCAAACTTCTGGTACCTATGGAACAGAACAGACGGGCATACCTTAGGAGGCAATGTGTAAAGTATTTATGCAGCACCAAAACAGTAATAGAGCCAAAACACAACACATGAAAAATCCCAAGAAAAATAGGGTACATTTTAATAAATAAAGCACCAAAAAGACAACCGTCCAACAAGGTGAACCAGAGATATGAGTTTGTAAATATTTTAATAAATATAGCTCCATGAACTGTATGGCACCAACGGTAGTCAACTGATCACAGTAGTCTGAGACCTACGTTCAATTTGATGCCTACTGCGAATGAGCAGGGGTCTGCTACAGACATCAGGATCGAGCGGTTGGAAGTTTTTCTTTGGAATAAGACCTACATTTACAAACATTTCATTCAACACAGCACAGCAAGTGAAGTTTCTGCACAGCATTATGTTAAATTAAAACAGTAGAAATGCTTTATATTTTCAAAGAAACAGTTCTGTTCTCTCTTTGAGCAGTAAGATATACCTTCCTTCAAAAAACCATCCATGGAGGCTTTTTCCTCTTTGTATGTTTGCTGCAGAATGTGGAAAGAGTAAAAACTGAAGAGAGATCAATATTTCTCTCCGTTATCTCAAACAGGTGAACCATTTTAGGACAAACCCTTGTGTGCAACTCTTTGTACATACGTTTTTACTTCAAAACTCATGGGTAGATGTGCAGGAGCTCCCATGCACCACCCATGGAACACCTCCCTGATGCAAAGTAATGTATGGCAGGGCACTGCGTTATTGTTTTTTACATAACAATGCAAATCGACATTTGCATTGCTTTGTAAATACCAAAATGGATTGTGCACCGGGTCTGCTCCAAAAAAGTGAAGCAAGGCTGCTGAAAAATTACTGAGTTGGAGAATTTCGAATTTTGCACCCAATAAAGATTCCTGGCCAAACAGATGCATTAGGTGCCATTGTCAAAGAAGATTTCTACAATTACATGTACTCCATTTTTTTCTAGCTAGGATTCTTCAAGCAGATAAAGGTTTCAAGCTGTAGCCAAAGATGGCTGGATACTTTATCTGCGAGGTCCTTCTAAATTGGATTTACTGCTGCTGAAAAGGTCAGACTGTAAGAAACTTGAATCTTCATCCCAGCGGCAGCACACCTCTGTCAGATCAGCTAGACAGGTTTGTCCAAGTCCTCCAGAGTTCTTTGAAACCATAACTTTTCTAAGTCACAGGTTTCTCGGGATGTAAGGAACAGTACACTTTTATACAGCACAGGGTTCCTAGGCCTCAGGAAAAGCACATGGGGGTCAATACCGCCTCTAGCATGGTTCATTTCAGGTTCAGTTGGAACTGGTCAGCTGGGAAATTGCAGGAAAGACCTGTTATGTGTTGTGTCCCTGTAGCATGAACAGTAGGTCAACCTTGTGACAATTGGAGTCCACTTCTTTGCCCAGGCTATAAGAGGGAGAGCAGGTCCAGTCCTTCAGGGCTTTTTTAGGTCTCAGATAGCAGATTTAGTCCTCATCTGATCATCCACAGGTCCAGCAGTGCACTGAGAAAGGTACTGGGGATGTCACATTTATGGCTGACACAAGCTTGTGGGCATGGATAATTTCTATCCTCTCCCTAACGAATCGTAGAAAAGTTCCCTGGGAATACCATACACACTTTTGAAGCCTTTCCTGTGTGCACAACAACAAACAAACCCACAGTGGTCCTCTGCCTTCATCCAATTTGGTGAAACCCTTCTGCCCTTTGTGCCGTGCCAGTATGCCAAACCCGGAGGTGTAGCTATGGAAAGAGCAACCCCTCCTCTGTTGTCACTTAACACCATTTTTTCGGGGCAACTCTCACCCTACTGTATTAGGAGCCTGAGTGACTGGGGGAACAAAGAAGGGGCAGATTCGAATCCCATCTGACATAAGCCTCCTGCCAGAGGAACAAAAACACCTTCCCACACCCAAGTCTTTGTCTCCTGCTCTGGGAGCATTTTTCACACCTCATTTGGGGTTAAGCACTCACAGAGCAGCAGCTGGAGGCTAATGCAGATTATCCACCAGAGGATTTAGGCAGGGAAAATAAATGTGTTAGTTTCCAAAACATGGAGGATTCAACATGAATCTATCAATGTTTGACTCAAAGTATTTTGCATGAGTACCCACTGATGAAGGACCCCATCTGAAATGTATTGGTATGTGTGCAATACATGATTAATCATAGAAAACTAATGAGACATTATTTTATGTTGTATTTGTTTCTTGATGTCTTGCTGGTTCTCGTGGTGATAGAGTGTTGACCGTGGAATCTACTTGGAGGTTCTGGGGTGATACGCCGTTCCTGGAGAGGCGGTTGAGACGGATGGCAGACAGGGATCCCGTCCTGTTTGAAGAGCTTAAAATAAAATACAATTTCGCCTACCTACACCCCTCCTGTTTCCTTGCTACATTTTGGCGACGATCACCTGTTCGTTCAAGCCTCTTTCGGCTCTCCATCAGCGGTCGGTGAATCTATGTCTTTGAAACGGCTACTACGTTCACCACGACGGATATTCAACCTGTGGCAATCACTCGACTTTGTGGTTGTGAATAATTTCTGCCCAACTGAGGTACTGTACTTTATTTCATTTATTTTAAGCGCTGGAGCCATTCATGCTCACGCCAACGAAACGTCTAACGCTCTAGCTGTTCGCGCTCTCGTCTTCTCTCATGGTTGCTTAGTTACGCGGCTAGACGCTGAGTCTGACTTTTCCCGTCAGCACGTCGGCTCCATCTTGAATTTCGATTTTGGCATTCTTTATTATTTGCAGCACACAATAAAAAGCTTCATCATTTGGCAACATTCATACTTATTTAACACAGTGATCTGCACACCTTGCAAGTATATCACATTCAGTTGACCTTTGGTCCTATGTACTGTGATTTGCACACCCTTTAAGCAGATCACAACTTTCTAGCAGATGACCTCCTATTTCTTCACAGTGATTTGCACACCTTTTAAGAAGATCACAACTTTCTAGCAAATTACCTCCTATTTCTTCACGGTGATTTGCACACCCTTCAAGCAGATCACAATTTTCTAGCACATTACCTCCTATTTCATCACGGCGATTTGCACACCTATTTGCTCGTTTTTATTATTGTACATAGACAACACTGTATCACCACTAATTACTATTTATATCCTTTTTTTTTGCATATTACTTTACTTAGCTTCATATTAACATGGCAGCTTCCCAGCCTATTTCTCCACCACTGTCATTTTTGGCTGATGGAGATACTACTGCTATTGAATGGGAGGAATGGATTGAGATTTTTGAAAAGTATTTGCAGCTATCGATGGTCTCAGTTTTAGAGCATCTAGGAAAAGAGCTATTTTGTTAAATTTGTCGGGTAAAGCTGGTCAACATGCTTTCAAGTTTTGACCCGAAATTATGGGTGCGGATGGTGAACCCATTGATAATCCATATAATGAAGCTAAGCGGAGACTTGCTAAATATTTCTGCAAACAAGTTAACATCGTCATGCAACGCCACAAGTTTTACACTTTACCTCAAAAGGAAAATGAAACTGTTTATCAAATGGTCACCCGCTTAAGAGAACTTGCTGTGAAATGTGATTTTAGCACCATAGCTGATCAACTTATTCGAGACCAACTTATTGTACAATGTAAAAATAAGAGAATGCAACAAAAACTATGGGCAACCAAAAATCTTTCACTACTTGAAGCCATCACCATTGCCAAGGTAGTAGAAGAATCAGACAAATGTATGAAGAAATGCATTCTTTAGAACTCAAAAAAGATGAATCAGTAAATCTTGATTCCAAAAGAGATATTTCTTCTATTGCTGATGTCAAGACCAAGCAGTCCACCAAAGCTAAACCCAAAACACTTCATGACCATAAAAGTAAACTCAGAAGGTGTTATAGGTGTGGTAGTGTAAATCATACTGCAGACTTTGCTGGATGTTTTGCCAGGGACAAGTCTTGTGACAATTGTGGTAAAAAGGGGCATTAAAGTTCTGTTTGTAACAATATTAGTAAGAATAGATTGGCTTTTGTTGACGATGAAAGCATTCCTCCTGATATGTCTTTATGTAATGAAGATAGTGTTTCCGTCACTTTACAAAGACCTGCAGCAACCTTCGTTTTGAATGGTGTCTCCTTGCCACTTTTGGTTGATCCAGGCTCCATGCTTACCATTATTCCTTTTTGTATTTTTAAAAAATGTTGGCCCAATCTTCCATTATCTCCTACTGATGTTTCTCCTAAGACCTATGGTGGTGAAACCATTGTCATCAAAGGTGTCATGGAGACTAAGGTGTCGATTAGGATGGCGGACAGACCTGCGTCCGTCCGCCACCCCCGAGGTGGAGGGACCGTCCGCAGGGGCAGCGGTGTTCCCTCCATAGGAATTAGGATGTGACCACCCCCCTGGCGGTCACATCCTGTATATTTAACATTGCGGCGGGTGCTGCTTAAAGCATCACCCGCCGCAAAGTAAAAAATGCATGGTTATTTTGTAGACACCGCCACCATATTGTGGTCCACACCCCGCGGATCAGTGTCGGACGGACCTGCCGTCCGCCCCTGATCCCACCGCCATCATAATCTGGCAGTGGGTGTTATCATGGATCGCGGAGGTGAATCCGCATCCTCCGGTGGCTTCCACCGGACAGGAGGATGCGGATTCACTGCCATCATAATCGACCCCTTAGTTTGAATTTAAAGGTAGGAATGCTACTGGCAAAGTGTATATTTCAAATGATGGTCCAGCAATTCTGGGATTGGTACAGCAACATAATTTGCATATTATCATTGATCCCAGATCTCCTGAGCAAATATTGGTTGTTGAAGATTATCCAAGCCTTGATTCTGTTTTGACAAAATTTCTGAATGTTTTTCGTCTTGATTTAGGGAAACTATTGGGGTACACACATGAAATTAAACTTAAGAAGGATGCCATTCCTGTTAGACATCCTCTAAGGAAAATACCTATTTCTGTTCGCGAGGAAGTCAAAGAAATGTTATTTGATATGCAAAAACAAGATATCATTGAACAAATTGAAGTCATGGAGTGGCTTTCTCCGATTGTCATCACTAAGAAAAAGGATGGCAAAATTCGCTTTTGTGTGGACCTCAGGTCCTTAAATCAAAACATCATCATTGATAGTTCCACTATTCCCAATATTTCATAAATGGTTTTGTTGATGGATAGGGCAAAGTATTTCACCAAACTTGATTTAAGATCTGCCTATCATCAGGTCACTTTACATCCTAATTCTAGGAAATTAACAGCTTTTCTTACGTTGGAAGCTGTTTTTCAGTTTAAAAGACTGCCTTTTGCTTAGCCTTAGCCGCTAGCGTCTTCCAATGTATGATGCACCACCTCCTCAAAGATTTCACCAACGTTCATTATTTTCAAGACAATATTCTCATAACTGGAAAAAATCTTGCTGAACACAATGTCACTTTAGATAAGGTGTTAAATTCTTTACAAAATGATGGTCTTACGTTAAGGAAAGATAAATGTTTGTTTTTAGCAAAAGAAGTAGACTACTTGGGGTACACTATTTCTGAAGCTAGGGTGCAAAATAAGGAGGATTTATTGTGTGTTATCAGAGATGTCGCTACACCAAGCACAAAAGAACAGTTAAAGTCCTTTATGGGGCTGATGGAGTATTATTCCAAGTTTGTAGATAACTTTGCACACAAAACCAAAGCTTTACGACAGTTGTTGAGGAAAATGGTACCGTTTACTTGGGACACTTTGCAGGACCACACTTTTAAAAATATCAAGAACAAAATCATCAATGCTGTAATTCTTACCCCATTTGAGTCTGGCAGAGACACCATTATTACAGTAGACGCCAGTGCTCATGGGCTCGGGCTGTTTTGTCCCAAAACAAATTTGGTGTTGCTTTTGCTTCGTGTACGCTCAATAGTTCTGAGCGAAATTATGCAGTTATCGAACGTAAGGCTGTGGCTGCAGCATGGGGAGTACATTATTTCCGTACGTATGTGTGGGGGAATTTTTCTTCACCCTCAGAACTGACCACAAGCCTCTGGTTAGAATTCTTAGCCCAGGTGGTGCCGAATAAAGAATCACTTTGTTTACTGAGATTTGCATCAAAGTTACAAAAGTTTACCTATAAAATCAAACATATAACTGGTTGGAAAAACGTACAAGCAGATTTTTTGTCGAGGCTTCCGTTGCCAGAGAAAGGGGTGCTGAATTGTGATGATGAAGTTGTTTATTTGGTGGCCAGCATTGATGATGTATGTGTGGATCAGTTTAAAACTATTTCTAAAGAAGAATGGCATCAAGCTGTAATGAATGATCCCAATTACCGTGAGTTAACCAGCTCTATCCATTTGGGGTGGAAACATGAAGGTTTGGTGAAACCTTCTCTACGTACTTATGCTAAATTACAAGAGGAACTTAGCATTGGAGTTTCTGATGACTTGATTCTAAAAGGTGAGAAATTCATCCCCCTCAATACACTCAGAAATAAGTTATTTTTATTAGCTCATGAAGGACATCTAGGTCAGACCAACACTATCAAACAACTTAAAGGTCATTTCTGGTGGCCAGGCCTTTATGAAGAAGGTAGACGTTGGGTAGAGAGTTGTTCTCTATGTAGAGAAAGTGAGAAACGATTAAAGATTGGTACCAAATATTTAGGTTCTATCAGTGGTAGTGACGGTTTACCCTGGGAAAAAATCTGTCTCGATTTCATTGGTCCGTTGTAAATTGTTCCTGGAGATATACGTTTTGCAGTTGATGATTTCTCCAGATGGCTTGAGGTAAAGTTTTTCCGGAATAGCACAACTTCCACAGTTATTGAAAGTCTGGATTCTATATTCATGAGAGAAGGTTTTCCACACACTTTGATCATGGATAATGGCACACAATTAACATCTCATGATATGCATCATTTACTTTTGAATAATCGGATAAAACACATGTGTACTTCCCTGTATAACCCTCAGGGAAATGGTATGGTGGAACATATGAACAGAGTGGTTAAGGTTGCGATTCAATTGGCTATACAAGGATGCCAGAATGTGCAAAGGTGTGTACAAGACATGGTATGGGCTCACAATGTCACAGTACATAGCATTACTGGTGAGGATATCAGGAAGACCATGGACGACGGTGGAAGAACGGCCCTCATATTACTTGATTTAACCGCGGCGTTCGACACTGTCAATCATTCGGTCCTACTGAGTCGTCTGGAAAATCTGGGCATCTCCGATGCCGCTCTAGCCCTCTTAGCATCATTTCTGACAGGCAGAATCCAACAAGTCCACTGGGATGGACTTAAATCAGAGGAATTTACTCTTCCTGGAGGAGTCCCACAAGGGTCGGCATTATCACCAACCTTGTTCAATTTATATGTCACCCCCTTGGCGAAACTGATAAAATCCCATGGCTTGAGATTAGTGTCTTATGCATACGACACGCAAATCATAGTGTCGGTCTCCGATTCCATTGTAGCAACCGCAGGCCGTTTCAGGAATTGCCTTCTCAGTGTAAAAAACTGGATGAGCCAAAACTTTCTCAAATTAAATACTGAGAAGACTGAAATCATAGAATTCGGTCAGAAGCCCTCGATATGGAGTCAGCTATGGTGGCCCCCGGAAGCCGGCTGTTGTCCTACCCCAGCCGAGAAGGTCAAAAACCTCGGATTCTTACTGGACAAAAACCTCTCCTGCACAGCGCAGGTGAACCAAGTCACTTCAGCTTGTTTTCATATGATGAAGGTACTTAGAAAGATCTTGCCCTTTATTCCACCCACCTTAAAAAAGACTGTCATTGCTGCCCTAGTAATGTCTCGGGTTGATTATTGCAACTCTCTCTATCTCGGTACGGGAGAGAAGCAATTGATCAAACTGCAGGCTATCCAGAACGCGGCTGCCAGGGTTCTCCTGAACCTGCCAAAGCGTCACCCCACCTCCCGGGCCATTCGAGAGCTGCACTGGCTGCCAATTAAGCGCAGAGTCCAGTTTAAGGCCCTCTGCTTGGCCCACAAAGCCGTTCACGGAAAAGGATCAGATGATCTGGCCGAACTCCTCCCGCGCTATGTGCCCAACCGAACTCTAAGATCGGCCAATCAAGACCTGATCTGCGTGCCTAGAATCCGGAAAGTGCGTTGGGGTGGAAAATCATTTTCTAATCAGGCCTCCAAACTCTGGAACTTATTGCCTTTCGAACTTCGCTCACAAGCCTCCAAACTGAGATTCAGAAAATCTTTGAAAACATGGCTGTTCTCCCTGCCCTGATTTGTCTCACATCACCTTCTATTCTACAGCGCCAAGACGCCGCGGCATTCGAGCGCTTAATAAAAACTTCAGACAGTCAGTCAGTCAGGTACCTCTCATGAGAATGAGAGGCAGGTTGCTTAAGACCAAATTGACACCTTATTGGATGCATGATCAGTGCACAATTACCACAAAGACAAAATGTTTTGGTAACATAGAAGTTGGTGATTTGATCAAGATTAACTGTGGTACAGAGAGAGGGGTCCGAATAAATTTTCTGATCCCATGAAAGTAAAAGAAGTTCATAAATGGCATGTTGTTTTAGAAAATGGACAGCAATGGAATTTCCAGAGGTTAGCTTTGTACAAGAAAACAAGGATATGTCTCATTCTGTTGTTTCACCATTTGTTACCAAGGAGAAGGGTGTGGGTGGTGGTGTTAGTGACTCCATTGCCAAGCAACCAAGGTTGCGTCAAGTACCAAGAATACCTCAAGTACCAAGAAAATTTGATGATTTTGTAATGACCTGAAATTTATCCTTGTTGAGTTACGAAACACTGTGCATCATGTATTACTCATTTCCGTTTTGTTCTCATGTTTTGCTTATGTTAGCCTATAGAGTTTTGCCATGTATTATTTCATTCCGTTTCTTGTATCTTGTTTTATTATGCACTTTTGTTTTATCCTGTTCTGTTTTTGTTGATTTTCTTTGATATAATGAATGGGGATATGTCATATTTGTTTCTTTATGTCTTGCCGGTTCTCGTGGGGATGAAGTGTTGACCGTAGAATTTACTTGGAGGTTCTGCGGTGACTCGCCATTCCTGGAGAGGCGGTTGAGATGGACGGCAGGCAGGGATCCCCATCCTGTTTGGAGAGCTTAAAATAAAATACAATTTTGCCTACCTACATGCCACCCGTTTCCTTGCTACACATTGGTATGTGTGTGATACATGATTAATCATAGAAAACCAATGAGAAATTATTTGAGAAATATTACCAGTACCAATGTGCTGGACATAAGTACATTTTGATACTGTTATGAATCAAATAATTAAAACCATTAGAAAAGCATTCAAGGATCAAAAGAATGAATTTGAGTCGAGCAATTGGACTATGTTTGTGCAGTGCATCTGGATGTCTGTCTTGTTGCATACTCAGGCTGCCATGTTAGGCCAAAAGCCACATTTTACGATCATACATCTGTTGAACAGATCATTAAACTGATCTTAGAGAAGCAGCCATCTTGATCCTATCACAACATTTGTAATGATTTTGACTTACACAAGGGGGACCATAATGACTCTGGGGCCTCTGCTGACATAATTCCTACCCAGCAGTGACCATGTACAATATTTTGATAGCTCCTTCTACCAGAGATGTCTATTCCTGATCTACTAACTATGAATAAAGAGCCAGTTATGGTGGGTACTTTAAAGCCTTTAGAATGTAGATCACCTTTCTCACCTCCTCAGAATAATGACCAGAGGGCAACAGAGAAAACCCAAACAAGGGTTAGAGAATACAAAGACATCAACCTAATTTTCTTTCAGCCAGAATATTTACAACGTTTCAAAACAGCCCTACTCTAGAATGACTGATCAATATAGAGCGAACTTAACTTTAATCACGGACAAGCTTACTGCTCAAAATCTAAACTGGACAAAAATGAAGTCATCTGACAATTGATCTCAAAACTACAGTAGGACGGACAATCCCTTGGAATGTTGGAATGAATTTGGTAACTAAATACTTTGAGGAGAATCTATAAAATCTATACAGTGAAAGAAAACAATACAAAAAAATATTTTTAAGACCAACACATCTTTTATTCAAGAAGAGATGAACTACGCAATCACCCTAAACCTATTTGGTTTAATCAGTCAAGCAACCCTTTGCTCTTTTCCAGAGCTAACATTAACTCAGATGAAAACTAGATAAAATTCAATTCTACCTTGCCTTATAAATGTAAAACTCTGTATAAATGTAAATGTGTACCTACCTAGAATTCGGTTTCCTGAACAACTGGGAATAACGACTCACCGCTGTTGACTCTACAGTTCTTTGTCAAAACCCTCGAAGTGTTGAGAAGTATTGAGAAACAGATCAAACATTTCATAGGTGAAAATAGTTTGTCTCTTGACTTTCATCTGGTAGGAGGCTTGGCTGTACCACCAAGACTGCCACGCTGCAAACTGTATATGCACTATTTATCCTTCATATAGGTACAATTTACCCTTTTGTCCCACTGATCTGTAAGAAGCAGATGGCACAGTCAATCACTCCATAATATTGAAGAGTATTGATGGGAGAATTATATTCACTCAGTCCCTAAATGATACATGTCATACCTTGGTAACAGTGGGTACCTCAAGGCTCACTATCTCTGAGAACAGTGTCTTCCTTTCTCAAATTATTGGTAACACAAACTACTGCCTGTTCCACCACAACTTAAAATGAAACCCCTTGAAAATGATATTTCTAAAGATCTTCCCCCGATTGCTCCACCTTGGTGCAACCATGGCTGAAAACTATGACCATCCTAGAATGGCACCCAACCATCATTGTTTGTGTCAGATCCTTGGACGTTATGCTCAACAGAAGCATCCTGAGTATTTTAAGAAAATCATATTAACAATGATATGATATCCAGCAAATATCTAGTGGCGCATTAAAAAAAAGCATTAGATTTCCCAGCACACACAAACGTACATATATAAGCAGCCCTAGTTGTAAGTTAAGAAGAGCAACCGTGTTGCAGTCCTTTCGCAATATTTACAGCATATCCAGACCTTTAAATATTTGCTTCTAAGATTCATAGTTTCAAAAGGCAAATGGTGGCGGACGGACATGTTACATCAGAGGTCCGGATTGAAAACAAAAAAAACAGAGGGCCTTCTGTGAATACCAAAATGAGTAAGTACCTTCTGCGAATACCAAAATGAGTAAGTGCCTTCTGTGAATACCAAAATGGTAGTAAGTTTAGGTTTTTCTAGTAAGTTATTTCTTTGAATCGGGCCCATAGTGTCAGAATTTCTTAAAAATAAGAATCACAATCTTCAAAAACACCTAAACTCCTTACCAAAAAGAACACAATTCCAAATTATAATTTTGCAGGGAATTCACTGTTTCCTCCCCAATTAAAATTTTAAGCAAGTGGTCAAATCTCCATTCAAAATCCTTGCTCGCTGGAATAAAAAAGTTACCTCTCGCTCCGATAAACAGTACTATATCCCGCAGCTGGGTTGGACTCTGGATCCAGGAACTATTGCCTTATAACACCAATCATATTTTCCTTGAATTATCCTCTGACTGAGTTTAGAAGTACTCAAGAACTGACCTGTATTTTCCACAACCCTTCTCTGAGAGACTCCAAATTAATTAACAAATAAACTGTTAATCTCAGGTGGACAGCAACAACTAATGGAGCTCAGACACCCTAATGCTTAAATTCTTTTGATTTGCAGAAGGAAAGGAGCTTCAAGGAATGCATCTGAGATACAGAATCCTATCCCACATGTCATCAGATCAAACCCTTTTTATGAAGACACAAAAACAAAATGAAAGGACTAGTATTCCTGCACTACTCTCCAAGCTGGACATTTAGAACATATTAGACAAGGGACAGCTCTATTAAAGTTTTTATCTGCCTGAAAATACATGCAGGTCACAGTCTTCCAAGCCATTGGTTAGCAGCATACTACTTTTTCTGTCTATTTGTATAGTTTAGTTATAAAATGTATATTTTTTCTTCATATTATAACGGTGTATCTCTTATGGTATTCTCCATTCTCATAATGTATCCTACCATATAAGTGCATTTAAATGCTTTATAACAGTATTTTAATGATGTATTTAGTATCATCCTCATGCAGATACATGGAGACATTTGATCATTTGAAAGATGAACTCTAATGTTCGATACACAGATTGAACAAAACTGATGCCAATTTGGAGCCCTAAGGTACTCTGGAAGGCAAAAGGCCCTGTCTAAGAAATGGTCGACTCAGCGAATGACAGAAATACTGTCCCAAAAATATTGAGTTGTAAGATAAATGTGCCAAAAATATTGTCAAGTCAAACATAATCTAGGAACAGTATATAGGAGGTAAGAATATTGTTTATGTATCTATATAATATTATTACAAAAATATTGATGTATATGACATTGTTTAATTTAAGATAGTTGTGTTAGATATAGTTTTATTTACTTTAGATACATATTAGCTGTACTAATTTTAGGTACTAATATTGTTACTATAACTGTTTTACATTTTTTTTTATAGTTTGTAATTTTTACTGTGTAGTTAATATTTTTATATTTAATGCCTAATTATGTAGTCGGTTGGAAAGGTTCCGAACAGCATTCAGATTTTCCTAAACCATGCCGGTACCCATATTTCAAACTGACTCAGAAGCATTTTTGACCGGCCGACTCTGATAGAAGATAACCGTTTGGGCTTTCCGATTTGGTTCCGGTCGGCATTCGTTGACTCTTAGTCGGTTTGAGCTGAATTGTACAGCTCTATGAACCACGTTTCCGAGCGACGTATAATGATGTAAGATTCAGACAGCCTTTGCGAATCAGTCTGGCCGACACGAAAAGGCTGTTGGAATCTGACTGTGGGCCCCTCGGGCAGTCCCCCTTCCGCCAGAGGCCTCTGGTTTTGGACCTGTGGGGGTACCTGTGGAACCCCTTACAATCATGCACTGTGTTGCAGGCATCAGTGAGTGCCGAACACAGGGTGCAAGGTTTTTCGCAACCAAGTACGACCGAACGATGTTCGGAAATATTGTAATTGGTCGTTCGGACTCGCTGAACCCAAGTCGGTCGGAACCAATTTCGACAAGGAGTTGGTCGTAATGCTTTCCGACCAACATCGTAATCGGACCCTTAGTTAGTAATTCATGATTTAGTACCGATTTGTTGGGTTTGAAGGGATATAGCACAGGGTTTTATTTTTAAATTTCTATTTTCATACTATATGGATTTTTATTTTTATTCCATATTTAATTGCTAATGTAATATGTGATTTATATAATTGATTTATTGTTATTTTATATATTTAAGTGTATTTTGTGATTGTTAATGTGTCATCTTTTCATTCTGAAGAAGCCTGCCACGGGTGAAATGTGTTGACTGCATTGGCTTTTCTCTTAAACATTTGAAATAAAGGATCAAACAATTCAAAGACTTTCTCCCATCCGAAGTGCTTGTGTTTGGCATTTGTGCTGTTCATACCTCGATTTCTTGTTTATGTTGCCTCTTAGAGTTTTTGTTTGATGTTTTTTATATTTACTACAATAATGTTTTTATTTTATTTGAAATGGTTTTTCCTTGGTATTTTTGTTTGGTTAATAGGGAGGAAATTGCATTTATTTTAAATATATTGTATTTTATTGCATACATTATTTTGTATTATTAAATAGTTTATTTTAATTACATTTACTTTTGCATATGTTTTAATTTTAAATGTGTTTTAATATTCATATGTTGCTAAGCATTTAAATTTTTTATTTAAATGATTGGGAATTGGAATGGTACATCTAACCATTTCTAAATCCAACACTTTCTATACTGTTACTTAGATTGCAGTGGGTATATTGAATCTAATCCCTCCAAAGTACAATGCTTCCCTCAATTTTGCATGTGCTGGATTGGGAATAGTCAATCTTGCCACTCAAAAATCAAACTCTTAGCCTCATTTTACTCATGTTGGAGAGGGAAAAGTAAATTTAAACCATCCATGACTAACATTTTACACATTATTGCTTAAATTGTAGTGGGGGTAGTAAATCTAACCCTTCCAGAGTTCAATACTTTCTCTACTGTTGATTAGATTGGAGTGGGACTAGTAAAGCTAACCACTTCAACGCCCAGCAGTTTCCCTTCCTTGTGTTGCTTAGATTGGAGTGGGAATAGTAAATCTAGACCCTCAAAATTCTAACATTTCCCTACTTTTGCTTTTAAATCCGACTTCTTTGAAGTCCAGCAAAAGTGTTCTTTAATTTCAAATATTATTTTTATTGCTATTTTTTTTATTTGATTTATAAAAAGATCTGCAATTTCTTTTTAAATGCTATTTTTTGTTTCTTACATTTTGTATTTAGTTAATTTAGTGTAATATATGTTTTGCTCATGTGTGTTTAATAATTTTGACTTTTTCAATTATTGTTAACACTTTTAATGTCATTATTTAAAAATTCTTTAGAAATGTATGTATTTATTAAAGTGTAGAGAAATGTATATATATATCCGCTCTTTTCTTCCTGGGAAGAGGATTTATCGATGTTTTCTGCGCAATGCCATGAGCGCAGTTCGGATGGCCCTGACACTCAAGATGACCCGGAGAGTACTGGCAACACACTGCTTGCAGTGTATTTTGGACTTGAGGAATCAAGAGATCCGGTGTCCGCCGACAGGTTGGGGAGAGACATGCGGCTAGAGACATTTGCCTCTGTTAGGGTGTTATATATGCACATGGCTGCCCCCGCATATTCCCTTTCTTCACCTGACGGTCATGTCAGCCCGAGGGGACCCGAGACCCGAGGAGGAGCTTTAGACCTCAGCTGTAAGGGAGGGAGTCAAAACCATTGTTACCTGCAACTTTCACTGGAACCGGCACCATCCAAGAAGTGCCCCCCACACCACCGACCAAGGTGCATAAACATGATGCACCCTGGGAGTTGGAGTCTGGTAATGGGTCCCGACATCCAACAGGTGAACTAACTTTGTCTTGGGGAGGAGTCCAGTGACGTCAGTACCATACAAAGGCGGAGCAGCTCTGATGGACTATTCACATGACTCGCGTGGGTGCAGGGCACTGAGGAAGGCACAAACTCGCCGAAATGCATTTGCCGCCACTCACCGATGCAGTTTTGTAATAAAGCCCCTCCAACTAATTTCCCTTTAGCCTCCGCTCTTTTCTTCCTGGGAAGAGGTTTTATTGATGTTTTCTGCGCAATGCCATGAGCGCAATTCGGATGGCCCTGACACTCAAGATGACCCGGAGAGTACTGGCAACACGCTGCTTGCAGTGTATTTTGGACTTGAGGAATCAAGAGATCCGGTGTCCACTGACAGATTGGGGAGAGACATGCGGCTAGAGACATTTGCCTCTGTTAGGGTGTTATGTATGCACATGGCTGCCCCCGCATATTCCCTTTCTCCAACTGACGGTCGTGTCAGCCCGAGGGGACCCGAGGAGGAGCTTTGGACCTCAGCTGTAAGGGAGGGAGTCAAAACCATTGTTACCTGCAACTTTCACTGGAACTGGCACCATCCAAGAAGTGCCCCCCACACCACTGACCAAGGTGCATAAACATGATGCACCCTGGGAGTTGGAGTCTGGTAATGGGTCCCGACATCCAACAGGTGAACTAACTTTATCTCGGGGAGGAGTCCAGTGATGTCAGTACCATACAAAGGCGGAGCAGCTTTGATGGACTATTCACATGACTCGCGTGGGTGCAGGGGAAGGCACGAACACGCCGAAATGCATTTGCCGCCACTCACCGATGCAGTTTTGTAATAAAGCCCCTCCAACGAATTCCCCTTTGGCCTCCGCTCTTTTCTTTCTGGGAAGAGGTTTTATCGATATATATATATATATATATATATATATATATATATATATATATATATATATATATATATATATATATATATATATATATTACCGTCTTTACTAATAATGAAAACTATTTTGATATATATTGCATTTTTTTTAATTACGTCTCATTTTTTTGTTGATTCATATATGTTTGTTGATTTCTACTTTTAAGTTATTGGTAATACTTTTAATGTAATGTTTTTTTCAATTGTTAAACTATTGCTTTTATATTTTCTAGATAACATTTTTCTTACACAGTTCTGACCTTTAGCAAGAATCTGGCTTCTTTCTGCAGCAAAGACATATGCCCTTGACGGAGCCAGATGATATATATATATTTTTTTTGGGAAAACCTTTATTGAAAGTCCAAAGCACACAGCTATTCAGCCTTACAACCCTGAGGCTAGGCAGCATTGTAGAGAACGGATGAAAGGTGCGCACAAATCAGATCAAAGAAACATATCAGGTTTAATTTTATGTTATGAGAACAATAAACCTATAAAAAGACTAACTAAAAAGAAACACTAAGAGAAAGGAATTGGCAAGGAATAATACATAGGCGACAACACATAGTCCCGGGAGGTGGGCAGGGCCAAACGGCTTCTCAAAGTAACTATACTGGAAAAAGCAAACAAACATGGGGGGAAGAAAGCCAGGATGTCAGCCAAATGATGAAATGGTTGGAAGGGAGGGCTAGGGAGAAAGACGCACCTCTATCGGATCAGTGTCGGGAGGTAAGCAAATGTCGCCCCTATATGCGTTCCAGGCCCCCCAAACCACTCTCCACCTCTTGGGTTTACCCCGGGCCACGTATACTGTCTTCTCACGGAGCATGCACCAATCCATATTGGTCTTCCACAGTTCCACGGAGGGGGGAGATGGGGCCCCCCACTTCTGGACGATATCCCGCGTAGCCACCATGTTCCCCAGCGTGACCCATTGAGTTTGAGCATTATTGTAGTCTGTAGGACCCCACACATTTAACAAGCAACACCGGGCCTCCGCTGGCAGGTCTACCCCCGTCACCTCACGCATCACTACATGCACACGTTCCCAGTAAAAAGCTATAGCCAGATGATATTTTGATGTTTATTTAGCCTAAGAAGAAATCCAAACAGCATCTTGATATTTCCTGAGTCACAGACACATACATCTGCATACCAATGAGGAGTCATATGCTGTTTGGATTTTGTCTCAGTGTCAGTTCCCAGAAAAGAGCTAGACATTGCTTGTATGTTTTTTTAAGGCTAAGAAAAAATCCAAACCATGTCTGGTTTTTTGCTTGAGCACATACACAACCATCTGTGCCCCAGTTAAGACCCAGGCACTTTTTATGTACCCCAGTGAGGAAAAGTTTTATTAAGACTAGCTGGAAAGTTAGTCCTGTCATGCACTGTTCACTTGGTGTTATCTCACACCTTCTCAAATTCTTAAACTTAATCAATTAGTATAACCATCACTTTTCATTCATTTAATTTTTCTCAATCACATCAAAGTTCATGTTTTAAATCACGTCATGAATCAGTCACAGTTAATTTTTTGAACACAATGTATACATAAAATGTGTTTTCATGATTCTTCAAATATTCCAATCAACATTAACATGTAAAACATCATAATCGCGTGCCCGATGCATTTCGGTACCCAATCGGTACCTTCCTCAGGGGCCACTCTAAAAGAAAAAATTAGAACATAATAATTGTTGTGTGTGCCCATGGATGCTGTTGATTAATCCTAATATAATGTGTGGATTCATACCTTAGTTAGGTTAATAGTTTATGAATGTCACCTGTAATAAAAAACATCTATATAAGGCCCGTGTAAACTCATCTTGCATGTTTATGCTTAACAGACCCGTTTTATATTGATAATTGCTTACCGGAGCGTGCTCGAAAATATCAACGATGTGTGCTGTAATAGAAATACACATGCGTTGTCTACAAAGTGTATACCTTAATCCGACTAGCCATACTGGCTATGCAAAAAGATTCATGATATCTCGTTGAAGATATCTAATTTCATAACTGTGCCGGGTGATGGTCGATTTGAAACCTAAAGGTCAGTAAAAAAACAATATGAAGCTAAATTAGCCTCTATCCCTTTTAAAGTATAAGGTTACGCTACCTGGTCGTAGGATGCAGTTTCATACCTGAAGCTTACTGTTTTCGCGAGTCTGAAAAGAATCAAAGACGCGTATAAAATTAATAATGCTACAGTGCTAATGCAGTTGTGAGCGTCAAAGTATCCGAGCTATCCTCCGTACCTGATTGCGTTCTCTTCACGTCTTTATCAGTTCTCCAAACGATCGAAAGTTCAACCGTTAGCCGCCATGGCTGGAGGTTATGGTTATACGCGTTTTGCGTTGCTAACATTGGAAACGGACTACTCTTCGATCTCAAAGGTCGCAGTAAGCTCCCCGGTTGCCATCTTAAAAGGATGTTGTGTTAAGGCTGAATCGTATTGCTCATCAGAAGAGTCAACTACTTGAATATAAAAAAGATGTGTGTGTATTCAGATGTCATTAGAAGCGTATATCGAATGAACGAAGTTTACTTGTGGTATGGTTCAAACTCGGGTATGGGTTAGATCCGCTCTCGAATCTCGAATAAACAGTTTTTGCGTATGGTATTATATCAAATGGAAGTACGGAATGAATCCGCTCTCGAATGCGATACATCTAGATCATGCTCCATAAGTTTTAAAAGTGACCTATGTCGATGGATGTTAATTTCTATTCGGGTAATTACTACAAGTGTTGAACACCTAAGATCCAACCAATCTTCCGTAATATTTAAGGTGGTGTTTGAAGCTCGGATACGGGTCGGTTCCGTTCACAGAGTAGATACCTCTGGAAATTGATGATATACTGTCAGTTCAGTTAAAACTGCCTAATTTGAAGAATATTATTGTGTGTATGGGTAGTTGCAACGGGTGTAAGACACCTTAGTACCAATCAATGTGATATGAACGTACCTAATACCTAATTCAAATTTAAATAAAGTTAATATATATTTGTATATATTTTTGGGTAGTTACAATGAGTAAAGAACTCCTAAGTACCAATAAATGTGATATGAAAGTTCCTAATACCTATGGTGTCATTGGGTTGTATTAACACTTACCTAATAATATCAATGGTGTGTATAATGTGTTGTATGTAACTTTGACAGTTCACAAGTTATTCTCCATTGTGTAATCCTGATAACAGCAAAAGTTCTAGAATACCAAACATTTGTATACAGCAATGATATTATAAACCACTCCATTATTAAGTCATTGCGTAAATCTCATACTCATGCCAGTGACGCTTCTCCCAGATCTATCTATAAATAACATGATAAATCATATCTGTCATTAAGCCCTAGAGGGGACATTGTTTTCAAAGTTTTGATCCAGTATAGCTCTCGTTGGAGTAGTTTCTGTCGAATATCGATGCCCTGTCTAGGTGTGATTTTCTCTATTTTATTTTTTCAAAAAAAATATGTTTTATTGAAACACTTAATATACAGATACATCATTGTGAGCATACTTCAAGGAGGGAGCGGATACCTGACCAGCATGTGCATTATACATTAAAACAACAATTAAGTCATCAATCCGGTGATTACAGCCGTCACTGAACTAGGCGAATAGCATCAGTGGGAAAAAAAACCCTGTAAGATAACCAGATGACATTCCCTTGTTACACAGCGTTGTGTGTGGCGTCATCTATCCCACCAGAGCTTCCGGTCCACCCCATCGTTTAGGGTGTGCCCTTGGTTCGTTGCCCTCTGCACTTCACACAACCTCATGCTTTGTGTCACGGTGTGATGGTCCCCAAAAAAAAGTGGCCTCTCCAAGCGGGCAGACGAGGTCGGTGTGGTGATGTTGCCGTCTGTGAGTGCTTTATGGCCATTGTCGTGTGTCAGCAGATGAATGTGTCGAGGGTTGCCGTATGGTACGTGCTCATGTTCGTGCTCTCTAATCATGTAAGTACAGCGCTGTCAACTGGGGGGCAGCAGCTTGTGAAACCATTTTCCGAACAGAGGGGGGGAGTAAAAGAAGTGTTGGGGAGGGGGTGAACATTAACTCGAGGGGAAGGGGGTGCTGCATCAAGGCTCTGAGTGTCAAGGTCCCGTGGCTGGGCGCCGTGGTTGTGTGAGATGGGGATAGTCAGTATGTGTGAGGCGGTGTGGGTGGGTGAGCGGTGGGGTGTGCCCAATACTGGGGGGGGGGTGCGGTTCTGCGACTGCTCGTTGCATGGCCGGTCGTTCCCGGGGGGTGATTTTCTCTATTATAAAGAAACGTAACTGAGAGATCAAGTGTTTTAAATCCTTCCAATGAACTGCTAATGGTAATGCCAATGACTGGTTCCTGATTTTACTTTTGTGCTCCGTGACTCTAATTTTCAGTTTACGTTCCGTTTTTCCCACATACATCATGCCTCATGGGCATTTGATGCCGTAGATCACATTCTGTGTGTTACAATCACTTGTGTGTCTTAATTTAATCAGTTTTCCTGTTGTGGGGTGATTAAACGTATTGCCAGTGGTCACATTGTTGCAATGTATGCAATTTTGACATCGAACTGTGCCTTTGTACCTGGTCTCATCACTGTAGATTTTAGGTCGTTTCAATAGTTCTTTCAGATTTCTGCCTCTTGTATATGCATGTAATGGTTCCTCCTTGAATAGGCCTTTGAAATCCGGTTCAGCAGATAATAACTCCCATCTCTGGTTAATTATTCATTTGATTGCTTTGGACTGTGTTGTGTATTTGGACACAAACACCATCTTGTCGCTAGTTGTCCTGACCTTAGTTTGTAGCAGGTCCTGTCTGCTGGAACTCATGACTCTTTCCTTACTTTGACTCAACACCTCAGGTGGGTATCCTCTGTCCTTATACTTAAGCAAATGTACCTACATCTTAATTAGGCATGTTTGTGGTTCTGAACAAATCCGTTTTATGCGTATCAATTGCGAAAATGGTAAATTTCTGATTAAGCTTCTCGGATGGAAACTAGTGTAGGCCAATGCATTATTTCGATCAGTAGGTTTGGAATATACTTCAGTTTGGAAACCTGTATCCGTTTTAATAACTCTTACATCCAAAAAATCCATTATTCGATTGTCAATTGTATTCTAGGATTCACTGGATTTAGATCTTTGATCATTTGTTCCAACTCTTCTGTGGATGCTTGCCATATCAGAAATATATCGTCAATGAATTGACAATACATCCTAATTTTAGTCCATCGATCTGTGGTGATCAAGTTCTCTGATTCAAATTGGGCCATAAAGATGTTTGCATATGCCGGTGCCCCCGAAAATCCCATGGAAGTCCCCGCCTGTCGGTTATTCCATTTAAAGTAGCTGTTCTGTAGGCAGAACTTTAACAGTTGTAGTATCAAAAATGTTTCTGTCTGTAGATCATCCATTTTTAATAGTGCCCATTCTACTGAGTCTATACCAGCTGTGTGGGGAATAGCGGTATATAGTGCTACGACGTCAATGGTGCACAGAATCCAATTCTCCTGGTAATCTTGGGTCAGATTTGAAAGTTTATTTAAAAAATCAGTCCTTTCCTTGATGTACAAAATCCATCCTTGCACAAATTGCTTTAAAAAATAATCCAGATATCGTACGAGGGGGTCAAAAACTGACCCACACCCCGATACGATGGGTCTGAATGGAGGATCGTGCAGGTTTTTATGAATCTTAGGGATGATGTATAGCTTCAGACATCTGGGGTGGGTTTTGGTAAGATATGCTGGGGTGTTTACATCTATCCATCCCTGATCAATTGCTTCTTGTAGTAGTTCATTAAGCATTGATTGTATCTGTTGAGTGGGTTCCATTTTAAGAGGAAGATATGTATTGACATCCATAACATGTTCATCAACTTTATTCCTGTAATAGTGAGTGTCCATAACCACTATTGCTCCTCCTTTGTCCGCAGGGTGGATTGTAAGTTCCTGGTTGTTTGCTAAATTTTGTAGAATGTGTTGTTCTGTTTTAGTTAAATTCTGTTGTCTATCTTTCTTAAAATCCAATGCCTCTATGTCCTTTTTCACCATAATTTCAAATGTATCCAGCATTTTGTGTGAAACTGGTGGTTGGTAGGTGCTTTTAGGTTTAAACTGCCCTCCTCGATCTTGTGTAGTTTGTGGGGTTGACTCCATGACATTGGTATAAAAATGGCGTAATCGCAAGGTTCTCATAAACCGGTAAAGAGCTGCCTCTGTCTCTATTTCATTGGCTTTTGTGGTAGGTACGAATGTTAATCCTTTGTTCAAAACTTTAAGTTGATGGTTTGTCAAGTCTTTCGACGAGATGTTTATTATTAAACCACTGTCCTCCCGCTTTGTAGTGATTTGCCTGCCGCTTCCTCGCCTTGTCGGCCGGTTTCGCTTGATCCTCCTGGCTGTTGCGTGGGTTGTAACCCTTTGTTTTGGACCTGGGATAAAAAAGCCACATTGCTGCTTGATGGTTCTGCTCCAGCTGATTCAGTGGAAACTACTGTTGTTTGTGAAGTTAGGTGCACTGGTCCCCTTTTTATTGTGATTTCTTTGTCAGTGACCAAACTTTCCTCAGAGGAATGGGTTGTTGTTGTGCTCTTTTTTGGGTCAAATCTCCTCCGTGTATAAATATCCGCCCACATGTACACTTCATCTTTAAAGTCGATTGTATCGCGCCTGTATTTGCGCAGTTTTCCCTCCTGGAGTTCCTTACTGTATTTGTCCAATTTTTGGTTTATACCTTAAGTGAGGAAAAGGACACATTTTGGATTATTTGTCCCAGGCTAAGGAGAACTCCTATCAGCATCTAGCTCCTTGCTGGGGCACAGAGACACATTTCTGTACCCTAGCGAAGAACAGATGCTTTTTGTTTTCTTATATTTCTTATGTAAAGAAATTATACAAGTCATCTGACTCTTCACTGGGGCACACTTGTGGGTCTGTGCCCCAGTGAGGAGCAGAATATATTCTAGATATATTATTAGCACATGAAAAAAAAACTGTGTCTGGCTCCTTGCTTGATTTACAAAAGGGGGTGGTGATGAACAGAGTGTCTGAATTGAGCAGACCACTCTTACCCAGTCCAAAGATCAGGGCTTGATCCATCACCGTTATTTATCTCACTGCCCCATCCCAGCTCAGAACCTGGCTATATGCAAATCAGTCTGTCCCTGGCCCAGTGCATCATGGGAACAGGGCAGACTAAACTACCAAGCCAATTCTTTACCAGAAAGGAGACAAGCTACCGGGGACCGGTTTCTGGCATTTCAGCCTCTTCGGCCCGGCTTGCTTGAATCCTGATGGAGCAGTGAGAAAGGGACTCATGTCTGAGTATGCCCTGCCACACCTATAGTGGCCAAAATCGATTTACAAAAGGGGGTGGTGATGAACAGAGTGTCTGAATTGAGCAGACCACTCTTACCCAGTCCAAAGATCAGGGCTTGATCCATCACCGTTATTTATCTCACTGCCCCATCCCAGCTCAGAACCTGGCTATATGCAAATCAGTCTGTCCCTGGCCCAGTGCATCATGGGAACAGGGCAGACTAAACTACCAAGCCAATTCTTTACCAGAAAGGAGACAAGCTACCGGGGACCGGTTTCTGGCATTTCAGCCTCTTCGGCCCGGCTTGCTTGAATCCTGATGGAGCAGTGAGAAAGGGACTCATGTCTGAGTATACCCTGCCACACCTATAGTGGCCAAAATCGATTTACAAAAGGGGGTGGTGATGAACAGAGTGTCTGAATTGAGCAGACCACTCTTACCCAGTCCAAAGATCAGGGCTTGATCCATCACCGTTATTTATCTCACTGCCCCATCCCAGCTCAGAACCTGGCTATATGCAAATCAGTCTGTCCCTGGCCCAGTGCATCATGGGAACAGGGCAGACTAAACTACCAAGCCAATTCTTTACCAGAAAGGAGACAAGCTACCGGGGACCGGTTTCTGGCATTTCAGCCTCTTCGGCCCGGCTTGCTTGAATCCTGATGGAGCAGTGAGAAAGGGACTCATGTCTGAGTATACCCTGCCACACCTATAGTGGCCAAAATCGATTTACAAAAGGGGGTGGTGATGAACAGAGTGTCTGAATTGAGCAGACCACTCTTACCCAGTCCAAAGATCAGGGCTTGATCCATCACCGTTATTTATCTCACTGCCCCATCCCAGCTCAGAACCTGGCTATATGCAAATCAGTCTGTCCCTGGCCCAGTGCATCATGGGAACAGGGCAGACTAAACTACCAAGCCAATTCTTTACCAGAAAGTAGACAAGCTACCGGGGACCGGTTTCTGGCATTTCAGCCTCTTCGGCCCGGCTTGCTTGAATCCTGATGGAGCAGTGAGAAAGGGACTCATGTCTGAGTATACCCTGCCACACCTATAGTGGCCAAAATCGATTTACAAAAGGGGGTGGTGATGAACAGAGTGTCTGAATTGAGCAGACCACTCTTACCCAGTCCAAAGATCAGGGCTTGATCCATCACCGTTATTTATCTCACTGCCCCATCCCAGCTCAGAACCTGGCTATATGCAAATCAGTCTGTCCCTGGCCCAGTGCATCATGGGAACAGGGCAGACTAAACTACCAAGCCAATTCTTTACCAGAAAGGAGACAAGCTACCGGGGACCGGTTTCTGGCATTTCAGCCTCTTCGGCCCGGCTTGCTTGAATCCTGATGGAGCAGTGAGAAAGGGACTCATGTCTGAGTATACCCTGCCACACCTATAGTGGCCAAAATCGATTTACAAAAGGGGGTGGTGATGAACAGAGTGTCTGAATTGAGCAGACCACTCTTACCCAGTCCAAAGATCAGGGCTTGATCCATCACCGTTATTTATCTCACTGCCCCATCCCAGCTCAGTATCTGGCTATATGCAAATCAGTCTGTCCCTGGCCCAGTGCATCATGGGAACAGGGCAGACTAAACTACCAAGCCAATTCTTTACCAGAAAGGAGACAAGCTACCGGGGACCGGTTTCTGGCATTTCAGCCTCTTCGGCCCGGCTTGCTTGAATCCTGATGGAGCAGTGAGAAAGGGACTCATGTCTGAGTATACCCTGCCACACCTATAGTGGCCAAAATCGATTTACAAAAGGGGGTGGTGATGAACAGAGTGTCTGAATTGAGCAGACCACTCTTACCCAGTCCAAAGATCAGGGCTTGATTCATCACCGTTATTTATCTCACTGCCCCATCCCAGCTCAGAACCTGGATATATGCAAATCAGTCTGTCCCTGGCCCAGTGCATCATGGGAACAGGGCAGACTAAACTACCAAGCCAATTCTTTACCAGAAAGGAGACAAGCTACCGGGGACCGGTTTCTGGCATTTCAGCCTCTTCGGCCCGGCTTGCTTGAATCCTGATGGAGCAGTGAGAAAGGGACTCATGTCTGAGTATACCCTGCCACACCTATAGTGGCCAAAATCGATTTACAAAAGGGGGTGGTGATGAACAGAGTGTCTGAATTGAGCAGACCACTCTTACCCAGTCCAAAGATCAGGGCTTGATCCATCACCGTTATTTATCTCACTGCCCCATCCCAGCTCAGAACCTGGCTATATGCAAATCAGTCTGTCCCTGGCCCAGTGCATCATGGGAACAGGGCAGACTAAACTACCAAGCCAATTCTTTACCAGAAAGGAGACAAGCTACCGGGGACCGGTTTCTGGCATTTCAGCCTCTTCGGCCCGGCTTGCTTGAATCCTGATGGAGCAGTGAGAAAGGGACTCATGTCTGAGTATACCCTGCCACACCTATAGTGGCCAAAATCGATTTACAAAAGGGGGTGGTGATGAACAGAGTGTCTGAATTGAGCAGACCACTCTTACCCAGTCCAAAGATCAGGGCTTGATCCATCACCGTTATTTATCTCACTGCCCCATCCCAGCTCAGAACCTGGCTATATGCAAATCAGTCTGTCCCTGGCCCAGTGCATCATGGGAACAGGGCAGACTAAACTACCAAGCCAATTCTTTACCAGAAAGGAGACAAGCTACCGGGGACCGGTTTCTGGCATTTCAGCCTCTTCGGCCCGGCTCCTTGCTTGGGCACAGATAATAGGTCTGGCCCCCAGCAATGATCCAGTCTCTTTCCTGATTTTACTGTAGCCTAAGAAAAAAATGCAAAAAAGTGTTTGGCTACTTACTGGGGAGTGGGTTCGCAAGCCAGTGCACCCAAATGGAGCTGGACACTGCTTGATTTTTTATTAGCCTATGGAAAAATGTAATTCCTACCTGACTCCTTGCTGGGACACATAATTGTGTCAAGTACACATATATAGTGGTTTTTTTTTAAACATATTTTATTGAGTAAGAGCGACACAGAACAATATTAAGCAATACACCATACATTTCCATATCTAAGCGACACACACCCCCACCCGTAAGTAGAACACAACCAGGATACATCTGCCAGCAACAGCCTTTGGGACATCCTGTTTTGCGGGTGAAACATTATTCATTTGAATAGTACTATGTCCTTGGTCCATTAAGCCATCGTTTTCAGGGCAGAAAGAGTACACAAAGCATATATAAAACCAAGAACCACCCCCACCACCCCCACCCCCATTTGGCTCAGTAACACAGACAATACGTAACATGGTGCATCCTAGACCACAGCGGAGCCCCTCTGGTGTCGGATACATAACAACATATCACCCTCGGTCGAGACCGCAGCCATCCAGCGATGCCCGTCATATATGCTCTTAGTAAAACAGCCTTCCATCATATAGCATTCCTGTAAAAAGGCACTCCAAAGGAGCACGGCTCTGTGTTCCAGAGACCACTGCTGCAGCTCTATAGCGCAAAAACAACAATTTATGGACAGAATGCAGAACAATGTCATACATTCACCCCCAGTACAGAGATCTGGGCCTAAATCCATCGTTTTTTTTGCACTCCACACAACCCCAGTTCAGACATGGCCATATGCAAATCAGCCTTGACCCTGTGCCTCATGGGAAGAGTCCAGCCCGAACTGCCAAGCCATGTCTTTCCTGGACCGGAATCAAGAATCCTAGGACCGGTTTCTGGCTATCAGCCGTCTTCAGCCGGGATAGCTTGACTCCAGTGGTGTGGAGAGCATGGGACTCACGTCTGAGCATACCCATCCCACTCGGGGTTCCCATGAGGCACAGGGTCGGACTGATTTGCATATGGCCATGTCTGAACTGGGGTGGCTGAGTGAGCTAAAGAATAGTGATGGATTAAACCCAGATCAGTTGACTGGGTGTGAGTGTTTGATTTGCTCAAACGCTCCGTCTATCATCCCCTTTTGTATCGCAGCTCTATAGCGAGCACAGATGGGCGCATAGCAGGTAAAGATATACTCTAGGCCACCGTGGAGCTGAATCTATTGAGCAGCTCACAAACAGTAACCCCCCAACTTGTGCAACTTTCCACTGGGTTCAAGCCACAGAATAACTTAGGGTCATACAGCAATAGTAACAAACAAGCACATAGATAGATCCACAGAACTGCAGTCTCCCCGAGATCCCACCCACCCCCGAACACCCCCTCCAGCCTGCTCCAAACCCCTGCATGTAGGTCCCTTTGGTCAACCCCCAGGGAGATCAGTAGGCACGGCCGGAACATGCAACCACAATCGTCTATATTCAGCCCACCTTTTCCATATTTTATAGTGTTTAAGTGGGCATCCACGGGCCAGGAAAATGGGTTGCTCTAGCCCCATATTAAAGTCGAGTCCATTTTTCCAGGACGATAGTGGTGGAGCCTGGGCGTCCCTCCATCTCCAAGCAATGTCGCACTTCGCCAAGGTAAGCCCAAGGAGCAACAAATGGCGCTTGTAGGCATTGCCCCTGACCCCCTCCATAACATGTAAAAGAGCAAGCTGGGGCGTACGCGGGAGCGCCTACCCCAGAACCTCTGCCAGGCACGAGAACACCCCCGCCAAAATCAGTCTAACACAGAGCAGGACCACACCGTATGTAGGAACGTGCCTTCCTCCCGACCACATCGAAGACACTCCGGGAAGGCCACCAATTCCGCCCGCCACAGCCGGACCCTAGTAAAATAGACCCGATGTAAATATTTAAACTGAATAAGTCAGAGATGCATGGCTATTGCTGCCCCCACGGAGCAGCCAGAGCATCTCTTCAGTCTTCCTCTTCCTCAATCCGTCCAAAGTCGGCGCACTGTGAGTGACCAGTGATTGATAGATCTTTGAAATCTTCTTGGTCTCCAGATCTCCCATAAAGACCTTGGCCTCCAGGGGGCTGAACTCCGGAAGTGTGGCAATACCCTCCAGACAGGGGGACAACGCCTGACGGAGCTGTAGGTAGCGGGAGAACTGAGTCCTAGGGATGCCAAACTCCCTCTGGAGCTCCATAAAGGAGTTTAGGGTTCCATGACTGACCACATCACCCAAGGTCGGGACCCCTATGGCATCCCATCCCTTAAAGCCCTGCAGAGCCGCCAGCCCTGGCAGGCGCCCATTGTGCCACAGTGGAGTCTTCCTCGTAAGGGCATTCCACCACCCTATACGCTTCAACGATTGTCTCCAAATGTGGAAGATCAGCTGTGTAGCCGGCGGGAACCCCTTCAGCAGAGGAGTCGAGTAGAGCGTGATATGCAGGGTATGCATATCCATCAGGTGGCGCTCCAGCGCGTATGCTGGGTCCCCCCTGTCCCCATACAACCAGTCATTCAGCACAAGGAGGTAAACTAAACTTGGTACTTGTATAGCGCACGACTCACCACTGAGGCATCTTGGCGCTGTACTCATACCGCTGTAGGAACCCTTCCTGGTTTTTCCCTGTGAAGTGTCCACTCCTGGGCACCCCCATGGTGAAACCAGGCATCCCAGCGCTGTTGGGGCTATTGTGGAGATTAAGCAAGCTATTGCCCAGAGTTGCAGCATGGGACCCATGATTAGAATAGTCACTGAGGCGAGAATATCAGGTCCGAGGAAATTTTGAGCCCGAGACCCACCGAGGCGGGAATCGAACCCTGGTCCCGGGCCAGAGATCTGCATCAAGGTCTGCCAGTCTAACCAATAAGCAACACTTCTCATGGTAGTAGGACAGGATATCGGAAGTCGCCAGCCCACCGCAATGAGTGCCACTCTGTCCCCCCCGAAGGAACTGCCCCAGCGCAGAATTCACCTGCTGAAACCATTTAGGCGCAGTAGGATATGGGTGATTCTGTAATTGATACAGCATCCGGGGAAAAATCGCCGATCAGCCATAGATGGTAAGGGGCATCGCGACCAGAGCTTCATATCAGCCCTAGCTCGTTCCCACACCGGCACAGATTCCTCTCCCATGCCACCTTCCGCTAGTCCGAGAGGAAAACCCCCAGATACTTAAGACCTCCATCTGCCAGCCTCAGCGCAGAGGCCCAAGACCCCACCAACCCGGGGTCTCCCAGTATCCACAGGGTGGACTTCTGGGGGTTCATATATAGCCCGAAGGATTCCCCAAAGATGCGCATAATCTCCAGGATCCTCGGACCCAACTTATCCAACTCAGTTAAAAAGAAGAGGACATCATCGGCGTAGAGCACGATCCTGTCGAAATACCAAGCCCCCAATCCAGCCCCTTCAGCTGCGCACCCATACGCACCAAGGCCCCTAGTGGCTCCATCGCTAAAGCAAATAGATATGGCGACAGAGGGCAGCCCTGTCTGGTTCCGCGCCTCACCGAGAAGCTGGTAGACATAGCCCCGGCCACTCTGACCGATGCTGTCAGATCGGTATATAAAAGAAGGATGTACGACAGGAACCGGGGGCCGAAATTGAGTCTGCGAAGTAGGGCAAATAAGTAGACCCAGCTGAGGAAATCCATGTCCGCGAGTAGGAAAGCGGCGGTGTCTCCAAACCTCCTGACCATCACCAGTGTCACGTGTGCCCTCTGGATATTATGCCGTGTTGCCCGTTGGGGCATGAAGCCCGCCTGATCCTGGTGTACTAAGGCTGATATATGTGGCAGGAGGCGATTTGCCAAGGCCTTAGCCAGTACTTTGGCCTCCACATTTAACAGGGAAATAGGGCAATACGAGGCGTGCTGATCGGGCAGCCTGCCCAGCTTCTGAAACACGACCACCTCCGCATGCCGCCAGTCCGGGGGGAGCCTGCCCGCCTCCCTGGACTCCTACACCGCAGCTCGATAGTGTGGAGCCAGCTGGAGGAAGTACCTCCTAAAGAATTCGCTGGGGAACCCGTTCCGGCCAGGCACTTTTCCCGCATTAAGCTCCCCCAGAGCCCCGCCAAGTTACTCATCCGACAGGGTAGGTCCAATTGCTGTTGTGTCTCGTCGGAAACTGCCTTGGGCGGGAGGTCGGCGATAAATCTATCCACCCATTCCTCAGCTATGCACTACTGGGGGGCATATAGGGCAACGTAATAATTGGCAAAACTGTCTGCTATGGCCTGGGGGCCCACTAGTGGCACTCCGCTGTCATCAAGGACCAGAGGAAAGGCCTGGGGACTAAAAGCGCCTTGACAGAGCCTATGCAACATTTTGCCGGATTTGTCTCCCCACTGGCAAATTCTGCTATGTGTCACCAGTAACACTTGCCGCGCCTCCTCCAGGACGAAGGCAGCGTAGGACTGCTGCGCCTGGAGCAGACGTCTCACCCCTCAACCCCCGTCCACCCCCCCACTCTGTCGTTCCAGCTGTTCAATCTCCGCTTCTGCCCGGACAAGCTACTCCCGGTGATGCCGGCGCGCTGCCGCACACCGTCGATGTCCACACCCCGCAGGGTGGGCTTCATTGCTTCCCAGACCGTTGCCTCTCCAGACACCGAGCCCACGTTCGTGGCCAGGAAGTTCGCAATCGCCTCCCTCATGTGATTGTCATATTTTTCGTTCAGTAGATGCCACTCCGAGAGGCGCCAGCGGAAAGGTGACTGCCACTCGTCCATTTGCAGCACCACATAAATTGAGGAGTGATCGGACAACCCCAGTGGGTGAATACCAGTGGACAACACCCTCGAGGCCTCCCTTCTAGGGACAAAGAGATAATCCGACCTGGAAAGGGACGCATGCACAGATGAAAGTTATGTAAACTCTCTCTCATTGCCATGATGAAGTCACCACATGTCCACCCAAGCAAGGCTGGAGGCCAGTGCGTGTAGCTTCATGGGTTGAGTGCTCCCCCAGCCCTAACCTGTCCTACTTCTGTCTCTGGAATGGTCCATGACATCCTTCCAGTCCCCCCTACATCTGAAATCCCTTCAGGCATGTCGGACTATAATGTCAGCAACTGCTCTACCAAATGCCAGTGCAGAGGAGGAGGGGCGTAAACACAACCCAGTACTATTGGAACCAATGGTTCCCTGGATAAAAACATACCGCCCCTGCCCATCCACCCACTGTTGTGCATGCACATAGGGGACCCTACGGTGTACAAGAATGGCAACCCCCCTGGACCCCTGTGTAAAAACTGCATGAAAAATCTATTGGTAGCCATAGCGCTGTAAACATAAAACCTTGGTGCCCATCAGGTGCGTCTCTTGCAAGAGGAGAACGTCCGCCCCAACCCTCTTGGCCTGGCGCAATACCGCTCCCCGTTTAATTTTATCAAGAAGCCCTCGGACATTCCAACTGACTATGCAGAGTGTACCCACGGATCCCGGGACAGTCAGCAACTCACTAGCCATCCAAGAGCATGCAATCCTTCAGCCCCATCCTGCGGACCAATTGAAGAGTGGACCCTCCAAATGAAACCCATCGCGGAAGCGCAAATCAACCCCACAACCAAACCGCCCCAACCCCCAACAACCCCTCCACCCCATACCTCAAAAAACTCTGAAGTACCTGTCACAGTGAGACGGGGACCAAGCCCCCAACGGGGGGACCAGGGCCCATCCCACCAATGGATCCCTAACTTACCACCCATGAAAGTCCTACGGGTGCTGAGTCAGTAGGGTATGAGCCCACATTGGAGCTCCCTCAGTAGAACTGGAAAAAAGTGTTACACATGGTCAGTCATGAGGACTCTTCCGCACGATGACCGCCTGCCGGGGCAGATGCGCCAGTGTCTTGTATCTGTGACTCCGTATCTCCCTCCAGCGCTGGACCACAGGACAGCGACCGCCTCTGGGAACGAGATCGTCTGTTGCCACGCCTACGAGGTCTCTGTGAGCCCTTCTACACCCACTCGCTCAAGGAAGAGTCTGAGTGCATGCCAGGTGGCGTGTGGGCCCTTACACGCGCAGTTTCATCCGTCCACTTGAACACCTCCTCTGGGGAGTCGAAAAACATGGTGCGAGACTAAAACACCACGCGGAGGCGCGCCGGGAAAAGCAGGGTGTGGGGCAGTTTGAGCTCCCACAGCCAGGCCTTGGCTGCTGGGAAGGACTGGCGCTGCTGTTGTACAAGGCGCGTATAATCGGGGAACACCATGATTCGATGGTTGTCATAGAGCAGGGGTTCCTTGACGAGAGCCTGTTTCAGGATTGTGTCCCGGTCCAAGTAGTTTAGAAGCCTCGCTTTGACCGGGCAAGGCCGGGCTCCCACCGGCGGCTTCTGAGCTAGCGCCCGGTGCACCTCCTCGATCACAAAGCAGCGGGATAGGGCCTCCGGAGGGAGGCAGCCCTCCAACCACTGCTTGAGGAGCCGCTCCATGTTAGCAGACTCACATCCCTCCGCAAAACCCACGAAGCACAGGTTATTGCGCCGGGCCCTCCCTTCGGCATCCTCAACCTGCAGCGCCAGCCCCTTCTGAGTACTCTCCAGCTTCGCCACCTTCTGCTTGAGGATAGTGACATAGTCCTCCACACCCGACACTCACGCCGACGCCTTCGTTATGCGGGACACTGCGTTAAGCAAATCCTGTTGCAGCAGCATCACGTCCGACCCAACAGCCGTCCAGCATGTCTCTCGATTGGGTGATTGCTGCCAACAATGCTGCATTGTCCGGTGGGGCCACCTGCGTAGAGCTGGCTGATCCGCCCGCCATCCCTGGGTAGGTGAACTTGACAATGGGCCCATGCATGGCTAAGCCACTGCCTCCTTTGCCCCCCGTCATTGCGAGCGCCAGCTGGCAACCTGCCTGGGCCCTCCTTGGCGGACCGGCCACCAACTCTCTCGACCACTACAGTCTGGGGCCACCGCCGGTAACAGCACCCCCACGCACCATTAGCCAGCTCCCCAAGTACCTGGGGCAGGAGTGTATCACGGTCAGGGCTGCCTCCAGAGAGCAGGTGTTGTCGTCCAGCTAGGGGAGATGGGGTGGTCCACACCACCAATGCCCTCTCCGCGGCCGCTTCACAGTACAGTCAACAGCAACCCCTGGACGGCGCCCCCTCCAGAGCTTGCTTACCTCCGCTCCGCTGTGTAGTCCCCACCGGAGCAGATGACCCCAGCAGCCCCTCTTGTGTCACCACCAGCAACGCTGGGGGGCCGCCCCCTTGCGCCTAGGCCCCGGCCGATATCTGCGGTACAAAAGGGGGTGGTGATGGACGGAGCATCTGAATCAATCAAACGCTCACACCCAGTCAAAAGATCTGGGTTTAACCCATCACCGTTCTTTAGCCCACTCTGCCACCCCAGTTCAGACATGGCTATATGCAAATCAGTCTGACCCTGTGCCTCATGGGAACAGTCCAGCCCGAACTGCCAAGCCATGTCTTCCCTGGACCTGAAACAAGCTTCCGAGGACCGGTTTCTGGCATTCCAGCCGTCTTCAGCCCGGCTTGCTTGAATCCAGTGGCAAAGTGAGCAAGGGACTCACGTCTGAGTATACCCTGCCACACTTATGGCAGCCAAAAGAGGTACAAAAGGGGGTGGTGATGGACGGAGCATCTGAATCAATCAAACACTCACACCCAGTCAAAAGATCTGGGTTTAATCCATCACCGTTCTTTAGCCCACTCTGCCACCCCAGTTCAGACATGGCTATATGCAAATCAGTCTGACCCTGTGCCTCATGGGAACAGTCCAGCCCGAACTGCCAAGCCATGTCTTCCCTGGACCGGAAACAAGCTTCCGAGGACCGGTTTCTGGCATTCCAGCCGTCTTCAGCCCAGCTTGCTTGAATCCAGTGGCAAAGTGAGCAAGGGACTCACGTCTGAGTATACCCTGCCACATTTATGGCAGCCAAAAGCAGTACAAAAGGGGGTGGTGATGGACGGAGCATCTGAATCAATCAAACACTCACACCCAGTCAAAAAAATCTGGGTTTAATCCATCACCGTTCTTCAGCCCACTCTGCCACCACAGTTCAGACATGGCTATATGCAAATCAGTTTGACCCTGTGCCTCATGGGAACAGTCCAGCCCGAACTGCCAAGCCATGTCTTCCCTGGACCGGAAACAAGCTTCAGAGGACCGGTTTCTGGCATTCCAGCCGTCTTCAGCCCAGCTTTCTTGAGTCCAGTGGCAAAGTGAGCAAGGGACTCACGTCTGAGTATACCCTGCCACACTTATGGCAGCCAAAAGCGGTACAAAAGGGGGTGGTGATGGACGGAGCATCTGAATCAATCAAATACTCACACCCAGTCAAAAGATCTGGGTCCGATATCTGGACAGCGCCTCAAGGATTCAGGCCGCGCCACCGGCCCCTGCGGTGTCCGCCGCTTCTCAGCACACCAACGCGGCCCTATCTAGCCACCGACCACCAGATTATCCACGGAGAAAGCACTGCCAAGAGGGAGGGAGCCCCCACTCGCCACCCCAGCTGCGCAGCCACCACCACCACAGAAATCAAAATGGAGGCCGTGGCACTCCGAGCCCCTGCCGCCTCCGGACCTCCGTTGGGGCCAATCCTCGTCAGCTCCACATCAGGGGGGTATCACCAGAAAGGGTCCGGGGCCGGTCCGCCCCCCGCAGAGACCCGTTGCCACCAAGCACCAATCACAGGCCGGGCTCCGTCACTCGCCTGCCAGCCGCTGCCCACCGCGCTCTCCCGGGTCCTCAGTGCGACAGCCTCAGGCTTCACACGCAGCTGCCAGGTTGCGATCCTCGGAAGCAGCCGCGCCGGCTCACAAACTCGCCGGCTGCTCAGAACGGGAAACGAAGGATCGCCACCGGTGTGGGTCGTCAGTGCGCTCCCTCCAGGACCAAAATCGCGTCCGAGGGAGCCAGGATAACTGCAGGATCACTTAAAGGCTGGACAGAGCTCTTTAGCGCCCGTCCGCCACGTCGGCCCGGTAAGCCACGCCCCCCCATATATAGTGTTTTTGAAAGTTCAATATACCCAGAGCAAACAATCTAGCTTTGGTTTACAATTATTATTCAACTATGTACTGAACATGCTTCAATTGAAAATGGAAACTTTAAAGAATGCTAATTAGGAGTGAACTCAAAATATTTGCTTTTGAATTGTCCACAAGACTCTGAGTTAAGGGAAGAGCATTATTGGAAACATTTGAAACACTAGATTACTAATAATGCCAGCTAATTTTGAGTTTGTCTATTAAAGGTGTTGTTGCATACACTAACTTAAAATGGGAAACTAAAATATAGCAAAGTTCAATAGATAATAGCAAGTGCCATATCATTTTGACTTCCCACACTTCTTTCAATTAAAATGTCACCCCAAAAGTGTGGGTGAGCCTATCATTCAGGACAATAAAGGTCTAAGAATATGGCCATGGGAAGAGGACAAAAAGTTTGAATTTATGACAATTTTTCAGATGTGGGTAGCTGCAGTACTTGGTCTGTGGTCAGTCAGAATCTAGGGCAAACTACCAACCACAGACATTTATGAAAACTATACACCGAGAGAAGTCATAGGTGCTGTGGCTATTGTTGATGTCACCACTGTTTCTTACCCAAAATGCCCTTCACATATCAATCATTGGCTCAAAAAGCACAGAGTTCACATTTTTGTGATGGAAACTGCTGGGATTTGTGATGAACAGCAAACATTCCGCCATTTTTTGCGTGGTCACTTCCAATTTCTTTGCACTGAAGCTTCTGTGTTTTTAACTATGCACACTGGGACACTTCTGTCCATTTCCCAGTGTATGTACTCTGATCCCAAAAACATGGCTGAATTGGCTAACTCCTAGTTTACATAGTTACTTTTTTCCAGCAAGCCCATAGTATCAGATGCAGGAAATGTCACCTGTGGATAGCAGCGTACGTTATGCCATCTTTAGGGCTGGAGAGGAAAACCTGGCTTCAGAACTGCAATGTATAGACAGAATGCGGCAGCCTAAAACCCTGCAAGAAGGCCTAACAAAATAAAACCTGTTCTGAAAAAACAAAAAAGCTACCTTTAAATACTAAATATGTCACCCCTAAGCAGACCCCAGAGTCCACAAGATAGGGTGCCTGGCATTTATAAGCAGGACATGAAGTACTTAAAGGTCAACATGTTGCTGCAGTGACTAGTCTCGTAAAGATATAATCAATGTATAGGTGCTGTTGTTTAGCATTAAAACTCTTTTTAATAGTTCATAAAAATTCTAATTAAATGTTAAAGTTTGGACTTTTGAAAAATATGCAGGAAAAGTTACTTTTAGAAAGGTACATGTTTCCTACTTTGAAACTCCACTATGCGAATTAGCATTAACTGGCCTCAGCAGACTTCCCTGCCAGTGTTTCAGAGAGGGAGCAATGTCCTAGGATTTTGAGGATCATCGCCAGGACATGAGGTGTGCAGCTCAGCATATTTCAGGAAGAGCCATTTGAGAGGATCCAGAATCTTCAATAACTTGAAAGACACCAGTTTGAGACCTACCCATTCATAGGTTAGTGTAAAGTCATACGTGTGGATGAGGGGTCTTTTGATCATAGGGTTAACTCTAGCCATCCTGGTTTCATTCACAAGGAGAAAGAGGTTTGTCACTAAACCAGCATTGTGTGGTTAGGTGGGAGCAGTTGAATGATTATCAGGGACACATCTCATGTGAGCACTTCAGCCCAGCTCCTCAAAGCATCTTGGACCTTAGATGAACAGAACAAGACAAATCCTGCTTTTGGTGACCTGAAGGGCTGGATGGTGAATATGCCTGCCAAGGACTGAGAATTGGACTTCAAGGGTCATCTAGCTGACCTCTTGTGTGGCTACAGGGACATATGAAGCTGCAAAGGCCCTTTAGTGGAAGTAATCAGTTGACTATTTTCAAGTGGACCCTCAGTGAACCCTGCTGGTGGCCTCTGCTGGAGTAGGTTTTGTCTCTAGGTGCTGTCTCTGTGGGCCTAGTAGCCACAGGAGTGTCCTGGAGGAGCTGCTCCAAAAATGAGAAAATTTGGGAAACATTTGTGACTGCCTGAGTTCCTGGACTTACCAACACAGCTATCCAAACAAGGTATGACCATAATAGGCTAGAAAATAAGGCTGTGCCTGCATGAAGATTTTTGTCAGGAAGCTGACCCTTGTAACAGAAGTATCTGATTTCCAAGCCCCTGTCTGGCTACAGCTTTCCAGCTTGTCCCACTAGAGAATTCGGAGCCACACAAAGGAGACTAAGGGCCTGAATATGAGTTTGGCGATCCGACTGCCAAATGATGCAGTAGAAGTCATAAGAAGACCGCTGCAGCAGCGGTCTCCTGCCCACCGTATTACAATGTTCCTGATGGACTAGCGGTGGTATTTTTTAAAGCAGTGTATGTTATTTTATATTTGTTAATGACTGTGTATATTTTGAATTGCAAAAGTGTTGAATGTAAACATATGCATGCCATGTAAAAAATCCTACTAACCTTTCCTGGTATCTGGACCATATGAGCCCAGTCTATTCAATGGGTTAATGGTACAAAACAGACTTTCCTGTATTTCGGCATCAAAAGGGTCATTTTCTTCAGGGTCAAGATGCTTCTGTGAAGGGGGGACCTGGAGGAAGGTATCCATGTTGAAGACTGAATGGTAAAAAATTAAATGGGTGAGTATACACACCAAATCATTGTTTTCAATGACTCAAAATAGGCAGTGCCACCACCATGGTCGGCTCATTGGAAAACTAACTCTTATTTCGAACACCAGAGAAACTTCTCTGTGCTGCCCTATGACAGCTGGTTTCCCTTGACCGATGCCACAGCAGCCGGTGAATGGATGTTGCTGGTGCTCCAGTGGTTTTTATGAACAGCAATCTGACAACATCGTAATACCTTGGGAAGACCCTTTAGTCAGCAGCAGTGAATCTGACGTTGATGCGACCATGATGGTGGGACCGCCAAACTTATAATCAGGTCCTAAGTCTCAGTGAAGAAAATGAAACAGGTAAGGGTGGTCCACATATCCTATTGAAAAAAAGACGTTGACAGGCCTAAAATTTGAATTTTCCAGCTTACAGTATTCCTCATCTAAATCAACAGCTTCAAAGGGACCTCACCCAATGCACATCTGAATCCTAGAGGGCTTTCTCAGGTATAGCTTTCAAGCCTGCCCAGGTGAAGGATTTATACTCCAGAAAAAAGACTTGGGCACAATAATGTTTTTTGGTGTGGAGTTGGGAGGCATGCCGCCACAGTGCTACTGCATCGCCGCCGTCAGCCCGACTAAAACTTAAATGTTGTCTGAAGGGCAGATGACATGGCGGTTTCCGCTGGGGTGCCTCTTTCAAAGGTGACAGCAGTTTTGAAAATGGCACCACAATTGGAACGCCACACAAGGGGGCTCATTAGGATGGCGGGCTTACTCGAAAGCGATCCGCTCATTTAAATCCCTAACATGTTATTCATTTTGTATTGTGTAAAACTAATGCACACCACATAAAATTGAGGGATAGTGAAGCTTGCATATGTGTTTACTAACATTAATACCTCGAACGAATTCTCAAAATGGCTTCTAACGGAAAATCTTTACTGCACATGCGCCAACTGCATCTACGAAGTATGACGAGCTGTCGCTTGGAGGAAAATTCTTGCTCATGAGCAGAAGGTACTAATTTGGAGTCTTGAAGATTCACATGCTTTGCATCTGCTTGCTTGAAACTAAATTGTGTAAATTTACTAATGCTAATGCGGGGAAAGTATTAATAAGTAAAGGGGATTAGAATAGAGATAGGTGGTATACAGTAAAATCATTTATTCTGGAAAGTAACATCTGTCTTTTTTGACTTTATTACGAGTGCACATTTGGGCCTCTTGGGTATGTCTGGAGTGATCTAAGTCAAACGGTTTTCGCGCTTCACAGATGAAAGTCAGCCCAGAAGGATGACGCATGGGTCAAGAAGAGTACAAGGCGACAGCCTGCATGAAGCCTGAGAACCCAAAAGTAAAAGACCTAAACAAATAAGACCACATATTAAAGTTAAACATTTGTTTCAGATGTAATGTGAATGCGGGTGGGAAAACAAAGTTTGAATAAAGAATTAAGGGGATGGGTTTGCGAAAAATAAGTTAGTAGAAATTGATGTCATGAAAGCATGGCGTGATGATCATCCTCCCCTTGCCTGACCAATCAGAATCAGTATTTTTACGATATTGAAACATTAATGGGTGGAACATGTGGAAGGAAAGGTATAATTGATGTAGCCATGGTTAGATAGTTAGCCAGAAACACAGAGATGAGCCAGTGACGTCGATGCTGTGAGCCGTGGGTGCTGTCAGAGTAGTGAGAGATACCAAAGACAAATCGAATGCAGAAACCTGATATCCTAAATTATTAAGATTAGAAAGAAGATCGCAGAAGAATCTCGATGAGGAAGAGTGTGTCAGAGAGGGGTGCGACGTGGCCATCGGTGCAAGAGAGGTCATCTATCCTGTCCTAAATCCTGTCCTGAAGTCTGTGCCACTTGAACTATCCCGGGGGACCCCTAGCAGCGCTTTGGCCAGGAGGTTGGTCTTCACACCATTCTTGATAAAGTATATTTCTTGCTCGTTATTAAATGATCTTTTCTTTCTGCCCCCCCTTTCCAGGCATAAGTCATTGCAAGTGTTTGAAGTATGTGTTGCTGATTATTTAGATTTTTCTTCCCTATGAAGGCAACTGTATTGTATTCTTAAAGTGGTTCACATACTAAAACGTTAGATACATTTCTAAAAAGCCAAAGGAGTCTATGGTTATTTAGTTTTAAATTATAAGTAAGTTAACTTTATGTCATTATCACTATCAATTAGATCGACTAATGGTCCATCAACCAGAGGAAACAATGTTTTGATCTGTGAAGGGTTAGTAAAGGTATTTTAGACTAATCCTGAACATTGATGAAAACATATAAACTTGACGCCCAGCGGTTTTACTCGACTGTATTTTTGATGGGCCCAGGTGAGTATTTGGTGGTAGAGTACCTGTTGTTGGTGAACTGCTGGATCAGTTTTCTGCTAGCAGATCTATAGTTATTATTGACTAGTTTAGTGATGTTAATTATTGAATAATGATTTATGTTTAACCAAAGAGTTTAGCGTCATGTTTTATGGTGTCCAGAAATTCCCAGTAAATTGAACAGCGGGTGGCGACAGAAACCACACTGTACTGAGGTTACTTGTCTGTTGGAATAACACTGAGAAGCTAGGTAGGGCTGGCAGTGTTCACTAGGGACTATATCGTGCGAGAGTTGAGTGTGAGTGAAAGCGAAGGGTTTGCTGGTAAAACTTTGGTCTTATGTCACCTAGAAAAGGTAACACTAAAGGAGTAACAGGTTCTCTCAAGCTTGAATGAAGAGTAAACAGATGTTTTTACTTGCAGTAGAAGTGGAGCAATTCTGAGACTCCAGCAATAAGCCAACCATCTATCCTTTGTTTAGTGGATCAGGCAGAGTAGCTAATGTTTTTATGTTGTTACTAGCAGAGTTTTTTTTTAAAAGGTAAAGAAATACATTTTCGTATTACCTTGTGAAGGGAGAGTCAGTTGCCGGAGTTGTACTGACATGACAGAGAGCCTTGCTGGGATTCGTTGAAACAGCGGGCGGGAAACAGAAACAGCCTTGTAAAGGAGGAGTCAGAAGTAAGGAGCAAAACTAACATCACAAAAGGCTGCGCTGGCATTGGTCAGATTATGATTGTAAACTTGAGTTTAATTGGTTGAAAAGATAGAAGCCACGCTAGGATTGACAGAAAGGGAATTTGTATGCAGGGTTTTGATTTGACTATGGGTGTAAATCACACTGACAGGAGACTTCAAGAGTTTGTGGAGTATTCTTTCAAACATTGTATATATAAAATGTATGGAAAGACAGAGATGTCATTAATAAAGAAAGTTAAGAATTTCTTTAAGAAAGATAAGTCTATTGACTAGAGAGCGAGTTCGTATTCTGCCAGCGAAAATACCTGCTTCTTTTATGATGATGGAAAGAGGATATCATACTTGTGTATGGTTGGCGAACTGGATGGAATATACAAAAGAAGATAGAGTGCTAGCTTTACCTGAACATGGTACATTTAATGGAAGGATACTTCAGAATTTGAGGATGAAAATGAATGATTTAGAACCAAGACCCAGGTTAACTCAGTTTGAGGCTTTAGAAGAGTGAGAGACTAAATCATTTGAATGAGAGAGAAATAGGAGTGGGAGATATATTGGTACTTTTCCTCGATATATATACGCAAGTCGCATGAAGGTCAGATGAAACAATGGAGAAGGCTATGGTATGGGAAGGTTTGTACCCAGTGTTGATGGAACAGTCTGGAGGCAAGTGTAAGCAGAAAACGAAACACATGAATGTGACAGGATATGATGAGTCAGGTGATGAATTAATAGAGGATATTTTAACTAAAAATCTTCCACCGTATCAAGAAGGACCTAGTAGAGTTATACCAACAAGTGCACCACTAATGGGAACACCCCTAATACCTCAAGTTTTACATGATGTTTCCGTTAATAGAGTGCTTCCAGATAAAGAAAAATAAGCAGTATATAGAAATAGAGAGGAATTAATACAGAAAATAAGTCAATTGAATATAAACCCTGAAGCATTGACAGTACCAGTGACTATAGGTCCTGTTATCCCATTATATGGAGATAAAGTGAATTACTCAAAATCTCAAGCTGCAACAATAACATTGAATAACCCCAGAAAAGAGATGATAATATTTGATGACCAAGCTAGTGAGTGCGATTCAGTACTTTCCTTAATGGATCTTCCAATAAGGGAACCTTTAACTGAAACACAGAAGAGAGTTACCCTTGGAAATTCGAAGGAAAAAGAGTCATTGACACCTTTAAGAACAAGAAAATCAACAGCTGTCACTCAAGAAGATTTAGAGAGATGGGCACAGGAAATTGAAAGACGAAGTTCAGTATCAAAGATTTTAGACATTTACAAATTGAAAGTAGAGTTGGAAGAATTAATAGCTGGAAATGTGGGAATAGACAGGCTGAACCATTACAGTGAGGAACAATTGTTGTTCATTTGTAGGAGTATAACAAGAAATGCAAATTGTTTAATGAGAAATTGACAGAGCTTGCTTCAGAGATGGGAATAGATATAGGGAGATCAAAAGTATTACAAAAACCATATCGAGTGGAGTTTACTGATAAGGAGTTGGAGAATTTGAATGTGTCTGGAAGGAAACTACAGGTTAAGGAGCTAATAAACATTTTGCAGAAATGGGGAGACACTGATGGAAAACTAGGTGGTTGAAGAAAAAGGAGGAAGTACATGCAAAAGCAACAGCATCTGGGTTTTTACTAAAAGAATCAGAAAAGACTGAAAGGTTGTGTCCGATAAGAGAAGTTCTATGAGGTGGATATGTTCATGTACCTTGGAGCAGATAGGATATTTTGTCATTTATAAATGATTTCCCTAAGTTTGTTGCGTGCTTATCTAGGATCCTGATCGATACTACGACCTTATGCCCCTATTCAGCTATAAATCCATTTATTCCCTATGTTGGCATAACCGTTCAAGTGCGATATTCAGAAAGTCATCTCTGGCCTCACACAAACAGAGCCACATTCCAGAATAGTTCTCTGCCACTTCCTTTGCAACCAATTAGTGCAATGACAGAGCAGAAGTCACTATCTGAAGATTCCTAGATTAACACTCCGAGTTCTTCAACAAGATAAAAACTCAGCAAACCTGGAAATCCCCGCTCGCTGTGTTTTGATTGGTAATGGAACTCTAATGAGCAACTGATAGCTATCAGTTCCTAGTGACATCTTTAATTGACGTCTTATGTCCAACAAACTTACGTCAAACCAGGCACCTGTCAGGTATAAATACTACCAACGTTGCCTTAAGCAATGTGTTCCTGTTGCTGCAGCCTGCTGCCCGTCGCCTGAAGCCGCTGATACCATTATCGCTGCTAAAGCGCGAACGATGGTGTTGTGTAACTAGGAGCTGAACAGCCGTCCCTCTGCGAAGAGCCCAGCAGATGCCAAGCTGCCCGCGGACGCTGTCCCCCCTCCTTCTCCTCGACGCGCTGAAGAGAGACGCTGTCTTTCTCCTGCAGAGAAATCCAGCTCCAGCGTTTCTAGTCTGCCCTCGCGGGTGACTGGGATACCGAGTTCCCCCTGAAGGAGATACCAGACCTCCATCATTCTATTCAGAGGTATGGTGTTGACTAAACCCTTAGTGAGAATTCTTGAAGCAAACCTTGGCAAAACCAACTTAAACTGAAGCTACTTACTTACTCCCCTCCCAAGTATTCGGCTTAGGTCAGGTACACTGGGGTAGGCGTAGTTAGAAGCACCAGTTGAGTATTTTAGCCTAATGTATATATGAATGTATATATGCTTTATTACTTTTAAACCATTGTATGGCTAAGAAACCATATCAATGCTTTTACAGTATTATCTTACAATACTTATCTTACTGTACGTACTTTTTATCATAACAAGTCTTGCAATTGTGGCAATACATTTCTCTTGTACGAGAAGAAAGACTGTTCAATAAATGTTAACCCTTTATTGACAAACGCCCGTCTCTCTATTCTCTACATCTCGTGAAAGTAAACTGCACTAACCTGACTGAGTAAAATAACTGTCTATTGTTTCACATGACCCTAGAGATTGACTCTTAATCTGAGGAGCAAAGTTGTCATGTTGCACGGTTGTTGGAAAGCTGAATCCCTTCTTGTCTGTGCCAGGGAAGCTGATCACTTCCTATGCAGAGAAGAAAGTTTCCAGTGACCTCTGAGCTAGTTGGTAACAAACCCAATTAAGTTTAGCATAGTCAGTGGAGGCCTGGAAGATCCGCACTTCTACGTCGATACTACTGTTTATGTTATTCCAATGCGCAGGGCCTAGTGGGAAACTAGGAACTACACTACATGGCGCCCAACGTTTGGTAAGGCGATAAACTAACGCAAGATGTTAGAGTAACTCAGTCGTACATATTTCACACAGACCCCTTTCTCCCGTAACTACTCCAATAGACGTCTGGAGTGGGTGAAAGGTTAAAATCCGCCCGAACTCAGTAGGAAGAGGTTCCTATGTAAAGCTCTGGTTTATTCAATGTTGAAGGATACAGTGTTCCAAAATATTGTGCACCTAATCTTTGTCTCCTTGGAGACCTACTCTGCAAAACCTGCATTTATAAAATGTCAGACTTAGAAAACGGAACCACTGGGGGCGCAGCAGATGCGACTCAGCAGGGTCCTGAACACACAGACCCGGATGCAATAATCATCCCGGTACATTTAAGAAAATCTATAACTTTAAAACTTATAGAAAACGGACTGACACCACAAGGTGGTACAGTAATTTTCGTGATAGAGGCTCACGAATATCGGCAGACAGAGGTATTCTATTCATGGATAAACTTTCCAGCGGCAAACGCTACAACAAAAGAGTTTCACTATTACAAAATAGAGGAACCTCCAGAAGAGTACGCTCCTTTCGAGGAGACTGAAATCCCACTAAAATTCCAAGAGCACCTGCTCTGGTTTAATGGCGCCCTAAAACATAATGATCATATTACCAGGCTCGGTCCACTAGGTAGACCAGGAGCAACGTGGCCGGTTCTAGCCAGCTACACACCACATCCGGACATTGGAAAAATGTCTAAAGAAGAACTCTTAGTTAACATAAGAGAATTAACAAAAGCATATAGAGAGTTAGTAAAATTATTTATTAAAAATAATTCAAACACTCCTAAAAAGAGCTGGGATGGAAATAAACAATCCACTCCCAAGGAAAAAGTTTTCCAGTCCAGAGGAAGGTCTCCTCGAAGGAGGGAAAGAACTCCGACTCGAGAACACCAGTCTCCCCAGAGGGAGCCCTCTGAGAAAAGATATAACCTTAGAAATAGGGATAATCTGAAAAAACCTGATAGATATCAAAGTATTGATACACGTCCCTCTCGATCTTTTTCGCAGAAATCGGAAAGAAAAGGACGGTCAGACCCAGGAGAGCACACCAAGTCCAAAGACAAGGAACCTGCTCAGAATAAAAAATCTCAATTTTCAAAAAAGAAGGTAGCCAGTATTAGAGTAATCAACCATGCCGAGAATACTGAGGACACAGTTGAAAAACGGGGAGTGGGCATTGACAATGTTGGACAGTGCAGCAGAAATCAGTATAGCACGCAAGATCTTGATGAGTCATCTGGAGACAGTGGACACGAATGAATACATTCAGGTTGAAACTGCCGACACCAGACTTAGCGAGCCCCATAAAATATACGAAATAACATTGCGTATAGAGGGTGATAAGACTAGGAAAATTAGAGGTCTGTTTTGGGATAAACTCTCAAAAGGCTATGATATTCTGTTAGCTGAAAAAGATTGGCCCCCAGAGTTTGTCAGGGAGTGCCCTCGTGGCGAAGAAGTGACTATGCCTGCCTTCTCGAATCACATTCCGATTCACAAAAAATATACATATGCAAGGAAATGGGCAGTAGCCCAGGCACCGGCATTATATAAAAATCATGTAGGATGGGATGAGGACTCGCCTCCTCATAAAATCCAATTAAAAAGTGAACCAACTGCCCAACGGCAGTATCCCATTAAGCAAGAAGCTAAAAAACATATCAGGGAGATTTTAGATCAACTTGAATACCAGGGGGTGATTGAAACATGCACCTCTCAAATGAACAATCCTTTGTTTCCTGTCTCCAAGCCAGACAATTCATATTGTCTAGTTTTGGACTACAGACATCTTAATACAAGTTGCAAAACTTTTGCAGTACAAAACTCGCATAGTGCAGCCCTAATGAATAACATAGTTAGGAAAAAATATAAAACGACATTAGACATATCTAATGGTTTCTTTTGTCAAAACATTGCACCGGAAAGCAGATATTTGACCGCTTTCTCAGCATTTGGGTCGCAGAAAAAATTCTGTCGACTCCCACAGGGGTTCAAGAACAGCCCAGGACTATTCTCAGCTAGGGTAACAGAGTTACTACAAATATATGATGATGAGGCATTATCTTACGTAGATGATATCTATCTCACAGATGACGACTTGGATACTCACTTGAAAAGAGTGAACACCATTATACTTGGGTTCGCAGCAGAGGGTTACAAATTCAACTTTAAAAAGTCTCGAATTGCCCATCTGACAGTACTATTTTTAGGGTACGAACTATCAAGTGAAGGGAAAAGCCTAGCGGACAACTTCTTAGAGAAGTGCGCTGTACTCCAAGTTCCAAAAACGCTGAAGAATTTACAATCCATACTAGGTTTCCTGAATTTCGGAAGAACTTACATTCTAAATTACGCAGAGAGGGTTAAACCTCTCTACGAACTAATTAAACCTGATTTTAAACAAATCAATTGGACTCAAAAACACACAGAAATTTTGAGATCACTGCAAACAGACATGTTAGCTAAAACAAAATTAGATACACGTGACAACACACGCGATCTTGCAATCCGAGTCATCCCAGGAAGATGCAGATTCACGTACCTAACCTCTAATGAGGGAGAAAAGGTACCAATAGCTTACAAATCACATTTGTACACAAAGGCTGAAATAAAATTCAGTTCAACGGAGAAAATTCTAACTGCGGTTCAGACTGCTGTAGCAAAAAAAAGGCCCCTAGCACAAGGTAAACGAATAATAATCGTAACACCTATACCGGCTTTAGAAGCAGTAACTAAAGCAAGCATTCCTAATGCAAAGGCTTTGCATCCGAGATGGATCCAGTGGGTTAATTCTCTTGCTGCAACAGACGTAGTTTACGAATTTGATCCTAACTTAAAAACACAGGAATTTTTACAATATGAATATGAATGTCCTCTGCCAATTGAAATCCTGCCTCTCGAAGAATACGGAAGTATTATATATACTGACGGATCAGCACAACCCGCAGTTGGGGGTAAGCAAGCTTACAGTGCTGCATGCGCGATTGTAAAAGGTCACTGGCACAAAGGAAAATTTAGACCACTGGTCACTAAAATACAATCTCTAGGAGATTGCTCGGCTCAACAAGCTGAATTAGTAGCATTTAAGATGGCGCTAGAAAATACCGATCGCGAATTCCCCACACTAATAGTGTGCGATTCTTTTTATTGCGTACAATCTTATAATGAATACTTGCAGAATTGGGTGGAAAATGGTTTCAAAGATGCAAAAGGTGGCACAATAAAGCATAAAATGCTTTGGGAACAGGTAGTTCTTTTACAGAAAGAACTACAAAAGACTCACGTGATACATACACTGAGTCATCAACGTGATGGCGTTCACGTTGCAGGGAATTCATTGGCTGATGAAGCGGCGAAGGCAGCTGTGCAAACGGCTTGCGTAGCTGCGATAACTCGGTCACAAACAAAAATAGACAGCGATATTGTACAAGCTGTCAGTGCGTCAGTAAAAAATGATAAAAAACACTCCCAAAAGGCTTTCCAGAAAAGTACTTATATTCAACAGATACGAATAATGTTCCTTTTGCTCGAATCCCTGGAGTGGGGGACAGGGTAATTCCAAACAGGGAACACAGGTTAGGACTAATCAAAGCGGCACACGAAGGGCTTGCCTCTGCACACGCTGGCGTTTCCGCAACAATATCACTATTAAAACAGAGATATTGGTGGCCTCGCTTGGGAATACAAACCAAAAAGTATGTATTAGAATGCGATATATGCCAAAGGATAAAAGTATCAACAGTAAAACGACCAGCGCAGACACCCCTTCTTATCTCGGATAAACCATTTGCATGTGTTTACCTGGACCACTGTGGTCCCCTACAAAGGGACGGCAACTATAGATATATCATGGTAGCAGTGGATTCCTGTACGATGTTCTTATGGATGTGGCCCCAGCGCTCCGCTGACGCTAGAACGGTTATAAAAGATTTGCGAGTCTTTATCGGCACATACGCAATTACCACGTTCCATTCTGACCAGGGTCCTGCTTTCAGCTCTCGAGCTTATAAGCATGGGAATTGGGTTGCGGTATTCTTGTCCGTCGCACCCCGAAGGGAATAGTGTGGTTGAAAGAAAAAACCGAGACATAAAGCGATCTATAACAGCGAAGGTATTAGGTTCAGGCGCTGGGTGGGTCAAACATCTAATAAGTGTCCAGTCTAGTCTTAATAACTTGCCAAGAAATTCTCTAAAAGGTTTCAGCCCATACGAACTATTGTTCGGAATTAGAATGAACATTCAGGACCTCGATAGTCAGATGTCAGTGGTACAAGAAAAAACAACAGACTTTGACATCAAAGATCGTTTGGCTGTTTTACAGGAACTGAATGAAACAAGAAAATCCTTAAGCAACATAAAGTTAAAACAACAGCCAGATACCACTGACGAGGCACCACAAGCAACAGCCTCAGCAAGGCCTGTCTGGATTCCAAAGATTGGGGATCTAGTCAGAGAAAAAATCGCAGTGAAGAAGGAATTTGGGCCTTCTTACAGAAAAGCAGTACCTGTCTTGGCAGTCACCGGAACAAGATCAGTTGTACTACCGCCCCTTGCTGGTAAAAAGGAGAACAGAGTCGTGTCTATCGACCTGGTAAAACCACAAGCATGTGGCCTATAATCAACAGTAGGCCCAGTGGACTCCCAAGAAACAACAGAATACCAAAACTTGCAACAATCCAAGAGGTTCAAACTGAAAGACTAATCACATTCGATCAGCCTGCAGTGCACAGAGAAGGACTATGCAATAATGCCATGGAACTCGTGCCTCTTGAGACACAGATTGAAACAGTTCGTCAAGAAACACCAGTCTACAATAATGTGGCATCAGAAAGTGCTACCGAGAGACAGATTGAAAGAACAATCCCAACAATTGACAGAACTGCCTCTGGTTATTTCATCAACTTCGACAACTTCTCTGAAGATCAAAACGACCCCGAAGTGATGCCAGAAACAAAAAAGACTTTTAAAGAAAAAGCAACAGAACTCTTTCATCAACTGAAGGAAATCTACCTTGTTTCCCCTTGGTTAGAGTTCTGGTTCGGTCTAGGTGTATTTTTCCTCCTGCTTTGGCTCATCATGGTACTTTGTTTGGGAAAATTCATTGAGGGAAAATATAGTACAATGGACACAGCAAGTCAGAACATCAACCTAGTCCTGAAACCCCACAGATCATCCCACGTGAAGAAAAGAGAACTGTCAACAGTAAATGTCACAGCAATTCCAATACCTGGTGGGGTAGTATGGGAGAAAACTGACTATGAGATCTATGGTCCGGTCGAAATCCTGAAGTATCCTCATCAACTGAAGGTTTCCTTAAGTGACTTTGTAAAACCTAGTACATTCTCTGATGATTGGGACTTTAACAGTATTAATGATATGATGTCTGATTTAGTAATGTCAGCTAGATTCACAGAACATGATTATTTACAAGGTTCGTCTAGTTATGAGTAATTATTCTGCTACACACATTATGGCGATCATTATTTGCATAAATCTGCACAGCCTAGAAATGTTTTTATGTATAATCAATGGGAACATTGTGCTACACCACCTAAAAGCAGTTCTAAAGCATTTTTTGAGAAATTCAAATACTTCTCAGGGTTTAACACCAGTGATGCAGAAACGTTTTACTACAAACTGTTAGATAAAACAAGAATGAAAACAATGCTGACAAATTCGAAATTGATATATTCAGAAGCATTTTCTGACAAAATGATGACATTTGGTTTTGATTATTGGAAAAATAACATTGAAACGAAAACAATTTGGGGTACAAAAGATTGGCAGGTACAAGGCATTGAAGCACTATTCAGAACCTGCATGATACCAGAACAAATGATGTTTTAAATGACACAATACACCAAACATCCTGTCTTGGCCTAGCTAAGATCAAAGACCTTAAAACACCGTCTATTCCTAAGCCAATACCTGAAAATACAACTACAGATATTGAGTTAGACGTGTCACAAATTTTACATTTTAACAGAACACATCCTGATTGGAAAAAGTGGTTAATCTGGCCTACTGACACAAACAGCTGTCAAGATAGATTCCTGAATAAAACACAGGGGTTAAAAATGACCAGACTAGACCCGAGATACTCCCAGAGACAACATCCAGGGATAATAACGACATACAGTGTAGGGAAACTCTGCCTCCAATGGCTAACATCATCCACACTGGCTGAAATTAAGCAACACTTGTCTTTACTAAAAGATGGTGCTGATTTGCGCAATTTCATTCTTGGACCACGCAAACAGCGTCAAAAGCGTTTCATAGCGACCAGTATCTATGCTGCTTACAACGAGGCTTGGAAAGTCAAACAAATTGAAACAGCTGAAAAAATACGAGAAATTGATCGTATTAATTTGGAGAAATCACTTTCTGTAGTGGACAATGGGTTAATGACTCTGTCCTCCAGAATATATTCGTTGGACAATATTGTATCCTCTGCCTTTGATGTGATAGACAGAGACTTGCTAATGTTACAACATGGCCAATCTCAATTACGTTCTATTATACAATTAGGCTGGACGCTGCAAAATCTTCGTTCAGGCTATGTGCATTGGCGTTTAATCAACACAACGTCATTATTTTCCATTTTTAACCTTACTGATAAACAGATCAGTTTGGCACAGAAAGGAGCAGACTATACAATCCTGAGCATCGAAAAACTTGAGAGATTACCATTGACAATGTCAGAGAGTCCTGTCATTGAATGGATAATACACGGAATTATCACAATTCCGATAACAACTTTCCGATTTAAAAAGTGCCTTGAATACATACCTACTGGCCAGTATGAACGATTGGGTAAAGGATATGTAAAATCAGAATGGAAATTACCATACACACATTCTTGCTATAGTGACAGCGACAAAAATGTATTTCTTAGTGGTGAAAATTGTAAACATTCACTAAGCGGTATACTTTTGTGTCAGGGTATTAATTTACACGGAGCATGTGATGGAAATTCTAACAACCTTTCATGCCACCAGCTAGTCACACCTGCAACTCAGATAGAGCCCTTCTTAATGCAACTTGCAAACAGGAGTTACATTCTTAGAACGGATCACAGATGTTGTGGCCTTGTTCCAGGGAAAAGTTATCTTTTAAGAGTAACATCCATGGCCAAATGCTGTATGCAGGCATTGTTCCCGAGTGGGCCTGCAGACACAGTGACTCCCATCTGGCCTCGTCTGAATCTCTATTCTATACGAATTGATACTTTAAGCAAAATGAAGTCTGTGCTTTTACAGACAACAGTGCCCATACGTCATCAAAAGAAACGTATGATCTTCTAGTTGCAAGGACAGCTACTGAAGTTCATGAACTTTTATCAACAAATTGCCCCGTGCATTTCGTAGAAATGCTTAGCCAACTCCTTAACATGTCTAGTGCCACAGGCATCCCAGGCATATTTAAGACGATTTTTACGGGACTGCTAACACCTTTTCAAGCAATTTTGGGAATCGTTCCTAATTTTGTACACTCTGTTTTTGGCGGCATACCCTTATTTTTGGGACTTGTAGCAGGGATTTTATTTTTGACCATCCTGCTTCGTTATGGCAAGCCAAAGCTCAGACATATCTCCCATGGGAATGGAAGAGACAATCCTAGCGATGCGCTACCGGGACAGGATAACTAACGTCCTTGGATTGGCCAGGCTGAGAGATCTGAACATGACCTGGTTCCTTTCATTCAGACCTATATGGCAGAACTGTATCTTACCGGTACTTCGATGTATGCTATGCAGAGATGAATGCGTGTTGGACATCTGTCTTTCACTTCCATCAGCAGTACCAATGGACGTCGATACTTTGCTCAGTCCAATAACGGCTCACGCATTGTGTTGTCCCCAGCGGCTACCAATCCTGATGACGGCATTCGTTGAGACCCCTGTACTACGACTAGGTGGTAACAGTGGAGCGAGTGACAAAAGCAGCATCACCCAGGTACGACCTTCTGTGAGCATTGCTGATCCCGACTATGATGACAGCAATCATTCTCACACCTGCCAAGTTACAGCACTATCGAATTTGGTTGAACTGTCACCTGATTTTGTAGACCAATTCTTTGAGAGCCTGTCTGATATGATTTTCTCACCCAAACAGAAACAATAACTTTGAAGAAGCTTTCCGACACACAGCGTTCCCATGAACTCTGAATTCGGCCTTCAGTTTTGATCAACAAAAACTGCAAAAAGCGTTGGAACTCTATTTCCCCGTTCAAGCAATAATTCTTTTGAATTGGACATTTTTTAATATTGACCTTTTTTTGGCACGAACAATTCTTTGCTTAAGGTAAAAACTATTCTTAGAGAACAGAAGCTTCAAACTTCTATTTCTAAACACATCTAGAGACATAACAACCTTACACCAGCCTCTAGCACATTTATTGCAATGCATTTATATGTGATGATTTATCTCGCCCTTCTTCTGTTTCAGAGATATTTCATGTGTAATTATTTTTGCATAATCGTTCATTGATTTCATATGCTATAATTTTTGAATGATTTCTATGCTTCAAAAACGTACAGTACCTATAATTTTCACGTATTACAATATACGCCTATTTCAAATGCATTTATGTATTTTGGGGTGGGCAATGTTACACATGCATCTTATTGCCTAGTTTTAGTAATTTGACGGACATGAACCCGTGGAGTGGGTGTTGCGTGCTTATCTAGGATCCTGATCGATACTGCGACCTTATGCCCCTATTCGGCTCTAAATCCATTTATTCCCTAAGTTGGCATAACCGTTCAAGTGCGATATTCAGAAAGTCATCTCTGGCCTCACACGAACAGAGCCACATTCCAGAATAGTTCTCTGCCACTTCCTTTGCAACCAATTAGTGCAATGACAGAGCAGAAGTCACTATCTGAAGATTCCTAGATTAACACTCCGAGTTCTTCAACAAGATAAAAACTCAGCAAACCTGGAAATCCCCGCTTGCTGTGTTTTGATTGGTAATGGAACTCTAATGAGCAACTGATAGCTATCACTTCCTAGTGATATCTTTAATTGACGTCTTATGTTTAACAAACTTACGTCAAACCAGGCACCTGTCAGGTATAAATACTACCAACGTTGCCTTAAGCAATGTGTTCCTGTTGCTGCAGCCTGCTGCCCGTCGCCTGAAGCCGCTGATACCATTATCGCTGCTAAAGCGCGAACGATGGTGTGGTGTAACTAGGAGCCAAACAGCCGTCCCTCTGCGAAGAGCCCAGCAGATGCCAAGCTGCCCGCAGACGCTGTCCCCCCTCCTTCTCCTCGACGCGCTGAAGAGAGACGCTGTCTTTCTCCTGCAGAGAGAATCCAGCTCCAGCGTTTCTAGTCTGCCCTCGCGGGTGACTGGGATACCGAGTTCCCCCTGAAGGAGATACCAGACCTCCATCATTCTATTCAGAGGTATGGTGTTGACTAAACCCTTAGTGAGAATTCTTGAAGCAAACCTTGGCAAAACCAACTTAAACTGAAGCTACTTACTTACTCCCCTCCCAAGTATTAGGCTTAGGTCAGGTACACTGGGGTAGGCGTAGTTAGAAGCACCAGTTGAGTATTTTAGCCTAATGTATATATGAATGTATATATGTTTTATTACTTTTAAACCATTGTATGGCTAAGAAACCATATCAATGCTTTTACAGTATTATCTTGCAATACTTATCTTACTGTACGTACTTTTTATCATAACAAGTCTTGCAATTGTGGCAATACATTTCTCTTGTACGAGAAGAAAGACTGTTCAATAAATGTTAACCCTTTATTGACAAACGCCCGTCTCTCTATTCTCTACATCTCGTGAAAGTAAACTGCACTAACCTGACTGAGTAAAATAACTGTCTATTGTTTCACACGACCCTAGAGATTGACTCTTAATCTGAGGAGCAAAGTTGTCATGTTGCACGGTTGTTGGAAAGCTGAATCCCTTCTTGTCTGTGCCAGGGAAGCTGATCACTTCCTATGCAGAGAAGAAAGTTTCCAGTGACCTCTGAGCTAGTTGGTAACAAACCCAATTAAGTTTAGCATAGTCAGTGGAGGCCTGGAAGATCCGCACTTCTACGTCGATACTACTGTTTATGTTATTCCAATGCGCAGGGCCTAGTGGGAAACTAGGAACTACACTACAAGTTAAGTGAAAAAAACAGTTGAATGGTATAAGCAAGTTGAAAGATTTGTGAAGGTTTCAAAGGTTCTGTTGTAGGATCTGGATGGCCTATTTGATATTGTGGTGCATGCGGACTTATGGACAGAATGTAAGATTACTATACTATTGATTGGCCAAGTGAGAGTACCCCAGAGATTCTAAAACAGGGTCACCCTCAGAAGACGTAATGAAGAAATATCACCAAGTGATTACTTTCCTGAAAGGGAAAATTCCTCCCAAAGAAACAGATTGGGTAAAAATAGATCGAACAACTCAAGAGTTAAATGAGTCTGTACATGCCTATTATGAGCGGTAGTTACAGTTGTTTAAACAGTATAGCGGTTTGGTGATAAGTATATGGGACATTTCGTGTATCGGTTTGTGTATGGTTTGAAACCGGAGATTATTAGCATGAAATTTGGGACCCCCTCTATAATTACTTCTATGACCAGGGAAAAGAGGGGACTACACGTATATACAAACATAACAAGATTCCCCCATGGTCTAGTCTTAGTCTCTTTTATGGCATTGCTCTCAAAATTTAGCAATCAACCTTCCGTTTGGTACAGGAAACGACAATGTTTTTTCTTTCATTAGATATCTTTTATTTCTTTTTTTGGGTAAGTTTATCAAAATTATTTAAAACAATTTTTTTCTCATTTTAAGTCCTTTTTTTTATAGTGAACATCAATTCATTAGCATTGGTTTAAATCCAAGCAGTTTTAAAAGTGCAGAAGTAAATGACATGATGTATACAAAATATAATATTTGCTTTCCAAATTAAGTGAAAACAACAACAAATACCCTATTGCACACACTACATACACACCACACATACCATACCACAATCTTACTCGCTCTAAAACAATTTCCAAGTTTGAGGTAACACAGATCGTATATGTTAGTATCACGCCAGGTCTACGCGCGTTTCGGTGGATTCGGACCACCTTCCTCAGGACCAGCTTAGAAATAGTTTTACTCTTCCCTCATCACGAGTGTGCAGGGTATCTGAAATTAAAAGACACACTGTAGTTTACCTGTAACCAAACCTGAATTCAAGGATATATCTCTTATCGCATTTTTTAACAATCTTTATAAAAGTCATTGCAACATAAACTTAGAGACATCTGATTGCACAAAGGGAAAAATGGCACCACTCATGCGAAAGGTCTAGTTATTCTAGGGGTAGGACCTAGTAATTCACAAAAATGAGGACATACTCAAATTTTTGTAGCATATCAAGTTTCTCTATAGGGGTCTTGCCCTATATCATGGGAATTTCATGATGTTAGTTACACATATTAATTCAAGTTTAGAATGTTATTTTCTATGAATTTAATTTTATGTTCTCACCTTTATTCAAGTGACAGCAGATCAATGTATGGTCTTTTTCAGATATTATTGGTGGCAATCCTTGTTAGGAATATATCCATGACACCTAAACAAAAAAGTCTATGGTTCACGTGTCTGGATTTAATTCCACATATATATCAGATACTGGCATGTATATGAGAAGGGTTGTTCTTACCACTAATCTTTCATGGGTAAGCCTGTATGGAACTGCTTCATTTCATTTATTTGTTTGATGAATTCTTCTTATCGTTGTTCTAGATAGAATTAATTGTATAGTTGTATCACTTGTTTTCTAGTAATTTCAGTCATACAGAACAGCCTAAGTCAAGTCTTACCACAATTATTCTGTCATGTACGTTGTTAGGGGGCCTGTTCTTTTCTCAGTGCTGGAGAGGCGCAGGCTGAGGTGCCTTTATTTTTATAGTTCTTTTATTATTTGTCCTAAAGATAATAACGAATAGTTGGTTTCTTTTTCTCACTGAATTATCATAACTAAGAGGTTCAATCAGTTCAAGTGACCAACCTTAGTAAGGCTTGTAGCAGGGCTAGCCTTGAGTTTTCTTCCATCCGATCAGACTCTTTCCTAAGCGTCACTCTCAGAGTTATTGCAGTGTCTAGGTGAAAAAAGTAGGCTTAGTCGTAATCATATTTTATGTATTCCACATTAGAACTAGCAAGTGTGCGCATTTTCGTCCTTCTCTCATTTAAATACATATAGACGTGAAGTCGAGTGCATAATATTTGTTTTTAATATCACTCGCATCTTCTACAATGACTGATGTCAGAACACTGCCTAATGGTATATAGCAAGCGTTGTCAAAGCTGTCAATAATGCATATGGTTTGGCTTATTGGCAGGCGCGCAGAGAGTTATTTGATTTAAATTAGGCTCTGCTCCTAATAGATACATAAAAATATTATATCGAGTGCATGGTGTTTACTTTTAATATCCCTCGCATGGTTTCTATAGTGGATGACAGTATACTTCCTTATTTAGTTAGCCAATGTTATCGTTAGTGCAGGTAATATTGCATGATTGCAGACGCGCTGGGGGTTGCTTAGTTTTTACATTATTGCAAACGCGCCGAGTGTTGCTTGGTTTCAGTTACGCGCGTCTATTCATCGTCTACGTGATGTTTACTTTTAATATCACTCGCATGGTTTCTATAAAAGGTAACTGTGTGCTTCCTTGTCTAGTTAGCTAATATTATTGTTGATGCGGGTAATATTACATGATTGCAGAAGCGCTGAAGATTGTTTAGTTTTTGCATTGTTACACACGCGTCGAGGGTTGTTTGGTTTCAGTTACGCGCGTCTCCTCATCGTCTCACAATTTATTTCCCCTTTATCTCTGATGGTTATTGAATTTACAAATGACCATTCAGATAGGCTCCAAGTTTGTTAAATGTTGTTCAAACCCAGTTTTTATCTAACACATAGATTCCCGATGCTTACCTGTTTTCGGTGTAACATCCCGCGTCTACGTTCCTCCTGATGGCTCTCCCCTTTCCCGAAGCCGTCACTGATAGTTGTGGTTAGATCTTTAAATAGTATCCACAACTTCCCGCCAAAGCCGTTTCCGTGATTTACCGCACCGGAAGGGGTTATCTTAGTTTCCGGTCCAATTTTTTGGCGCCATGTTGGAACGGGATAGAATTATTTATTTCTGATGATGTTCGTAACTACTTAAATTTTGTATATTTACCATCCACAGATTCAGAATTTAGTGATCTTACTATTAGAACCTAACTTGTTTTTTTGATCGAGGAGTTTTGATACTACATAGCTAATTTGTGAAGTCCCATTTCGGGTTGCCCCTCCGATCTCTTGCGGGCGCCATCTTCGTGTGGGATATAGGGTGTCTAGATAAATACAAAATATGATATCCTATATTTTGTTATCACCGCACTACTATGTAATATAATATAATACAAATTCAAAGTTAGATGGTGTCATACTGTTACGATACTGCCCAGTTTGAATTGTACTGCCCTATTGCGAAGATTTACTATTAAGTGGCATAATTCTGATTCTGCACTGTCACATTTAAATTGTGCTACATACCTAGGCCATTTGAGTTTCAAGAAGGCATGGTTACAAGAAAAGCTATGTAATACCTTGACCTTGATCTGCAGATCTTTCTGCTGCTACAGATGGGGTGTGTCTATTTATGTATGCTTGGTGACAAACCAAGCAATATTTTCATTCAAACCTCTACGAATGCTGTCAAACTGAAAGATCCAAAAACTCTCACGTTTTTTTCGAGTCTGTTCCATAATTTGACCTGGTCTATGTTGAACTTTCTCTAAGATTCACCAACGAAGTTCACTTTCGTTGTGGTTCAAATCTATACAGTGTTGTACCAATGGTGCTGACATTTTCTTCATTCTAACTGCAGACTTGTGTTCACTGAATCTTGTGCGGAATTCCCTACCTGTTTCTCCTATGTAGGCCAGGTCGCATGGGCACAGGATTGTATATATAACATTACTACTCCTACAATTTGTTAGTGATCTCAGAGTTACTTCAAAGTTGTTATAGTTAATTGATTCGGTTGTAATTGCCGCTTCGCAGGCATGGCAAGACCCGCATCTATGGTTGCCTAATACTGGGCTTTGTCCTGATAATGATATCTGTATGTTTCCTATTTTCTGTTTACTCCTAGTGTGGACCAGCCGGTCTCTTAGGTTTTTATTCCTCCTATAAGCCACTAGGGGTTTAGATCCAAAGCTCTCACTCTCTTCTGTTTCCAATATATTCCAATTTTTATTGATTATGTTTTTGATTTTATAGTTCAATGGGGAATGATTGATAACACAAGTGATGCGATCTTCAGGTTTCCTTTTTGAGCCAGTAAGTAAAGAGTCCCTGTCATAATACTTTGCTCTTTTAAAAGCTTGCCGAATCATGCGATGGGGGTAACCTCTTTTAAGCAGTCTAATTTTAAGTTCTTCTCCATGACGTTGGTATTCTATCAGGTTAGTACAATTACGGCGAATCCTAAGGAATTCGCCGAAGGGAATAGAGTCCTTTTGACAGTGTGGGTGGAAACTCCCAAATTGTAGGATGGTATTTTTAGCTGTGGGTTTCCTGTATAAACTTACTTCTAAAGTTCCACTACTGCCATTTATCTCAATATCTAGGAACTCCACCTTATTAGTGTGGTAATTGGAGGTGAACCTTAAATTAGGATCACTTGAATTTAGCCAAAGCGCCTGCCAATAAGCCAAACTATATGCATTATTGACAGCTTTGACAACGCTTGCTATATACCATTAGGCAGTGTTCTGACATCAGTCATTGTAGAAGATGCGAGTGATATTAAAAACAAATATTATGCACTCGACTTCACGTCTATATGTATTTAAATGAGAGAAGGACGAAAATGCGCACACTTGCTAGTTCTAAAGTGGAATACATAAAATATGATTACGACTAAGCCTACTTTTTTCACCTAGACACTGCAATAACTCTGAGAGTGACGCTTAGGAAAGAGTCTGATCGGATGGAAGAAAACTCAAGGCTAGCCCTGCTACAAGCCTTACTAAGGTTGGTCACTTGAACTGATTAAACCTCTTAGTTATGATAATTCAGTGAGAAAAAGAAACCAACTATTCGTTATTATCTTTAGGACAAATAATAAAAGAACTATAAAAATAAAGGCACCTCAACCTGCGCCTCTCCAGCACTGAGAAAAGAACAGGCCCCCTAACAACGTACATGACAGAATAATTGTGGTAAGACTTGACTTAGGCTGTTCTGTATGACTGAAATTACTAGAAAACAAGTGATACAACTATACAAATAATTCTATCTAGAACAACGATAAGAAGAATTCGTCAAACAAATAAATGAAATGAAGCAGTTCCATACAGGCTTACCCATGAAAGATTAGTGGTAAGAACAACCCTTCTCATATACATGCCAGTATCTGATATATATGTGGAATTAAATCCAGACACGTGAACCATAGACTTTTTTGTTTAGGTGTCATGGATATATTCCTAACAAGGATTGCCACCAATAATATCTGAAAAAGACCATACATTGATCTGCTGTCACTTGAATAAAGGTGAGAACATAAAATTAAATTCATAGAAAATAACATTCTAAACTTGAATTAATATGTGTAACTACCATCATGAAATTCCCATGATATAGGGCAAGACCCCTATAGAGAAACTTGATATGGTACAAAAATTTGAGTATGTCCTCATTTTTGTGAATTACTAGGTCCTACCCCTAGAATAACTAGACCTTTCGCATGAGTGGTGCCATTTTTCCCTTTGTGCAATCAGATGTCTCTAAGTTTATGTTGCAATGACTTTTATAAAGATTGTTAAAAAATGCGATAAGAGATATATCCTTGAATTCAGGTTTGGTTACAGGTAAACTACTGTGTGTCTTTTAATTTCAGATACCCTGCACACTCGTGATGAGGGAAGAGTAAAACTATTTCTAAGCTGGTCCTGAGGAAGGTGGTCCGAATCCACCGAAACGCGCGTAGACCTGGCGTGATACTAACATATACGATCTGTGTTACCTCAAACTTGGAAATTGTTTTAGAGCGAGTAAGATTGTGGTATGGTATGTGTGGTGTGTATGTAGTGTGTGCAATAGGGTATTTGTTGTTGTTTTCACTTAATTTGCAAAGCAAATATTATATTTTGTATAAATCATGTCATTTACTTCTGCACTTTTAAAACTGCTTGGATTTAAACCAATGCTAATGAATTGATGTTCACTATAAAAAAAGGACTTAAAATGAGAAAAAAATTGTTTTAAATAATTTTGATAAACTTACCCAAAAAAAGAAATAAAAGATATCTAATGAAAGAAAAAACATTGTCGTTTCCTGTACCAAACGGAAGGTTGATTGCTAAATTTTGAGAGCAATGCCATAAAAGAGACTAAGACTAGACCATGGGGGAATCTTGTTATGTTTGTATATACGTGTAGTCCCCTCTTTTCCCTGGTCATAGAAGTAATTATAGATGGGGTCCCAAATTTCATGCTAATACATTCACGGTTATTTAACTGTGGGATACTCAATTACAACTAAGATTGGAATTTTTTCCATTCTTGGTTAGAGTGACATCACTGTGGGATATCATTGCACGAGGACAGTGGCACCACGAGAGTAGAGGCTCTTGTTCAAAATTAATTTAGACCTATTAGTTTAAATCAGAGAGTCATTCTACAACTTTGTATCATCATGGATAAGCTGGAAACATTTGGGTTTTCAGACGAAGAATTTAGCTCTCTATTGGGATTAGTGACTGATGAAAACAATCCTGCGCCCACAACATTAGGAGACAATAGCGAATGGCAAAATCTTTTAAATCTAAAAAAGAAAATGAAACGCATAGAATCTCATGCATTCTACATGCTTGCATACTTGAAAGAGGGAGTAATTCCATCAGGCCTAAGGGTCCGTAATGCCCCAGCTTTGTTTATTGAAGTACGCAAATTTCTGGAGCGGTGGTCCCTGATCTCAAACCGCTGCTCCAGAGATTGGATGATGCTTATCATCGAAACTGTGAAAGATCTTCTGACAGCCCTTAGCAAAGAAATTGAGGAATTGGAAGAGAAGTTAAAGACCTCTGGTGCAGTCGAAGATGCAAAAAATAAACTTGAAAAGATTCAAGTAGAGATGAAGGATTTTGACACCTATTTAACGAATAAAAAAACTGATAAATTAAAGAAGGACGTTCGTTGGTTTACGAAAGAGAAGATCTATCCTTATCTTAATCCCAATTATTATCAGGGAGGGCACCAAGCCAGTTACAACCCAAATTATGACAACACCTACAGGAGAAACTATACCAACTTCTCAGATTCAGGCTCCTCTGACTCAAATCCAGATAATTATCAAGACCCAGGGAGAGGACGTTACAACTCTAGACCCTCCTACAGGGGTAGGCAAGGATATCAAAACACTCAGACTCTGGGTTTTTTATCGAGAGGCAACTACAGGGGAAAGAACGTGCATTGGCAACAGGACAGGGGAGGACATCAACCGATGAGCCCTCAACCTCAGCAAAGATATGTGAAGACGAGAAACCAACAATACTGGTGGTAGACCCAAGGGAAAATAGAAATACAGACAGAATAGGAGACACTATGCCAATTTACAACCTATCATCCTCTGAGGTGAATAGTGAGGAAATGTCTGTCTTGAGTCGGGGTTTATCATTTGTTCCCTGTGCTCCATTGAACAAATTTAAACTCCATGAGGACTTGTTCGCATTTTTTTAGAAAAGTCAGACTCAAGAAGTTCTTTGAAGGTAGAACACAAGAGGATGAAAACCTTAACCTATCGGGTTGCAAACCACCATCTAGTTTTACACCGACCCTAGATGTAGTTGGACCAGAGGTCCAAATTTTTGAACGTAGGGTGTTAAAAGATATCACACGTCTTCTTTCAGGAACGACTAGATCCAACTTTAACCTAACAAGACAAGAAAACTTAGCCCTCAAAAATATTGAAAAAAACACTGCTTTGATAATAAAACCATGTGATAAAGGTGGGGGAATTACAGTGTTTGATAAAAGCGAATACAACAAAAAGATGTTAGAGATGCTGAGTGTAGAAGAACATTATAGACCAGCCCATCCAAGAGAGTTGCAACGGCTTAACATAACTATAAAAGAACTTACCAACAATGCATTTGAAGAGGGATTCATCTGTGAAGATGAACTCATCTTCCTCAACAAAACTTGTCCAGTCATCCCTGCCTTGTATGGCCTGCCTAAGACGCACAAAAATGAAATCAACCCCCCGATGCGACCAATCATTTCTACGATAGGGTCGAATACAGAACCCTTATCGAAATATGTAGACAAATTCCTGTGCCCTTTAACGCAGAAATATGAATCATTTGTCCGTGATACGGGAGATATGATTGTTAAAGTAGAGGGAACTGTATTTGATGCGAGCAGGGATATACTGGTGACGCTTGACATTGAGGCGTTGTATACCAACATACCTCAGTGTCAGGCGTTACAAGCGGTATCATCCCTGTTGCAAAGATACCCAGACAATCGACCGGACAGGTTCATCTTACAATGTCTTGAGGTTGTCCTGTCGAATAATTACTTTGACTATGATGGTGCCCTTTACAAACAAGTGAAGGGCACCAGCATGGGAGCATCTTGCGCGCCGAGTATAGCGAATGCCTACATGGGCGAATGGGAATTGCGACATGTATACAATGAAGTGGCCCCTTTTTTCGAAAATGTTCATTTATGGCGCCGGTTCATAGATGATATCTTTTTTGTTTGGCGTGGCACAGAAGCACAATTGAAGGACTACATACTTTGGCTAAATTCAAGTGATCCTAATTTAAGGTTCACCTCCAATTACCACACTAATAAGGTGGAGTTCCTAGATATTGAGATAAATGGCAGTAGTGGAACTTTAGAAGTAAGTTTATACAGGAAACCCACAGCTAAAAATACCATCCTACAATTTGGGAGTTTCCACCCACACTGTCAAAAGGACTCTATTCCCTTCGGCGAATTCCTTAGCATTCGCCGTAATTGTACTAACCTGATAGAATACCAACGTCATGGAGAAGAACTTAAAATTAGACTGCTTAAAAGAGGTTACCCCCATCGCATGATTCGGCAAGCTTTTAAAAGAGCAAAGTATTATGACAGGGACTCTTTACCTACTGGCTCAAAAAGGAAACCTGAAGATCGCATCACTTGTGTTATCAATCATTCCCCATTGAACTATAAAATCAAAAACATAATCAATAAAAATTGGAATATATTGGAAACAGAAAGAAGTGAGAGCTTTGGATCTAAACCCCTAGTGGCTTATAGGAGGAATAAAAACCTAAGAGACCGGCTGGTCTACACTAGGAGTAAACAGAAAATAGGAAACATACAGATATCATTATCAGGACAAAGCCCAGTATTAGGCAACCATAGATGCGTGTCTTGCCATGCCTGCGAAGCGGCAATTACAACCGAATCAATTAACTATAACAACTTTGAAGTAACTCTGAGATCACTAACAAATTGTAGGAGTAGTAATGTTATATATACAATCCTGTGCCCATGCGACCTGGCCTACATAGGAGAAACAGGTAGGGAATTCCGCACAAGATTCAGTGAACACAAGTCTGCAGTTAGAATGAAGAAAATGTCAGCACCATTGGTACAACACTGTATAGATTTGAACCACAACGAAAGTGAACTTCGTTGGTGTATCTTAGAGAAAGTTCAACATAGACCAGGTCAAATTATGGAACAGACTCGAAAAAAACGTGAGAGTTTTTGGATCTTTCAGTTTGACAGCATTCGTAGAGGTTTGAATGAAAATATTGCTTGGTTTGTCACCAAGAATACATAAATAGACGCACCCCATCTGTAGCAGCAGAAAGATCTGCAGATCAAGGTCAAGGTATTACATAGCTTTTCTTGTAACCATGCCTTCTTGAAACTCAAATGGCCTAGGTATGTAGCACAATTTAAATGTGACAGTGCAGAATCAGAATTATGCCACTTAATAGTAAATCTTCGCAATAGGGCAGTACAATTCAAACTGGGCAGTATCGTAACAGTATGACACCATCTAACTTTGAATTTGTATTATATTATATTACATAGTAGTGCGGTGATAACAAAATATAGGATATCATATTTTGTATTTATCTAGACACCCTATATCCCACACGAAGATGGCGCCCGCAAGAGATCGGAGGGGCAACCCGAAATGGGACTTCACAAATTAGCTATGTAGTATCAAAACTACTCGATCAAAAAAACAAGTTAGGTTCTAATAGTAAGATCACTAAATTCTGAATCTGTGGATGGTAAATATACAAAATTTAAGTAGTTACGAACATCATCAGAAATAAATAATTCTATCCCGTTCCAACATGGCGCCAAAAAATTGGACCGGAAACTAAGATAACCCCTTCCGGTGCGGTAAATCACGGAAACGGCTTTGGCGGGAAGTTGTGGATACTATTTAAAGATCTAACCACAACTATCAGTGACGGCTTCAGGAAAGGGGAGAGCCATCAGGAGGAACGTAGACGCGGGATGTTACACCGAAAACAGGTAAGCATCGGGAATCTATGTGTTAGATAAAAACTGGGTTTGAACAACATTTAACAAACTTGGAGCCTATCTGAATGGTCATTTGTAAATTCAATAACCATCAGAGATAAAGGGGAAATAAATTGTGAGACGATGAGGAGACGCGCGTAACTGAAACCAAACAACCCTTGACGCGTGTGTAACAATGCAAAAACTAAACAATCTTCAGCGCTTCTGCAATCATGTAATATTACCTGCATCAACAATAATATTAGCTAACTAGACAAGGAAGCACACAGTTACCTTTTATAGAAACCATGCGAGTGATATTAAAAGTAATCATCACGTAGACGATGAATAGACGCGCGTAACTGAAACCAAGCAACACTCGGCGCGTTTGCAATAATGTAAAAACTAAGCAACCCCCAGCGCGTCTGCAATCATGCAATATTACCTGCACTAACGATAACATTGGCTAACTAAATAAGGAAGTATACTGTCATCCACTATAGAAACCATGCGAGGGATATTAAAAGTAAACACCATGCACTCAATATAATATTTTTATGTATCTATTAGGAGCAGAGCCTAATTTAAATCAAATAACTCTCTGCGCGCCTGCCAATAAGCCAAACCATATGCATTATTGACAGCTTTGACAACGCTTGCTATATACCATTAGGCAGTGTTCTGACATCAGTCATTGTAGAAGATGCGAGTGATATTAAAAACAAATATTATGCACTCGACTTCACGTCTATATGCATTTAAATGAGAGAAGGACGAAAATGCGCGCACACTTGCTAGTTCTAAAGTGGAATACATAAAATATGATTACGACTAAGCCTACTTTTTTCACCTAGACACTGCAATAACTCTGAGAGTGACGCTTAGGAAAGAGTCTGATCGGATGGAAGAAAACTCAAGGCTAGCCCTGCTACAAGCCTTACTAAGGTTGGTCACTTGAACTGATTAAACCTCTTAGTTATGATAATTCAGTGAGAAAAAGAAACCAACTATTCGTTATTATCTTTAGGACAAATAATAAAAGAACTATAAAAATAAAGGCACCTCAACCTGCGCCTCTCCAGCACTGAGAAAAGAACAGGCCCCCTAACAACGTACATGACAGAATAATTGTGGTAAGACTTGACTTAGGCTGTTCTGTATGACTGAAATTACTAGAAAACAAGTGATACAACTATACAATTAATTCTATCTAGAACAACGATAAGAAGAATTCATCAAACAAATAAATGAAATGAAGCAGTTCCATACAGGCTTACCCATGAAAGATTAGTGGTAAGAACAACCCTTCTCATATACATGCCAGTATCTGATATATTTGTGGAATTAAATCCAGACACGTGAACCATAGACTTTTTTGTTTAGGTGTCATGGATATATTCCTAACAAGGATTGCCACCAATAATATCTGAAAAAGACCATACATTGATCTGCTGTCACTTGAATAAAGGTGAGAACATAAAATTAAATTCATAGAAAATAACATTCTAAACTTGAATTAATATGTGTAACTACCATCATGAAATTCCCATGATATAGGGCAAGACCCCTATAGAGAAACTTGATATGGTACAAAAATTTGAGTATGTCCTCATTTTTGTGAATTACTAGGTCCTACCCCTAGAATAACTAGACCTTTCGCATGAGTGGTGCCATTTTTCCCTTTGTGCAATCAGATGTCTCTAAGTTTATGTTGCAATGACTTTTATAAAGATTGTTAAAAAATGCGATAAGAGATATATCCTTGAATTCAGGTTTGGTTACAGGTAAACTACAGTGTGTCTTTTAATTTCAGATACCCTGCACACTTGTGATGAGGGAAGAGTAAAACTATTTCTAAGCTGGTCCTGAGGAAGGTGGTCCGAATCCACCGAAACGCGCGTAGACCTGGCGTGATACTAACATATACGATCTGTGTTACCTCAAACTTGGAAATTGTTTTAGAGCGAGTAAGATTGTGGTATGGTATGTGTGGTGTGTATGTAGTGTGTGCAATAGGGTATTTGTTGTTGTTTTCACTTAATTTGGAAAGCAAATATTATATTTTGTATAAATCATGTCATTTACTTCTGCACTTTTAAAACTGCTTGGATTTAAACCAATGCTAATGAATTGATGTTCACTATAAAAAAAGGACTTAAAATGAGAAAAAAATTGTTTTAAATAATTTTGATAAACTTACCCAAAAAAAGAAATAAAAGATATCTAATGAAAGAAAAAACATTGTCGTTTCCTGTACCAAACGGAAGGTTGATTGCTAAATTTTGAGAGCAATGCCATAAAAGAGACTAAGACTAGACCATGGGGGAATCTTGTTATGTTTGAAACCGGAGATTAGTCAGATGATTCAACAGCACATGTTTTGCTGGCAATTCAAGTCAATTGATGATATTTTGAAGTACACAAATTATTGTGGAGAAGATACTGAGGCAATGTGTGGAAAGTTAAAGAGAGAAAATGATGTGGGCACAAGTAAAATTGGCAGATCAAAAAGAAATTAAATTGAATACCCAGACTGACAGTTAGATAAAAGAACAGAATCAGAATGATCAAGGAGCGAATGGTGGTAAATTTAAAGGACAAATGAATAGAGAGGATGCAGAGAAGAAGTTTCCTTGTCATGCATGCAGAAAGCTTGGACATTGGATAAACGAGTGTAAGAGTATTCAGAATAATAATGGCTCAAATCAAAATTTAAATCCACAGACGCAGAATGAGGTGACTTTGAATCAGTCGTTACCCCACAGTACCAGGTTCCACCAGCTCCCATGCCAAATTTTGTGAACCATCAAGAGTACAATACGGACGCCGGTGTTCACGGAGGAAGTGGTGAAAAAAATTCTGTGGTTTCACAGTATATTTTACGGAATATTAGCGATGAAACTGAATGTGAGCAATGACTGTGCCTGAGGGGGAAGGAAGAGGAGTGCGTGCTTGGCGCATCCCTACTGGTAGATAAGTCAGGTCCATTTATTGATGGGAAAGTGGAAGGCAATGATATCACTTTTCTATTGGATACTGGTGCTACCCGGTCTACTGTGAGAACAGCAGACATCCCAAACCTACCCTTCTCAGGAGAAAACGTCCAAGTAGTTGGTTTTTTCACATCAACAGATTAGAACCCCAGTCACAAAGCCAATGGAGGTAAAAAACTAGGAATTTTAAAGACATGCATCGATTTGTAGTAAGTGATTCTAGCCCAGTAAATTTGTTAGGGAGAGATCTGCTGTACAAAATGAATTGTACAATCTATTGCACACCGGATGGTGTCACCTTCCAAACCCCTGATGAGGACCTTGTTTATAAGATACTACTAGCCAAACAGGGTACAGGAGTGGATGGAATGTTTCCATTAATGACTGAAAGTGAATTTCCAGAAGAATTGAGAGACACAGTGAATCCTGATGTGTGGGACTTTACAGTAAAATATATTGGGTTTATGGCCAATATATCCAAACACATGATCGTATAAAATGAGTCCCGAAGTAAAAGCAGGAGTTGCACTAGAAATTGATTGAATGATTAAACAAGGAATTTTAAAAGAAATAATGAGTAGTCCTTGTGATTCGCCAATCATGGGACTTAAAAAGCCTAGTGGGAAGTACAGAATAGTGCAGAAAACTTGCGAAAAATAAACAAAATCAAATTGTCCTTTTTGCCCGGTAGTGTCAAATCCAGCAGTGATTCTTTATCAAATACTCTGGAATGCAGGTCGGTTTACAGTAATTGATTTGTGCCAATCCTTTTTCTCTATTCCTTTACATCCAGACAGTCAGTATCTTGTTGCGTTTAAGTTCAAAAACCGCGTCTTGGCATGGTGCCAAGTTCCACAAGGGTATACAGAAAGTCCCTCAATCTTTAATGAAATATTGAAAAAGTGCTTAGAAACATTGGCATACCCAAGAATTTGGTTCTGGTTAAATATATTAATGACCTACTAGTGGCATCAAAATCACGGGAAGTGTCACTGATACAATTGCACTACTGAATCATTTGGCCAAAGAAGGGCACAAGTTGTCCCCAGACAAAATTCCAATTCTGTCAGCAAGAAGTAAAATATTTAAGCCACAAAAAAGAAAGAGGAGTAAGAAAAGTCACTCCAGAAAGGATCAGGATAATAAAGCAAATGCAGATACCCAAGACACAAAGAGAGATGAGAATGTTCCTTGGAGTAGTTGGATACTGTAGGCAGTGGATTTTAGGATTTTCCCTGTTGGCCAAACCTTTAATTCAGCTGACTTTAAAAAACCCAAAGGATCCAATTGTTTGGAATGATGAGTGCGTGGAAGCATTTGTGAAATTGCGAAATAGGTTGTGTTAGGCATGCCTGCACTTTCAGTTTTGACTCAAAGACATGGACTAAGCCAACGACCAGTAGAATATTTTTCTGATACTTTGGATCCTGTGGCTTCAGCATTACCTGGCTGCTTAAAAGCAGTTGCTGCTACTTGTGTGAGTCTGTAGCAAAGTAAATCACTTGTGATGGGACATTCAGTTAATGTTTATGTTCCACATTCAGTTGAGAGTCGGATGACTCAGTATCAAAGAGTGATTCGAGGAGCAGAAAAATAGGAAAGGCCGAAGGACCATTCACGAAATTACAATTAGATTTTATTGAGTTGCCTCCGAGCAATGGAATGAAGTATGTTCTTGTCCCAGTGTGCCTGTTCTCAGGATGGGTGAAGGCATATCCCACTAGAAGAAATGACAGCCTTACAGTTGCTAAATTACTGTTGAGGGAAATTGATACCTTGGTTTGGTTTCCCAGTGACTTTGGAATCAGATAGAGGACCTAATTTTAATAATTAAATAATCCAATTAATCTGTGAAGCATTCAGAATTGAACAGAAACAGCACTGTGCATACCCCGCCGAGGCTTCTGGAGTGGTTGAGCAATTAAATGGCACAATCCAATCAAGATTGGCAAAGGTGTATGCATCCACATCACTGAGTTGGCTAGACGCATTGGCCTGTGTCTTGATGGGACTCCGAAGTATTCCTGACAGAAAAACAGGATTGAGTCCACATGAAATTCTCATGAGAAGGCCAATGAGACAAGCATTTGTACCTGGACACAGGTTGATAAATAGAAAGGATGATTTGGTATTGGATTATTGCAAAGGATTGCTGACCTTGTGCCGTCTGTCTCTCACCAGGTTGGGGAAGACACAGTTGCCAGTCAGCCGGCACAGGCACATGATTTGAATTCTGGAGATTGGGTGGTAGTGAAGAAACATGCCAGAAAGTCGTGTTTAGTACCCAGCTGAGATAATCCACAATAAGTCATACTGGTCACTACGACAGCAGTGAAGTGAGCTGGATTGCCCAATTGGATCCATGCCAGCCTTACCAAAAGGGTACCAGACCCTGCTGAGATGGAACAACAACTAATTGAACCAGTAGTAATTGCTGAAGGTTGTGAAGTCAGAGAATCTAGAGTGATAGATTCTGAAGTGATAGGCAAAGAACAACCGAGCACAAATCAGGGGGATTGGACACCCGTGATTGGCATAGTTGTTATGGCACAGTTGTTATTTAAACAAGACGAAGAACAAGATTAGAGAGACAGGAAAGTAGTAAGGACCAGATAGGTGTAGAAGAACACACTCAGGAAAAGAGAACACTGTAAACCTTGAGCAGGACCAGATAAGGAGATAAGAACATACTTAGGCAGAGGTGGACAGAAACATTCACAGCCCTGAGGACTGACAGATAGGTTAAGAAGAACACGTTCAGGCAGAAGTTGAACAAATTATATCAAGGCCTGGACTGGACCAGTTAGGTGAAGAAGAGCACGTTTGGGCAGAAGAAGAAAATCAAATTGAAATTAGACCCGAAATGGATCAGATAGAGGAGGAAGAACAGGTTCAGGTGGATAAAATAACATTAACAGGACCTCACCGGGAATAGTCAGAAAGTGATTCTGAACAAGAACAGATTGTGCCTAGACACCCTGAAAATCAAAGAAGTTTAGAAAAAGACAAAGAGGGTGAAAGTATAGTTCAAATTAAGAGGGTCAGGAGAGGTGACAACCAGCCAGGTGGAGTGAGAAGATAGAGATATTATTTATGAAAAACACATGAAAGACCAGAACAAGTGAATGAGGTTACAAGCCAAACTCAGTCTAAACAAACAAAGGAGAGAAACATACGAAGGAGCTCAAAACTGAAAAGTTTAAACAATAAATATAAGGCCCCTGAGTGGACGTACGTAATCCTAGAGGAATTCAAACACTTAGACTTGAGTAAAGAGTCTGAAGCAATAGATTCTGTACAGATTGATGAGGAAAAAGTGAGACCTCCTTGAAAAAGAACTTACCAAGAAAGAAAAAGAAGAGAAATCTTCTTAGGCTAAAATGGCTGATAACATAGTCACTGAGCGACCAAAACAAAGTTTCCTAAAAAGATGTTGTAAAGCTTGTATATGCAGCATTGTATTAGCGGTTCTGATATGGTTATTTTTAACAATAGCTGTACCTTTACTAAGGATAGCAAATGAAAAGAATGATACAGTTACTAATGAAAAACCAGCTACCATGAAAGGAGACAGAGTAGAATTAGAAGCGTAAGATGAGTTCGATTTTCTTCACACAGTATTAGTTAATGATACTTCTTTAAATGAATATACAAAATTGTTATTTCAATACGTAGATACAATGGAGATTAGTGATTGTTATGTTTGTATGATATTACTAGTGTCAGTGTCAGAAGGAGTCATCTATAACCATTTACCTTTAGCATATGGCATATCATGTAGTGGTCTAACAAGTCTGTTTAATAAAACAGGAAAACTTAGTATTATTATTCAAACCTAGCTGTAGTATTTCAGAACTTCCTATTCAAAAGAATATGAATTCAGTGCTTAGTAGTCAAGATGCACAGTATATAAGTGAATTTTTCCTAACAATGGAAAGAATAGCTATAGCAAAAGCACATAAAGATAATTTAACATGTTCATTACGTGAAGAAGAGAAAGTGTTTTTTAATTTAGTTGAGAAAAGGAGACAGGATTTCCAAAAGAAAGCTGCTGAACAGAAAACCCAAGGAACTCCATGGGCTGAGAAAGAGGGAATTTATACAGCTGGCAAGGCTCATGCTGCGATGTCCCTAGACTTTTTGAAGAAAGGGAAAACCTGACTCCACAGATTAAAGATACACTATAATAACGTATTTATTGGTCCCAGTGAATGTGAATATAACTTCCTGATTTTGGGAGGTTGGGGACGAAAGGGGAGAACTTATCCAGTATTTCCTAGAGTTTACTACATGTGTGGGAATATTGCTTACTACTAGCTGCCTGCACGGTGGTATGGGAGTTGCTATTTTGGGATTGTATTTCCAAAAATTTATAATGAAAAAGAAATCACTGGAAGCAATGAAAACACTAATGGACTAACATGAAGACAGAGAGATAGATTTCCAGAAATTGTAGGTGATATATTTGATGCATTGATACCTTCAATGGGAGTAGTTCTGAATACACATAGAATGTTCAAATCGTCAACAGTAGTTGATTGTCTCTCGAATGATACTGCTGGAGGTTTCTTAATGATTAATACAGAGATGTTTGCGATTAGGTCTATGGTTTTACAAAATCGCCTTGCCCTTGATATCTTATTGGCAAAAGAGGGCGGAGTCTGTAAAATGTTAAAAGTGCAACAAGGTCAAGACTGGGGTGTTGTGGTGAGAAAAAGAATGATGGATTAAACCCAGATCCTTGTGAATGGGGGTGAATGTTTGAATTGTCTAGCATTCCGTCCATCAATTATTTCTTTTGCATATGTCTCCCTAAGTGGGAAGGGTATGCCCAGACGTGGGTCCCGTGCTCAGTACACAACTTGATTCAAGCTAGCCTGGCTAATGAAGGATAATGCCCTGAAACCAGTCCCAGGATGCTTGTTTCTGGGCCAGGGAGGACCTGGCTTGGCAGTTCTAGTTGGACTGTTCCCACAAAGAACAAGGTCAAGACTGATTTGCATATGGCTGGGTCCAAACTGGGGTGGTGTGGTGAGCAAAAGAATGATGTATTAAACCCTGATCCTTGTGACTGGGGGTGAATGTTTGAATTGTCCCGCATTCCATCCATCAATTGTTTTTTTTGCACATGCACCCTAAGTGGGAAGGGTATGCCCAGACTTGGGTCCCGTGCTCACTACACCACTGGATTCAAGCTAGCCTGGCGGATAAAGGGCGATGCCCTGAAACCGGTCCCCAGATGCTAGTTTCGGTCCAGGGAGGACCTGGCTTGGCAGTTCAGGCTGGACTGCTCCCACAAGGAACAAGGTCAAGACTGATTTGCATATGGCTGGGTTCAAACTGGGGTGGTGTGGTGAGCAAAAGAATGATGGATTAAACCCAGAGCCTAGTGACTGGGGGTGAGTGTTTGAATTGTCCAGCATTCCGTCCATCAATTGTTTCTTTTCAATATGTCACCCTAAGTGGGAAGGGTATGCCCAGACGTCAGTTCCATGCTCAGTACACAACTTGAGTCAAGCTAGCCTGGCTGATAAAGGGTGATGCCCTGAAACCGGATGCTTGTTTCCGGTCCAAGGAGGACCTGGCTTGGCAGTTCGCACTGGACTGTTCCCACAGGAACAAGGTCAAGACTGATTGGCATATGGCTGGGTCCAAACTGGGGTGGTGTGGTAAGCAAAAGAATGATGGATTAAACCCAGATCATTGTGACTGGGGGTGAATGTTTGAATTGTCCAGCATTCCGTCCATCAATTGTTTCTGTTGCACATGCACCCTAAGTGGGAAGGGTATGCCCAGACATGGGTCCCGTGCTCACTAAACCACTGGATTCAAGCTAGCCTGGCTGATAAAGGGTGATGCCCTGAAACCGGTCACTGAATGCTTGTTTCCGGTCCAAGGAGGACCTGGATTGGCAGTTCAGGCTTGGATGCTCCCACAAGGAACAAGGTCAAGACTGATTTGCATATGGCTGGGTTCAAACTGGGCTGGAGTGGTGAGCAAAATAATGATGGAGTAAACCCAGATCCTTGTGTCTGGGGCTGAATGTTTGAATTGTCCAGCATTCCATCCATCAATTGTTTCTTTTGCATATGTCACTTCAAGTGGGAAGGGTATGCCCAGACGTGGGTCACGTGCTCACTACACCACTGAATTCAAGCTAGCCTGGCTGATGAAGGGTGATGCCCTGAAACTGGTCCTAGGATGCTTGTTTCCGGTCCAGGTTGGACCTGGCTATGCAGTTTGGGCTGGACTGTTTCGACAAGGAACAAGGTCAAGACTGATTTGAATATGTCTGGGTCCAAACTGGGGTGGTGTGGTGAACAAAAGAATGATGGATTAAATCCAGATCCTTGTGACTGAGGGTGAATATTTGAATTGTCCAGCATTCTGTAAATCAATTGTTTAGTTTGCAAATGTCACCCTTAGTGGGAAGGGCATGGCCAGACGTGGGTCCCGTGTTCACTACACCACTGCATTCAAGCTAGCTTGGCTGATGAAGGGTGATGTCCTGAAACCTGTCCCAGGATGCTTGTTTCCAGTCCAGGGAGGACCTGGCTTGGCAGTTCGAGCTGTACTGTTCCCACAAGGAACAAGGTCAAGACTGATTTGCATATGGCTGGGTTCCATCTGGGATTGTGTGGTGAGCAAAAGAATGATGGATTAAACCCAGATTCCTGTGACTGGGGATGAATGTTTGAATTGTCCAGGATTTTGTCCATCAATTGTTTCTTTTGCATATGTCACCCTAAGTGGGAAGGGTATGCCCAGACATGGGTCCCGTGCTCAGTACACCACTGGATTCAAGCTAGCCTGGCTGATGAAGGGTGATGCCCTGAAACTGGTCCCAGGATGCTTTTTACCGGTCCAGGGAGGACCTGGCTTGGCAGTTCGGGCTTGACTGTTCCCAGAAGGAGCAAGATCAAGACTGATTTCCATATGACTGTGCCCAAACTGGGGTGGTTTGGTGAGCAAAAGAATGATGGATTAAACCCAGATCCTTGTGACTGGGGGTGAATGTTTGAATATCCATCCATCGATTGTTTCTTTTGTATATGTCACCCTAAGTGGGAAGGGTATGCCCAGGCTTGGGTTCCATGCTCACTACACCACTGGATTCAAGCTAGTCTGGCTGATGAAGGGTGATGCCCTGTAACCAGTCCCAGGATGGTTGTTTCAAGTTCAGGGAGGACCTGGCCTGGCAGTTCGGAAGGGACTGTTCCCACAAGGAACAAGGTCATGACTGATTTGCATATGGCTGGGTATAAACTGGGGTGGTGTGGTGAGCAAAAGAATGATGGATAAAACCCAGATACTTGTGACTAGGGGTGAATGTTTGAATTGTCCAGCATTTCGTACATCAATTGTTTCTTTTGCATATGTCACCCTAAGTGGGAAGGGTATGCCCAGAAGTGGGTCCCGTGCTCACTACTACACCATTGGATGCAAGCTAGCCTGGCTGATGAAGGTTGCTGCCCTGAAACCGGTCCCCGGATGCTTGTTTCCGGTCCAAGGAGGACCTGGCTTGGCCGTTCGGGCTGGACTGTTCCCACAAGGAACAAGGTCAAGACTGATTTGCATTTGGCTGGGTACAAACTGGGGTGGTCTGGTGAGCAAAAGAATGATGGATTAAATACAGATCCTTGTGACTGGGGGTGAATGTTTGAATTGTCCAGCATTCCATCCATCAATTGTTTCGTTTGCACATATATTCCTGACAAAAGTAAGGAAATTAGGGGGTACACTAAGCATATTACAAAGCATCAAGAAGGATTGAAATCACTGGAGGTTGACAGTGTATGGGAAAGACTAACAAAGAGTATTTCTCCAATAGGGACTTGGTTTAGTAATTTAGGGAAAAGTGTCTTAGGTCAAATAGTTTTTCCGTTAGTTGGTATAGCAATAATAGTTTTAAAATTAGTGATATGGTGTAAATGGTGCACAAATAAATTGAGAGGCAGGAGATATGAAGTAAATGGAAAGGGAATAAAAAGGAATGAAAAGGAAGAATGAGGAGGTCCAATTAGAAGAAATTAAAGGAAAAATGTATTAGAAAATGAAAGATTTGAAAGGAGAAGCAACTGACAAAGATCAGAAAGAGAAAAATAAAAAAAAGCTGAGATGTGCTAAAGTTGGCATCTGGTTTGGGATGGGTAATTTGTGATGTCTTTAAAATGCCATCAGAGAGGGGATTGATGGAGCAAGGACTCGTGGACAAGAGACTTGCTTGAAAGCAATCCTCTGATTTAACTTCCCAACAAATTATTCATTTCATATTGTGTAAAATTAATGTGCACCATATAAATTTGAGGGATAGTAAAGCTTGCTTATGTGTTTACTAACATAAATAACTCAAATTAATTCTCATAATGGCTTCTAACGGTAAATCTTTAGTGTGCATGCGCCAACTGCATCTACGCAGTATGACGAGCTGTCACTTGGAGGGAAATACGTGTGCATGAGCAGAAGGCACTAATATGGAGTCTTGAAGATTCACATGCTTTGCATCTGCTTGCTTGAAACTAAATTGAGTAAATGTACTAATGCTAATGCGGGGAAAGTATTAATAAGTAAAGGGGATTAGAATAGAGATGGGTAAATACAGTGAAATCATTTATTCCCGAAAGTAACATCTGTCTTTTCTGACTTTAATACTAGTGCGCATTTGGGCCTCTCGCGTATGTCTGGAATGATCTAAATCACATGGTTTTCGTGCATGACAGATGAAAGCCAGCCTGGAAGGATGGTGGGTGGGTCAAGAAGAGTACAAGGCCACAGCCTGCATGAAGCCTGAGAACCCAGCAGTACAAGACCTGAATGAATAAGATCACATATTAAAGTTAAACATTTGTTTCAGATGTAATGTGAATGCGGGTGGGAAAATAAAGTTTGAATAAAGAATTGGGGGATGGGTTTGCGGACAATAAGTTAATAGAAATTGATGACCAATCAGAATCAGTTTTTTTTATGCTATTGAAACATTAATGGGTGAAACATGTAGAACGGAAGGTATAATTGAGGCAGCTTTAATTAGTTAGTAAGCCAGAACCACAGAGATGAGCCAGAGACTTTGATGCAGTGAGCCGTGGGTGCTGTCAGAGTAGGGGGAGATACTTTAGAAGAATCCTAAATTATAGGATTAGAAAGAAGATCAGGGAAGAGTCTCGAGGTGGAAGTGAGTGTCAGAGAGGGGTGCAACGTGACTGTCGGTGCTAGAGAGGTCATCTATCCTGTCCTGAATCCTGTCCTGAAGTCTTTTTCTCCTGAACTATCCTGGGGGACCGACCAGCCCTTTGGCCAGGAAGTTGGTCTTCACACCATTCTTGGTAAATTATATTTCTTGCTCTGTATTAAATGATCATTTCTCTCTGCCCTCTCCTTTCCAGGCATAAGTCATGACAAGTGTTTGAAGTATGTGTTGATGCTTATTTAGATTTTTCTTCCCTATGAGAGAAGGCAACATGCTCAAAGTTTAGATACATTTTTAAAAAGCCAAAGGAGTCTGTGGTTATTTAGTTTTAAAGATTAATTCAGTTAACTTTATGGCATCATCACTATCAATTAGATCGACTAATGATCCACCGACCAGAGGAAAGAATGTTTTGATGTATGAAGGGTTAGTAAAGGTATTTTGGACTAATTCTGACATTGGTGAAAACATATAAACTTGACCTCCAGAGGTTTTACTCGACTGTGTGTTTGATGGGCCCAGGTGAGTATATGGTAGAAGAGTACCTGTTGTTGGTGAACCGGTATATCAATGGGACCGACCGCCAGATGTGCGACGGTCTCACCGGCCCAAATAGGATGCGCCCGTCATACTGGCGAGCGCATCCTGCACTTCCACAATTTCAGACGGTGCTGCTGGCTGCAATGCCATCCTCAATGGTAAAAGGGCATGCACAGCAATTCCCTGCACCACAGGGCAGCCGCCACGCGGTTCTTGCCAGTTGTTGCAGGTAACTGCAGGGGAGTACCATGGGTACCCCTAACCTCCCAACCCCCGGGGGCCTGTAACGGGTCCCCAAAGCCAAACACCATCATCCTTTCCATGGCAAAGGCCTTTCACCACACACATTCTAATATGGCTGGCGGTGCCTGCTAGGCACCGCCACCACATTAGTGGCCCAAATCCGCCTGGCCTGCAATAGTAATGATTGCCGATCGGTGGAAAAGCGGCGGACGGACTTTGCATCCGCTGTGATACGCAGTGCCTTCGTAATATGGCGGGGGTATTTCACGTTACGCCATCGTAATAAGCCCCAAGTTCCTGCATGGCATGGACTGTAATGTCCATGTTGTGCAGGAAATGGCGTACTTGCACACAGGGGGACACATGTTGTGCGCTCCGTGTGCATCCACATGGTGTCAGGCATTTCCTCTCCACCATGGTTTTCATAGCCATGTAACCACTGTGAAAACCCTCGCGGAGTGGAACCTCGCAAAATAATAATATTAATTGAATTAAATATATTTTCCTCAAACTTTATCATTGGGCAATCTCCACCCAGCTGGTGGAAACCTCAGTACATGTTTGCAATTACATATACATATGTATATTACCTACTGGCGGTCGCCAGTAGGTAGTTATAGTTAGGACCTACTTTCCATAGAAAATTCACAACATTCTATTTCGAATAACTTTGGCGTCCGTGGATGAATCTTCGCGAATGTCTCTAAGAAAATGGCCTGCCCGGTTCTGCTCCTTCCCTTAAAGTTTGAGGGTGATTTGTCAAGTGGGGGCCCAGAAAAAAGGGGGGTCCCAAAATGTGTTCTCCCATACAATTTTCCAGGGGGACCTTAATCCAGGGCTACAACCCGAATGGCTGAACGGAATTCCACCAAGTTTGGCAGAGAGGTAGAGTTCGATTCGCAGATTGTGCTTTTTGTTAAATGGTGTAAATCTGTTCAGTAGTTCCTTTGAAAATTACAAGTAAAATCATAGCGATATCTAGAGACAGCACGCGTACGCAAATCCGTACAATTACGAGCACGAGCTGCATGCTGATTGGCTGTCAACTGTGCATGAACACTCCAAACCAGGAAGTGTTGGCAGCCATCTTGTTCGTCACTAGAAGCGACTCACAAGAAAACAGTAAAACAAAGTTGAGAAATAAGAAAAGAGGGCAGGGTAGAAATATCCTGACCCTTTAGGCTTGCTCAGGGGGTCGTACATGGATCTTTATGCTCAATTTTTTATTTTTTAAATAAAAAATAGGGGGGTATGTGTATGGTATACTGACGCGGTGGAAAAGGGAAATAAAAAATAGAAGTCTGTTTTATTCCTTAGGTCCGGGGGGGGGCAAATTTCAGGGGCAATTTTTTTCATAGTGGGGGGCTTGTAAGGTGCCCCGAGCACCGGGGAACGCCACCCCTCTGTGGTTTTATTTTGAAGTATGCAGGGGTTTATGGTCCTCTTCCCCTCAGTCTCGGGAAACGTCACCCCAACGAGGCTTTTTTTTATATATTTTATTAAAGTGTGTTTTCAGCTCTCCCTCTCTCTCTCCCCGTACACGTTGCCGGACCGCCACCTACCAGGGGCAGTAATATGTAAAATGACCTTTCAGCCCTGGGTACCTGCACTCTCCGGGGTTTTTTAATGTTGGGAGGGGGTCGCGCTGCCCTCCTCCTGAAACCTTGGTGGCCCAGGGGTCCACCATCTCCCAGGGTCGGTTCTTGCAGTGTCTCGGGGTGCGTACTTCCGGGATACTGCTGTTTGGTATGGTAGGGCGGTACCGTTGTCGCTTTCACTTTACCACAGGAAACCGCTTTCCTATTTGAAACAGAGAGCAAATTAATCTGTTCTGTCTTTCAAGAAAGCAGATTGTTTTTCGAAAGAGAGAGCAGCATATAAGGTAATGTCTCTGATAATGTAATGCGGGCTAACGAAGGACGCGGGAAGCCGTCTGCGATCGTGGGGGCATTGGGGCAAAAAAAAGTTCTTTTTAAGAACTAACTTTACTGGTCAAAAAAAGAGATATATTTCTATGATAGTATGTAAAACTTTCAGTTTTTTTGTGTGCACCAGTTGTACTCTCTATGCATGCTCAGCCTCGTTTCCAAGCTGTAACGACCGGATTTTCTGCTTAGATGGGATCAGCCCCTAGGGGCCCCTCTAACCCAGCCAGAACGTAACCACATCCCTCCTCAGGACCATCTATCCAGGCACCTGGGTACCTACCTGAGGATGGGGAACTCGCAATATACAAGCTCATATTATTAGAAACACCACTAAATCTATAGGGATACTAAGAATACTCACTGATTACTAAGGATATCCATGCCCTACACCACACTCATACCTTATAGTCTCGCGGCCACTCAGACCCAGACTAATCTACCCCAGGGCAGATATGACACACAATCCGGTGTGTCTACACATGGGCCTGCAGAAACCAATGCTCTCTTTTCCAAACGGTTTACAATCCGGCAAACCTCCACGTTGGTAATCCCCCCCAACGCTCTCATTTACACACGGGCCGCAATCCGGCAGCCCTACACGCTGGTAATCCTCCCCAGCGCTCTCATTAACGCCGTATATCAACGACGACCACATTCCTATGAACACCTTCAGTTATATGTTGGGAAGTCTCTCTCTCTCCTATTCACTAAGGGCTTGCTACTACAATATTAGGAGTTAGCCAATTAATATAATGTACCTCTTATTCTTGGCATCAAAGGTTCACTCGCTCCCTATTTATTTGATCACCACTTACCTGATCGGGATTGAACATCCGTTCACATAAACAATCATCAACTAGGACCTACATTTACCCAGATTGAACAAGAATACAAGGCACATTTCAGTTCACTAATAAACTGGGGTTGGTTTAATCACAACAATATAGATACATACACAGATCTGTATTATAATTGACACATCCACATGTAACTGACAAAGACTATAGATAGAACACACCGCTGCAAGGAAAAGGATTAGCAATACAAAAGCCTAGGGAATAAAGATAAGATTAAGATGTAAGTGTGAAGTAAACTAATATGACAGGAGCGCTATCACCTGATTAGTGTGAAGTCTTGTTCTAGCTGTCATCTGGGCTCCTCTCTCGTCTGTGTCTTGGCTCATCTCAGGCTCTCTCTCTCTCCTGCACTCTTGGATACACCTCTGCGGTGATCACTTTGCACTGGACTTCTCTCCTCCACGGACTCTCTCTCCACATTCCAACTTCAATCTAATAGTTTCGGCCGTTCTGATACTGTTCATTCCACTAGCTTGTTCACTCTGTTTTAAATGTCTCTGTGCCAATGTCCAATTAACTCCAGCTGCTCCCACAGGTTAATCCACGATCTCTCCTCCGTCTCTTCTAAAAGGCATTACTTCAGACTCCAGCTATTCACACCTCCTCCTGATAAGTAACTGCTTCTGACTGCTTCCTTCAGTTCCAGCTCACTGACTGTCTGTTTGTCTTCTCTCTGTTCCAAGCATGTCCTGTCTCTTCTCCTCTTGCAATTCCACTCCTCCAACTCTACCAACACTCTCTGCTTATCCAATTCAACCCAGCTCTCTCTAGCTTGAACTCTCTCTCTTCTACTCCAACAGCTCCTCACTCTTCTACCACTCCAGCTTGACTCCCTGACTCCGCCTCTGCACTTCACTGATATAGAATGCTGTTTCCTCATGGAAAGTTCCAGCCATCAGCCTGCCGCCCACCAGATCTCTGCACCACTTCGCATCAAGGACACACACCCAGCTGGCCAGCCTTTTGTGGTGTCTTCGACACAGAGAATAATACAGCCTACCGATAAGGGCTGGCCCAGACCGGTTCTCTCCAAGTGAACAACAGCTTTAACTATAAACTTTACCTTTACCCTTGCAAGCCTCTCAGCTTCATGAACATGGAGTCCCTCTAGTTCTAGGCCTGTAGGCCTGAAAAGGATGAAATACCCCTTAGCTCTGTCAGAATACCTACATAAACCATACCAATGTGTTATATAAAGTCAGGACTATAAGCAAGTATGTCAAAGCCAATAGGCAATAGACAGATTAGAGTCAAGAATAAGGATCTATCATCATATTAAGCAGCTATCCTCTTCTAGGTCTGGAAAAAGGGCTTAAAAGGGCCAACATAAGCTAGGAATACATATCCTAGATGTGAGCAAGATTAAAGTCTATACCACTGCTAAATAGAGCCAAAAACCATGTCAACACACAAGCCCACATTTTTTTTGTTTTCTTCAAGTTCGCCAAGCAAACCTCTCCTCATTTCAGGTATTGAATTTGCTGCTTTATTTTCCCGGGCTGTGTGTCTCATCCGCTGCTATACTTAATATATTAATAAACATATCGTATCTATGTTTATTTGAAATGTAGTGTCGAGGCGCCAAACGTTGATTACATACTCCTTTCCACCGCCATTTTAGTAGTTTTTCTCCATTATTTTTTATTATACTTGTTACTTTCATTTTACTCTCCACTTAACTTCTCTAAGATCCATGAGATTTCCTGGCACAAACACCACAGTGTTTTTCCTTGGTCTCCGATCTTATGACTCGGTCACATGTATACCTAAAAACTGATTTGAAGGACGTAAGCCAGAGCCATTACAACGCATGTTCGTCATCACAAAGATATTATTACGATTATGCGTTTGCCATGCGTGGTAAATGTTTACTAGTTGTAAAAGCATGCGTGGTAAAGGCATGTGTGGTAAAGCCATATGCATGCTAATGACTTCGTGGTGACGATCACGCGCGGTTATGACCGCGTTGTAATGGCTGTTTCCCCCCAGGACACTTCAGGAACCGGGTCTGGGCGTGGAGGACTCTCGGGCCCTAGGAGGAGGGCACGCAGCCCTCTCATGCAATATAGAAATTTTTGTGGGGTGATTGTTTCCGTGGTTTGAGGGGCGTCATTGAGGCCCACACTTAATTTTGCAGGGTGGTAGGTTTGCATGGGAAAATGTTGCAAGAGGTTTGTAAATGTGGTACACATTATTTCGTATTAGTTTGATTTCTTTACCATGTTGTAGTGTACCCAGAGAAAATATAAGTCAGTACTTTTCAATCTTACTCTTGAACATCTTACTATAGTACTTCAACATTATAAATATTATTTTTATTGTGGACCGTCAACCCCCCACAAAAAAAGAAGTATGTAGTTTTTTTAATTAATTTTTATTAAAAGAATAACTGTAATCAAAACTTAATGATATCTATATTATAAAGAACTAGAAAAATAACTTTAAAAAAGCAATATTATAAACAAATTGTGAAGTGGACTCCAAAGGACGTTGGATTGGTAATCTGCAAAATAAAAAAGCAAATTAGAGTTTAGAATTATGTAGATGTGAGTAATTAAATGAGATAAAGCATTACAAGTCAAGATAACAGTACGATATTACGTGTGCAGTGTGCCTCGTACATTTTACTTCTGTTATAGTGCCGCGTTCAAGTGGTGTCTATATGGAAGTGCCTACTGCGTCAGTGACACAAAAGTGGCACAACAGGATTGTAAATACGCCAACTTATTTCTAATGTATTGTATTGAAGGCATTGTATATCTAGGCCTATGTGCTTACCGTTGTAAAACACTGCGGCCACCGGAGTTCACAACTTGACTTCAACTGTTGTTCTAGACGTCAAAGCAGATAGCAGTGTCTATAAGTTTAAAAGAGAAAGAGAAATGATGTCACAGAGAGTGAGAGAGAGAAAGAAAGAGAGAGAAAACAACATTAAAACTGTCTCGCAGAGTCTGGAGTTGATATTTTTTTTGAAAAGTTAGACGTAGATTTAAGAGCTGCTTGCGTCACTTTTCTTATGTTAAAAGTGATACAAAAGTGGCGTAATAAGCTTGTAGATCTGTTTGTCAGATGGTTGTAAACTATCTGTTGTTAGTCCTCGGAGGTAATGATACATTTTAGGCAGTGAAGCTGCTGCACACTACCCACTGTCTCCTTTCACAAATGAAGGTAACATTACAGTTTTACGTGTGCAGTGTGCCTAGTACATTTCAGTTCTGTTATAGTGCCGCGATCAAGTGGTGTCTATATGGGAGTGCCTACTGCATTACTGACACAAAAGTGGCTCAACGGGATTGTAAATATACAGACTCATTTCTAATGCATTGTAATGAAGGCATTGTATATTTAGGCCTCTGTGCTTACTGTTGTATAAACACTGCGGCCAAACACCGCGGCCAGTGGAAGTCACAACTTGAAGACACATTTTTTTCTACAGGTCGAAGCAGCTAGCATTTTCTATAAGTTTAAAAGAGAAAGAGAAATGATGTCACAGATAGTGAGAGAGAGAAAGAAAGAGAAAACAACATTAAAACTGTCTTGCAGAGTATGGAGTTGAGATTTTTTCATGAAAAGTTAGACAGATTTACAAGCTGCTTGCGTCACTTTACCTATGTTAAAAATGACACAAAAGTGGCGTAATAAGCTTGTAGATCTGTTTGTCAGACTGATGTAACCTATCTGTTGTCACTGCTGGGAGGTAATTATATATTTTTCACAGGGAAGCTGGTGCACACTACCCACTCAATCCTTTCATAGATAATTTGTTGTTTCAGAAGCCAAATTCTTTGTCACCTAGTGCCATTGGCGTTATTGAAAGATGGTGCTCTACGTGTGGAAGAAGCCTTCACTGTAATCAAGAGAGTTAATCATTTCAATTCAGATATGGTTGTATACAGCAGAGTGGAGATAGCAGCATCCAAATCTTTAAAAAAGAAAGAGAAATGATGTGAGAGAGTAAGATACAGAAAGGGAAAAAGGGACAATAAAATGTGGGAGAGACACACACGACAGGGCAGAGGTACGTGAAGCCCGAGGCGTGACCACACTCAAAAATATCGGGGTTGGCGGGGTTAGAAAAAATTTGGGGTGGGTGTTTAGTTCAGCAAAAAGAAGAGCGGAGCTGCAGGGGCTGTAAGCGGGGGGGATTATCAAAGCCTTATTAACAAGCAAAATGTCTTTAAAAGTTCTGTGACGAACTCTGGTGCGACTGTGAGTTCGCTCAGGAAGCTATCTCATCCTAACTGAAGCCCCGTTAGCCCAATGTTTTTTTTGCGCCTGCTGCATACTACATATTCTCTCCTTTGACAGATAACTTGTTGTTGTTTCAGAAACAAGCTTGTTTGCTCACCTTGTGGTATTGCCGTTGTCCGTGTTACGTAATCCATCCTGAATCTGTACATCTAAAAGATATTAAAATAAAGATGTTATGATTGGTAATTCTTGCTATATTAATTTGGAGTTAGATAATATCGCGCTTCTATAGACGTAGATTGTCAGATTTCTTCGAACTGTTTGTATTGTGAATATATTCAGGACATTTCAGCGATTATAAAATTGTTACTGCTATTGGGGAAAAAAACTTAAACATGTAAATTAATACATTATGTAGGAGTGCGTTCGTGTAAAATACTAAGTCGCATTTTTGTATGTAGTCAAATACAACCTTCATGAGGTAGTTCTGATCTCCAACAAAGAAGTCTCATATATTGTGCCGAGTCTTGATATCTCTATGACTAACAACATATTTGTGCTCCCATCATCATCATCGCAGGTTCTTCACCTGCTCAGTGCTTCGGGCACCACTAACTCAGTGACCAAAGAGGCCACGCATGTGGTAGTGGGCCCCTTGTTTGGTGCTTTGGGAACTACTCTAAAATGGCGTACAACACGTGCGCTTCGTCTTTTTTATACATAGCGTCACGTGTGTAGTGACGGATACACTGAATGGGATTGGTGTGGGTGTATACCTGTCATGAGGGAGTGTGTGTGTGTCGATCCGACAACTAGACCTGCAACTAAGAAATCACTACAATGGAAATTTTGGCTTTATAGTGTTGTTGTGTTTTCCTGGTAGCGTAAGAGTGGCTTTCTTTTTTGTACGTAATGTTACAATACAGTCACCATGTATGTAGCCTATTTTCTGACGTATTTTATGGTATAATGCATTTCAAACACTAGTTGTGGTAGCGTGCTTTTAAATTAAACGGTGAAGTCTGCTTACGAGTTTGTTGAGTGTGGAAGTATTTTTTTTTTCTATTTTCTATTCTATTATAATTGTGCTGACTTTTCTCCTTTAGCGTGCAGTACTATATTATTTTATAAAATGTCTAAGTGTTGAAATCATCTTTGAAAGTAGAATGGAAGCATGTAAGTTGCTGTTTGTGACGAAAAGCAATGCCGGTTCCCGCAGGAAGTGGGGAGCCGGCTGGGACCGAGGAGGCTTTGGTGTCTTCCCACGGTCCACAATGTTACATATGAGCCCCGGGGGATTGGGTCATCGGAGATTATGAAAAATTAGTGATCAGGGCTATTTTTTTAATGATTGATTTATGGTATGCATACCAAGCACGTATGGCTGACGTACGGTGTGAAGATTGGAAGTCGTCCCATAAGCGTACTAAAGGAAGAAAAAGAAGAATATTTTAAGTGTATGTGTTTAGATGTTGGGTGGCTCTAAAAAGATCCCTTGTGTTTATTGGGATATTTTAGTACCTACAAGTAAGTACCAATGCAGAGTCTACAGTTCAAGAGGAATACTCTGTTTCCCTTATTTGTAAAATGTACACCGTCTTTCCTATAGATCCCATCCATATTGAAACGTAGATTGTTGTGGTAGATGGACCCCATTCTATAGTCTCGGAGAAAGGCAGAAACAGATTTATTCACATGTTTCCTAGCTTTTTCAATCTGTGCACAATAGTGATTGGACCATTTCCATTTCTGCCTTTGGCATATATTAGAATATACAAAGGCAGTTTTGAGATACAGTGTCATTAATTGTTGAAAGGTGTCCTTAATAAGCATTTCCAGACCTACCCCAGTCAAAGTGCCTAGGTCATTGCCACCACAGTGCACAATTATGAGGTCAGGGTGTTGGAGATGTAAAAGAGATTTCACCAATGGCATCAATTGATGCCACTTTAATCCTCTCTGTCCAACCCATTTATTGTCTACATTTGGTAAACATAGGTCTTTGTGAATTCTTTTCTGTTGTGCGTACCTTTGGCTCCAGAAAATATAGCTGTGTCCCACAATCCACACTGTAAACATCTTGATGAGAGGTCTGGATGCACTCTGAAGGTCTCTGTAAATGAAATGGCAGTTTGAAAAGTAAGATTTTTCTAAAATGGTGGACAACATGCAGTTTTGAAAAAAGAAAAGAAATGATTTGTTGTTTGACAATATTTTACACTAAGCTAGGATGCATGTTTCTGTTTTTTAAAAGCCTGATTTTTATTGGTTAAGAAAAGCTGATAGAGAAGAATGTTACATAAGATAAGCTGGTATATTTTCAAGTCAAGCACACTTGCTGTTTTAATTTGCAACAATGTATAATGAACTTTTCACCTGTATGCTGAGTTAGATGTTTTCTGAAGTGTTTCTATGGTAACTGGCAGATTGTGGAATGGGGGAAGGGTTGAAAGTTTTATCAGTTGGAAAGGGTGCGAAAGTTCAAGCAGTATAAAAGTGTGTTTCGTTTTGATTTAAAGTGGGAATAAATGTGATTTTTCATTTATTTGTATATGTGTGTAGATTGAGTGTGTAGATTGACAGGAAAAGTTTGCTATTTGCTTTAGGACTTCCTGTCCCCCTAGGACTGCTTGGGGGAGTTTAGAATGATCTGCAAGGTCAAAGCTTTGGATGGGCTTTGTTGAGCCTTTGATGGCCGTGGGGACCACCACCTAACAGGGCCGGCTCCTGTAGTTTTATGGGGTGCCTATCCCTGGGACACTGCTGTTTGCTATGGTAGGGTGAGAGTTCTCTTTCAAGCAGATTGCTTTTTGTCAGAGAGAGCAGCATGTAAGCTGGTCTCTCTGACAAAAAGGAATGCTGGCTCCCGAAGGATGCAGGGAGTCTGCTGGGACTGTGGGGGTTTTGGGGCTCTCCCCACGGTGCTGAGCATTATATTTGAGCACCGGGGGATGGGTTCCCCGGGGATTGAAAAAAAATTAGTGATAGATGGTACTTTTTATTTTACGGTATACTTAGTGTACGTGTACTGTGCGAATTCTGAAAGTTGTTTCACATAAGCGTATGTAAGCAAGAAAACATCTATTAAAACAATATATTTTTCAGATATCTATCAAGCTTATGTGTTTACATGTTGGTTGCTTGTAATGAAACTGTTTCTCTTTATGGGTACTTATAAGTAAGGGCTTATTCATAGTCTAAAATTGTTGTGGAGCAGTGTTTTATACAGTGCTGAACTTTTGACTTCTGTTGACAGTTGACTTTTGCATGATCTTTTGGGGGTAGGGTAGAAAGTTATGTCAGTTGGAAATGTTTGCAATGGAAAAGCAATAGAAATGTGTGTTTCCTTTTGAATTAATGTGTGAAGGATGTTAATTGGTTGTTTATATGTATGTATGTGTAAAATGAGAGGAAAAATGTTCCATTTCGTGGTTTTGATGGAAACACTGAACTAGAGAGATTCTGTATAAGAATATCTACTGTGTAAGTGGTATTCTTCTTAATCTGGAAATAAATTTGAAAGGTGAGTTGATAAATTGTATTGGAATGTGTGTGGTGCATCTTTGTACATTAAGGAATTATAGGGCATATTATGACGACAGGTGATAACATTTTTGCAGCTTTATCAGCAGAAAACTGCAGATAAAGCGTTGATAATGGGCCTGATAATATGCTCTATAGAATTCCAATTGAAGCCCATGTTAGATGCCCTTCACATCTAACATGGGCTTCGATTGGTATTCTATAGAGCATATTATCAAGGCCATCATCGCCGCTTTATCGGCAGTTTTCTGCAGTTAAATTTTATCGCCTGCCTTGATAATTATTATATATTAATATTCGACCCTTGTTAAACGTTTTATAGTCGTAAATGTGTTTTGCTAAAATGCATGCTGTTATGTTTTTTTTTTTGTTTGATATCACACTGTGCGTCTGTGTATGGAATTATGGGCAATATTATCAAGAAAGGGCGATACATTATCGCCGCTTTTATCGGCAGGAAACTACTGCTAACATGGCGATAATGGGTTAGATAGTATGCCCTTGTGAATTCCGATGGAAGCCCAGGTTATGGTGTTAACCTGGGCTTTAAAAGGAATTGACAAGGGCATATTATGAAACCCATTTTCGCCGCTTTAGCAGTAGTTTCCTGACGATAAAAGCGTAGATAATGTGTCGCCCTTTCTTCATAATATGGCCCTATATTTGTCCCTTTTTCCATAATTTCTAGCCTTTTTTTGTACTTCCCTCTCTCTTTTCCTACTGTTTTCTCTCTCTCTCTGTACTACTGTGTTTTCTTACATTGTCCTCTGTGGTCATATTGCCCTTGTTTGTCTGTATATTTTCCTGTTTCTTCTCTTATTTCATCTGTGTCCTCATTTTCTTCCCTTTCTCTTCATATTTTTCTTGATACTCCCCGTTCTGCCCTCTTTCTTGTTCTTTCTTTCCCTCTGTAAATAAGTGTCTTTGTTGTTGTATTGTGTTAGGGGCATATTATCAAGGAGCGGTGTTAAAATTATCGTTGTTTTATCAGCAGGAAACTGCGGATAAAACGGCAGTAATGGGTGTGATAATACGCTCTTGTTAATTTCCATAAAAGCCCATGTGCTGATGTTAACATGGGCTTCTATGGGAATTTACAAGGGCGTAAAATCAAGCCCATTATCGCCGTTTTATCAGCAGTTTCCTGCCGATAAAACAGCGTTTGACATTTGATTAATCACCGTAAACTGAGTTGCGAACCACCTGACAAAAGGGAATTTTACTATTTAGCTCTTTTGCAACTTTTCAAGCCATGGTGTTCAGAATTGGAATTACTTGGAGATTTCGAGAGCAATGAAGATTCTTTCAATGCAACTAAAGATACTATACAGTTAAAATTGAGCAAGAAGCTACAATTGCAGCTGAGACTGCTAGAGACAGTTCTCAAGAGAGTCAAACTTCTGCTCCGTTGAGTCATGACCCACTAGGAGAACCAATTGTTCAAAATGAAGAAGCAACTGCAATGGAAGAGGTAGGAACAGCAATGTATCAAGGTCAAGAAGATGTTAGAAACTTAGGAAATTTGGAAGAACAACTAAATCTTGAGCAAAAAGAAATATATGAGCAAATGAGAGAACAGATTGACCATGGACTTCATGAGAAGAAAGATTGCTCTTGCTCATCATTTGAACCTATCTCAATGTACGTGAGTGGACAAGCTGGAACAGGCAAAAGTTTTTTAATTAAAGGAATCAAAAGTTTTCTACACCAAACAACTGAGTCAAATTTGTCTTGTGTTGTCACTGCTCCAACTGGATTAGCAGCCCACAATATTAAAGGAATTACTTTACATTTATTTATTTATTTATTTGAAAGTTTTATATAGCGCGAACAAGATCTTTGCAAATATCAGAGCGCTTTACAATGCAGGGGATAACAACAAGAGAATGAAAAACAGGTCATTAAGGAGTAAAGTAGCAGCGATACAACAATAAAGCAAATATTACAGATAAATGTGTGCACAGATAGTCAGGTAAGCCAATAGTACAGGTAAAACACATAGTCATAGGAATCGAACAGAATAATAAAAATCGGTGCAGAATCTTTACAGCTCAACATTAATAGGTCAAGTGTATTTGGCCATGAGGATAGCTTTTACTTCTTTCTTAAAAAGTGTGAAGGAGGAGATGAGCCTGGTTTCAGGAGGGAGTGAGTTTCAGATCCTGGGTGCCATTCCTGAGAAAGAGCGTTTATAGGTTTTTTCCTTCCGGAATCTTCGAGGTTTTAGCAGAAGATTGTTTGAGCATCTAGTGTTTCCAGAGCCGCCCGAGATAGACAGCTTCTGAGTGAGGTATCCGGCGGAGCTCAGGTGTACAGCCTTGTGTGTCATGCAGGCTATTTTCAGATGTATTCTGGCTTCAAACAGCAGCCAGTTCAAGGATTTCAAGTCAGGGGAGATATGTGAGTGTTTTTTTGACCCCGTGATGAGTCTCGCTGCAGCGTTTAGAGAAGCTCTTAAGGGTGCAGTAGTCGTTAGCGGGAGACCGCAGAGGGCGATGCTGCCGTATTCAATTCGCGGGATTACTAGTGCTTGTACTGCAGTTTGGAAGTCTTTGGCTGGCAGGAAGGGTTTAAGTTTCCTCAGGGTGTTGATTTGGAAGTTCGCTCCTTTAGTAGCCTTGCTGATATGTTGCTGCATGTTGAGATTGGAGTCGAGAGTTATGCCTAGAGATTTTGCTGAATCCACTAAGGTGGGCTGGACATTGAGTGCAGTTAGCTGTTTAAGCCAAGTTTGAGTGGTAGAGATCTTCGCGGGAGGTGAGATCAGGAGGAAATCTGTTTTCAGAGCATTGAGTTTGAGATGATTATTGGCAAGCCATGATTGGGTGTTTCTGATCGTTGAGTTCAGGAGTGAAATGTCATTGGGGGATTGTAATTTGAGATATAGTTGGGTGTCATCTGCGTACATGTGAAAGAGTACATTGGATGCTTGTAGTAAGGTGGTGAGAGGTTCCATAACTAGGTTGAACAGAGTTGGTGATAGGGAAGATCCTTGGGGGACGCCTAACGAAACAGGTATAGGCGAGGACATCAGGTTGTTACTCTTGAATTTCTGCGTCCTGTTATGTAGAAAGGAGGAGAACCACTTGAGAACAGTCCCAGATATACCCATTCTTGAGTTCAAGAGATTGAGTAGATTGTCATGTTTAACAGTGTCGAATGCTGAAGAGAGATCAAGCAGGATGAGGAGGCAGGTATCATTTTGATCTAGGATTTGAAGGGCGTCGTCAATTATGTGGGTCATAGCAGTTTCCATACTGTGTCCTGCTCGGAAGCCTGATTGATGCGGGTTGAGGAGATCAAACTGATCAGTGTTTTTAGTCAGTTGCAGTTGTGCGCATTTTTCCAGTAGTTTGGCGAGGGTGGGAATATTGGTAATGGGGCGGTAGTTGTTCAGGTCGGATGGGTCGGCGGTAGGTTTCTTTAGTAAAGGTGTGACTTGTCCAACTTTGAGGGAGTCTGGGAAGGTTCCTTGTTGGAGCGAGCTGTTGATAATTTTAGTCCAGAGTGGTAGGAGCAATGGGGTGAAATCTTTGACAGCATTAGCAGGGAGGGGATCAGTGAGGTGATTGGAGGGTTTCAAGGTGCTGAGCAGTTTGCCTATTTCTTCTTCGGAGTAGGTGTCGAAGGAGGACCATGTAGCATTGTTTATTAATGCTACCAGTAGAGCATGAAAACTAATTAGAATACCACAAGCTATCTGGAGAAGCTTGTTGTGAAGTTTCAAGAGTTTTGAGGAAAATGAAACTTCTTATTATTGATGAGGTAAGCATGGTATCAAACTTAGGGGTCGATTATGATTGCGGTGATTCCGCATCCTCCGGGACGGTGGAAGCCACCGCCGGCTCGGAGGATTCAGAATCACCGCTGTGGACCCTCACAACACCCACCGCCAGATTATGATGGCGGTTGTGGTCAGTTGCGGAAGGCAGGTCCATCCGCCGCTGATCCACGGGGTGTTGGCCGCAATTTGGTGGCAGTGTCTGCAAGACACCTCCAGCCAAATTACAAGGGTATTGTAAACATGCTTTTCCGCAGCGGATTTACCGCTGTGGAAAAGAGTGTGGACAATGGCTTAAGGGGGCCCTTATGGGCCCCCAGGGTGTCGGGGTGGGGGGTGGACATGGGGGTACCATTTGCATGTACAAAGCGGCAGGCACCACGCCGTGCCTGCCGTTTTGTGCATGCAAATGGAAAGCATGCATATTTAACCTTGCGACAGATGCTGCTTCAAGCAATGTTAAATATACAGGATGTGACCACCAGGGTGGCGGTCACATCCTAATTGCACCGTAGGGAACCGCCGCTGCCCCTGAGGAAGGTCTCTCCACCTTGTCCGCCATCCTAATGGGGCCCTTAATGTTTGCTTTTGTGCATTTAAGAATGCAGCAAATTCTTAAAACAGAGTATGACGTATTATTTGGAGGAAAGCATGTCATAGTTTTTGGAGATCCTCTGCAACTTACTCCTGTAAAAGGACAACCAGTGCTTAAAACAATGCTGAATTAAGATACTAGAAAATCTTTGGGGAGTATTGGAAATGTAAACATTTGGTCATATTTTGAGTATAAGGAACTTATTAGAAATATGCGACAAGCAAATGATGTTGATTATGGAACTATTCTTCAAGATATAAGAATTGGAAAAATGACTGCACATGGCAAACAAGCTTTACAGAGATGATTACTTTCCAATTTGTTTCCAAATGAAAATATTGTACCAGAGAAAATATACATGACAATTGCAGAAAATAAATCTGTAATCTGCCTAATGCCAACACTACGTGAATGTTCTAAATTCAATGAAGAAATTGGAAAATGAAGACGTTTTAAAATTGGAAGCTATTGATAAAATAGAACATGAAGGAATCACTATTATTTTGAGTGAAAAGTTGAAGAAGAAATTGGATTCTTTAGAGAAATCAATAAGTAAAACTGCTGGTTTAGAAAAGAATTTGTATGCATGTGTAAACTGTAGGGTAATTTTACGATGTAATTTGAATGTGGAAAAAGGTTTAGTAAATGGAGCAATAGGTAAAGTTGTTGATTTCGTTAATTACAGAAATAGAGATGGTGTTGAATTTGTGAAAATCAAATTTGATCAAATTGAAGAAGTACAACAATTTAGTCGTTGTTCAGTTCAGTTTTTGCTTGTAAAAGATTTGTATGTTCTCAGAAAACAGTTTCCTGTTTCTTTGGCGTATATGCAGTGACCATTCATAAATCTCAAGGTTTAAGTGTTGATAGTGCTTTAGTGAATATTGGAAGTACTGTGTTTAAAGAGGGTATGGCATATGTTGCTTTTTCTCCAGTCAGAACTTTATCTGGATTGTACTTGATTGATTTTGATGAGACAAAGGTTAGTGCAGATGTAAATTGTGTGAAAGAGTATAATAGATTAACAAGAGAATATGCACCTAATTTAGGTCAATATCCAGTATTTAAAAAGCGTGTGGTAGGTAGAAAAAGATTTGAGAATATCTGTAGTGAAAATGTCGAGAAAGAAAAAAAAACAAGATGAAGTTGCGCCTGCAAGCAAAAAGAAAAAGGACAGTGTTGAAGAGAATGTTGGTTATCAGTTTTAAAATAGTTGTGGTTTCAACTGCTGTGGTAATGAAGTTGTTAATGTTGTTTTTGTTCTTGAAAGTTTGCAACAGCAAATTGTTGAAAATCGGGACAAAAGATTCTGCTCATTGTTATATTCTGTTTATGAGAAAATGTAGTAGTGATAAAATTAAAATACAAAGTGTTTCTGATATTCGAAATGTTTTGGACATATGTTCTGGTTCTAGTCAATTTACGCCAAATATTCATCAAGATTGTCAGGGATGTTTAATGTTTATGCTTGCCGTACTGGAAGATGAAGGTATAGATATTGAAAACCTTTTTGGCCTTTCTTATAAATGGCAAGATGACTGTGAAAATTGTTTGTTTACATGTAGCACTAACATAGACACTGAAAGATTCATATATTTGACTTTACCTGACTGTGAATCAGTGTCTTTTAACAATCTAATTAGAGGAGCAAGACAAACACATGGAGTGTAGCCAATGTAAATCAGAAATGTCATCATCATTATTTATACAAAGATATGGACAGTATGTAATTTTAATGCTGCAACGTTGTAGAGGTGATGGAAGAAAATTGGAAACTTTAATTAAAAGCTTTGTAGCTGGACAAGTTTCAATATCAGAAAAACTTTTGTAGCTGTTGCAATTATTTTTCATGATGGACTTTCTACAACATCTGGACATTACACTGTTTATTTAGGATGTCTGAAAGGTTGGTATCATTGTAATGATAGTCAATTAGTTTTTAAGCATCGTTTGCCTAAAGAGTAACCAAATTTTTACCTGATATTTTCAAAGCCAAAATTTTAAGATCAAAATTTGGCCTTTCTGGATTATTGCTGTTAAGGTAGATTAGTTTGGTGTTGTAGAGTATTTAGTAAGTGAGGGTGAGGAGCTTGAAGGTGATCGTCTTGTTGATATTGAGGCAGTGTAGTTGTATCAGGTGGTGGGAGATGTGTCTGCAGCAAGGGACATTGATGATCACTCAGGTGGAGGTGTTTTGGATTTGTTGTAGTTGTTGCAGGTGTTTGGCTGTAATTGCTGTGTAGAGTTGTTTGTCACAGTGTAGTCTGCTGCTGATGAGGGCTGGTGTCACTGTTCTTCTTTTGGTTAGGATCCACCTGTAAATGTTGCGGAGTATGTGGAGTGTGTTATAGCAATACGAGGAGAGGGTGTAGACCTGCTTACACATGGAGAGGGAGGAGTGGAGGATGAATCCTAGGTTGTGGACATGGTTGGTAGGTGTTGGTACTGTCCACAGTGTAGCTAGCAAGCAGGAGTCGTCCAAGGCTGAGGGGGTGGTCTGGGGATAAGTACCTTCATTTTGTTTGAGTTCATGTTTAGAGAGCGGCTCTTTATTTAGTTGGTGAGGTCCTTCATTGTGTCATGGAGGTTGCTTTTGGTGGTATGTCGCTTTTTGGTGAGGTAGAAGATGAGCTGGGTCTTGTTGGGGTAGGAGAATTTGTTAAATTGTGATGGTGGGCTTCTTGTGTGAGGGTGGCTATGTAGATGTTGAATAGCGTCAAGTCAAGTCAAGTCAGAATTTATATAGCGCACTACATACCCATAGGGTCTCAAGGCGCTAGAGGAAGGGGGGGAGGTTTACTTATCGTCGGGTTGAGGGCTGAAGACTGGCAGACAGAGGAATTGATTTCGGTGGTTTTGGATCAGAAGGCTGGGCGGCAGATGCCCAGGATTACTGTTGGACTGTTTGCCAAGTAAGAATTTGATGCATACTATTTGGCCGTGCGGAAAAGTATGTGAAAGCAATAACAAGTTTTTGTTGTATATTTTGTCAGCATATATTTGTAAGTAACATTATTTACAGTGTATGGAAATTAATCATAATGCTTTGTTATTTTATGATTGTTTGAGATGTTTCATATTTACGTAAGAAACTGCTCTTAGGAAAAAACATTTAAGATATGTTTTATTTCTATTTCTTAGATTGTTATTCAGAATGTTGAATGTTTTTTTCTAAGATAATCTTATTGATTGTCTTTTTTTTGCCCGCTGTTATTTGATGAGTAGTGTTGAACTCACTGTTTCTAGTGAAATTCAATATATTCTGAGAACAGCAAAAAAGGCAAATGTAATAGTTTACAAATTATTTTGTATTGTAAAAGATATATTGTAACTGTATTTTTTGTCTCTTCCACAGATGGTAATTTTATAATATATAATTTTTTGAAGATTTATTATGCTTAAGGTCAGTACAAAGAACTGTTGAAAATGGTCGATGGAATGTGCTTCAACGGAGCTGAAGTTACAAAACAAGGATTGGAGAACATCAGAATGTAAAGATGGTTTTGATTTTTTAAAGACATTTCAAAAAATTATATAGTGAGTGTACCTGTCAGAACCCGTAATTAATCAGTGGATACGATAATGGCTTATCTAAACCCTAGCTGGCGCAGGAGAGATGAAGAATCCACAAGGAAATAGACTTGAAGTGCTTTAGTGCAACAGAGGAATTCAAATATGGCCGTGTCTAATAAAGACGCGGCGGCGGTCTAGTCATTTAGCACACACCTGTGTGGAATCCTTGGTGAGGCGCGCGCTCCCTAACGAGTGCACACTTCACCTACGATGTTTCGGAGTTAAGAACCATTTTAAATTGCTTCAGAGGAATTCCTGAAAAGAAAGCACAAAGGTTGCAGATAAACACTAAAGGTCAGGCTAGTTCGAAAGACGAAGGAGTAGGTAATTAGTAGCGTTAGACTAAATTATAGATAAGGAATCGAGATAGAGTGGGGTAGTTTATTAAATATGGCCGGGATGCCTGTCACCCCCTCCCAACACAATCCCCAAGGATGGGAAGACGGACGCAGTTCTGAACTTTTGGAAGGCGGGAGGGAGTTACCCTCCCGGCCGTATTTATTAAAATATGAAACAAAATTAAAACATTAAAATAACAGTTTCATATCATGTACAATTTTCATTTATTACATTTCGATGAAGACATGTTCTTTGGCTAACCTTAACAAATCTCTAGTACAGAGGATTTCCTAGCCGAGTCTAACATCCTGCAAATGCATACTTTCTAAATTAAAATTGTACATCCTAACATTACGGGCCAACGGCAAGGTCGCAACCGGTGTCAGATCCCTACTACCAGAACTCTCCCCCTCACGGTGTGAGGGCGGGCGCGCAGAGGACTGTACCTCTGTGCCAACTCCAATTTCCCTTGTCTTGCGGGGGCCCCCTATTTTAACTCGACGCCATCTTAAGGGTCGTCCGAGGACTCGTGTGAGGTGTCTGTAAGAAGGTAGCGTGGACCCCCCTCCCACCCCACACTGTCTATCACATCCGCCGTCGCGGATATCCGGGCCCCGGGAAATTCGTAGGAGGGGCATCTAGCCGCCTCCTCCCCTGGAAGGGGCCTATGACCGTCTTCCCTTAGGCGACCCATACTTAGTGGGTGCCGCCTCCCCGTGTGAGGGGCCAATGGCCGCCTCCCCCCGGGCGCTCCCATCCATAGTGGGTGACGCCCCCCCTCTAGGGACCTTGAAATTACTGCTCACCGATCATGACCTTACCGCCCGACCAAAAAATAAATACGACATTTGTTTAACTACTAAGGGAGAAAATTACACTGTATATAGCAATATTTGCCTCTACTACTAGACATTCATCACATCAATAAACTTAGACCGTTATCATCTGCTAAACCAAGGTAAGAAAATGTTATCAAACAAAATCACTTTATTGCAGAACTAATATTGTCATGGTATCAATAAAAGCAAATCACTTTATTGCAGTACTAACGTTGCCATAAGGGGCTGGTGGGTGGGTCAAAATTGCTCCTTGTTCCGTCGAGGGCTCACGTGCAACGAGTGGGTGCAGCTTCCAAGCACAGGAACAAGAGGATGCTTCTTCGGATTCCTGCTCTCTTTATTCCTCTTCGAGAGGGCGTGCACCCTCCTCCGGTACGCCTCCTGGGCGTGGCCGACGATGTAGGTGTCTAGGACAACCCCTCTTGGGCGGGAAAAAGGCGCGCCCCGGCTACGCCACTTCGGGCATACCAGCCGTGACACGCCCCCCGCCCAAAATGGTTTCCCGGGGGGATCCGGGCCCCCTACCATATGTTCGGGGGGACCGAGTGGTCGCCCCTTTCCATATGGCCGGGATGCCTGTCACCCCCTCCCAACACAATCCCCAAGGATGGGAAGACGGACGCAGTTCTGAACTTTTGGAAGGCGGGAGGGAGTTACCCTCCTGGCCGTATTTATTAAAATATGAAACAAAATTAAAACATTAAAATAACAGTTTCATATCATGTACAATTTTCATTTATTACATTTCGATGAAGACATGTTCTTTGGCTAACTTTAACAAATCTTCAGTACAGAGGATTTCCTAGCCGAGTCTAACATCCTGCAAATGCATACTTTCTAAATTAAAATTGTACATCCTAACATTACGGGCCAACGGCAAGGTCGCAACCGGTGTCAGATCCCTACTACCAGAACTCTCCCCCTCACGGTGTGAGGGCGGGCGCGCAGAGGACTGTACCTCTGTGCCAACTCCAATTTCCCTTGTCTTGCGGGGGCCCCCTATTTTAACTCGACGCCATCTTAAGGGTCGTCCGAGGACTCGTGTGAGGTGTCTGTAAGAAGGTAGCGTGGACCCCCCTCCCACCCCACACTGTCTATCACATCCGCCGTCGCGGATATCCGGGCCCCGGGAAATTCGTAGGAGGGGCATCTAGCCGCCTCCTCCCCTGGAAGGGGCCTATGACCGTCTTCCCTTAGGCGACCCATACTTAGTGGGTGCCGCCTCTCCGTGTGAGGGGCCAATGGCCGCCTCCCCCCGGGCGCTCCCATCCATAGTGGGTGGCGCCCCCCCTCTAGGGACCTTGAAATTACTGCTCACCGATCATGACCTTACCGCCCGACCAAAAAATAAATACGACATTTGTTTAACTACTAAGGGAGAAAATTACACTGTATATAGCAATATTTGCCTCTACTACTAGACATTCATCACATCAATAAACTTAGACCGTTATCATCTGCTAAACCAAGGTAAGAAAATGTTATCAAACAAAATCACTTTATTGCAGAACTAATATTGTCATGGTATCAATAAAAGCAAATCACTTTATTGCAGTACTAACGTTGCCATAAGGGGCTGGTGGGTGGGTCAAAATTGCTCCTTGTTCCGTCGAGGGCTCACGTGCAACGAGTGGGTGCAGCTTCCAAGCACAGGAACAAGAGGATGCTTCTTTGGATTCCTGCTCTCTTTATTCCTCTTCGAGAGGGCGTGTACCCTCCTCCGGTACGCCTCCTGGGCGTGGCCGACGATGTAGGTGTCTAGGACAACCCCTCTTGGGTGGGAAAAAGGCGCGCCCCGGCTACGCCACTTCGGGCATACCAGCCGTGACACGCCCCCCGCCCAAAATGGTTTCCCGGGGGGATCCGGGCCCCCTACCATATGTTCGGGGGGACCGAGTGGTCGCCCCTTTCCATATGGCCGGGATGCCTGTCACCCCCTCCCAACACAATCCCCAAGGATGGGAAGACGGACGCAGTTCTGAACTTTTGGAAGGCGGGAGGGAGTTACCCTCCTGGCCGTATTTATTAAAATATGAAACAAAATTAAAACATTAAAATAACAGTTTCATATCATGTACAATTTTCATTTATTACATTTCGATGAAGACATGTTCTTTGGCTAACTTTAACAAATCTTCAGTACAGAGGATTTCCTAGCCGAGTCTAACATCCTGCAAATGCATACTTTCTAAATTAAAATTGTACATCCTAACATTACGGGCCAACGGCAAGGTCGCAACCGGTGTCAGATCCCTACTACCAGAACTCTCCCCCTCACGGTGTGAGGGCGGGCGCGCAGAGGACTGTACCTCTGTGCCAACTCCAATTTCCCTTGTCTTGCGGGGGCCCCCTATTTTAACTCGACGCCATCTTAAGGGTCGTCCGAGGACTCGTGTGAGGTGTCTGTAAGAAGGTAGCGTGGACCCCCCTCCCACCCCACACTGTCTATCACATCCGCCGTCGCGGATATCCGGGCCCCGGGAAATTCGTAGGAGGGGTATCTAGCCGCCTCCTCCCCTGGAAGGGGCCTATGACCGTCTTCCCTTAGGCGACCCATACTTAGTGGGTGCCGCCTCCCTGTGTGAGGGGCCAATGGCCGCCTCCCCCCGGGCGCTCCCATCCATAGTGGGTGGCGCCCCCCCTCTAGGGACCTTGAAATTACTGCTCACCGATCATGACCTTACCGCCCGACCAAAAAATAAATACGACATTTGTTTAACTACTAAGGGAGAAAATTACATTGTATATAGCAATATTTGCCTCTACTACTAGACATTCATCACATCAATAAACTTAGACCGTTATCATCTGCTAAACCAAGGTAAGAAAATGTTATCAAACAAAATCACTTTATTGCAGAACTAATATTGTCATGGTATCAATAAAAGCAAATCACTTTATTGCAGTACTAACGTTGCCATAAGGGGCTGGTGGGTGGGTCAAAATTGCTCCTTGTTCCGTCGAGGGCTCACGTGCAACGAGTGGGTGCAGCTTCCAAGCACAGGAACAAGAGGATGCTTCTTCGGATTCCTGCTCTCTTTATTCCTCTTCGAGAGGGCGTGTACCCTCCTCCGGTACGCCTCCTGGGCGTGGCCGACGATGTAGGTGTCTAGGACAACCCCTCTTGGGTGGGAAAAAGGCGCGCCCCGGCTACGCCACTTCGGGCATACCAGCCGTGACACGCCCCCGCACAAAATGGTTTCCCGGGGGGATCCGGGCCCCCTACCATACGTTCGGGGGGACCGAGTGGTCGCCCCTTTCCATATGGCCGGGATGCCTGTCACCCCCTCCCAACACAATCCCCAAGGATGGGAAGACGGACGCAGTTCTGAACTTTTGGAAGGCGGGAGGGAGTTACCCTCCTGGCCGTATTTATTAAAATATGAAACAAAATTAAAACATTAAAATAACAGTTTCATATCATGTACAATTTTTATTTATTACATTTCGATGAAGACATGTTCTTTGGCTAACTTTAACAAATCTTCAGTACAGAGGATTTCCTAGCCGAGTCTAACATCCTGCAAATGCATACTTTCTAAATTAAAATTGTACATCCTAACATTACGGGCCAACGGCAAGGTCGCAACCGGTGTCAGATCCCTACTACCAGAACTCTCCCCCTCACGGTGTGAGGGCGGGCGCGCAGAGGACTGTACCTCTGTGCCAACTCCAATTTCCCTTGTCTTGCGGGGGCCCCCTATTTTAACTCGACGCCATCTTAAGGGTCGTCCGAGGACTCGTGTGAGGTGTCTGTAAGAAGGTAGCGTGGACCCCCCTCCCACCCCACACTGTCTATCACATCCGCCGTCGCGGATATCCGGGCCCCGGGAAATTCGTAGGAGGGGCATCTAGCCGCCTCCTCCCCTGGAAGGGGCCTATGACCGTCTTCCCTTAGGCGACCCATACTTAGTGGGTGCCGCCTCCCCGTGTGAGGGGCCAATGGCCGCCTCCCCCGGGCGCTCCCATCCATAGTGGGTGGCGCCCCCCCTCTAGGGACCTTGAAATTACTGCTCACCGATCATGACCTTACCGCCACAGGCTGGATAGTTGACCGGCTATCCGGCCCCCCCACAAACTCCTACTAAAGGTCATGTTTTTCCAAACCCTTTAGCCATGCTACGAAGTCTCCTATGAGTAAGACATTCCCCTCCCGGGACAAATGGACCCCATCATCGAGATACATGTGATCCCCCCGAATACATCCGTGCGGAATACAGTGCAACTGCGCCGAGCGAAACAACCTACCGAGTTTATTATTGACCTTTTTAACTGAATGGTTCAATGCTGACACAGAGAGGCCCCCCCGCCACACCTTCCTGGGATTCATGTGGGACCATGCTATCGTGCACCCCGGGATTCTTCTCGCCAGCCAGCTAACAGTAGATAAGACTTGCTTGAGTAATACTCGCCTCCCGAGTGTCACCAAGTCATTGCCCCCCAGGTGTACTATGATTACAGATGGCGGTGACCTCTGCCGCCCTAAGAGACCCTCAACAAAAGATTCAAACTGGTCAATACAGAGCCCGCCCCTTCCGTGGAAGGTCACCCTGTACCCGTATTCCCCAGCTGCGTGAGTCACGTCACCTGCTTTGAATACGTCCCCGGCCCGTCTCACGTATGAGTGGCCCACGACCCACACCACTCTTTCCTCAGCCGGTGATCTCTGACCGATGTTCCCCAGGTGCCGAGTCGACTGCCCAGTCCGCCCCGCATAGCCGGCTTGCGAAACTGTAAACCAAACAGAAGAGAAGAAGCGTGAGTGCATGAAAATGACTTCACAACATGTGCAACCGCACATACCTTTTATAACAGTTCGAGGACCATCGTCCCAGTTGTTTCACCTTCTCAACACTCTGACCCCTGGCTGTAGCCTCTGTAGCAGCCCCTATCCTAAAGGAATGGGTCCCGAAATGGCCTGGGTCCAAGCCCGCTGCTGCGATTGCCATTGTTAGCACCCTCTGAAACTGAAACCTCGTCAGTGGGGTGGTGTAGATGTGTCTCAGCAAGCTTCCCCCCCATGTTTCCCCTCTTCGTGCCAAATATTCCTCAACGCACTTTACCGGGCACAGGGGGGACCCTCGCATGCGCTGGACAACAATACTGTCTCCCATAGCACTCTGGTCGGTCTTGGACCTGGTTATTGTGACCATCATTGAGTCACCCTTAATCAGAATGCAGTCCCGACACAGACCTCCTTCCACATCATTCTTATTTCTAGCAACCAGCTCGCTAACCCGCATAGCCCCATGGAACGCTAATGCGAAAGCGGCCCGGAACAGCACCGCCTCGAACTGGGAGGAGCATGTCGTGGGGAGTATCGCTATCAGGAGGGACAACCTTTCTAACCCAATCGGGCGCCTCTCGTCTACTCTACGACCCTCAAGGCGTTGCCAACCACGAAGGGCTTTCCTCACCAAAAAGGACGATGTCGGGTCCTTGATGCCATGCGCCTGCGCCATGAATGAAATGGCGGCCCGGTGTCTATTGGCCGTTGCCACTGATCGGCCTGCACTGTGCAGTGCTACTAGAAACTTCAGGACATAATCCTCCTGACCCCAATTGTCCCCCCCAGCCGGACCCAAAAATGCACAATAGGAACGAAACGCTCCTTCGTATTCCTTCCTTGTCCTGGGGGCTAAGCTTGCTGCCACGAGGTCTTGTATTCCGGGGCACCGAGTAGCCAGAGTGCTTTGGGAAATGGTGCCGCCGTAGGTCCGCGGAAGGTAGATAACCCCTGAAAGCCTGCATGTGTGAACGAGAGAGTGCATCAGCCGCCTGGTTCAGTACACCTGGCACATGCTTCGCCCTGAATTGTACGTTCAGTCTCATGCAAAGTAGTACAATTTCCTTCAGTAATCTCAATATCCACTTGCAGCGTGCTGCCTGATTATTTATACATTCAACGACAGTCATATTGTCGGACCAAAACACCACAGAGCGATCTCGGAACTCATCCGGCCATGCCTTCAGAGCCACAAAAATGGGGAACAACTCGAGAAACCCAATGTTACCTGTGAGACCGCTGGTGTGCCACCACGTCGGCCATGTTTGCGCCGACCATCGATTACCAAAGATGGCGCCAAATCCCACGCTCCGAGCCGAGTCGGTCCACAAACCCAGCTCGTCCGAGGACGCAGGTGGCTTGTTCCACACCACTCGACCGTTGAAATCCGCCAGAAATGCCAACCATATGCGCATGTCCTGGCGAACCTCTGCAGACAGTCTCGTGCGGTGGTGTCCCTCCTTGAGACCAACCATGGCTTGTGCAATAGAGCGGGAAAAGGGGCGTGCCATTGGTATCACTCTTAGGGCAAAGTTAAGCTGGCCCACTGCTTGTTGTAACTGATGGAGGGTAACTTTCTCTTTGCTAATGCACAGTTCCAGGGAAGCCCTGAACTTCGTTACTTTCTCCACTGGCAGACGGAAACATCCTTCCACAGAATCGAGCTCAATTCCGAGAAACTCGAGTGAAGTAGATGGTCCTACCGTCTTACCCGGTGCCAATGGCACCCCGAACCCCTTCATGAGAGTGCAAAATTCCTGTAACGCCTGCGCACATTTTGTGTCGCCGGCTGGCCCCAAAAACAAAAAATCATCTAGGTAATGCATAACCTGGGTATGGCCAGTGGCCTTGGTGAACGCCCATTCCAGAAACAACTGAATTCCTCAAAATAAGCACAAGAGATGGAGCAACCCATTGGCATACATCTATCCATGTAGTATTGGCCCTGGAAAACAAAGCCTAACAGACGCTGATCCCGTGGGTGTACCGGGAGCAACCGGAACGCTGACTCAATATCTGACTTCGCCATCAGCGCTCCGGGCACCAAGCGATTCAACATGGCGACGGCATCATCAAAGGATGCGTACCGCACCGAGCAAACCCCCGGGTCAATGGCATCGTTCACTGAAAGACCCCTCGGAGCTGACAAGTTATGGATCAGCCTAAATTGCCCCGGGTCCTTCTTGGGAACTACTCCCAACGGGGAACAGATGAAATTAGTTACTGGCGGGTGTCTATATGGGCCAACTACCCGGCCAAGGGCAACCTCCTTTGCAATCTTCCTTTCAACCACCGCTGAATTATGTTGAACCGACAGTTGGTTTCTACAAAGTGGTTCCCCTCGAAAATCCCCCGCCGGGATGTGGAAACCATATAAGAAGCCGTTCCTCAACACCCCAGCGGAGACATGATCAGGGTATTCGTTTAGCCAGGGGATCATTGCCATGATATCTACAGGGGTAGGTAGCGGTACCCAATGGTCCCGCCTTGACCTGTTTGGCCCCTCCTCTACCCCCTGTATCACCATTCTTGGCTCGGCACGAACTCTCGGGGTGTGAAGAGTTTCCGCAACCTGCACACACATGTCTGAACTTACATGTCCCTTGTGGCCTAGTGCAATTGCCTCTGTTAAAATTCCAACAGACCCCTTTCCTACCCCCATTCCCACCATTCCTTGGTTGTGGTCGCCCGCGGGGCCTGCTCGAAAGGGCGCCGCAGGCTGATGGCGGGAAGGCCCCGACCCATTCCCGCCAAGCGAGGACGACTTTGTCGCGCCCGGCAGGAGCTGCTTCTGCCAAGAGATCGAGTCGAGACAATCCCACGTCAGAGATGAATCGTACTCCTTGGCCTTACGAAACTTCATATCGTACCCCATCCATTCGTCACCCTCATATGTATCATAAACATCCATTATTCGTGCCTGATAGTAGGACAATTCGGTCAAAACCTCGGGCTTACGTTCCCCAATAATTGCAGAAAACATTGCAAAGGCCCTGGCCCAATTCGAGATTGTCTCATCCACCCAGAATCCCGCCATTTTGGCTCGCCATACACTCGGGTGCCACAACTCTTTCTGTGTCTTAACATACTCCATCTTGCGATGGTCAGTCAGCAGGGGAAAACATGTTTACATACTTATCAGCCCATATCAATTCTTTTGTGGCCAACGGTATATGTTGGACCACCTTCTCCCGTCTTGAGGGCAAAGACCCTTCCCTTGCCATCGGCAATGCTTGCTTACCCGGCTCCGGTGCTGTTCCCGCCGCTGCTTCGACACCAGCTGCCGGTCCTTCCGTGATCACCTGTGGGGGAACAAAAGGGAGATTCGCCTTCGCGGCCTGTCGCGACTGCCGCAACTGCTGCATTAGTAACTTGGCCTCTTCGGCCGTGTCTCCCGGTGCCGTAGCACCCCCTGTCTTTCTGCCAAGCCATGCGGCCAACTGGGCGGCTAATTCCGGAGGCATGTCCTCCTCGCTGGCGGGTGTAACAACAACCGGAATCGGTTGACCCGCGTCTGGGATCGGTACCGGGGCCTCGACTGGACTGACCGGGCTTGCCGGGGGTAACTCGGGAACCGGGACCTCACCCCCTGCCGCCCTATTCCTAACCCGCTTCCCCCTACCCTCGGGGACAACCTTCGGCAAAGCCGGGCCTATTACCTTCTTCGGCCTACCCGGATTGTTCATCGCAGCCATCTGCTTCTTCATGTTCGCCATATCTCTTACCAGCATGCGAAGCATCTGGTCGGTTCCGGACTTCTTTCCTGCCTTCTTGCCAGGCATTATTATCGAGTGTCCGATCTACGTTGATCAACGCGGTTCTGAACCCTGAGCCTCGAAGTCACTGAAAGAAAAACACAAGAATTACAAGTTCTCAAAATTGCTCCTTCTTCCGTCGAGGGCTCACGTGCAACGAGTGGGTGCAGCTTCCAAGCACAGGAACAAGAGGATGCTTCTTCGGATTCCTGCTCTCTTTATTCCTCTTTGAGAGGGCATGTACCCTCCTCCGGTACGCCTCCTGGGCATGGCCGACGATGTAGGTGTCTAGGACAACCCCTCTTGGGCGGGAAAAAGGCGCGCCCCGGCTACGCCACTTCGGGCATACCAGCCGTGACACGCCCCCCGCCCAAAATGGTTTCCCGGGGGGATCCGGGCCCCCTACCATACGTTCGGGGGGACCGAGTGGTCGCCCCTTTCCATAATTGTTCTTTGTTATTTCCGTTATGTATGCATGTCAATGATTCAAAGATGGTTGGTATCTTTTATATAGAATAAAAAATCTTAAAAGATAAAAATATACTGAGTGTTCCAGTATTCTTTGCATTTTACTACAACACATGTACTAGTTTGACCAGGTAAGGTGAATAGAGATATTGTACTTTTTTTGCGACTGTATTTTAGATTAACAGCCTGTTTTTTTCAGATAGTGATAAGGAGTGACTGGTTTGGTAATTTAACACATTTTAAAACTGTACGTTCATATAAATATTGTAATTATATAATGTTATAAAGTAGTTGAGAATGGTATTTATATATTATTTCTTAAAGGGCAAGTTAGTTGATAAAGCTAGTTTTGTGTTCTGTATTTGGATAAATTATAAAATAAAGTGTTTATGTTTTGTAGAAGGAGGTCAGCATAACAAATTTACAATGGAAAATCCAGAAAACAATATGGAAGACGATTTTGAAAATACTAACACTGTGGTAGAAGAGATGAACATAGCTTTTATGAGCAACGTTATTGAAGTGGAAGAAATGAATGTTGGAGATATTAGGTGTGATTTTCTTGAACCTTGAATGATGCTTTTGTGAAAGGATTAGATCAGATTGAGATACATCTGTTGACTTTGAAAATGATATCCAGGAAACTTCTGATGAAATTATAATGGAAGCTGCATTAACTTGTGAAATGTTACAAGAATACATGTATTATTATATAAAAATAATGGTTTGAGACACTCTGCTTCCAGAATTGTAATCATTTAGGTACTACCCAAGTAGTCATTGTGCAAAGTGGACCTTAGGGTATGGACTGTTTCATTCTCTTATATACAACATACGTATTTTTTTATGCACCTGCAAATTTATGTTTTATAAATTCTATTTCCTAGTGTGTATCATTAGACTTTCACCAAACACTCTCACACTACTGGTTCAATGTTGTAGTGAGCCATTCAGCAGTATGTGCTTATGAATATACTGTTCTAAAAGTGAAGCTGATATTTATTCAGCCAGACACTCTCACTTTCACTCTCACTTGGAAGTTTCACATTCACCATACACTACTAATGTATTCATTTATTCATTTACGAACTACACTTTCATTTTGACAAAATTTCACAGACTAATATTGAAATATAGTTCTTGCTTTGACCAGTGAAGGTAGGTCTGATAAGAACTGTTTTATTTGTCTTTTTAGTTTTCTATTTATTTTGTATTTTTTTAACAAGTTAAAAAAAAAATGGAACTGTAAACAAAAAAAGTGTGGAACAGGAACAAAAAAGTTTCAAATAAAATTAATGTTTTGGACAACGGTGCTCTTCTTTAGTCTTCACAATGAGATCAATAGATTGCTGATTGTAACAAAGTGATTTGTTGCAATATTTACAATTAAATTTCAGATCTGAAAAGTGTGGCACAATAATAGAATGCGGACTGCTCGGAGGAGGTGGTGGTGGAGATGAGGCAGTAGGAACTGCAGGTTGAAGATTCTCCTGCAACGTTTGTGTTTCCATCTTTGCATAGTTATTTGGATGTAAATTATTGACATGGTGAACCATGCTAGTTGTATTGAAAGAGTACTTTTTAGTGGGATCAACCCTGGAAAGAGTAACCTCACAGATCTTGCAAGTTACTTTCGGTGCATTGACTTTTTTTAGTCCCTCAGGATATGTAAAAAACCTCCGTATGAAAGTTTATTTTCTCTTTTTCTGAAGTTGCTCAGCAAAAAATTCTTGCTAACAGGAATGTTCTGATGAAGTTTCAAAAAGAGCAGCCATTGTATAGTTTAGTTCTAAAGGAGTACAGCTCCACAGAATAGATGCTTCTCTTGAGAAAGTCCAAGTAGAATGATCAAAATAGGAAGGCTTTTTCAACAGTTTAAATATGAAGTATTATGAATGAATCAAAACTTTCCTTTTATGCTCACAGGGCTTTGCATACACTTACAGTGCATTTACTGTGCGTTTACGTTGTGAGTAAGTACAGTTGCCTTTTTCGGAATTGTTTTCAAAAGTAATATACGGTTATTAAAAGTTAAAAAACAGTATTTTCATGATTATCCCAGATACTGTCTTTCCTTAGTATGTACATTAAATACATAAATATATGTTTTTAAACAATTGGTAGCATTGCGGGCGCGCGAGTTATAGTTAGCTGAACTAACTATAACGGGGAATTTCAAAGGTTTTGTGTTAAGGAAATGTCCAGCTAACTATAACATGTGTCCAACCAATGTTTTTTTCAGTGAATTTCTACGGTTTTTTAAATGCTAATTCCTAACTATAACGTGGCTGAAACCTATATATTTTTTCAGTGAATATATATATATATATATATATATATATATATATATATATATATATATATATATATATATATATATATATATATATATATATATATATATATATATATATATATATATATATATATATATATATATATATATATATATGTCTTTACAATTGCTCCCACGAAGACCCCGGAAAGCAGTAAGCGGCACACCCAAGCTGAAACTGTATCCTTTAATCATTGCAGCAACAGCACTCCCTTCATCTTCCCAACGCGTTTCAACAGTTCGTCTTGATCACGGGATTGACAAATACAGGAACTCCTCATTCCCACAGGTGATCTGAAAGAATGCAAAGAAAATGTGCGTCATCGCTGCAATGCATCCTAGGCAAGGTAGTTTCAAATGTCACAATCATAGGGGTCAATATAATGCAGCCAAATTTTCGAGGGTTCAGCTTGTTCTACCACGGGCCCACAATCATGATGGCCCAGGTAGACCCTCAAACGCGGCATTTCGCGGTGACTCACACCAACCATCTGAGAATCTGCAGGCGATATGACATCGTTTTGGAGGTGATGCCCACTTCTACCGGCACTGGGCTGTGCCTGCGAAATATGTCTTTACAATTACACGAAGACCCCGGGAAGGAGTAAGTGGCAGTGTACATTTAATGGTGGACTGTATCATCTGTAATCACGATAGTTCTTTTGGACTTGTAAGACGAATTTTGTTATTGTACTAAACCTATAACTGATCATGAAATTCAAGAATAATTGATAACCCTAGCCAAGTAAGGTAGCAAGTGTGCAATTTTTTAACTACATGTGGGTGGGGTAGGAGCTACATCAAAAAGGCTCGATAAAGGGCCTTGAGTGAGCGGAAAATTGATTGAAAGCACTTCTCAGGACACATAGTGAAGAGAAATTTACATAGAAAGCTGAATTGAAGTTGTGAACCCCACTGTCTGTAATGTAGATCGAAGGTACTAATTGATTCAAATATTGATGAATGCTATTTTGTGCAGTTAACAGAATCTGAGGACAGAGTACAATTGTCCCTACGTTAAGGAAAGCAAGGGTAGATTCAATGGTGTCTTTAATGTAGAAGGAAAGGTGAATTAAAGTTGTGAATTTGGCTGTCCGCAGTGTACATTTAATGGTGGACTGTATCATCTGTAATCACGATTGAAATGAAAGATACACAAATCTATAAATCTATCCTGTATTTGGATATGTCTTCACTCCTATCTGTCTCCTCTTCTATACATCTTGGTTACTTATATTGATTAATCGGGTTGACACATGTCCGCAAGTCACATATGCACCCACTCACTGTATTGAAACCTCACGCAGCAGCACTTTTTGCCGGTCACGGACCTAGACTTCTTCCTTTACAGGACTGACTGGCGGCTCCAGCAGCCGTGGCTTACGACTGAACACCACCATTCAGGCTCTGCCTGATTGCTCACACAAGGGGGAGGGTGGGGGGGACGGGAGGCTGGGGGGGTGGGAGGGGGCTCGGCAAGGACACTTAGGTGCAGAAAGGAAAAAAAAAAAAACAAAAAAAAAAAAAAATTCTTTTTTTTAGGCAATACGCTCACAACGACACAACCATATCTCTGAATTTAGATATCTCTTGTCGAAAGAAAAGTCAAACTAATAAAACGTTTAAATCAAAAAAGGAACGTCCCGCAGCCCTTCAACCTTATATTGTAAGATGGCTAGGGTAGATTCCTTACGAATAATATCTATCAATGTATGTGGATTAAATGATCCAACTAAGAGACAAAAAGTGGCGCTGGGTCTACGAACACTGGGTGGGAACATCATATGTATGCAAGAAACGCATATAGAACACTCTCAAAAACAGCTACTAGAAACTCTAGGATACAAACTGGTGGGTGCAACTTCACAAGGTGCTAAAACCAAGGGGGTAGGAATCATACTAGATAGAAAACTCGCCATTAACTGCCCCCGCAGCAAATCCGACCCTCTAGGGAGGTGGGTTATCTCAGAGATTGTACTTCCCAATAATTCTTCTATCACTCTCTGCTCGGTATATGTAAGTAACCTCGACGAACCCGGGGTTATCAATCTTGTATCTGGGGAGTTAGCACATTGGCCCACCCCGATAGTTCTCTGTGGGGATCTTAATATCCACCTACCCAGCAATTGGGCTTCAAACTCAACACAAAAATATAAAGGCAGGAAACCCAAAGTCTGTCAAGCTCTGAACAACCTCATGCAGACCCACGGCCTAATTGATGGGTGGGCTAACAAAAATCCCACCCAGCCCGGATACACGTTTTATTCAGCCCCACACAAAACCCTAGCCAGACTAGACTACTTTCTTATCTCCGCTTCATTAATGAACAATTTCACAATTGACATAGCACCCCGCTTTTTATCCGACCACAATCCACTTATAGTCACGCTAAAAGGGGTATTACCACAGAAGGAACCCACAAAGTGGAGCTTTGAGAAAGCACTACTACAGGATAATAACTATGTAGTTCATATGCAGGGTTGGATCCAGGAATTCCTGGAAATCAACAACGGCACCGCCTCTCAAATGACAGTGTGGGACACTCTAAAGGCGGGGATCAGAGGTGAGACCCTGAGATTCTCTTTTCAGAAAAACTTTATGGAAAGAAAACGTATTAGCGAGCTACAGGATAAACTAAGGAACATTGAGATTAAACTAACGCAATCAATACATGCAGGTTTGGATTGCCAATCTATTCAAGAGGAAGCAATACTTGCCAAGGCAGAAATAGGCACTGTTTACATGGAAAAAATTGCAGCCAAGTGGGCTGCCACTAGGGTAAAAAGCTACGAGTGCAGTGATAGTATTGGGCACCATCTTGCTGTTAGGACAAGACAGCAGGTATCTAACAGTGAAATACACGCAATTAAACTCCCCTCTGGCGTTGAAACCACAGACCCTTCTCTTCTCCAGAAGGGATTTCAGGAATATTATTCTAAACTATATACTGAGGAAATCTGCTCCGGGGGAGATACTCTAGACCGCGAAATCTCTAGTTATCTTAGCGAGTGCGAATTGGGGCAACTCAACCCCATGGTTAGCGAGTCCTTAGACCGAACTCCTACCTGGGAGGAAATCCAGGAAGCTCTCACAAGGTTACCAGATGGGAAAGCCCCTGGTCCAGACGGCATCCCCACAGAATTTTTTAAAATCTTTGCTCGACAAATTAAAACAATATTTTCGGACATAATATCATCCATCTTCAATGGGGCTCTTCCACCGGACTCATGGGCTCATGCCAGGATTTCTATCTTTCTAAAGAAAGATAAATCCCCTTTGGACATGAGTTCTTATAGGCCCATTACCCTCATCAATAGCGATTCCAATTTTTTTTCCAAAGTAATAGCCTCCAGGATCTCTCAAATAGTGGAATCTCTAGTATCTGATTGGCAACACGGGTTCATTCCCAAGAAAGGAACTACCGAACACGTTAGAAGAGTGATCACTCTATTTGACGCCGCACAGGTCGCCGGAGACCCAATGCCACTCATTTTACTCGACGCCGAAAAGGCTTTCGATCAAGTGTCCTGGCGATATCTGTGGAAAGTTATGAGCAAGATGGGGTTCGGAAATAAACATTTTTTCGGGCAATACAGGCACTCTATAACAAACCAAGGGCTAGCGTCACCATAAACGGACTACTTACAGACCCTTTTAACATATCTCGAGGGACGAGACAGGGCTGTCCCTGCTCCCCCTTGCTGTTTGCTCTATACCTGGACCCCTTTATCAAACAGAAAGCATACCGGGGATATGCTCTCGTTTTTTTCTATCACCAAAATTGCTGTAAAATTTTGGCATATGCCGACGATCTTGCCATCACCTCCACAGATCCCGCCAGCTCTATTCAGGCTTTAGAACTCGAGGCCCAGAAATTTGGCAAATTGGCAGGATATGCCCTCAATAAAAATAAAACACAGATTTTGGTAAACCCGAAAATCACATGGACTGATGAACGGGTGGTACCCAATGCTAAATACCTAGGGGTCCAAATCTCACCTAAACTGGAGAACATTGTAGCAGAGAATCTAATACCCCTCGCAGCCCAAACAAGGAAAGCCTTACAACAAATAGACAACTTGCATTTAATGCTAGTGGGAAGATGCAACGTTATTAAAATGACGTATTTCCCTAAACTACTGTACTTTTTCCGTAGTATACCCCTAGAATTCACCAAAAATCACCTACTTAAATTCCAACAAATTTTTACTCAATTCATCTGGGCATACGCTCAACCCAGACGCACCCTTAAACATCTTACTTTGTCGAAAGAAAGAGATGGCTGGGCCCTCCCTAACATCATCCTCTATTACTGGGCATCAGTCGCGCAGTATAGCTCAGAGCTGGTTATGGAACCTACTCTCTCTACAGTTGGTCTGCCCTCACCCTTCCAGATCCTACTGGGGGATCAACATTGGGGGTGCTTACTTCGAGAAACAACTTACGGCTACTACAAACGGGTCAAATTTAAGACCTTATTGAACTCCTTCAAAGTATTCCGTAACATCCGAAGAATATATGGGATAGGCAGATTTAATTTCTACTCACCCATACTTACAATAATTATTTACCAGCTATCTTTGACACATCATACTTTTCAGAGTGGTACCGGGCCGGAATAGTTAAACTTGGGGACCTGATTACCACCGAGGGAATCAAACCTTTTGCAAACTTACAAGCCAAATTCAACCTGAGAAACCAAGACTCCTTCAAAATCCACGCCTTTCTTTCCAACAAAGTCGGAGGAGCCTCGGGTTTCTCAGAAGTTGAATTTTTAAACACACTTTGAAACACTTCCACCCCCCGCATTGGTTCTCTGTATAATATACTCAATAGACAAACCCCCGATGACCTAGAGGCTATTGCTGCAAAATGGCACCTCAAACTTAATTCACCAGAAAGTATCTTTCACAACTCCCTCGCATTATCACAACAGATTTTAATATCTGCCAAGCTGCAAGCACAACACTTTAAAACTATCTTCTTTTTATACATGACACCCAGTAGGATTATCAAATGGGGGACTGGTAAAGGAACATTATGCCCACGCTGCTCTGAAATTGGGGCTGACTCGGTACACATCTTTGCGACATGTCTAACTATAGCTCCGACACTACTTAAAATACAAAACACACTTAGCGAAATAATGAAACACCCAATCTCCTTAAACCCCACAATTATTCATCTTGGTACACAATCCGACTCACCAAGAATAAAGGAGGAAGGGCTGGTATTTATCGCCATGGCAATTTTGAGACTATGTATCTCCTCAAGCTGGCTAGACGCAGACACACCCTCCCACGCGCAATGGCTGGCTAGGCTGGCTGCCACTTTCCACCTAGAAAAAGCAGTCTATGCAAGGAAAGGAAGAAGGAAAAAGAAGATAGGGTTGGAAATATGGGAAAGATTCTCCTCCTGGACAGAGCAACGGGGGCAATTAGGCTCAGTAAATCTATAGGAGAATGTTACATGTAAAATATGTTTGAAACCCGTATGGCTCTTTTCCTTTCCTTAATTCTTTAATTTTTCACCTCTTTTCTGCTGTCAATAACTACTTTCATACATTATTTTGTACATGCATAACACGATGTTTGTTGTTGGTTTTTTTTTTGTTTGTTTTTTGATTTTAAAATTTTTGATTGTCATTATTCGGAGAACAATTAGCACCAAGGAATACCGGGCTCCCAGGGGTGGGCGGGGGGGGGGGGCGACATTTAAAATGAAAAGCTTCCTGGCATTAAGATTATGTGTAACTGCAAAATAAAAAATATTTAAAAAAAAAAATGAAATGAAAGATAGAACATGTATGGAATGCATTGTCAAAATATGTATGTTTTAGGGACATAATAGTTCAAATTGTGACCTGTGTTGTCTGTAGTGTAGACTGTCATTCAGTGTTCTTTTGGACTTGTAAGACTAATTTTGTTATTGTACTAAACATATACCTGATATAAAATGTTCGATGTAGCTAAAGAAAAGTTAGCTTGGTTATGTAGGGGCATCCTCTCATACAAAACTCAACATTCAGGATTGTAAAGGATTACCATAGGAGTGACTGATCAGTGATGAGTTTGCATATGTCAGTTTACAAAAGAGAAAACAAGTATGATTGTTTTACATTAGAGATATACAGACCTGAAAGACTATGCATGTAAATTCATGAAATCTTTTTTGAAGGTTTGGAAGAAAGCAGTGAAAGGGTGTTTAGAAGCAAAACTGTCCGGCATAAAAAGTGCATAAGTATGTTTTTAAGTAACACATGCAAGATATCTAGTTAGATATTTGGACACTCCTGCAGTCTAGTCTTGTGTCCAAAATATATTAAAAAGTAATGTTGATACATACTTTTCTCACCTGTTACAATTTGTACAATGCTTTTAGAGTTGGAGCAGACTTTGTCTAACATTCCTACTTAATTTTCTTTTTGAAATTGAGTAATTATTTTGTTTATCTGTTGAAATATATATTTAAATCTTCCTCTTTGAAGGTGAAGAAGTAACAACTCTTCTCTAATCTTTTGTCATAGTGAAGAATGTTGGAAATTTCTTCCTGACAATGGCAGATATCAACCTTCTTCTTGAGTTGGGAAAAAAGGTGTTGGAGGAAAAGTGAATTTGTCAACATTCAGATTTTCCCATGAGCAAATCTACACATGCAAATTTACTCATGTTAAAATGTAGTTCACAAATATTTTCTAGGAGTAATATTTCTTGTCCTACTTGTGTACATTTTTGGGAATTCACAAAAGCTGTATAGATGCAGTTAATGCCAGGATATATTCCATGGGTGCATTTTTTAAACTTTCATGAATAATTGGTCCCCTAATTTGTTCTGGCATTAACCATGACCTTTTGCGTTTATTACATCTCTCTCTCTCTCTCTCTCTCTCTCTCTCTGTTCCCTCCACTCTCATCCACTCTGCTCTCTCTCCTGCCTCTCTCTCTCTCTGTCTCTCTGACTTTGTATCAGATGGCTTCACTGTGAGTCACAGCATTATGCTGATTCACAAGGAGCATATCAGCACATAAAGTAGTTTTGTTCAGTGCCAGTAACTACTGTGAAAGTTTGTGCTTTTTAAAATCAAAAATATGTTTGGCTTTTGCCAAAGTTTGTTATAATAGTGAGGGCGCAGCAGCTTACATGCCAATTTCGTTTTACAAACACGATGCCAAAACGAGTCACACAATGACAAAAGTAAAAAGGTGACCATCAATTTCAGACCTACTGTGTTTGCCAATGCTTGCTGAATTTTGTTTCCCATAATCTTATTGAAAGTAGTTACAGAGATTTTCCATAATGAATATATTTGGGAAATACTAGCATGGATTAACACGTTATTAAATATAGTATATAATAATAGTAACAGAAATTTTATAGTAGTTTAGCAAAATGTTTTTTTCCTGCTTTCTCTTTTTTATGAACATTTTATTTTCAAAGCAAAGTATTATCAAACTTACCTTTAAGCTTCTGCAGTTATTTGCATCAAATCGCAGAGCATTCTGGGAGCAGTATACATAGCCTCATAGTGCTAAACTTTGGAAGTGTGTCAGTAGTGCAGTCTGAGCTTACACCATTTATTTGGAACAGTTACTCTAACTAATATTAATGACTGCATCAATGTTGTATAAGTTTGAAGGTCATTAACATATGGACACAAATATTACCTCGGCAGCAGACACTTTCCATTCCTGCTTCATAGCATTTTACTGTAAATTGGCAGCTGAATGGATTTGTGTTGCAGGGCCTGGGACTACTTGTTCCAAGGACAAAATAAATGTGAAATCTTGATGGCACTGGCCCCAATGACAGAAACTCCTATGTCCAACTAAGGAAAAGCTACCACTCCATTATAAACAGCGCCAAAAAAGAGTTCTACACCAAAGCCATTAATGAGGCTAAGCAAAAACAAAAAACCCTGTTTGCAATAGTTAAATCTTTCACTCATTCAAAAGCCTTACAGCCCGAAATACCTCCCTCTCAAGATCTCTGCGATCAAATAGCAAACTTCTTTGAAGAGAAAATCAACCTCATTCAGAAAGACTTTCCCCCTTACCAAAGCCTCCAGTCCCCCATCCCTCCGGAACAAGCAGGAAAAATAACTGGTAACCTAAAGACGTTCTCACAGGTCACCCTAGCCCAAACCAGGGAAGTCATTCTAGCATGCAAGTCAGGAGCCCCCTCCGATTCCTGCCCTCCTAGAATCCTTCACCAACTGATTGAAACTGTTAATCCATCATAAACAAAATAGTAAATACCTCCCTCAGCACTGGCATCGTCCCCAGGGCATGGAAACAAGGCATTGTTAAGCCCTTAATGAAAAAACCGAACAAATCCCCTTCTGACCTGACCAATCTCCGTCCAATCTCACTTCTCCCAGTTCTGGGAAAAACCACGGAACAAATAATCTACAGGGAACTCAAAAACCATCTAGAAACTAACACTATCCTCCACCCCCAACAATCAGGCTTTGAAACACGCCTGACCCACGTATGCTTATCAGAAACTCTTACACCTCTCAATGCTCACCATCATATATTTATTGGTATTGGTATTGGTATTTATCCATAGTTACTCACACACACACTCACACATGCAAATATACTATCAAACATCCATATATTTGCATATGCAGCTATACACACACCACTACACTTACTTTTACAGAAATGTACACATACTTATTCTCTGAAACAATCACTTATAGAAATACATAACAGGAACTCGTCCAATTTCTCACTCTCACATATAACAACTTATATACATCAATACTCACATATACTAGATTAAAACATATGTAGTTACTCATTAAGATACTATTGAGACAGTCATTCACTCACTAACACACCCATACACACAGTCATCCACCCATACAGTCCTGCACACATGCTGTCTTCAAAACATATACAAATAGTAAGTCACTCATTCATGCATCTATACGCTAAGTAATATCCCCACTGAACCATACAGACACTCATACTGATACTCAAAAACAAACTAATAACCCATATACACACTCATGTAGCTACTCACCAACCCATGCAGCCACTTATAGACAAAGTGAGACACTGATTAAGATATTTCCATATTTAAAAATTACTCGCTAATACATATATTCACTAAGATACACTTAATAAGTCAGTTATACAAACAATTTTTCAAAAAAAATCCATTTAGACATTTATTTACCCGTTTATTATTCCATTGACCTTTAGATATACATATATAAAAAATATTTATTTTTCAGAAAGACACACATTCACTGGATGATGTCATCAGTGATGTCATTTGAGATGTCATAAGTGATGTCACTGACCATGTCATGAGTGATGTAATATGTGACATCATCAGCAGTGCATTGCGGGCGGGCAAGTTATAATTATCTGAACTAACTATAACGGGGGAATTTCAATGGTTTTGTATGAGTGAAATGTCCAGCTAACTATAACACTATAACATGTATGAAACCTATGGTTTTTTCAGTGAATTTCAAAGGTTTTTAAATGCTAATTTCTAACTATAACGTGGCTGAAACCTATGTTTTGTTCAGTGAAAAAAAAAAAAAATATATATATATATATATATAACCTACTGGCGGTCACCAGTAGGTAGTTATAGTTAAGATTGTTTTCTATAGGAAATCCGCATCATTCTATTGGGAATAACTTTGGCGCAGGTTGAGGAATCTGCTGTAATTTTCCTTAAATTTGCCTCGCTGCGCTCCGCTCCTTCCCTGAAAGTTTGGGGGGGATTCGTCAAGCGGGGGCCAAGATAAAAGGGGGTCCCAAAACGTGTTTTCCCCATGTTAATTTCCATAGGATGTTTGGACTCACTTTTAGCCCGAACGGCTCAATGGATTTCCACAAAACTTGGCAAAATTGTAGGGACTGGTAGCCCGAGGTGCCTTTGCTATGTCTCAAGATATGTGCTCCAGTGGATTTTGAGTAATTTAGGTTAAAAAATATATATATATCTGGGTGGAGCCTAACCACACATCTGATCTGATTGGCTGTCAGCACTTCATCCAAGAAGTGCTGGCAGCCATCTTGGGACCAATATACATGATAGCACCTCATTAAAAAGCATTGTAGTTAATAGAGGGTTTTAGGACTTTAGTTACATTATAAATCATTTGTTGATGGTACCATATCATTTTAGGAATTGTGGTGTGTTCTAAGGTGATTTTACCATGTGAAAAAGCCTTCTGCTGTGATATCATGAATCATGTTTGAAAGAAAACTAATATCTCATGATTCTCCCACAGTGGTTTGGAAGGGGATCTATAAGCTAAACTGAAAGCATATTTTCTGTAAATTCCCATTATGTTCCTCAGTCATGTGAGAATGAAGTCTGACATTCTCAGTAAAACATGTACATCCAACGAGGACAGAGACTGTCAGTTGATTCCTTTGTGTTCTACTGCAGCCTCCTAGAGTGTTCTAAAGAACAACTAGAGTGCTAACAGTCCTACTTATTACAAAGGTATGGCACACCTGAAGCCATCTTGATTGGAATAAAGTGGTAACTCTTAAAACATTTAATTTAAAAAGGAACAAAATGAGGGGGTATATTTTGCCATAGAAAGTATGATTAGTGCTGCAGAATGAAAAATTAGGGCACATTTTGAGTGACTTCTCAAATCCTCTTCAATTTCATTGAAACATTCTGACATACAGTCTCCCAAGATGGCCACCAGCGACAAAAGAGCCTAAATGTAGCCCAAATATCACCCAGATGTAGCCCAAGTATAGCCCAATGACAGAATGTCCTAGAGTGTTCTAAAGAACAACTAGAGCGCTAACAGTCTTACTTATAACAAAAGTATGCACACCAGAAGCCAAAAAGGAACAAAATGAGGGGGTTCATTTTGCCATAGAACGTATGATTAGTGCTTCAGAAAGAAAAATTAGGGATCATTTTAAGTGACTTCTCAAATCCTCTTCTATTTCATAAAAAAAATTCTGACATGCAGACTGAAACATGCACTTTGAATACCAGCAGCAGACTTCCCTGGTGAGCAGTAGCTTTACTACAGTGACCTAATGAGCAACTAGAGTGCTAACATTCAGAATTTATGGCAAATGTGTGACACATCTGAATGCCTTCTTGATGGAACCAAAGTAAACAAGCATTGAAAATGCAATAGATCTCGCCCTCGTTTAAGTTAAAGCCATTCTGTTTGTAATGAGGTGGCTTTTTAGCTTTGCTTTTATTAGTGTTTTGTAAACTTTCATGTACATAACATGCACCTGTACGCATATATGTATATGTATGCATGCATTTATATTTGTATTTATATATATACAGATTATATATGTTTATATATGTATGTATATATATATACATTCACATACATATATATAAATGCATATGCGTACATATGCATATATATATATATATACATATATATATATATATATATCCAACCAAAGAAATGCGCCATAACCCGGTTCCTGGACAAAGATGCTTTATTCCAATTGGCGCAGGTAATCACGTGTCAGAGGCACCTGACGCGTTTCAGCATATTGCCTTTCTCAAAGGTGTGTCCTCTTGTGTGCAGTGTCCCAGTATGGTGCTTGATCACACGCCCCGCCGTTGGCCACACTCCAACTCCCAAGATGCAGTTCGTGAGACAGCGTCTTTATCGTGCAATCTTCGTGATGTTCGCTGTTAGCTGTCTCAGAGTTTCAAGGTGACCAGGTGAGTATGGCACTGCGGGGGTAAAGAACTGGTGCACATCCAAAGCACGCTCTTGCCACACAATTTAAATTCAGCGCGGAGTCCAGGACCTGCTTGACAAGGCGATGAGCCTCGCTCTGCTCCCTTTCTCATCCCGAAACACATGAATCGCCGGCATTCCTCAGGCTTGTGTTGGGGAGAGCGGGTCATGTCCCCCAAATTTGCATCCTCCAAAGTATGCTGCCGACGGGGACCCCCAACCCTGCAGGGCGGTCATGGCATAATGCGGGAGACAGCAATTCCCGCAACTAACATCCAACCAAAGAAATGCGCCATAACCCGGTTCCTGGACAAAGATGCTTTATTCCAATTGGCGCAGGTAATCACGTGTCAGAGGCACCTGACGCGTTTCAGCATATTGCCTTTCTCAAAGGTGTGTCCTCTTGTGTGCAGTGTCCCAGTATGGTGCTTGATCACACGCCCCGCCGTTGGCCACACTCCAACTCCCAAGATGCAGTTCGTGAGACAGCGTCTTTATCGTGCAATCTTCGTGATGTTCGCTGTTAGCTGTCTCAGAGTTTCAAGGTGACCAGGTGAGTATGGCACTGCGGGGGTAAAGAACTGGTGCACATCCAAAGCACGCTCTTGCCACACAATTTAAATTCAGCGCGGAGTCCAGGACCTGCTTGACAAGGCGATGAGCCTCGCTCTGCTCCCTTTCTCATCCCGAAACACATGAATCGCCGGCATTCCTCAGGCTTGTGTTGGGGAGAGCGGGTCATGTCCCCCAAATTTGCATCCTCCAAAGTATGCTGCCGACGGGGACCCCCAACCCTGCAGGGCGGTCATGGCATAATGCGGGAGACAGCAATTCCCGCAACTAACATCCAACCAAAGAAATGCGCCATAACCCGGTTCCTGGACAAAGATGCTTTATTCCAATTGGCGCAGGTAATCACGTGTCAGAGGCACCTGACGCGTTTCAGCATATTGCCTTTCTCAAAGGTGTGTCCTCTTGTGTGCAGTGTCCCAGTATGGTGCTTGATCACACGCCCCGCCGTTGGCCACACTCCAACTCCCAAGATGCAGTTCGTGAGACAGCGTCTTTATCGTGCAATCTTCGTGATGTTCGCTGTTAGCTGTCTCAGAGTTTCAAGGTGACCAGGTGAGTATGGCACTGCGGGGGTAAAGAACTGGTGCACATCCAAAGCACGCTCTTGCCACACAATTTATTTCGCCTTGTCAAGCAGGTCCTGGACTCCGCGCTGAATTTAAATTGTGTGGCAAGAGCGTGCTTTGGATGTGCACCAGTTCTTTACCCCCGCAGTGCCATACTCACCTGGTCACCTTGAAACTCTGAGACAGCTAACAGCGAACATCACGAAGATTGCACGATAAAGACGCTGTCTCACAAACTGCATCTTGGGAGTTGGAGTGTGGCCAACGGCGGGGCGTGTGATCAAGCACCATACTGGGACACTGCACACAAGAGGACACACCTTTGAGAAAGGCAATATGCTGAAACGCGTCAGGTGCCTCTGACACGTGATTACCTGCGCCAATTGGAATAAAGCATCTTTGTCCAGGAACCGGGTTATGGCGCATTTCTTTGGTTGGATGTTAGTTGCGGGAATTGCTGTCTCCCGCATTATGCCATGACCGCCCTGCAGGGTTGGGGGTCCCCGTCGGCAGCATACTTTGGAGGATGCAAATTTGGGGGACATGACCCGCTCTCCCCAACACAAGCCTGAGGAATGCCGGCGATTCATGTGTTTCGGGATGAGAAAGGGAGCAGAGCGAGGCTCATCGCCTTGTCAAGCAGGTCCTGGACTCCGCGCTGAATTTAAATTGTGTGGCAAGAGCGTGCTTTGGATGTGCACCAGTTCTTTACCCCCGCAGTGCCATACTCACCTGGTCACCTTGAAACTCTGAGACAGCTAACAGCGAACATCACGAAGATTGCACGATAAAGACGCTGTCTCACGAACTGCATCTTGGGAGTTGGAGTGTGGCCAACGGCGGGGCGTGTGATCAAGCACCATACTGGGACACTGCACACAAGAGGACACACCTTTGAGAAAGGCAATATGCTGAAACGCGTCAGGTGCCTCTGACACGTGATTACCTGCGCCAATTGGAATAAAGCATCTTTGTCCAGGAACCGGGTTATGGCGCATTTCTTTGGTTGGATGTTAGTTGCGGGAATTGCTGTCTCCCGCATTATGCCATGACCGCCCTGCAGGGTTGGGGGTCCCCGTCGGCAGCATACTTTGGAGGATGCAAATTTGGGGGACATGACCCGCTCTCCCCAACACAAGCCTGAGGAATGCCGGCGATTCATGTGTTTCGGGATGAGAAAGGGAGCAGAGCGAGGCTCATCGCCTTGTCAAGCAGGTCCTGGACTCCGCGCTGAATTTAAATTGTGTGGCAAGAGCGTGCTTTGGATGTGCACCAGTTCTTTACCCCCGCAGTGCCATACTCACCTGGTCACCTTGAAACTCTGAGACAGCTAACAGCGAACATCACGAAGATTGCACGATAAAGACGCTGTCTCACGAACTGCATCTTGGGAGTTGGAGTGTGGCCAACGGCGGGGCGTGTGATCAAGCACCATACTGGGACACTGCACACAAGAGGACACACCTTTGAGAAAGGCAATATGCTGAAACGCGTCAGGTGCCTCTGACACGTGATTACCTGCGCCAATTGGAATAAAGCATCTTTGTCCAGGAACCGGGTTATGGCGCATTTCTTTGGTTGGATGTTAGTTGCGGGAATTGCTGTCTCCCGCATTATGCCATGACCGCCCTGCAGGGTTGGGGGTCCCCGTCGGCAGCATACTTTGGAGGATGCAAATTTGGGGGACATGACCCGCTCTCCCCAACACAAGCCTGAGGAATGCCGGCGATTCATGTGTTTCGGGATGAGAAAGGGAGCAGAGCGAGGCTCATCGCCTTGTCAAGCAGGTCCTGGACTCCGCGCTGAATTTAAATTGTGTGGCAAGAGCGTGCTTTGGATGTGCACCAGTTCTTTACCCCCGCAGTGCCATACTCACCTGGTCACCTTGAAACTCTGAGACAGCTAACAGCGAACATCACGAAGATTGCACGATAAAGACGCTGTCTCACGAACTGCATCTTGGGAGTTGGAGTGTGGCCAACGGCGGGGCGTGTGATCAAGCACCATACTGGGACACTGCACACAAGAGGACACACCTTTGAGAAAGGCAATATGCTGAAACGCGTCAGGTGCCTCTGACACGTGATTACCTGCGCCAATTGGAATAAAGCATCTTTGTCCAGGAACCGGGTTATGGCGCATTTCTTTGGTTGGATGTTAGTTGCGGGAATTGCTGTCTCCCGCATTATGCCATGACCGCCCTGCAGGGTTGGGGGTCCCCGTCGGCAGCATACTTTGGAGGATATATATATATATATATATATATATATATATATATATATATATATATATATATATATATATATATGTGTGTGCGTGTAGAGAGAGGTAGAGAGGTAGAGGTGTAGAGGTGGAGAGGTAGAGAGGTAGCGGTAGAGAGGTAGAGACTAGTAGAGAGAGAAGTAGAGAGAGGTAGAGAGGTAGAGAGTAGAGAGTGAGCAATAGAGAGTAGAGAGTGAGTAGTAGAGAGTAGTAGAGAGCAGTAGAGAGAGTAGCAGAGACTGAGTAGTAGAGAGTAGTAGAGTGAATAGTAGAGCGAGTAGTAGAGAGTAGTAGAGAGTGAGTAGTAGAGAGTGAGTAGTAGAGAGTAGTAGAGAGTAAGTAGTAGAGTGAGTAGTAGAGAGCAGTAGAGAGTGAGTAGTAGAGTGAGTAGTAGAGAGTAGTAGAGTGAATAGTAGAGCGAGTAGTAGAGAGTAGTAGAGAGTGAGTAGTAGAGAGTGAGTAGTAGAGAGTAGTAGAGAGTAAGTAGTAGAGTGAGTAGTAGAGAGTAGTAGAGAGTGAGTAGTAGAGAGTGAGTAGTAGAGAGTAGTAGAGAGTGAGTAGCAGAGAGAGAGAATAGTAGAGAGTAGTAGAGAGTGAGTAGTAGAGTGAGTAGTGGAGACTAGTAGAGAGAGAGTGCTAGAGAGTGAGTAGTAGAGAGTAGTAGAGAGTGAGTAGTAGAGTGAGGGTAGTAGAGAATGAGTAGTAGAGAGAGAGTAGTAGAGAGTGAGTAGTAGAGAGTAGTAGAGAGTGAGAAGTAGGGAGTGAGTAGTAGAAAGAGAGAGTAGTAGAGAGTAGTAGAGTAGTAGAGAATGAGTAGTAGAGAGAGAGTAGTAGAGAGTGAATAGTAGAGAGTAGTAGAGAGTGAGAAGTAGGGAGTGAGTAGTAGAGAGAGAGTAGTAGAGAGTAGTAGAGTAGTAGAGAGTGAGTATTTGAGAGTAGTGGAGTAGGAGAGAGTAAGTAGTAGAGAGTAGTGGAGAATATTCCAAAGTTTGGCACAGCTCCACTTGCACAATAAGTCCAATCAAATCATCACACTTAGAGTCCTTATTGAAGCGCTGAATCTTGGTGTATATTCAAATGCTTTTATTTTCCTTAATTTTATGTACCACAGCCAGCCGAAACGTTTCGTTCTGTACAAAAGAACTTCTTCAGGGCGTTCCTATTTCCTTCAAGTTATGTCGGTATCCTGTTGTCATATAACTAGATATTTCTTCCAAATGTTAGACGAGACGTAAGTACATTCTTATTCAAAGTGACTAGGTATCAATTTTACCCACACAATTCGGGCAGACTTGAGTAATTTATAGCATCCTCAAAGTCAGTCTTTCAAAAATTCCAAAGTATAGGACATGATAATCCAAATCCAAATGTTTCTCAGGAAAAGTCATTTTCAATCGTTCGGAATATCGGTGTTTGGGCAGATATGACCTAGGGACCCCCAGTATGCAAGGGGAATTAGTCCCCCTCTGCAAACGCGCCAGTGGACTGCGTTGCAGAGAGGTGTAAAAAGGGGCATAGCCTCATTACACCTCTGGCGCATACTGGAGGTTCCAGTTGGGCTAGTTGGCCCCCAGGGACCCCTACTATGCAAGGGGAATTAGTTCCCCCTCTTCAAAGATGCATGGGGGCTGCGTTACAGAGAGGTGTAAAAAAGGGTGTGGCCTCATTACACCTCTCTGCTATGCAGGTCCCTGGCACATACTGGAGGCTCCTGGTAGGCTAGTTGGCCCCCAGGGACCCCCAGTATGCAAGGGGAATTAGTTCCCCCTCTGCAAACGCGGCAGGGGGCTGCCTTGCAGAGAGGTGTAACAAGGGTCATAGCCTCATTACACCTCTGCAATGCAGCCCCCTGGCGCATCCTGGAGGTTCCAGGTGGGCTAGTTGGCCCCCAAGGGCCCCAAGTATGCAAGGGGAATTAGTTCCCCCTCTTCAAACATCCACGGGGGCTGCGTTGCAGAGAGGTGTAAAAAGGGGCGTGGCTTCATTACACCTCTCTGCAATGCAGTCCCCTGGCGCATACTGGAGATTCCTGGTGGGCTTTCAGGTCTTATATAGTTAGGAATTCGCATTAAAAAACCTTTGAAATTCACTAAATAAAACATAGGTTTCAGGCCTTATATAGTTAGGAATTAGCATTTAAAAAAACCTATGAAATTCACTGAAAAAACCATAGGTTTCACACCAGTTACAGTTAGGAATTAGCATTTAAAAAACCTATTAAATTCACAGAAAAAACCATAGGTTTGACACCAGTTATAGTTAGCTGGAAATTTAACTGGCATAAAACCATTGAAATTCCCACGTTATAGTTAGTTAGACTCACTATGACATGAGCACCTGCAATGCACTGCTGATGACGTCACATATTACATCACTCATGACATGGTCAGTGACATCACTCATGACATCACTGATGACACCATCCTTGTGACAAAGTAACAGACCTTTCAGTGTAATGTAACCCTTGAAACACATATTCAAAAATAGAAACAAAAATTTTCAAAAAAAATAGAGATACCCATACCAGTTACAACAACCAATTCAGTAATACCACCATCTATATACACATCCACTCATTCACCAACAGTTCTATATAGTCACTCATACATATATTCACTCATCATATGTAGTGAAACACCTATACATCCTGTTATACACCGACAGTCATCCGAAAGTTACTCACACACATAATCACACATGCAAATAAACTATTGAACATCCATTTATTTGCATATACAGCTATACACACACTACCACCTTACTTGTAAGGAAAATTACACATACTTACCCTCTTAAACAATCACTTATAGAAACACATACTTATTTAAACAAGAACTCTTTCAATGTACTCACTTACATACATCAATACTCACATGCACTAGATTAAAACATATGTAGTTACTGATAAAGACACTAGTGAGACAGTCATTCACTCACTAACACACACATATACACACTCATCCACCCATACAGTCCTGCACATATGCTGTCTTCAAAACACATACAAACAGTGAGTCAGTCATTGATGCATCTATGTGCTAAGTAACACCCCCACCAAACCATACAGACACTCATACTGATACTAAAAAAACATCTAATAACCCATATACACACACATGTAGCTACTCACCAACCCATGCAGCCACTTATACACAAAGTGAAACACTGATACAAACATTTAAATATTTAAACAATACTCGCTAATATATGTATTCACTAAGATACACTTAATAAGCAAGTTAACCAATCAATTTTTAAAAAAAAACATCCATTAAGACACTTATTTAAACATTAATTCTTCCATCGACCTTTATTTATTTTTCAGAAAGACACACATTCACTGGATGGTGTCATCAGTAAGCATAAGCGGAAAATCCATTCGGCTCGCGGATTTCGCGGATTTTCTGTAAATTCGCAATCCGCGAGATTCGCGAATTTCCCGCAAAATCCGCGATCGAAAATCTGCGAACGGAACGGATTGGGTCAAAAGTTCAAGCTGACTTTTGTAACTCTTTTAGAATTGCACCAGCAAGCTGCCAGAGCCATTCTAAAATAGTTACAAAAGTCAGCTTCAACAGGAAGCTCTAATAGATAAAGTAAAGCAGGTGCTGCTCAAATTCAGTTACACAATCATTAATCACCCCAAACTTGGGGTGATTAATGATTGTGTAACTGAATTTGAGCTTCAACTCGAGCACCTGCTTTACTTTATCTATTAGAGCTTCCTGTTGAAGCTGACTTTTGTAACTATTTTTAGAATGGCTCTGGCAGCTTGCCGGCGCCATTCTAAAAGAGTTACAAAAGTCAGCTTGAACTTTTGACCCAATCCCTTCTGCTCACGGATTTTGCGGGAAATTCGCGAATCTCGCGGATTGCGAATTTACCGAAAATCTGCAAAATCCGCGAGCGGAACAGATTTTCCGCCCATGCTTAGATGGGATCTCCCCATAAGTGCGACAGCAGGTCATGTACCTCAACCCTGTCCCCCTATATATTTTTATATGTAGACACAGGATACTGGGATCTAGTCTTGAGTTCTGAAATGGTGGCAGCAGTTTTTCTCTTTATGTCAGCCAATCAGATTGCTCAGTCAGTCCTGCCAGTTGAAGGTGCCTTGGGGTGAAATAGAGCCCAGTAGGACAATCAAAATGCTCTTTTTTATTTGAGGTACGAAGGGAACAAGCATCCAGACATCACTATATTTTAAACTGCAGTTTCTTGAATACAAGCTTTCTGCCAAATTTGTTGTAATTCTCTACACCTGTTTTTTGTGTAACGCTTCCTATGGAAACGAACATGGGAAAAACATGTTTTGGGAGCCCCCTTTTTCTTGGCTCCTGCAGATCCCTTAAACATTCCAGAAAAGAGCTGAGGTAGATACATTATTTTTTGGGGAAAGTTTAATTGAAGATTGGTCAAACTGCAGAAAAGTTGTTAGCAAAACCAAAAATGCTCTTCCTATGGAAACTGTGACCTAACGTATAACAACACTTTGGGGAGCGCCACTCTGTAATTCGCAGACACACATACACACGCAAGCACACACACACACAATTATATTTATGTATATATATATGTATATATTCATTGAAAAAAAACAAAGGTTAGAGGGGCGTTATAGTTAGGCTCATATTTCACTTGTCCAAAACCACTGAAATGCAGCTGTTATGGTTAGCTGAGCTAACTGTAACTTACACCCCCCCACAAGGCACTGCTTATGACCTCACATAATACATCACCCATGACATGGTCTGTGACATCACTGATGACATCTCAAATGACATCACTGATGATATCACAGATGACATCATGCAGTAAGTGTTTTCTAAAAGATTATGAGTGTTTAACATATATACCAAAGTACTACAATAGTTAAAGTAGTATACTCTGTGTACTACTAATGAGTGATACTATTTCTAAAATATATCATGTGAGTATGAGTGGCTATGTATATGAGTGTATATGGGTGTGTCAGTGGCTGTATGGGGATGTGAGTAGCTGTGTGGGTGTATAAGTAGGTGCATGAGGAACTGTGGGCGAGTGAGTGTCTGTGTGAATGACTGTATTGGTGAGTAAGTGGGTGTGCCAGTGGCTGTGTGGGTGAGTGAATAGCTGTGTGAGTGGCTGTATGCATTGGTGAGTGGGTGTGAAAGTGACTGTTTGGGTGAGTGAGTGAGTGTTAGAATGGCTGTATGAGTGAGTGGCTGTTTCAGTGGGTGTTTGGTTAAGTGAGCTGGTGTGTGAGTTGCTGTATTGTAGACGAAGTGTCTGTGTGAATGAATGAATGAGTGAACAGATGTGTGAGGTCTTGTATGGATGTGTGAATGGGTATGTAAGTGCATGGATGGGTGAGTGAGTGGCTGTGTTGAAAGGATGTATGGGTGAGTGAGTGGCTGTGTAAGTGGCTGATTATGTAAATATGTGGGAGTGGAGTGTGAGTAGCTGTATGGGTAAGTGTGTGGTTGTGTGAGTGGCTGGTTGGATAAGTGACTGATTGTATGAGTAGCTGTATGGGTGAGTAAGAGGTTGTATAAGTAGCTGTATGAGTGCATAAGTCAGTGTATGAGTGGATCTATTAAGGAATAAGTAGTTGTGTGAGTGCTTGTATGGGCCTGTGAATGGGTATATGAGTGGTTGTTTGGGTATATGAGAGGTATAAGGTGTGAGTGAGAACCTGAGTGCTTCTGTGGATGTGTCATAAGTTATGTCATTTAAGATGTCATAAGCGATGTTTCTGACCATGTCATCAGTGATATAATATGTGAGGTCATAAGCAGTGCATTGTAGGGATGTAAGTTATTGTTAGCTCATCTAACTGTAAGTGCTGAATTTCACTGGTTTTGTACAAGTGAAATGCGAGCCTAACAATCCCATCTGCAACCTTTGGTGTGTTCAATTATTTTTTAATGTTTTCTTATTGTTGTTTCTTAGCTATAATATCCCTGTAACCTTTGCTTTTTAAGTGAATTTCTAATTTAAAAAAAAAGAATTTACTAACTGTAACTTGTAACCTTTGTGAGTGAGTGTGTGAGTATGTGCATGAGTGTCTCAGTGGGTGTGTGAGGCAGTGCATGAGTGTCCTAATGGGTGTGTGAGTGGGTACCTGAGTGTCTATATGGGTCTGAGAGTGACTGCAGAAGTGTCTCACTGTGTGTGTGAGTGAGTGCTTCAGTCTGTGAGTGGGTTCATGATTGTCTGTGTAGGCGTCTTAGTGGGTACATGACTGTCTGAGTGAGTGTCTCAGTAGATCTGTGAGCAAGTGTGAGAGTATCTGGTGAGTTTGCAAGTACCTCCAAGAGTCTGTGAGTCAGTCTGTGAGTGGGTGCATGAGTATCTGAATGGTTCTAGGAAGGGGTGTATTATTGTTTGAGTGGGTGTGTGAATGGCCTTGTGAGTAGCTGTATGGGTGTGTGAGAAGGTATGTGAACCTCTAAGTTGGTCTGTAAATAGCTTTGAGAGATTCTGAGTTGGTCTGTGAATAAGTGTATGTGTCTGAGAGGGTCTGTGAGTGAGTACATATGTGCATGAATGGGCCCGTGAGTGGCTGTATGAGTGGCTGTATGGGCCTTTGAGCAGATGCATGAGTGTCTGAGTGTATCTCTGAGTGGGTGTGTGTCTGTCTCTGTGGATGTGTCAGTAGCATTGTGAGTAAATCAATCACAAATGAACTGCACCTGTCCTTTCATCCAGCAAGAGTCCACAGTTTTAGACAAAAATTCTACTGGTTAATTATTAAGTGCTACCTCCTTGGGTAAATGTCCAGTACATTTTCTACACTAGCGCTGCATAATAGAGCACAAGGAAATGTCACCAGTGACCTTGTGTGCATTTTGGAGGTGTGATTGTTCCTGGTGTGTCTTCATCCAGAAATATGTGATAACATGAATCCTCCTATAGAGAAAACAACAAGACTACAAAGCTGTAAATCTCTCCCAAACAAGGGTCATTCTACATAACTATATGAAGTGCCTCTTTGTTTGGTGAAGATGTCCTCAGATTTCTCAGCATGAAGAACTCCTTACCAAACTAGGCAGGTAACACGCTGTGGAGGCTGCTTGTTAAGCTTTCCATCATACTGGGAAAAGTCTGGAAGACCTTTGGATACTGTTAAGGTGGGCGGGGCAAACAGGGAAGTATCCAAGTGATTTCTACATTTGCATACTCCTAGCAATTGAATGGGCGAACCATGGGCTCTGCTCTCACCAGGACAGGGCAACAAAGAACCCACTCTCCGCAATCATATACAGATTGTGCTCCAAAAAATTAGTGTTGCAGTCACCTCCAAGAAGGAATTCAGATCATTTCTTAATATGGAATTGCCTAGAAAACAAACTTCCTTTGCCTTCACCAACCCTGGAGTTAGAATAATGTGTCCTTTACAGAAGTGGATCTCCACTTTTCTGTGAAATGAGCATCAGGGCAAGAACACTCCTAGGTGCCCTATCCCCGAGACCTGGACACAATTTAATAGAGAGAGGTGCTGCACACCCTCCCTCCCTGGGCCAATTTCGGGCCCAGGGACCCCATCCCCATGGCCCACCACAATTCAATATGGAATGGGGTCCACATGGCCCCACTCCCCAGGCCCAATTTTGACCACAAGGACCCCATCCCCCAGGACCTAGCCATGTGTCCCTGTGCGCCCTGGTCCCAGCCAGGGCACCCAGTTTACAGGATGGGGACCGCAGGGAGAGCCTCAATGTCCCTGTGGTCTCAGCTGGCTCCCGGCCTCCTGCAGGGGCCAGCATTACTCTTGCACGCAAGAACTACTGGAAATGCAGCTTCCTGTCTTTCATTCCCTGCCCACATAGCAGCAGGCAGAGAAAGAAATAAAAACTCTGCTTCGAGCAGGCGGGAGCAGTTTGATAGCTCCTGCTTTCCGGTAGCAGAGTGCTTGCTTTTGCTTGGCTGGAGCTAGCTATGTCCCGGGGGTGGGGCCCCAAGACATAGCAGGAGTCAGACCTTGGGGTTGGTAGTTCCCAGGGCCATTAATGGCTCCAGAAGGGGTGTCACACAGCCCCCCTTCTTTACAGTGCGCAGGCCAGTTGTGGTCCCCTGGCCCATAAATGGCCCTGGAATGGTGCCTCACTGCCCCCTCTTTAAAGTTTATTTTAGCCCCGGGGAGGTAATGGGCCCATATAATTTTAAGTATGGAACCCCAGGGAGGTAGTGGTCCCCAGGGCCCAGGTGGTCCATCCTGCCCCAATGTAATTTTTATCAATATGTCCCCCACTTATTCTTAAAATTACCCCTGGGGAGGTGGTCATCCTCTGGCCATTTTTTAACCCCTTGGAGCCTTGGAGGGGGGCCCCATGCGCCCCTCTCCATTTTTAATTAAAGACCACATGTCCACAGGACCTTGCCCACCCGTTGGCTACAATTAAAACAAGCACCGGAGACTGCGTTGTGTTTTTTTTTTATTCACTGTGAGGTTCACAAATATTTTGGAAAAATTGCCCTGAATTTCAAAAAATGCTTTTCTGCTCTGGAGGGATCCCTCTGGGCTAAAGAATCAGGGCATTTTTACCATGCCCCCTTTCTTTTTTGCGATGTTTTGTGTCACGACACAGCTGAAGCTGAGTCCTAAGAAGGCAACCAGTCAGCTCTGCAGATCTTTGCATGATCTCATTATTATTTGCGTAGTTTGCGAAGACATAGATATACAAATTTAGACTTTTTTTCATTTCTGAACAACTACTGATTGGATTTACACCAAACAACTGAAAGTGTGATCTGCATATCAAAATCTACCTTTGTGCCAAATTCGGTGTAATTCTATCTAGTGGTTCGGGCTGTAGTTGTGTTCAAAACTCATATGAGAATTAATATGGTAAATGCACATATTTGACCCCGATATTTCTTAGCCCCCGCTTGCTGGATCACTCCAGAGTTTTCCATGTGCAACAAGAATTACCGGTGTACTTTTTGGGGAAACGTTTGTGAAGATTCGTCAAAAACAGCGCTAAAGATATAGGTAAGTCAAAAAACACTTTTGCTATGGAAACATGGTCCTAAGTATAACTACCTACTGGTGACTGCCAGCAGCTTATATACAAATATATATACTGTATAGATATGTATGTACACATACACACACACACGCACACGCACATATATACACACACATACACACATATATAGATGGATATATTTATATTTTTTATTTGCTGAACAAATCACAGTTAAAAACATCAGGCCTGATTTTGATCTTAGTGGTCTTACCACTGTCCCACAGCAGTAGTGGTCCCAAATTCTCAGTTGAGCTGTCGCTGGTCCACTGGCCATATTTAGAGGTATTCTGGCTGATGATTCATCCATGTCAACAGAGTGATCACCACCATGTATGCAGCTCTATCTCTGCCGTCGCGGTGGACTCTGATGCCACTGAATAGTACTCCGTCACTATCAGGGTGGCAGGATTGTGCCAAGCTGGTTTTCATTTCACAGTTGCACTGGCAGTCTTCTAGTGACGGGTTGTCGATGGAGGGAATCTGTTGCACAATGTACTCAGCATTGGACTATACCTGTGGCTGTAAGCTGGATGATAGCATCACACATCTGATGTGAATTGGCTAATTGTTTGCACCTGCTTACCAAACAATAAAACACACTCTGTTCCAGACCGTGATCCTTTGCCATTCCACTGCACCACATTTTCTAGCAAACCCTTTTGCCAGTTAATATTATTTTGTTGCTTTTCACAGTTTTTTGTCCCTTTATTTTCTTTCATTTTCTTCCTTGTGTTTAATTAAATTAATTTCTTTATATTTCTTTGCCCAATGCCAGGCCCAAACAAATCTCTGTTTTACAGAGGGAGAATTGTGGATGAAATTACATGAGTAGAAAAAAGGAAACTCTGGGCCAGAAAAGTTGACAGACTGAATGTTGGAGCAAACAACCTGCCCACACATTAGGAAATTAGAAAGAGGTGGAATGACCTGCAGGAGATGGCACATTCCCTGGCCTCCAAGCATCATTTGGAGGCCCAGAGGACTGGTGGTGAATCTCCCAGTCCCCCCTTACAACTCATGCCCTGGCGAGAAGGTCTTGCAGATACTACATCCTGAAGGCATGACAGGAATACAGAGTGGAGTGGAGTCTGGTAAGTCAAACTTTACAAAAGCTCACTACACCACAATGTCCTGTTTGATTTCAACTCATAGCATAGAATCCTCAAAGGATCAGTTTCAGATAATTTGGATTGTTTTTGTGAGTATATTATTTTGCATCTAAGAATACAAGTGTCAAGCTCCATTACATGACACATGATGGTATTGTGCCTGTAAGTGTTAGAACACCAGTAAACCATTACCCATATGTTTGTCATATTATAATTGTCTGTCCTATTTCAACTGCATATTTTCCACAGGTATGTTCCACTAACCATTTTGCGTGTGTTGGGAAGTTGTCTTTGAAATTACTACTACTACCACCATGATGCTCTGTTTCTGTTTTGTAAAAACAATATTGCTATATCATATTGCTCATTCTCTCTTGTCTAACATATTTCTACATATGGTAAACAGTCATATAACAATCAATCCTGAGTCAATTCTCTCTTCTGAAAATGGTTTGTGTTGTTTTCTGAATGTTGACCTGCTCTTATCAACCACAGGGGGAGCCTCAATGTCCCTGTGGTCTCAGCTGGCTCCCGGCCTCCTGCAGGGGCCAGCATTACTCTTGCACGCAAGAACTACTGGAAATGCAGCTTGCTGTCTTTCATTCCCTGCCCACATAGCAGCAGGCAGAGAAAGAGATAACAACTCTGCTTCGAGCAGGCGGGAGCAGTTTGATAGCTCCTGCTTTCCGGTAGCAGAGTGCTTGCTTTTGCTTGGCAGGAGCTAGCTATGTCCCGGGGGTGGGGCCCCAAGACATAGCAGGAGTCAGACCTTGGGGTTGGTAGTTCCCAGGGCCATTAATGGCTCCAGAAGGGGTGTCACACAGCCCCCCTTCTTTACAGTGCGCAGGCCAGTTGTGGTCCCCTAGCCCATAAATGGCCCTGGAATGGTGCCTCACTGCCCCCTCTTTAAAGTTTATTTTAGCCCCGGGGAGGTAATGGGCCCATATAATTTTAAGTATGGAACCCCAGGGAGGTAGTGGTCCCCAGGGCCCAGGTGGTCCATCCTGCCCCAATATAATTTTTATCAATATGTCCCCCATTTATTCTTAAAATTTCCCCTGGGGAGGTGGTCATCCTCTGGCCATTTTTTAACCCCTTGGAGCCTTGGAGGGGGGCCCCATGCGCCCCTCTCCATTTTTAATTAAAGACCACATGTCCACTCGACCTTGCCCGCCCGTTGGCTACAATTAAAACAAGCACCGGAGACTGCGTTGTGTTTTTTTTTATTCACAGTGAGGTTCACAAATATTTTGGAAAAATTGCCCTGAATTTCAAAAAATCCTTTTCTGCTCTGGAGGGATCCCTCTGGGCTAAAGAATCAGGGCATTTTTACCATGCCCCCTTTCTTTTTTGCGATGTTTTGTGTCACGACACAGCTGAAGCTGAGTCCTAAGAAGGCAACCAGTCAGCTCTGCAGATCTTTGCATGATCTCATTATTATTTGCGTAGTTGCCGAAGACATAGATATACAAATTTAGACTTTTTTTCATTTCTGAACAACTACTGATTGGATTTACACCAAACAACTGAAAGTGTGATCTGCATATCAAAATCTACCTTTGTGCCAAATTCGGTGTAATTCTATCCAGTGGTTCGGGCTGTAGTTGTGTTCAAAACTCATATGAGAATTAATATGGTAAATGCACATATTTGACCCCCGATATTTCTTAGCCCCCGCTTGCTGGATCACTCCAGAGTTTTCCATGTGCAACAAGAATTACCGGTGTATTTTTGGGAAAACGTTTGTGAAGATTCGTCAAAAACAGCCCTAAAGATATAGGTAAGTCAAAAAACACTTTTGCTATGGAAACATGGTCCTAAGTATAACTACCTACTGGTGACTGCCAGCAGCTTATATACAAATATATATACTGTATAGATATGTATGTACACATACACACACACACGCACATATATACACACACATACACACATATATAGATGGATATATGTATATTTTTTATTTGCTGAACAAATCACAGTTAAAAACATCAGGCCTGATTTTGATCTTAGTGGTCTTACCACTGTCCCACAGCAGTAGTGGTCCCAAATTCTCAGTTGAGCTGTCGCTGGTCCACTGGCCATATTTAGAGGTATTCTGGCTGATGATTCATCCATGTCAACAGAGTGATCACCACCATGTATGCAGCTCTATCTCTGCCGTCGCGGTGGACTCTGATGCCACTGAATAGTACTCCGTCACTATCAGGGTGGCAGGATTGTGCCAAGCTGGTTTTCATTTCACAGTTGCACTGGCAGTCTTCTAGTGACGGGTTGTCGATGGAGGGAATCTGTTGCACAATGTACTCAGCATTGGACTATACCTGTGGCTGTAAGCTGGATGATAGCATCACACATCTGATGTGAATTGGCTAATTGTTTGCACCTGCTTACCAAACAATAAAACACACTCTGTTCCAGGCCATGATCCTTTGCCATTCAACTGCACCACATTTTCTAGCAAACCCTTTTGCCAGTTAATATTATTTTGTTGCTTTTCACAGTTTTTTGTCCCTTTATTTTCTTTCATTTTCTTCCTTGTGTTTAATTAAATTAATTTCGTTATATTTCTTTGCCCAATGCCAGGCCCAAACAAATCTCTGTTTTACAGAGGGAGAATTGTGGATGAAATTACATGAGTAGAAAAAAGGAAACTCTGGGCCAGAAAAGTTGACAGACTGAATGTTGGAGCAAACAACCTGCCCACACATTAGGAAATTAGAAAGAGGTGGAATGACCTGCAGGAGAGGGCACATTCCCTGGCCTCCAAGCATCCTTTGGAGGCCCAGAGGACTGGTGGTGAATCTCCCAGTCCCCCCTTACAACTCATGCCCTGGCGAGAAGGTCTTGCAGATACTACATCCTGAAGGCATGACAGGAATACAGAGTGGAGTGGAGTCTGGTAAGTCAAACTTTACAAAAGCTCACTAAACCACAATGTCCTGTTTGATTTCAACTCAGCTGTTCCCCGTGTGCTCTGCACATATTTTCCTAGCATAGAAACCTCAAAGGATCAGATTCAGATAATTTGGATTGTTTTTGTGAGTATATTATTTTGCATCTAAGAATACAAGTGTCAAGCTCCATTACATGACACATGATGGTATTGTGCCTGTAAGTGTTAGAACACCAGGAAACCATTACCCATATGTTTGTCATATTATAATTGTCTGTCCTATTTCAACTGCATATTTTCCACAGGTATGTTCCACTAACCATTTTGCGTGTGTTGGGAAGTTGTCTTTGAAATAACTACTACTACCACCATGATGCTCTGTTTCAGTTTTGTAAAAACTATATTGCTATATCATATTGCTCATTCTCTCTTGTCTAACATATTTCTACATATGGTAAACAGTCATATAACAATCAATCCTGAGTCAATTCTCTCTTCTGAAAATGGTTTGTGTTGTTTTCTGAATGTTGACCTGCTCTTATCAACCAATTGAATTGCTATCATGAGTTTCACAAATCAAACTGTGTTGATCCAAAAATTATAAGGTCTAAAAATTACTATGCTGAATATAAGTGGTACTTGCAAAAATTGACTCTGCACATTTCACATGATGACTAATGCCAATCATCCATCCAAGTTGTGCTCACCCAGGACCTAGCTGAATGGGACACACTGAGCCAAGGGCACAGGGTAGTGGCGGTAGGAGTTGTGGTAGGGATTCTGTGGGCCGGCAAAGTTAGGCCACTATGGTCACTCTTGCCCAGGCCACCATCAACCAAGTCATGAGAGCCTATCATCAGTTACAAGACGATAGGCCAAGTACTCACTGAACTCCAGGAGATGAAGTAGTTGCAGAGGGAGCTCTATTGTCTGATGGAAGCTCATAACTCAAATATGGGCTGTCTGACTGTGGTGCTGCATGACATGTACACCCATATATGCAGGGCTTTCCTAGCACCATCAACCCTTTTCTGTGGCCCTACAACATCTGGCTCACTTACATCTGCCACGCCACAGGAAGAGAGGCCCTGACATAGAAAAACAGCCTGTAGCTGCCTAAGGCCCTGGAACTTCTGATCCTTCTTAGGAGAGGACATCCACCCAGATTATTAGGAGGTGAGGATGGAAAGACCCCTGCAACTTCCAGCAAAAATCCCCAACCCTAATTTCCTCCTGTGTGTGCCTACCTTTCACTCTGTGGACTATTTCTGTGCACATTTGCCTTTGTGATGCCAGTTGTATTTTGGACATTGGACTTCAAACTATTTTGTCTTCTCATGGCTGACTAGTTCACTTTTTGGTTTCTTTTTAATGTTTCACCCTGTTTAATTTTTTCACATTTAGTTCAATACATTCACAACTCAAACAATCATAGACTGGTATTGTGTATCTCAACTCTATCAATGCATTGGTTTTCTTCCATCATAACTTTGCAGCGATGAAAAGCAAATGACAGATAATTTGCAAGTTGGTAATGTTTTTCTCAAGTTCCCAACCCAGATCAAAAAATATAGCATTAAATCCTCTAATGCTATGGTTATTCGATTTGACCATTAATTGTCTGCCAACATTTCCACTAACATAACAATCCATACCTGTCACTAATACTGAGTGCCATTATTCAAATTTCCAGTTCCAGACCATGCCACCATGGAAGAAAAGGATATTTCCAAAGCAATCAGATTAAATTGGCAAATTATCATTGACCCATGTCATCAGCTGGAGTCAGATCTTCCTGCTCATAAAAGGAATCCCACATTATTAACATCAATATCCAAAAACATGGCAGTACTACATTTTGTGAGGTACCCATCTGGTAAGCAGACAACTTGCACGTTGATTGAATAGAAGTGTTTCCAATTCCGGTAGACTTGTTCTCTGGCATGTGGTAGCAATAAGACCATACGTGTTTCATCAATTCCTCCAACCACATGGGGATGGTGACCCAAACCATAAAAGTCCCCTTCACATAGGTTAAATCCTGCTGCACTGGAAACTGGATGAAGCAGTTGATGTGTCTTATCATTGAAGATATAATTTTTGTAGCACACTACTGAAAGTTAGTTGGCGACATTCCACCAGATACTGCCACAGCGTATTGGAAGAATCCTGTAGCCATAAAATTAAGTACTGTCATGAGTTTGACAATTGGTGTAATAGATGTGGGATTTCTGCTGTGAGGCTGAAGCCTTGACTCCAGCTGATGGCATTAATCATGTCTAGTTTGCCTATTCAACTTGAACTTCTTGATTATATCCACTTCCTCCATTGTGGCAAGGTCTGAAAATGGGCAGGACACCGGAGGCTGTTGTCTACTCACTCTCACAGGGTTCATATGTCTGCACTGGAAAATCATTTGAACATTTTCCACATTTTTCACAGCAATATATTTGATAATTAACACTGATAATTAACACTGAAGTCAAGTAGTCTTACAAAATATATATGGCTTAATTACATGTTTTGATCAAACATTTGCTTTTTTCCCTTTATTTTTTACAAACTACATTTATAGCTTATAATAACATGCAAATAAAAAATTGTAAATAATACATTTTAGGTGTATTATTTACACATTATCATTTTTTTTCCTCAAAAAGTACTGTCAACGGAGATGAAAATAACTCCACAGTTTTATCACTTTTCAGCACAGTAAGGCCCTACAGATAAATGTTTATTTTGAAAAGAATGAGCGTCCATTGAGTATTTAATATGTAAACAAACTATCCTGTATTTTAAGTGGTGGTGATGCGCTTAACAGTCTCAAACACACTATTTTGAACTTCTAAAATGGAGGGGTCTGACCGCGCTGATAGGGCATTTTGAATCAGATGGGCATGGCCAATTGCTGTGTCCGTCTACATTGATGATTGTGTATGCCGCTTACATGGTCACATCAGTTGGATAATAAGCTCAAATGCCTCCTAACACCGCTGCCATCAACACCTTCTATACTTTTGATGGTGTTTGTTGTCTCTGATGCAACAATGCTAGGTTGAGCAGGTGAGAGGGCCCCTCTCTGGAGTTTCTGGCACAGGAGGTCCTCTCCCTGTACTGCCAGCTGTATGGCTCACCCAAGAAACAGCTACATGTCTAAAATGTATTTGGGAATCTATCTAACAGTTTTTTCTTTAACACAGGCTACAATGTCCCTTTGAGTTAGTGAGTGAAGTATAGATAGTGATGTCATGGATTTCTAAGCACTTTACAATGTTAAAAAACAACACACTTAGTATTTGTTGTGTGTTTATAGCCCTAGATACTAATCGACATGTATGGAGAGATATATCTATGTATATGTGTGAATTACATGTGGTACGTTGAAAACTTATATCATGGAAAATAGAAAGCACATTATATGCAACTGTACATGAAAATATTTTCTTTACAAATCAAATGAAAATGATGTTAGCTATGTGCATCGTCGCACAAATCACACAGCCTATGTCAGGGCTCTCTAAAAAGTTGTATGGGACCCCTTTAGAGTAACACATAGCCTTGAGGTAATTCTTTGCATGTAAAAGTTAAGGGAATGCTGTCTTCATGTAACATCATGATCCTCACATCTGCAAATAACAAGGCTTGACAATGAGCAGTGCTCAGTCCGAATAATGGGCCAGGCTGGGGTTGAGTCACAGGATTAAACAACTGAAGCACTGGGTTACATCTATCATAAACATATATCCTTCTCAAGTAAAATTTTGAGGTGTGCTTAAAAATATGCCCCTGAATGCTTTCAAATGGATTCAAGTTGAAAGGGAGATTTACCTAATGTCTTGAGCTAACACTTCATTTCATTTTACTCCCATTTCATATGTGTGTCATATCCAAACTGCAGGACCCTTACTCACAGTGGCCACTATTTGCTGTGCCATAAGTATTTATGTTTAGCCTTCAGTAGTTCACAATCTTTGGCACTGATCAGAAATAGGCTACTTCACAGAATATGCAGAAGTCCCCTGGGCTAGATGATGTCACAGGCCTGGATTGGTGAGTCAGGCCATCACTACAAAAGCGTGTATTAAGATATTGGTTTTTGTCAGCATGTGAAAATACACGTGGTGTATGTTAATTTATGAGTTATGCTACTAATAATTATGCCATAATGCAGCAGCACCAGCCGCAGAGGAGGGACTATGAGGGTTCCTGCAATTGCTTACTTCCTCCGCAGCAGTGCCACAAAAAGCATTGTGGCTTCTCGCTGCACTGGGATGCTGTAATTCAGCAGCACCTACCCCGGAGGAGGGGCTATGAGGATTCCTGTAACACCTGCATCCCGTGCCGGAGCGCCACAAGAATTATCGCAGCTTCCCGCTGTGGGGGAATACAGTAATTAAGCAGCACCAGCCCCAGAGGAGGGGATGTGTGGGTGCCTGTGACACCTGCTTCCTGCGCCGGAGCACCACAAAAGGCATTGTAGCTTTCCGCTGCACGGGATGCACAGGGGCGCGCCCGGGTTTGGCCCAGGCAAAGACCGGGCCAAGATGGGCCTGTCCTAGCCCGCCATAGCCCGGAAGAAGCTGGTCTGGGCCACCCCCCTGAGACCTGCCCTCAGATATTCCTGGCACTTGGACAAGGGCATTCAAGCTTATTTCCATCACCAAAGGTACTGTATTTTTTACTTTTTTGTGCCTTTTTGTCCCTATGTTGGCTCTTGCTTGGGAGCCTAAAGTCCCTTGGCATTCCCTATATTTGAACTGGATTACTGTGTGCTCGAGCATGGGTAAAAGAAAGGGAACTCCAGATGCCACAATTGCGCTACCACTGCCCCGTACTTGCTCTACCACTAACAAATACCTAACTTGGGCAGTGGTTATGATCAGAAATTAAATAAGACTGGTTAAGTGGCGCCTCTCCCTTACACCGGAGGATCTTAACCTAGCTTCTCTCCTGAATCAGCCAAATACTCAAAATCCAAAGAATTCACCCGGTTGAGTACACCTAGTGTCTTGGCCCTAATCCCGCCTGTTGGCTTACCTGGGTACGCCCAATCAGGGTTATGTGGGTTGAGTGGGTTACCCACTAATGACAAGTTGGTCTGCCCAGATGGTGAGCCTAACAAAAAAGGATAAGGGAATGGGATACGAGTCCATTTTTATTGAGCGTAGTCCCACTGGTAGGGTGGATAGTGAGCATTACTGAGAGCCCGACCAAGAGAGTAGCCCAAAACCAAAGCGCAGAAGGAAACATGATAAAATTACCAAAAATAAACATCCTTCTGCTAAAGATAAATTGGCGACCCAAAATAGGCCCTGTAATGCGGCGGAGCATGTGTCAGTATCTGCCGCCATTTAGAATATCTGGGTCCAGCTCAGCTGCCGCATAGGTGAGCTATTGGATGTGAATTGCACCTCATTATTGACTGCTTGGCCCATCTGGAAGCCAAAATTGCAGTGCTACCAGCAGTTTTTGCCTAGTCTGACTGGGATCTTCCTAATCAGGACCCCAGTCAATCTGCTTTCTCCCTAAACTGTTATGTTATGTACTTAGTAGAGGGGTGTGGCTTGCGCGCCGCTTCAGCATGGCGTGTTGCGCTTGAGCGCCAAGGCGAGTTTGTCCCGTCGAGCTAATTTCTCAGTTTCTTGCTGCCCCTATATGTGGAAAAGGCAACCTTCAGCAGCGGAACATGCAGTGAGCTGTTTGACGGTGTTTTCCTGATGTTTTGGTCACCGGCTGAATAACTTGTGTCTCACGCTCCAGAGGCGCTCGTTTTCCTCACGGGCGGCCGCCATTTTCCCACTCTTGACGCTGCTGGCATTTTCTCCTCAGAAGCGCAGCTTTGGATACAATATTACAGTTTGTAGTGGCTGTCCAGGTCGTTTCTTCTATGATGCCTGCAATTGGTAACATTTTTTCCTTTTTTCTGTTATTTTCTTGCTGCTTGGCTGGACATTAACCTGCCCATGCTCTGTTTCTCTCAGTGCAGTTATCTCATATAGGTGTAGATCTTTTTCCTACGTACTCATTACTGTGCTCCCCTGCTCTAATTGTAGCTATATTATTATCTTGCTACCTGTCTGCCCTGCATATAAGTCCGCCGCTAGTACTAAATTAGCGCCCATTGAGCTCAGTGTGCTATTTCTCTTTTTTCGATACAACTGCGCAGTTTTTCCCCTCAAGTGGTTGCATATTTTTTCTTGGAGACTGCTCCTCCATGGCTGCAAATATGGGTCGCTCCTCGACCAACAAGGACTCAAAAGATGTTGGCACGTCGCTGAAAAGGCTTAAGTCAGTGTCTCCCATGCCTGAGTCTCCTCAGTCAGACACTACTTCCACGCTGGACACAATATTAACGCGCCTCAATGAAGTGCATGATATTGCGCAGTCAACGAAAACTAACACGGACTTATTGCAAGTGGAGGTGTCTGCTATCAGAAATGACTTTAAAGCCCTCTCTCTTCGTGTATCTGCTACGGAATCACGAATCAGTTGTGCAGAGGATGGTATGCAAAAACAATCCAGACCCTCAACCACTTGGAGCGCTCAATGGCGGCATTGCGCAGAGACCTCACTGAGCAGGAGGACCGTAATCGTAGATCTAACCTACGCATTTTTGGTCTGCCGGAAGATTCAGAGAAATCATCTTCATCTATGATAGAGTTCTCATCTCATTGGATTCCGGACACCTTACAAATCTCATTCCACAGAGAGTTTGAGATAGAAAGAGCACACCGTGTTCCAACGTTTCGGTCTAAAGCGGCAACCCAGCCAAGAGCAATCATTTTTAAGCCATTGCAGCATCAGCATACTGAACTGATTCTCTCTCATATGCGGAAAGCTAAACAAGTCATCTGGGACGGTCATCGAATCTCAATTTCTCAGGACTTTGCCAGAGATACGGTTATAAGGAGAAAAGGCTTCCTGAATCTTCGGAAACGTCTTTCTGAGATGGGCATTCCCTTTTCGTTTTCTGGTCCATCGAAGTTCCGCATTACTTATAAAGGACGCTCTAGAATTTTCGATGAGCCGGCCGATTTAACTACCTTCCTGGACAACCAGCTGGAGATAGAGATGGAGATTCAAAAAGCGACTTCACAGATTCCTGATGCCTCGGGCACTTGAACTGTCTCTTTCTTTTTTCTAGATGTTTTTTCTGTATGCCTGGCTCTCTCCTCTCTCCTGTTGAGCTTATATGTCGGTCCTAACTTATTAGGCTGGTATTGGTATTTTTCTGTTCTTCTTGTGTCCACACTCACTTCTGTTCTATCCTTCTTCCTTGGATTTATACTTGTTCGTTCTTCCTATAGTTCTCTTTCTAATAGTACATCTTCTTTCTCTTTATTGTTTTCTTGTTCTTCTATTTTACTCCGCTTCTTGTCTTTTCTCCTTTCTTTATTCTTCCTCGTTTAGAATCATGCCTTTTATTTTGGTTCTTAACTTGTCTTCAGCTCTTCTTGTCTTTATTTTCTGTCATTTTTTCCTTCGAGTCACTTTTCTCTTCTCTTGCTGCTTATCTCTTAAATAGTTGCATTGCTTTTTCTGTTTTGGGTCATTTGCTATCTTTCTTTTTTTTTCTTCCTTTTCTGATATTTTCCTACCTTTCTTTTCTTACATGTTTCTATATTTCTGCTTTTTCCACTTCAGATTCATATTGTTATTATATACAGTTATAGTTTATTCATTAACTTTATAGCTATTTTTTAGGATATACATATTGATCGTTATGCATTAACCTATTGTTCATGATTTACCTCATGCTTTTATTTTTCTTATCAATTGCTCTAATAGTATGCATTACTATAGTTATGTCTCTCGCCATTAGACTGCTAACTAAATGTGATTGTACGAGTTTCTTAGTTATAGTATGACTATTTACATTATTAAGCTGCTTTGCGGTGCTACTTTGATTGTTACCAGTTCCTTTTTTCCTGCTATCAGTTTCCTATATTTTTTGGGGCTATTGTTATCAATTATTTTTTCTCCTAGTATGGGTCCCTTACTCGCCTTTCCACGTTCTCCCTAGTATGATGCTGGTCTTTTTTAGGCCTCCCCTCCTGCTTCTTCTCTCTCTCTCTCCCTCCTTTCTTTTTTCTTTTCTTCTCTTCTTTCTTTCTCTTTATCTTGGATTCCCCACATGGACGCTCCCTCAGTGTTTCTTTTGTTTGATGGTTGGTTCCTTGTATTGTGACGATGGTTCTTTTTCTGTCATCCATGTCGTCTTTTTTCTATTTTCATGTTTTCCCATGCCCGGTTTAAATGTATTATCCCTTAATGTTAAGGGTTTGAATCATCCGGTGAAGAGGTCGAAAATATTAGATTACTGTAAATCTCTGTCTTCTGATCTGGTTCTTTTTCAAGAGACCAAGGTCACTAACAGAGAAGCGTTGTTTTTGAAGAAGGAATGGATTTCGGATGTTTGCTGTTCTGATGCCTTTGGTAAACGAAATGGAGTTATTACACTAGTTTCAAAGAATTCTGGTTTGTCGATACTCTCTTCTGATCATGATTCTGAGGGTCGTTGGCTGTTATCTAAATTGTCGGATGGACAGCATGATCTGTATGTGATGAATATCTATGCTCCTAACGTTGATGATCCGTCTTTTTGGAAATCGGTTACCAAAAAGTTAAATGACACCCCGCACTCTGGCAATCTTTGGAGATTTTACCTTACCGATGGACCCTCTTTTAGACAGGAATTCTGCAATTCAGTTTCGCCCTCCTAAATCCCACAAACAAATGCTTAACATGTGTTCCATTACTCATCTTCAAGATATTTGGCGTCTTCATAATCCCACTGGTATTGATTTTTCTTTCTTCTCTTCACCTCACTCTTCCTTCTCTTGTATTGACTATCTCCTGGTTCATTCTTCTCTTGTTTCACCTTCTTCTTCTCCGCTTATACATCCTATTTTGATTTCAGATCACGCTGCGGTCACTTTTACGCTGTCATCCTTTGCTCCTAAATCACGTGCTCGTTCGTGGAGATTAAATACCGAAGTTTTGCATGATCCTTCTCAGGTTGATGAATTTTCTAAAGCTATAGATACCTTTTTCCATGAGAACGAAGGCTCTGTCTCTTCCCCAATTGTTCTATGGGACTCCTTCAAATGCACTTTCCGTGGTCAAGTTATTAAATGTATGTCCAAACGAAATTCTGATATTAAAAAGGAACTTACAGATTTGTCATCTGAAATAAAAGCTCTGGAAGCTTCCTTTAGGCATTCTAAGGATCCAACTTGTTTACAGCAAATAAAACTGCTAAAATATAAATATAATACCATTGTTACTAAAAGAGCCCATATTGGTGTACAAGCACAAAAATCCAAGAAGTTGCTGTTAAAAAATCGGGCGGGAAAAATTCTGGCTGCTACATTAAAATTTCAGGATTTCTCTTTTAAATCCTCGCAAATCTCTTCTATTACTGACCACACCGGCTCTAAAAAATTCCAAACAGGGGAAATACTGGAAGTCTTTCGTGACTTTTATAATAAATTGTATACTCCTTCTAATCAATCCTCTTTTGACCAATGTCAAGATTTTTTAAAATCAGTTCCGATTCAGTCGGTCTCTGATGATGATCGTTCTTTTTTAAATAAACCTATTTCCCCCGAGGAAATCGTGTCTGCGATTAAAGCTACTCGTTCTGGCAAGGCTCCAGGCCCTGATGGATATCCAATTTTATTTTATAAAACTTTTCTCCCTACGCTTGTCCCCAAATTAAAATCTGTCTTTGATTCTTTTGTTAAGGATGGCTCTGTTTCTGGTACGGCTGCTGAAGCTACTATAGTAGTGATTCCGAAAGAGGGGAAAGACCATTCGGATCCCAAAAACTTCCGACCTATTTCTCTCCTTAACATGGAAGCAAAGATTTTTGCTAAAATCTTGGCCAAAAGATTAGAATCCTTTATCCCTCATCTTGTTCATCCTTCCCAAACTGGTTTTGTGAAAGGTCGTCTTGCGCGAGACAATATTCGCACTTTCTGTCATATTCTAAGTGCTGCTAAACGGTCTCAACTTCCCGCCGCGGCCTTGGCCCTTGATGCGGAAAAGGCCTTCGATAAGGTCTCTTGGCCATTTCTTCATGCTGTTTTATGCGCGCATAACCTTGGCGACTCTTTCATTAATATGGTAATGTCCTTATATTCTCAACCTAAAGCTAACATTAGAGTTAATGGCGCTACGTCGTCGTTTTTCAATCTTAGTCAGGGCACTAGACAGGGATGTCCTTTATCCCCACTTTTATTTTTATTATCTATTGATCCTCTTCTTCGTTTGATTGAGTTACACCCTGATATTAAGGGTTTTTCTTTTGGGCCTCACTGTCTTAAATCTGCTGCATACGCAGATGATGTTCTTATTTTTTCAGATGATATCGCTTTGGCAATCCCTGCTATTTCAAACACCATTTCCCTATTCTCATCGGTTTCAGGGTATACCCTAAATAAAGATAAGACGGAAATGTTCCCTTTGAATGCTTATTGTTTCCCTTCTCATATGGGCTCAGCGGGCTTTAAGTGGCAGTCTACACACCTGAAATACTTAGGAATTTATTTTTGTTCTACTCTTTATGCCACCACTGCCTATAATGAATCCCAGACTCTCCTTAAAGTGCGTCGTCTTTTGGATACATGGTCTCCAAAACATATTTCATGGTGGGGTCGCCTTCAGACTCTCAAAATGATGATCACGCCGATTATTAATTTTGTTTCATCCATGCTTCCGGTTAAATTATCAGATTCCTTTTTTCGCGAAATCGATCTTCTCACCTCTAAATTTTTGTGGAACGACAAACGTGCTCGACTTTCATACAAATTTTTGCGTCGTCCTTGTAATATGGGAGGTTGTAATTTTCCTTATTGGGAAAAATACCAAACTGCCTTTTTGGCCTCTCAAGGTGCTTTATGGTTCTCTCCTCCATCTCTTCATATTCCCTCTTGGTTGCTCATAGAACAGGAATTAGCATCCCCTTTGCCTACTGCCTCTTTTTGCACTACATCTACTTTGCATATCCTGTTTTCCCGTTCTATCATTCTTGACACAATTGCTGCGGTCAGGAAAATAGACAAGAAGGTGGCAATTCCTTTACATAAAACTAGGTGGTCATCTATCTGGCGGAATTCCAAAATTAAGCTTACCATTACTCCCACCCTCATGTCCTATTGGGCAGGTAAAGGGATCTTTCTTGTTAAACATCTCTGTGGTGTTTCTGATGAACCATAACCTTTTTCTACCTTGGCTCAAAAGCATTCTTTAACAAATCTTGATTTTTATACTTTTCTTAAAATTAAAGTGGCCATTGCTAAAGTTCGTCTTCATCCTTCTTCTTCTACCATCTCACTTTTTCATATATGGATTAAATCTGGTCATGTCGCCTCCAAAATTTATAAATTTTTGTCCTCTGCTTCACTACCCGCACAGACGGTTGCTAAACAAAAATGGTTACACCATTTTGATCATGCCATTACGGATCATATTTCCTCTGATACTTGGCAATCAATTGGTAAACTCTCTCTTCGTAATAAAATCGCACCTTCTTTAATGCAGTCTAAGTTTTTCTCTATCAATCTCCTTCATTGGACGCCTGTGCGTCTTCATTCGCTAAACCTTAAAGATGACAACTTATGCTGGAGCTGTGGTTTGGTGGCAGGCGACTTTCCTCATATGTTTTTTCATTGCTCCTTGCTTCAACCTTTTTGGAACCTCATCCAGAAACATCTCTCTCTTATCTTTGGTATTGAGCTCCAACTTTCCTTCCCTTTAATTTTATTAGGCCCACTGGCTGCCCCTACTCCTCTCCCTTTAGATCCATTGGAATTACAGTTGCTAGATCTTCTCCTGACTGTTGCGGTGAAAATCATTCTTATGGAGTGGAAATCCTTTTCGTCGGTTTCCTATCATACGTGGTGGGCTTGGGTCTCCTTTTTACGCAGTGCTCACACTTCGGTTGATCAAGCTCACCTCTCTCCATCTATCTCTAGTGGGGTTTGGAAAGCTTTGGATGATTATATGGAGTTGTCTTCAAAAGGGTTGGTTCCTCAGTTTCCTTTTGATCTGTCTGTCTAATTGTTGTCTGCTATTTTTCTAGGTTGGGTTAGTCCTGTGGGAATCCTTCTTCTTCTTCTTTTTCTTTCTTTTTTCTTTTTCTCTTTTCTCTTTCCTGTCCTCTCTTCCCGTTCATCTTTTCTATTGCTCTCTCTCTTCTTTCCTCTCTTCTTTTATTCTGATTCCTCCCCTGTCCCCATCTCCAAATTTGATAGTGATACGTTTGTTTATTGCTTTGATAGAGGCCTTTACTTGATCGGATTCTATACCTATAATAGGCTAATTTTACTTTTATATACAGTTACTTTGTTTACTTTTCAATTTTAGCCCCTATTTGTATATTTCTCTTGTTTCAATTGTATCACTTGTATTGTATTTTGTTCTTACTATTCTTATCATTATTTTTATCAATAACATTTTCTTGAAATCAAAAAAAAATGTTATGTACTTAGTACACTCCAGATTGGATACTTGGGTACCCTTGTCACTACATAATATATGGTACACATGTACCCAGTGCATACATACCCCGGAGTCCTCCTATGCGCTGAAGCATGTATTATGCCACCCATGAGAGGCCATGCAAAATGGAACTACGGGCCTGCCATTGCAGCCTGTGTAAGTTGGTGCATGCACCACTTACATAAGATATAAGTTTACTATATCTAAGGCTCACTGCACTTAAAACATATAAGTCACCCCAATAGCAGGCCTTTACAATCCTGAAGACAGGGTGCTTGGTTCTAAGTGAGAGGGTGCCCTGTATGAGCCTGCAACCTACGGAGTCAATTCTCCCGGGTTGTCAGTGAAGCAGCCATATACAACATATAGAGGGACATTATGTGACAGCGTGATGACCAACTCTAAAACGGCTTAAACAAACCCTATTGTGTTTGGTGTCAAACATGTTAGAATCATACCCCCACACCGGTAACTGGTGTGGGAGCTATGACTCCCCCCCTCAGAAGCGAGCTTCATGGGTGCCTGGTGTTCCCGGTACCAGCCTTCTAACTCCTGACAGCACAAAATGGTTGCTACCGACCAGAGACACATTTCTGGTCACTTGCTGCTGAGCCCAGCTCGAGCAGGGAAAGGCAGCACAATAGGCATCCTGTCACAGGGAGATGTGACCACCTCCCAGACAGAATTTAATTTATTAGGGCTGGGTGGGTGCGCTTGCCAGCGTCTAAAAGTCTGCATGTGGGGCAAGTTTGGTGTCCCTGTGCATAGTCCAGTTTAAACCAGTCCTGGGAGCCATTGGCTCACGCTCTGGCGCAAAACTGGACAAAGGACATGGGAGTAACCTCCCCCTTGTCCAGACCCTTCCCTAGGAGGGTCCTCTAAAACTTTCCAACCCACTCCGGTGGGTACTTAAAGGCTTACCTGGCTGTAGGACCTTAGATTCATTGTGGACAAGATTCTAACCTGAAACCACTGCACTCTGACCGTCTGGGCACTCTGGGCTTCGCTGGACTTCGTTTGGGCCTGACTGCATCTCCCTCTCAGTCTGCTGCAATGTGCACCATACAGGATCCGTGCAGGACCTGTGGAGAATCAAAGACAACTGAAGATGATCTTCCCTGGAGAGAAGGAGTCACTCACCTGTACTTGCAGGCACTGCAACACTGCTGACCGGTCTGCTGATCCCAAGCTCCTATGGACTCTGAAAGCCCAAGCAACACAGGAGTTGTGTTTCTACATCCCTCAAGATCTGAGCAGCCCTCTCACCAAGTTTAAGTGATAATCCCTCGGGGGCTGCTATACCTGAACCCCTGTACACCGCATACTTTTGCATGTGCTTGCTAGCAATTCCTTAACAAGTGCATTGGGATCCTAGTAGCCCCAACCCCTGGCACCACTTCCTACAAAGATCTTCACCAACCTCACACTGTGTGCTATGTGGTCTGTTTTGTGAAGCTGCTCAAGGTCCACTCGAGACTCCAGTGCCTCCGGCCTGTGGGTCCATTTAAGGGGCTGAGAAAAATAAGGTTATAAAACACTGCAATTGCAATGTTTATTCCCATTGTATGAGTCAACATGTCTACAACCCAAAACACTGAATGGAATTACACTAAATTTGGCAGACAGCTAGATTTAGTTACACAGATGACTGTTTTAGTTATTTGGTGTAAATCTGTTAAGTAGTTTTTGGGACGTTTAAGAAGAAAAATTTACTGATATCTGTGTTCGGACATACCAACTCAGGTGTCTAGTTTTCAAAAATGTATAGGTTTGTTAGGTTTCCCTAGGTGTCGGTAGAGCTAAGGTACAAAATCAACAGCTAGGTACTTTCCAAAAATAGGGCCAGTTTTCACTGAGAAAATGTGTTGTGTCCACATTGCGATTTGGGCCCTTTCCTGTCACCGGCACTAGGCCTACCCACACAAGTGAGGTACCATTTTATCTATGAAGACTTTGTGGAATGCAGGGTGGGTGGAATTTTGTGGATCCATGTAAAATCCAGAACTTTCCACCACAGAAATGTGAGGATATGTGTTTTTTTTACAAAGTCTGAGGTTTGCGAGGGATTCTGGGTAACAGAATTGGGTGAGAGCCAGACAATTGACCCATCCTCTATTCCCCTGGGTGTCTAGTTTTAAAAAAAATTATAGGTTTGCTAGGTTTCCTTAGGTGCCGGCAGAGCTATGGTTCAAAATCTAGATCTGGGCACTTTGCCCATAAAAAATGGTCAGTTTTCACTGTGAAAATGTGGTGTGTCCACGTTATGTTTTTAGCCGTTTCCTGACGCGGGCACTAGACCTACCCACATGAGTGCCATTTTTATTGGGAGACTTAGGGTAACACAGAATTGTAAAGCAACTGGTAATACCTATTGACTTTCGATGCATTTCTGCCTTCCAAATGAAAGTCTATGTGTAAAAAGAAGTCACTTTGAAAAATTTCCTCTGATTCTCATGCTAGTATGGGTACTCACAATTTTGGAAATGTGCAAATAGCAACTGTTTCTCAACTCGATATTTTGTTTCAATTTCAGAAATACATAGGTGTCTTTCATGCTAATTTTTCACTGCATATCTTTTCCCAAATTAATTGCTACATTCCCGGTGCAGGATTAAAAACCATTCCAAGATGCTGCTCAGTTATTGGTTCTGGGTTCGTCGGGTTCTTGGTAAACCTACAAGTCCTATATATCCCAACATCCAAAAAGGTTCAGCGGATGTAACCGTATATTACTCGCAAACATCTGTCATCATTAGAAGAAGTTACAGGTGAAAACGGTGGCACAAATGGGTTTTTTTCAACTCATTTTCAATTTTTCCTGTTTTCAACTGTTAGTTTCTATAAAGAAACCTTGAAGGATCTACACAAATGACCCCTTGCTGAATTTTGAATTTGATTTCATATCCATTTCTACCCTTAACTGGAATAGGTTAAAAGAACAAAAAATAGCAAAAATAGGCAATGTCACAGTAAAATGCAAAAACTGTGTACATTTTTTTTTAGTTTTTCTGACAAATGTCTGTCAGTCACTTAAAGCTGGGAAACTTGCAATTTCTGCCCCAATAACCCTTTGTTGATACCATTTTCAGGGAAAAAACAGACGCTTTCATTTGCAGCACTTTTTCCCATTTTTGCCCCCAAAAAAGAAAGTAGCTGCCTTTTGTCTAATTTCTGGGTCCCCTCCAGGGGAATCCACAAACCCTGGATACCTTTAGATTCCCTGTGATGTTGGAAGAAATGAACACAAATTTGGCTTGGATACCTTATGTGGTCAAAACGTTACAGGGGCCTTAGCGCAAACTACCGTAGCCAGAAAAAGGCTTATCAAGGGGAGGAGACCTAGCAGCGAAGGGGTTAAATAGTTAAATAAAGCTCAAACAACATTAGTGCACTGCTGAAGCTAGACGGACTTGGCCCCATGCTCTCACTAAAGATGCAAGAGATCTGGAAAAATCTGAAAGTGGCAGTAGAAATCAGGGAGGGTTACACAAGAGAACAGCTGAAAAGACATTGGCGCTGTGCCGAAACTAGACAGACTCTGCCCCATGCCCTCACCAAACACGCAAAAGAGCTGTGATATGGTGAAAAAGTGACTTTTAAAAGCAGTGAGGGTTATCAAAGGAAACAATGAGATAAACTTTGAGCTTCAATTACACTAAAGCAATCTCATATCGAGTTCTCAGTAATGCATGACGCACTTTGTATGACAAGCTCATTTTAATTCAAAAAAAGAGTTTAGAGCTGTGATTTCGCAGAAGATTTAAATGAAGTCTTACATCAAAATAATCTGCCTCACGTGCAAATAAACACATTTCCTGACGAACACAGAAAAGTAAACAAAGGGAGGAAATTAAAAAACAAACAAGAAGAAAGAATTTGTTTATGTGTCCCCCAAATACATGTAAACAATGTGTACATCATTACAGTCTATGGAAAACAAGTATCACAGGAGTGGAGAGGGTGTGGTGCAGTGGCCAGAGCTGCTGACTTGAGAGCGGAGGATCCCAGTTCGAGTCTCGGAAGCGCAACATCCTGTGATTCTGGGAAAATCACTTAATCTATCCATGTGATAAATTGCACCTTATAAATCTTTGGTGAGTCGAAAAAGAAGAACGGGGCAAAACTTTATACAAAAATAGATACACCAAAGCAGATGTTAACATAATTTTGGCCACAGGAAATTAATAGGAGAAGCAGAAGAGGATCAAGGATTAGTAAATGCAGAAAAATATGTTACAGCCAATAGAAATGGAGGAAAAGTAAATGGCAAGCACAGGAACCAATGAAAAGCCAGGAAAGTGAGGCGGTGGGATCTAACTCCTTTTTAAGATTGATATTAAAAACAATAGCTTTTACAAGCACAGCGCAAGCGCTGTGCAGGCAAAACCTAAAAAGAGTTCAGCCAATCAAATATTCACAGGATCTGTTAGGGCTCCGATAACCCTTGACAGAAATTTATTGATTGAGAGGGAAAAGATATCAAGGGCCATATGTATCATGCATTTTGCAGGTCGCAAACAGCCAGATTCGCTGAAAGCAAAATGCATTTTGGTGTGCATGAATTTCAATTTGTGATTCGAGAACATTTACCAAAATGAAATTTGGAATTGAGAATACATACCAATTCGGTATTAGGAATTAGGACATCCCTTCTTAATATCGAATCACAGCGGTATGTAAGAATTGTAGTGTAGTTCCTATATTCTCAATAGGCTCTGCGCATTGGAATAATATATCCTATAGATGTGACATAGGACTGAGGTCATTATGTCTTCATCGAATATACTAAACTTAATTGGGAGTGCCAGCTAACTCAGAGGTCACTAGAAACTTTCTCGAATACACAAGAAGGGATTTGTTTCTGACAACCGCATAAACATGACAACTTTGTTTCCCTAGGACTGGAACAAATATCTACAGAGTCGTGGAAACAATAGATAACTATTTTACTCAGTCAATCGTGCATGCTTTGTTTCTACAGAGTTGCAGAGAAATAGTGAGACAGGAGCTTTCAATAAAAGGATTTATTAAACAGTCTTCTTTCTCATGCAAGAGAGGTTAACTGCTACAATCGTTAGACAGAATGCAAAGTATAATGCGTAGAGCGAGAATGGTATTGTAAAATAATACTATGATAGCATTGTCTAGTGCTATGACATTTAAAAATACATACATAAATAACACAGGATAAAATACTCAACTGGTGCGTCTAAAATACGCCTACCCCAATTTACCTAACCTACGTCTAGTACGCGGGAAGAAGTAAGTTTTGTCTTTAGCATAGGTTTCAGTTTTTTCCAAGAATGCCAAAGGTTTCTCTAGGTTTTAATCAGCTCCATACCTTAGAATGAAGGAGGTTGGTATCTCTGTCTCGGACTCGATTTCCCAACACGCCACAAGGGGAGTCAGAAACACTGGAGCTGGATTTCTCGGCAGAGGACAGCTTCTTGTCAGTGTGTCAGCTGGAGAGTCGGCTTCCTTCGGCATTTGCTGTAGCGAGCTGCATCGAGCAAGTAGGTAGTCGAACTGCACCTAACCACTCCGTGCTTTGCTATAGCAAGTGAAGGTATATTTATACCTTGAAGGTGTTTAGGAATGCCAGCTTTGACATAAAGTCGGGCATATGAACGTCATGGATGAACCCCTAAGGAATAGTTGTTCATGCATAATAAATGAGTTTCTTGGAGAAATCAATATCCAGGCTAGGGGTAGACCCTTCTGCTTAAGAGTCTGGTTTTCCAAGAAATCGTTGTGACGTTTGATGAATGGATGGGAGTAGCCATGCCTATATTTGGGCAGCATGGGCATGCCTAAATAAGGGCTTGATTTCTATGCCTATATAAGGGCAATGCGAATTGTACCTATATAAGGTCATGAATTGGAAAAATTCATTCAGAATCTAAAATGCCATACAACAGAAGGTTTTACGATCAAAATGCAGTTGCAAAACATTCGCATTTTACCACTTACTTCAAGTAGGTGATAACCCATTCACAAATGGAAAGTGGTTCCCAAGGAACCCTTTCCCCTTTGAGAATGGTAGTGAAAATGTTTTTTCAGAGCAGGACCAATTTCTGCTCTTAAAACCTTTATTGATAAACATAGGTATACAATAGCAATCATACAGCCACGTAGGGTCGGCTGGCAACATTTCCAAGTATCATAGCAGGTTGAGTGAGTTACACAGCCTTTCAGCCGACAACCTAGTGTCCGGCGGCAATTAAACAATCAAGTCATGTCATACAGTAAATCACAGGAGAAATAAGGTCTTTGTTTTATGTTTTTTGAAAACCAACCAACCAAAAAATAAAGAAATGAACTGCGGAGGCTAAATGCGAGGCAGGTACACAAGTAATCCTTCTGAGGGGGGGAGTACCACATCCACAACCGTTACGTAGTAACAAGTGAAGTTGAAAAGCTATAGGAAGAGCAGACGGGAGGGGGAAAGGGGAAAGAGAACAAGCCAGCAATACATCGACAAAAATCCGACTAGAAGGAACATCACGCTAAGGGGAGAGTAACACCTCCGGTGGACGCTCAAAAGGGGGAGTACAGATTTCACCACGATACTGGTTCCACTGATTCCACACCCTACCCCACTTCTTGGGCCTGCCCCGAGCAATGTAGACTGTTTTTTCGCGAAACAGGCACCAGTCCATGTTTCTAGACCAGGCCGACAGACTAGGTGCCCTCCACGATCCCCACAGTTGTACAATGTCACGCTTAGCGATCATATTACCCAAGGTGGCCCACTGCGTCTGTGCTACATTATAGTCCCACACATTTAATAGGCACCTTTGGGCCTCAGCAAAAGCGAAACACCTGTCACTTCGTCCATAGCACCATGCACACGATTCCAAAAAGACACTCCCACAAAATATGAAGGAATGTACCCACCATTCCACACCCGCGCTTACACAAATCATCCGAAGCATACCCCATACGTAACAAGCGAGGACCCGTCATGTACACACGGTGTAGGATTTTCAATTGCACCAATCTCAGACGGGCCGAGATTGCTACCTCCTCCGGGGAGGATAGCACCGCCTGCCAGTCCTCATCATCAAGTTCCAGTCCATCGCTGGTCCAGGCCATACGGAGCTGTAGAAAAAGGTCAGCTCGGTCATTTATTAGCTTTTTATATATAAGGGAGATCGTACTGTCCGGGACATGGCCATCGAGTACTCTGTCCTCCAGGGGCGAGGATTCTGGAACCAGTGTGCCGGTCGGAAAAACAGAGGAAAGGGCGTGTTGGACCTGTAGATACCGAAAGTATTCTCGATTGCCAAGTTTGTATTCAAGCTGCAGCTCTTCAAAAGACTTAATCTTGTCTTTCCGCCAAAGGTCCCCCACCCTACTGATCCCAATGAGGTCCCATTTTTCGAAACCCTTGGTAGTCCATAAATTGCCTAACTTCTCGGCAGCGTAGAGGGGAGTCGCTCGAGTGAGTGTGTCCGACCAGCCCATAACAGCATTAGCGTTGTACCAGACCCGCACCGCAACTCTGGTGGGCCCCGTCAACACCACATCGGACCGTTTGGAATAAAGCGCTCTGTTATAGTCCCCGCCCGGCAGCAACCATTTGTCCATAGCAAAAGCCGGGTTAGAAGCTGGACCATACATCGCATGATTAACGGAGCTCAGTTGTGAGGCCCAGTATTATCGTCTGATATCAGGTAATGCTATACCGCCATCATACCAAGGCAGCGTAAGCTTAGCCAAGGCAATCCGGGGACGTCCGGCCCACAGCAGTTTTCTTTGTAGGCACTCGATCTCATGGAAGTAGCTGGAAGGCACTAGATCCAGAGTGTTTTAAAGCGCATATAGAAATCTGGGAAGAGATATCATTTTGAATAAGGCTACTCTGCCCACCTGGGACAGCGGCATTCTGCTCCAGGCTTTCACGTTCGCTTTTAGGCGAAGAAGCGGGGGAAGTAAGTTGCGCTGATACCTGACAGCCGAATCACGCAAAATATAGATACCTAAATACTTGAACCCAGTGGATGAAATTTGTATTGGGCAATTGCACGGTACGAGTGGAGTGTCGTCTGTGAGCGAGTAAACACAAGACTTACCCCAATTAATGACTAGTCCCGAGTTCCTCCCAAAGGTATTAACGACATCGAAGCGAACAATACCCCCAGAGACTTCCGAGGGGAGGTGAGGTAAAGGAGAATGTTGTCCGCATAAAGCGAGATACGATCTTCAAAACCGGGAGTCCACCTGATACCCCTGAGGGAGGGCTCCCATCGCAACCAAGCGGCCAAAGGCTCCAAAGCCAAAGCAAAAAGCAGCGGAGACAGAGGGCATCCCTGTCACGTACCCCTCCCTAGGGCAAAGGGAGCCGATACTCGACCGTTAACTACCACCTGGGCTAGGGGCTCCCCATAGAGTAGCCGGACCCATCCAATGAATACCGGTCCAAAGTCGAACTTCGCCAGAGCTGCCCATAGGTATGGCTAATTCCATTGTGTCAAATGCCATAGTGGCATCCAAAGAAACCAAAATGGCCCGTTCACGTAGCGTCTCCGCCAACGCGGTGTTGCGGGCCGGAATAAAGCCAGACTGGTCCGGGTGCACCAAATCTCCGATCACTTTAATCAGACGGTTAGCTAACATTTTTGCCAAAATTTTAGGCTCCACATTAAGAAGCGAGATAGGTCTATAGCAGGTACTGAGTTCACGGGGTTTGCCCTCTTTATGTATCACCACGATAGACGCTAAACGCTGGTCACGGGGAAGCGAACCCCTCTCCCTGGACTCCAAGAACATCGAGCGAAGATACGACGCCATTTTGTTCGGACACAACTTGTACAGCTCGATGGGTATGCTGTTCGGGCCTGTGGCTTTACCACAGCGAATGGAGCGAATAGCGAGCGCTACTTCATCAGTGGAGAAGACCGCCTCCATTAGCTCTCTGTCAGATTCGGACAGGCAAGGCAAAGCGATATCCCTTAGCAAAAGATGGGAGTCTTCCTCCGGTCAGTCCGAGACCGGCGCATACACCGTTCGGAAGTGGCAAGCGAACTCCTCCACGATCTCCAATGGATCCGTCACACGCACACCATCCACTCGCTCAACCACCGGCACCACTCGATTCAGTCTCTCCCTCTTGTCGAGCCAAGCTATCAACTTCCCCGCCTTGTCGCCCACATCATACAAACGGCCCTGTTGCTCTCGACTCATGGCTTTCGCAGCATGTGTAACCAAGGCTTTATAATCTGACTGTTTCAACTGCAAAACATGCACCTTTTCACGCGTGACCCCACACTCAAGATCCTTCTCCAAAGCTACAATATCAGACTCCAGCTGCTCAACCTCTCCATTATGGCGCTTTTTAGAGCTGGCGACCAGCGATAGCGTCTGACCCCGTATTACAGTTTTAAAGGCCTCCCATAGGGACACAGACGAAGACACCGATCCCACGTTTTCAATGAAATAGTGATCAATGGCTTTGATCACCCCAGCCCTGGTCTCCGGAACACGGAGATGCCAGGGATTAATTGGGGCGACCTGGCCCCCTGCGTTTAAATGGAGATCTATATGGATCCATAGCGGGGAGTGATCCAAGATGCCTCTAGGCAAATGTCGAGCCTCTCGCACCATTGTGGCCTGGGCTGCAGGCACAAGAATATAGTCAAGTCTAGCTAAGCTCCCATGGGCCCCGGAGTGGAAAGTGTATTGAGCTTGCCCTGGGTGAATCATCCGCCAACAATCCACCATACTAAACGTTTCCAAGAAACCACCCAGGCAGGACTGCGACGGTGTAAGAGCCCTGGGAGGATGTCGATCCTCCAGGCCGTTAACCACCGACTTGAAGTCCCCTCTAACCACCAGAATCCTCTCAGGAAGCCTCCACACCAGTTTCCATAGGTCGACAAATGTGGTGGCCTGCAAACCCGGGGGGGACATATATCGAGAGAATGGCGACCGTTCTCCCCTCCCACCTACCAACAATGGCCGCATATCTTCCCCTATCGTCCCGTATTGTTTCATCGATCTCCAAGGGAAGGGAACTACGAATTATAACACCAGCCCCTCTAGAGCCCGAAGTGAATCCCGAGTGTGCCACCAACCGGTAGCCCCTCCGGTTCATTGCATGGAACGTGTTCCCCACCAAGTGTGTTTCTTGCTGTAATACAATGTCGGGGGAATGGTGTTTTACATATTGGAGTACAATTCCCCACTTTATTTTATTCCCCAAGCCGTTGACATTCCAACTCAAGACTCTCAGCCCCCTACACCCCATCCCGAAAATAGTAGCAGGGTCCCCCAAACCCCACGAAGGAAACACAGATTAAGCCATACAGCAGTACGTAGCCTCGAAAACAATGCAAACAGTAAAAAGAACCCCCCCCCTCCTCCCCCAAAACACCCAGAACAACAACCCCCCACCCTGCACCCCTGCGGTAAAACCAGAAAACCACCCCATTTTGCAGTGTGCCTGTCGCCTTACCCCAGAAAACTAAACTACAAGTAGAAAAGGAAACACCCCCGGAGGAGGAAGAGTCCCGAACTCCCCGCCGCCCCAGGGTCTATATGTAAAAATGTCATTGACCCAAAAATGATAACAATCCACAGCAGCACGGTACGATGTTAGCACTCGCCGCTGTCCCTACTCCTCCTGGTCCCGTTGGCTGCCTTCAGCACCTCTGGATTGGTCCGAATTGTCCCGTGGCATAGATAGTGTGTCCAACCAGTCACTGACTACCTCTGGCATGTCAAAGAAAAACACCCGCTCATTATGTTCGATGTGCAATCGGGCGGGGAAAAGCATAGCATACTTCATGCCTAAGTCTCTCAGTCTCCGCTTCACCCCAGAAAATCCCAGTCTCTGCTTCTGCTCTGATGGGGTAAAGTCGGGGTAGAAGTTGATGGATGCATTCTCAAATTTGGTGGGGCCTCTAGTCCTCGAGGCCTGCAAAATGGCGTCTCTGTCCCTATAGTGGAAGATCCTCGCAATGATGGGTCGCGGTGTAGCCCCCTGCTTGCGTCTGCCGCCCGGGACTCTGTGGGCACACTCCACCGCAAAAAAGTTACTCAGGCCCTTAGGGGCGAGATGTTTGAGGATCAGATCTTCAACAAGTAGAGTCATCGATTGATCGGCTGAGGACTCCGGAACTCCGACTATGCGGACATTATTGCGCCTAGCGCGACTTTCTAAATCCTCAAGCCGGCGGGCAAACTGGTCACTCGAGGACCGAAGAGTCCGAATCCCAGTCTGGAGATCAGAGACATCGGTGGTGAGACTGGCTGTTTTGAAATCCAACGACTTGACTCTCTCGTTAGTCTTGGCCAAGTCTGCCCTAATCAAGCTTACATCCACCGCCACCGTGTCGATCTTGGCCGCCAAGGTTTCATACTGTTGGCCCATCGATGACTGTATACTCGCAATGGCGCCCATCACATCTAGAAGAGTTGGCTCCTCCGACTCAGGGGGGCCACCACCAAAGTCCTCCGGGGTTTTGCCAGTCCCGCTAGGCGAGCCTTTGTTGCACGCAAATCTGTCCATAATGGTGGTGTGAGTTGTGCCACCGCGAGTCGCATTCTTGAGGGACCGCTTATCACTATCAGACTGGCCCGCCATGGTGGGTTGCGCGCCCCTCAGGGGCTTTTGGGACCTGGTGAAAATGGCTCCCCACAAGGAAGAACAACGAGAGATTGAAGTGCAGGGCGCCGGTGAAGATCAGCCAAGCGAGCGCACTCACAGTCCAGCTTGATCACTAGGCAGCCGCCTCCCAACCTTCTTAGCCAGGAAAAGCGAAAGCGAATCCGAAATTAGACCCCGGGTAGTCGTCCCCTACCATACGCCGTTGTTGTTCAACTACTTTCGGGGTGCTCCAGATGCCCAAGTCCCGGGATGAGCCACGGTGTAGGCCTTTAGACTTCAGGAAGGAGTAATTCGGGCGTCTGGCATCCGATTCAAAGGGTGAAAAAGGCCTTTCAGATCAGGAGAGTCTCAGCTACAAGAACCCGTCGTCAGAAACAGGATTTGTGCCAGGATAGACGGTGGAGGCGGCGAGGGTCTCGGGAGCTCACAGCTCACGCGACCAACTTGAATGCGCGCTAAGCTCCTCCTCCGAAAATACTTTTTAAAATGTTTCTTTTTTAAACGCAACTCGTTTTCCTGTAAGGAAAATGGGTTGCATTTGAAAAAAAGAGGCTTTATTTAAAAGCAAACACAGACATTTTACTCTGCTGTCCATAGCAGGCCACTATCCCTGTGTTTTTATTGATTCCCAAATGGTTCGCAAAGTGCGACCTAACCCATAAATATTAATGAGGTAGGTCAATTACGAGCCACTGGGAATCACTAAATGAAAATCATGGAGTTTCATACATTAGGAATAGCGATAAAATAATTGTGATTCGCAGAGAATCACAATTAGGTAATCGCTATTTCTAATAAGGATACATATGACCCCAAAGTCTGGTGAAACTTCATAAACCTCTACATATACATTTGCAGAAAAATCATATTCATGAAGTGAAATATGCACAAAGCAAGTGGAATGTGAATAATGTTCAAGTTATACACACGTAAATATGAACATACACACATCAGTCTAGATTTGCTGTCCTTCATGAAATGGAATTTAGCAATCCTTTGTGAAAAGGAGAAAATAAAAGCATAGCAACAGATTTAGGGGCATATTATCAATAACGACGTTAAAAATTATCGCCGGTTTAGATTGATTGATTGATTGATTGATTTGATTGATTTATCTATTTGTAAAGTGTGCGAATGCCCGAGGGCGTCTTGGTGCTACGACAGATTGCAGACTGCTGGGACAAGCAGCTAGAGCAGGGCAGTGAAGAGCCAAGTTGTGACTGCCTTTCTGAAGGATCTCAAAGATGGGCTGTTTTTATGGAAAGAGGCAGCCGGTTCCAGGCTTGCGCTGTTTGCAGCAAGAAGCTTCTTCCACCCCATCTGGCCCGTCTGAATTTCGGGACCTTTATGAGTTTTAATTGGCTGGATCTTAGCAGCAGAAAACGGACGCTAAAACGGCGACAATGGACTTGATAATATGCCCTTGAGAATTCCAATAAAAGTCCATGTTCACATTAGTACATGGACTTCAGTTTTCTCCCGCTAAACAGGCAATAATTTTTAACACCGTTCTTGATAATAGGCCCTTAGTGAGTATGTGTGTCTCACGCCAAAAATGGCATTCCTGGGAAAAGCTCAGCTTTACTTTACGGTGCAAGGCAAGCCAGTACTATCTAGCATGGGATTTGTACTTGCCGTACACCTTCCGGTCGAAATTCCTATGCACGGCCGAGTGTACAGAGGTTAGTTGTGCAAGATGTGTGCTTTTGTGTAAAATATCAAATATTTATAAGGAGACACCCTTCTTATCGAAAAGGGAATTGGTCTGTGATCAGTTGAAAAAAAGAAAGTTTTCCTTTTTCGTAGTTATAGAGGATAGATCAGACTGTGAAAACAGTCATACTATCTTGCAACCTAATTTGAGGTCTAGTTTGCTATGAGGCACCCCATATGGTAACACATTTACAATTTATACTGGAAGATGTCACACTCTTTCTATGGATTGACGGCCAAAATATTTTTTTAAACACACAAGGTAAAAGGTAAAGAAGTTAGAGGTCAAAAGATGATGTACTAGAATGATTCTTAGTTAAAAAAACTTTCATTTATTATGGTTTAAATAATTTTTGCATTCATTCACATTACACAAGAATAAATCATTACATTTAATTAATAAAAAACATAATACATTTTTTATAAAAAGAAAAAAAGCACAATAAATGTCGACACGGCGTTTCGATGAACTGGCTTGAACACCTTCTTCAGAACAATGCTTTAAAAACAATACGGTTAAAAACAATCTATATGAAAGTACAGATAAAAAATATATTTATTAGTTTGACGTTCTAGTACAAATGACCTCTTAAGCTTTAATAAACTTCACATTATATTTCAGTTTGTTCTATGACTTATTTTCTTGTAAAACTCTATCTACGTCCTTCCTTTATCTTAGGGTGCATCACAAAACAGGTTGATTTTATTAAAACATCCTTTCCGTACAATTAACAACAAAACTGTACATTTACTACTTTTTACATTTGTTACCCCATGTTGCCTCATACAGGATTAGCACTCAAACCTAAACGTGTTGGTGAGTGAATGTTTGTACTTACTTAGTGGTTCTAAGGTCCTTTGTTATATTCTGTTAGGCTTATCAATAAGTATCCTCAAGGTTGATGATCCTTGGGGGTTTTTTGTTCACTTTGTACTAAAATGGAAACATTTAATACAATATTAACAATCAGATTTCTTACTTACTCTGGTTTAAAAATATTGTAGTGGTTTATGGTTTTACTCACTTATTTTGGTTGTTTGTGGATTCTTTATTTCCTAATTCGGGTTGCTGGTCAGTCAGCTTGTAGGTGAACTAAAAGAACAATAATTCTTTTAGTGTTGTGAGAATAAACGAGAGGGGCAAATAACTCTCAGGTTCTATTCATTAATTGCTAAGGTGACTGTTGTCTATGAACAAAGAAGAAAATGCAGTTTTTATGGTGGTTAGCTCTACAACGGTGTTGTCTCTACGGATCATCCCTGGAGGATGTCCAGGCTCCGCATTGGGGTATTTAAATTGGCTACATCTGTACCTATAATCAATAGATTGAATATAGGTGATCTTACCTCTATTTCTATTTGTTAGATTAATGATGCAGGACGGCTAGGTAAGGCATCTGGTAGCTGAAAAGAGCACGATTTTGTATCAATTTTATAAGTTTTACACAAACGCAAAGAGAAAGACCTACACTATTGAAGGTTTTGGTGTTGCAAATTCAAAACTTCTTCTTTAGAGTTTATAAGCTTTTGAGGGTTCCTGATCTTTCAATTTCAGGAGGTTCTAAAAAGAAAGGAAAGAGTAAGACCTCTAGTTGTTTCTAATAGTTATCAAACTCTCCTGCTTAGGGTTTTGGGGAGGCTACCATCTAGGATTCCTCCTTACCTGCACTTTTTCTGCTCTGCATCCAAACCGTCCTGTGGCTCCGCAGCAACTGAGAGAGATGCTTGGTTTGCCCTCATTTTATACCTTGCCTTGATTGAATAATTGGCGATTAATTGTTTAGGGTTTGTATATGTGTGAATGTTGCGGCCATCTAACAGGTTTTTAGTATTACAACTTCTATTAGTGTAGCTATATTTAATGGATTTGGGGCCTCTTATTTATTTATTAGTATATTATTCTAAATCCCATCCGTGTTTATCAAATTGTCATGTGGAAAAATAAGTTTTAGTACGAACCATTTTTTAAGTATTTCTTCGTTCCTCCAGCCATGGTTTTCAAGGGCATTTTAGAGATGTGATATTTCTAGAAATTATCTCCCTAAAAAAGTATTGTGTGGACCTTCTGGTCTAAATCCGACTGTTCGATATCGTTTTTAATAACCCCATCAGATCGTCACTTTAAGTAGAATTTTGTACTAGCGCCATGGCCATCTTGGAGTGGGTTTTTGTCCACTGTCGGTAAGGTTATTTTTCGTCCATTCTGGTTTAAATTCTAATTCCGGTCATTTGTCATGTTTATATATATATTCCCATTCACGTTCTGTAGTATAGTTGTCACACTGATTATTTTAGTGTTTTATGTTATAGGTTTTGCGTTGCGGACTTTTGCCGCCACCATTTTGGAATGGGTTCGGGTGCTGCTTATCCCTTACTTTCCGGGGTGTTTTTTATTATAGATTACCTTAAGCGGTCATGTTCACACCGCAGTTTACAATTATTAAATTCTTAATGGTGTATTATTCCATACGGTTATGTGGGTATTCAGCATGCTTGTCTATTAGATTTTTTCTACTTGCATTGTATTGTTTACAACTGGCGACCTTTGTTGTGTCGAATGTATAAATTATTCGGCCATTTTTATACATGTTCGACTCTGGTGGAGAGTCATTGTTTCTCGTCTGAGCACGGGTTTTTTTTGTATATCACTCTTGATGTTATGTTTAAATTCTTTGGAAAATAAAAATAAAGTGTTGTTTGTGTACACGAGAGAAAGCCTATTGTTATATTTAATTTTAGGATCTAATATTTTAGTTTAATGGAGTTCTCATTTGTCACTTATTAGGCTAAATGGTTCTAGGCTTTTGTGTAAAACACACGTTGGCAGATGTATATCAGACGCTATACCAGTTGACCCCTTGCTGTTCACTGGTTTCACTTGCCATTAAGATTTAGGGCTAGATGTAGGTATATCAGATTTACCGATTCATAAATACCGAATGTTACCGATTCGGTATTCATGAATCGGTAAATCTGATGTAGGTAACTATTCGGTAATAAATACCGATTCGGTCGGATTCGGTATTTACCGAATCGGTATTTACCGAATTGGTATTTGCCATTGATTCCTATGGGCCTTGAAGCCCCTAGGAATCAATGGCAAATACCGAACCGGTAATTACCGATTCGGTAAAAAGACCGAATTGCAAAGGGAGACAGGGTGTCACTTTGACACCCTGATGCACCCCTGTTTCTGGCTTGTGTGCCATGTGACACACAATCATGCCCTTAGGGCAGGTATGTGTGCCACATGGCACAGGTGTACATGCACAAATGTGCATGTACACAGGAATTCGTTATTTACCACCCAATAGCATTGGGTGGTAAATAACGCATTCTTAAGGGCCTGGGGCACTGTTTGCTGTGCCACCTACATACTGATTTACAGAATCGGTAAATTTACTGATTCGGTATTTTACCGATTCTGTAAATTTACAGAATCGGTAAATTTACCGATTCTGTAAGTCAAAGGCCCCCTACATTACAAACCCAAATACCGGTCAATAACGGCCGAAATTGGCCGTTACCGACCGGTATTTGGGCTCCTACATCTGGCCCTTAGGCCCACATGCATCATTGTTGGTATTTGCGTTTCCTAAATTGCAAAAATTAAGGAATCGCAATTTAGAAATCGCAAATACCTATGCATTAAAAATTCGCATATATTTTAGCGATTTCTTATTTTTCCTTATTTGCGATTTCCAATTATGCAAATTGCAAATAAGGAATCAATGGGAAGGCATTCTCATTTTGCGATTCGCAATTAAGGAGTCGCAAAATGAGAATGCAATTTCGAGGGGACCCGCCCTGCACCCCTGAAATGTAACATACAGTCCATTTTTCACACATACATGCCCAAGGGCATGTGTGGGTGTAAAATGAAAGTGCCAAAAATGCACTTTTGTTCATTTTTGAAACTTTTCTAAAATTACCATGAAGGTTGACTTCATGCTAATTTAACACTTCTAATCTGCGAATTCGCAAATTTCTTCAGATGATGCATTGCATTGAAGAAATCGCAACATTGCAAATTCTTAAATGCAATCGCAGTTTAAGAAATCGCAAATAAATTGTGATTTCTTAAATTGCGAAAAAGCCAAAAAGGTTAATGCATCCCAAAACAAAGATTTGCACTCGCAAACGGCCGAATTTTGCAATTTGCACCGTTTGCGAATGCAAATCACTGTGATGCTTGTGGGCCTAAGTGCACAGCCAGTTCAGACTACTGAAGTAGATCACACTTGGCACCAAAAACAGATGGCCTTTAGGCTGTTCTGCCCTAGACGCTCCCTCTTTATATAAATTAACAGCAGGTTGGCACACCGCATTTTTTGTGCTATGTAAGCCTCTCCCTTTAGGGCCAAACAGTTGATTGTCACTGCTTTTTGCGCTTTTGCATGAGTCTCTGTGCAAGAGCTTTAGTAATTCTAGGCTATCGCTTCTTACATATTTTCCGCCCCCTAAACTTTACTACCCAGCCTCATGATCTATGTGTCAGAATAGTCTTGGCAAACCAAATGCATTATGTGAAAGGTGGTTGAGCGTAGGTTTGGCGTACTTCGCGTGATTTACAAACATGTCAAGAGCAATAAACAATAAACTTCCTGCTGTTCCATAAAGGTGCTGCTTTCTAACACCTAGTAATGTAAGGCTTCTGCGGTGCTTAATTCATACTGTTTTGGAAGTATGATAGGCCACGCTGATGCAACTTTTGAAAAACTCTCATCATCCGTGATTCCTCTGTCGACTTGATCCACTGGATTAAGTTGTGATCCTATCTTCATCATGTTTTTAATGTGACGGCTTACATGAGCCGGTGCTCGGAGGCCACTTAAACTAAGCACGTGGCACTTGGGGCTTAAGAAATGAAGCAGTAAGTCCAGCACGACGTGTTACACTCACCTGAAATGACAATACTTATGTACTGTTTGCTCGGGACTCTGCGGAGCTGATTCACAATCAAGTGCGTACTTTGGTCAGGGTGATGTAACCGGCCTATGCCTCGGCGGCTGTCAGGAGGATGGGCTGGGAGAGCAATAACACACAGTAAAGGACATGTCACCCTACAGACAGTCACAACATGGCACCTGGAGGTGAGTCAGAAATATCAATCAGTAACTTTACCTGAAGCACCCCTGTTTCTTCTCTGTAATGCCCTTTTACATGAAAACCTACTCATTAGGCAAGAGAGAACAGAGCATTTCTATTGAATCAATAGAAATAGGTTGCCGTGCTGAATAACTCAACCTTGTGTGTAACCCGCTCTTCATGCAGACAGAAAGATGGTAACCAGAGAGTTCATTACAATTTCCCCATGGAAACGTATTGGACAGTAACAGCATAAAACATAAAATGATTTATCACAGATGGCGTTTGGATTTGCCTCCTACATTACATCTGAAGGTGTAAACGACCTTCTTAATGAAAGCACCCCTCTTGGACTACACACAATAGAGACAATTTTAAAACAGCAATACATCGGTTTTGTGAAAGTCTTTGGCAATTCTGTAACATTGCCATTGGTACACCTGGAACATTGCACAAGTCACTAGGTAACAGGTGTGCTTCTGGGAATGTCACAGAGAATATTCACTAAGCTCCAGTTTTCCTCAATGAAGCGAAGACTTAAGCACTGTGGAAAGAGAGTCTGAAGAGCAAAAACCATTGTATTCTTTACTTTGTTCTTTTCATGGGGGAAACATCGTCCCCCTGCCTCTCTTGTGGGTGATTGGCTCCTCTTCCCATTCTAGCAATGGTTCCTTTTCCTATTCTAGCAATTAAATTACTCCAGCTCTTTACTGGAAAACATTTTCAACAGTTTCGAGGGTGGGAAAGAGTTGCATTGGAGTTTGTAAACATTCCCAAATATACCCGTTAGTGGGTGTTGTCAAGGTTAGCCCTCTAGTGACGCTGGTTTCTGCACACTTTCTATACATTGTGTGAGAAGCATCTGTCAGCACTCATGGCCGCGAAATGCGAACCAGTACACCCATTTATGCCCACCAGAATTCCTTTGGTGAATTCCTGGCATGTGGGAATGAATCGAATTCTCGTCAGAAAAGACTGTGAATTGCCTCCTAGCTGTGTTGAAAGCAAAAAGTACTAAATAAGGTCTTTTTCTTGAAACATAGATCGGGTGGCAAACCCTCGATTAATTAACAAGCATTTACAATGCAATTGGTCTCGCCTTTGGAACCTTGTAAGTATTGAGCAATGCAGTGGGAGCACTCAAGCGAGTTGTGGACGGTAAAGATACACATTGTTGGATAGGCAAGTTGAGGAAGGGCAACTCAATTATGATGCAGAGCACGTCACCATAAAGCAGCCGCAGATCCTCCGCCACGTCTGCACTGTATGTATGACCTTCTCTACTTTTGAATCCGTGTTACCGGCCACCCCCACCCCTTGGGTCACTGCGAGTCTTTCTTGTGTTTTCTTTTGAGGTGCAGTCAGTCACAATTGGACGTGAATAAGTCAGCCAGGGAGAGAGACAATAGCGGGGATAGTCTGTCATTCGGTGTAGCTGGCCACCTCCTCTGTGGAGGAGGCTCAAAAGTCACGGATCCTGCAGTCACTGAGAGAGGGGCATCAAAGCCAGGAGATTTGGAAACAAAGGAGAGGGGGGCTCGTGCAGGGCAGGCGCCCAACCCCTCCCTGTATTGACAGCCCAAGTGTGGCGGAAGGTAAAGTCCTTAGAAGCCTTTCCCAAGAAGTTCTGGCTTCTTTGACGCCCAGAGGGTCTGCATAGCTCATACAATCTTCATCAGTCAGTGCTGGCAATGAAGCGCATGGGAATGGGGGCTGTAGTGTTGCTGAGGGGAGCTAGGCCCTCATGATGCTAGGGTGAATAATCAGACACGGACACCAGAGTGAGGGTTAGGTAATGGGCCCTGAGCACGTGCGCTCAGCCCCTTTTATTAGCCAGGGTCATCTGACCTATGACGCCTGGTGATGGGTGGGTGTTAGGTGTGCTGTTACAATGGAACTGAGACACTAGACCGTGTCTTACGTTACTACATCCCTCCCAACCTTAGTTAAGAAAACTATCCTAACTAAAGTCCAACCTGTGGGAAAGAAAATAGAGTTCACACAAAACCCATAACTCAATCACAACGACTCCCACGTAGTCTTCTCCACTGCTGGTCACGTCAATTACTGGCAATGGTGTCTCTTCTTGTCTTGGCAGGCATGCAGCTTGTATGTGGGCTGTACAGTCTCTCTCGCTCTGTTTCTCATCCTGTGAACATGTAGAGGTAAGAATAGCAGGTCCCGAGTGTTGTTTTCCACTGGACCGTCCTGGTCAAGGTGTTTGGTTCAAACTGGTGTCTGTCCTTGACGGGATCTTCAGCTGCAGGTTATCCCTCTCACGGATACTCTCTCTCGTGGGTGTCCCCTCTCACTGGACGACCCGGAGGCTCTTTTCTGCCAGGCTCCCACTGGACAGGAGGACATGCCGCCTTGCCGACCAACATGTTGAATGACGTCGCTACGGATCCTCTCTCCGTGTCTGAAGCTCCACCTGACAGGGTGTTGTTGGCACTGGTTCCGTCGTGTGCGCCCTTCGGTCCTCCAAGATCTTCAGCGCAAGCTTCAACAGTCCGTCTCTCGTTGTGGGATCCGCTGCCACCAGTGTCACTGAGGCCTCTGTCCCTGGATTTCCACGGCCCTGTGTCCGTTCCATCTCAGAAGTGGGTGTTGCCAACAGACCGGCCTGCTCGCTTCCATCATTCCTGGGTGACTGTCGGGTTCGCACGTGGATGCTTGCTTCCAGTGATGTTACGTGTGTCCCAGTCGTGCGTGTGGACTGTCGTGCACCTCTCACATTCTCCTCGGTGTTTCCCCTCCTGGTGTGTTGTGGTGTCTTGGTTCACACTCCTCTTTGCTCTGCTCCTTTCTCTTGTCTTCCTGTCGTCGTGCTGCTCGGACCTCTTCTCCTTTCTTCTCTTTAGTGGTGGCAGACGTGCCACTCAGACCTCTTCTCCTTTCTTCTCTTTGATGGTGGCAGACATGCCATTCAGACCTCTTCTCCTTTCTTTTCTTCTGTGGTGGCAAACGTGCCACTCAGACATCTTCTTCTCCTTTGTGGCATCGTGCCACTCTTTCTTCACCTTTCTTATCGCAACGCAGTCTGGTAGTCTTGCAGTCTTCAACTTCCTGACCAGACTTCTCCAGGCAGCGTGCACTTCGCCTGTTTCACCCTGGTCTTGTCCTGGTTCTCGGACACTGTCTCCTTCCCGTCTGTGACTGGACCGGTCGCTGAGATCTTCTCCTGTTGACTCTGGATGTTGAGTTCTGGTTGTTGAAGTTCGCTTGTCCATGTTCATGGGCTGTGTCTTGGTGTTCTAACTTCTTGGATTTCTTGCCGGTCTACTCTGCTGATACTGGCAGGCTATCTTTGGTTCTCTTGCTGGAAAACTTGCTATGTCACTGTTTATTGACCCTTGCTTCGGTCACCTCTTTTCGCGACCCCGGCAGGTCGGCTTTTGGTGTGGCCATCTGGCTGGCCGGCTTCTTGGATGTGTCACGTCGTGTGACCGTACAGGTTCTTTGTGCGACCATCTGGTTGGTCGGCTTCTCCCTTCTTCTTTGCGACCAGACTGAGAGGTCGGCTTCACCTTCTGTGTGAGTCCTCACGCTTTGCCGTCTTCCGTGTGCTCGCTACTTACTCTGTTGCGGTGCTTTAGCGTTGGCGCGCTTATGTCCATGCTCTTCCTGTGCTTCATTGGGTGTGAAGGGATACGTCACCACTCCTTCTTGCTTCTTCGTGTTCAGGTCGCTTCCCGTTACTTCACGGGGTGTGCTTGCTTTCTTTCTGGGATCCTGGAGCAGTATCGGCTGTTGTCGCGCTTCCTCCCTACGTCGCACTTACCTGGTGGGGAGTCTTGGGACCACTGTATCTTCGTGTGGTGGTGTGACCTGTTCACTTCCTTTACGTGTCCCCGTCTTGCTGTACGCTGGCGTCCCTTCCCTTGACTTTAGGGCTTGTTTATTCGCTTTTCTTTGCGGTGCAGGGAACTGGCCACTAAGTGGCAGCGGAGCTCTTTTGCAGGCACCAGCAGTCCTTTCTCTCAGCTCTGTGTTTTCTTATCTCAGCCAGTGCTTGGCTGCGTGCTATGTGGGCGCCGGTGGCGCTGCAGCCACTCTAGCTCTGCTGATGTTTCAAAACTTCAGGCCAGCACAGTGCTGGAACTTTGCTGGGGCTGCCGGTCGAGGGACACACGGCGCTGGTGAAGGGGGACATCTCCTGAGTGCCGGTGAGTCCCATTCATCTCTCCTGCCACTATGCTTGATTCCTCTCCTGTGTTCTACCCACCTGCGGCAGCTTCTATGACCACACGCTGCGCGGAGCGGGCAAACGAATCGTTGGCGGTGTTGCCGCAGCATGCCTGCTCAGGGTGGGAGAGAAAAGGCTGGCTTCGGTGTACTTCGGCCACTTTGAGCGGCTACGGGCGCCGCGGGCCTCGCGCTCCACCTAACCCTGTCACCACTGTTGCATAGGCGGAGGGCGGGGGAAAGATACAGCGGTTCATTCGCGGCTCCCGCACCATACTCCTGTCGTCTCTGTCCCACCGATGCAGCCTCGCACACTTCACTCGCCGTGTGGGCTGGGGCAGGGTTGGTTAGCGCTACAATGCAGGTGGGCTCCGCTTTTCCCTGGGTGCCCAGCAGCTTCCCACACGCTGCGGGTGCTCTCCTTTAAGATTATTCACACCGCCGCCACAGCCTCCCTTCTCATGCGCGGCGGGGATGCGGGGACTCTGCAGGCAGGCCACGGGTGGGCTCCGTTGGACTTGTTTCGCTGGGGGGGCGCCGTAGCTGGCGCTGATGACCGTTCGTGCTGCCGGGGCAAAGTCCTTATTTACAGCGGGTGGGCTCCGCTTTAATGTACGATCTTAAGGGGGGTTGCTTCAGGCTTGCGCGGCCCCCCAGGCATTTATCAGCGTTCGGGCTCACCTCCGGCCTGCGGGCTTTCCTCTTCCACGCGGGCGGGCTCCGCATTGATTGCCGTGTCTGTGGGGGCATCCAGTTCCGGCTCGGTGGCGGCCGATGTGGGTGGGCTCCGGACACAGCTCTCTCTTCGCCCCAGGCAGGGGGGGCTCACACTGGGCACAAGAGGTGCGGGGTAGGCTCCCGGTCACCTCTTCATGGACATCTGGGCCTGGGGCAAGGCACACGCCGCGCGGACCTCTCGGCAGGCTGGCGCCGATCCTGTGGGGGAGGGGTGTGCGATGTCACCCTGCAGCTCTCTCCTCTTTCCCCATGATTTCTTCACCTAGCTGTGGCATGCTGGGAACAGCTCCGCCTCGTTGCCAATGTAGGGTTTTAGGTGAGGGGCGCTAGGCCCTCATGATGCTAGGGTGAATAATCAGACACGGACACCAGAGTGAGGGTTAAGTGATGGGTGCTGAGCATGTGCGCTCAGCCCATTTTATTAGCCAGGATCATCTGACCTATGACGCCTGGTGGTGGGTGGGTGTTAGGTGTGCTGTTACAATGGAACTGAGACACTAGACCGTGTCTTACGTTACTACAGGGGCCTCAGGAGGCTTTGTCTTGAAAGGAAATTAAATTGCGGTGAGGTAAACAGAGGAGCCCAGGGGAGTGACTGATCGTACACTCCCTCTAGCTCGCTTCCGATTACCTTTTGGGGGGCAGCCGTGAGTCACTTCTGGAGGAACACGTAACAATGGAGATGCTTTTGGCCATTGACCGGAATGTAAGTACCCCGATGGAGGGAGAAACAAACAGGGTCTGAGGGCAGCACATGGGAGGAGCGGGAATGAGCGCCTGCAGAATAAATGACACCCACAAAAAGACATAAGTGTGAGATCTTCTCTGCAGATGTACCGGTAGAAGCATTTCCTAAAATTTCACTGTAAACAAAGAGAAGTTGCCGACCGAAACAACGCCAATTGAAAGTCCCTTGATGCAGGCAAACATGCCGACACTTGGGCAAGCTGACGAGAGAGAATGTGAAGTTAAAAGGGAAAATGTTATTTGTAAGTTAGCTGACTGATATTTTAGGAAACAAAAAGTTAAATGTGAAATGTATACACTTGGTTAAAACATCGAACGCACGGAGTATATGCATGCTGCTTTTTCTTCTCGCTCTCAACATCTCCCCATTTAATTGAGAACTCCTCAGCCAAAGTCCCTGACTATTGTCCATGAAACAGGAAGTGTACATCGCAAAACAAGCAGACAGCCAGAGCCCCAGCTTTACGAGCCAGCCACGGCGCTGAGAACCCGCTCCTTAGCAAGCGCTGCGTCCGAGCCACTTCGACTGGTGAAACCACGGTGTCCCAGCAGGCGGAACTACAAAAACAGTATGTGTGTGTGATGCAAGACCTAAAAAGAAGTAGTCCCCAAAATAATATGTAAACACTCACATGTAGGGAAACTGTAGTTGGTCGGGGCTGTTTCCTACAAAAACGAAAGTGACATATCGGGCCAACAGTAAGCGAGATAAGAAGAGTAATGCCAGAGTTAACCAATGGCAAGCGGCAGGAGAAATTAACCTCGATATTCAATTTACTACAGGTCTTGCGACAGCACATTTGCTGTCTAGGCACGACCTAAAAATGGACATTGAAACAGGACCCCTGTGTGGACCTATAACCATTTCTTTAATTTTGCAGGCAAAAACACTAATCGATTTCTGAACAATAACTTAACATACTATTTAGGTAATCCATAGCAGTGACACAGTCCTTGCTTATATTTCCAATTTACTTAATCTTGCATTCTTTAGAGTGTGTGCTTTTTCCTGGTATTTTTGTGTGCAGCATAATACTCGGGGATCTGGTAGTCCTGGCCCACGGTAATCCGTTCCCATTTCACACTGTTCTGTGGACACCAAATTGATCTGACACTTCTTAGGTCAGGATATGTGCTGATAATCAGGCCCAATCACTGAATTATAGTGTGCAAAAGAGCACTCTACTCCACAACATCAGGACAGTCAGCACAGTAATCTATAGCAAGGCCTTTTTCCTTTATATGGTCATAGAAAGAGGTGACATGCAATATCCTCATAATGCACAGCAGGGGGGACTTTATTCCTTATAATACATGGCCACACCCTCATACTTTGAAACAAAATGCAAAAATCCTTGTTGTGTTGCTCTTTTGTAGGAAATAAATATATTGTTTCCGAACATGAAGACTAAAAGTAAAATCTCTAATGTAAAATTAAACACACCGAAAGGAATTAGATATCTGCAGCAAAGATACTAGAATCAGTTTAATAGATTAGAAAAGGCTGTAGTTCTGAATGTGTAAAAGCATGCACCGATATTGTATCTTTCCTCTAATTAACTAAAGCATTAAAAAAATAACCATGTTGCCATCTGTTTTTTGCAGTTCATCTAGAAAATACGGCAGAAATAGGTTTTTAGGATGAGCATCAGTGTGCATGCGCTCTTTGCAAGAACTGCTGTAAATACTCTACAGAGTGTAATTTCACCTGCTGCTTGCCATTGGTCAACTTCTACGTCGCTTTTATTTCCTGGCTCCTTATTGGCCGGTGATCCAGATATATCACTTCCTTATTTAAGCTAGGAGCACCGGCCAACTACAGTTTCCCTACACTGCAGGTCTATATGTTTTTCTTTGGGATTACTTTTTTTTTATTTACTGTGGCGTCCGCTTCACTTGCAGGCACGCACACATGTTTTATGTACAGGGGCACCATGCTTTGTTTCAGCATGCAGCCCCCTTTTGTATACACATGACATGCTTCAGAGAAGGGGCTCTTTGTGGCGCACAAGAAAAAGGGAGAATCTTTCACCTGCACTTTATTTTCTTTTCTTTTACAGGGCGCGGCTTGCCCGCCTCAATTTCTTTAATTACTTTAAACTATTCAGTGCAGCGCCCATTTCACAAGTGCCGTCAAAGCTACAACTCCCCGTAGGGTGACCTCCCTCCCACCACCAAAACCAGGATGCCTATTTAATTCTCCTCCCACCCCTGTTGCCAGTTAAGGAGTTCATCATCTGCCAGGTCTGACATCATGTTTCCCTCCACAATCCGTGTGTTCCACCTGTGATGTCTCCCTATTGTATTTTATTTTGCAGGGTGTAATACAGCCACCTTCACCTTTTTAAAATAACTTTATTCAGCGTGCCCGTCTGGTCTCGGTAAGTGTTGAATCTAAAAGAATGTGTCAGATATCCCAAGTGTTTCCGAATCCAGTAAACAAAGCTAAAACGATGACAGGTCACACCCTGTTAAAAGAATATGTTTGTGCATCCATGTAACCCTTAAATTGTGAAGTGTAACCAAGACAAATAACATCAGAGCATGTAGCATGCTAATCCAAACGTGTAACAAAGCAGACATGCGGATTTAAGTTGAAACAGAGGCGCAACTACCAATTACATATTACTCCAAATACGTTCAAAACACTATATATAGTCTGATATCATTAGTGAAGAGGGCATGCTTGTGGTTTCGGACATTGACGTGTACAGTGTAGATCTAAACAAACATTTGATCTTACTTGTTCCGGAGCGTGCTCGTTAGTCAGATTGCCATGTGGTTCAAAAATGGTCATGTTGCTTAAAGACAATGCCCATCTTGAACTGTGATAAAAATGAGAAATGCATACACAGATTGTCATATTCGATTGCAAACAAGTGTGTGTACAAGATGGCTGAGTCTGAAAAGACGTGATCTCTTGCCTGATTTAGCACATGCTTTTTATTATGGTATCGTGCATAACATCAAACTAGCTATGTGGAAATGAAGAAGTACCTTGCAGTGGTTAAAGGGTCCCCAGTGAATCTAACTTGCCAATAAAGCGTACCTAGTGTGCAGAAAAATACAGGGTAACGTGGGTAAGTATGGGTGAAATTTGCAAATTGCTGGTCCGTGAATTAGTGCGAAATTGCAAAAAAAGGCAGCGAGTTCGCGAATTTTCCCGCGAACTCGTGGATTTTTGTGCCATTTGCAAAAATACGTGACCACGTGTGCCTGTAACTTTGCCAGCACGCCAAAAGGTGCCGAGCTCCCATGAGTGAGCTGGCCATTATAGTGGGGACGGGCGGGAAGGCGTTTCATACCGCTAGTGTGTGCTGGATGGGGCCAAATGGGCGGGGCTTCTATGCGAGTTCACATGCATCTTGTTTATAAAGGGTCAGAGACCGAGCAGAGCAGCAGATGAGGAGAAAGCAACCTCCTGTTCACAGGAGCTACACGGGGATGGCGCTCGGGAAACTCATGGATGCAAAAATACGTTTGGCACAGGACCCCAGAATCCTTCATATGTCCAAGATAACTCTGCTGCGCGTGTTGGTACAAAGCCCTTCTGATTCTGCTCAGTGGGTTCAGGCGCATGCAGCTGCTGCTGCTGGACAATGTCCCATCTCACACTAAACTGCCCCATAGAGGCATATGCTGGCGCTGGGCAGAAGGGTACAGTGGCATGCGGGTGCTCCACGCCTGTACATGCGCATACCGGTGCCAGGGGGGACATGTGTTTATTGGTGCTGTGTAGCAAGTTATGACTTTACATTTCAACTGCACCAGATGGTGGTACCACCTACACAGATCAGGAGCATCCAGGCACCAGACTTCATGGTGCAAGAGCATAATGGTGCTGTGCGGTACGGGTATATATGTAATGGGGGCAGGGGGACACTTAGCGCAATGTGTGCTCACACCCAGAGGGCTCCCAGGCAATTGAGCGCAAATGATTTTCACACTGAGAGGGCTGCAGGGCAGTTCAGCAGCATGGTGGCTCACACCCACTGGGCCCCAGTGCAGTTCAGTAGCACGTGGGCTCACAACCCCTGGGCAGCTCAACAGCGCAGGGGCTCACACCCACAGGGCTCCCGGGCAGTTTAGCAGCGCCACCCTCTGGTTTATCACTGCCACCCTCTGGTTCATCACTGCCACCCTCTGGTTCACCACTGCCACCCTCTGGTTCACCACTGCAACCCTTTGGTTCATCACTGCCACCCTCTGGTTCACCACTGTCACCCTCTGGTTCACCACTGCCACCCTCTGGTTCACCACTGCAACCCTCTGGTTGATCACTGCCATCCTCTTGTTCATCACAGCACCCTCTGGTTCACCACTGTTACCCTCTGGTTCATCGCTGCCACCCTCTAGTTCATCACAGCACCCTCTGGTTCACCACTGCCACCCTCTGGTTCATCACTGCCACCCTCTGGGTTACCACTGCCACCCTCTAGTTCACCACTTTCACCCTCTGGTTCATCACTGCCACCCTCTGGTTCATCACTGCCACCCTCTGGTTCACCACTGCCACCCCCTGGATCATCACTGCTACCCTCTGGTTCATCACTGCCACCCTCTGGTTCATCACTGCCACCGTCTGGTTCACCACTGCCACCCTCTGGTTCACCACTGCCACCATCTGGTTCACCACTGCCACCCTCTGATTCCCCACTGCCACCCTCTGGTTCACCATGCCAGCCTCTGATTCATCACGGCACCCTCTGGTTCAACACTGCCACCCTCTGGTTCACCACTGACACCATCTAGTTCATCACAGCACCCTCTGGTTCACCACTGTCACCCTCTGGTTCACCACTGTCACCCTCTGGTTCATCACTACCACCCTCTGGTTCATCACTGCCACCCTCTGGTTCACCCCTGCCACCCTCTGGTTCATCACTGCCACCCTCTGGTTCATCACTGCCACCCTCTGGTTCACCACTGCCACCCTCTTGTTCACCAATGCCACCCTCTGGTTCACCACTGCCACTCTCTGGTTTACCAGTGCCACCATCTGGTTCATCACTGCCACCCTCCGGTTCACCACTGCCACACTATAGTTCATCACTGCCACCCTCTGGTTCATCACTGCCACCCTCTGGTTCACCACTGCCACCCTCGGGTTCATCACTGCCACCCTCTGGTTCACCACTGCCACCCTCTGGTTCATCACTGCCACCCTCTGGTTCACCACTGCCACCCTTTGGTTCACCACTGCCACCCTTTGGTTCACCACTGCCACCCTCTGGTTCACCACTGCCACCCTCTGGTTCATCACTGTCACCCTCTGGTTCATCCCTAGCACCCTCTGGTTCATCCCTAGCACCCTCTGGTTCACCACTGTCACCCTCTGGTTCACCAATGTCACCCTCTGTTTTACCACTGTCACCCTCTGGCTCACCACTGACACCCTCTGGTTCACCGCTGCCACCCTCCGGATCACCACTACCACCCTCTGGTTCATCACTGTCATCCTCTGGTTCATCACTGCCACCCTCTGGTTCACCACTGCCACCCTCTGGTTCACCCCTGCCACCCTCCGGTTCATCACTGCCACCCTCTGGTTCATCACTGCCACCCTCTGGTTGACCACGGACACCCTCTGGTTTACCACTGACACCCTCTGGATCACCACTGCCACCCTCTGGTTCATCACTGTCACCCTCTGGTTAATCACTGCCACCCTCTGGTTAATCACTGCCACCCTCTGGTTCACCACTGCCACCCTCTGGTTCACCACTGCCACCCTCTGGTTCACCACTGCCACCCTCTGGCTCACCACTGCCACACTATAGTTCATCACTGCCACCCTCTTGTTCATCACTGCCACCCTCTGGTTCACCACTGCCACCCTCTGGTTCATCACTGCCACCCTCTGGTTCACCACTGCCACCCTCTGGTTCATCACTGCCACCCTCTGGTTCACCACTGCCACCCTTTGGTTCACCACTGCCACCCTTTGGTTCACCACTGTCACCCTCTGGTTCACCACTGCCACCCTCTGGTTCATCACTGTCACCCTCTGGTTCATCCCTAGCACCCTCTGGTTCATCCCTAGCACCCTCTGGTTCACCACTGTCACCCTCTGGTTCACCAATGTCACCCTCTGTTTTACCACTGTCACCCTCTGGCTCACCACTGACACCCTCTGGTTCACCGCTGCCACCCTCCGGATCACCACTACCACCCTCTGGTTCATCACTGTCATCCTCTGGTTCATCACTGCCACCCTCTGGTTCACCACTGCCACCCTCTGGTTCACCCCTGCCACCCTCTGGTTCTTCACTGCCACCCTCTGGTTCATCACTGCCACCCTCTGGTTGACCACGGACACCCTCTGGTTTACCACTGACACCCTCTGGATCACCACTGCCACCCTCTGGTTCATCACTGTCACCCTCTGGTTAATCACTGCCACCCTCTGGTTAATCACTGCCACCCTCTGGTTCACCACTGCCACCCTCTGGTTCACCACTGCCACCCTCTGGCTCACCACTGCCACCCATTGGTTCATCACAGCACCCTCTGGTTCATCACAGCACCCTCTGGTTCACCACTGTAGATTATGGGGAGAAAGCACACCTGCCCAGCCTCAACCGGGGGCTGGTTAATGTGTTACTGAATTTGATTTTTCTGCAATTTCGCGAGATTTGCGGACTGCAAAATTGCAGAAAATACGCAAAATCCACGAACGGAACGGATTTTAGGGTCATGCTTAAACGTGGGTGGTGTGCTCTTACTGGGCCATATTGGATTCTCAACAATTTCAAGACTGTATGACATGACATAACAAGAATTTGCAATGCAATAGGTCTTGCAATTGCGAGACTGTGAGCTATTGGCATTGTAAATGACAATGCCTTTTATTTATGTGTTTAAAAAGCTTCGCATAAATAAAAGGCATTGCCATTTACAGTACCAATAGGTCAACGTTTCTGAAATGCGAGACCCATTGCATTGTAAGTGCTTGTTTCTTTTGTAGTCTAAACTGCAGATTTAATTATCCCTTTTCTCCTGCCATGGCTGATGACTCCTCAGTAGGCATTCTGACATCACAACTCAACTGTAATAAGTTTTTACAGTTCAGCAGCCATTGTAATTTCTTTATTACAGGCGTCTATTGATGTAACAAATCATCTGTAATAGGGAAATTAGAGACTGTCTTTTTTATACCAGGATTGCAGGCTACCATGTAATATATATGGATAAAATACACCCTGTAGTGCATTATAAGGATATTGCAAGTCACTGATACGCTCCATCAATATAAAGGGGAACAAAGCCGAAGGATGTATTCCTTTATAAGGTCATGGAATTGGAAGTCGTTTGCAATATCCTTTTAATCTATGGCTGAGGGTATTTCATATTCATATTTAAAGTAGTTTATTTTGGATTTTGAAATCCTGAAAAACAACATACATCATGGTGGAAACAATCAGCTAAGATAATTGCAATTGAAATAAAATCAAAAGTAATAAAATGGTGCATAGTGATACATAGTATGTTTCCAAGCTAACAACATAATTCTCCTATACACTAGTGGATCTTTGCATTGGAATATCCAAGTAATCATATAAGAGCAGCACTAAAATGTCATAAAGTACAAATGCAACGGAACAGACTTAATAAACATCAACAATCAAATAAGACTTCATCTACAGTGTCTTAAAGCACAAGGAATACAGTGAGTGTAAAACAAGCATTACATTGCTAGAGTTCCTGCTTAACCAAATAATCATGATGGGTCATTGGTCAGCTTCGGCACAAAAACTTTCTTGCGAATAATCCATGCGGAGAATAAGAATTTGGCAACACTGATATAGATCATTTAGCTCACATCAGATCTCATTATTCTCAGCGCATGTTCTATTCTCCGAATGCCTGGTGAAAGACACATTGGTTTAATCCACTTTTTGCAGGGGATTGTATATGCTTTGCAAAAGAGGAATACATGGTTTAGAGTTCCTTTGTCCAGATTACAAGTAGGGCATTAATTGTTGAGGGTGTTTTAATCTTTATAATACATGGAAACACCATCACCTTTCCAACAAACTGCTTAAACCCTTGGAGCCTGATTAATATCTCGGGCAGACCGCTGCCGATAGGCCGTCGGTGACGGTCCGCCTGACAGACAGGCCATCGGTCCCACTGCAGCATTACAATGCAGGCAGTCTGATCACAGAGGTCAGAGGGAAAGACTGCCACCTCCGACAGAATCATCTCATCCGATATGGCAGAATCCTAGTCCTGTTAAGAGGCAGTGCCGAGTCAGGCACCTCCATCGAGATTACGATGTGCCTTTCCGACAGCCATTTTTAAGGTGGTCCCACTGCCATGAAAAGGCTGTCTGAAAAGGACTTTGCCAGCCCCAAACAGGGCCCCTTCCCTAGTTGGCCACTGTAAAGTAATCAGGCCCTTGGTGTTTTGCTCTTTCATGTTCACTTCAGACAATAGGAGTAAAAGCAGAAACAGTACTGTCATTTTAACACCCCAAAAGGCAGTTAGTGATTTTTACCAAAAGATATTAGGCTCAGTTTCATAGAAATCGATTTAAAAATGCTGGGATGAAACATGTAGACATTCTAACTTTCCAGGAATACCTTTGGAGTGACAAAATGAACATGTGGACACAAATATCTCATTTCTGATGAAAGCTTTTCATTTTAGAAAACATACTGGAAGAAAGAAAAGATGCTTCCCCCTTTCCTTCTTAAAACTGTGGCTGCAATTATACTCCGTGAGCTGCCTTTCACCATCACTGCTGGCTCTGGCAGCAAGTATTGTGATGTCCGAACTGAACTGTAATAATGTATCACAGTTAAGAGGCTGCACCATTTATTCCAGTTAAAGAGATGTATCACAAATCACCTGTAATTAGGGAATTAGAGCTGGGCTTCTATACAGGGATTAGAGGGTCCCATGTATTATATTTATATTATCAACATTCACCACAATTTGAACCTGTACTTTGCAAGCTTAAGGATAGGTGTTTCGCCCATTGCACTAGCGGTTGCCAGCATACTTTACTAAACTCCCAAGAGAAGTTTGAGCAAGTGAATTGTGTGGGTGGCCTCAATTATTCATGGGCACACCGAATAAACAATTGAAAGAGAAATGGGTTTGTCTCTATCACTAAGGAGCCACAGGTTACTCATAACACGGGCCCTGGCTCTGGCAGTGACATACATTTGACTTTAATCATGGGAGAAGTGAAAGTGACATCATACAACCTTCGACACTCATGTTCTCACTAAAGGGGTATTACACAATTAGTGAACACAATGGAATGAGAGGATTACAATTAGACTATTTGGGGTACATGCATCAACAGAAATTGCATTCGCAAACAGTGCGAATCGCTAAATTAGCCCGTTTGCGAATGCAATTTCTGTTTTTGGAAAGCATCAATTATTATTCAAAATAGGAATCGCAATTGTCATTGCGATTCCTTAAAAAGTCGCAAATGGCATTGCGAGTTGGTAAGGAATCGCAAATTTAAAGAATCCTTAATTTTGTTGCGAATTTTGGAATGCATGAAAATTCGCTATTAGCGATTTTCATAGAAATCACAATTAGGAATTCCTAAAAGTAGAAGAAGTGTGAGCAGGTGGTATTTTTTTCTTCTTTCTGAACATGTGCAAATGATTAGCCAACTATAAAAGGGGTTCCACGTTACCTCTGGAACTTTTCCAGGATGGCCGCAGTCATTGTGCTAGCACGTAGGTGGCGTTTGAGAGCGGCAGGAAGGAGGAGAAGAATACTTAATGAAACAATATTTAGATTGCGCACCACTTTGCTTGGGCAGACACAGGCAGACATATATGATAAGAATAGGCTTAATGCTGACTCTATTTTAGATATGATAGCAGAATTAGATCCCATATTGCATAGGCAAATGCGTAGGACTCAAGCCATACCCACCCATGTACAAGTGTTATGTTGTCTTCATCTTCATGCCTCTGGGTCCTTTCAAGGTGTCATTGCTGTTGCTAGGGGGGGGTTTCACAGAGTGCATTGTCTAGATTTTTTAAAGACTTTCTCAATGCAATGCTCTAAAGGATAAACCATCACATAAAGTTTCCTACCACTCAGCAGGAGTTGCTTCAGACCAAATTAGACTTTTATAACATGGCACATTTCCCACATGTAATAGGATGTGTTGATGGAACACATATTCCCATTTGTCCCCCAGCTGCAAATTAGTACATTTTTAGAAACAGGAAAAATTACCATTCATTAAATATTCAAGTAATCTGCAATGCAAAAGGAATCATCACTGACTTATTTGCCAGTTACCCAGGGAGTGCCCATGACTCTTACATTTTTAAACATAGTGCCATACATGCTCGCCTGCTGTCTGGAGAATTTGGAGACGGATATTTACTAGGTAAATGTAATTAATCAATGTCTTATGTATTTCACTTTTGTGCTTCGGCATTGAACTGGTACTCGTTTTAAATTTTCTCCATTAAACATAGGAGATAGTGCATACGGTGTGAGGTCATACATACTCACACCTTACCTGACTCCAACAACCAACAAAGAACAGCAATATAACCATGCCCATATCTCAACTTGCAGTATAATAGAGAGGACTTTTGGGGTTATGAAGTCAAGGTTCAGAATTCGATAACAAAACAGTGTCTTGACTCCTAACCCAGCAAGGCTAAGCCAAATATCACGAATAAACAACACAACTGCCAGTACTGGGCTGTAACTTACAGAATTTTCTGTTAACACATGTATGAATCAAACATACCGGTCCGTTTTTTTATATAACGTCACTAGTTTATTAGTAAATTTATTTCACTATTCTTCCATTTTTTTCTCTTTTTTGTTTCTCAAAAACACTTTTTTTGTGCATATACAAAATTAACAATAAAATACAATTACATGACATATATTCTCTATACATATTTACAATTAAATTCAACTCATACACACCGTACTTTGACTAGTCCATTCAACATACAGTCCCACACACTCATGCATACTACAAAAAACAGTAAAGTGTGGCCCTTAGCCAAAAGAAGCAATTCAAAATTAAATTTATGTGTTTTAATACATGCTACTAAGTGCCTATATTATATGGAATTGTACTATAAGAACCTAATTCCTTAATGTCCTAACTCAGTCCTTATAATGTTATTATTGGCAAAGGGCCAACATAGGGTCGACGTGTTTCAAGTCACAAAATTCCAATTTACGGTGTGGAAAGCAGTAACACTCAAAGGTGTAGCCGAGGGGCTCGTAGTGCCCGGTCTCCAATGCGGCGCGTCCACGCCGGGTGGAACAGTCAATGGCGGTGCTTATTAAGAAGGTGAATATTTAAGGTCTGGTACCCCTCCGTACTGAAGTTCTGACTGTTACCGCTTTCCCCACCGTAAATTGGAATTTTGTGACTACACTACATGATTATATAAAGACATCGTGTTCCCTTGAAGTAAGAACTGTACGGTCCTGAGGAGAACCCCGCAGTCCGGGGGTTTGAAACGCGTCAACCCTATGTTGGCCCTTTGCCAATAATAAAATTATAAGGACTGAGTTAGGACATTAAGGAATTAAGTTCTTATAGTACAATTCCATATAATATAGGCACTTAGTAGCATGTATTAAAACACATAAATTGAATTTTGAATTGCTTCTTTTGGCTAAGGGCCACACTTTACTGTTTTTTTGTAGTATGCATGAGTGTGCGTGACTGTATGTTGAATGGACTAGTCAAAGTACGGTGTGTATGAGTTGAATTTAATTGCAAATATGTATAGAGAATATATGTCATTGTAGTTGTACTTTTTTGTTCATTTTGTATATGCACAAAAAAAGTGTTCTTGAGAAACAAAAAAGAGAAAAAATGGAAGACTAGTGAAATAAATTTACTAATAATCTAGTGACGTTATACAAAAAACGGACCGGTATGTTTGATTCATACATGTGTTAACAGAAAATTCTGTAAGTTACAGTCCAGTACTGGCAGTTGTGTTGTTTATTCCCAAGGTTCAGAATTCCGCATAAGACTCGAGGAGCACTGCAATATCGCCCGGATGTTTGCTGCAAAATAGTTGCAGCTTGTGCTATCCTACACAACCTAGCCACTAAGAGAGGCCTTGAGCTTGATGAGGAGGATGTGCTACCAAATAATGACAACCAGCCTCAACAACCCCATGCTAGACTACATGGACCTGACGCAGCAGAAGGGAGGAGAAGAAGGGCAGAAATCACTCAGCATTATTTTTAAAATAAAGGTGAGATAAATGTAATTTGCATGCAAAATGTTTATTTCAATAATTGTTCAAATAATATGAAGAGCTTTGCACTCCAGAAACATTACTGCATGTATGTAGGAGAATAACATAAACCTTTACCAAACTTTAATCAGTCAAGGTGCACTTTTAAGCATATTCCAAAATCATGAGCATATTATGAAATTATTACAGGAAATCATTTCTTCTTCCCACACAAACCTAAAGCTTTAGTTTTAATTTTTTCAGAAACTATAGGTTCTCTTGTGTGTATGTCTTGGCCTCTTGTGCTACGGCGTTCAGACACTTCTTTTGCTTTAATTTTGACACTGCTTCCATCACAATCAATGTTTAAACCCCCGTCAACAGAATTATTTAGGTTTTCCATAGTTTGCATCTTATTAGCAGCACTTTTCATAGACATCATACCTTCACATAGCTCACCACAACATTGTCTAATATCCTTCTGAATGGAAATGGTATGTTTAATCAGTCGTGCATTGCTAGTAGTTACTCTATTCAAAGCCCTTGCATATGTGTGCATGCTCATCATTGTTCTCATGTGTCTATTGCAATTTGCAATTTTCTGAGCTTCCATGCCATGACAAATAGTCTCCAATGCATTTGCTATGCGGTTTAAATTGTGACATGACGCCTTTTGTGCATCTTCAATCACTTTTGTTAATGATGTGAAACTTTTACTCATGTCACTGATGTCTTCACTGATATGACTCAGTTTGCCCTTCATAATCCTTATATCCTACCCTTGCAGACGCTGCACTTTGAATAACTTCAGTTCAACCTCACTTGCTAGTAAGCATGGGCGAATTTTGCGGATCTCGCGTTCGCGAATTTTGCGGATTTGCGAACTCGCAATCCGCAAAATCCGCGAATTCCCGCGAATTTGCGGATTTTTTTTTGTGTGTTCGCAATTGTTTCTGCCAGTTCGCGAGGATTTGGTACTAGTTCGCAATTGCGAACGTACTTGTCGGCTCGCAACGGTCGCGACTATGTTGTTTCTTCGTCTGGTTCATCATCACAACCTCCCAGCACCCTCTGTTTCACCACTGGCACCCTCTCTTTGACCCATGCCACCCTCTGTTACATCAATGCCACCCTCTGGTTCATCATCACTGTAGAAGATAGGGGGAAAAGCAAGCCCACCTGCCCTGCTTGAACTGACATGAATTAATTTGGGGTTAGTTTATTAACAACACCTGCCCTGCCCCAACTGACAATAATGAATTAGGGGCTAATTAATGTGTCACTGAAAGAATTTCAAGTTCCAGCCTGGCACCTGCTTGTCTGCTCCTTTAGCTGTAAATCAGGACCTTTGTGGCATACAGTTAAGGTCAGAGCAGGGTCACACAATAGTTGCAAGCAGGCAACCGAATTCTGGAGGGCCCCCTCAGGAAGCACTACAAAGAATCGTTACAAATCATGAGGTTGACCTTTTGCACCTGCTCATTGCTTTTGCTTTTGCTGAAATCGTTTTTCGGTTTTTTCGCGCTATTCGCGGGGCGCGGCGTCGTGCGAAACCGACCGCGGAAGCCACCAATTCGTGCGAATGAGCATTTTATTTTTTTGCGGCTTGTTGTTTCGTGAGTTTTTTTGCAGTATTCGCGAGCCGCTTGCAGCGCAACACGCGAATTTACCCCAAGGTCGAGTACGGGCGCGGCCATTTTGTTTGTGTGACGTATTTCCGTTTCCGCCCGCTATGTATAATCTCGCGCAGTAAGCGCATTGCGAGTAGAGGTTCGCACGAGATCGCGCGGGAAATCTAGAGGTTCGCACGAGATCGCGAGGAAAATCTCGCGCGAACTTACTTTCGCGCTCGTGAACGGGCGCCGGCCATCTTGTTTTTCATTCATTTCCTGTGTCTGGGCATGGTGTTTAATCCTCTTGGTATCTTTGCCATCCTTTGCTTGTTTTCAGTTTTTTTTTTACGATTTTGCTTCTTATCTATCCCTCTCTTTTCCTAGCTGTATATTTTTGTCTTTTCTGCTATTTTTCTTTACTTTTAAACTACTTTTTTAAACTCTTTTCTTTTCTTCTTCCCTATCCTATTCTTTCTTAATTTTCTACTTCTTCCTACCTTACCTGCCCAGACCATGGTCAAGCCAGGCGCCATGAAGCTGCCCAGGCACTTGAGGGCCGCAGCGGCGGCGGGGAGTAGTGCTGGACCCAGTGCCAGGACAGCATGCGGGAGATTGAGGGGGGAGCAGGTGACGCGACGGGAGATATTCAGCCCGGAGGAAGTGGGCGCGCTGGTCTACTTCGTCCAGCGCCGCCTGCCCAGGACCATCGCGGGAGGCGGCAGGATCGCGGCCGGCGGCTACAACATGCGGGAGCGCCGGAAGCGGTGGGAGAAGGTGTGCTGGGCCATATCCCACCTCTACGGGGTCCAGCGCACCTACAGCCAGGTCACCCATCGCTGGACGGAACTCCTGGACCGCGAGCGCGACCTGCTGGACCAGCTCGGCTTGGAGATCCCCGGGCTTGGTGAGTAGTAGTAGCCATTTAATCACTCACTACTATGATGTTTTCTCCTGCTCTGTGTTGTTGTATTGCAAATATTTGTTTTTTACATGGAGCAAGCCAATAATGCCGCTGATGACGATTACATTGTAGTTAAATTATATTTCAAAATCTTCTGTGCATTTCAGGTGCACTGCTCTCCTTCTCAGTGGCGTTGCTACTATGCTTATTTGTTTTCTATTTCGTGGTCTCATTGGCCTGAGTAACTATTATGTATGAGTGTACTTTACAGAACTGCGTAATGCTAGACACTAGGGTGCAGATTACATTTACAAGCCCCTTGCGCCACGTTTACGTTGCCTTGCGTGACGCAACAGCGGCGTAAACGTGCGGCATCCCTGCGAGTCATTTACAGCATGACGCATCTAGGGAGATGCGTCACGTTATAAAGCCATGGGCCTGCACCACAATGGGTGCGTTCCTAGTACGCAGGGTGGGCGGTCCGGCGGCTGTGCGCCTCGCAAAATTGCCTGCGTGAAATCTACAAGATTTAACGCAGGCACTTCTGCGACGCTGCTACGTCAATTCAATTCCTTATGTCTGCTCGAAGCAGGCTAAAGGACTGACACAGCATGTTAAGTATTGGGTGGCCCTGAGCATTACTGGAGTTGCATTGCGTTGGCGACGTGACTCCAGCGATGCGCCGCTCTTACGTGACGAGATGCGTCACGCAAGTGCCTACCCTTGCACCAGGGCGCGCCGCATTGTAAATGAGGCGCATCTGCCGTGTCGCAAGGGTAGTTTTGCGTGACGCATTTGATCTGGCGCATCTCTGGAGATGCGTCAGAACGCGTAAGTAAGTATGCCCCTAAGGGGCAGAATTGCAATTACCGTCGCATCCCTGCAAAGTAGCAGGGATACGCCATTAATTGTGCGGCCCGCTACCACCACCAAACATGGTGCGCCGTATTTGCAATGCGGCGCACCATGGGCCCAAAACGTCACCGAAGCTTTACTGCTGGAGTTGCGTCACAACGATGGCGCAGCTCCAGCAATGCTCTGGGGTACCCTATCTCCCCAATGCTGGGTCAAGCCGTACGTCTGCTTCAAGCAGGTGCAGGGTTTGTGTGACGCATCATTGTCCTAAAGGTGACTGATTGAAATTTTGTAGATTTCCCTCAGCCACTATTAGGATGTGTTCCAGTGCAGGAATGCCCTCCCTTGCGCCGGATCGCCCCCTGATGGCGCAGGGCTTTATAACGGGATGCATCTCCCAAATGCGTCACGTTGTTATAATATTATACACCGCACCATGGCGCCCTTTTTTGTTTAGCTGCTGCGTCACAAAAGTCACGCAAGAACGGCGCAAAAGAGCCGCAAGGGGCTTAAATCTGCCCCTTCCTTTGTACCCCTGACAATAAGAAAAATAGTGGCGGTGGATTGATAGTTTGACTATTTAAATGACTGGTAATGTAGCAGGCAACTGTTAGTGTTGTCACTGATCTGACTGAAATCACAATGGAGTTTGTCTGTCACTTTGCGTCTTGCCTGCGGACTGCTGCCTGCCAGTCCTAGGTGAACGTTTCAGTACTTTGTTTAGTGAGTTACGTGACTTTCGAAGTCACAGGTCCGCAAATAAATGAAAACTAACCCTAATCAATATAATTTCGCGGAAATATTTTGTTATTGTTCTTTTGAAATGTTTGATTTGGTTGACATTGACAAGCAACAATCATCCATGTTTTCTGTTCTTTCTTTCATGTTGTACGTCAGCTCCCCCCAGGGGCGAGAGGAGGACACAGGAGCAGCAGGCGGCGGATGCTGTTCAACAGGGCCAGGATCGGGCAGGCGAGGGCTCCTCTGCTGGCCCCAGTAAGTTTTCATTTTAGACTAGTACCTATTTTTCCTAGCGTTCCTCATTTGACTTTTTTCAAAATTGTCTTTGCTCTTCTTGTAGACTGTATCTAAATTCTTATCCTGCCTCTACTATGACTCCCTGTGGTAATACTAGATTATTCTTATTAGTCTGTCTGTGTAGCTAACTAAGATTGCACGGTTGGCGAAACTCCCATGATTCTAGTCAGCAATAGCTCTATCAACTTAGTGCAGTCCTCTGGGATTGTCCATAATGTCTTTTGAAGTATTCTATCTGGACTCATGCTTGCAAAAATTGCAAAACCTTTCGCTCAGTCACTCTAGTCTGGACCAAAAAACACAGAGTGTATTTAAGTTTAAAAGCTTTATTAAAAGTAAACACATTTATTAAAATGAAGTCATAATAAAACTAAACGTTTAATTGATAATGGAAAAGTGGTTAGTGCTGACGATTAATTGAAGACATTTCTTGTGGTCGAGCCGAGCTCTCACCTCGTTTCAACTTGCTCTTGTTGTTAGAAGTCCATCTTTTGTCTGTGTGGAGAAAAATGGTGCGTGTTAAAAAAACAGCCTTCATCAGTTGTGCCAAAAAGTGCAGCAAGACAACCTTCCCTGGAAAAAGGGACATTTTTTTAACTTTAACGTAGACAGTCGCAAATTACATTGTTTTCACATGTCTTCATTCCCAGACCAAAGACTAGTGAGTGCTTTATTCTAACATTCTTAAATGTACTAGGTGGAACATCTGGTGGCGGGGCCAGTGTGGAGGTGGTGGTGCTCGACACGGAGGCGGAGGGCGATTCTTTAGGGGAGGAGGCGGCGGCTGTGAGAGTTGAGACGGTGGTGGTGGCGGCCAGAGGTAAGCTCTTATATATTCCTTACTTATTGAGATTGAAGACTAGCTGGGAAGGCAAGAATATGAGATGCATGGCTGGGTGAATGATGAAGCAATGATGGGTGGAAGGACAACAGCCTGGGTGGGTGACACAGAAACTGTATGTGTCCATATACCTGGATCATGCTACTATCTGACTCTTAGATAGCATATGTGTATCTAGAGCAGGGGTACTCATAGTACGGCCCGCGGGCCGGTGGTTGCCCGGCAAGCCTTCCTTGGCGGTGCGCAGACCTTGCAAACAATCACTGCTCCCCCGGCCCCCACAGAGCAGAGGCTTTTTTGTATTTCACCTGTTAGCGCCCCTGCATCTCCACTCTGACAATCACTGCTCCCCCGGCCCCCACAGAGCAGAGTGGAGATGCAAGGCCACAAAGAGGTGAAATAGAACAAAGCCTCTGCTCTGTGGGGTCGGGCAAGCAGTGATTGTCAGGGTGGAGAAGCAGGGGCGCTACAACAAACAAAGCCTCAATAATATGTTAATGGTCTTTTAAAGACCTGTTAAGTACTTTGGTGTTGTTGTCTGTGTGTGCGCGTTGAGGAAGCGGTCTCAACCCGGGCTGAAGGCTGACACAGATAGACACACACACAGTGACATGACAGAGGGGGAGGGAGAGGGAGGGCAGGAGGGAGAGAGAGATGGAGAGGGAGGGCAGGAGGGAGAGCAGGAGGGAGAGAGATGTATGTAAATGCTGGGTCTGGTGGCTCAGTGGATGAGGGCATCTGCTGCAGGGACCTGTGTGCAACCTCATGGTCACAAGTTATCGTTTTGCTTTAGCCCCGCCCCCTCTGACTCCGCCCCCACCAGTGCGGCCCTCGGCCCCAAACTACACTGTAAATGTAGCCCCTGAGAGAAAGTTTGTGAGTACCCATGATCTAGAGAGAGTAGACGGTCAGTGGATGAACTAAGTGTAACTTTGAAGAGCATCTAACACTGCACCCGCACGTCCGTTCCAGTGTAGGAAAGGCAAGGAAAAGAACTTTTAATTTTGTCCAAATACTACCATCAATAGTAGCAGTAGTTTGTATTGCAAGCACTGCATAGATCCGGTTATTACGGTGGCCACTCCCTACCTCTCTTAATAAGTTTAGTAGTACTCAGTCATTCATGTGTGGATGTATCACTGGTCACTCAATAAAAAGCAAAGCACCTAAAGTCATCCCATATATAAGCAAAAACATCCCATGTGAAGTGATAGATAATCAGATTATTTATCTTCTTCAATTTTCCATTTCTAGTACTCATTTCCACTGTAGGGTGAAAGTTAAATTAATTAAGCAGTAGCCCTTGAGTTGTAACAGAGTATTCTCAGTGCCACCCGTAATAGAAAAGTAAGAGCTTCACCACCTGCATGTACTGGACGGGTACAGTAACGCAACGCAAGTCTAGGTCACTCCTCCTCATGGCGTGCGTCTCTTTTTCTCGGGTGCAAGTTTACTGCGCTGCCATTATGCCGGCTTGCAGAAGATAACGTACCAATTTTCCAAAACAAGAGACAAGAAGAAGAATAAGACTGGTGTACTTTCATAGTCGACTCCAATGGAAGTCCATAGTGCTCGTAGAATTTGTTCCTTAAACTCCCACTAATGTTAGAGCAAGGATGAAGAAGTGTGAGGTTAGATAGATACTGGCCTCAATAGTTATGTAATGCGTTTGCAAGTTGCTAGTTGTAGTGCAACACAAATTTCTGCTGAATGATTGAGTTAATCTTAAAGAGCATTGGTTACAGACTATGTCTTTCTTTCTTCATATAGGTTCTCCTTCCAAACGAACAAGGAGGAAGGAGCTGGCTAGAGCGGCCCGGCAACGGCGGATCGATGCCACTGTGGCCGAATATCGGCGGCTGGTGGCCCTGGAGGACGAAGAAAGTGTGCAGTCGACCACAACAACTACGTCGTCTGCATCGGCCTCCGTTCCCCCACGGGCTGCCAGTGCCACCCAGCACAGTGGTCCACCCAGACTGAGCCGGGCTGCCAAAGCCAAACGCCACCGCCGAGTAGCAAGGACAACAGCTACAGCTTCCTCTCACAGCCGTTGCACCTACAAGGCATTGAAGGCATGCCTGCGCCGCAGTACCCTGATGGTGTCCCGCCTCCAGCAGGAGCTCCACCACTTTTCCAACCAGTTGGAGGGGCTCCGCGTAGAGCACGCCTTGCTCCGCCAGGAGCATGATGCCCTGGCCCAAAAAGTTGACAGCATCCACCCATAGTGTCCCTTGCCCCTTTTTTAGAGACTTTTGGGGGGTGGGAATTGGGAGTTGGGTTTTTGGGGACTTTTGAAGGACAATCGTTGGGGTTAGGGAGGGTCTTGCGGGAGATTATTTTGTTAGGGATATAAATATACTTTTTCAAACTTTATCTGAGCATACCCGTTTCTTACTGCTTGCCTGGCGGGTGGGGGTTTAACAGTGACTTTGTTTTCCTGAAAGTTTAGTTCCATTTTCTTCCTTTAAGTGTAAATGCCCAAATGTTTTCAACACTAAGTGCCTCTCACAGACTAAGTGAAGTGAATCCAAGAGTCCTAGGACTTTAGTAGTACTACCTTCAGTCTCTCGTCTCTCGTACTAATACTCCATTATACCCCCAAACCACCAAACGCTTATCTTACCTGTAATTTGTGTTTGAAAGTAGGGCTAGACCCAGGGCTGGCTCCACGGGAAACAGCGAATAAGGTTGGCAATCTTGGTCGGATAAAATTTCCTCATAGCGGTGGTACTAGTGGTGTGACACAGTGGCAGTTGCATGCCTATGAAAAAAAAGAAAATGAAATCTGGTTTGTCCTCCTGAGCAATTCAACGGTACAACTGAGAATATAGCAGGTGACAGAAGTACAGTAGAACAGTGCCACATTGTAGCCTAACAAATGGTAATGTATAACTACTAATTCGGTTGAAGTTCTTTCACATTAGCAATGGTTCTTTGTCAAGCAGAGTAAGAATATATCCTCGGATTTCTTCACCAGCCTGTTGCTATCACCTTATCCTCCCCAGCAAGTGTGTGGATTTATTGCTGTAATTTAGTCACACATCAATCAAAACCACACAGCCCGGGGGAAGAGGGTTAGGGTTTGAAAAATGGATGGGTACGGGGGTTTTTGGGAAAGGTTTTGGGAGACAAGAAAAAATAGCACAGCATAGACAAAGAATTGTGAACATAAACAAATCTTTGGGTACAAACCTATCCATCAATCTTTGAAAGTGCATGCACTACTGCATGCATGTCAGTGAAAAGTAAGTAGTACATTCGACAACTGTGGAAGAAAGAATGCGACAGTACAGGGCCTGTGTGGAATTATTGATAACGATATTCAACATAAGGTCTCTGTAGCTAGATACCCGAGAGCCTTGCTGGTCACTATAAATCCATTCACAACAACACTCAGTGGGGTTGGTCTGGAAGGTATAGTAGATAGAAAAGGAGAAATTGCTTTTTTTCTAGGTGTCCCCTCACTCACCAGGGTTGCCCCTTGGTGACATGCTTCATCATTGGGGCCATCCCAGTCCTCTACGGCCTGGGGCGTGCTGCGACTTGCGAATTACGTAGGAGCACTTACAAATGACTATGTGTGGTGCAGATGTGATAGTGGAGTGGACTAAGTGATGTGTTAAGGGATCAATTTAGAAGCAGAGAGAGAGATCCAAGAAATGCAGTCACAGTCAGAGAAAAAGGCAAGGGATACTGTATCTATGTGGTTGTAGTGGTCCTGTTGGAAGTGGTAAGTCAGTTGCCTGCAGAAAAAAAATCCTCCTATTAGCGGCACTCCTCCATTGCAGCCGACGCTTCGTCCATCGATGTTGGTCAACAGAAGACACCCTGTAAAAAAAAGCACAGCATAGACAAACAATTGAACATAAACAAATCTTTGGGTACAAACCTATCCATCAATCTTTGAAAGTGCATGCACTACTGCATGCATGTCAGTGAAAAGTAAGTAGTACATTCGACAACTGTGGAAGAAAGAATGCGACAGTACAGGGCCTGTGTGGAATTATTGATAACGATATTCAACATAAGGTCTCTGTAGCCAGATACCCGAGAGCCTTGCTGGTCACTATAAATCCATTCACAACAACACTCAGTGGGGTTGGTCTGGAAGGTATAGTAGATAGAAAAGGAGAAATTGCTTTTTTTCTAGGTGTCCCCTCACTCACCAGGGTTGCCCCTTGGTGACATGCTTCATCATTGGGGCCATCCCAGTCCTCTACGGCCTGGGGCGTGCTGCGACTTGCAAATTACGTAGGAGCACTTACAAATGACTATGTGTGGTGCAGATGTGATAATGGAGTGGACTAAGTGATGTGTTAAGGGATCAATTTAGAAGCAGAGAGAGAGATCCAAGAAATGCAGTCACAGTCAGAGAAAAAGGCAAGGGATACTGTATCTATGTGGTTGTAGTGGTCCTGTTGGAAGTGGTAAGTCAGTTGCCTGCAGAAAAAAAATCCTCCTATTAGCGGCACTCCTCCATTGCAGCCGACGCTTCGTCCATCGATGTTGGTCACCAGAAGACACCCTGTAAAAAAAAGCACAGCATAGACAAACAATTGAACATAAACAAATCTTTGGGTACAAACCTATCCATCAATCTTTGAAAGTGCATGCACTACTGCATGCATGTCAGTGAAAAGTAAGTAGTACATTCGACAACTGTGGAAGAAAGAATGCGACAGTACAGGGCCTGTGTGGAATTATTGATAACGATATTCAACATAAGGTCTCTGTAGCCAGATACCCGAGAGCCTTGCTGGTCACTATAAATCCATTCACAACATCACTCAGTGGGGTTGGTCTGGAAGGTATAGTAGATAGAAAAGGAGAAATTGCTTTTTTTCTAGGTGTCCCCTCACTCACCAGGGTTGCCCCTTGGTGACATGCTTCATCATTGGGGCCACCCCAGTCCTCTACGGCCTGAGGCGTGCTGCGACTTGCGAATTACGTAGGAGCACTTACAAATGACTATGTGTGGTGCAGATGTGATAGTGGAGTGGACTAAGTGATGTGTTAAGGGATCAATTTAGAAGCAGAGAGAGAGATCCAAGAAATGCAGTCACAGTCAGAGAAAAAGGCAAGGGATACTGTATCTATGTGGTTGTAGTGGTCCTGTTGGAAGTGGTAAGTCAGTTGCCTGCAGAAAAAAAATCCTCCTATTAGCGGCACTCCTCCATTGCAGCCGACGCTTCGTCCATCGATGTTGGTCACCAGAAGACACCCTGTCCACTGCCTGCCTGATGCTGAATTGTGGCTCGCTACTGTGAAGCCTGACTCCATCCTTTTTTCCCCATTACAGAGACTGCAACCCGGCCTGTAATTATTCAACGAAAAACAGGAAGTGATATAATATTACAACACCACTGATAAATAAATATAAGGTATGTAGGCTGTGGAGTGCAAAAAGTCACAATTTGATTTTCCTAGTAGACAGTACAATATTTTTGAAAGTGCGTACTCTGTCTGAGTCACCTTTTGAAGGATAAATAAGTATGGGCAAATTAATGTAGCGGATCTTTACCCTCAAGCTAGGTGTACTGTAAAGTGTTTTTTAGAACAAAATTAGATCTTCCTAGCAGTGCTCCCACCCAGACCCTTACTAAAGCCAGTCGCAAAAATGTAGAAGACCCCCAATCAAATCTCAAAAAACGAGGCCTAGCAGAAAACTGGTGACAAAACTTACTTTGAAAGTAACAGTAGGCCAAAGTACCCCCTTCCTAATTACCCCTTACCCACCGTGGATTGCATTCAAACCACTTGCAAGCAACCAAGCAAAAGTAGCCATAGCCAGCATCGCTCCAAGACTCGAAATCCCCCCCACTCAAACACATGCAATAGAAATACTGCTAACCCTAACGAACCCTAAGTTAAGAATAGTGGCAAAGGCTTTCTTTATCTATGCCAAATCCCCCCTTTCCCACCATGGATTTTCTTCAAATGACTTGCAACCAAAATTACACATTCTCACGAGTGCTCTAAGACCCCAGAACTCAGTTGCAAAAATCTAGAACACCCCGAAACACATGCAATCCTGCTGCTAGGGCTAACCCTAACGAACCCTAAGTTACAAAAAGTGCCAAAAGGCTTTTCTGCCTGGATTTTGTCCCAACCACTTCTACCCGGTATTAGACCTTCCCAGGAATGCCCCAAGACCCGCCAACCCACCCGCCAAGAAGCATAACACCCCCAAACAGGGCAAAAGCAAAATCTCATACTTGCAATATTTCTCGGCCTTCGGTCCAAACGCGCTGCGTAGCTAGGCCATAAGTCGGGGTTGCCACGACGGATTTCCTGAAAAGCAAATGCAATCAAGATTAGAGTGTCCCAGCAGTGCTCCCAGACCCCGAAACTCACCCACAAACACCAGGAAGCCCCCCAAACAGGCCCCCGAAAAGGCCACATTGAGCAAAATGTCAGAAATAGCCAAAAAAAAATCGGCCTGGATTTTGTCCCAACCACTTCTACCCGTTATTAGACCTTCCCAGGAATGCCCCAAGACCCGCCAACCCACCCGCCAAGAAGCATAACACCCCCAAACAGGCCAAAAGCAAAATCTCATACTTGCAATATTTCTCGGCCTTCGGTCCAAACGCGCTGCGTAGCTAGGCCATAAGTCGGGGTTGCCACGACGGATTTCCTGAAAAGCAAATGCAATCAAGATTAGAGTGTCCCAGCAGTGCTTCCAGAGCACGAAACTCACCCACAAACAGACGGAACCCCCCCTAAGAGCACCTCAAAGGCAAGCAAGTCATCAAAAACACTAAAAATTTTCCGCCTGGGATTTGGTCCAAAACACTTTTATCCGGTATTAGAGCTTCCCAGCAATGGCCCCAGAGCCGTCAACCCAGGCGAAAACTAGTAGAAGACCCCCAAACAGCCAAAGAGCAAAAGTACAAAAATGGGGACTTAGTCAATTTTTCACAAATTTCCCAAATCACTCCGCGCGCGCTCTGCAGCTAGGCCCTAACTCCCCTCTGCCACCATGGATTTGCTTCAAACGTCTTGCAAAGTAAAGTATATATAGCCAGCAGTGAGCCCAGACCCCGAAACACACCCACAAACACCAGGAAGCCCCCCAAACAGGCCCCCAAAAAGGCTACATTGAGCAAAATGTCAGAAATAGCCCCAAAAAAAATCGGCCTGGATTTTGTCCCAACCACTTCTACCCGGTATTAGACCTTCCCAGGAATGCCCCAAGACCCGCCAACCCACCCGCCAAGAAGCATAACACCCCCAAACAGGCCAAAAGCAAAATCTCATACTTGCAATATTTCTCGGCCTTCGGTCCAAACGCGCTGCGTAGCTAGGCCATAAGTCGGGGTTGCCACGACGGATTTCCTGAAAAGAAAATGCAATCAAGATTAGAGTGTCCCAGCAGTGCTCCCAGACCACGAAACTCACCCACAAACACCAGGAAGCCCCCCAAACAGGCCCCCGAAAACGCTACATTGAGCAAAATGTCAGAAATAGCCACAAAAAAAATATCTGCCTGGATTTTGTCCCAACCACTTCTACCCGGTATTAGACCTTCCCAGGAATGCCCCAAGACCCGCGAACCCACCCGCCAAGAAGCATAACACCCCCAAACAGGCCAAAAGCAAAATCTCATACTTGCAATATTTCTCGGCCTTCGGTCCAAACGCGCTGCGTAGCTAGGCCATAAGTCGGGGTTGCCACAACGGATTTCCTGAAAAGCAAATGCAATCAAGATTAGAGTGTCCCAGCAGTGCTCCCAGACCACGAAACTCACCCACAAACACCAGGAAGCCCCCCAAACAGGCCCCCGAAAACGCTACATTGAGCAAAATGTCAGAAATAGCCAAAAAAAATCGGCCTGGATTTTGTCCCAACCACTTCTACCCGGTATTAGACCTTCCCAGGAATGCCCCAAGACCCGCCAACCCACCCGCCAAGAAGCATAACACCCCCAAACAGGCCAAAAGCAAAATCTCATACTTGCAATATTTCTCGGCCTTCGGTCCAAACGCGCTGCGTAGCTAGGCCATAAGTCGGGGTTGCCACGACGGATTTCCTGAAAAGCAAATGCAATCAAGATTAGAGTGTCCCAGCAGTGCTCCCAGACCACGAAACTCACCCACAAACACCAGGAAGCCCCCCAAACAGGCCCCAGAAAACGCTACATTGAGCAAAATGTCAGAAATAGCCAAAACAAAATCGGCCTGGATTTTGTCCCAACCACTTCTACCCGGTATTAGACCTTCCCAGGAATGCCCCAAGACCCGCCAACCCACCCGCCAAGAAGCATAACACCCCCAAACAGGCCAAAAGCAAAATCTCAGACTTGCAATATTTCTCGGCCTTCGGTCCAAACGCGCTGCGTAGCTAGGCCATAAGTCGGGGTTGCCACGACGGATTTCCTGAAAAGCAAATGCAATCAAGATTAGAGTGTCCCAGCAGTGCTCCCAGACCACGAAACTCACCCACAAACAGACGGAACCCCCCCTAAGAGCACCTCAAAGGCAAGCAAGTCATCAAAAACACAAAAAAAAATCCGCCTGGGATTTGGTCCAAAACACTTTTATCCGGTATTAGAGCTTCCCAACAATGGTCCCAGAGCCGTCAACTCACCTGCAAAGAGGTACAACAACACCCCCACAAGTGCTGAGTCTTTCTTCATTGGGCGTAAACCAGCCCTCTGGTTTGATGGAAATAGGAGTCTGGAGGAGGAGGATAGAGGAGCATGTTCTTCTGAACTTGTGAACCTGAGGAATGCAGACTGCGGCAACTTCAAATCAATTAGCAAACCAGCGAAGACAGTTCTGCTGATGGGCTTGATTTTGTGATTATCTGATTAAAGTTTGAAATATATTAACTGTGCACAACAAAGAAAGACAGACACACAGGAATAAAAGTGAATAGGGACGAAAAAGAAAGTTATTGATTCGTTGTCTCATTTTCAGGGCTCGGTATCACGGTCCAGGAATGAGAATAAGGCTTCGTCATCATACTCTGCGAATTCAGGCAGGGTGAGCTCAGTGTCACCTGACAGAGTAGAAATTCCCTCATCTATGTTGCTGGCCACCTCCTCTTCATCCGGCACGCTCTCTCGTACTCTGAAATCTGGTGGTATGAGGTGCTGATTCATCTTGATCATTGTTAACCTCTCCACATTTTTGGGCGAGAGGCGGCTCCGTTTGGGAGTTACAATGCCACCAGCAGCACTGAAAACCCGTTCAGAAGACACGCTTGCGAGTGGGCAAGACAAGTAGTTTAAAGCCAGGTTGGTGAGCTGTGGCCACAATTCTTTTTTCCCATGCCAATACGCCAATGGGTCAGAATTAACATAGACCTCTGTTGAGTCATTCAGATAGTCCTTCACCATCGACTCAAGGTCCTCATCCAAGGTTCCTCCACTTTGCTTAGCTCTTGCTGTGCCTCTGACCTTTTGAGAACCAAACCCACACAGAGCTAGCCAATCCTCTTCAGCCTCCAATGTTTCTGTTGTATTTCGTGCAGATGATCCGGTTGCCGGTGTCTTTAACGGCTGAGAGGTCACTTGTGCCACAGCCACAGGTGCAGAAGTGGATTGTTTTGACTGGGGATGGCCTGCTGATGTACTGCCATTTCCTTCAATTTCCAGCCGTTCTGTTTCAAACCTCTTGGCTGACAAGGCTAGCCAACGTTTGTACTTTGGAACATGTTCATCATCAAAAGGAAAGAATGCTTGGCCTGCCAGCGCCTTTTTGTAGCGTGGATCCAGAATAGTAGCACAAATGTAATGCTGTTCTGAGTGGATCTTTTTAAGACGTTCATCACCTTGTAGGAGCTCTAATAATTGCTCAGCCAGAAGCAAAGAGTCTTGGTTTTTGTCATCTTTTTCAAACACAGAACACACCTCCTTCAGTTGGTCCTCCAGCATGTACAACAATGGGATAGCTTTTCCCAAATTAGAGTCCTCCTTGCTGACTGCACGCGTGAAGAACTCAAAAGGACGAAGCATGGGTGTCAGGCTTTGAACTATGTTCCATTGCGGCCCACCCATCCTCAGCTCCTCTGTACCCTCTGTAAGGAAATATTGATCGAGTTCCGTATACTGCTCATACAGACGCTCAAGCATGTAGAAGGTTGAGTTCCAACGTGTTACCACCTCCTGGATGAGTGCTTTCACTGGCATTTTACGTTGATATAGCAGGGTCCTCAGCTGCTTCCGGGCCTTAAAAGAATGGCTGAAATGCTTGCACATTTTTCGGCAGGTGTCCAATACACTGTACGCTGCACTGGCTTTATTAGCCAAGAATTTTTGGACAACCAGGTTTATACAGTGCGCCAAACACGGCACTCTGAAATAGTAACCGTCCCTCATGGCCTTAACTATATTGGCAAGTAACAAAATGGGTCTGGCGTGAAGCACAGTAAGGCTGCGCCCAATATAGAAGTAAGCTAAACAGTTTGCCAGTACTGTGCAATAATTCACAACAAATTACAATTGAAGAGCTATTGATTGCTCTATCAAACTGACCACTTTTTCAGTCTAGGAAAGTTTTCCAAAAACGTTTCTGGACAATCTCAATTTTATTAAATTGTTTCTGACTTTTTTATTTTAATTTTGTTTTTTATATTATTTTTTCAAAATTACATGGGCTATATACAACAATATACAACAAATCTGGAGGAGAAACAAGTGAATGGGCAGGGGGAAAAATCAATAAAGCATTTCAGACAACATTTAGACACTAGACATACAACAGACACTAGACCACAGTCAACACTAAATAGTACAAGACAAAATGAGGTCGGTGGAAGTTGTTGGCGTTGTTTTAAACTATTTGTCATTCAACAGTAGTAATCATCATCCTTTGTCCTATGATAGATTTGACCTAGTTAGAAACAGATACAGAGACTCACTCTATGTATGTTTTTCTCTTTGCCAAACAGTGAGACAATCGGTTTTTTAGAATAAAGTTTTACAACATTCAACTAATTTTTCACTAGCGTTTGGCAACCACTTTTCAAAAAACACAGCCACTGTAGTGGCGCCAACTCTCAACTACCACCTCAATAGGTCGACGCGTTTCGAATACTAAATTGTTGGATAGGATTCTCTTCAGGACCATACAAAATAAATCTGTGGAAAACAATAAATAAAATACTCTGTCAGTGGAAACAGAAGAAAGACTCTCAACTTTCACTTCGCATCCATATACACTCAGTTTTTACCTGTCGGCAATGTTGCTACGACTTGGGCGTGACGGTAAACTGAAAAGAAGTTAAAGTAATCTGTGTCAGCATAAATCAACAAGATTATGGCCGTTGCGATGATTTTTTACAAGGGTATGTATTACTCACAGCGAGGAATTGTCTTGTGGTCCCTATTACAGGTAGCCCCGAGGGGGCAGTTGTTCATCAATCCCAAAGGTTGTTTACAAGGGGCAGACTTGCCTCGTGAATCAATCTGAAAATAAGACGACAACGGGAGTGAGTAGTCCGTTGTGGGCTCCTCAGAGCGTACAGAAGAAGCGGAAGGGAGCAGGCAAGTTGTCTATACTGCTCGCGGTATAAATTGATTAGCGGGAGCTGCTTACCTGAGGCTTGGCGTCTTTTCTCCTCCGTACTGGGTCGCTGTCAATGGAACGCGATACCAGTGGAGCGGAAACGCCTCATATTTAATCTAGGTCACTTCCGGGTTCAGGCAGGGGGAGTCATGGGAATTGTAGTTTAGAGGAGCAAAAATGCAACTTCCGAGTTCTATTCAAAGCCGTGTTCACAACACGGCAATGTAATAAGGGTAATGCAAGACTGTGCAAGCTATGTGGAACCAGCAATCCAGGACTAGATATTGTGATGTTTTACAGACTATATAATTCCGACATTTCATTTAAGCCTTGCGTGGTTGTATTAAATTTCAGAATTAGCATGGCTTCGCGTTGACGCAATTTGGCCTCTACATCTCCGCCTCTTGGGTCAGGGTTGATTTTAGATATCACAGTCCATTTCAAATCATGCTCCCCAAGGAGCTGGTCAATCCAATGTTGGACTAATGGGGCAGTGACAACTTTTCTCTTTATTCGTGATTTATGTTGGGACATCCTTTGTCGCACTTCCTGGGATGTTTTACCTATATACAACTTGTCGCACGGACAAAGGATCCCGTACACCACATTTCTTGATTTACAATTAGTAAATTCTTCATGTTTCCAGGATATTCCTGCCTGTTGGAATAAATTCCCTTCTTGAGTCGACGCACAGCAAAGGCATGTGCCACATTTATGATGGCCTTCAATTGGTGGAAGGTTAACGTAGTCTCGAATTGTCAATGTCTTTGGTTTAGGGATTGCTGCCCTAACAATGTAGTTCGCGATACTTTTATCTTTCTTGTATGCAAATAAGGGGTATTGCACAAATTGAGTGTTCAGGTCTTTAAGCAAGTGCCAATTCTGATGGATCAACTTTTTTAGAAAATGTGATGAAGGGCAATATGTTGACACGCAAACAATACGCTGTTGTTGTTGTTTTTGTCTCCTCGTTAATAATTCTTCTCGAGGTGTCCACCATGCTCGTTTAATAGATTGTTTTAATAATCTGGCTGGATATCCACGAGCTAGAAGTTTATTTTTTAGGACGTTCGCATGATCCATGAACTCATCTTTGAAGGTACAGTTTCTGCGGATGCGCAGAAACTGTCCTATCGGGAGATTTTGTTTGAGACTCCTTGGATGGCTACTGGAAAAATCTAACGCTTTATTGCGGTCCGTGTCTTTTTTGAACAGAGTGGTGACAAGTCGCCCATCCGCACAGTACACTTCAACATCCAGAAAGGACATTCTTGTTTTTGAAGTTTGTAATGTGAATTTGATGTCGTTTGTCCTGTCATTGATCCAGCTGTGGAATTGGTTCAATTGTTCCGGTGTACCCGACCATGTGAAGAAAATATCATCTATGTATCTCACCCATCCCCCTATCCATTGGAGGAATGGGTTGTTATTATGAATAAACATTTCTTCATATTGACTCATATAGAGGATCGCCAATTCCGGGGCAAAAGGACAGCCCATGGCGACCCCCTTTATCTGAAAATAAAAGTCTTCGCCAAACTTAAAGTAGTTCTTTGTAAGGGCTAATTTTGCCAATTGTAAGATAAATTCCGTTGGAATTTTCGCAGGGCTCTCTCGTTTATTCAAATAAATCTCTAGTACCTCCAAAGCCTGATCTTGCGGTATTTGGGTATAAAGCGAGACTATGTCCATGCTTACTAGCATATCTTGATCATCAATGAATGGAATTTCTTCTAGTTTCGATAGAAAATCAGTGGTGTCCAAAAGAAAAGATTTAACCGTGAGTGTAAATGGCTTTAAAAAGAAATCAATGAATTTTGAGACCGGTTCAAATAAGGAATCGCGTCCAGAAATGATGGGTCTGCCTGGAGGAGTTGTTGCATTTTTGTGCACCTTAGGGAGCACATAGAACAATGGGATCCGTGGATGTTTATTGGACAAAAAATTGAATTCGTTTTTGCCTAGAAAACCTTGTTCAAGTCCATGGCTCAGGATCTGGCCTAATTCTTTTTGTAGTTCCAATGTGGGGTCCTTATTGATCTTACGATAACAATTTGGATCTGATAATTGTTTGGTTGCTTCCTGGATGTAATCTGTTGTTCCCCAAACAACTATTGACCCGCCTTTATGGGCTTGCTTGACTATAATGTCATTGTTCTGTTTGATAGATTGCAAAGCTGATTTTTGTTCTTGAGATAAATTTGGTTTTCTTGTGTAGCCAAGGCTGAGAGTATAGTTTTTTCAAAATATGTGACCTCCTTAGGCACTTTATGTGCTGGAGGGCAAAAGCTTGATTTTTTCTTAAAACCCGTCGTCTCTGTTTGAGGAGGATTGTCCTTGTCTGCAAAAAAGGTGGTCAATCGAATTTTGCGGCAGAATTCAATAAATTCAAGTTTTAATCTAACGAAGTCCGTAAATCTAGATGGTACAAATGTAAGCCCCTTTTCTAGGACACTGATTTCAGATGCTGTTAGTACCGTATTCGAGAGATTGAAAACAGAAGATTTTTTATAAGGTGTTAATTCTTGTAGTTCTGCCTTCTCGTTGACATTTCCCATGGTTGATTGTATCTGGTTTTTCCACGGGGCTTCTGAGCGCCCTGTCCTAAAAAAGGTTGTTGTTGCTGTTGATTTTGGAAATTGGGCTGATAATTCGATTGATATTGTTGCTGATAATTTCTCTGGTATCCACCTCTTTGATTATATTGCGGGCGGGAACTGCTTTGATCAGAATCGCTGCCTCCTGAAGATGATGTATCTGAAAAAGTCAGAAATTTGGTATGAGATCTACCTTGGTTGTCATTCAGGAAGCGTCTTGCTTCCGGTCTTGAGTAAAACTCTTGTTGCAGATACGGATAAGCTTTTTCAAATGTGAAATTCCTTTTATCTCTTTCGAAATTGTTATCTTTTTGTTGAACAGTAAAGTCTTTAAATTCCAGTATTTCCTTTTCAACTCTATCTAGTAAAGTCTTTGAATCTTGAATTAGAGGATTTGTCTTGATTTCAGACTCTAATTTTTCGATTTCTTCAAGTTGAGATTTTGATAAACGTTGGGCAGTTTCGATGGTTAAGACCATCAGATCTCGACTGCAGACAAGGACAATCCTCCTCAAACAGAGACGACGGGTTTTAAGAAAAAATCAAGCTTTTGCCCTCCAGCACATAAAGTGCCTAAGGAGGTCACATATTTTGAAAAAACTATACTCTCAGCCTTGGCTACACAAGAAAAGAAAAGAAACGGATATGTCAAACCAAATTTATCTCAAGAACAAAAATCAGCTTTGCAATCTATCAAACAGAACAATGACATTATAATGTTAATGTTAATGTTAAAATATTTATATAGCGCAACGTACACCGGATTGGTTTCGTGGCGCTTCTGGGAAAGGGCTCTATGGGGTGGAGGCTCAGGAGGAGTAGGCTTGCTGGAACAGCCACGTTTTAAGCAACTTTCTGAAATGGAGATGCGAGGCAGTAGAACGAATTGAGAAAGGGAGGGAATTCCATATTTGAGGGGAAAGCGTAGAGAAGCGAGTGCCGCCATATTTTAGGCGCTTAAATCTGGGAGTGGTAAGGAAGTGTTGTCCAGCGGAGCGGAGGGTACGAGAGGGGGTGTATTTTTTGATCCGATTTGAGAGGAACCTAGGGCCTTTGTCAGAGAGGGCTCTATGTGTGATACAGCAGATCTTGAAGATGCTTCGCTGTTCCACGGGGAGCCAATGCAATTTTTTTAACAGAGGTTTAGTGTGGTGGCGGGCCGGGAGTTGGAAGATCAGTCTGGCCGCCTGATTCTGTATCAATTGCAGTCTGTGTGTCTGGTAGGCTGGGATGCCAGCATACAGTGCGTTGGCATAGTCCAGCCGAGAGACAATGAGTGCTAGAACGACCAGAGTGAGGGCTTCAGTGGATAAGAATCTTTTTATTTTTTTTATTTTCCGTAACATAAGAAAGCAGGCGGATACCACAGAACTAATCTGTGGGGTCATTGAGAGATCACTACTGATTTTTACGCCTAGGCTTTTTGCAGAGGGAACTGGGGTGGGCGGGGGGCCAAGAGCGGGAGGCCAGAAGCTGGGATTCCAGGGGTTAGAGGGCATGAGTGTCAAGACCAACTCTGTCTTGTCAGGGTTAAGCTTCAATTGGTTGGTGTTCATCCAAGAGCTGATGTAAGTCATAGTCGACTGTAAATTGATTTCAGAGAGTCTTGTGGGTTGAATGTTAAATAAGAGTTGCAGATCATCTGCGTAGTTATAGACCTGGACTCCCATTTCCCTCAGGGATGATATTAGGGGTTGCATGTATAAGTTGAATAAGAGGGGGGATAGTGAGGAGCCCTGTGGGACTCCGCAGGAGAGCCGCCCTTTTTTTGAGCAGAAATTGCCCAGTCTGACAGATTGAAATCTGTTTGTCAGGAAGGATTGTATCCACCTCAGGGCCTGTCCTCCAACCCCAGCGCTGTGGACACGGTCGATCAGGATGTTATGATCGACCGTGTCAAATGCAGCTGAAAGATCAAGGAGGATCAGGGCCTGGGGGGAGTTAAGGTCCGCCCCCTTGCGTAGCTCATCCATGACCGTTACAAGGACTGCCTCAGTCGAGTGGGCCGGCCTAAAGCCAGCTTGGTGAGGGTCGAGATAATGAGACTCCTCGATGAAAGAACTCAAACATTCCGTCACATGTGTTTCCAGTACTTTACTGAGATAGGGTAGAAGAGATATGGGACGATAGTTGCTAAGCACTTGAGGGTCCGCCCCAGGTTTCTTGAGGATGGGGAGGATCTCAGCACTTTTAAACGAGTCAGGGACTGTTCCACTGCTAAGGGAGGTGTTGAGCAGGGAAATGGGGGGATCAGGGCACGCGCTGAAGGCTTCGCGAAGTATGTGGGGGGGACCACTGTCGAGAGGGGAGCCAGATTTGACCCTGTTCGTCAGTTTGGAGAATGAGTCCGAATTTATAGAGGGGAAGTGATCCAGTGAAGGGGGGTGAATTACGCCAGGTAAGGCAGAAGGATTGGGGGTGCTGGACAAGGGGATACTGGATTTTATAGTATCAATTTTTTCGAAAAAGTACTTATTTAGCCTGTTGCATAGATCTTGAGAGTGCACAGGTTGTGCTGACACTCTCTCCATCCCTGTCAATTCGTCGACTATTGAAAAGAGCTCTCTGGCTTTGTTAGCCGAGTTTAAGATTTTACTTGTAATGAACTCGGTTTTACATTTTAATACAGCGGCTTTATAATCTTTGAAGAGAGACAGATAACAGGTTTTTAGTTCGGGGTCGTATTTCCTACGCCACTTTCGTTCAGCCTGTCTGAGGTTAAGTTTTTGAAGCTTCAGAGCGGGGGAGAACCATTTTTGAGCATCGTGAGGCCTGCGTGCTTTTATGTGTTTTTGGGGGGCAACTTTGTTGCTAGCTTGTTCAAGCCAGGTAGCTAGGTTTTCCGCCTGAGTAGTGAGAGAGGTGTCTTGGATTGGCGGGGCAGTGGTGATGAGGATAGTTTTGAAGGACTCCATGCTGGCTTGGCCCCAATTCCTAGCCTTCATGCTGCTTGGTCTAGTCGTGGGGGGTACAGCCAACCCAGCAAGTGTGCATCTAATTAGGCAGTGGTCTGACCAGGTGCAGGGGAGGACATCAAGTTGGGTGATGTCTAGGTTAAAAGACCAAACTTGGTCTAGGATATGACCTTTAACATGCGTGGGGGTGTGAATATGTTGAGTGCAATTGAGGTTGGTCAAAAGATCCGTAAAATCTCGGGAGAGGGGGGTTTCATTTGTGTCGCCTGTCAAGCAAGCCCATAAAGGCGGGTCAATAGTTGTTTGGGGAACAACAGATTACATCCAGGAAGCAACCAAACAATTATCAGATCCAAATTGTTATCGTAAGATCAATAAGGACCCCACATTGGAACTACAAAAAGAATTAGGCCAGATCCTGAGCCATGGACTTGAACAAGGTTTTCTAGGCAAAAACAAATTCAATTTTTTGTCCAATAAACATCCACGGATCCCATTGTTCTATGTGCTCCCTAAGGTGCACAAAAATGCAACAACTCCTCCAGGCAGACCCATCATTTCTGGATGCGATTCCTTATTTGAACCGGTCTCAAAATTCATTGATTTCTTTTTAAAGCCATTTACACTCACGGTTAAATCTTTTCTTTTGGACACCACTGATTTTCTATCGAAACTAGAAGAAATTCCATTCATTGATGATCAAGATATGCTAGTAAGCATGGACATAGTCTCGCTTTATACCCAAATACCGCAAGATCAGGCTTTGGAGGTACTAGAGATTTATTTGAATAAACGAGAGAGCCCTGCGAAAATTCCAACGGAATTTATCTTACAATTGGCAAAATTAGCCCTTACAAAGAACTACTTTAAGTTTGGCGAAGACTTTTTTTTTCAGATAAAGGGGGTCGCCATGGGCTGTCCTTTTGCCCCGGAATTGGCGATCCTCTATATGAGTCAATATGAAGAAATGTTTATTCATAATAACAACCCATTCCTCCAATGGATAGGGGGATGGGTGAGATACATAGATGATATTTTCTTCACATGGTCGGGTACACCGGAACAATTGAACCAATTCCACAGCTGGATCAATGACAGGACAAACGACATCAAATTCACATTACAAACTTCAAAAACAAGAATGTCCTTTCTGGATGTTGAAGTGTACTGTGCGGATGGGCGACTTGTCACCACTCTGTTCAAAAAAGACACGGACCGCAATAAAGCGTTAGATTTTTCCAGTAGCCATCCAAGGAGTCTCAAACAAAATCTCCCGATAGGACAGTTTCTGCGCATCCGCAGAAACTGTACCTTCAAAGATGAGTTCATGGATCATGCGAACGTCCTAAAAAATAAACTTCTAGCTCGTGGATATCCAGCCAGATTATTAAAACAATCTATTAAACGAGCATGGTGGACACCTCGAGAAGAATTATTAACGAGGAGACAAAAACAACAACAACAGCGTATTGTTTGCGTGTCAACATATTGCCCTTCATCAAATTTTCTAAAAAAGTTGATCCATCAGAATTGGCACTTGCTTAAAGACCTGAACACTCAATTTGTGCAATACCCCTTATTTGCATACAAGAAAGATAAAAGTATCGCGAACTACATTGTTAGGGCAGCAATCCCTAAACCAAAGACATTGACAATTCGAGACTACGTTAACCTTCCACCAATTGAAGGCAATCATAAATGTGGCACATGCCTTTGCTGTGCGTCGACTCAAGAAGGGAATTTATTCCAACATGCAGGAATATCCTGGAAACATGAAGAATTTACTAATTGTAAATCAAGAAATGTGGTGTACGGGATCCTTTGTCCGTGCGACAAGTTGTATATAGGTAAAACATCCCAGGAAGTGCGACAAAGGATGTCCCAACATAAATCACGAATAAAGAGAAAAGTTGTCACTGCCCCATTAGTCCAACATTGGATTGACCAGCTCCATGGGGAGCATGATTTGAAATGGACTGTGATATCTAAAATCAACCCTGACCCAAGAGGCGGAGATGTAGAGGCCAAATTGCGTCAACGCGAAGCCATGCTAATTCTGAAATTTAATATAACCACGCAAGGCTTAAATGAAATGTCGGAATTATATAGTCTGTAAAACATCACAATATCTAGTCCTGGATTGCTGGTTCCACATAGCTTGCACAGTCTTGCATTACCCTTATTACATTGCCGTGTTGTGAACACAGCTTTGAATAGAACTCGGAAGTTGCATTTTTGCTCCTCTAAACTACAATTCCCATGACTCCCCCTGCCTGAACCCGGAAGTGACCTAGATTAAATATGAGGCGTTTCCGCTCCACTGGTATCGCGTTCCATTGACAGCGACCCAGTATGGAGGAGAAAAGACGCCAAGCCTCAGGTAAGCAGCTCCCGCTAATCAATTTATACCGCGAGCGGTATAGACAACTTGCCTGCTCCCTTCCGCTTCTTCTGTACGCTCTGAGGAACCCACAACGGACTACTCACTCCCGTTGTCGTCTTATTTTCAGATTGATTCACGAGGCAAGTCTGCCCCTTGTAAACAACCTTTGGGATTGATGAACAACTGCCCCCTCGGGGCTACCTGTAATAGGGACCACAAGACAATTCCTCGCTGTGAGTAATACATACCCTTGTAAAAAATCATCGCAACGGCCATAATCTTGTTGATTTATGCTGACACAGATTACTTTAACTTCTTTTCAGTTTACCGTCACGCCCAAGTCGTAGCAACATTGCCGACAGGTAAAAACTGAGTGTATATGGATGCGAAGTGAAAGTTGAGAGTCTTTCTTCTGTTTCCACTGACAGAGTATTTTATTTATTGTTTTCCACAGATTTATTTTGTATGGTCCTGAAGAGAATCCTATCCAACAATTTAGGATTCGAAACGCGTCGACCTATTGAGGTGGTAGTTGAGAGTTGGCGCCACTACAGTGGCTGTGTTTTTTGAAAAGTGGTTGCCAAACGCTAGTGAAAAATTAGTTGAATGTTGTAAAACTTTATTCTAAAAAAACGATTGTCTCACTGTTTGGCAAAGAGAAAAACATACATAGAGTGAGTCTCTGTATCTGTTTCTAACTAGGTCAAATCTATCATAGGACAAAGGATGATGATTACTACTGTTGAATGACAAATAGTTTAAAACAACGCCAACAACTTCCACGACCTCATTTTGTCTTGTACTATTTAGTGTTGACTGTGGTCTAGTGTCTGTTGTATGTCTAGTGTCTAAATGTTGTCTGAAATGCTTTATTGATTTTTCCCCCTGCCCATTCACTTGTTTCTCCTCCAGATTTGTTGTATATTGTTGTATATAGCCAATGTAATTTTGAAAAAATAATATAAAAAACAAAATTAAAATAAAAAAGTCAGAAACAATTTAATAAAATTGAGATTGTCCAGAAACGTTTTTGGAAAACTTTCCTTGACTGAAAAAGTGGTCAGTTTGATAGAGCAATCAATAGCTCTTCAATTGTAATTTGTTGTGAATTATTGCACAGTACTGGCAAACTGTTTAGCTTACTTCTTTAACTATATTGGCGCCATTGTCCGTGGAAACATAACCAACCCGGCGTTTTAGTGGGGACAGCCAGTTAAGGACCTTTGTGTTAAAGACATCCAAAATGTTTTCTGCTGTGTGACGTTTCTCCAAACCAAACATGGCTAGTGTTGCATGTTTCCGAGCAGCTTTAAAAACAATGTTTGTGTCAACACCTGTGTTTAGCTTTGCTTTAGCCCCTGAAAAAGAGACCCAGTGTGCAGTGATGCACATGTAATCAGCGCCTGCGCCACTGGTCCACATGTCTGTTGTCAGATGTATAGTGTGAACAGCACTCTTCTGCAAAGCTGCCCCAATCTCCTTCAGAACATCTTCATGTAGTGCTGGAACCGCAACTCGGGCAAAATAGAACCGGCTAGGAACCTTCCATTTAGGGCAGAGCGCTGCCACTAATTCTAGAAAACCAACCCCTTCTACAAAAGAAAAAGGGAGAAGGTCCAGAGCTAGCATTTTAGCCAGCTTAGTGTCATACAGACGCGTCATTGGGTGGTTGCGTTCATATTGCGCTTCTGTAAACAACATCTTTTTAATGTTGCCCTGGACCAAGGATTTACGGGATGATGATGATATCTTCGACCCAGTTACGCTCGCTGATGAACTTTTCCGCATTGATGTCTCACTCTCTCCCACACTCTTAGTGTGGCTCACATGGGGTGTGCTGCTGACAGGGGTACTGGGTGTAAGTGAAGTGTTTGAATCGTCTTCTTCCTCCTCGTCATTATCAGATGAAACAGCATTACGTGCAATTCCGGCTTCCTCGATCGCCTGTAGGTGCGCAAACCAGTTGACAGCGTGCTTTCTTTCAAGATGACCTCTCTGGCCTCCGGTACCATAGTTGGAACCCAACTTACCACGACTAACTCGAAGCTTACACATGCTACAAATGGCTACGGTTTCATTTTTTGGGCAAACACTAAAGAAGTCCCAAACTGCAGACTTGAAATGTCTTTGGGGGCCGGAGGAGGCGGCGATACTGGTGGTGGTGGTCCTGCTGCTAATGCCAGATGAAGTGGAGGATGTGGATTGCCGAACTTCAGTACGTTTTGCACTTTCACCACCACGAATTGAGGTCAAGGACGAGGTGGGTACCTTCTTGCGAGGAAGAAATATGGAAGCGGTAGGTTTTGGTGTACTACTTAACTCCAAATCTAATGATTCCATTTCCATTGCCTCCTCGCCGACATCATCATCACGCTCAGCAGCTTCTCGGGATAGGGTCAAAATGTCTCTTTGCTGCATGCCCGGTGGGGCTACAGTGACCTTTGTGATGACTGGCTCGTCGTCATCGTGAGAGGCTTCATCACCAGCAGTATCTGTCACTTCTTGTTGAGCCTCATCACACTCCATAGGTATGAGTTTTTGGACGACCTTCCTTTTACGCTTAGGTACCTGTGTCAGATCATGGTGTGCCTCACTGTCAGACCGCAGTTGTGGTTCCCAAGACAGATCACTTGCATCAGAACGAGGTGGGCTTGAAGAAGATGTAGACACCCCCCTTGATCTTTTCCTTGCTAGGGATGTGGAAGACAATGAATGATCATCAGGAGGAGTGGCTTCCAATGATACCTCGGCTTCATTGTCGATTTCCTGATGTGCCCCTACTTCGGGAGGAACAACTATTGTGGGCACTTGTGAACCTCCATGCACCTTTGCTTGCGCATCTCCTTTTGCTGCCTCTCCTTCCACATGTACTTGGGCGTGTACTTGCACATGGTGTTGTTGTTGCGGCTGTGGTTGTTCAACACTTGTCAGATGAGTTACAACAACCTGTGTTGATTCAGGGACATTGCTGCTACTTTCTTGCGATGAGCCAACATCACTGGTCGATGGTGATTGGAGAAGTACACTGACTGCCTCTGAAGCACTCAAGGGCTTTGACTTAAGTTGGCGTGGTGGTGGAGGCACTGAACCCAATGGAGCAGGGGTGCTGCTCCCAGCTTGGTCCCCAGCAGATCCTGCTGCTGCAGGCGTACTTTTTTTTTTCTCCCAAAAAACGTGGCGGGTGGCACACCAGCCTCCTTGGTAACTTGCTTCTTCTGCTCCTTACTAGCAACTTTCTTGCTAGAGGAGCTACGGAGACCTTTTTTTGGGGCCATCTTCTTCAGAGCAGGTCAGACAGCAGGCCGCAGTTGCACGAATTTTAGAGTTGTCTGAGGCCAGACGTGACGTCGCGTGACGTTATGCTGCACACACACACCGCTGCAGGACTTCTTCCTGGCACTGGTGGTTCTCTTGAGTCTTGTGCACCTAAAAAAAATGGAAGACAGAGGAACATCAGTTCAGTTATACAGCACAAAAAAATCGAAAAACACTGCAAAATCAGCACAATCCCAATCCATCCATGCCCTCCATAATGTTTAAATTCAAGACAACCCACAGAAAGACTAGGCCCATGCAAGACTCACTACCCCTGGGCATAAATAAAGGTTGAAAAGTAGGCAAAATGGTTGCAGGCCTAACAACAAAGCCTGCATTCAAAATGGCCACTTGCCTGCCAGCACATGGCCAGTGCCTGTAGCTGCACTCAAAATGGCCACCAGCCACATGGCCTGTCCCTCCCCATGAACACCCCCAAAAATCGAAAAACACTGCAAAATCAGCACAATCCCATTCCATCCATGCCCTCCATGATGTTTAAGTTCAAGACAACCCACAGAAAGACTAGGCCCATGCAAGACTCACTACCCCTGGGCATAAATAAAGGTTGAAAAGTAGGCAAAATGGTTGGAGGCCTAACAACAAAGCCTGCATTCAAAATGGCCACTTACCTGCCAGCACATGGCCAGTGCCTGTAGCTGCACTCAAAATGGCCACCAGCCACATGGCCTGTCCCTCCCCATGAACACCCCCAAAAATCGAAAAACACTGCAAAATCAGCACAATCCCATTCCATCCATGCCCTCCATGATGTTTAAGTTCAAGACAACCCACAGAAAGACTAGGCCCATGCAAGACTCACTACCCCTGGGCATAAATAAAGGTTGAAAAGTAGGCAAAATGGTTGCAGGCCTAACAACAAAGCCTGCATTCAAAATGGCCACTTGCCTGCCAGCACATGGCCAGTGCCTGTAGCTGCACTCAAAATGGCCACCAGCCACATGGCCTGTCCCTCCCCATGAACACCCCCAAAAATCGAAAAACACTGCAAAATCAGCACAATCCCATTCCATCCATGCCCTCCATGATGTTTAAGTTCAAGACAACCCACAGAAAGACTAGGCCCATGCAAGACTCACTACCCCTGGGCATAAATAAAGGTTTAAAAGTAGGCAAAATGGTTGGAGGCCTAACAACAAAGCCTGCATTCAAAATGGCCACTTGCCTCCCAGCACATGGCCAGTGCCTGTAGCTGCACTCAAAATGGCCACCAGCCACATGGCCTGTCCCTCCCCATGAACACCCACAAAAATCGAAAAACACTGCAAAATCAGCACAATCCCAATCCATCCATGCCCTCCATGATGTTTAAATTCAAGACAACCCACAGAAAGACTAGGCCCATGCAAGACTCACTACCCCTGGGCATAAATAAAGGTTGAAAAGTAGGCAAAATGGTTGCAGGCCTAACAACAAAGCCTGCATTCAAAATGGCCACTTGCCTGCCAGCACATGGCCAGTGCCTGTAGCTGCACTCAAAATGGCCACCAGCCACATGGCCTGTCCCTCCCCATGAACACCCCCAAAAATCGAAAAACACTGCAAAATCAGCACAATCCCATTCCATCCATGGCCTCCATGATGTTTAAGTTCAAGACAGCCCACAGAAAGACTAGGCCCATGCTAGACTCAAATACCCCTGGTGAAAAGGCCACAAGTACAGGCCCAAAAAACGAAAATCACTGAAACATCAGCACAATCCCATTCCATCCATGGCCTCCATGATGTTTAAATTCAAGACAACCCACAGAAAGACTAGGCCCATGCAAGACTCACTACCCCTGGGCATAAATAAAGGTTGAAAAGTAGGCAAAATGGTTGCAGGCCTAACAACAAAGCCTGCATTCAAAATGGCCACTTGCCTGCCAGCACATGGCCAGTGCCTGTAGCTGCACTCAAAATGGCCACCAGCCACATGGCCTGTCCCTCCCCATGAACACCCCCAAAAATCGAAAAACACTGCAAAATCAGCACAATCCCATTCCATCCATGGCCTCAATGATATTTAAATTCAAGACAGCCCACAGAAAGACTAGGCCCATGCTAGACTCAAATACCCCTGGTGAAAAGGCCACAAGTACAGGCCCAAAAAACGAAAATCACTGAAAAATCAGCACAATCCCATTCCATCCATGGCCTCCATGAGGTTTAAATTCAAGACAACCCACAGAAAGACTAGGCCCATGCAAGACTCACTACCCCTGGGCATAAATAAAGGTTGAAAAGTAGGCAAAATGGTTGCAGGCCTAACAACAAAGCCTGCATTCAAAATGGCCACTTGCCTGCCAGCACATGGCCAGTGCCTGTAGCTGCACTCAAAATGGCCACCAGCCACATGGCCTGTCCCTCCCCATGAACACCCCCAAAAATCGAAAAACACTGCAAAATCAGCACAATCCCATTCCATCCATGGCCTCAATGATATTTAAATTCAAGACAGCCCACAGAAAGACTAGGCCCATGCTAGACTCAAATACCCCTGGTGAAAAGGCCACAAGTACAGCCCCAAAAAACGAAAATCACTGAAAAATCAGCACAATCCCAATCCATCCATGGCCTCCATGATGTTTAAGTTCAAGAAAACCCACAGAAAGACTCAGTCCACCCACCACTGAGTACCCCTGGGCAAAAGGCCCCAAAACAGCCCAAAAATCGAAAATTCCAAAATTTTTGTTGCAGCAACTGTAATGCCCCAAACAAACTTACTTGTAAAATTTCTAATCCAACAGTGATCCAAAGAAAGTCAAAAAGGCCTCAAATCCAAATATCCAGCAGCATCCACAAAAAGTAATCCTTCCAGCTCCAGATCCAAATGAAAAGTGACCAGGAGATGGACAAAGCACTGGGAGGAGCCTGCTGAACAGGAACAGGTAGTTGAAGACTGTGGGGCACTTCCTTCCTCCCACCCCCCTCCCCCCCTCCCCAAAATGGACTCCTCGCTAAAAAAGTGCAGGCAAATGTCAACCTATGGAGTTATTCAGATAAAAATCATCTTTTCTAGAAGGTTTATGCTGCTTGCTGGTGGATTTCTTGTGCAGAATTGCAAATTTTATATTTTCGCTCGCCGCATCTCAAATCTCGCAATTGCGAAGTACCGCGAGACGTGATCTCGCCGTACTCGCGTTGACAAACTCTCGCTGGCAATCCGCGATGACGTTGCGCGCTCGCCAATTCCCGCGGGATCACACAGCAAGATCCAAAATGGCGCAGCACTCGCAAACTATCGAGAAAAACAACCCGGCAAACGATGATAAACGCCGCGCGCCGCAAAAATTGTATCACCAACGCCGCGCGCCGCAAAAAAAATCTGCTGCGTGCGAATTTGCGGATTTTGCGGGAAATTCGCAAATCTCGCGGATTGCGAATTTCCCAAAAATCCGCAAAATCCGCGAGCGAAACGGATTTTCCACCCATGCTTACTTACTAGGGCATTATCTTCTAAGGAGTGTCTTGGATTGGAAGACCTTGGCCTTCTTCTGAAGAATTTTTGGAGATTTTTACAACTTGACTGTTTGTTTGATGTGCCAGTGATTCCTGCACTTTGCTGTTCAAGTTCTGTGACAATATGTTCTTCTTCAGTGTATGAATCCTGAAGCTGACACACTCTCTTTCTACCTTGCAATGTGTGCACAGTTGGTGAAGATGTCTCTAATGTGTTCTGTAAATCCATGTTGGTGTCTTCAAAATTATTTTTTTCAGTTTCTGTATCAACATCTAATAATGAAAAAGTGCATTCACAATATCAATGTAATGAAATGGCATGTTGCAAAAATCACTGAAATGCACATTTGTTGGGTAATAAACATGCTACATGCATGCCTTTGACGTACCTCAATAGTGATGTGTTTTTTTGAAAAATAATATTTAAACCTTTATGAAACCTTTTACTAAACATGTTAGAAAAACGTCAAGTCCCATGATGCACTGCTTCCTTCATTAAAATGCCTTTTAAACCTACATATGATAATGCAAAGAGTATAAAACGTTATGGCTTTTAACCTTAGCACTAATGAAATGTTTAATTACAACCTGCAACCTCATTTGCTTAGAATTAAAAATATTTCACACAGTAACTTACCTTGTGAAGTGCCAGCATGCTCAGATGTGTCTATTTGAATAACTCAAATGACTGCTTCTGTCACAAGGTTTCCCTCAACCAAATCCTCCAAGGGGGTAGTTGGTCTGTCCCTGGGAGGGCCTCCACCAGTTCTGTTGGTACTTTTTATCCTTGTCGCAATTCTTTCTTTTGCGTGAGAGCGTAAGTCATACCACCTTTTTTGAAGGTTGGTGATATCTCGGTGGGCAACCCCCAAAGCATTAACTTTTGCCTGTATGGCCAGCCACAGTTTTCTTTTGACTGCTTCTGGAACCTTCAATGACTGCTTCCCAAACAGCTGTTCCTGCCTCTGAGTAACCTCCTCTATCAAAATCTGCAACTCCTGTTCACTGAACTTTATCTTCCTTTTTCTTGCTTGAAGGTTTTGACTAGCACTTTCTGGCTCCATTTGTTCCTCTGCTGCTCTCCCAAAACACTCCTCCTGTGCAGCACACACAGTTCAAATGACCAACTGCCACTCTGTAGTTCAAATTAGGTTTCAGGTGTGCCTAATCAGTGTGTGTGATTTCTGGGTGTGTTCCCAATGCAATGCATGAATTGGCAAATTCGCAATTTTGTGAATTTTTTGCAATTTCTTAAATTGCGAATTCGCAAAAAAATCGCAAATAAATTGCGATTCGCATACATTTTGCGATTTTTACAGAATCTCTAAAAAATCGCAAAAATGATGATGCATTTCATTTTGCAATTCTCAACTTGCGATTCCTTAAAATTCACAAATTACGAATCGCAAAACGGAACAATGATGCATGTGCCCCTTTGTTTCTCGAAGACATTAAAGAAATTAACCTCATTGTTAAGCACAAAACATCCACCAAACAATGAATTGAATTGATATAATTGTTCCAATCTCTGCTGAATATTATTCTGCCAAATTGACAATTGCAATGTAATGCCACATTCTTAGTGTTATACAACAGGAAGTGCAAACAAGCCCCAATTCGATGTAGACCTTGTTAAAGGAGAACTACAATTATTTTCGACTAGACTTTCTGATTTCAATAATTTTTCCAATTAAAGATTTTAATGAATATTTTCCATTGTGCTTCATGACCAATGCTAGAACAATTGGGCACATCTCTTCAGCCCCACTTGTGTTGCATCTGTGGCTTCTCAGCTGCCTGGGTGCCCAAGAACTGCAGTACCTTCCTGTGTCCTGTGGTTCACGGACCTTAAAGAAATCCTACAAAGCCCTCAGCTGTGGGCTGGGTAAGTCTCCCACCTGGGCCTCTCTCTCTTATGCTCCTGGGCTCCTGGCTGCTGCTCCTTCTCTCTTCAACTCCAAAATGGCACTACCCAGCTTAACGGTTTCCACCCGCCTTTTAAGATGGCTCTTCAGAGACCGGACAAATTCAGCCCCCCTTTTTGAAATCTATGTTTGAAGAGTCCATAGAGGTAGGGGTATTGCCTAAGGAACAGAGGATGGCTACCATTGTCGCCATTCCTAAGGAGGGAAAACCTAAAATGGAATGTGCCTCATTTAGGGCAATTTCCCTCCTTAACGCTGTGCCTAAAATACTAGCTAAACTCTTAATCAATCGTTTGATTAAAGTGATTAGTGGCTTAAAACACCCGGATCAGTCTGGTTTTATGCCTCAGAGGAACACAGCTCTGAATCTAGGTAGAGTACATGGAATCCTAGATAGAGCTCACACCCTCCGTGAACCAGCAATGATCGTGTCCTTGGACGTGACCATGGCATTTCATACCATTGAGTGACCTTATCTTTGGGCAGTTCTTGCAAAGATGGGATTCGGCCCAAATACATTTGATCGGTACGTCTTCTGTACGCCAAACCTCTGACCCAAGTGGTGGTAAACAACAAGTCGTCAGCTCCATTTTTGGTTAGTCGGGGAACCTGTCAGGGTTGTCCGTTGTCTCCCCTTCTTTTCTCCCTTGCCCTGGAGCCATTGGCAGCCTGGATCCATTGGGACCCAATGATACGAGGGCTGCGATGTTCCCCCGCCTGGGAGGATGGCATCTCCCTCTATGCAAATGACATTTTACTTTATTTGGCCTCCCTTCATAAATCTCTTGTAGTGGTTCTAGACATACTTGCAGTGTTTGGTAGATTTTCGGGATTCACTGTGAACTGGGGTAAGTCCCTGTTATTTGTTCTAAGGGGAGAGCCACCCATCCCTCCTAAAAATTGCCCTATACAACTCAATACCATGAGGTTTAGGTATTTGGGAATTTTGCTTTCACTTGATCCCTCAGCTCGCTATGCCCAAAACCTCCTTCCACCTCTTTGCAAATTTAAAAAGAGATATTGCCAGCTGGAAATCCACCCCTTTTGGGTAGAGACGCCCTATTTAAAGTTATGTCCCTGGTGAGGTTCCGTTATGCCCTGCAAAACACCCTCGATCCAGTCCCACTGCGCTACTTCAAAAAGATTGAGGGCCTACAAGAGAGACCTACTCTGGGACGGTAAACCTCTGATTGCCCTGAGTGAATTAACAGTAAACTTGTATGACGGAGGCATTAGACTCCCGGACATCAATACATACTACTCGGCATCCCATCTAGTAGCTATCAACCCCGGCACGTACAGTCGCCAGGATGACCCCGGCTATGCCATGGATAGATGGCTCTTACCAGGTGGAAAACACAATATAGCGTTGTATTCGTGACCTAAATGATTTGCCCTAACTGGCCCAACTAAACATTCGGTTCAAATCTGGCATGATGCCAGCAACTCTCTTGGATGGAGATTGAAACTGACATTAGCTACCCCCCTTTGGGACTCTGAACAACTCGGCGACTTGTGGACTACAAAGGGTTTTGACAGGTGGGACCTTATTGGTATTCCATACATTAGAGATATCTGGCGGGGTGGAGGGATTAGGTCCCTCAAAATGCTTCAGACTAAATGCGAGCTCTGTGACACAGATCACTTTCGCTCTGTGCAGGTCCCTCCAATTCACTCTACCTAAAGGGACTGCTCCCCCAGAAGCCTCCCCCCTAGAGGACAGAATTTTAGATGGTCACCTTCCCGAGGAAACAATTTCCCTAATTTACAAAAAGTTTATCAACCACATGATAGATCCCCTCCAGCTTCTATGGGATAAGTGGGTGAGAGATGGGATTGAGCTAGATGACGAGGACTGGCAGGTAGCAGTATCCTCTCCCAGAGTTGTGGCTATCCCAGCGTGCTTACGACTGGTAACAGCTTAAGATCCTCCACAGGATATACATTATGGGACCTCAATTAATACACATAGGGTGGTCTGACAATGGAGAATGCAAACAGCGCTGTGGCCTCCTGGGCACATTCCTACACTTTATTTGGGAATGTGAATACAATACCTCCTTTTGGCTTAAGGTGCATGCTACAATTAATGAGGTATTGCACGTCTCTCTCCACCCAGAGGTGAGGCAATGCCTCTTGAATGTTTGGGAACCCACGGATCTCAATACTCAACAGACACAGTGGGCCACTGTGGACTTGGGGAACGTGCGGACCGGAATAACAGGCGGGGAGGCCGAATATAGTGAGCTATGTCTGTGGTATTTATTCAACAGATGAATGGAAATACAAAGTCACAATGCAGATAGGGATGGTGGACTTGGCTGATGACCCGGCTCGGTGAGGTGGATTCTGGATCAAGTGCTGCTTCCTGCTTTCACCAGTAGTCTCCTCGGTATGGTACTGGGGCTCCACGGAGGCTTGAAGAAAGGGAGAGAAGCGTAAGGGCTTTAGTCCGAGCAACACAGTCGGAATGCTTCCACCTACACCCGGGCGTGAGAGGGTATGAAAGAGGACGGTGAGGGAGGGACGGTAAGGGGGTTGGAAGAAGCAAGGAAGAGGGGGGAAGGGAGAGAGGTGCCAGGTGCTGGGCAGTGATCGGGCTCTATACAGTGTGCGTGAAATAGGGGGATTAATATACAGTGTCTCGGTGCTCGTGAATCCTAGGATATTTACAACTCTATATATACAACTTTATGTACAGGGGCACTGAGAAAGGGTGACGTGTACTCACGTGCCCCGCCGCAACTCTCGTCCGAGTTGCGGCCGCTCTCCAGCCTCCTCCTGAGGACGCCACCAGTCCTCTGTCCAGACGTCCTGGTCCTCTTCCTCGCTCCGGTCTAGCCGTGCTGCGCCGCTCTCTGTCGGGGTTCGTCGCTCTCCGCTGCCTCCTGCCACGAGTCGGTTGCTCCGAACGTCGTTACTTTCTCCTCAGGGCTTTTTCTATCTTCCGGCTGGTTGACAGCCCGACCACTTCCGGGGTCAGGGGCGGGTACTTCCGGGTTGATAGAGGTTGTCCTGTTTCCGCTTCCGGGACCGCTGGCGAGTGTTTCCGGTTCTCCGCGTTCGGGGTTCGGCACCTGCAGGGGACGAGAAAGAGAGGGTGTCCTGGGTGACCGGGACGTTAACCGACCGAGCGTGGGGGACAGGATTCCCACGCTCGGACACCGCTGTAAAGAGGTAGGTGCAGCCTCCGTTCCACATCCACTTTCCCTAGCTGTCTTTCTTGTAGGGGGGTTGGGAGGTGGATACCGGGACAGATAATCAGCGTTGCCCTGTTGTAGTCCTTTCCTGTGTAAGGTTTTAAACCTAAAGGGCTGAAGGGAGAGAAACCACCGAAGGACTCGGTCATTGTGGCCCCTATTGCGGGCCATCCATTCCAGAGGGGCATGATCGGTGTATAGTATAAATTCACGCCCCTCGAGGTAGTACCTAAGGCTTTCTACTGCCCACTTAATGGCTAGGGCCTCTTTCTCCACCACTGCATAATTTACTTCTCGGGGAAAGAGTTTTCTGCTGAGGTATAGGATTGGCCGTTCGACCCCTGTCGAGTCCTTTTGTGAGAGCACCGCCCCCAAGCCCTGATCCGAGGCATCGGTCTGCAATATGAATGTTTGTGTATAGTCCGGGCTGACTAACACTGGCTCCGAAACCAGGGACTGTTTCAGTTGCTCAAAGGAGTGTACCACCACGGTTGAAGGATGTCTGAGCGCTTCTTCAGTTTTTGTGGTTTTCTTCAACAAATCAGTCAAAGGGGCTGCGGTTTGTGAGAAATTTGGGATAAACCTCCGATAGTACCCCAATAAACCAAGGAAGGCACGAAGTTCCTTCCGGGTTTGAGGGAAGGGGATGGTCTGAATGGCCTTGATCTTATTGTTCTGAGGCCGTATGAGTCCTTCCCCCAACAGGTATCCGAGGTATTTCACACTCTGGGCTGCTAGGGTGGTCTTGGAGGGGTTGATGGTAAAACCATTGTTCCCTAAAGAGGTCGCTACGGCTCGTAAATGATGTAGGTGCTGCTCCCAACTGTCACTATAAATGACGATGTCGTCCAGGTATGCCCCGGCGTACCTCATGTGTGGCTGTAGTACCAAGTTCATGGCCCTTTGAAAGGTAGCCAGGGCACCGTGAAGCCCAAAGGGCATCACCTTGAACTGAAATAAACCCTCAGGGGTGGAAAAGGCAGTCTTGGGTTTGTCTGTTTCTTTAAGAGGGATCTGCCAGTAACCCTTGCAGAGGTCAAGGGTGCTTATGTACTTGGCTTTGCCTATGCGTTCCACCATTTCATCTACGCGGGGCAAGGGGTAGGTGTCGAAGGCCGATATTTTGTTTACTTCTCTAAAGTCTATACAAAATCTGGTGGAGCCATCTGGCTTGGGCACTAGAACAATCGGGGAATTCCAGCTGCTGTTGGAGGGTTCTATGATGCCCATTTTCAGCATTTGATTTGTCTCCTCTTTGATGATGGCTCTGCGAGCTTCGGGGATGCGGTAGGGCCTTTGTCTCACGGTTTTTCCTGGTTCAGTATTTATGGCATGTTCAACCACGGTGGAGTGTCCTGGAAGGGAGGAGAATACTGTTTGTACCGGAGATAGGGCTCGCCTGAGATCCTGTCTGTTAGGTTCTGGGAGGTCAGGGTCAATGCATCCTTCAAAGGGGGGGGCTATTGCATTGGACATGACAGGACGGGCTCCCTCCCACTTCTTCAAGAGGTTCACGTGATAGATCTGCGTGATACCTCGGGTGGGTTCTGTTTCCACTTCATAGGTAACAGGAGTCACGGCTCTTAGTACAGGGAAGGGGCCCTGCCACTGCCCTAGTAACTTGTGGTCGGAAGAAGGCAATAGTAATAATACCAGATCCCCAGGATTGAATTTCCGGGCTTTGGTTCCCTTGTCGTATTGGTGTTTTTGGGTGTCTTGAGCGGCTACCAGATTCTGCCTCACAATGACTCTTATCTGTTCCAAGTGGGTCTTTAGGTTGTCCACGTATTTGGGTAGGGGTCGGGTTCTGTCTGGTTCGGCTTCCCAGGCTTCCTTAGCCATATCTAAGAGTGTCCGTGGGGCTCGCCCATACAACAACTCGTACAGTGAATATCCTGTGCTACTTTGAGGCTTACACCTGATGGCAAACAGCGCCAGGGGAAGCATCTCCTCCCATCTTTTACTTTCGAGGCCTAAAAGTTTCTTAAGGGTCGTTTTGAGTGTTGCATTGTATCGCTCTACCAACCCATCTGTCTGGGGGTGGTAGGCAGCTGTTCGTATTTGTTTGATGCCTAGGTGGGAGCAGACCTGGCGCATAAGGGAGGATACAAAGGGTGTCCCCTGGTCAGTTAAAATCTCGCGGGAAAACCTACTCTCGAGAATATGGATATGAGAGCCTTGGCTATGTTTTGAGTGGTGGGTTGGCGTAAGGGTACTGCTTCGGGGAAGCGGTGGGCATAGTCCACCAGTACAAGCGCATATCTACATCCAGATCTCGAGGGAAGCAAGGGTCCTATAATGTCCATGCCCACTCTTGTGAAAGGGACATCAATGATGGGAAGGGGCTGGAGAGGAACCCGGGGAGGGCGGTATCGACTGTTCCGTTGGCAGACTGGGCATTCTCGACAATACCGTTTGATTTCTCCGTGTACCCCTGGCCAATAAAACTTATCTAGGATCGTGTGTCCGGTTTTTTCATCACTGAAATGACCTCCCAGTAAATGGCTGTGGGCTAGGAACAGTACTTTCTCTCGAAACAACCCGGGGATAACCAGCTGGGTAGGCTGTTGGGGTCCTCCCTTTCTGTAAAGGAGTCCGTTTTTCCGAAAAAAATAAGGACCTACATGTAGGGGATCCTCAGCATCCAGCGCACGGGCCCAAGCCTCCTGCAACACCGGGTCTTCCTGTTGCATGGCGCGGAACTCCCTGTTGGTTTCCCATGGATGGATATCGACTTGGGCAGGAAAGGCCATAGCAAAGTCCCTTTTTTCGTTCCTTTTCTGTCTTTTGGTCTTGGATGGTTTGACCGCTGGATGTCCAGGAGGGGGTTCACGGGAAAACGGGGCATCGGCCCACCACTTCTTCAGAGACTCGGTGGTGTCTTGAAGGAGATGGGGTAGTCCACTATAGTCACTCCCCAATATCGCTTGTTCGGGGAGAGTGGGTATGAGGCCCACCGTTAGTAGACTACCCATATCCGTGGGGTGTTGGACATGGACCTGGGTGGTCGGATAGTGCTTGGTGTTGCCATGGACACATTTGATCGCCACGGTACCTGTGACCGGACCGACAGGGTGAGGTAGTTCTTGGGGTCTTAGGACACTTTGCCTGCATCCAGTGTCGGCCAGTGCCATCATTCGGTGTCCTTCAATCCGCACTGGGCATCGAAACGGAGGAGGAGTGCTTTCCGCGGTGAGGCACACATAGTTTCTCGCCATCCCTATCTCCATGGGCTCCTCCTTTTGAGTACAGACGCGAGCAATATGTCCGTACCCACCACAATGATAACATTGGGGTCCAGGTGGGTGGGGGCGAGGCAAGACAGGGTAAGGCATAAGGGAAGCGGGCTCGGGTTTCCTGGCCACCGGAGTGGGTCGTGGGAGCCGAGCATGGTTCCCCGGAGGTATACGGGGATGATGTTCCTCCTTGGGTCACTGGGATTCCTGGGCTCTGCTATAGGCGCTGGCTATTTCTACAGCACTGTCGAGCGTTAGACGCGCATGTTGGCGTACCCACTTCTGGGTGGCAGGGTGCAGGGAAGCTAGATATTGCTCTAGATATATTTTGGACAGAATGTCTTCCTTGGTGGCTGTAGCAGGTTTTAACCACCGATTGGCCAGATCTTGAATACGGAAGGCTAGAGCCCTAGGAGTTTCTTGGGGTCCTTCCTTTGCTTGCCGTAGCCGAACCCTGTAGGCCTCGTCATCAATCCCCAGTCGTTCCAGGATGCAGGTCTTGATGTCGGCGTACGGTGTTTGTCCCTGGATGTTGGCTTGCTGGTAGGCCGCCTGCAATTCTCCGGTTAATAGGGGTCCTATGTAGTGGCCCCACCGGTTTTCGGGCCAGGCAGCCGCCTGAGCTAGGCGCTCGAAGTTCGTGAAGAAGTAATCGGGGTCCTCTCCGGGTACGTACTTCTGTAACACGACTGAGGGCAGGGAGGTGACGGGTCTTTGTTGCCCCATAACAGTTGTGAGCTTCTCGAGAGCTTGGTCCTGCGCGGTACCCTGGCCCTTCAGCACGTCATGCAGCTGACCGCGATCGTCTTCAGCCATCTTGAGGAATCTCTCCATCATCTTCCCCAGTTGCTCCTGGCATTCCGCCAGTTGTTTGACTGCGGCCTCCATGCCTCTGGGATATCCCACTTCTGACACCAATTGTGGACTTGGGGAACGTGCGGACCGGAATAACAGACGGGGAGGCCGAATATAGTGAGCTATGTCTGTGGTATTTATTCAACAGATGAATGGAAATACAAAGTCACAATGCAGATAGGGATGGTGGACTTGGCTGATGACCCGGCTCGGTGAGGTGGATTCTGGATCAAGTGCTGCTTCCCGCTTTCACCAGTAGTCTCCTCGGTATGGTACTGGGGCTCCACGGAGGCTTGAAGAAAGGGAGAGAAGCGTAAGGGCTTTAGTCCGAGCAACACAGTCGGAATGCTTCCACCTACACCCGGGCGTGAGAGGGTATGAAAGAGGACGGTGAGGGAGGGACGGTAAGGGGGTTGGAAGAGGCAAGGAAGAGGGGGGAAGGGAGAGAGGTGCCAGGTGCTGGGCAGTGATCGGGCTCTATACAGTGTGCGTGAAATAGGGGGATTAATATACAGTGTCTCGGTGCTCGTGAATCCTAGGATATTTACAACTCTATATATACAACTTTATGTACAGGGGCACTGAGAAAGGGTGACATGTACTCACGTGCCCCGCCGCAACTCTCGTCCGAGTTGCGGCCGCTCTCCAGCCTCCTCCTGAGGACGCCACCAGTCCTCCGTCCAGACGTCCTCGTCCTCTTCCTCGCTCCGGTCTAGCCGTGCTGCGCCGCTCTCTGTCGGGGGTTCGTCGCTCTCCGCTGCCTCCTGCCACGAGTCGGTTGCTCCGAACGTCGTTACTTTCTCCTCGGGGCTTTTTCTATCTTCCGGCTGGTTGACAGCCCGACCACTTCCGGGGTCAGGGGCGGGTACTTCCGGGTTGATAGAGGTTGTCCTGTTTCCGCTTCCGGGACCGCTGGCGAGTGTTTCCGGTTCTCCGCGTTCGGGGTTCGGCACCTGCAGGGGACGAGAAAGAGAGGGTGTCCTGGGTGACCGGGACGTTAACCGACCGAGCGTGGGGGACAGGATTCCCACGCTCGGACACCGCTGTAAAGAGGTAGGTGCAGCCTCCGTTCCACAGCCACATTGGGGTTTATGCTGGCAAAAATAAATATTGCCCAACTATGGGGGGCAAATCTCGCACCCACTCTGTAGGCCTGGGAAAGAAACCTTGACTGGTGCATGTTTAGAGAAAAGACAGTGTATTTGGCAAGGGGATGCCATAAAAAAGTGTTCCCTTATATAGAGGGCCATGGAATACCTACTGTGGTGATATTTTTATACAGCCTCACTGCAATGATCAAGATGACCTACCCTCCCCGGGACTTTCCTTTTTTTGTAAATCAAAATATTTATTAATTCCCCGTTTGTGCCTACTGTACTGCATTCATTATCTGATCCTCTGTATTGTCCACTTATACCAATGATTGTTTATTAAAAAAAATTATTTAAAGAAAAGATGGCTCTTCAGGTGGTCCACTTCGAATTTATGCTCTTTTTTCTTTTCTCTTTCAATCTTTGCTGTTCCGGCTTTGGTTTCTTATTGACTTTCTCAATCCATTATGTTTCCAGTAATGTGGTATTTGATTACATTTTATATTTTATCGTGTTTTTTTAAAATACATTGTATTTTATCTTGTGATGGTGTGAATCTTTTTATGGTTTTCATAACTGAAATAATGTTACTCTTGACTTGACTTGATTTTATTTCCTTTTCCTGTTCTTTCACTATTTAATGGGCTCAGTCAGGATGGAGGGTGCATTGGAACAAAGCCACTTGTTTCCCTGCTCCCCCTCCGCTTGCTGATACTGGCTCTTTGCTCTTGGGACTTCTTTATCTGGATTCCTGATTCCTGTTTTCACCCGCCCTTTGAACACTTCATAGGCAAAGAAACTTTTTTTAACGCTTTTGGCTTTTTCCTATGAGAAGGTGGCAGCTGCTTGAGAGCATTTGCCTACCACATATTCCAGTTTGTTCTGATTTTGTGGCTACCAGAAACAGTTGTCTGTACATCAGATATTGAAAGATACAGATCTAGATTATGAGGAAGCGCTCAGCTCAAAACAACTTGCTATTAAATTGGCACATTTGGCCTTGATTCAATTCCTCACTTTATTTACTGTAAGGGGTGTGGAATCTCTAATTCTAGGCACCCCTGATTAAAAACCTTGAATTATATCTATCAGGCGACACTTTGGGTCCCATTATCTAGCTTTATTAAGCTTTAAATTATACAGCTATACTGGAAGATGCAGTGCCTACAATGTTTGACATTTCAGTGAACACCAGAATAGTGCCAATTGGCAATATACATTTTGCAGAGTTGCTTTAATATATAGGGTTTACGCATATCTGTTGGATTGCTGGAACTGTAGACCAATTCATGGTCTGTACCAGCCTTCTGCAAATGTAATGACAATGGTCCAATTCCCCTTCTGTCACTTGTCAAAAACCTTAATCTATAGGTTTCCTAAATCACAGTCTGCCTGACTTTAAAAAGGAAAAGTTTGCTGGCCAATGCAGACTATGTTGAATGCACTGAATATTTCCAGTATCTTCAACACCAGGAATCCTCAGACTTGGCTATACCAGTTGGACACTCAGTGTATGGGAATTATAGAATGTTTAGGTGTCATTTGGAATGTATTGGGTCAAGATGTTTGTCTCCCAGGAGAGAGGGATCGTGCTACAGGAAGGTTGACAGTTGAGAGTTAGTTTTAGTCTAGCAGCCAGTTCCTGTTCCCTGCCTAGTCACAATAAAGTGCCTATGTACTTACTATTGTGTAGCATCTTCACTAAACTTTAGTGGTGACAATTGGATTCGATTAGGCATCTGAATCTGCGCATTTACCTGCTATGACCTGTGCTGATCCTGCTCTACGTTTGCTGTTCTACGACGCCTCTGATGCTGTGAAGCAGGAAGATTGCCAACGCCTGAACACTGTTGATTGTCTTCTTTAACTAATTAGTCATGTGAGGAAAATATACATTTTTCAGATGTTTTTCTTTCTTCTAGATCAGCCAACCATGCGCTTGTCGTGTGCTTGCTATGTTCGTGACTGTTTCCTAGCAACCTCGTGGGAATGGAAGTCCGATGTTGTCAGGGTGTTTGCGTGTATTTCCTGGTGTTAGTGGCTAATAAGATTGGCCAAATTATATTTGAGGCTACACATCCCAACTCATAGATTTGATTTGAAAAAGAAGTCATTTTGAAAAATGTCCTCTAATTCACAGGCTTGTATGGATACCCACAATTTCAGAGATGTGCAAATAACCACTGCTTCCAAACTCTATATTTGTTTCCATTTTTGGAAATATATAGGTTTCCTTGGTATCTCTTTTTCACTCTTTAAATTTTACCAAATGAATTGCCATATAACTGTTACACAAAGAAAAATCATTGCAAGAGCATCTCAGTTATATCCTCTGGGTACCTCGGGTTCTTGGTGAACCTACAATTCTTATATATCCCCACAACCAGAAGGGTCTGACGGACTTAACAGTAAATTTCTTTTAAAAATTTGTCTTACATAGTAGAAGTTACAGGTGAAAATATTGGCACAAATGGCTATTATTCTAAATCAATGTCAATATTGTTTTATATTTCAATTGTTAGTTTCTATAGAAAAACCTTGAAGGATATAAACAAATGATCCCTTCAAGAATTCAGACTTTTGTTTACTTTTCAAAAATGTATTGTTTGCTGGGATCCATTCTTGATCTCATACCCATTTCTACCACTAACTGCAAAGAGGTTGAAAGCACTGAAAATTCAAAGAATAGGCTATGCCCCAGTAAAATGCCAGAACTGTGTAGAAAATGTGGCTTTCCTGACAAAAGTCTCCCTGTTTATGAAAGCTGGAAAGATGGTTATTTTAGCACCACAAAACCTTTGTAATACCTTTTGCAGAGAAAAAAACAGACACTTTCTTCTGCAGCACTTTTTTCCCATTCTTCCTATAAAAAACCAAAAAGTAGCTATATTTTGGCCAATTTCTTAGTTCCCTCCAGGGGAGTCCACAAATCCTTGGTACCTTTAAAATCCTGAAGCTGTTCGAAGAAAAGGCACAAATTTAGCATGGATATCATATGCGGACAATATGTCACAGGGGCCTAAGAGTGAACTACCCCATATAGCGAAATAAAGGCCTGGCATAGGGGGATGTTAATGTTAGGCATAGTCATTTTACTCAAAATGGTATTGTTGAAGCATATTGCATTTTGTTTACGTGTAACTAGCTAGAGCAACTTCAGCACCAAGTATTACAGTGAATCAGCACACAGATTTTTTCTGCATTCCAGGGGAGCCGCCAGTTCCTTGGTTACAGTGGAAAAATACTTTTTGAATTATATTTTCACTATGGATCATGCCAATAGATTATCTGCTGAAAGGAAGAACGGACTACTACTACACTCTTTAGGCCCAGAGGGGTTCAGAGTTTATAACCAGCTCTCCAAGGAAGACAATGCAGGAGGTGAAAATGTCTTTAGTGTAGTTCTTAGACAATTGGATTTTTATTTCTCTCCAAAAGCATATATTGGAATAACGTGTTACAAGCTTTTCCACAGGAAACAAGACAAGAGTGAATCATTTTGGTGTTATACAAGCGGAGACAACTAGAGATCAGGTAGTAATGCACATTCATGATCCTTCTATCTAGGAGAGGTTGTGGGTTAAAGGGGATAATCCCCTGAAAGATGGAATGTCAATCATAAGGAAGGCTGAGCTATCTGGCAGATGTGCTAAAACATTCAAGAAAGATAGCACATCTGTGGATCTGGAAACAGTAGCTATAATGTTAAACAAACCCAAGGTATTTAAGTCTTGCAAATGGATACCTAAAAAGAGTGTATTACAAAATACACAAGAAAAGACCTTAGGTGGGTTCGATGCGCCAGTAAGAACCATCTGGCTAATAACAGAAATTGTCCTGTGATGAAACAAAGTGCAGTGCTTGTGGAAAAATTGGACATTTCGCTTGGGTGTATAAAATAAATCATTTAGGGAAAACAAAGTTAAGTGTATTGAGGAGAGTGTAACTGAATCCTCAAGTGAGGGTGAAGAAGAGAATGATATTCATGGGTTCTGAATGTAAGAGCGAACTTAACATTGGAAATGGGAATGATAAAAGCAAACCAATGTGTTATATGAAAATGGGTGGAGTCGGTATTTGCATTGCTGCAGATTCTGGCTCACCATTCACCATAGTGAATGATACAATATGGCAAAAAAGATTTGAGAAACATTTGGGTTCAAATTTTCTGGAAGTGGATATTGTTATAGAAGGTTATACTGGTGAAACCATAAAAAATGGTGGGTTATAGAAATGTACTACTGAGATTCAAGAATAGGAAAGCTCTAGGTAAAGTTGTTGAGCCCTACTCACAAAGGACCTACATTCTCACGGTGGAGGCCCTGTAGTCGAGGGAGACTCTCAGCAGTCGAGCATAGTCTCTGCAATGAGATTTCTCATTGGAGAAATTCTACCCTGAGTGCTTAGACTCCCTCACGACTGTGGGGCCTCTGCCACGAGTGTGGAGGCCCTTTGTGAATCAGGCCCCATGATTCCAAGGAAGGTCCTTTGGTTCGAGGATGGATAGATCAGACAAATCTGAACATCATATTAGATCGTAATGGTATGGAACAAGTGTTGGTGCTTGATGATCGGGAGGTTATAGGGAAGCAAATGCTTGGTGAATTTCCCAGGGTTTTTGGTGAAAAGATTGGAAGGATGGAAAGTTTTGAAAAGAAGATAGTTCTGATGAAGAATGCTATACCCAAGATATGTAGACTTAGGAATGTAACAATGTCTGTAAGGGAGGAGCTAGAAATAGAATTGGAACGGTTAGTGAAGAGTGGTATTATAGAACTGGTTTAGACATCTGAGTGGATAGCTCCATAAGTTGTTACAAGATTGGATTATGCATCGATCTTCGCCACCTAAATTCTAATATTTTTATTGATCAATTTCCCTTGAATGAATGAATTTTGGCCAAGACAAGGGGTATGGAGGTATTTTCCACTATAGATCTATCACACGCATATCATCAAATTCCCTTAGGTGAAGTACACATAGTTTATTTCATACGTGGGATGTTATCAGTTCATAAGAATGCCTTTCGGTTTGGCCTCTGCGGCTGCCATTTTTCAGCATTCGATGGTTAATTTTTGGGGGAAACTGGACCAAGTGCAGTTGGGATTCTCCCTAAGAGTAAACTAGTGGAAGCTATTACAGATGCTCTGAGTCTGAAGCATAAGGATGTAGTCAAAGACTTTTTAGAACTAGTTGAGTTTTTCTCCAAGTTTGTTAGTAATTTTTCTATGTGATCTTTTCATATTAGGCAATTACTGAAGGCCAAGGTGACATTTTTATGGCCTGAGAGTTATGTGCAGGAATTTGTGGATGTGAAAAATACAGTTTCTGCTGCTTCTACTTTGCAGAGGTTCGACCCTGTGGAGAAAAGTGTGATTATAACTGATGTGTGCAGCATTGATATTTGGGATGTCTAGTTGCAATATAAGAAGGATGGAAAGGAAATAATCATTGCTTACGCCTCAGGATCGTTGCCACCAGCGAAAGACAAGTATGCAGCAACTTAGAGGGAAGCATTAGCGTGTGCATCAGCACTGGAACATTTGCATTCATTTTTTTGGGGAAGAGAAGTTACCATCATGTGTGACCATAAGCCGTTAGTTAAAGTGTTTCCTGAAGTTTGGCCCGGATTTCTATGAGATTATTAGATTCCATTTATGAAATGGAGTATTTACTGGGTAAAAAGAATGTTGTAGCTGGGTTTAATCCATGTTTGCCTATTCAGATTTCAGAAAATCAAGATGATTTTTTGGATGAAGTCAAGGTTGTTCTTGTTTGGGATCCTGGGATTCATGCTTTCAAAAAAGAAGAGTGGGATAAAGATTTGACAGTAAAAAAAGTAACTGTGCTCATAAAAAAGGATGGCCATCAAAGGATGAGTTGAAAGAGGTGAGACCAAAAGTGATTTAACGTGCTGTGGTCTTAATGTAGTTAGAGGAGATAGACTTATTCCTCCAGAAACTTTAAGGAAAAAGACTATTTCCTTCTTTCATGAAGGGCATTTTGATATAAAAAAAGACAAAAACGATAATTAAGAGTATTTCCTGGTGGCCTGATATTGATGTGGAAAGTGAGGTAAGAGAGAGTGGCATATGTATGTCAGCAGATAAAACACTCAAGACATTATGGCCTACCATGAGTGATTTCATGTGTCTTGGATCTCCATGGGAGTGTGTAGTGATGGACATCACAGGGCCTGCTAGTAGTTCGGGGAAGTATATTAATACCTTCAACGGTGTGTTTTCTAAGTGACCTATATTGTAGATCATCGAAAAGTTAGACATACACTTTGCTAAAATGTCTAATTAAATATTCCCAAATGAAGGTACCCCTGCAGTAATCAGCAGTCACAATGGTCTGCAGTTCACATCGGACATGATGAAACAGTATTTAAACAAATGTGGGATCATGCATAGAACAACCTCATTGTACAATTCCAGTGGAAATGGCATGGTGGAAACTTGCAACAGATTGTTGAAGGATGCTATTCAGCTAGCAAGCAGGAATATTATTCATTGGGAAGTACAGATTTTAAAATGTTATGGTCATATAGAATTGCTCAGGTTGAGGCTACTAAGTGCTCACTTATTGAACTGATGAGGGGAAGAAACACCAGATTGAAGTGGAACCCTGGTTGGCTAAATTCTTTAGGAAGTGTAAGTTGGTCATTGTCAGAAGTTAAGGATATTATTTTGCAGCAATGTGACAAATGTAAAAAGTATTATGATGAAAGGTACAATACGAAACATACAGAAGTCAAAGTAGGTCAATGGGTGAGGATTAAAAAAAGAGGAAAGGTTTCTAAAGGAGATAACTGACTTTTGGGACCAGAAAATATCATGTAGGTGATGAAAGAATTGTTGAGATTGGAGAATGGAAAGTTTTGGAATCTTAAAAGTTGCATTATGTGCAACTGGTGAAATGAACAATATAATTAACTAAAGGTCAGTGTTAGAGCATGAATTGGGACAGGATAAGATTCAAGAGTGTTTGGAGAGTATAGATGTTGGTATGAATGAAGGAATGTCTGCAAGTGATGCAGAGGGTATTTTGGGAAAAGAAGTTGGAGAATTGAGTGATTGGGGAAAAGACAAAAATGGGTCATAAAGCAGCCAATAGCTCTTGTTGATTACTGTTGTGAAACACATGCCGAGATATGGGACACTATCCAGAGCCTCAAACCGGAAGTATGTTTCCTCACGGAAACATGGTTAAAACCACATACCGTCCCATCTATTACTTTGGGGATTCCCCAAGGATATAAAATCCTGAGACAGGACCATCCGGACAAAATTGGTGGCGGGATCGCCATTATATATAAAGAAAGGCTTCACATTACAGTGATAGAACAAGTTATACAACCTTCCATGGAAATAATGATTTTTAAAATAAAAACAGGACCCAAGGATCACTGGAAAGGTGCTTTAGTGTACCCCTCCCCTGGACCCAATGCTGGCTTCACATTAGCCCTAACCGAAATATTAGCTCCACACATGAAGGCCAAAGAAAATTTTATTCTACTTGGAGATTTTAATTTTCACGCTGATGTATCGGAACACTCTGACACAAAGTTCCTTTTAGCTGACCTCGCTCTTCTAGGTCTTCATCTGCGGAACTGTGGCCCCACTCATAGAGGAGGTAATACCCTGGATTTAATCCTTACAAATCACTCTACCATACACTGTCACCCCCCCCAAATTCATAAACTGGTCAGATCATAGTATGTTGGAATTCTCCTTCATGCAGTTAGCCAAATCTACTGACCCCCCTGCCACTCTGAGTATTAAGCGGAGATCTTGGCATAAAGTCACACCGGATACATTTGAGCAAGTCTGGAGAGAGACAATAATATCAGACTCTGATAATATTGAGTCAGCTCTATCCAAACTTAATAATGCACTCCTGGATGCTATCAATTTTTTGGCCCCTCAAAAATTAATTAAACAATCCTCTACTGCCAAAAAAGAGATATGGTACACTGAAACATTAAAACTAGAAAAACAAGGATGCAGAAAGTTGGAAAAACTCTGGAGGAAAACCCACACTAGCACTAGTAAGGAACACTATCTGCAGGCAATGTCCATCTATCATAAAAATATTTAAAAAGCTAGAAAAACCTGCTTAACATCACAGCTAGCTGAAGCTGGCAATTCGACCAGGGAATTATACAAAATCCTGCAGACCTTCACTAACCCTTTGGTATGTGAAAGCCCCGACACATTCTCCCAAGAGTTGTGTAACAATATCTCTCAATTCTTTGAGGATAAAATTGAAACTATTTACAATAAAATCACCTTGGCCAAATACCCCATGGACACTGAGGCCCCTAGTACCCTTCGCATGGAAACTCAAAGAGATACCTTTCTTGATATTCCTGAAGCCACTGAGAGTGACATTATATCACTATTAAATAACATGAAAACAGGCTCCCCCCTTGATCTGCTCCCTGCTAGACTGGTGACCACTTTGAGCAGGACACTATGCCCAATCATTTATAAAATCTTGAACCTCTCCTTCAAAGAAGGGCAACTCCCTCAGCAATGGAAAGTGGCAGTAGTGAATCCTATACGGAAAAACTCAGCTTCACCTTGGACGGAACTCTCTAACCTCCGTCCCATCTCTCTTCTGCCCCTCCTGAGCAAACTGGCTGAGAAACATGTCAACACCCATGTCTCCAGTTTCATAGAGGCGACAGGGGGCCTGGACCACTCACAATCTGGGTTCAGGCCCAACTACAGCACCGAATCAGCACTCCTCTCCGTGACCGACAACATCAAGATGTCACAGGATAGAGGAGGCTCAATGATTCTGGTGCTGTTAGACCTGTCGGACGCTTTTGATACTGTGTCTCACAAAATACTTCTGGGCCGTTTGCAGGGAGTGGGCATTGGAGGACAGGCTTTGTCTTCGTTGGAGAGTTTCCTTTCCGGGTGATCACAATCTGTCAGCTTGGGCCCCTATCGTTCCACCTCAAGGGTGTTCACAAAGGGGGTGCCACAGGGCTCATGCCTAAGCCCCACATTGTTTAATGTGTACGTGGCCCCCCTTGCTGAGATTGTGAGGAAGTACGGATTCACTCCGGTGTCCTACGCCGACGACACCCAACTTCTCTACCCTTTCCACTCTCTTAACTCAAATGTTAGGGACATTTTTGCTGAGGGCATGAGGACAGTATCAAATTGCATGGCTTCTAACTGCCATCAATGCAATGTCGGGAAGACGGAGGTAATGCTTTTTGGGAAAGCTACTATACTCTGGTCTCCCGACTGGTGGCCTCTGGACCGAGACCAGTGCCCTCCCCAAAGTTGACCGTTAAAAACCTGGGTGTGAAGTTAGATCAAAACTTAACCTTAAAGGAGCACGCAAATGTAATCTCTGGAGCATGTTTCCGCACCATTGGCCTGTTAAGGCGAGTTTTCCCTCTCCTGCCCGATAAGTATAGAAAGACCCTTGTACAGGCCCTGGTGATAAGCCGGTTAGACTACTGTAACGGGCTCCTGATATTAGCTAATGAGGATGCCTTAAACCGGCTACAGGTGGTCCAGAATACGGCGGCAAGACTGATCTTGAACGCTCCCACAAGAACCCCCTCCAAGCCCCTATTGTGAGAACTCCACTGGCTACCGATATGGCAACGTATCAAGTTTAAAATCTGTTGCACTGTTCATAAATGCCTTTTTGGAGATGGCCCCAAATACCTGGCCCAAAAAATCCAGCTCTATAAACCAGATCGCTTTCTTCGACCAAGTAACCAACTGTTATTAAAATCCCCACTCATTAAGAAGACCAGACAAGGTGGCCGCGCCCTCTCCCTTGTGGGGCCGACCCTGTGGAATAACTTGCCCTTTAGTCTCAGACAAAACACCAACCACATATCCTTCAGGAAAATGCTTAAGACAAACTTGTTCCTGGAAGAATAATGGCCTTAGCTCATCTATTGAGACCCTAGCTCATCTACAGAGGTACATTCTTTACCATCCTGGCTTGCAAAGCGCGGGGATACCCCGTTGGGGTCGATTCTGGCGCGATATAAGAAACTAAATAAATAAATAAATAAATAAATGCACATGGTATATTTATACTGTACTGTACTGTACTTCTGATAGACATGAGTAATTGCAGTTGTAAATCTATTGCTCACATGTTATTATAACTTTTAAGTTCTCCTTTGTTGTATGAGGGGAAGATGTGTAGTCTATGGTAACGTAGAATGATTAGGTGTCATCTGGAGTGTATTGAGTCACAATGTTTGTCTCCCAGGAGATAGGGATCCTGCTATGGGGAGGTTGACAGTTGGAGAGTCAAGCAGCCGGTTCCTGTTCCTTGCCTAGTCAAAATAAAGTCCTTATTTACTGTTGGCAAAGGCAGTGAGTGCTTCACCAGTGGCCATGCAGTATGGGCAGCAAAAAATGGGATCTTGGCACTGCCTGTATCCATCAGGGAAGAAAGCCTCCATGCCAAGGCTCTCTTACTTACTCATCAGTTTAGAATCCCAGTGGGTGGATTACACAGCAGGACTGCTTTGCCTTTCTCCCAGCATGGATCTAAGCAAACTAAAGAAAGCACTACAGCGCCCCCCCATACAAAACAATAGAAAGTCAGGACATCATTCATTTTAAATCGAAAACAAAATAGCAGTCACATTTTTCTTCTCTGCTTCAGCAAAGAAGCATCATTTTCCACAGGATGAAATAACTGCAGAACTCAAAACAATTCCTAAAATTAGTATGATACCAGTGATACATTTGCTATATTTTAATTGAAATCTGTTAGTAACCTTTATATGCTCACTTTTGTGATCTTCAAACTCCTACCTTTACTACAATGCACTGTAAAAGAACACAAATGTGGGGGGCCTAATCACCCCAAAAATATGACAGGTATCCTTCAAGTAAACGTCCATTCAAAAAGTACCATGAAAACACAAATAATCTAACCCTAATTTTATTTATTTATTCCACCCCAAGTTCTAAGGGTCTGATTTACTATTGTGATATTATCCAAGAGGATGGCACTCTCAGATAGTTATCGACTAATGTGCTGTATGTCCCTGGGTGGGTCTTAGGCTCTCTGACTTCAGCACAGTCTGGAAGTGCTCTCCCAATTGATGAAATTGTTTAATTGACCTCAAATAAGTCAGTTGTTAAGAATCATGCTTATGTATTATACTATGTATCCGGGTTTGTATTGGAATATAGGGTTGCCCTGTTTTCTTTGGGTGAAATATAGGCCACAACTATTTAATGCCTGCAATTATAGAATTTGTAAGGGGGTTGGCATCTGTGAGTGAATGAATTAAGCCTTTATTGTTGATTAAATAAAATCATTACAAACAGGAGGTATTTAAAAAAACATTAGATTGTGCGTGGACACAACAAAATATTGCAACTTGAAAAGTAATATCGAAGATACACCATCAGTGCAGTAATCACACCACATTTTAGCAGCATTTTGAATATTTTGGCTCCAATTCCTAGTTTAAAGTGTTAATGCTAAAGTGCCCATATATATAAACATTACGAAAGTGTCAATTCTTGGGTTGACTTTCTAATTCTAATATTAGAATTCAGATGTTTCACACAAATCACAATTAACTATACTACAATATATATGAATCTAATAATTAAAATATCTAAAACATTTTGTCAAAAATGCCTCTACTGCACCATGTTGTAAAATATACATATAAAAAAGTCATAGTTACAATGCCGTAGATAAGGATCCTCGTACAATTCCTTTTCTTAAAGGAGCCTTTAACCTCTTTGAGGCTATTGACGGAACCATTCCGTCACGGCTCGCGGGTGAACTGTGCTCATGACGGAACGGTTCCGTCACGGCCCGGCCGCCGCGCCTGCGCGGCGCTGATTTTGCGCCTGCGCGGCGCGTTTAATTGAGCAGGCGGGGCCATGACGGAACCGTTCCGTCATGGGCACAGCTCACCCGCGAGCCGTGACGGAACAGTTCTGTCACCCGCGGAGTTCACCCGTGCGCCCCCCCCCGCGAACGTTAGCACTGCGGCGGAATAGCCGCGGCAGCAAAAGAGTTAACAAAGTCTTCTAGGAATTGCATACACTGCACCCTTTGATATCAGAAAAAAGTGCCATGTGTAAATACCATAGTTAGAGTGTCACTGTGCAAATCATTTAAAAAAATCCTTTCTCACATTCGTAAAAATCTAAACAGTTGTCAGATTAAGGTATAGTTGACAACAGCATCTTTGGGTCAGCATCGTTGAGCGAGCAAATTATTGGTCACAAGTCCCTAACCTCTGGTGGCACACTCAACAGTTAACTTTTTTTCTGCAATGAGAATAAACTTTACAAACTATGTGGTCAAATAAGCAGATTTCACAGAAAGGCAAATTATAATTGCTTGGCGACATGTACTCACCCCATTTTCTTAAAATATGAATTTTAATAGGGTTTTTCTCTCTTCTAGCAGTTGAGGACAAATAGATAAAATATGCAATAATGGTTCATTATGAAAACTGCATAACCTCCAACTGTTTGAGGACCATTTTTGAACCCATGGGGTTTCCTTCCTTGGTGGGATATCTCCTAAGTCATAACAGCAAAAATGTGTCTCTTATAGATGGCTTTAAGTGGAAAATAAGATACAATTGTGGCTCCAATTTAATAAATGAATTGATAACTGACCATGCTTGACTTTTGTCTGCAAACTCTTCCTTATACAATAAAAGGGTTAGGCAATTATCCGCTTGATTTAGTGTCTGTCTGAACTCAGCTTTATTTCTAGCTACATCTTCAAAGTGCGGAGACTTAAAATTGTTTAGGCTCTCCGTTAGATAGGATTGCCAACCCTCAGCATGCTCAAACCCCACCCCATTATTTCCTGCCAGCAAGAATTTGCCAATGTGCCTGGGTCTGAAGTATAGAGATTTTAAAAATGTAGATTATCTTATTAAAGACTGTCTTTTTAAGCCAAATTCCTATCTAACGTTGGCATGCCAGATATTCTTTGGAACTCTAAATACTGACTTAAAAACTTTTATCTTTAGATTATCAAGAACTTTTGAGGTGTTCATCTGTAAGCCATTGGCTAATATATAGTTATTAAAGAAATCTATTAGTATTCGTAAACCTACGGGAGTGTGGTTTAACATTATGGTATCATCTGCATACTGTAGATATTTTATACTATGGCCAGCTAGGTTAGGTGAATGAGCATTAACATTTTTAACATGTAAATGTAGATCGGCCATAAATAGATTAAAAAGGCAAGGTGCCAAGACACAACCTTGTTTAAAACCAGTAAATGTTTTAATTCGATGAGTTGTACAGCTACCGTCCCCCACCTTAACCTGAACCCACATGTTGGAATATAGCTGTATAATCCTATCTAAAAGTTGGTTCGGAATACCCACTGAAGATAGCTTTGTCACAAGTAAACTGCGGGGGACAAAATCAAAAGCGGCTTTAAGATCGACATAACAAATGTATAACTTTTGGTTTTTATACTTTCCTTTTTCAGATAATAGAGTCAATAAGGTCAAGTTTGTAATCGTTGATTCGCCCCTTCGAAAACCAGTTTGAAATATTGGAATGATTTCTTCTTTGGTGGCCCATTCTTCAAGATCATTGAGCAGACAGCCTGAGAACATTTTTGCCTCCACGTCTGTTAGTGCAATCAGCCTATAGTTTGCTGGATACTTTTGTAGTTTGGCTGGATTAGTCAAGTCAAGTCAAGTCAAGAGATTTATATAGCGCGCTACATACCCATAGGGTCTCAAGGCGCTTGAGGAAGGGTGGGGAATTACTTGTCGAATATCCAAGTTTTGAGTTGTTTTCTGAATGCTAGGTGGTTCTGAGTAAGGCGAAGGTGAGTGGGAAGAGAGTTCCAAGTTTTAGCTGCCAGGTAGGAGAAGGATCTGCCTCCCATGGTGGTTTTGTTGATGCGAGGTACAGTGGCAAAGGCTTGGTTGGAGGATCGTAGCTGATGGGAGGGGGTGTAGAAGGACAGTCGTGTGTTGAGGCATTCGGGTCCAAGTTCGTAAAGTACTTTGTGTGCGTGGGTTAGGAGGCGGAAAGTAATCCTCTTATTTACAGGGAGCCAGTGGAGGTTTTTCAGGTGACCAGAGATGTGTTCTTTACGCTGGATGTCTAGTATGAGCCTGGCTGAAGCGTTCTGGATGCGTTGGAGTTTTTTCTGGAGTTTTGCGGTGGTACCGGCGTATAGGGTGTTTCCGTAGTCCAGGCGGCTCGTGACCAGTGCGTGGGTGACCGTTTTTCTAGTTTCGGTGGGGATCCAGCGAAATGTTTTTTGGAGCATGCGAAGAATGTTGAAGCAAGATGATGAGACGGCGTTGACTTGTCTGGTCATCGAGAGTGAGGAGTCCAGGATGACGCCCAGGTTCCGTGCGTGGTCTGTCGGGATGGGTGCTTTACCGAGGGCCTCTGGCCACCAAGAGTCATCCCAGACGGAGGGGGAGGTGCCTAAGATGAGGACTTCTGTTTTGTCAGAGTTCAGTTTCAGCCGGAATCCGATGAATCCGAGACCGTCTTGAATTTTACAACGTCATTAAACAGTGGTGTTAGGATTTTTGACCAAAGGTCTGGCTTAACCTTGAAGACCACATTCAGAATCTCATTTGGCCCTGGCACACCATTTGATCTGATCCTGCTTATGGACAATTTGACTTGATGTACCATCCATGGTTCCATACCTGATGTTTTAGCTTTGTAATGTTGTCGAGCACTTCTAATGCTCTGCTATTACCGTTACTCCATGAACTTAACAGTTAGATAGTTGATAATATTGCTCTGGGCTTTGCCTGTAGGGGCCCCATATGAACTGCAAATAAGGTCTTCCCAGCGTTGGTCAGAAATATTGGTGCTGTTGGCTTATCTACTACCATTTTCAGGATCGTTTATTAGCCCCCAAAACATTTTTTGTTTTTTTGTTTTACTGGCAAATTGTAACATAGCCCATATTCCTTCATAATGTATACGTTTGGCTTTCCATATTTCATTTTTGTATTTTCTTCTCAAGAGTTTTAAACTGTACAATTGCGTAAAATTTAGACCACAATTCAGTAGCCTGAGGATTACCCGTGTAGCTTTAATAAGGTACTTTTTTGCTGATGTAACCTAGTTGTGTGCCATCCTGATCTTTTTGGCCTTTTTTGGTTTCCTCTTGGTGTTTTTGTTGAGAGAAAATGATCTAATAGGGAAGCACAGAAACATTGCCAGATTTCAACCATTATCTTCCCTTGACATTTCTTGGTTAGTGTTTGGGCAATTGCATGTTCTATAAATGCCCATATTTCCATCTCATTTGATGAATCCCATACTAACCTTTTCAAAATATAGGCCTTTGGCCTGGTTACCATAGACCTTGACTCAGGCAAATGTTGTACCGATATGGTCAGTGACATTACTTGTGGGTAATGGTCATATTCTATTCTTGGGATCACCTGATAGTCACAAAAAGATGGTGCAAGATCCCTTGAGATGATAGTAAAGCCGATAGTGGAGTGTTGACATGAATGTTTAAATGTTGGAAAGCTCTCAGTACTATTTTGTACGTCTTCTTGTATTAACATGAGATTGTATTTGTTAAACATAGAACTGAATATCAGCATTAAAGCTCTGCTTGGTTTGTCGACTTGGTGTTTGGAGAGCAGATGGATGTTAACGTCTCCTGAGATGATTTACATAGTTGCCAGGCATTGATATTTCAAAGTTTTAATTACTTCCGAGAGCTTATTAAGTTGGGACATCCTAACAGAACTTTTTGCGCTTAAATAAATATTTAAATACATGGAAGCCATACCAACTGAAAAACAATTTCATGGTGCTTAATGTTCAGGGCCAATAACACGTAAGTGGATAGCCCACCACTTGCGTGACCATAGGTCAATAAGCGAGCTGCAAAGTCTGCGTAATCATGATATCCAATAAGCGGAGCTTTAGACATGTTCCACGTTTCCTGGAACATTAGTACTTCAAAGTTCTTTATGAAGGTTGCCATCTCTTGGTCCTCAAGTAAGGTTGTTCAGCCGTGAGTATTCCATGAACAAATATTAAAAGGTTTAATTGTATTTATAATGTTATTTGAGCATCAATTGTTCACTTCAGCTTTCCCCGTAGCAAGAATCTTCGAGAGCCACCCCTAATCATCACTTGGTACTGGATGTTTCTTAAGCTACTCACAAATTCGTAAGCCTGAGGCACAGCTTATAACTGTGATCCCAGAGGACAATGCCAGGTTAGATAGAGGGCCTATGGCTACCTTTAGAACCCTAATATGGCCCTTGGATGAATCCCTTGTCACAGAATTTGACAAAGTAGGGCTTGTTGCCTTTTGGTTTGGAATCAATAAGGTGGCATATTGATTATTGTTACATTTCCTTAGCTCGATGCCCCATTTTTCAAATTGGGCACTATTTTTAAAAAAAAGAAATTGGAGCAATCTCTTCGCGATGCCAGGTTGTGCAGAATAGCTCTTTATTGGGATTATTAGGATCTAGTTTGAATTGGACCAGTCTAAGTCGTTCGTTGTTAGTTCCTTGAGCTCTGGAATTGAATTCAACAGTTTTAGAATGTTACCACGATTTAGAATATCATGAGTACCCCTTGAGGCGTTCCGTGGGCTAGAAATTATTTTCATGGAGGAGACGGCATGGCTCATGCCCACTGGCATTATGTTCTTTTGTGGCAGACCTTGGGTTTTCCCATCTCTTAATTACAGGATTGTCGGAAAGCTGGCAACTGGATGGAAGGAGTAATCGTTTCTGATATAGCTGTATTGTTGTATTGCTTTCCTCTTACCGTATTTTGCATTGCTGTCTGCAGGTTGCCGCTTCTTTGAGTGGGCCATTTAACTTGATCAGGGCCAGACACCCTGGGGTTTACAGCTTCTATTGGGTATGATATTGTTGAATTATTGGTATCGTCCTCAGCAAGAAGTGCCACAGCTGGTTTGTTTGGGGCGAGAAGTCAGCCCATCCATTCACCATGACAAGATTTCAAAAATGTGAAAATTGGATAGATTTCTTTTGGTTTGGAGAGCGGGCTAACAGTCATGGTTTTGTTTATTTTCCTTGATTTGTTATGAGCTTGTCTTAATCTTTTCCTTGCTTGTTTAGTTAACCCTTCTTGTGTTAGAATAGAAGCTGAGGCCGAATTATCGATGACTTGTGTGACACTTGCTTCCTCTGCTGGTAGTAGCTCAGTGGATTTTTTACAAAGGTCAGGGGATCTTAATGGGCTGCTTCGTATACTATCCTCCCTTATTGATTGATATTCCCTTTTTTTCCCCTTCCTTGTTGATGGTATTGGATTCCGTGGCTGATCTTTACGCCTATAGGAACTTTTTGTGTTGCTTGTTTGTTTTTTCTAAGTGATGTTTTTATCCTGTGTGATCATAGATTCACTAGGTGAGGCCTTCATTAGTGTTTTAGTGTCTGGGCAGTGGCCATGGTCATAAACAGTTGCACCAGTTTGGTCTTTAGTAATTCTTTCCGACATTGACTTGACCTCCGCCACCATGGAGTCCACAATGATAGGTAGATCTGAAATTTTGTCTATTATGAGAGCGCAGATACATGTAATCAATTGGTTCAATTCAATTCAAAATATCTTTATTCGATTGTTGTAGGCAATCATAAAAGTACAAGTAATTTACAATTTTACAATTTTAAAAATAGAATATAAAAATACAATAATTCATTGGATTCATAAGCAAAATCAATTACTTTTTTTTTAAAGTGCATTTACAGTTAAAAATATATTTGAAAAGTGCAGTTATGTGATCATACGTTTCCTAATAGTCATCGCATTCTTTAGGAACAAAGTTACTGTTGCTACAGTTACATGATTATCTAGCGCTTGCATACTAATCATCGCCGCACGGCAATGACGAAATCCTAAAACTCTTAAGAGTGGCAGTAAAACAATTTTCCTCATTTCATGGTATAGTTTACAAAATAAGAATACATGAATGGTACTTTGGGGGGAGACATTATCACAGGGACAGCATAGTAGATCATGCGTCCAATTGTTAATTGTAGGAAAACTAACCAATCTGTGGAAGATATTGAATCTGAAGCGTGAAAGTAAAAAGCGCTCATAGTTGTTATTAACATGGATTAAATAGGGCTGAATCTTAAAAGTTGCTAAAACCAATTGGTGCTGCTGAACAGAGGGTTTTAGGACCTCCACAGCAACCCGATGGGATTCTAGAAGGGCTAAACATTCCTTTTTCAGTTCTTTTCTTGAAATTTCTGAAATATGCAAAGGGTTGGCAAAATATTTCTCTTTCCCGATGTCTTTCAGAAAATTAAACACAACTTCACCCAAGGTATTTTGGTAGCACCTTCCAGTTTTAGAATGTCTGTCAAAACAGCTCTGTTTAAGTGTGTTGCCTCTTGAGTCCAGAGTCTGTGCCATAACAGCACTGGCTCTACTTTTATCAAATCTGAGATATAACAGAGGCCTAATTCAGAGTGACAGTTAAAATTTGAGGAGCTTTGGGGGAGTGCCAATATGTATTTTAAAAAGGAGTTTTCAGGAACCTGAATAGGTGATGAATTTGCTAAACCCCAGACCCCGCTACCGTAGGTAGAACCTGCTACACATTTAGCTTTGTATATTTTTATCAGTTCTACGGGGGGTCTGGTCCCTAATTTCCTAGAAAAGATTTTAAGAGCAGCAGTTGATCTAGTAAGCTCAGGTTTTTTCACAGGGACTGCTTGGGACCATGTCTCATTTTGGGCAAAAAGTATCCCCAAATAAGAGAAGTGTTTAGCAAATTCAAACTTCTGACCCGCTATAAAAATTGGCCTCTTAGATTTAGTTTGTCTGCCACAATACATAGTGAAAGTTTTGGAAGTATTGACTTTCATGCCTAAATCATTCATAAAGCGGGAAAAGCTGTCAACCACCCGCTGTAGACCCACTTGAGTACGTGACATAAGTACAGCATCGTCAGCGTACAAAAGTGCTGGTATTGGGTGACCACCTATAAATGGGGCATCCGAACTGTCTTTGCACAGAGCTTCTTCTAGTCCATTTATGTATAAATTAAAAAGGAAAGGGGCCAGAACACAGCCCTGTCTGACCCCACTCCTAATTGGTATTTGTTCTGTGCACTCTACCTTCAGGCCATAGCGAACGCGGGCCGACGCGTTGCTGTAAAAATGTTAAGATAATAAATAATATTTAAATCAACCCCTAGTTTTTCCAATATCATCCACAGTTTAGAATGGACCACACAATCAAATGCGGCCGAGAGATCCACGAAGGTCAAAAACAAGTTACCTTGTTTCACCCTCGTGTATTTCCCCACCAGCATCATCAAATTCAGTCCCTGTTCTACGGTCCCTAGGCCAGAACGAAAACCGTACTGAAGGTCGGACAGAATGGAGTTTGCCTCCGCCCAGTCCAAAAGTCGGTCCAGAATGAATCTACCCGCTATTTTAGTAAAGGAGTCTAATAAAGAAATGGGCCTATAGCAGGCTGGATCCTGTCTATTTCCTTTTTTATAGATCGGGACAATGACAGATTCCACCCAGGTTGGGAGGAAGTTAGTGGCACAACTGGCGTTGAGCACCTGGACCAGAAGGGGCGCCCACAGAGATGGAACACTTTTAAATAAATCTATGGGTACCCCGTCTGGGCGAGGCGCCTTAGCGCCCCTACTTCTACTCAGGGCCTTTTCAACCTCCTCAAGAGTGAAGAAAAGGTTGTTGCTCGGGGGATAATGAGGAAAGGGGATCAGAGTCCCCATCTGTTCTTCGCCTTCATACTCTTCTCCCTCATAAACTTTCGAGAAGTGGCTGACCCAATCTGTTTCAGGAATTGCTATATCTATTTTTGGCCCCGGCTCCTCACCAAAAAAGGGGGTTCTCACCGTCTTCCAAAAGCTCGCACTATCGTTGCTCTTGGAGGCTGAATGAAGAGCCTCCCAGGCTTCTGACCTCAGGGTATTTTTCCTGTCTCTAATGGCCATTCTGTAGTCTTTCCTGAGTCTGCGGATGTCTTCTGCAGATTTAGGTTTGTTATGCAGCGCCTTTTTAGGGCTGTATAAGCCCTGGTACATCTGGAATCAAACCAGCCTCCCTCCTTCTTCTTATTCTTCGATTGCCTAGTCAGGGAGTTTTTGATTTCGTTCGAAATGACTAAAAAGGATGCAAGATAAGTTTCAGGTGGTAGATCTGTCTCTAGGCATATAGCTATTTCTGAAGAACATTTTTTAACCACCTTTTTAAGTATTTCTGCCTCATCTACCATAGCCCATTTCAAAGTATAACCATTAGTTTTACCAATTGCTAGATCGGCGACCACACTGTTGCCGACCCCAGCACCAGATTATAATGATGGGGTAGGTAATACGATAGACACACATAGTGGGAAATGGTCGCTCAGTGCTATGTCGTGCACATTAAAGGAATGTATTCTGTTCCCATGGCTGTTAGAAATTATAATATAGTCTATAGTTGAAAAGTGACCTCTACCATTGAAAGTTGGGGCTATTGTGGGGGCAGAATTACACATTTCACTTACAAATCCTAAATCAAAATTGGCTAGCAAGATGTTGAGTTGTTCCCCTAAGAGATTATGCTTAAAGTGGAAGCGTCCCACACCGTCATCACATGCTACACCGCACCTATTGTCCTTACTCAGTTCACACAGTTTACAATTAAAATCTCCCAATAAAATCAACATCAGTTTCTGTTTAAAAAGTTTTCCCTGGGTAAACAACGCTTTAGTCAACTTCCCTAGAACAATTTTGACATCTTCACAGGGAATATTGTGTATATATTAACAATGACAATTGGGATGTCTCTAGTCTGATGAAGGACCAACATTTGGAAATAAATGTCATTAACAGGTTCTGTGATTTTCTCAAGGACCAACCTGTTAGATATATAAACGTTCAAACCACCTTTTGGCCTCCCATGAGGAACAGCTACAGCAGCAGTACAAAAGGTTCTGTAGCCTATCAAATGCACAGGTTCAACACTCCAAGTTTCTTGAAAGCAGAGCAAGTCCTGGGATTGAACAAAGTCCGTAAAAATAGGATGATCAACTTTATATCTAATACTGGCTATGTTCCAGGAAGAAATTTTAAACACTGTAGAACTCTTTGATGGAATAGGCTGGACTACAGGAGATATCGAGGTGGAGTTGACATACAGAGGAGGAGCCAACTGATAGCCCCCCCGCACCAAGTCATCTTCTGGTGCCAGAATATCCCCAACGGGCTCCACAACATCACACGTGGTTAGCATAGCTGGTAATTGTTTCCCCCCAAGTTCATCTGCCTGTTCTTCAATACATAGATCAGAAAGTATTACCTCATTTAAACCTGACACTGTGGGAATTCTTGAAGTAAACCACAGTCAGCCGATATTTTCCAACCCGCTAAGAGTGTCATAATAATTAAAGGTAGGAATTCCATATCTTCTGGTCCACGGCTGTTCACAGTTCGTGGTAGTATAACGATCATGGGGTATACGTCTAGTTGGTGGAAGAGGAGGGTAAAAGTAACCAAGGGGAAGGATGTTAACAAAATGCGGATCATAAGACCCCATGGCAACTCTTTCCAATATTGTATAAACCAACTCAGGGGACCGGAATGATAGAACCACACAGTCACCCCTCAGTGTTGTAGTTGAGGTACCACCCATCTTGCTTGTCTGACCATTTTGAACTCTGAGAAAAGATGATTTTTTAATCCTACCCTGGATGACAAAAAATGAAGGGATTTATTTCTCAGGGTTGACCAATTTTCAGTGGTATTAGGAGGGATTGGGGGTACATTTGTTAAAACCACAGTGTAAGGTTTAGCTTCTGGAGGAAGATTTAAATTAAAAAGATTCAGTGTTTCTCCTTCCCCGTGTTGTGGCCCTACAGTTCTATTTTGTAGTGGTGGTACAGTCGAAGGTACATTCGGGGTTGCCGTGAGTGAGACAGCAGACCCCTTATCCTGATTTATAGTATTCCCCCTTGTGCCACTTTGGTCAGGCCGATCAGTGGTCTTTGGAGTCAGATGTTTAGATTTTGCTAATGCTTTACTTGGGGCTGATGTTATAGTTGGAAGTGCGACCTTAGCAGAAGCCAAGGAGCCAGTTTTAGAACATGATGCATTTGATTGGGATAGAGATTTAGCCTCACTTGGGGTCGATGGTTTACCGAGTTTACCCTCGATGTTAATTAGCCTAGACTCTACGTTATTAACTTTTAATTTTATAGGCTCAAAGAGGGTCATTAATAGAGTCTCCATTCTCTCCCAAAAAGGTTCATCATTTAGGTCCCTATTAATAGTATGGAGAGGGGTTGTCAATGGGTGATCGTTCATCTCACTCCCTATGCCTCTGTTTGGATGTTCAATACTTTTATTTCCTTTGAGTTTGGTATTTCTTTTGTTATTTTTATTTGTCTTGCTAGATTGTCTTTCTCTGACAATATGTTTTTGTTTAGATCTAGCCTTCTGCCCCCTAGTTCTAATACAGGGGCTATCACTAATATTTAGAACATGGATTGGACTTCCTAAAGTATCTTGGGCCTCATTTTCTGGGGCATCTTCATTTGGAGAAGGGGAATCGCCAATCTCATTACTAGGAGATAGGGAGGGAGTTACGGATAGCCTTACGGTTAAAGGTAGTAATTCATTGACATCCGTGGAATCCCTACGAGACCTCACATTTATTGGAGTTATACTAGTTCTTCTAGGCAGAACTGCAAAGGAGGGTGCTAGTAAGGAATCCTGGGAGTTGGTGGTCATCATTGTCGTATTTGGATTGACTAAGGGAGGAAGGAAACCGGATGGCAGGGAAAGGCGCCTTTCCGTACTTTCAATAGCTGAAGCAACCACCCCAATCGTCTGCTGTAGCATTCGGTCTATTGCTGTCAGAGTAGGTAGGGGAGGGTTAGCAGCAGTTTTATCCTTAACATTTTTCACCATGTTTACTGAACAATGAATCCAATGAGATTCAAGAAATAGTACACGAACAAGTGTTCTATGTTAATACACTAAATACATAAGTTACACTGATTGCAATAAAGCAATAAAGATATGACAGTAAACTAATAAAAAGTTAATGATGGTTACAGACCACAAAGAAGTAAATGAAGGGGGGGTGGCCCAGCCCAGCCTCTACCAGCCCCGGACGGCCACAGACGGCCCGCCCTCTGCCCGGGCTCAGCCCGGCGGCCGCCCGCGCACGTCCCGCGAGGCGGTAATAGCGATGCCGTTTTCAAGCGCCTCCGGGCGCATTTGGGGGCGTGGCCAGCTGAAGGCTCCTGGTTCTTGTGGTTCTACCTTCCCCCCGCTCTGCGATTGCACCTGGTATCCTGTGGCGTTTGCGGCGGGGGGGAAGGGCAACAGGGCAGCAGAACCGTGTGGTGATTATGAAGTGCCCCGAAATAATTAGCTGCGTGGCAGGGGGCTCGTCTCGAGCATCAGCAAAGTGTTCGCGGCGTCCTGGCATCCTGGTAAGTCTTTCAACCCGCTCACCAGTAATGGCGACGCCCTTTTCAAGCGCCTCCGGGCGCGTTTGGGGGCGTGGCCAGCTGAAGGCTCCTGGTTCTTGTGGTTCTACGTTCCCCCCGCTCTGCGATTGCACCTGGTATCCTGTGGCGCTTGCGGCGGGGGGGAACGGCAACAGGGCAGCAGAACCGTGTGGTGATTATGAAGTGCCCCGAAATAATTAGCTGCGTGGCAGAGGGCTCGTCTCGAGCGTCAGCAAAGTGTTCGCGGCGTCCTGGTAAGTCTTTCAATCAATTGGTTATCTTTGTCAGATTGTACCTTTGCTACTAAATTTGATACTTTGAATAGCTTAGAGTCCATCCCAGCGACATAGACCGCTAGTGTGTTTATAAGTCCACTTGAATGTTCAGTTTGTCTGAATGAAATTTAAGAGCATTGGTAATAGTATCCATGGTGTTAAGGAGACTACCCCAAATTCCATTTTTGTGTTCTTTTTTGCCCTCTAAAACAGATGCACCATCCCTGATCTTTTCGTCGTATTTAGCTAATAATGAGAGGTCTGCTGAGTTGAGAGGGTTAATCATGGAACTGGCTTGCTGTATCTCATTTTGTCCATTTGAAATAAACACATTCTCTATGGGAATTTTCTTCAGGATTAAAATTGGTATATGATCCTGAGTGATAATACCTGGTTCCAAAGTTAAACTGAACGGGTCGGTTTTGTTAATGGACATACAGACCTTTGGGCTTGAAGAAGCCTCTGGTATCATGATTTGACCTCCTCCGACGTTATCTGGGTTTGGAGAAACAAGGGCCGGAACCCGGGTAGTAGGTGATAAAAATACCTTATTGCTTGTATTTTGATTGAGGCCTCATGATATGTTAATTACAGTAGTATTTAGATTTAAGCTAATGTCCTGATGTATTCTGAGATCTGCCTCCTCGTTGTGGTCTATCAAAGATTTTTTTCTCCTGTCCAAATAACAACAAGGGAACATGTTGTGTTACTCCTGCATTACTGCTGGATACACTTCTTTGCTGAAGCATTCCTGTTGGACCTCTAGGAGCATGCACCTGTGCTTTTATCAGAAGTAGGTTGTGGCCTTTTACTGTTGTCAGGACCGCATTGTAGGCTTTAAATTCTCTACAAGAACTCTTGTCAGCTATTGAGTGGTTATTTTCTGTTTCTTTGTTCCCAGAAGGAGATGGATCGCTAGTAAAAAATCAGCCGGATTTGTGTCTTATGCCTCGTGTTATTTTTACTTTAGGCATACTTGCTTGAGCAATGAGAGCTTCATGCACTGCCCTATCTATAATGGCTTCTTCAGGGACTTTATTAACACCTTCAAGAACTTTAAAGTATCCTGTAATGGTTGAATATTGAGTGACTTCAGCAGAAGTTAATGATGACGTTGCTGGACTGTCTAATTCTTCTTTCAGTGGACTTTGACTGCTATGCAGTGTTTCCACCTAATTCTTTTCCCACCACTTTAATTGGGGATTTAGCAGTCTCTGTACCTCACTCTTGAATGTTCTGTCATCCCTGTTGTTCATCTATTGCAACATCACGTCCCAGTGTAATGCTAGGCATGTTTGCGAAAACTCAGCGCATCCTCCCTACGCAGCGCAACACTTTCTGCTTGCTGATCAAGTGTGCACTGGAGAGAACAGAGAGACATACGGCTGCAAGGCAGGCAATCACAGTGCACCAGCTCACAGGATTCCAGTCCAGGTTTTCGCGCTGATTGTGTAGGTGCCTGAGGAGACTGAAGGAGGATGCGGGGAAGACGCCGGCCGCTCCTAGCAATCTCGGGTTTATAGCCCCCGCTCTTCGTCCCTGCTTGTGCCCCCCCTTGTTTTCCACACCCAGCGGGGGTGCGGGCGCTTTACAGACCCGCCGCCCTCTGATACACGGATCTGCAGAAAGAAGGCAAGGCTGAGGAAAAGGTTGAGGATCACCCCTGCTGTTTGGAGATCGTGCACAGTGTGGAACCTCCAGGGTCCAGAATTTGCGCCAGGGCTGTCACGGGAGACTACCATCAGGAACAAGGAGTGGGTCCCCCTGCAAATGGCACCGTTGTGGCAACAATCAAGCAACAACCAAGTGGCAGGCGGCGGTAAGTGGGGAGCTGCAGCAAGTGGGAAGACCAAGACCAGACCAGGTGTGGTCAGGTGCGGCCAGTTGCACCTCCCGCTTTTCCTGCCTTCCCCCCAAAAATTGCCCCACAGGTGCCCCTTTCCTACTCCCTAGCTACATGCTGCTGGGCAGAAAAGAGGGAAGAGAGGGAAAAAATAAATCAAACCATCTGGAGTGATTAGGCAACTGTTCCTCCTCAGAGGACTGCACTCTAGCAAATCAGCCGCAAAAGATCTCATTTGCATAAATATTTGCACAATTTTTGTTAAGCACCATCATCGAGCAAACCCTGGCTCGCAACGCAGATACATAACTGTTTAGCCCTAATAGTCCCGGCTCAGCTTTAGAGACCTGCCCAAACTGGTAGATCTCTATAGACCGAATAGAGTTTGGGCCCCAACAATTCTTGATAACAATCAGAAATGCGGTCTGGGAAAATAAGAGGAGATGACAAGAAAGACTAGTTCTTTCAAGTCCCTGCCCCAGCCCAAGCCTCAACCAAAAACAGAAAGGATGGAAAGGATGAGGACCAAGACAAGGATAATGAAGGAGCCATGACCGATATCACAGCCCAAAAGCATAACGCTTCAGATACATCCCCGGTAAATCTTGGTACACAAAACATAGAGGGCTCAGAATTAATAGAAGTAACAGAAGTACGGCACACATGCCGACCAACAACAGATATATCATTTCCTATGGCAAACACCATGGAAGTCACAGAAAAAACCACAGCAGAGGACACCTCCCAAGCAAAGCGGGACCGTAGAAGGAATGCATCCCGCTCGACAACCTGCACAGCCCTCAACAGGCATAATTCCTGCCCGAATAGCAGCAAACTGGCTTTGATAATGGACTTCTTAAAAGTCGCCATTAAAACAACGGAGGCAAATGGGGGTCATCAGGTTGTGAAAGCCACAACCCCTGTTAATCTAATTAACAATGACAAGGTTCCCCAAAACAAGAATGACGCAATTCTACCCCAACCTGGGGGCAGACACACAAACAGTGAGGCTGAATAGAAAGAAAAGAAAATCCCCCTGTACGCGGGACTGGACATTTCGGGTGACAAAAACCAAGAAACCCAAAGCCCCTACCCACTTATTCCTAAAGACATTTCTCCCTCTGGAGATCCAGCAAAGGAAAAACTCCCAGGTAACTGAGGTCCTAATACACCAGCCTTCGTCTCATCCAGATCTATCTTCCCAGTCTTATGAACAACATTCCCTGAACTGACACAGTTGTCATGAAGGCAGCAGTGCTCAAGATCATCACAGCGAAAGTAACCCAGCATATCAGAACAATAAAACCACTTTGAGTCCCTTGGGCATGCAAGATCCTGTGAAGGGGGCCCACCCCCACCAGACAGTTGATAGGCAACTCAAGATTCGAAACCCAAGTCCACCCCGATTCACCCTTCCATATAATGGAAATAGTAGAACACCTTTGTCAGGACAAACAAAACGAAGTGTTGAACTGCCATCTAAGTCATTCTGGGTCAGCCTCCCTGACACCACTTATTCAATACATGGCATCACCCATCCGGTCCTCAGATCATTTGAGCGAACCATCCCCAGGGCAATCGCCTCTCCTGGACCACTGCCCTAGCCCAGCCTTGTTAACATCTCCAGTTTGGCCTCACCGGCTAAGCTCAATGGATACAATCGGCAAAGCACTGATCCTCCATGCAGACAAACTAGACATGCAAGTAGACCTCTTAAATATTCCTGCAATCCATGTTCAGGGAGTCGAACAAAAGCTGCAAAGCTTTAATGAAATGATCCAGAAGGTGCAGCGAGATCGGGGAAACAGCCTTTCAAATGTGCCAGTGTCACTGTACCCAAATAATCGACAAATTAGGCTTTATTCCAACTATACTTACTGACCGATTGGGTACAACAAGGGAAGTCTCAATGAAGCCCGCAACAGCAACAGGGAATGAAAAAGCAATAACAACAGAGAACAAAAATGCATCCACAAAGGATATCGATTTGGAAACCCCCACCACCCAGCGGGGCAAAAAGGCAGTGAAACAGAGTCAACCAGTGTATCGATCAAACTTACTAAGTCAATAACACTGACACTCAATCCACCAAGCGTTCTCAACTGTGGAAAAAGGGTAGGGCTATGACCTTTTTCAAGATTTGCCCGGCGCTGATCGCCTTTGTACCATTCAAATTACCAAGCAATGAGGCAGGCGCCGGAGACCAGAAGGCAGGAAACAGAAGTTTTATTCCGACGGAGCAGAACACATCAGATCAGACAACAAGGTATCGTCTCGAGGTGCTCTAACAGCCTCTCTGAGGCCTGGCCTCTTATACACTGGTTTATGGCATGTGACCTTTCTTTATTACAATCAAGATATTGTGAAGTAAGGAAAAAACATCCCCGTAATCCTCGTGTCAATCCCACCCCACATGCCTCCACAATAGAGGTCCTCAACCTGCTGATAAGAGGAGGGGGTCATCACGCAGCTGAGTGTTCTGCCGATTCTTAGGATGTGTGTGCCTGATCATATCCCCTGGGGTGGGGAGGCCATGATCAATAGTGGGTCCTTTGAAGAGGAGTGACTTCATACAATAAGGGGCAGTAAATGGTATCTCCCGGCTTAGGCGATGGCCTCGGATCTGTGTGGACAGTCGGACTCGGGGGAAGGGGTCATCAAAGGAGTGGTATTCATGCCGCGTGGACAATTGAACATCGGAGGGATGGCTCATCAACAGAGGGGTATTCATGGAAGGAGAGGAGGTGTTGGTCAGGCGCGGGCGTGATTTTCCAAGGACTGGGTCATGCAGGAGGAGAAGGGTTATGCTCATGTGAGGGAGGGAGGGGGGAGCCAGGGTGCGCGGAGGATGCCTGCAGGGTCAGAGGAGCGCGCTGGCGATCGATCGTGGACAGGGACACCATGATACCTAAAATGGCTGTCGTGTACATTGTACGTGGGTGACAAGCTGGCGCAGATGATGTTCAGCTCGTAAACTAAAATTCCACAGTCCTCCCTTTTAACATGTCTCGCCAACTTGTCAGTTCGGATTTATCCCCATAAGGCCACGTATTTCTACTTCATAGAGGGGACTCATGTGCTCATTTCGGAGGTCCAAAGTCTTTGGGCACATACAGTTAGAAACGAAGCTGCACAAAGATGGCAGACATTGGATACCTAAACAACACCCACATAATATCACAACAGGTATCAGTACGAAGGAAAACAACTTCCAACCCCAGTCCTTCAAAGTGTCCCAAAACCAGCTCCCAAGCGACCATCCTTCTTGTTCTTGGTGAACCTCCGAGGAAAGTCTGTGGAGGTGCTCAATTGCTCTGTAGACTGAAGGCGAGGTATCTGGCACGTAGGTGCAGCAGCTAGATCCGATGATGCGGCATGCTCCTCCTCGATCGGCCAGGACCACATCCAGAACAAGGCGGTTTTGAAGGGTCACAAGGCGGACCGCCTGAAGCTCAGCCGTGTTGTTAGCCAGGATACCAGCCGTGATGTTGATCGTTGTTTCTACTGCCTGGGTCAGGTGTCGGATAGCGCGGCTGTTCGCCATTGGGCCCCACAGAGGAACAAGTCCCTTTGCGGCATCCAGGAACTGTGCTCCAGTGGAGTCGGCTTGATCAATGTCATTTGCGCGCCTCAGCCGGTGATGGTTAGCAGGGGCTACATACGTGGGGGGGAGAACGAAGGCAATGTAGCAGATACCCTTCCAACCTTTCGGGAGCCAGGTGTAAGCTTTGGTGCCACACACAAAGTACATGTTTGGAGAAGCAACAAAGGAAGGGGGGTCGACTGAGTCCAATGTTCTGATGATTCGGCAGGAACTGCGACCCACCAGCTGTGTTCCCCGGCCTTCGAGACACACAAGACCTGTGTCATTGATAACAGACAGAGCCACAGTCAGAGTGGCGGTAGTTTGTTTTTGCAGATGAGAGAAGGTGGATCTAGCTGGATTGTGGAGCACCTGTACTTCGACACGTTCTTTGGCTGGAATGTCTTTAAGGAAGGTGGCGCCGGTGAGCGCAGGACACAGAGGAGCAGAGGTCTTTCCGGTTTTATTCAGCCAGAACCCAGAGTAGAAGTGCGACACCGTCTGGCTGGAAGTGGCGTTGTCCTTGTGGCTCTCTTGCATGAGGATCAACCAGGCGAGGCAGGAGCCGTGAACTTAGAAAGGAGAAGGGATGAAGGGGATGGAGTGTCCAGTGGCATGCGGGAGCAACCCGCAGATCCAGCAGTTCGTAGCATTTGCAGCAAGGTTGCGTTGGTGCAACAGTTGCACGAAGGAATTGTTCCAAAATTCCCTGCGCCTTTCTCGGAGCTGAGGCGACAGGGAGATTAGGTGATGCTCTTTCATAGGGGTTGGTCATGCAGTGGGCAGCAATGCCTCATGAGCCGGTGCGCTTTCCTCCAGAAGCCAGAAGGAGGTCATGAGGAGGAGGCAGAAGAGGAAGACAATAAAGATAGCGATGGTCTTTGATTTGTGCAAATTGTCAGTCTTTGGATTTCTATAGTGGGTATTTCCTGTTGCTTCCATCATCTTCTTATCTGGCGCTTCCAGGCGCTTCCATCATCTTCAAGGGGCTCGGTAGCGGGCAGAACCACAGACTTCGTTTAGCTTCTCTCCCGGTAACCCTTGGTTGCGTTTAGGTCACCGTTCTGAGATTCCACTCAGTCCGTGGCCTACTTAGCCGAAGCTCCCTCCTTTCGACGCAGGAAATACCCTTCTCTGGTTGGCACAGTGGGGTCTGAGAATTTTGTAAGTTCAAGTGCCTCAGTATCGGGATAACAGTTCAATGTTGGTCGATCTTTGTTCAGGAGCTCTTCTTGGGTGTTGACGTTGTCTGTCGTGGCCAGGGTCGAGGAGATCTTCCTGCAGTGGTGTGCGTGCAGCCAGTGCCGCTTCCCCTCCACTCGAAGTGCTGTCCGGGTGGTTATAAGCACTTGCCAGGGGCCCGTCCACCGGGGTTCCAGACTCTTGGTCCGCTGGAAGTTTCGTATTAGAACGAAATCTCCCGGTTGGATGTCGTGGCCGGGGCCCCTGGAAGCATCGGGGATGGCCTGCTGCACCTGTTGATGAATGACAGACAATGTTTTAGTTAACTTGCACAAATAATCAGATAGTAGGACGTCCGGGACGTCATGAATGGAGGTTGGTTTGGGAGCAGTCCAGAGGTTCATCGGTCGCCCGAATACAACCTCGTAGGGGGTCAGATGGTGTTTGGTGGGAGTGGAGCGCATCGATAACAAGGCCAGTGGGAGGGCATCTGGCCATTTAAGTCCAGTGGTGGCCACTATTTTCGACAATTTCAACTTCAGTGTGGCATTATGGCGTTCCACCAGGCCCGCGGATTGGGGGTGGAAGACTGCGTGAAATCTCTGTTTCACCCCCAATCCCTTTAGGATTAGTTGGATAACCTCGGCTATGAAGTGGGGGCCATTGTCGCTCCATAAAATTCGACAAAGGCCATAGCGAGGAAAGAATTCTTTCAGCAGTACTTTGGCAGTAGTCATGGCAGTGTTGTCACGGGTTGGATAGGCCTCTACCCATTTGCTGAAGGCGCATACAATGACTAGCACATACTTCAAGCCTTGGCATCTCTCTAGCTGGATGTAGTCCATCTGAAGGACCTCAAAGGGGTGATTGGGGGTCCCGAACCCTCCCCGGGGTACCACAGTTCCTTTCCCGGGGTTGTGCTGTAGACAGATAAGGCACTGCTGGACTAGGCGTCTGGCTGAGTCGGGGATTTTGTCGTTGTGCCAGACTTTGGAAATGAGTTTGATCATAGGTGCAGATCCTATGTGTGCGGGAGAATGAGCCATTGTCAGTATGGGGATCAGGTATGAGTCAGGCAGCAACCATTTGTTTGCATCTTTTGTTCGCCAGCAGCCCTCATCGTCCTTCAAACCCACCCCTGCCCACTTAGTCAGTTCGTGAGGGGTGCTGGCCGACTGGATGTCTCTGATCATTTCCCTTGCGTCAGTCCATTTTTCTGCTTGTGACCTGGTCACATACATGCGTGTCACCGTCCTATTCTCGGCTGTGGTTCGTGCAGTGATGTCGGCCAGTGCATTCCCTTGTCCGACTAAGTCTGTCACCTTCTTGTGTGCCTGGCATTTGATCACTGCTAGTCGTTTGGGGAGGAGAACCGCTTCAATCAGGGCAGAAACCAGATCTCCGTGAAGGATAGGGGTGCCGTGGGACGTCAGGAATCCCCTCTCCCTCCACAGAAGCCCAAAATGGTGAACCACCCCGAAGGCATACTGGCTGTCTGTATATACGTTCGCGGTGGTCCCCGTGGCTATGATGCATGCTCGTGTGAGGGCTATCAGCTCTGCTGCCTGGGCAGATCGTTGTGTGATGCAGGCTGTCTCAACTACTGTTCGGGCTGTCGTAACTGCATAGGCAGCTGAAGTGGTGCCATCTGGGAGTTTGATGCATGAGCCGTCTACCCATAGCTCTCCATCGGGGTCAGTGAAAGCAGTATCTCGGAGGTCAACTCTACTCCTAGTTTGTTCGTCCGTGAGGGTCACACAGTCGTGTATGGGAGGAACGTCGGGGTCATTTTCAGGTAGGGGCAACAATGTGGCCGGATTCAAAGTCGTGCATCTCTTTAGTGTGATGTGGGGTGCAAGTAGCGTCAATTCGTACCCTGTCAGTCGTGCGCTAGTCAGATGTTGAGTCTTGGTTTGGTTCAGAAGGGTGTCGACTGCATGGGGTACTAACACAGTGAGGGAGTTGGAAAGTACGATTCCCTCGCTCTGACGGATAGAGACAGCAGCGGCAGCTACTGCTCGAAGGCAGGTGGGCAAAGCTCTGGCTACAGGATCAAGAGTGGCGGAGAAGTAGGCACAAGGGCGTTGCTTTGGACCTATAGACTGAGTCAGGACAGACAATGCACACCCCTCCCTTTCGTGGGTGAAGAGGGAGAAGGGTTTGGAGTAATCCGGAGTTCCCAGGACGGGCGCTGAACAGAGGGCATCTCGTAATTCCTTAAAGGATGCTTGACACTCAGGGGTCCAAGGGAGCGGGAAGGGGGCATCTTTGGCCAACAGGGCAAGTAGGGGTTTTACAATGAGGCTGAAATTGGGTAACCATTGTCTGCAAAAAGAGGTTAGGCCAACCAAGGAGCGGACTTGTTTTTGTGTCTTTGGGACGGGGGTGTCTAGGATGGTTTGGATTCGGTCGGGTGTGAGTTTCCTCCCTTCTTTAGACAGGAGATGGCCTAGGTATATCACTTGTGGCTGGCAAAACTGCAATTTCTTTTTGGAAACTTTATGGCCATTTTCCGCAAGAAAGTGTAGGAGTTGAACAGTGGCTGTGGTTGCAAGTGGGGTGGTGTCGGCTGCCAAAAGGATATCATCGACATATTGGATCAACACCACTCCATCCGGTAGCTGGACGGCGTCCAGCTGTCTTTTAAGGGCCTGGCTGTAAATACTGGGACTTTCAGTGTACCCTTGGGGAGCTCTACAAAATCGGTACGAGCGGGATTTCAGGGTGAAGCCGAAGAGATAACGGCTGTCCGGATGGATGGGGATAGAGAAAAACGCATTCTTGAGGTCGATAACAGTGAAGGTGGTGGCAGTGGACGGGATGAGGGTCAGAATGGTTGTGATATCTGAGACTACGGGGTATTGGGGTACAACCACTTTGTTAATCTCTCGCAGGTCGATGATGAAGCGGTACGCTTTCTCATCTCCTTCGCCTTGCTTCTTAACAATGGGTAGGATTGGGCTGTTGCAGACATTGCTAACTACTTCTTCGACCACTCCCGCATCCACCAGAGACTGAATGATCGCTACCAGTGCCTTCTCGCCCTCGGGCGATATCCGATATTGTGGGAGTTTCGGGAGCATAGCGTCCTGTCTTACAGTTATATGAATAGGGTCAATCATCATTCGTCCCACATCGGAGTCATTTTTGGCCCATAGGTAAGGAGGCAGGGTATCAAGCAAGGACAGATCAGCGTCAGTTATGGAGCACATGTGTCGTGAGGGGCAGGATTTGGGTATGTCTGGGTTGTCGTACAGGATGACTCGGATTCCATCTGGGGAACACCTAATGGTAGCTCGAAAATGTTTCAGTAAGTCAATGCCCATAATGGCATCAGGGGAGTTGGAGGAGAGCAGAAATGTTGTGTCAGTGGTGTTGCTTTCTAGGTCAAAGGTGATAGGCACGGACAGGAGGTTAGTGGAGGGCGTCCCATCGAAACCTATCGATGTAATGTGTGAGCCAGACAAGGGTGCCCTTGGAATCAGTCGTTTCGATAACACACTACGTGTCGCCCCAGTGTCTACCAAAAATGGAGACTCTGTACCCAGGACCTTAGCAGTGACATAAGGACCTTGCTGGTCAACACAGAGCTCGACTGGATCCCTCCCTTGCCCCTGGCAGTCCTATGCAAAATCGGGGGCATTCTTGCCGTCGGATAGTTGGTATTGGTTCTGTCGGGGGCGGTCAAATGTGTTCAATCTCCCTGACCTGTCATTGTTGGTGTCGTTGGTGTGCCCTCGTCCTTGTCCTCTATTTCTCGGACCACCCGCCACATCCCTGGGGTCCCTATTTCTGTTCATCTCTAGCAGAACCGGACACTGGGATTTCCAATGGCCGAATCCTTTGCAGAAGGCGCATTGGTCATTGTTAATGTCTCTACGTCCAGTGTGGGGTGTTGGGGTGTTATCTTTAGGAGGTGGATTTCTGGGGGCGGTCGATTGGTAGTTCCCCCTTTGGGGTTCCCGTCCTACCGCTATACCTTGTATCTGGGCTATCATCACCCTTTCTTTCAAATCTTTCTTCTTTTTCTCGGACGCCCTATCATTCTCATTCTTCTGGTGCTCGTAATACTGAGCCATCTGAAGGATAGCTGCGGGTTTGGAGGCCCCCCAACTACTCTCACTCGTCTGCAGTTTTTGGGAGACCTCCTGTGACAGTCCCTTCACATAGTTTTGTACAAACAAGTGTTGTCCGGTTGCGGTGGTCATGTCTTGGCCACTGTAGTCGGAGAACACTGTCTCGAATCGGGAGAAGTACTCTGATACATCTTCCTGGGGTTTTTGACGACAGGCCGTGACTATCGACCAATCTACCTTTTTCTCTGGGATCAGTGTCTTTAACTTCTGAACTAATTTGTCTGGGAGTTCTAGTATGTCTTTTACTGGTTTCCTTCCAGGCTCTCGCTGTCTATCTAGTTCACTGAGTTGCTCCCAGGTGTGCCCGAACAGATCTGTGTGGTCAGCCTTCCGGATTTGCTTCCACACGTCAGCAGGCAGGCATAACCCGAAAAACAAGTCAATGTCCGCTAAAGTCATTATCGTTGAACCCAGAGCTGTGTTCATCTCGGTATAGAACGCTGTCGGGTTCTTTCTTAAATCGGGCAGAGTTTGTCTAAAGGTTAGGATATCTTGTCGGTCCCATGGTTGGTAAACCCAATTGTACACAACCCTCCCTTTTGCATCTGCGTGATTAATATCATCGTTTGTCCCCAGACCACGTGGCGGAATCCAATATGGAGCCGCTTCTCTGATGGGCATCATAGTGTTGGCTACTTCTACTGAGGTCGTTTCAGGGACTGTAACCTTGGTTTCTGTTTTTTGCTCCGTGAGGTGGCGGAAGACCTCAAGCGTCTGCCTGAAGAGCTCCGTCGCCTCACATTCAGTCCCATCTCCGACATCAATCTTCCTATACAGTGTGGTCAGTTTAGCGGGACCCTTACTTTGATACCTATCTTCATATGCGTTCAGGGTGTGGTAGCTGAATCGCAAAATGAAATGCCGTCTGTGGCTATCGGCATGTGAGTTATACATGTTCATTGTGTACTCTTCGCTCTCCCTTCGTTCCACTAGTGTCTTTGCTATTTTGTCAATCCCATCCCGTTCATCTTTGCTCAATCTGTTTGATCTGGCTGGTGGGTGCTCGCTAGCCTCGGGGGCATCTGTTGGTGCTGCTAATGTGGCTGGTGCGGAGGCCGTGAGGGCTGGTGCACTAGCGCTAAGGCCGTTCTCGCTCGTACTCAGGGCCTGCAGGCGTTGTTGGCAGGGAGCATATGGAGGGGGCATGTAGATGATTGGGGGACCTAGCAGTAACTCATCGTTCGCCCGCTGTTTGGAGGGCAATTCAGGATAGAGCGCAGAGGGGGTTCTAACAGGACATTGACCTGTTGACCCTGATTCTTGGTTTTGTGTAGCTTCTTTTCTTTCTTTTATTTCTTCTTCTAGTTGCTTGGCGGCTAGGTGGGCTGCCTTTCGTAATTCTTTCCCTATTTTTGCTTCTTCTCTTTCCTGTCGTTGTTCCGTTTCTTTGCGCCACATGCCAATACTATCGAGCATAGTGGGCGTGGTCTTATTTTTCTGGAGCGCTATTTCTAATGTTTTTATTTTATTTTCATCAAAGGAACCTATCAGTGGCCACTGACTTTCGGGGTTCTTCTTTGTATATTTATGCCATAGCTTAGTATAAGCTATAGCGACTAGTCCATGCTTAGTGAACATGTCCTTATTAGGGGTGCCCTCCAGTGGAGCTGGATGGTTCATCTCTAATAAGCGGTCCGGGCTATACAGGCTACCAATCAGTGGGGAGAAGATAGGCATGACGGGTTACAACGGGGACAAAGGTCTGCACTACCTATCTTATCACGGCGGACAAAGACTAGACAGAATATTTCTATTCTACGTTGTTTGTAGGCCGTGAATACCTCAAAAGAACCAATACCGAACACTTAATGTACGGTCAATCAAACAATCAATGGGGAGAATAAGTGGGTACGACGTGTTAAAGTTTTGCGTTACCCACTCTTTCTCTACCTGCAAAGAGAGACCTTGTTCTTCCCTGTTTGCAGACAGAGAATCTCCAGACAACAATCCACGAACGCCAGTTCGGGAAAACAGTGGGGGAGGAAGATAGGCACGACGGATTACAATGGGGACAAAAGTCTGCGTTACCTATCCTTCACTGTTTGCAAAGAGAGAGCCTGTTGTTTCTCCGTTTGCAGACGGTGAATCTCCAGAGGGATCAACAAAAGCGTAATACTAGTATTATCCAAAACAAACAATCATTTCTCAGTTTGTCGTGTTTACACGACCTTACCCGGACCGCATGGACGGTTTCCTGTCTTCTAAATCCAGCGCCCGATCGTCCTCTCTTCTTCGCGATGTTCGTGGCACTCCTGATGAATCCCAGTCAGGACCGTAGATCACTCGAGAGAGAGGTCTGTTCGGATCTAGTGAAGGTCGGATGATCGGCTGTCAGACGAGGGTCTATCGAACACGAGCTCTCCCGATCGTTGCAGTCGTTCACTCTGTCGTCGGGACCTCTCCCACTGGATCCACGTGTCGCTGATGGGCCCCACGCTTTGGGACGCCAATTGTGGAAAAAGGGTAGGGCTATGACCTTTTTCAAGATTTGCCCGGCGCTGATCGCCTTTGTACCATTCAAATTACCAAGCAATGAGGCAGGCGCCGGAGACCAGAAGGCAGGAAACAGAAATTTTATTCCGACGGAGCAGAACACATCAGATCAGACAACAAGGTATCGTCTCGAGGTGCTCTAACAGCCTCTCTGAGGCCTGGCCTCTTATACACTGGTTTATGGCATGTGACCTTTCTTTATTACAATCAAGATATTGTGAAGTAAGGAAAAAACATCCCCGTAATCCTCGTGTCAATCCCACCCCACATGCCTCCACAATAGAGGTCCTCAACCTGCTGATAAGAGGAGGGGGTCATCACGCAGCTGAGTGTTCTGCTGATTCTTAGGATGTGTGCGCCTGATCATATCCCCTGGGGTGGGGAGGCCATGATCAATAGTGGGTCCTTTGAAGAGGAGTGACTTCATACAATAAGGGGCAGTAAATGGTATCTCCCGGCTTAGGCGATGGCCTCGGATCTGTGTGGACAGTCGGACTCGGGGGAAGGGGTCATCAAAGGAGTGGTATTCATGCCGCGTGGACAATTGAACATCGGAGGGATGGCTCATCAACAGAGGGGTATTCATGGAAGGAGAGGAGGTGTTGGTCAGGCGGGGGCGTGATTTTCCAAGGACAGGGTCATGCAGGAGGAGAAGGGTTACGCTCATGTGAGGGAGGGAGGGGGGAGCCAGGGTGCGCGGAGGATGCCTGCAGGGTCAGAGGAGCGCGCTGGCGATCGATCGTGGACAGGGACACCATGATACTTAAAATGGCTGTCATGTACATTGTACGTGGGTGACAAGCTTGCGCAGATGATGTTCAGCTCGTAAACTAAAATTCCACACAACAACGTAGGCGTCCAGGATCTTTCATCACAAGAACAATGCAACCAGTCTCCTGAAAAAGATCTAACATTACCTAAGCTTTTATCAAAGCGGGAGCGAAAACGACTGAGAAAGTCCAGAAAGCGCAAACATACTAGCCAGGTACAAGAATCATCCCTGGCAGCATCTGTTCAAAACGAAATCCATCAAGAAGACAACGCAACCCAAAGCAGCATGGAAGTAGTAACCCTCAGGACCAACCAATCCCATTCCCCATCCCGCCTATTACGCCCAATGCTTCAAACCATAACACAAGGGAGTCACCCCCGCCGGAAAAAATATACCGTTTATTCAAACCCGCGGCTGGGAAGGAAAAACATAATCCACATTTTCAGGCTACACAACCATCAGCGAGATGCTTCAAGTCGGCAATAAGGAAAACAATTCATGTTGTGTCCACCTTGGCTGAGGAAACCAGCACAGTTGCAAGCCAAGTTGTGGAATCAAATAGGGGAGGTGAAATCAACCCACAAAAAAAAAAACTCCAGAACCTCGAGATATACCCCACATCTTCCGAGAGCTTGTGGTGGTGGAAAAAATGGAAAGGACTGTAGACAACGAACCAGAGGCCTATTCCCCAGTTAGCAACAAACTGGTTTTCAATCCACAATACGTTTCAAGGGTAACGCATGACATTCTAAATAGAAGTGTCTTGCTCAAACTATTTCAAACCCTTCCACCTTTAAGCCACATAAACACCTATGATATTGAAAGCATTGAATTTCATCAAAACTCAAGTCTCCTCGGTCAAGAAGTTACAACAGCTACATTTAGCAACAAAATGCACATAGGACAAATTTGGCAGCAGAAGGACACGTTTGCAAAATGGGGAATCGAGCTAAAAAAGATATTCCCACCTCATTACCCTAGCCCACTACAACCATCATCTCACATTGCGAGTCTTCTAAAGGGGGCTAAAGGCCCGGATCACCATAGCCAAACAAGGGATAAAGAGTACCCGGCAAGGAAAATTACTATTACTTTTGATCATCAAGAAGCCAGTAAGTTTTCGGGCTCTTGGGACTCAAACGCAGAAGGCACACCCTTGGGAATGGCATGAACAACTTCGCCAACTGCTTCACACACACACCAAGGTTGTGACATCTGTTCCTGGAATGTGCACAGCCTCCACCCAAAATTAGAAGACCCAGACTTCATGGATTTTATTACAGAATACAACATTCTTGTATTCCAAGAATCCTGGCAGATAACCTCATCCCCAATAATCGGTTTTAAAGAATTCCTGAACCCAGTTAAGAGAGCTACAAAACACGGAAGAGCAAAAGGTGGTCTCTCTACCTTTATTTCAATAGAAATCCCATGGCCTGCCTCTATTATGGATTGAGACTGTTCTTGGATGCTGTGCGTCAAAATAGACATCTCAGAGTCCCAGACCATGCTCATACTCAACATCTATATTCACCCCACATTCAAACAAAAGAAGTTAAGAATCAAACAATTAATTACCTCACTAACAACATTAAAACTCGCCTATCCAAATGCCAAAACCATTGTGTCGGGCGACTTCAATATGAATGTACAATACGCCAGGAGTAAGGGTAAAATGGAGGCTACATCAGCCCCAATACGACAGGACACATCTGGCAAAAATTGCACGGCCCGCTTGAAAGACCTTTCAATGTGTGTACTAAATGGCTAATGTCTGACTGATTGGCCCGCAGCTTACACCAGGGTTACACAAAAACACTCTCTACTATTGATTACACCTTTACGGATTTTGACCCCCTCCTGTACATCATGAACTTCCAGATAAAAGACAGGGCGGAAAGTAACCACCTGCCACAATCCTTTACTTTATTAAAATCATTCACAACCCCTGAGAAATCAAAAGCGTTATCAACATTAACACAATGTTACAATTTAAAACTACTCCGCTGGAATAAGGACAACATTGAAGATATTACAAGCACCGCCACCTACATCAGTCTTTTGGAAAAATACTAATCTGAAACTTTAACCATAGAAGCCTGAGAGTCTTTCATCAATGAAATTAATAAGAAATTTTCTAAAAAAGCCCAAGTTTATAAAGTAGGATACAAAAAAAGGGGCAGCCTGGTTCAATAATAGCCTAAGGAAACAAAAACAACAACTAAATAAATACATCGGACAACTACGATCTCAGGGACCAGAACGCCACCAGGAGCTCCTGCATTTAATTGCAAAAACAAGAAAAAAGCTACAAAATGATATACAATTTACCAAAAAAGAACATCAAGAACAAATTTGGGCGAAACTCCTTAATGCTTGTATATTAGGGGACTCCAAGCTCTTTTGAGAATAAATCAACCAACTAATCATTGGCCGGACCCAACATCATAATTCGGACATATTGGAGGCTACATGGAGAGCTCACATCAAAAGCCTATACAATGAAACTACACCACAATCGGCCCCAAATTGTGAATTACCAACAGGGAAGGAGGCTGGAGGTCGAGGCAAAGTCAACTATACAACGAATTATGAATGCCCCGATGATTTTATGCTGTTCCCGGAAATCCAAGTTCTGAAAATAATAAAAAATCTAAAAATCGATGGAGCTCCAGGTCCGAGCCGACTACCAAACGCTCTGTTTTAAGCATGACCCTCCTTTCTAGTCTCAAGTCCTGACTCCTCTTTTCTCTAAAGTCAAAGCTAATAGTCGGATCCCCGAGTCCTGGAGAGGAAGCACGCTTAATCCAATCTATAAATCAGGTTCCCGTTCAGACCCCTCCAACTACAGGCTGATTGCGCTGATAGATGTGGAGGCAAAAATGTACGCATCAAATCTCCTTGTAGAGCTAGACGCTTGGGCCAGTCAAACAAACCTAATACCTCCCACGCAAACTGGATTTCGGGCTGGAATGGGCACCCTTAGGAACATCTCTGCTGTTACTCTTTTAGCCAATCAAGCCTTTGCAAAATCAAGGCCTTTGCATGCCTGCTTTGTAGACCTGAAAGCGGCTTTCGATAAAGTTCCAAGAGCTTCTCTATAGGCAAAAATGTAAGCCTGAGGGGTCCCTTCCAGGCTCCTGGACGTCATCATCAATCTGTATTCCCACACGTGAGTTCAAATCAAGAAAGGAGACGGGTCCAGCGTAACCGGTAAGATTCCAACATCAAATGGGTTAAAGCAAGGTTGCGTTTTAGCGCCGTGCCTGTTTAACATTTTCATGTCAGATCTAGATAAGGGCCTCCAGTCTATCCCAGCCGACCCCCCAAAACTGGGCAAATACCGACACAGTGCCTCCAATATGCAGATGACATTGTATTGATATCACAAACACCAGTTTGCCTGCAGAAATTTATCACAGGACTAGAAGCCTATATCACCTTAAACCATCTTACAATCAATCATCAGAAGACAAACGTCATGTGTTTTTTTCAAACATAATAAAACATTGAAAAGGCACTCCTTCTCCTGGAAACTGGGCGAAGAACCACTGGCCCGTGTTACTTCCTACAAATATCTAGGCTTCTTGCTTGATGGCAAGCTCAATTTTAAGCTACACGTGGAACAAGGACATACAAAAGTAAAACAACTGTTATTTGCCTTTAAAATCCTGAAGAAAAAGCTTATAGATTATTCTACCCGTCATCTGCTAAAAGTGATTTCCGCAAAAATCCTACCTTCCATCTCGTACGGCTCAGAAATTTTGAACACTAAAGATGCTACTATATTAAATACAGCACAATCGACGTTCTTTAAAAAACTGTTTTTTATACCACTACACACCTCGCAGGAACAAATCAGTTTAGAATTCGGACTAAAAAATGAGATCATGGCCAGACAAGGTGCCCTAGTAAAGTATTATTGGAGGATGAGGGAGTCAGAAGACAACACCCTAGCCCACCGCTGTTGGGTTGAGATTAAAAAATCAAGCAAGACTAGCTAATTCGACCACAACAATCCTAAAGGAATCCTTGTCGGCATTACAGCTAGAGGAGGCTTGGTTAACACCAGTAACGTATTCTGGTCTCAAAAGCGCCATGAACACCGCAATCAAGTGGACCTCTTTGTCAACTGATAAAATGAACTTCGCAAAAAAACATCACACTTGGGCCGTGATACAGGCCTACCAGAGGATTAAGCCGCAGCAGTATCTGACCGAACACTTCTCCTACCATAAAAAGCATTACCTGATGTTGCTACGTATAGTATCATTCCCTCAAAGGATTTGACCCCAAAATAGACATTTACATGGCCATCTAAGGAATGCCGCCTCTGTCATCAAGGGGAGGAGTCACTATTACACTTACTATGCATATGCCCTTTCCTACTGAAAATCCGTAAATCCATTCTTCTGGAGTTTTTTCGGATTGAACAAATAAGAACTTGCAGAGCTGCAGTCATCAGGTGTCTTGGAGGGCTTTCGATCCCCCTCTCCTGCAGTGCCATAAAACTCTGGAAAATAGCTGCTAAGGAACTGGAAAAATTGATTTAAGCCAACCAGTTAACAAATAACCTACTGGCCAGCATTTTTTTAAAACAAATTATTGAATTACTTGTCAGCTTTTTAACTGTGGCCACGTCTCATGCTTCTCATGTTTAAAAAAAAATGCTCATTTAATGTATTGTGTTTTAGGATGGTTTTGCCATCCTTTTACGATTTTTTAACAAATCAATAAAAGTATACTTGACTGACTGACTGACTAACTTAGCAGTGTCCCATACTGCTGCTCTGACCTCATATTTGTGTATGTATGTCTTTAGATACACTCAAAAGTCTGGAGAGTCTATATTCAGTAATTTCAATATACTTTTCTCAGCTGAGGTGCAACAGGTGCTGGTGCAGCAAGTGCACAGTATATGCTCCTTCACAGTGCTCCAGGGGCTTAAATGACTTAGGCATTTAGGACACAGTATATAGATATTCATTGGAGAGTATGCAGAGAGTCTGGGATCAAAGTTGCTCATTCCACCACACAGGACCGCCTGTACTTAAGCATGGCGGAGTCGCCACAAGAGAGCAAGTTTCCCCAGTCTACCGCTGGTCGCTTTCGCCCCCCCGTATCCCCCAGCTCTGAGCCTTACCTACTCGATTCAGTTGACTGGGGGTGAGTGCTTGTATTGTCAATGCTCCGTCCATCATTTCCTTTGGTTTTTCTATGTTTGCCATAAGTTGGCAGGGTATGCTCAGACGTGAGTCCTTTGCTCACTTTGCCACTGGATTCAAGCAAGCCGGGCTGAAGAAGGCTGAAATGCCAGAAACCGGTCCTTGGTAGCTTGTTTCAGGTCCAGGGAAGGCATGGCTTGGCAGTTTGGGCTGGACTATTCCCATGAGGCACAGGTCAGACTGATTTGTATATGGCCATGTCTGAACTGGGGTGGCAGAGTGGGCTAAAGATCGGTGATGGATTAAACTCAGATCATTTGACTGGGGGTGAGTGCTTGTACTGTCAACACTTTGTCCATCATTTCCTTTGGTTTTTCTTTGTTCGCCATAAGTTGGCAGGGTATTCTCAGACGTGAGTCCCTTGCTCACTTTGCCACTGGATTCAAGCAAGCCGGGCTGAAGAAGGCTGAAATGCCAGAAAGTGGTCCTTGGTGGCTTGTTTCCGGTCCAGGGAAGGCATGGCTTGGCAGTTCGGGCTGGACTGTTCCCATGAGGCACAGGGTCAGACTGATTTGCATATGGCCATGTCTGAACTGGGGTGGCAGAGTGGTTAGGTTAGGTTAGGTTAATGACATTTGTTAAGTGCTTGGTTGCACAGAGAACAGTGCGTCCCCGCGCTGACAATCCTACCTACATCCCTTCAGCTTAGCTCACAGAGGGTGAGCAAAGGGACAGGGGCATACTATGCTGAATTTATCTTGGGGAAAAGATGGGTTTTCAGCCTCTGTCTGAACCTGGTTTCAGACGGCTCCATCCTCAATTCGATGGGTAGGTTATTCCAGTCATTGCTGGCATGGTGTCTAAAGGAACGTCCTCCCATCCTTGCTCTATGTATCCGAGGCGCCACTAATAGCATGCTGCCCATCGACCTCAGAGGACGTGAGGGGCGATAGACTGGAAGCAGGTCCTAAAGATATGGAGGTGCTTTTTTGTGAGCTATACGGTGGGTGATGCACATAGTTTTAAATTTGATTCGTTCCTTTATTGGGAGCCAGTGAAGGGAGCGTAATGCATGTTTCCCAGAGGCTCTCCTAGGGAGGTTAAGGACCAGCCTAGCAGCTGCGTTCTGGACGCGTTGTAGCTGTGTTAGGCCTTTTTTGCTAAGTCCACATAGGAGGGAGTTCCCATAGTCTAAATGGGAGGTGACCAGGGCATGTATCATAGTTTTTCTGGAGCTGGGGGGCAATAGGTCCAGGATTTTCCTCAGGGCCTTCAGGAGTCCATAGCATTTTCCCGCAACCTTACCAACATGATTGGTGTAGGCTAGATTAGAGTCAAGAAGAAAGCCAAGGTTTTTAACTGTGTCTACCGGGGCCGGGACAGAGCCCAGTTCGATGGGCCACCAGGCAGAGGTCCAGATGGAAGGACAGAGACCTACGATAAGAACTTCCGTCTTATTACCATTAAGGCGGAGACAGTTCTGTTTCATCCAGCCGTCAAGTACCACCAAGCAGGCCGAGAAATTCTCAGCGTCCACAACTGGATCACGGGACAGATTGATCACCAGTTGTGTATCGTCTGCATAGGAGACTATTGCAACACCATATGACTCCACCAATTTGGCAAGGGGTTCCATGTACAGATTAAATAATGTGGGGCTCAGAATCGAGCCCTGTGGAACCCCTTGCCTGAGACATCTTACACTGGATTTACATGGTGGGCAATGCACTTGAAATCTCCTGTTCTTAAGGAAGGAGACCAGCCACTCATGTGCAGGTCCGGTTATTCCCTTTTCACTCAGGCGGTCCAGTAATACGGGGTGTGATACGGTATCAAACGCCGCACTTAAGTCCAATAGGACCAGTGCGGCCGTGTGACCCTTATCCGCCTTACCCCGCAGCAGTTCTGTCGATAGGAGGAGGGCGGTCTCTGTCGAGTGTTTGGCTCTGAATCCCGACTGAGACGTGTGAAGGAGCATGTTTTCCTCCACAAAGCTCACCAGCTGTCGGTTAACCAATTTTTCTACTACCTTCGCACAGTAGGGGAGGAGGGAGATTGGTCTCAGGTTGTCTAATTGCGTTATGCTTATGTGGGCTTTCTTTTTTATTGGGACGACTTGGGCCAGTTTCCAGCTCTCCGGAACTAGACATTCATGGAAGGAAAGCGAGGCCATGTTACCTATATGCTTCGCTACCTGAGGAAGATGACTTCGAAGAATTCTCGCTGGTACCGCATCTAAGGGAGAGCCCGAGTGAATGTCCGATAGGATGTTGATAAGCTCCTCAGCTTGGGGAACCACAAATTTCCTAAGTTCTTCCCTGACCTTATTTCCGCAGTTAGGGTCGGGCGGATTTGTAGATTCAGAGTTAATCTGAAACGATGCATAGATCTTTTCTACCTTCCCTATAAAGAAGTCTGCGATCTCATTGCATGACTCGGTCGTGGGGGGGACTTTCCCTGAACTCGCTGGAGGGGCGGAGAGTTCCTTCAGAATCATAAAGAGCTCTTTAGATGTGTTCTCTGCACAGTCTATTCTTTTATAAAGAACGGTGATGGATTAAACCCAGATCAGTTGACTGAGGGTGAGTGCTTGTATTGTCAACACTCCGTCCATCATTTCCTTTGGTTTTTCCATCTTCTTTCCTATTCACACATAGTCTTAGGGCACAGGTGCAACATCCATGAAAAAGATGGAATGTTTGTGAATTATGAAAAATCCACATGGTATGCACACATATAAGCCTGAACATATCCAGGAAAGTTCAGGTTTACTGTCCTTTGTGCAATGGAATGGTCTATGCAAAGATTGCTACACTTATTTGTGCAAAGTAAAAAAACTAGCGGAACACTTGATTTGCCAAGAGTAACCTTGTGATGTCATCAGTGTCGCCTGTGCTAATAATGGGTGACATGTGTGATGTTTTGTTGTTTTATGGCACCAAGGTGAAGTAGCAGTGTCTACCACAGGATTTGTGCTTGAAGTACACGCTGCAGTACAAATTCATGTGGATACACAACTACACAGAGGCAAGATATGTATGATGTGTGCTGTTGCGTGAAGCACAAAATATGCTCAATTTTATAATTCGATATGCCACTTGACTCATTACGGCTGGTTTCACTTGCTTTTAGGACTTGGCACAATGTCAAATTAGACTAATATATTGCATCTGTCTTTGCACTCAGACTTTTTTTGTGGTGTTTCCTCAGACATGCCCCTTTACAATAATTTACAGGGTGCTGGCTCAAATTTTTTTTCTGCTGTGCCTGGGTTAACTTTCGGTGAAAAAAAGTTGCTTGTCTCTACCTTTTTCACTGCTTTGTGAAACTAGCCACTGCGCGCCTGCAAACCTTTAGACAATCTGAGACTTTGTGTTTTACCCATTTCCTTCCACAATATTCTAATCAGCCCGCTGAACCATATGCCACATAGGTCTTGCCAGATAACATGCTTAATGTGACACATAAGACGGTTGTGCAAAGTTTGGGGGAAGGTCAGGTGACGTACAAGCTTGACAAGGACAATGAACATGGAACTTCGTTCCTCCTGCTTCATCGAGGCAGGTTTCGAAAGCTAATGAGGAATAGTCGCTACTATATTTAATTCACATTATATGGGTTGGCACGCTGATGCAAATTTTGAAACAGTTTAATCATCCGAGATTTCACCAACGACTTGATCCCAGTGCTGTAGATTAAGCCGGAATACTGTCGACATGTTTTGATGTGAACGCTTATAAGAGACAATACGCAAACTTCAGCCAGAAAAGAATAAGAGGTAAATATGAACATTTATGCATTCAAACTAAGTACGTGCCACTATGAGCTGAACATTTAGGTGGACGCCCAGCATTGCACGTTGTCACTCCCCTGGTATGAGATTACTGTTTTACTTTTACTCGGGACTCGGACGAGCTGGCTCCCATGTACAGACCTTGGTCAGCCGTGAGGTAGTTTTAGCAGGGAGAACAATGACACACAGAAGTAAAGGACTAGATACCCATACAAACAGTCACACAAGGCACCTAGAGATAAGAGAGAAATACCAATTAGTAACTTTACTCGTCATGCCCCTAGTTCTCCTCTGTAATCCCTTTTCAAATTAAAACAAGCATTCATTATGTAAGTGAGAACAGAGAACTTGTTGTGGTCTTACTTATTTACCTCTCTTCCCTTTTTTAGATCCCGCCCTCGAGACCTATTGTGTTGCCCTCAAGACCTATTGTTTTCAAGATGCTTCTCAAGGGAGACAGACAGGGGCACGCGCTGCGATTTTGCTTTGTGAACGCGCACGTGAGACGTGCCTGCCGCAAAGCGTGCACAGCTGGTGCGAGCCAACCAGGGTCGAGTCAACAGTGTGAACGCTCGGGCGTTCCACCTGCAGAAGCTCCACTCGACATTCACCTCTGGTGCCCGACAGCGCCACTGCCCATCTCCGCACCCACCACCGTCCCACACCACCACGCCATGTTATTTTTATTCTTATGTTATTTTTATTTATTTCTTCATTCATAAGTTTTTATATAGCGCGTACTTTACCAGAAGGTGTCATATCAGTTCTGTTCCTTTTGTGAAGCGCTCTAACACCTTCTGGTAAAGTCCGCGCTGTATAAAAACGCATGAACGAAGAAATAAATCAAAATAACATGGGGCGTGGTGGTGTGGGACTGTGGTGGGTGCGGAGATGTTGCTTTTGTAATTTGTTCACTTATAATGTTCTCTTACATCAGTTCTGTTCCTTTTGTGAAGCGCAAAAAGAGAACATTATAAGTGAACAAATTACAAAAGCAACATCTCAGCACCCACCACCATCCCACACCACCACGCCCCATGTTATTTTTATTTATTACTTAATTTATGCGTTTTTATATAGCGTGGACTTTACCAGAAGGTGTCAGAGTGCTTCACAAAAGGAACAGAACTGATATAAGAGAACATTACAGGTGAACAAATTACAAAAGAAAAGTTACATTACATGAGGCAAAAGTGACAATCGTGAGTGAACAAAGTACAAGTGGTAGCAAACGGTGCATTACAGGAGGAAAAAGTGACGTGTGCAGGTTACAAAAGCGTACAAAGTACAAGTAGAGGTATAATACTGCAATAAATGGAGGACACTCAAACACAAGAATAAACGTTACATAGGCAATGGTGGCACTTGTGCAAGTATCGTAAGCAAACAAAAAGTAAGAGGTAGCAAACTGTGTGAGTCGGTACGAACAAAAAGGCACACCACTTCACCTGCATGGAAGTGTACACACAAATATGGCTTGTTGTGAGGCCTTCCAAGTAATGCAGACCAGTGCACAAGCAGACTTTGGTCTGTGAACGCGCTTCCCATGAGCAGATTCTGGTCTGTGAACGTGCTTCACAAGAACAGCTTTTGCGCGTTCATTCAATTTGAATGCTCCTCTCCGGAAGACCTGCTGCGTTAATTATAGGTCCTTTCCGGGAGAGGTGCTATTATTTAGCAGCGTGGGGCGCCTGTCGGAATGCAGTCAAAATGACTTTCTTTTTTGAATAGCTTCCATTTTGTTTGGATCCCAGAATAATTGCAAAATTATTTGACATGACAGTGGAGCTTGCCACGTTCGTAGATGGTCAAAGATCTGTGGGGCTCAGGCGATAGGTTTAATTTTGGGTCCTTGCTATTTCCTTTACGGTGTCACCACAAAAGCAGTAGTTTATAGCAAAACACCAGTGGATCCCTGGCTTACTCTGCTCAAGCCTAATTCAAACTGATGGAAAGCTCAAAGCATTTCTGTATTGGTGCAAGAGCACTAAACCAAGATGGCGTGTACTTCAAGCCTTCTCGATGCTCTGTGGTGATGCGTAAGGGCAGGATGGTAAGACATCATGGAATGTGAAGATGTCACAGTGTTGAATTCCATGGGTGTCAGTTACTTCTGTGACTCCTTTGAGGTAGACGTATGAGACCTTTGATGAATAAACTTTAATCTTTTATAATCTAACTCGAGTGGAGAAGTTCACTACAGAAGTGGCGACGAGGATCTAACTCCTTTGAAGAAGTTCACTACAGGATTCCCAGCCTCTATGGCAGCCATGAAGTTGCTCTAGATGACGACAGCATACAGAACAAGCATTTGCAATGCAATAGGTCTTGCATTGATGCGAGTTTGAGCTATTGGCATTTAAACGACAATGCCTTTTATTTATGTTTTTGTTTTTAAAACATAAATAAAACGCATTGTCATTTACAATGCCAATAGCTTAAACTTGTGTAAATGCGAGACCTATTGCATTGCAAATGCTTGTCTTCTACATCCTTTTTGCCCCTTTCTTCCTTTCCATCCCTGTTGCTGCGCTGTGTCCCCACATTCCATGTGTTATTGTTTGACAACAGATTGTTCTGTTCTGGAGCTGGACCTCAGACAGTTGAATGTTATCTGCTACTTGAGCTGGTGGTCTTTTATGTGTATTCCTTTTTAAATCTACTTCAAGCCTATGGACTTATGGACTTTTTTACAGAACTTCAAATTATTTTTATTCATGTATTTATAAAGTTTTATAAAGCGCTTTTGTATAGCGCGAACAAGATCTGGAAGGATATCAGAGTGCTTTACAATATATTGGTAGAGAGGACAAAAAAAATAGACATAGTAATTGAGAAAAAGGAGGAAGAAATAAAAAAAACAGTGTTAAACAGTAAACTATGGTACAATTATATGGTGAAATATTATGCTGAGGATGCAATCCGTGACTGTTAGTTGTGCCATGGAGCTAGGATCAAAGAGATAGATGCCTTATAGGTGCCTCATCCACTTTTGGCAAGAATTTGTTCATTAAGAATCTTTTGGCTTCCAATTTGAAGGCTGTTGTTCCATATTTGAGGGGGAGCACCAGAGAAGGCTGTGACTTGTTCTCTTTTTGCTAAGGATGATAGGTTTCAAGAGGAGATTGGAGGCGCTTCTAGATGCTCTCCACCACATGATAATTCACGTTTTCGCGCCAGGTACGTGGGTGTTTTGTAGTGGAGGGCTTTGTGCGTCAGGATTGCAATATTTAGCTGGACTCCTGCTTCAAAGGGTAGCCAGTTGAGAGATTTAAGGACTGGGGATATGTGCTCATTTCATTTGGAGCCTTAAATCAATCCTGCTGCAGAGTTCAACTAGGCTCTCAGTGGAGCTAGGGCAAATTTAGGAAGGCCACAGAGAGTTGCACTGCCATAGTCTAACCTTGGTAAGACAAGAGTTTGTACAACCTGCTTGAAGTCCTTTTGTGGCAAGAAGGTTTTGATCATTCTGAGAGTCCTCATCAACTGGTTCGGTCCCTTACAAACGTTGCTGACATGAGTCTTTATATTCAGGTGTTTGCCAACTGTGACTCCGAGCGATTTGGCTAAGTCTCTGATGATCGGAGTGCAGTTGAGAGCCGTGTGGTGAGGCATCCAGAGGTCGATCTTGGGGGTGTGGTTTGGCGGGGAGAAGAGCAAGAATTCAGGTTTAGAGGTGTTGAGCAGGAGATGGTTCTCCGTTAACCAATTTTCAGTCGACATGAGGATAGAATTTAGCGTGATGATGTTAACCGGGGATAACATTTTCAAAAATAATTGTGTATCATCAGCATACATGTGGATGAGAATGTTCATGGAGTTAAGTAAACTAGTGTGAGGTTCCAGGAAAAGGTTGAAGAGGATAGGTGAAAGGGCGGATCCTTGGGGGACCCCCATAAGTACTGGGGAGGGCTAAGAGAGAGTGGTTTGTCTTGAATCAGTGAGAACTGTGGAGAAGGAAGGATGAGAACCAGAGGAGCACCTGATCCGAGAAATCCATTCTGTTTTGTAAGATGGATAGGAGGATATTATGATTGACCGTATCGAATGCAGAGGAAAGGTCAAGGAGGATCAGGAGGCAGGATTCATTTTTGTCAAGCATTTTCAGGATGTCAACAAAAATGTGTACAAGGGCTGAATCAGTGCTATGACCCCTCCAGAAAACTGATTGATGATGGTCTAATAGTTGGTATTTCTCAATGTGAGCACAGAGCTGGGATTGGACACATTTTTCAAGAAGTTTCACAATGGTGGGGATGTTGGAGATAGTTCGGAAGTTATTGAGATCCAATTTGTCAGTGTTGTTTTTTTTTGGATAGGTGAGATCTGGGCTGCTATTAGGCAGTCGATTCCTTCAAATTCAGGGCAAACCCGGTAAGCCAAAGGCATCTGGGTAAATAAAGTCACAAATAAAGCAAATGATGCCTAGGACACTAGTAGCAATATATGTAGTAATAGGTGAGATAACTCAATTGTCTCCCCCTACGACAAATATATTATCTTGAACAAAATCAATTCTTGTATTTGTTTTAGTGAAATTTTCCACCCCAGCAGAGAGAACACTATCTACTATTTTTCTTATTTGTTTTTCACTTTAATTGAAAAAGAATTAGATTTAGGCTTATATAATTTTTTAACCCATTTAAAACGAATGAACAAAGAAACATATATATTTACACATCACTTTTTACATGAAACTATACCAACACATATATATACATCAATCCATAGGTATATCCATATTCAGATATTGTAGCCCAATTTTTTTCAAAAGGATGCTCGCTATATGTATAGACTCAGCATTCCTCTAAAGTAAGAGCCACCAGACCTAAAACAAAGAGTATAAATGGTCTATATCTTTTTAGACCTATCTTCAGTCCTTTTACTCCTTGTAAACAATGTTTTCCACAACTTAAAGTACTTTGGCTGGGGTCTTCTTTAAACAAAGTGTCTACGCGTTTCAGCCCTCACAGTACGGGCCTTATCAGGACTCGGGCTAATAAACAAAAAATCATATATAACTATACACATCCAATAATAAATATGTCCAAAAAGTCAGGGGTCTATATTCAAAATTTACAAATATACACGTCCAGTTACTCAATTACCTAGAAGTGGTCAGACCGAAAATAAAATCACACCCTTAGTGCAATTACTCTAGAGCATGTGTTCACACTGTGCAATTCACCCTTAAACACACCTTCTAAATATATTTTAAAAGTGAGTAACAGAAACACCCTGTGTGATGTTAGTAAAGAAAGCCACAAGCAAAACACCACCTTTATACACCTATAGTCCAATAGTGTAGGAAACCTAATTACCGTTATCTAATTGCCTTCAAAGATGTATGTATCCATCATTGGTGGCTACAAAAGATACAGGCACATTATTTAGATATAGTATGTGTCCCCGTCCACTTGTGATGGCCATGACTATTAAACTGGGCTCACCTGTAACGCCAGCGACGGTCACTACTTTGAAATCACAACTGGCCGTCCTTAAATCTCTGGCTATTTCTTATCGATAAATGTGCTTTCCACTCTCTATTATGAGACCCTTCAATTCTTTCCAGGGTTCTATTATGTGCACTCCACTGTATGGAACAAAAAAAGGAGCCGGTAAGCTACTGTCTAGTTCAAGTGTTCAAGGCTATTACGTAAAATAAAAAATGAGCAAAGCTACTTACTAGTCTTACTCGGAGAAAACTCGAATTGCTAGGATGTTTGTTCGCGCGCAGGAACGCCAACGGACCGGCTCTCAATGCCGATCAAGTGACGCGGAAGTATATCGGAGATACACAGATACAAAGATACAAAGAGCAGACTGCTCTGTCACGCGTCTATTAAGCGCGGAAATGCATCCCTATTAGTGAAAACTGAGGAGGGACTCCTCTGTGGAGCGTGTACGATGTAAAAATAAAGGACAGAGATACCGAGTATATCAATCTTTACTGTATATTAAAAAACGACCTAAAGGACTAGGCTAATTGGAACTGTGCTGAGAGAATACTACATTATTATAAAGGACCAGAGAAAAAATAAAAAGGTACCAAAATAGTGAGAAAATAAAATAAAATGAATAAAATAAAGGTGAACATAACCCAGTCTGCCACTCTTTACATTCTAATAATTACAATATATATCAACACATAATCTTTACATTTTTAAGAAAAGCATACACTAAATCATCGCAATGAGGTGCTAACATTCAGAACATCATATACAGAACAGTAATGCAGTCTATTTTCAACCAGCTAATTTCCTCAGATTAACGCCCAAATTTCATCTCTGTCATTTAGGTTTAAAGTATTTTATTGAAGCAGGGTAAGGAAGGAAACAACAGGGCAAGAAAAAGAAAAACCACAGGTGCCCCACAATCAATGCGTACAATACAGTAGATACATCAAAGCAGTTATGTCTCTTCAGTAGGCACCATCCGGCTTGGGAACACAGCTTGTGCGCCTGTGGTTAAAGATAAAAAAGAGGGAGGGGGGAGGGGGGGAAGGGGAAGAGGGAAGGGGGGAAGGGAGGGGAAAAAAGGAAAAGGGGGGGAGGGGAAAGGGGTGGGGAAACAACCCTGCTCCACAACCTACCTAACCAACAAAACCCCCCAACTACCACACCCCAACCCACCCCCTGTACTGTGCCAATGACCATCTGCTCTCCCCTCGTATCGACCCTCCGGGTGACTCCGCTACTCAATGCCAACCCCGACCAATCAAACAGGCGGATCCGGTGGCGGCGTCAGCCGTAACAACCTGAGATATCTAGGGCAGGTGACCTCCCTGAACTCAGAACACAACAGGCTATGGAAAGGCGCCCATAGCTCCTCAAAAGCATCTGTATCCCCCAGGGCCACTAAGGACATCTTTTCCATGCCCAGGACATGCCACAATCTATGCAGCCAGCCGACAACAGTGGGGAGTGTGGTGGAGCGCCAGTGTATGAGGATGTTTTGCACCGCTGACCCTAGAGCTATCGCAATCTGTCTACCCCTTCTAGACCTGAGGGGGTACATCAACCCATTCGGCAAACCCAGTAGAACATAGGCAGGGAACCGCGGCAGCTCTATCTCAAAACATTTGTCCACCTCACCCAGAACCTCCTCCCAATAAGAAGCCAAAAGGGGACAGTCCCACAGTATGTGTGTAAGCGTGCCAGTTTGGCCACAGTTACGCCATCACGTCCCCGGTATTGACCTATCCATCTCATGTAATTTCTCCGGAGTGCGGTACCAGTAGGTCGAAATTTTGGTGAAGGTCTCCGTGAGCCCCGTGTGATAGGCCGAGTGGCGTGAGCGATAGGAGATGTGGTCCCATTCCGCGTGGCTCAACACTCGTCCTAGCTCCCGTTCCCAACGCTCCCGACCGGGGTTGTGAATCTGAAAGGGGGGGGCTGCAGCATCTGATACAAAACGGAGATAAGTTTAGCGTCCGACGTGCGAGTGATTAACCAGCGTTCATACACCGTGATCTCCCGGTCCGCCTTTTCGCGCACTTGGGGTTGTAGTGCCCAGTGGCGCGCCTGCATGTACCTCATGCGCTCCGTCTCTGGGAAGCCGTAGTCCCGCTGCAAGTTCTGGAAGGGGATGACACCCTCAGGGCCGTATAGGTGATACAAAGTGCAACAGCGGGCTGCCCGCCAGCGCTCGTAAGCACCAGGCTCCGTTCCCGGACCGAAGTCCGGATTGCCAATTAACGGCGTGAAGGGAGAGGGAAAAGTAGTAAGTTCATGCCTAGTGGCCACTGAGTCCCACGCCCGAAGCGGGACACGCGTCATGAGAGATGCGTAAAGGTTAGGGGGTCGATGAGCCCGCTTCAAGAATGGGACCTCCTGTAGCGTCCTGCCCGCTACCGCCTGGTCCTGGAACAGCCAGTGTTTGTCTGACTCCCACCGGCTCCATTCCACCAGATAGCGGAGTTGGGCGGCCTGGAAGTATTTCCGTAAATCTGGTATCCCTAGCCCCCCAGATTCGGGCGCCAGCGTAGCGATGTTCCTCTTAATCCGCGGTCTACGGCCCTGCCACACAAACCGCGCAATGGCCGATTGAGTCTCAGCGAGCCACCCTGTGGGGAGCTGGAGCGGCAACGCCCTAAACAGGTATAGTACCTGAGGCAGGAGGGTCATCTTCACTGCGGCCACCCTACCTAGCAGCGATAACGTGACCTTATCACACCGACCCAGTTCCTCTCTGATTTTCGTGCTCAAAGCCGCATAATTGGCCGTGACCATCGCGGGAAGGGAGGGCGCCAGCAGGATCCCTAAATACGGAACCCGGTCCCTGGACCAGCTCAGAGGGTAAAGCCTCTGCAATTCCGCCCTGGTGGCGCTGGTGAGCGAAATGTCGAGGGCAGCTGATTTCCCGAGGTTCACCTTAAAGCCCGCCACCGCGGCGAAGAGGTCCAAATCCGCAATACAAGCCGGCAGCGACCTCCGTGGGTCATCGAGTGTCAAAATGACGTCATCTGCATACAGGCTAATCGCGTGATGAAATTCGCCCATCTTGACTCCGACGATATCGGGGTTCTGCCGAACCCTTTGAGCAAACGGCTCCATGTAAAGAGCAAAGAGCAAAGGGGACAGTGGGCACCCTTGTCGCGTACCCCGTTCTATAGGAAAGGGCCGGGAACTGCCTCCGTTCACTCGGATCACCGCGGACGGGAACCGGTAGCAGTTGAAAATCAGATGACGGAACTTCTCACCTATCCCGAACTTGCTCAAGACCCTCTCTAGGTAGGGCCAGTGCACCCTGTCAAACGCCTTCTCCGCGTCTATGGAAAGGAGTATCCTTTCCCCGGGGATCCTGGAGGCCTTCTCAAGAATATGAGTCACTCTCTTCGTGTAGTCCACTGTCTGCCTGCCAGGCACAAAGCCCGCTTGATCCGAATCGACCATGCCCGGGAGATGAAGTGCCAAGCGTGCTGCCAACATACTGGTGAACACTTTCAAGTCCGTGTTCAGCAGCGAGATAGGACGACAGGACCCACAGGCAGTCCTGTCCTTGCCCGGTTTCGGGATCACTGAGACCGTGGCCTGAAGAAATTCGAGGGGAATGGCACCCGGCTCCGCGAATGTGTTGAAAAGGCGGGTCAACAGAGGCGCCAGCTCCTGACAGAAGGTCTTATAAAACAGAGGGATGAAGCCATCCGGTCCCGGGGCCTTGCCCGGTTTGAGCCGGGAGATCGCCGTGACCACCTCCTCGATACGGATCTCCCGTTCCAGATACTGAGCCTGATCCGGCGTTAACGACAGGAGCGGCACCAACTCCAGAAGCATCGCGTACTCCGCCTGGTCCGTGTCCAGGGCAGACAAGAGTTTCCTGGCGGCTTTCAGCTGCCTCCAGACTCTGGGGGCTCCCGTTCTATGATGAACCTGCTCCAGCTCCCGCACCTGCCGGATAAGCTCGTCCCTTTTGAGCTGTCGATCCTTGTTCTCCGCCGAAGATATAGCAATAAATTCGCCCCGGAGCACAGCCTTCACGGCTGCCCACTGCGTCACGCGAGAGGTGTCGTCATTGTCGTTTACGCGCTGGAATTCCGCAATGGCCGTGCAAATCTGGTCCACCGTCGACCGTCTGTGCAATAGCGTGTCCCGGAGCCGCCAGACCCCCCTCGGCCGAGCCACCGGGGGCAGATTGAAAGTACCCTCCACCGGCGCATGATCGGAAAGAGAGAGGACCCCCATGTCAGCGTTCGAGGCTGAAACGAGCATCGGACCCGACACAAGTAGATGGTCCAGTCGTGCATAGGACTTGTGTGCGTGTGAGAAGTAGGAGTACGCGCGGGTAGTAGGGTGGAGGTGGCGCCACATGTCATGCAAGTCCAGCTCCTCAAGTCGGGTGCGAACCGAGCCTGAGAGCTCACCCAACTGGTGGCGCCGTTGCACAGACCTGTCCAGAGCCGCGTCGAAAACTAGATTCAGATCTCCCCCCAACACTATGTGCCTATCAGAGGTGGACGCCACGTCCTCCAGTGCCCTGTGCAAGAATTGGTCCTGGCGGTCATTGGGGCCGTAGATAGAGCCTACAGTCAGCACCAAGCCTCCCACCCTAATCCTGTATGCCAAGAGCCTCCCTTTCTGTTCCGCCACTTTGTGTAAGATCTCCCCCCCGAACCCCTTGGAGAACAGAAGTGCCACCCCTGCCGTTTTAGATGCGCTGGAGGAGAAAAGCTGCGTGGGGAATTTGGGGGTACGCATTCTGGGACAGTCTTTGGCCAGCAGATGGGTCTCTTATAGCAGGCAGATATCAGCCTGGGAGTTCTCCAACAGAAACAATACCGCCCGCCTTTTAACCGGATTATTCAGCCCTTTCACATTCAGAGTAACAATTTTAAGAGCCATCAAGGAGGGGAATCATTGGAACGCACATAGGTGGGCAAGGCCCAGCAAGCGAACATGGAGGCCACCTCACGAAACCTCAGCGCACAGCAAACATAGACATCCCTACGGCACAGTACAGTCCCCGAACCCCAAAACCCCACAACTAGAGGAACCCCCCCTCCCCTTGAAACTTCACACACTCGACTCCGCACCACTCCCAACTTCCAGCCCCCTTGCAAACCCCCAAACTCAAAACACCCCCCTGCTGTTCCCATTCCCGCTCCCCGCTTCTCAAACTGTGCAAAGAAGTCATTGTCCCAGTCCGGTCCTTGTCGGACAAGGCCGTGGAAAGTCAATCTAGTGGACGTCCAGCCACCACCACCTGCACTCGCCATCCTGCCCCACCCACCCCCAGAACCCCCGCACCTGCAATAAGAAAAGGCTAGTGCAGACTCCCCCCGGAGTAAGTTCAGGCCGTCAGGGCCACTTCACCAGTCGCCGTCGCTCTGGAGGCCTCCTGAATGGCGGCCGACATGTCCGCCCGAATCGTGGGCGAGTCCGGTCGCTCCGGCGGCGGGGATCGCCTCTCCCCAGCCTGCTGCCAACCGTCCCGAGTGCTTCGTCTGCGGCGCTGCGCCGGGGTGTCCGTATCAGATGCTGTGATGCCCAACACCGCGCAGACATCCTGGAGGGACCGGAGCTGGTGCAATGTTCCGTTCCACCTAAAAATCAGGCGGAAAGGGTGCCCCCAGGAGTACTGCGTCCCCTACTCCCGGAGGAAGTCCGTGGCGATTTTAAAGGATTTCCTCTTCTGCAGTGTGACCGTAGATAAATCCTGATATAGGGCCACCGGGTGGTCTCGGAATCAGAAAGGCTGCTGCCTCCGCGCCTCGCGGAGGATCCGCTCCTTCAGGGGGAAGTCCGGCAGGAAGGCCAGGATGTCCGGGGGGATGCTGTAGCCCTGCGGGGGCGGCCCACCCGGTGCGCCCTGTTGATGCGGACTTGAAAGTCTTCTGACTCCCCTAAAATTGCACGGAAGAGGGCCTCCAGGTATGCGGTCACGTCTTCACCCTCCTCGCCGGACGGGACGCCTCGGACCCTGATGTTATTCCGCCTGGACCGATTTTCGAGGTCCTCGGCGTGGGCCTGCAGCTCAATCTGTTGCTCCCGCAGCCGCAGGACCTCTTGCTGCAGGTGGGTGATCTCCTCGTCCCTGGTGTGACCAGCTTCCTCCACGGTGTTGACCCGCTCCCCCAGGGAGTCCACCTCTCTCCGTACCTCGCGGACCTCCCCGGCCACCTCCTGCTTCAAAGTTTGAAAATCCTCCCGCAAGGAGCTGAACAGCGACTCAAGGAATGATCGTGTCACTAGGGGTTCTCCGCCATCAGCGCCCCTGGACGGGGCTGGGGAGGTCGTGGCGGTTTGGTTCCCTCCGCTGCGCAGGGCACCGCGCACCAACATGTCCGGCAAAGTCCGATCGCCCCTCCTTTGTCCCCTAGCGTTCGACATCCTGGCGGCACAGGAGTCAACGATGGCCGTCGCTCGGCGAAGAGGTCACCAGGGCCAGGGCAGCTATACACCGGCCAGGAAGCACCGCCACACAGAGATCCCGAGCAAGGCCGAGCAGCCGGGTCGGAGTCCACAAAATGGCCGCCCGTTACAGTCAATGGGCCAACGCCCAGGGAGTGAGGCCTACTCCCGTCGCAAGGCCAGTGGCAAGAAACACAGCCGGAGGGCAGGCTCGCGGGGCAGGGGCAGCCGGGGCCGGCACTCCTAGGGGAATATCTGCTCCGGGGGCGCAACACCACTCCTCCACAACCGGGGTTGGGCCGGAACGGCCGCACGAGGCGAGTACTCTCAAGCCCCGGACTTGCGTAGCAGCCGGATGCTGGCTCCGCCTCCGTCTACCTCCTTCGTTCAGCTCCGTTCTCGTCGACCTCCTCCATCTCGGTCAAAATCGCACCTCCGGCGGGGCAATCAAGGCTCAACGATGACTCCACACCACCACCGGGGTCTCCAGGCTCAGTCACCGCTTGATCCGGGGGGGAATCAGCGGTTACGAGCGGTGCAGGGTTTCAGGGGCCCGGGAGCTCTCGGCAAGTGCGACCTCTCAGCCCGCCATCTTGGCCACGCCCCATCTCTGTCATTTAGACCAATGCTGGCAGTCTTATATTTCTCGATAAGTCTTGCTTCTAACCTGTCTAACTTTGATTTAATTTCTTCCTATTTGGTTTTGCCCAGTACACATAGGACTGTCCACATCATGTCATTTTCTGTGTGTTGATGGTTTTCATAATGATGCACCAATGGTGCTCCCTGAACCTTACATTTGACCCTCGATTTATGCTGGAGAATACGTTTTTTCACAGCTTGAGTCGTCTGTCCGATATAAAATTTATTGCACGGACATTTAATACAGTATATTGTATTTTTAGTATTGCAGCTGGAAAAACTTTTTTGATGATGTTTGTATCCATTGATTTCGAACTCTTTTATGTCTGTTGTTAGGTTATAGGCTACACAGTTTTGGCACCTATAATGTCCTATTATGGGGGGTAAATTCAGGAGTCTTCGTAAGTCTTAGTGGTGGAGACTCGACTTTTCTTGTTTCTCTTACCAGTGATTGTCTTATATTTTTTCCTTTTTTAAAAGCAAAGAGGTTTTTTTTATCCCTAGATGTTCAATAAGCTTCCAATGCTTTTGAATGACTATTTTTACTTTATTAGCTTTTGGATCGTACGTGAGCACACATGTAAGAGGGGTATCCTATTCTTTGACTTTAGGCACCAAAAGAACAATTTGTTCTTCAAAATTTCCGCGTTTTTAAAATATTCTTCTTTTTTGTTGCAATTCCTCCTTACACGGAGAAATTGCCCATAAGGCAAATTCTCTTTGAGGCTACGGGGGTGACAACTTGTAAAATGTAGCAATGTATTACGGTCCGTACTTTTTGTATATAAACTTACCTCCAGGTGGCCATCATCGCTAACGATGTTGACATTCAGGAAGTTAAGCTTTTGATGATTATGGGACATGGTGAAGTTCAATTCCTGAGTTCTCGAATTCAACCAGTTGTAAAATTCTTGTAATAATATGTCATTTCCATGCATACCATGAAAATGTCATCAATATAGCGACACCAAACATTTACCTCGTTCTTAAAAGGATTGGTGTCGCTATATAACCACTTTTTTTCAAATTCTGCCATCACCAAACTTTCAATTTCGGGAGAAAAACTACATCCCATGACCACGCCGAAGATTTGTAAATATAGCTGGCCTTTCAAATTAAAAAAAGTTGTTTTTTAAACATATCCTAGCCAATGATATTAAGAAATCTGTAGGCACTTGGTGTGGCATCAAGCCTTAGGATAAGGAGGTATTTACAATCCTGGTCCTGGTGGGGATGAGAGCCCTCTTGATTGCTGAAGATGGCCGGAGGCAGCCGGTCCCCAAAGTGGTTGGACAGGTTGATAGATTGGAGAATTATTTCAATGCCTTTTTCACTAAAGGGGGGAAAGGAGCCCCAAGAGGCATTATTCTTAGCATTGACGATGGTCGGGATAAGCTTTTCAAGGAAGCCGGAGGGCGAGGCAGCTAATGAAGGAGGCAATAGGGCCTTCTTAGAGGCGAGGTCAATGGAGATAAGTCGTGATTTCTCCGAGAAGAAAGCGTCAAATTCATCGCAAGAGGGTAGGTTGCCATTTGAATCAGAGAGGCTTGGAGCGGTAACAGATTGCTGTTTGACCAGTTCGAAGAGTTTCCTGGGGAGATTTGCCGCTTGGTCTAGTTGTAATCTGAAGTAGTCAACCTTAGCTTTCTTGATCTGTTTGTTGTAAAGGCCTCTGATATCTCTCAGATGTTTTAATTGATCAGAGGAAGGATTGGAGCATCAGGATCTTTCAGCTGCTCTAAGATTGCGACGTTCAGGGTTTAAGTTTTTGTTGTACCAAGGTTTGGAAATTTGTTGTTATTTTTAAGCTTGAGTGGGGCAATGTCGTCCATGATCTTGGCGATGCTCAAATTGTAGTGGTCTGTAAGAGATTGAACCTCAACCAGATCAGCTTGGGAGGAAAGGACGGATTTACAATGACCATCTAGTTTGTCGTGGTTAATTGATCTTAGATCTCGTTTCAGAATCTTTGATTTATCAGGTTGAGCCTTCCTCAATAACACCTCCCTGTTAATATAGAAAAGGATGCTGCAATGGTCAGACCAGTCACAGGGAGTTTTGGAATCTAAGGAGATGGTCTGATCATTGGAGATGATAAGGTCAAGGATTTCCCCTTTCTTGTGGGTTGGTTGGCCACAATGCTGTGATAAATCGTTGTCATGTAGAAATTATTTGAGGCAGGATACCGCTGGGTCATTGTGATTGGACCAGTGCAGGTTGAAATTCCCTAGAAAGATTTGTGACACTGCAGAGCCGACATTGCTAGAGATGATATCCATTAAGTGCTCAATGAAAGGGATATTATCTCCCGGTGTGTGGTAAAATGTGTGAGGTTTACAGATTGGTAAGTTTTTACTTGAGATGTTGAGACAGAGGTGTTCGCAGGAGGAGGGGGAAGGGGACTCCACCTGAGAGATCGAGAGAGTATTCCTATAAATGCAGGCTAGACCACCACCCAGTTTCAGAATTCTGTCAAGCCTGACTATATCATGAGTGGGAGGTACAAGGAGGTTTAAAGCGGTATTTAGCCAAGTTTCGGTGAGGATGATAGTATCTAAATTGCTGTGCTGGATGAGGTCAAACATATCAGAGGCATGTTTACTAGCTGATCTGCAATTTAATAGTACACACTTGAGACTAGGCAGATTCACGGGAGAAGAAGTCTGGTTAATTTTCACCCTAGTGAGGTTGTCAGAATTGGTACATCTCAGGTTGCGGGATGGGTCTCTGTTTGGGTTAGGAATGACGGAGTGTATTTGCCTCAGAGGGGTCAGGTTAGCATTGGACCGAGGGGAGCAGGAAGAGAGATGGTTTTGAGGATCAGTAGACACTAAGGGGGTCATTAGGATGGCAGACGGACCTGCTTCCATCCGCCACCTCAGAGGTGGAGGGACCGTCTGCAAGGGCAGTGGCGGTCGCTCCATGACAATTAGGATGTGACCGCCACCCTGGCGGTCACATCCTATATCTTTAACATTGCAGCGGGTGCTGCTTCAAGCAATGTTAAAAATGCATGCAAATGCAGGGGGGTACCATAGGTACCCCCCATGTGCATCCCCCACCCCCCCTTCACCCTGGGGGCCCGCAAGGGCCCCCCAGAAGCAAAGGTCCACATGCTTTTCGACGGCGGAAAACCCCCCGCGGAAAAGCATGTTTATACATGCTTCCTAATTTGGCTGGCGGTGTCTTGCAGACACCGCCACCACTTAGCAGGCTACACCCCGCAGATCAGCGGCGGATGGACCTGCCGTCCGCTGCTGATCCTACCGCCATCCTGATCTGGCGGGTGGTGTTTCCAGGGACCATAGCAGTGAATCTGCATCCTCCGAGCCGGTGGTGGCTTCCATCGGCCCGGAGGATGCGGATTCACCGCCATCCTAATCGAGCCCTAAGTTTGGCTTAGGGTTTCTTGGGCGGAGTGGTGAATTTGGGGCAGGAACAGGTTTTGATGTGGAGGGGGCTAAAAGTTGTTAAATGTGATCACTAAGACCTGTAGAGACTCTGGGCCAATTTTTACTATTGAGCATGGTGAAAAGATCTTTCGAGAGGGCCTTCCCGTCATGTAGCTCTGCCGAGAGATTTAACAGTTGTAGAGATATATCATCAAGGCGAGCGGCCAAAACTGAGTAAAGGTCTGGTGAGGCAGGGAGTGCAGGAGAGACTGAGGGTGCTGGCGAGTCATGGAGAAGAACTGTGGGGTCCACTATGGTGGAGGGAGATTCATGGCTAGGTGTTTGGTCGGAGAGTACTAGAGGACCATTCGGAGGTGAGATATGAACTATTGCGGATGGGGCAGGTCATTGATCGGAGGGTTGGCTTGAATAGGGACCAAAGGGGAACGTTGCCCAGAAACAGGCCTTGCTGGGGGCAGTGTTATAGGGGAGGAGGAATGGGTATCAACAGAAGAGCACTGAGATAAAAAGGGTTGAGGAATCAACCCGTCATGAGAGTCAACCAGATTTGGGCTGACAATCGATGGGGCGAAAGAGACCACATGATCGTCAGATAGCTGAGGTGGTGAACTGGGAGGATTTTTCTGGCCAACCGAAGGTGATGTGGTTCTGAGGTTGCCAGACAGGGAGTGATTTAGGGAGGGAGAGGGGCTCATCAATTGCTAATGGGGGGAGCTAGCTATTCCTAACGGAGAGGTGGTGGCTGTGCAGGGGTCAGTGGAGTTGTAGTATACCAGTTTCTTAAGGGTGGGGTAGATCATGGCCAACTTAGCAAGGTTGTCATTGGATGCTTGAATAAGAATTATCCCAGTATTGTAGAGGGTGATAGTGGTGGTGGTCTTGAGGAAGGGCGAGGGGAACGTTGTAAGCTTGAGACCATGGGGAGTTTTTTTTAGATCCTGATATTCGCAGTTTAGAGTAGAGCACTGTGCACCAACAGGTCCTTTTCCTAGTGTAGAATATAAGGTCGTTCACAAGGTAACCCTTGTTAGTACCGAAATAGGGGTCGGAAACTAGAGTTTCAGGACTAGCTTTGAGGATTCAATGTTTGAATTTTTTTGCAGCGTTCTTGGGAAGGTTGGCTAAGTAGTTGATGATTAAGGTGTTGTTATCGTTAGGATCAGGACTTGACTCCATTTTAAGCCGGGCTCCTTGTGAGGAGGGGAATGCTGAATAACACCACCTCAGGTTAACTCAATGGTTCATATAGCTGGGAAGAAGGTAACCAGATGCTGGAGGTAACAGGAGGTGTAGTTGCCCTCCCAAGAACGTTCTTGGGGCCAACAATCCCTCCTATTACCTCTAGTAAGACCCACACATCTGGATTGTTGAGAGGTCATCAGAGTCCATGCCTTCTTTCTCCACCACTCTGCAAACACGCCTCCTTGTGCACTACTGGTTGAGGGAAGAAGTCCACTTTAGTCCTGAAGCCCTCAGAAGTAAAGTGAAATTAATTCCCCAGCCAGTGGTGTGCCCGAAGGCAAGTGTGCAGAGTGGTGGACAAAGGAGGCATGACCTTCAAAGACCTCTCAGCAATCCCCCTGTGTGGGACTTACTGGATATAACAGGATGGCTTGTTGGCCACCATGGACCATCTGGAGTCAAGGGGACTTCATCCCCCAACCAGCAACGCCCAAGGAGGCACGTTTGGTGAGTGTGGAAAAAGGGGATGCGGCCTCCGGTGAGTTGCTGGGCTTTTTAAAAAAAGTTTTCTTTTCTGTTTTTTAGGGAAGGCCCCATCCCTGGACCAATTTTGGCCCTGGGGACCTGATCCCATGGGTCAAATCCTTTATGAAATGGGGATGGGGGCACACAGCCCCCCTCCCCAGGCTGATATCGGCTCCAAGGACCCCATCCCCTGTGGCCTTGCCTTTCTTTAAAAAAAAAAACCCAGAATTATTAAAGGGAGGAAGACACACGCCTGTTTGGGCCCTGGGGAATCCAGCCCCCGGGGCCTGCCCCTTTTTTATTTATTTATTTTTTAAAGTGGAGGCTGCCTTGCAGCCCCCCCAGGCTGATTTTGACCCCGTTGACCCCATCCCCATGCAATTTCTCTACTCTTGGTGCCTTGGTCCCACCCAGGGCACTCACTCTCCCCTGTTTGGGGCCGTGGACGGGAGCCTCCAGGCCCCCGTGGTCCCAGCCAGCTCCCAGCATCCTGTGTGAACTGGCATTGCTTTTGGACAGAGAGAGCTGCTAACATGCCCCTCCCTTTGTCCAAAAGCATTTCTGCTCCACTTCAAGTAAGCAAGAACCTTTTACATGCTCTCGCTTACTCGAAGCAGGGCAGTTTTCTATGACTTAGTGGGAGCAGTACTGCTCTGTCCAAGCCATAGCAAACTGTAATTTCTCTTGGGTGGGCACCCAGGGACATTGCTGGAGCCAGTCCTGGGTGGGGGGGTCCTCCCCAGAGCCATGTATTTCTCGAGGAGGAGTGACACATAACTCCCCTCCCATCTTCTCATTAGCCCCAGGGAGGTGGTGGTCACCAGAGGCCAGGAGTTCGCAATGGACTCCCTGCATTATTTTGTTCTACCCTGCTAGACACCAGATCAAAGTGAATGGAAAGGTGAAGCTGTTCAACACCCCGAAGGCCCTATGGAATTCGCAAGATCGCTAAAATGAAACAGACGGGAGCAAGCTGATAGAACGGATGACAATGAGCAATGAATGGGGAAGGCAGATACACAAGCTCTGGCTGCTCCATATGATGGACTATCTTTGCATTCTTTGTATGGTCTGTAGTATATTCAGGACCTAGTGGACGTATAGGAAAGACAATGCGATGATGGTCGCACCGGGTGTAGTGGCAGGACACATGAGGTAAGGAGGCGTCTGCAAGGATAACACAGCAGAAGATGCTGGAGAAGGAAAAGTTTCACAGACTAAATTGGGACAGAATTTGGATATGCTAATGCATAGACGGTTATGCAACTAATGCCCACACTCGGCCACCTCCCTTACTAGCAGGAGGATATTGGCGCACTAGTGCCCCCTAATGGGAATACTGCGTGACTCGCAATGGGACTTGTTTGTGGTTTTGATTCATTAGTGTGTTGTGGATGTCTTTCGCAATGTTGGGTATGCTGAAGTGGGTGGAGCAGGCTGTGCAGGTATGTTAAGTTGGACAGCAGGGCAGGCATCACATCCAACAGGCAAACAGGCTGCATTCACAGGGTGTAACAATACAGGAGACACATCAGCACCAACACAATGGGAATGATGCATGCAGGCGATATCACTAATCTCATCACATGGAAAGTACAGGGACTTAACAACCCTTTTGTACCGCTACAGGCATTAGCCTACCTAGATAGGAATAATATACACATTGCACTCCTACAGAAGTCCCACCTCACAAAATGCACAGAATACGCAACTGGAACAAGATGGGCCATCCTAAAAGTGGCATTGTCGTACACCGCTTATTCCAGAAGAGTCATTATATTCGTACAGAGGGGCACACCATGCACCCTAACACTTACTGAGGTAGATGATCCAGGCAGATTGATTATGTTGCAGGGGAGGATGGGGCAGTCCCTCCTGTTTGTGAACACATATGGTCCCAACATTGATGATCCAGAATTGTATAATGATGTTTGGAGATAAATAGACAGTCTTTGGTCACAAGCAGTGATAAGGGGTGGACATCTTAATGTGCACCTAGATCCACAGATGGATCGCTTGTCTTCTACAATAGCTCACAGCAAGCAGGCCGCAAATATAATCAGGGAAATAATGGAGGCGGAGGGGTTAGTGGATGTGTAGAGGAGTCACAATCTAACAGCACAAGAGGGTGTAGTGTAGTTCCTAGTTTCCCACTATGCCCTGCTCATTGGAATAACATAAACAGTAGTATCGACGTGGAACTGCGGATATTCCAGGCCTCCACTGACTATGCTAAACTTAATTGGGTTGTGTTACCAACTAGCTCAGAGGTCACAGGAAACTTTCTTCTCTGCATAGGAAGTGATCAGCTTCCTTGGCACAGACAAGAAGGGATTCAGTTTTCCAACAACCGTGCAACATGACAACTTTGCTCCTCAGATCAAGAGTCAATCTCTAGGGTCGTGTGAAACAATAGACATGTATTTCACTCAGTCAGTCTAGTGCAGTTTACTTTCACGAGATGTAGAGAATAGAGAGACGGGCGTTTGTCAATAAAGGGTTAACATTTATTGCACAGTCTTTCTTCTCGTACAAGAGAAATGAATTGCCACAATTGCAATAATTGTTATTATAAAAAGTACGTACAGTAAGATAAGTATTGCGAAATAGAACTGTAAAAGCATTGATACGGTTTCTTAGCCATACAATGGTTTAAAAGTAATAAAACATATATACAGTCATATATACATTAGGCTAACATACTCAACTGGTGCTTCTAACTAAGACTACCCCAGTGTGCCTGACCTAAGCCTAACACGTGAAAAGGGGAGTAAGTAAGTAGCTTAAGTTAAGTTGGTTTTGCCAAGGTTTGTTTCAAGAATTCTCGTCTAAGGGTTTAGTCAACACCATACCTCTGAATAGAATGATGGAGGATTGGTATCTCCTTCAGGGGTCTCTCTCGATATCCCAGTCACCCGCGAGGGTAAACCGGAAGCGCCGGGACTGGATTTCTCTGCACGAGAAAGGCAGCGGCTTCTCTTCAGCGCGTCGAGGAAAGAGGGGGGACAGCGTCCGCGGGCAGCTGGAATCTGCTGGATGTCTTCGCAGAGGGACGGCTGTTCAGCTCCTTAAGCGTACTGCACCATAGTTCGCGCTTTAGCGGCGATAATGGTATCAGCAGCTTCACCACCACAGGATAGCAGGCTGCAGCGACAGAGTGCTAGATTTACCAACACGGGGTCGTGCAGGCAGCTGGCTTCAGTAGCTTGTACAACAGGCATTGCTTAAGGCAACGTTGGTAATATTTATACCTGACAGGTGCCGGGTTTGACGCAAGTTTGCTGGACATAAGACGTCAATTAAAGATGTCACTAGGAAGTGATAGTTATCAGTTGCTCATTAGAGTTCTATTACTAATCAAAACATAGCAAGCGGGGATTTCCAGGTTTGCGGAGTTTTTATCTTGTTGAAGAACTCGGAGTGTTATCTAGGAATATCAGATAGTGACTACTGCTCTGTCATTGCACTAATTGGTCGCAAAGGAAGTGGCAGAGAGAACTATGCTGGAATGTGGCTCTGTTCGTGTGAGGCCAGAGATGACTTTTCAGAAAATCGCACTTGAACGGTTATGCCAATATAGGGAATAAATGGATTTATAGCCGAATAGGGGCATAAGGTCACAGTATCGATCAGGAACCTAGATAAACACGCAACACCCACTCCACGGGTTAATGTCCATCAAAATTACTAAAACTAAAGCAATAGGATGCATGTGTAACATTGCCCACCCCAAAATACATAAATGCATTCGAAATAGGCGTACTTGTAATACATGGATTTTAGGTACTGTACGTTTTTGAAGCATAGAAATCATTCAAAAATTATGGCATGTGAAATCAATGAACGATTATGCATTAAAATTACACATGAAGTATCTCTGACAGAAGAAGGGCGAGATATATCATCACATATAAATGCATTTGCAAAATGTGTGCTAGAGGCTAATGTAAGTTGTTATGTCTCTAAGTGTGTGTAAAAAATAGAAGTATGAACTTCTGTTCTTTAAGAATAGATTTTACCTCAAGCAAAGATTTGTTCTTGCCAAAAAAAGGTCAATATTTGAAAAATATCCAATCCAAAGAGAATTAATGCTTGAACGGGGAAACAGAGTTCCAACGCTGCTAGCAGTCTTTGTTGACTAGAAGTGAAGGCCGAATTCAGAGTTTCATGGGAACGCTGTGTGTCGGAAAGCTTCTCAAAGTTATTGTTTCTGTATAGGTGGGAACATCATATCAGACAGGCTCGCAAAGAATTGGTCTACAAATTCAGGTGACAGTTCAACCAAATTTGATAGCGCTGTAACTTGGCAGGTGTGAGAATGATTGCTGTCATCGTAGTCAGGAGCAGCAATGCTCACAGAGGGCCGTACCTGGGTGATGTTGCTTTTGTCACTCGCTCCACTGTTACCACTTGGCTGTAGTACAGGAGTCTCCACAAATGCCGTCATCAGGATTGGTAGCCGCTGGGGACAACACAATGCGTGAGCCGTTATTGGACTGAGCAAAGTATCGACGTCCATTGGTACTGCTGATGGAAGTGAAAGACAGATGTCCAACACGCATTCATCGCTGCAAAGCATACATCGTAGCACAGGTAAAATGCAATTTTGCCATACAGGTCTGAATGAAAGGAACCAGGTCATGTTTAGATCTCTCAGCCTGGCCAATCCGAGGACGTTAGTTATCCTGTCCCGGTAGCGCATTGCTAGGATTGTCTCTTCCATTCCCATGGGAGCTATGTCTGAGCTGAGGCTTGCCATAACGAAGTAGGAGGGTCAAAAATAAAATCCCTGCTACAAGTCCCAAAAATAATCGTATGCCGCCAAAAACAGAGTGCACAAAATTAGGAACGATTCCCAAAATTGCTTGAAAAGGCGTTAGCAGTCCCGTAAAGACTGTCTTGAATATGCCTGGGATGCTTGTGGCACTAGACATGTTAAGGAGTTGGCTTAGCATTTGTACGAAATGCACGGGGCAATTTGTTGATAAAAGTTCATGAACTTCAGTAGCTGTCCTTGCAACTAGAAGATCATACGTCTCTTTTGATGACGTTATAGGCACTGTTGTCTGTAAAAGTACAGATTTAACTTTGCTTAAAGTATCAATTCGTATAGAATAGAGATTCAGACGAGGCCAGATGGGAGTCACTGAGTCTGCAGCCCCACTCGGAAACAATGCTTGCATACAGCATTTGACCATGGATGTTACTTCTACTAGATAACTTTTCCCTGGCACGAGGCCACAACATCTGTGATCCGTTCTAAGAATGTAACTCCTGTTCGAAAGTTGCATAAAGAAGGGCTCTATCTGAGTTGCAGGTGTGACTAGCTGGTGGCATGAAAGGTTGTTTGAATTTCCATCACATGCTCCGTGTAAATTAATACCCTGACACAAAAGTATACCGCTTAGTGCGTGTTTACAGTTCTCACCACTAAGAAATACATTTTTGTCGCTGTCACTATAGCAAGAATGAGTGTATGGTAATTTCCATTCAGATTTTACATATCCTTTACCCAATTGTTCATACTGGCCAGCAGGTATGTACTCAAGGCACTTTTTAAATCGGAAAGTTGTTATCGGAATTGTGATAATTCCCTGTATTATCCATTCAATGACAGGACTCTCTGACATTGTCAATGGTAATCTCTCGAGTTTTTCGATGCTCAGGATTGTATAGTCTGCTCCTTTCTGTGCCAAACTGATCTGTTTATCAGTAAGGTTAAAACTGGAAAATAATGACGTTGTGTTGATTAAACGCCAAGGCACATAGCCTGAACGAAGATTTTGCAGCGTCCAGCCTAATTCTATAATAGAGCGTAATTGAGACTGGCCATGTTGTAACATAAGCAAATCTCTGTCTATCACATCAAAGGCAGAGGATACAATATTGTCCAACGAATATATTCTGGAAGACAGAGTCATTAACCCATTGTCTACTACAGAAACTGATTTCTCCAAATTAATACGATCAATTTCTCGTATTTTTTCAGCAGTTTCAATTTGTTTGACTTTCCAAGCCTCGTTTTAAGCAGCATAGATACTGGTCGCTATGAAACGCTTTTGACGCTGTTTGCGTGGTCCAAGAATGAAATTGCGCAAATCAGCACCATCTTTTAGCAAAGACAAGTGTTGCTTAATTTCAGCCAGTGTGGATGTTGTTAGCCATTCGAGGCAGAGTTTCCCTACACTGTATGTTGTTATAATCCCTGGATGTTGTCTCTGGGAATATCTTGAGTCGAATCTGGTCATTTTCAACCCCTGTGTTTTATTCAGGAATCTATCTTGACAGCTGTTTGTGTCAGTAGGCCAGATTAACCACTTTTTCCAATCAGGATGTGTTCTGTTCAAATTTAAAATTTGTGTTAAGTCTAACTCAATATCTGCAGTTGCATTCTCAGGTATTGGCTTTGGTATAGACGGTGTTTTAAGGTCTTTGATCTTAGCTAGGCCAAGACAAGATGTTTGGTGTATTGTGTCATTTAAAAACAACATTTGTTCTGGTATCATGCAGGTTCTAAATAGTGCTTCAATGCCTTGCACCTGCCAATCTTTTGTACCCCAGATTGTTTTTGTTTCAATATTATTTTTCCAATAATCAAAACCAAATGTCATCATTTTGTCATAAAATGCTTCTGAATATATCAATTTAGAATTTGTCAGCATTGTTTTCATTCCTGTTTTATCTAACAGTTTGTAATAAAATGTTTCTGCATTACTGGTGTTAAACCCTGAGAAGTATTTGAATTTCTCAAAAAATGCTTTAGAACTGCTTTCAGGTGGTGTAGAACAATGTTCCCATTGATTATACATAAAAACATTTCTAGGCTGTGCAGATTTATGCAAGTAGTGATCCCCATAGTGGGTGTAACAGAATAACTGCTCATAACTAGATGAACCTTGTAAATAATCATGATCTGTGAATCTAGCTGACATTACTAAATCAGACATCATGTCATTAATACTGTTAAAGTCCCAATCATCAGAGAATGTACTTGGTGTCACAAAGTCACTTAAGGAAACCTTTAGTTGATGAGGATACTTCAGGATTTCGATCGGACCATATATCTCATAGTCTGTTTTCTCCCATACTACCCCACCAGGTATTGGAATTGCTGTGACATTTACTGTTGACAGTTCTCTTTTCTTCACGTGGGATGATCTGTGTGGTTTCAGGACTAGGTTGATGTTCTGACTTGCTGTGTCCATTGTAATATATTTTCCTTCAATGAATTTTCCCAAACACAGTACCATGATGAGCCAAAGCAGGAGGAAAAATACACCTAGACCGAACCAGAACTCTAGCCAAGGGGAAATGAGGTAGATTTCCTTCAGTTGATGAAAGAGTTCCGTTGCTTTTTCTTTAAAAGACTTTTTTGTTTCTGGCATCACTTCGGGGTCGTTTAGATCTTCAGAGAAGTTGTCGAAGTTGATGAAATAACCAGAGGCAGTTCTGTCAATTGATGGGATTGTTCTTTCAATCTGTCTCTTGGTAGCACTTTCTGATGCCACATCATTGTAGACTGGTGCTGTTTCTTGACGAACTGTTTCAATCATTGTTTCAAGAGGCACGAGTTCCATGGCATTATTGCATAGTCCTTAATTGTGCACTGCAGGCTGATCGAATGTGATGAGTCTTTCAGTTTGAACCTCTTGGATTGTTGCAAGTTTGGGTATTCTGTTGTTTCTTGGGAGTCCACTGGGCCTACTGTTGATTATAGGCCACATGCTTGTGGTTTTACCAGATCGATAGACACGACTCTGTTCTCCTTTTTACCAGCAAGGGGCGGTAGCACAACTGATCTTGTTCCGGTGACTGCTAAGACAGGTACTGCTTTTCTGTAAGAAGGCCCAAATTCCTTCTTAACCGCGATCTTTTCTCTGACTAGATCCCCAATCTTTGGAATCCAGACAGGCCTTGCTGGGGCTGTTGCGGGTGGTGCCTCGTCAGTGGTACTTGGCTGTTGCTTTAACTTTATGTTGCTTAATGATTTTCTTGTTTCATTCAGTTCCTGTAAAACAGCCAAACAATCCTTTACATCAAAGTGCTTTGTTTCTTCTTGTACCACTGACATCTGACTATCGAGGTCCTGAACTCGCATTCTAATTCCGAACAATAGTTCGTATGGGCTGAAACCTTTTAGAGAATTTCTTGGCATGTTGTTAAGACTAGTCTGGACACTTATTAAATGTTTGACCCACCCAGCGCCTGAACCTAATACCTTCGCTGTTATAGATTGCTTTGTGTCCCGGTTTTTTCTTTCTACCACACTGTTCCCTTCCGGGGTGCGACGGACAAGAATACCGCAACCCAATTCCCATGCTAACCATGGCCTCCTTATAGGCTCGAGAGCTGAAAGCAGGACCCTGGTCAGAATGGAACGTGGTAATTGCGTATGTGCCGATATGGACTCGCAAATCTTTTATAACCGTTCTAGCGTCAGCCGAGCGCTGGGGCCACATCCATATGAACCTCGTACAGGAATCCACTGCTACCATGATATATCTATAGTTGCCGTCCCTTTGTAGGGGTCCGCAGTGGTCCAGGTAAACGCATGCAAATGGTTTATCCGAGATGAGAAGGGGTGTCTGCGCTGGTCGTTTTACTGTTGATACTTTTATCCTTTGGCATATGTCGCATTCTAATACATACTTTTTAGTTTGTATTCTCAAGCGAGGCCACCAATATCTCTGTTTTAATAGTGATATTGTTGCGGAAACGCCAGCGTGTGCAGAAGCAAGCCCTTCGTGTGCCGCTTTCATTAGTCCTAGTCTGTGTTCCCTGTTTGGAATTACTCTATCCCCCACTCCAGGGATTCGAGCAAAAGGAACATTATTTGTATCCGTTAAGTACAAGTACTTTTCAGGAAAGCCTTTTGGGAGTGTTTTCTTATCATTTTTTACTGACGTACTGACAGCTTGTAGAATATCGCTGTCTATTTTTGTTTGTGACCGAGTTATCGCAGCTACGGAAGCCGTTTGCACAGCTGCCTTCGCGGCTTCATCAGCCAATGAATTCCCTGCAACGTGAACGCCATCACGTTGATGACTCAGTGAGTCTTTTGTAGTTCTTTCTGTAAAAGAACTACCTGTTCCCAAAGCATTTTATGCTTTATTGTGCCACCTTTTGCATCTTTGAAACCATTTTCCACCCAATTCTGCAAGTATTCATTATAAGATTGTACGCAATAAAAAGAATCGCACACTATTAGTGTGGGGAATTCGCGATCGGTATTTTCTAGCGCCATCTTAAATGCTACTAATTCAGCTCGTTGAGCCGAGCAATCTCCTAGAGATTGTGTTTTGGTGACCAGTGGTCTAAATTTTCCTTTGTGCCAGCGACCTTTTACAATCGCGCACGCAGCACTGTAAGCTTGCTTACTCCCAACTGCAGGTTGTGCTGATCCGTCAGTATATATAATACTTCCGTATTCTTCGAGAGGCAGGATTTCAATTGGCAGAGGACATTCATATTCATATTGTAAAAATTCCTGTGTTTTCAAGTTAGGATCAAATTCGTAAACTACGTCTGTTGCAGCAAGAGAATTAACCCACTGAATCCATCTCGGATGCAAAGCTTTAGCATTAGGAATGCTTGCTTTAGTTACCGCTTCTAAAGCCGGTATGGGTGTTACGATTATTATTCGTTTACCTTGTGCTAGGGGCCTTTCTTTCGCTACAGCAGTCTGAACCGCAGTTAGAATTTTCTCCGTTGAACTGAATTTTATTTCAGCCTTTGTGTACAAATGTGATTTGTAAGCTATTGGTACCTTTTCTCCCTCATTAGAGGTTAGGTACGTGAATCCGCATCTTCCTGGGATGACTCGGATTACAAGATCACGTGTGTTGTCACGTGTATCTAATTTTGTTTTTGCTAACATGTCTGTTTGCAGTGATCTCAAAATTTCTGTGTGTTTTTGAGTCCAATTGATTTGTTTAAAATCAGGTTTTATTAGTTCGTAGAGAGGTTTAACCCTCTCTGCGTAATTTAGGATGTAAGTTCTTCCGAAATTCAGAAAACCTAGAATGGATTGTAAATTCTTTAGCGTTTTTGGAGCTTGGAGTACAGCGCACTTCTCTAAGAAGTTGTCCGCTAGGCTTTTCCCTTCACTTGATAATTCGTACCCTAAAAACAGTACCGTCAGATGGGCAATTCGAGACTTTTTAAAGTTGAATTTGTAACCCTCTGCTGCGAACCCAAGTATAATGGTGTTCACTCTTTTCAAGTGAGTATCCAAGTCGTCGTCTGTGAGATAAATATCATCTACGTAAGATAATGCTTCATCATCATAGATTTGTAGTATCTCTGTTACCCTAGCTGAGAATAGTCCTGGGCTGTTCTTGAACCCCTGTGGGAGTCGACAGAATTTTTTCTGCGACCCAAATGCGGAGAAAGCGGTCAAATATCTGCTTTCTGGTGCAATGTTTTGACAAAAGAAACCATTAGATATGTCTAATGTCGTTTTATATTTTTTCCTAACTATATTATTCATTAGGGCTGCACTATGCGAGTTTTGTACTGCAAAAGTTTTGCAACATGTATTAAGGTGTCTGTAGTCCAAAACTAGACGATATGAATTGTCTGGCTTGGAGACAGGAAACAAAGGATTGTTCATTTGAGAGGTGCATGTTTCAATCACCCCCTGGTATTCAAGTTGATCTAAGATCTCCCTGACCTGTTTTTTAGTGTCTTGCTTTATGGGATACTGCCGTTGGGCAGTTGGTTCACTTTTTAGTTGGATTTTGTGAGGAGGTGAATCCTCATCCCATCCTACATGATTTTTATACAAAGCCGGAGCCTGGGCTACTGCCCATTTCCTTGCATATGTATATTTTTTGTGAATCGGTATGTGATTCGAGAAGGCAGGCATAATCACTTCTTCGCCACGAGGGCACTCCCTGACAAACTCTGGGGGCCAATCTTTTTCAGCTAACAGAATATCATAGCCTTTTGAGAGCTTATCCCAAAATAGACCCTTAATTTTCCTAGTCTTATCACCCTCCATACGCAATGTTATTTCGTATATTTTATGGGGCTCGCTAAGTCTGGCGTCAGCAGTTTCAACCTGAATGTATTCATTCGTGTCCACTGTCTCCAGATGACTCATCAAGTTCTTGCGCGCTATACTGATTTCTGCTGCACTGTCCAACATGCCCACTCCCCGTTTTTCAACTGTGTCCTCAGTATTCTCGGCATGGTTGATTACTCTAATACTGGCTACCTTCTTTTTAGGAAATTGAGATTTTTTACTCTGAGCAGGTTCCTTGTCTTTGGACTTGGTGTGCTCTCCTGGGTCTGACCGGCCTCTTCTTTCCGAATTCTGTGGAGAAGATCGAGAGGGACGTGTATCAATACTTTGATATCTATCAGGTTTTTTCAGATTATCCCTATTTCTAAGGTTACATCTTTTCTCAGAGGGCTCCCTCTGGGGAGACTGGCGTTCTCGAGTCGGAGTTCTTTCCCTCCGTCGAGGAGACCTTCCTCTGAACTGGAAAACTTTTTCCTTGGGAGTGGATTGTTTATTTCCATCCCAGCTCTTTTTAGGAGTGTTTAAATTATTTTTAATAAATAATTTTTCAGGACTTTCGAGCAGTTGGGGTTTTACTGGTTTCCCACCCAAGCTGTCTCTACCTAATTCTTCATAGCATTTTTCTATGATTTTTGCAAGCTCAACAGGATCTTTTATATCTGTTTCCCTCACCTTCTGGCGAATCGCCACAGATGCTGCTTCTCCTTTTATGTTGGCTAATAATATAGCCGAGACCTGCTTGAAGTCTTTCAGTAATTTCATACCTAGATTTAAAGCGGGCTCTGGACCAAATTCATTTTGAATCTGTTTTAGCACTTCTGGTATAACCGCCATAGACGGAACACCGTGTGTTTTTGTATAAATGGAAGCAAAGACTGTACCCCAAGTGTCACAGTCCTCCACGTGTGGTGCGATTCCCATAGGAAGGCAGATGGTCAAGATTCTGTGTTTCTCAATAGGGGTAGTATCAGGAAATACTGCCTCTATTTGAGTGATTTTCTGTGCTAACCAGAAAGGAATTTGTTCCCGTTTTACGGGTGTTTTACCAAGACATGACTGTATGTTCTGTGGTGTAATTTTATTTGTGTTCCCCTGGTGAGGGGTCAGCTGGTGTGAATTAACAGCTAGCTGGACTGTTGCAGTCCGCATTACATATTGGACTAATTGCCTATGTATTTTTATTAATGTGTTTAGCTGTACTAACAGCTCTTCTCTTGACATTCTTACAATGTCAGGATGTGGTGTGTAGCTGGCTTGAACCAGCCATGTTGCTCCTGGTCTCCCTAGAGGACCGAGCCTAGTTATGTGATCAGTATGTTTTAGGGCGCCATTAAACCAGAGCAGGTGCTCTTGAAATTTAAGTGGAATTTCAATCTCCTCGAAAGGAGCGTACTCTTCCGGAGGTTTCTCTATTTTGTAATAGTGAAACTCTTGTGTTGTAGCGTTTGCCGCTGGAAAGTTTATCCATGAATAGAATACCTCTGTCTGCCGATACTCGTGAGCCTCTATCACGAAAATTACTGTACCACCTTGAGGTGTCAGTCCGTTTTCTATAAGTTTTAACGTTATAGATCTTCTTAAGTTGACCGGGATGATTATAGCATCCGGGTCTGCCTGTAGGAGACTCGAGTCCTCCTCTATTAGTATGGAAGCCAGCCTAGCTGCTTCCCTTTCTTCTTCACTGTCTGACATTTAAAAAATGCAGGCTTTGCAGAGTAGGTCTCCAAGGAGACAAAGATTAGGTGCACAATATTTTGGAACACTGTATCCTTCAACGTTGAATAAACCAGAGCTTTACATAGGAATCTCTTCCTACTAAGGTCGGGCGGATTTTAACCTTTCACCCACTCCAGACGTCTATTGGAGTATTTACGGGAGAAAGGGGTCTGTGTGAAATATGCACGACTGAGTTACTCTAACGTCTTGCGTTAGTTTATCGCCTTACCAAACGTTGGGCGCCATGTAGTGTAGTTCCTAGTTTCCCACTAGGCCCTGCGCATTGGAATAACATAAACAGTAGTATCGACGTGGAACTGCGGATATTCCAGGCCTCCACCGACTATGCTATACTTAATTGGGTTGTGTTACCAACTAGCTCAGAGGTCACTGGAAACTTTCTTCTCTGCATAGGAAGTGATCAGCTTCCTTGGCACAGACAAGAAGGGATTCAGTTTTCCAACAACCGTGCAACATGACAACTTTGCTCCTCAGATCAAGAGTCAATCTCTAGGGTCGTGTGAAACAATAGACATGTATTTCACTCAGTCAGTCTAGTGCAGTTTACTTTCACGAGATGTAGAGAATAGAGAGACGGGCGTTTGTCAATAAAGGGTTAACATTTATTGCACAGTCTTTCTTCTCGTACAAGAGAAATGTATTGCCACAATTGCAATAATTGTTATTATAAAAAGTACGTACAGTAAGATAAGTATTGCGAAATAGAACTGTAAAAGCATTGATATGGTTTCTTAGCCATATAATGGTTTAAAAGTAATAAAACATATATACAGTCATATATACATTAGGCTAACATACTCAACTGGTGCTTCTAACTAAGCCTACCCCAGTGTGCCTGACCTAAGCCTAACACGTGAAAAGGGGAGTAAGTAAGTAGCTTAAGTTAAGTTGGTTTTGCCAAGGTTTGTTTCAAGAATTCTCGTCTAAGGGTTTAGTCAACACCATACCTCTGAATAGAATAATGGAGGATTGGTATCTCCTTCAGGGGTCTCTCTCGATATCCCAGTCACCCGCGAGGGTAAACCGGAAGCGCCGGGACTGGATTTCTCTGCACGAGAAAGGCAGCGGCTTCTCTTCAGCGCGTCGAGGAAGGAGGGGGGACAGCGTCCGCGGGCAGCTGGAATCTGCTGGATGTCTTCGCAGAGGGACGGCTGTTCAGCTCCTTAAGCGTACTGCACCATAGTTCGCGCTTTAGCGGCGATAATGGTATCAGCAGCTTCACCACCACAGGATAGCAGGCTGCAGCGACAGAGTGCTAGATTTACCAACACGGGGTCGTGCAGGCAGCTGGCTTTAGTAGCTCGTACAACAGGCATTGCTTAAGGCAACGTTGGTAATATTTATACCTGACAGGTGCCGGGTTTGACGCAAGTTTGCTGGACATAAGACGTCAATTAAAGATGTCACTAGGAAGTGATAGTTATCAGTTGCTCATTAGAGTTCTATTACTAATCAAAACATAGCAAGCGGGGATTTCCAGGTTTGCGGAGTTTTTATCTTGTTGAAGAACTCGGAGTGTTATCTAGGAATATCAGATAGTGACTACTGCTCTGTCATTGCACTAATTGGTCGCAAAGGAAGTGGCAGAGAGAACTATGCTGGAATGTGGCTCTGTTCGTGTGAGGCCAGAGATGACTTTTCAGAAAATCTCACTTGAACGGTTATGCCAATATAGGGAATAAATGGATTTATAGCCGAATAGGGGCATAAGGTCACAGTATTGATCAGGAACCTAGATAAACACGCAACAAGGGCACCTATGTGTCAACAGTACACTGCTCCTGGTCCAGGCTTGACTATTTGCCGGTATCTAAGGAGGTGAGTGTCTGGACGAAAGAGGTCAGGCACTTGGCTAAAACATTATCTGTTCACGCCCTAGTATTGTTGAAATTAGCTATCCCTGCGACCATCAGGCCACCCTTCCAGTGGAGATTGCAGCCATCTGGCTACTAGACTAAGCATTCCGCATTACGGTGGGCGCTGCTATCACCCATTTATTTTCAGAAAATGAAGGATCTGTGGAAGGGTCAGGGACACTGTGAGAAGCCTTCAAGGTTACTATAAGGCAGGAATGCATGGGGACCCAAGCAGATATTCTGAAGGCATTGTGTAATAGTTTAAGGGGTGTAGAAGATAAGACACAAATGCTGGAGCGCGCATAGGAACGGACACCCAATCCGGCTATTTTCGCTAAGATTAGAGAACTAATCTCCAAACATACTGAACTATCAGAACAGGAAGTGTGACATAGATCACGTAGGTGGCGGGCCAGGGCATATTGGGAAGGGGGGTAGGGCTCAAGCAAGTAAGCTGGCAGTGCCAAGAGAATAAGCACCAATCGTTGAAATGATAGACAATGCAGCTACTGCGCACTACACTACGCCTGAGATCCTACATTTCTTACAAAATATTACTCCAAACTTTACGGGTGCAGAAGCACAATGAGGGAGAGTGAAATACCCCTATATTTTGAGGATATTGCACTGGCCCCTCTCTCGCCTGGGTAGAAAGAGTATCTCGCCAAGCCCTGGACGGTGGACGATGTTAAGGAGACCATACTAGCACTACATAACGGCAAGGCGGCAGTCATAGATGGCCTGCTTGGTGAATTATATAAGGCATATGTGGACAGCCTGGCCCCAAAATTACTAAAGGTATATGCAGAGGTATCCAAAAGGGGGGTTCTACCGCCCACCCTGAGGGAGGCATTGATAGTGACGCTACTTAAACCTGACAAAGAGGTTAATAGATGCTAGTCGTACAGGCCGTTGTCATTAATAAATATCGACACCAAAATATTAGCTAAAATAATTGCAAATCAGCTGCAACCTCTAAAACTGAATCCGATCCTCCTGGATCAGTCAAGGTTCCTCCCTCAAAAATCCACCCCACACAATTTGTGTACAGTGTTTGCAGTGCTGCATCAATTGGATCAAGAAGATTAAGGCTGCAGCTGTGCTGCTTGATGCAGCTAAGGCTTTCGACTCCATGCAATGGGGGTACATGTTTGCAGTGCTGCAGCGCATGGGAATGCCACAAGCTTTTGTAAAATGGATAAGATTACTCTACACGCTTCCCATGGCACGACTTTGCATTAATAAAACAGTATCTGACCAGTGGCGTAACGAAACTTGAGGGGGCCCCCCTGCAAACTACATGGAGGGGGCCCCCCCATTCTCTGTGCCAGTCTAGAGCTCTCAGGCCAGCGACCTGCCATACTGCTGGAGATGCGGGTCAATCGTTACGCCACTGTCACCAATCCAGTCGTTATAAGTAACACTAAATGGTGGAGGTAAAAGTTGGGCTTAGTCTGCCCGTAGGCTATCAAAGGTGGTGGTCCATTCATTACAGGGTCCCTGCCATCAGTAGGCCAGGAAAGTGTGCCCAATTTTAGGTGGGTTTCCTGATGCAGACTCCTGTCTTGATATACAATATCGGGCCCACTCATCGTTCAGTTTCGACAAAAGTGCATCCACTGCTCCTTCTCGTTTCCGTTTTAAAACATTAGACAAAGCGACAATGCAGTACTTCAAAAGCAGATGTAACTACAAAGAGCACATTTTGATAATACATTTTTATTAGTAGACAAAAGCAATCTTAAGAGGCATTACATAGCTTCATACACACTTTGACCCCAATTCCATCACAGTCTCTCTCTCTCTCTCTCTCTCTCAGTGAGTCAGTCTCTCTCTCTCAGTCAGTCAGTCTCTCTCTCTGTTATTCAGTATCTCTGTCAGTCTGTCAGTCAGTCTGTCTGTCAGTCAGTCTCTCTCTCTCTGTCAGTCTCTCTATCTCTCTTTCTGTCAGTCAGTCTCTCTCAGTCAGTCAGTCTCACTCTCTCTCTCTCTGTCAGTTTCTCAGCCAGTCAGTCTCTCCGTCAGTCAGTATTCAGTCTCTGAGTCAGTCAGTCTCTCCTCTATCTCCACTCTATCTCTCTCTCTCAACTCTGTCTACTCTATCTCCACTGTCTCTCTCTCCACTCTCTCTCCCTCCACTGTCTCTCTCTCCACTGTCTCTCTCTCCACTGTCTCTCCACTCTCTCACTCTTTCTACTCTCTCTCCACTCTCTCTCTCTCTCCACTGTCTCTCATTCTCTCTACTCTCTCTCCACTGTCTCTCTCCACTCTCTCTCCCTTCCCTCTCTACTCTCCCTTCTCTCTCTACAATCTCTCCACTCGCTCTACTCTCTCTAAACTCTCTCCACTCTCTCTATTCTCTCTCCACTCTCTCTCCTCTCCCTCTCTCCACTCTCTCTCTCTCCTCTCTCTCTCTCTCTCCAGTGTCTCTCTCTCTACTCTCTCTCTTCACTCTCTCTCCTCTCTTCCTCCACTCTCTCTCTCTCCTCTCCCTCCACTCTCTCCACACTCTCCACTCTCTCTCCACTCTCTCTCCACTCTCTCTCTCTCTCTCTCTCTCTCTCTCTCTCTCTCTCTCTCTCTCTCTCTCTCTCTCCACTCTCTCTCCCTCTCCATTCTCTCTCCCTCTCCACTCTCTCTATCTCCACTCTCTCTCTCTCCACTCTCTCTCTCTCCACTCTTTCTCTCCACTCTTTCTCTCCACTCTCTCCCCATCTCCACTTTCTCTCCATCTCCACTCTCTCTCCACTCTCTCTACTCTCTCTCTCCACTCTTTCTCTTCTCTCTCTCTCAAGTGTCTCTCCCTCCAGTGCCTCTCTCTCCACTCTCTCTCTCTCCCCTCTCTCCCCTCTCCCTCCACTCTCCCCTCTCTCCCTCTACTCTCTCCACTCTCTCTCTCCACTCTCTCTCTCCACTCTCTCTCAACTCTCTCTCCCTCTCCACTCTCTCTCCACTCTCTCTCTCCACTCTCTCTCTCTCCACTCTCTCTCTACTTCTCTCTCTCCACTCTCTCTCCCCCTCTCCACTCTCTCCCTCTCCACTCTCTCCCTCTCCACTCTCTTTCCCTCTCCACTCTCTCCACTCTCTCACTCCACTCTCTCTCTCCAGTCTCTCTCTCCACTGTCTCTCTCTTCACTGTCTCTCTCTCCACTGTCTCTCTCCCCACTGTCTCTCTCTCTCTACTGTCTCTCTCTCTCTACTGTCTCTCTCTCCACTGTCTCTCACTCTCTCTACTCTCTCTCCACTCTCTCTCCACTGTCTCCCTCCACTCTCTCCTTCCACTTTCTCCTCACTCTCTCTCTCTCCCTTCTCTGTCTGTACTCTCCCGTATCACTCTCTAATCTCTCTCTCTCCACTCTATCTCTCCCCTCTCTCTCTCTCTACTCTCTCCACTCTCTCTCTCGCCACTCTATCTCTCTCCACTCTCTCTCTCCACTCTCTACCCACTTTCTCTCTCTCCACTCTCTACCGATTTTCTCTCTCTCTCCACTCTCTACCCACTCTCTCTCTCTTCACTTTCTACCCACTTTCTCTCTCTCCACTCTCTCTCTCACTCCACTCTCTCTCTGACTACACTCTCTCTCTCACTCCACTCTCTCTCTCTCTCTCACTCCACTCTCTTTCTCACTCCACTCTCTCTCTCACTCCACTCTCTCTCCCCTCTCTCTGACAAAGTAGTGTGTGTTGACATAGGCATCCGCAGAAATGTTTTCGGGGGGCACATTTTTAACTTCATCACCATCCCCTTTGCACTCTTCTCACCCTCTCCCTTGCACCCTTCTCTCCGTCCCCCTTGCACCCTTCTTCCCCTCCCCCTTGCACTCTTCTCCCCTCCCCCTGGCACCCTACTCCCCCTCCCCCTTGCACCTTTTACTACCTTGAACCCATCTCCCCTCCGCCTTGCACCCTTCTCCCCTCCGCCTTGCACACTTCTCCCCTCCCCGTTGCACCCTTCTCTCCTCTGCCTTGAACCCTTCTCCTCTCTACCTTGCACCCTTCTCCCTTCCACCTTGCACCCTTCTCTACCTTGCACCATCTCCTCTCTGCCTTGCACCCTTCTCCTCTCTACCTTGCACCAATCTCCCCTCTGCCTTGCACCCTTCTCCCCTCTGCCTTGCACCCTTCTCCCCTCCCCGGTGCACCCTTCCCCCCTCTGCCTTGAACCATTCTCCTCTCTACCTTGCACCCTTCTCCCTTCCACCTTGCACCCTTCTCTACCTTGCACCCATCTTCTCTCTGCCTTGCACCCTTCTCCTCTCTACCTTGCACCCTTCTCCCCTCTGCCTTGCACCCTTCTCTCCTCTGCCTTGCACACTTCTCCCCTCCCCGTTGCACCCTTCTCCCCTCTGCCTTGAACCCTTCTCCTCTCTACCTTGCACCCTTCTCCCTTCCACCTTGCACCCTTCTCTACCTTGCACCCTTCTCCTCTCTGCCTTGCACCCTTGCACCCTTCTCCTCTCTACCTTGCACCCATCTCCCCTCTGCCTTGCACCCTTCTCCCCTCTGCCTTGCACCCTTCTCCCCTCCCCGGTGCACCCTTCTCCCCTCTGCCTTGAACCCTTCTCCTCTCTACCTTGCACCCATCTCCTCTCTGCCTTGCACCCTTCTCCCTTCTGCAATGCACCCTTCTCTACCGTGCACCCATCTCTTCTCTGCCTTGCACTCTTCACCTCTCTACCTTGCACCCTTCTCCCCTCTGCCTTTCACCTTTCTCGTCACCCCTTGCCCCCCCTGCGGACCCCCACATGGTGCCTTCTAACAAGAGTGCTTACCTAGGGTACCATTTTTCTGCCTCATCCCTTCTCATATGAGCTTTGCCCTGGAGAATGCGCTCTCTGGGGGCCCCCACTCCCACCCTTGTCAGGGTCCAGAGCAGTGCTCTTTGCGGCCTCCTGCTCTCTGGAACCCCCACCCCACCCCAGGATCCCAGCAGTGCTCTGTGCTATCTCCTGCTGTCTCTGGGCCCCACCCCCACCCTTGTCAGGGTCCCAGCAGTGCTCTGTGCTGCCTCCTGCTCTATGGGGCCCCCATTCTACCCTTGTCAGGGTCCCAGCAGTGCTCTGTGCTGCCTCCTGCTCTCTAGGGCCCCCACCCCACCCTTGTCAGAGTCCCAGCAGAACTCTGTGCTGCCTCCTGCTCTCTGGGGCCCCCACCCCACCCTTGTCAGAGTCCCAGCAGTACTCTGTGCTGCCTCCTGCTCTCTGGTGCCCCCATCCCACCCTTGTCAGGGTCCCAGCAGTGATCTGTGCTGCCTCCTGCTCCCTGGGGCCCCCACCCCACCACCCTTGTCAGGGTCCCAGCAGTGCTCTGTGCTGCCTCCTGCTCTCTGGGGCCCCCACCCCACCACCCTTGTCAGGGTCCCAGCAGTGCTCAGTGCTGCCTCCTGCTCCATGGGGCCCCCACTCTACCCTTGTCAGGGTCCCAGCAGTGCTCTGTGCTGCCTCCTGCTCTCTGGGGCCCCACCCCACCCTTGTCAGGGTCCCAGCAGTGCTCTGTGCTACCTCCTGCTCTCAGGGGCCCCACCCCACCACCCTTGTCAGGGTCCCAGCAGTGCACTGTGCTGCCTCCTGCTCTATGGGGCCCCCACTCTACCCTTGACAGGGTCCCAGCAGTGCTCTGTGCTGCCTCCTGCTCTCTGGGGCCCCCACCCCACCCTTGTCAGAGTCCCAGCAGTACTCTGTACTGCCTCCTGCTCTCTGGGGACCCCACCCCACCCTTGTCAGGGTCCCAGCAGTGCTCTATGCTGCCTCCTGCTCTCTGGGGCCCCCACCCCACCCTTGTTAGAGTCCCAGCAGTACTCTGTGCTGCCTCCTGCTCTCTGGTGCCCCCACCCCACCCTTGTCAGGGTCCCATCAGTGCTCTGTGCTGCCTCCTGCTCTCTAGGGCCCCCACCCCACCACCCTTGTCAGCGTCCCAGCAGTGCTCTGTGCTGCCTCCTGCTCTCTGGGGCCTCCACCGCACCCTTGTCAGGGTCCCAGCAGTGCTCTATGCTGCCTCCTGCTATCTGGGGCCCCCACCCCCAACCTCTTTCCGGGCCTGGCACCTCTAACTGAAGAGAAATAAAGTATGTTGATACTTTCCGCCTGATTCATCATGCTCCCGTTTTGCGAGGCCCTAATAGCGATTCATAGCGAATCGCTATTAAGGACTCGCAAAACGGGATTCATGTAGGAATATGCAATAAAAATGCGATTCCTTACAATTCCTTATTTGCGATTAGCTAATTGCTAATCGCAAATAAGGAATAACTCGCCATTCATTCCTATGGGCCAAAGGCCGCAACAGGTGTCACGGACTCGGCGCTTCACTGCCGAGGTCCGGGGGGGGGCAGCACCCCTCCGCTGCACTCCGCTCGTTCCTGGGGCTTCGGTGCACCGTGTGTAGGTGGGTTGCTATGTAGGATCGCAGGATAATCAGCATTCCTATGGGCCAAAGGCCCATAGGAATGAATGGGGAGTATTCCTTATTTGCGATTAGCAATTAGCTAATCGCAAATAAGATTGCGATTTGAAGGGTGCCAGGGGTGTCCACAGGACACCCTGTAGCACCCCTCAAATGAAATTTCACACAGGTGTTGCACACACACATGTCCAAAGGACATGTGTGTGCGCAACATGCAACTTAGAAAAATGCTTTTAAAAGCATTTTTCTAAGTTTTTGCTATTTACCGAGAGGTCTGACCTCTCGGTAAATAGCGGCCCGAAATTGCGAATTAGCAATTTAAAAATGGTTGATGAATTGCATTTAAGGAATCTCAAATAGAGATTCCTTAAATGTAATTCCTCGCAATTTAGCGAATTAGCAATTACCGATTTTTGCATTTGGGATGATGAATCCCAAATGCAAAAATAGCGCTCGCAAAGGGCCAGATTCTCAGAATCTGACCCTTTGCTAGCCGATTTCAGCTTGATGAATCAGGCTGTTTGTTTCTCTTCAGTCAGAGGGAGGGGGGCGAGGGGCTCGGAGCAGGCTGCAGACAGCCTGCACCTGCTTCAGAGGGAGAGAGGCTTGCTTCAGCGCAAAGCAAGCCTCTCTCACCGAAGAGCTGAGGGGGGCCTGGGGTCCCCCTTCATTTACTGAAGGGAGTGGGCCCCCCGCACCACGGGGCCTGCGGGGCGTTTGTTACGTCCCTGTATCTGACCCCATACAAATACACAGCGGGTTCAGACAGGTATGTCCCCTCTCCCCTATGTTATTCTCGCTAGCCCTTGAACCCCTGGCGTGCAAGATCAGGCAAAGACACGCACAAGCAGCTTTGATATTCCGGCAAAGACTAATAGCTATAATATTATACGCGGATGACATGCTACTGTATGTAAGGGAGCCTGAGACGGATCTGGGATCACTGCTGCAGGATTATGTATGCTTTGAGGGATTTCCGGCCTTCAAATAAATTGGGACAAATATTTCGTGTTCCCCCTGACACCGTGCACAGTCAGTCACAAATTAGAATTTTCGCTGGCTTGGAGACGGGACCCTTTGAAATATTTGGGTATATGGGAGCATACTGACCCAGCAGTGGTGATAAATATTAATTATGGGCAGGCTGGGATGACATTAACAGAACAGGTGGGCAGATGGACTAGACTCCCTCTTTCACTAGCTGACAGAATAGCAGTTTCCAAAATGGCGATACTCCCCAATTTGTTTTACCTATTTGTGAATATCCCTATAGTAGTCAATAAAGCACGGCGGGGCGTGGCCAAGAGCCGATCATGGTGGACGTGTAGCTCCGGAGCTCCGTCCTTAGCCCGTTATATTAGCTGATTATCCTGCGATCCTACATAGCAACCCACCTACACACGGTGCACCGAAGCCCCAGGAACGAGCGGAGTGCAGCGGAGGGGTGCTGCCCCCCCCCCGGACCTCGGCAGTGAAGCGCCGAGTCCGTGACACCTGTTGCGGCCTGCAGAGCGGAGTGAGGCCTCGACCTCAATTTGGGACCTGCCTGTCCCGTCCCGGGCTGCCGGCTCACTCCGGGCGGACCCCGGACCGGAGGTGCGGCGGATCTTTCACCGCGTTACAGGGGCACACAGAAGGGTCCCCCCGCCCCACCTGCAGCCTCGCAGCTCCTTACACTGGGCTGCTGAACGCCCGGAGGCCTCCCCCGCTGTGAGACCCACTGCGTCGCCCGGGACTCCGGCCCCTGCCGTCACCGGACTGAGCCCAGCTGCAGCGTCCGCTCCCTCGACTCCACCGGTGAGGGGGACGGATCTTGAGAACTACGGGACCCGCCGTCGGCGCTTCAGGCCCAAAGTCCGTTACCTGTGCAACGCGCCGAGAGGCGGGGGACAGCTGGCACCAGAGCGATCCTGCAGGCGCCATTTTGACTGCATCCCGGAGCTGGGTCCGGGCCCCGGGATACTGATCTCAACACCCTGCTCACCTCAGGCTCCAGCAACGGCAGGCATCACACAGGGGGAGAACCCGAGGCGGCACGCACCCACGGTCAGTACACGCTAATATTGCAGCGGGGCCTGCGACCTCACACACCAGAGCTGGGGTGACCGGGCACACACGGGTGGAAGAAGACGCGCGCTGTGTACCCGGCGCCTGCTACGTTACCAGCCACTAAAGTGACCCCTCATAGTCGTGATCTAAGGCCTATGGACCCCCCCTGTACCTCACACGGCCAGGACACTAGCGACTAGCAAGGCCGCAAGCAGATCACCACTCCGCCCTGTGACAACGCCGCGACCAGCCAGCCAACACCTTGCAAGTGCTGACCATTGTACTTCGTAACTCACCCGAGGTCTGTACCGTGCTAGCCTGCATCCAGCTGAGCCTGGGCACACTTTGCGTGGACACGTGCGGAGGGAGAGATCAGCGACTGCAACTACCCCGGCGCTGCCCTGCATACCAGGTCGATGGGTAGGAACAGGGGCAGGAACCAGGACCATGGCGCTGCAGCAGACATGCCGTCCACGGGCTCCGAAGACCCACTGGCCTCCTCGAACGCGGACATTATCCCGCCAACCGGAAAGGGCTCCCAGGACGCCAAGTTGGATCTCATCCTTAACGAAATACGCGCCACACGCGAGGCGTTGGAATCACGCATAGACAGCATGGCGACTGGCCTATCCCTACTGCGGGCGGACCATAACAAGTTGGCGGAGCGGGACTCGGAACAGAAGATAGCGTTGAATGAACTCATACCCCAGCAGACGGAGCATTCCACGAAACTGGAGACCGTGGAGAAGCAGCTGAGACAGCTATGGGACAAGGTGGACGATGCCGAAGGACGTGCCCGCCGCAACAACGTCCGCATCCTGGGCACTCCAGAGAGAAGCGAGGGGAGGGACCCCACCCGATTTGTGGAGGATTGGCTCCCGACTATGGTGGGCCAGGAAGACCTCACGGCCCTGTACAGTGTGGAACGGGCGCACAGGATGCCATCGCGACCCCCGCAGCCCGGGGCACCCCCTCGACCACTGATTGCGCGCCTACTCCACTACAAAGATCGAGACACTGTGCTAAGAGCGGCGAGGGAAAAGGCTCCCATACGCTTCGAAAATAAGAACATATCGGTGTACCCCGATTTCACACCCACGGTACAGAGAGCCAGATCCACTTTCATGGGGGTGAAGCGCAAACTCAGGGACAGAGATATGAAATATGCGCTTTTATTCCCCGCAAGGCTCAAGATATTGCACGGCAACAAGTCCCACTTCTTCGACTCGCCGGAGGAGGCGGAGGAATGGATGGAAGTCGCACTCACCCCTCCAACCTCCCAAGACCCAATCGAAGGCGACCGTAGTGAGGGTCGCAGGCCCTCGCAGGATCGACGAGACAATCCTTCCACCTCCAACCAACACCCCCCACAGAGCGCACCAATGAACACCCAATCGCCGAGGGACCGGGCAGCAGGTCAATCTCCATCACCACGGATGCGACTGACGGAGGAAGCGCTGGCCGCTCACGACGCGGGAGCAACCGGGGATAGGATCACAGTCACCACCGACACCCACACTGAGGTTTCCGGGTCAGTGGACAGTCTGCAACTGTTCCCAAAGATTACAGCCCAGATGGCAGAGGAGTTCTGATTGGCGACACGATTGACCCTCTCCGGGTGGTAACGTATAACTGACCCCCCCCTTTTTTTTTTCTCATCACTGGTGGGTTGCAGAAGGGCACACCCTGTCAAGGGCTACCTCGCCAGAGCGGGCCATCAAGTGACAGTCAACAGAGGCCTGCTCCCCCCGTCCTGAATATGGAACACATTGACTTGTGCCCACGTTGGGCACCCTTGTCTGGCTCCCGAGCCCGTTGGCCTGGGGACCTTTTAGTTAAGGGGATATATGTTCACAAGGCACTCTCACCTAGTACCACGATGGACCTAACATGGTCGCTCATGAGCTCCGCTCTACTACCACACACGGAAGGTTATGGGACCTCTTAATGCCTATCATTTGTGCACCTGGAATGTACGGGGACTGGGCTCAGTTCACAAACGCCACAGAATTTTAGCTCAACTTAACCGTAGAGGAACTCAGGTTGCCTGTCTGCAAGAGACACATTTGAACAATGCTGAAAACGTAAAGATGCGCAAAAAATGGCGAGGACAGCTCTTTGCTACCTCCTATTCTGCGTTCTCCAGGGGGGCGGCGATCTGGCTTCGCAACTCTGTCCCCTTCAAGGCGTTGGAACAAAAGATTGATAAGGAGGGGCGTTATGTATTTGTGCGGGGTTTACTGGATGGGGATGCCATTGTACTCGGTTGTGTGTACTCACCAAACACGGGCCAGTCGGACTTTTTGCTAACTTTAAATGGGATACTTGCTGATTGGGCTGACCACCAGTGGATTATTGGCGGGGATTTCAATGCTGTACTTGATATTACATTAGACAGGTCCCACCCCCCCCTGTTGGCCACTGAGAGCAGGAAACAAGCAGATGCACTAGCACGCTGGGCTGAGGGCTGGGATCTAGCAGACGCATGGCGCAGCACACACCCACAGGAGAGGGAATATACTTTTTTCTCCCCACCCCACCAGCTCCACACCAGAATTGACCATGTCTTCTGCTCCCGCTCCCTGACGACCTCAATTGTCCTAGCCCAACACATGGGAAAAACCCTGTCCGACCACAACCCCGTTGAGCTCTCTTGGCAGTGGGGCAAGCTGCTGCCCCCCATCCCGACTTGGCGTCTATCCCCCGACTTGCTTGAAGACACAGTCTTCCGATCATCCCTATCCGATACCATAGAAACCTACTTCACCACAAATGCAAACACTGCCAGCACCCGTCAGATCGAATGGGACGCATTTAAAGTCTGTCTAAGGGGGGAGGCGATGGCATCTCGAGTGGGTAGGAAGAGAGAGGTCATCAGCCAATTGAATGAAGTAGAGGGTTCCTTAGCGTCCCTGGAGAGCGAGGCAGCGGGCACCAATGCACATTTCACGCCACTGCAAGAGGCTCACATCAGACATGCAGAGCTACTAGAAGACTTGAGACTCCTAGACTACAGAGAACACACGAATAGGCAACATACACAGGCAGACCGAGCTGGCACCCTCCTGGCCCGACTCCTACGTGACTCCCCGCCTTGCCACCCAATCTTAGAAATACTGGACCAAGAAGGCTCACCGGCCACTACTCAAGCAGGGATTAATACGGCGTTCAAAGATTATTATACCACGCTGTATAGCCCCCCGCCGCCCCAATCAGAGCTCACGTTTGGGACCTTTATGGGGGAGCTGGACCTGCCACGGCTCACCGACGTACAAAGCAAAGATCTACAGCGCAACATCTCCCTAGCAGAAATTAGACAGGCAATACGGGCCCTCCCTAGGAACAAGGTCCCTGGGACCGATGGCCTCCCAGCCGAATTCTATGCGACATTCATAGATCTCCTAGCCCCGCGTTTACATGCTCTCTATTTGGAAGCCTTACGGTCGGCCTCCCTACCACAGTCATCCATGCAAGCGTTGATCACATCCCTCTTAAAACCAGGCAAAGGCGGCCTGCAGCTGGCCGACTACAGACCCCTGTCCCTCCTGAATACGGATTCGAAGATCTTGAGCAAAGTACTGGCGACGAGACTACTACAATATATACCTTGGTTGATCCATCCGGACCAATGTGGCTTTGTGCCGGGCCGGAGCACGGCCATGAACCTCAGACGTTTGGCCCAACTGATGTTGGGTGATATGGTGGACGCGAGCCCGGAGGGCTGCATCTCGCTAGACTTGAAACAGGAGTTTGACTCCCTTAAATGGGACTACATGTTTGCCACACTTTTTAAATTCGGGATACCGCCCGAATTCGTTGCCTGGGTCAGGCTTCTGTACACTCTCCCTACGGCAAGGGTGCGTACTTCCAGACACATCTCGGGACCTATTGCTATAGCAAGGGGCACCCGACAGGGCTGCCCGCTTTCCCCTCTCCTGTTTATCCTCGCCCTCGAACCATTGCTTTGCAGACTCAGGACGGTGGCACCCCGCTATGGTATCCGGAGACATGGGACGACACATATTGTGTCCGCCTATGCCGACGACATCATATTGTACCTTCGGGACCTACGGGGCGACATGGGCCCCATACCCCAAATGTTTGAGGACTTCAGGGAGATTTCGGGCCTTACTATAAGCGAATCCAAGTCTTATGGATTCACCTTCAGGAACACAGACTCCTCCACCCCACTGCCCTTCGCCCCACACGAGTTCCAGATGGCGGGTACTACCTTCCGATATCTAGGGATGCACATCTACAGGGAAGCTGACATGATGATTGACGGCAACCTTGGAAGGACCTTGAGAGCACTGAAGTCACAAATTCAATTCTGGCTGACGCTGCCCCTCTCTGTTGCTGGCAGAGTGGCCATTTCTAAAATGGTAATGCTCCCTCGCCTCGTTTACCACTTCACCAACCTGCCATTCCTGATCCCAGCTGCGACATTTAAACACCTCGACACGCTACTCACGGAGCTGGTGTGGGGACATGGGCGCAGACGTATTGGCCTAACTAAACTGCAGCTCCCCTCGGGCTCCGGTGGCATGGGCCTTCCGGACTTTAGGGCGTACAACTATGCATGCCAGCTACAATGGCTAGCCTACTGGGTGGCGGGCCGCAACCTTCACGAGATCAACAAAACGGAGAGAGAACATGAAAGAGGGGACATACATAAGTTGCTCCTACCCCATTCGAACATGCCGAGAGACACCCCTCCGCTCCTCCGGCTGGCGGTGACATATTGGCGGAAGGCAGTGAAATACACTTCTCCCACAACATCATATGCTCCCACGATCCCGCTTCTGGGCATTCCGCTGGGCTCGGGGACGCTCACAACAAATAGGCTAACGCCATGGCAGGACGCAGGTGTGACACATGTGGGGGACCTGTTCGCGGAGGGGCACCTGTTGTCCTTTACAGATTTCAGGGCTATACATGGCGTTCCTAGAGGCTCATTCCTTTTACACGCAGGCCTTTGCCACTACATAACACACTCCTGGGCGCCTGGAGAACTTGAACCCACTACTAACCCCCTGATAACTATGCACTACCTTATGGGCACAGGCGGCCACCTCACCAAATGGCTCACTGCTAGCATAAAGGCCAGAAGGGCGGTCCCACTAACACCACTTAGGACGACATGGGAGGGAGACATTGGTAGACCACTGCGAGATGCAGAATGGGGACGCATTCTCCAGTTTCCCAAGAAAGTAGCCAGAAACCCCAAATACAAGTTTATCCAGCTGATGTTACTGCATAGAGCCTACCTGACCCCTCACCGCCTGCATAAGATGTTCCCCAACGCAAGTAGCACCTGCCCCCGGTGCGACGCTGACGATGCATCCCTAATACATATGTTATGGTTATGCCCCAAGTTGGTTCATTACTGGGCCACCATCGCTGACGCGCTTGAGAGTGCTGGCACCCTATCCCAATCGCTCACCATAGAACATGCACTACTAGGGCTGGGACCGTCGACACGCACTAGGACCGTGGCGTCACGTTTCACAGACCTGGCCCTATTACTGGCAAAGAGGGCAATCACGATGAGGTGGAAATCCCCCAGGCCCCCTGACCCGGACTTATGGAAAGCAGAGGTAATAAGGTGGGGCAAGGCAGAGGGTGAGGCGCTGCAGCGAGAGGAACACAGAGGTCTCAGGAAAACACTGATCTCCTTAGACTGGTTCACCGTGTTGGGGACCTTTGAGGCTGGAGGGGAGGAGGATGGGGGGGACACGGATAGTTCGATTCACACAAGCTGATTGGGTCCAACCCCTCAGGACATTCAAGGTATGAGGTGCACTGTGTTGAGGTACGGTGAACTCCGTACCATTGACGATTTATCCCAGCTTACCTATGTGTGTGGGAACGACGAAAACTTTACTGTGCAGAGCAATAAATGACCAGGATGTAAATATCACTTTATGCGCATGTTAGTAGAGTGCCGGGAGGGTTCCTTGCGGGTGGGGGAGGGTATGGGTATGTTCAGGGTTTGTTCTATTGTAATGGTTCTGCGCGAAACGGAAAAATCAATGATACTAGCACCTGTAAATACTGAGCAGACATGTGAATGTGACGTCCTGATTATTGCTATGTCCCAATATGTGTGTAACTGCTCCAATTACTATGCTAATAAACAGATTTTCAAAAAAAAAAGTAGTAAATAAAGCACTATTTCAAACGCTAAAAGCCTGCTTAATAAAGCTAGTGTGGGTCTGCAAGGAACCGAGATGCAGCTGGGATCTGCTGACCCTGCCATATGACAGCGGGGGGTTTAAGGCACCGGGCTTGCGTTTCTACTAAGTGCAGTTTGTGCATTATTGGTATTTTCCACAACGCTGTCACCCACACTTGTGGAAGCTGATGCTGTGCATCCCATGCCACTTATTGCCATGGCATTATACAGCAAGTCAATGAGTAACAAGAAGTTTGTAGAAACCATTGCTTGCACATCCAAGGCTTGGAGAGATTTGGGTGACCGGGCAGGTAGAACACCCATATATGCGCCGGCAATGCCCATTGCAGCACTTCCAAGAGCAGGGGGCACTGTCGATCCTCGACGCTGCAGATATAAACACTTTAGGGAAATGTATAGCAAGGGGCAGTTTTTGACACTGGAGGCTTTCTACGCGGGCTGCCCAACACAGCTATGCTAGGGTTCACAAACACCAGAATGCGCACTGCAGTCAGAGCACTATACCCTGAGTTCCCTATAGAACCAAAGTCACTTAAGGCCCTACAGGTGGTATTGACCTCGCCAAGTATTAAACGTCTAATAACCAAGCTATATGACACCTCACAAAATCACCACCCCCTTTTGTACCATGCTCAGAAGTGAGTCCCTTGCTCACTTTGCCACAGGATTCAAGCAAGCAGGGCTGAAGACGGCTGGAATGCCAGAAACCGGTCCTCGGAAGCTTGTTTCCGGTCCAGGGAAGACATGGCTTGGCAGTTCGGGCTGGACTGTTCCCATGAGGCACAGGGTCAGACTGATTTGCATTTAGCCATGTCTGAATTGGGGTGGCAGAGTGGGCTAAAGAAGGGTGATGGATCAAACCCAGATCTTTTGACTGGGTGTGAGTGTTTGATTGATTCGGATGCATCGCCCATCACCACCCACTTTTGTACCGCTTTTGGCCGCCATAAGTGTGGCAGGGTATGCTCAGACGTGAGTCCCTTGCTCACTTTGCCACTGGATTCAAGCAAGCCGGGCTGAAGACGGCTGGAATGCCAGAAACCGGTCCTCGGAAGCTTGTTTCCGGTCCAGGGAAGACATGGCTTGGCAGTTCGGGCTGGACTGTTCCCATGAGGCACAGGGTCAGACTGATTTGCATATAGCCATGTCTGAACTGGGGTGGCAGAGTGGGCTAAAGAACGGTGATGGATCAAACCCAGATCTTTTGACTGGGTGTGAGTGTTTGATTGATTCGGATGCTGCGTCCATCACCGCCCCCTTTTGTACCACCTCACAAAATGAGAACAGCAGAAGGAATGGGTTGCTTGCTGCGCACTAACCGGGCGCATCACGGCTAACTGCAATCTTCGTATAATACACTTTAAGTTCCTGCATCAAATGTATTATACGCCGGCTAAGCTAAAGAGATTTGGGCTACGTTTGGATTTGTGCTCTGGGCCCTATGGGACTGAATTGGCCGATTTTGTTCATGTGGCCTGAGAACAAACGGTCTATACCTTTTGGGTCAAGGTAATGGAGAGTCTAACATAAAAGGTGCGAACATTTGTTTATTGGGACTCACAAAATCGTTAAAACCCTGTAATAGGAGAATTGTTGCTGTCTCCACACTATTGGCGAAGCGGTTGGTTGCAAAGCACTGGGGATGGAAGACGACCCTACACTAGCGCAATGGCTGAAGGAGCTAGTATGCTGCAGGGATCAATTGAATGCATATGCGGAAGAGCTACCATTTGCCTCCAGACCCAAAGATATATGGGCATCATTGACTGTATATCTACTTGATAACTCACAGCTGAACTGACACCCTGTAGAATATGTAGGTCAAAAATAACGAACTTGGGGACTATGTGATAAGTAAGACAAGTCACCTAGGAAATGTAAACCTGATTGAAAACACTGTATCAAAAGCTGGGATGATGCTGGAATGCAGTTGTGAGAAGTTGGCCTGATATGTGATGTCCACTATTCTAGTAGGCACCCTGTATCAGACCAAACAACCCTTATGGTGATGGTTGTAAAGTCAACCTTATAGACCAGCTATCCTAGTGGTAGCATTGAGAAAGCAGTCTTAGGCTAAACTCAAGAGGGCATGTGAAGCCAGCTGTTTTACCATATGTAACCCATTTAATACCAAATGAAAGGACACCACACAGGTTATATATAAAATATATATGTTTTTATTTCTAACACAACCCCTCTGAACTCTTTATGAGGTCAGAGGCACAAGCACATAACAAGATACTTAATTATCATACAATAAGTTGCACAATATACAGTAGCACCCTAGGGGCACGTCAAACCATATACTAAAATAGTGGTATAAGAACCACGTCACGAACAAAGGATAGGCCTAGGGCCTAGAGAATCGCTGGGGCTACACTGTACAACCAAAGGATAGGAAGTAGGAGGCCCAGGGAGGCATGTGCAGTGTCTTTACACACACGCGAGTTACCATAGAGTTAGAATGGGAACAAAAGAATTGGAAACTAGTTCTTTTAGGACACTAAAGAGCGTCGAAAAAGCAAACCGTTGATCGCTTAATGGTGCCTGCTTGTGCAGGATGGTCACTCCATGACCACAAGGGAGATTCTTCAGTCTTCTATCTTCAAGTAGCACGTCGAAGGTCTAGAGTTTTGGTTCAAGTTTCAGTCAGGATAAATCTAAAGTCTCTAGACTCAGCTCCTACCATACTAATCTAAGGGGCTGGATTACATGCTATGTCCCTCCTATGGGTGGGACCAGGGAAGGGGGTGGTTACGCCCCATTCCCTTTGTCCAGTTTCGCACCAGAGCTGGGGCTGGAGTGCCTCAGCAACTGGTTTCAACCGGACTATGCATGGGACACCTTGTGTGCCCCAGGCAGTGTCTCATTTCATTCAGCCCTCCCTGCCCCAATACACTATGGCCTGTCTGGGGTGGTGCTACCACCTCCCAAGACAGGAAACCTATTGTCCAAGCCTCGCTCGCTGGAAGGACTCCCAGCAGCAGGAGGTCAGACTTTTGTCTGTGGCAGCAGCATCCATTTTGTGATACTGAGGCTCTGGTTAACTTTAACAGGGAATAGTAGGAACAACATGTCTTCTCTCTCTAGAAGGGTGGAATGCTACCCCCGTCACCAGAACTGGCGAGGGGGTAGTATTCCAAAGCGTATAACACCTTACACGACATGTTTTGATAAAGCCAAACCAAAGTTAGCATTCAACCGCGAGGATGATGATGCACTTAAAAGTATATGGTATGGCTATATCATAGAACAGCTATAAGGATATGGTTCCGAAAGCTGCAGTCAGGCTCAGCTCATGCTAGAGCCTCATCTCACATAAAACCAAGCACTCTGCCTCCAGGATGGTTAAGTCCTGCCATAGGAGTGACTTATAGGTATATATGTGTCTATATGTAAAGGTAGGTATAGGGATACTACAACTAAGCAAGGGGTGATTACACGACCTTGCCCCAGCTGAGTGATCAGCCAGTTGTGTCAATGTGAGTGGCCAGCCAGGGGTGGCATAATATATGCTGCAGGCCCTGGTAGGCCTTGGATGCACCTATGCCCTGGGTACCTGTAGTACACTGTACAGGGGCTCATAAGGTGACCCAATGTACAATTGGTAATGTACCTAAAGTACATGGTATTGAATTTAGAGAGAGCACAGCTGGGCTGTGGGTCTGATTAGCAGGCCCACCGCCACATTAAGTCGAAAACCAGTAAAGCAAAAAGCAAAAAGTGGGGTGACCATAGGAAAGCAGATCCTACTCTCCTAAACCACCCCCCCAAACGCAGGGACATTAGTCTAATCTTGACCAGTTGTGTCTTCATGTCCTAAGTGGAAATATCTGGAGAGACCATCTGCATTACCATGGTTAGTCCCAGGCCTATGTTCCACTGTAAAGTCCATCCCCTGTAGGGAAATGGACCACCTGAGCAGTTTGGGATTTTCACCCTTCATCCTATTTAGCCACAAGAGGGGCTTGTGGTCGGTCTGAATCTTGAAGTGAGTGCCAAATAAGTATTGCCTCAGCTTCTTCAGGGCCCAAACCACAGCAAAGGCCTCCCTCTCAATGGCTGACCAACGTTTCTCTCTAGGGGTCAGCCTTCTGCTAATAAAAGCAATGGGCTGGTCTTGGCCATCTACATTCAATTGTGAAAGTACAGCTCCCACCCCCAACTCAGAAGCATCTGTCTGGACAATAAACTCTTTGGAGTAGTCAGGACTCTTCAGGATAGGTGCAGAGCACATGGCCTTCTTCAGGTCTTCAAATGCCTTTTGACAGCTTACTGTCCACTGAACTTTCTTTGGCATCTTCTTTGAAGTCAAGTCATTAAGTGGTGTCACAATGGACCCATAATTCTTAACAAACTTTCTGTAGTAACCAGACAGGCCCAAGAAAGCTCTGACCTGTGTCTGGGTGGTTGGAGGATCCCAGTCCTTGATGGTCTGGATCTTACTCTTGAGTGGTTGAACCTGACCCCCACCTACAAGACGGCCCAGTCACACAACCTTACTCTGCCCTATCTGGCACTTGGTGGCCTTGATAGTGAGGTTGCCTACTGCAGGGCCTCCAAATCTTTCTTCAGGTGGATCAGGTGATCCTCCCAGGTGGAGCTGAAGACAGCATTTCATCAAGATAAGCTGCACAAAAGCAATCTAACCCAGAGAGAACTTGGTTCACCAACCTTTGGAAAGTGGCAGGTGCATTCTTCAAGCCAAAGGGCATCACCACAAATTCGTAATGACCTCCTGGGGTTGAGAAAGCAGTTTTGGCTTTTGCATCCTCAGCTAGCCTGATTTGCCAGTAGCCTGCTGTCAGGTCAAATGTGCTCAAAAACTTGGCAGAAGCCAATCTGTCTATGAGATCATCTGCCCTGGGAATTGGATGGGCATCTGTCCTAGTTACAGCATTTAGACCTCTATAGTCCACACAAAAACCCATATCTCTCTTACCATCTTGGGTGTGAGGTTTTGGCACAAGGACTTTAGGACTGGCCCAAGGGCTCAATAACTCCCAGTTCCAACATTTTCTGTACCTCAGTCTTTATGCAGTCTCTGACATGGTCAGGTTGCCTGTAGATTTTATTCTTCACAGGCAGACTGTCACCAGTGTCCACCTCATGGGTGCACCAGTTTGTCTGATTAGGTGTCAAGGAAAACATATGTCTGAAGGACTGAAGAACTTGTCTGCAGTCCTGTTGCTGCTGGACAGTGAGGCTGCCGCTAAGGCCACACCATCAACTGAACCATCATCAGGGTTCTGAGTCATCAGGTCTGGGAGAGCTTCCTCCTGCCCCTCAACTGTAGCCATGAGCAAGCTCATGTCTGCCCTGTCAACATATGCTTTGAGTCTGTTGACATGGAGCACCCTGTTGGGGCTCCTGGGATTTCCAAGGTCCACCAGTTAGGTAACCTCTCCATTTTGCTCAACAATTGTGTGGGGTCCAGACCATTTGTCTTGGAGTGCTGCTGCGGCCACTGGCTCCAGCACCCACACCTTCTGTCCTGGCTGGTACACAGTCAGTACAGCCTTTTGGTCATGCCAAGCTTTTTGGAGTTCTTGGCTAGCCTCAAGGCTTTTAGAAGCCTTCTTCATGTACTCAGCCATACTGGAGCGGAGACCAAGTACATAGTCCACTATGTCTTGTTTAGGCTTTTTGAGAGGTAACGCCCATCCTTCCTTCACCAGACATAGGGGTCCCCTTACAGGATTCCCAAACAAAAGTTCAAAAGGGCTGTAGCCAACCCCCTTTTGTGGGACCTCTCTGTAAGCAAACAGAAGGCAGGGTAGAAGGATGTCCCATCTTCGCCTAAGCTTTTCAGGTAAACCCATAATCATACCCTTTAAGGTCTTGTTGAATCTTTCAACAGGTCCATTGCACTGTGGATGGTAGGGTGTAGTGCATTTGTAATTTACACCACACTCCTTCCACATTGCAGTCAAGTACCCAGACATAATGTTTGCACCTCTATCTGAGACAACCTCCTTCGGAAAGCCCACTCTTGATAAAAATCCCAGGAGAGCTCTTGCCACAACAGGAGCTGTTGTGGTCCTTAGGGGAATAGCTTCTGGATACCTGGTGGCATGATCCACTACCGCCAGTATAAATCTGTGCCCAGAGGCTGTTTGGGGATCCATTGGTCCAACAATGTCAATCCCTACTCTTTCAAAGGGTACCCCCACCACTGGTAGTTGTATAATGGGGGCCTTTGTTGTGCCACCTGATTTGACACTGGCTTGGCAGGTCACACAGGAGCGACAAAACTCCTTGGTATCTTCTGACATATGGGGCCAGTGAAAGTGAGGGACAAGCCTGCCCCAAGTCTTGTTCTGGCCCAAGTGTCCTGCTAAGGGAATATCATGGGCTAAGGTAAGAAGGAAACCCCTAAATGCCAGAGGTATGACCAGCCTCCTGGAAGCACCAGTCTTGGGGTCTCTAGCCTCTGAATAAAGGAGTCCTTCATCCCAGTAAACTCTGTGGGTACCTGCAGCATTCCCAGCAGCCTCAGAAGCAGCTTGCTGTCTGAGGGATTCAAGAGAGGAACAGTCTAACTGTGCCTGCCTCAAGTCTGCCCTTGAAGGTCCCCCTGTCCCAAGAAACTCAACCTGGTCAGGTTCAAGTTCTTCTAGGACAGTTCCTTCAGGGATCTCAAAATCAGCTTCCTGAGTAGCCTGATCTCCACTTGCAGGCAGGGGGGAAGGCACTGCCTCAACCCTACTGCTCTTTCACTTGGATGGCACTTGGTCCATAGTTTCAGGATCCAAGGCCTGGTCAGTTTGGCACTTTTTGGCCTGTGACCTGGTCACAGCAAGGACACGTGCTGATATGCCTAAGATCTCTGCATGAGTCCTAGACTCCACTTCTGACCATACTGAGGATTCAAGATCATTGCCCAACAGACATTCAACTGGGAGGTCTGCACTTACCACAACTCTTTTGAGGCCAGTTACCTCTCCCCAGGAGAAATTAACAACTGCCACACTATGTGTAGTAGTGACATTGCTAGCATTGGTCACCAGGTAATTATCACCCAGTACAATCTGTCCAGGTTCCACAAATTCAGGTATCACCATAGTGACACTGGCACATGTGTCCCTGTAGGCTTGAGACACTTTGTTATTGATCAAAGGCGTTTGTCTGTATTTGCCCAGGGTACTGGGACTCACAGTAGAGGACATAACCATGCCCCTATTACAGACAAAAACAGCCTAAGTTGGAATCCTGACTAGGCCAGAATCCATCTCAGTACCCATGGTTAACCCCACTATAGCCTTGGGTTAGGAACTACCACTGTTAACTGTACTAGGGGGTGCAGATGGCTTAGGGGCTAAAGTGGTAGGGGCTGTACCTTTCTTGATACACTCACTAAACCAGTGAGAGGCAGATTTACAATAATTACACCAAGGTGTCTTTGGACCTTCTTTCGTCTTCTTAGAGTTTTGGGACCCCCCTTCATTAGCTTTTTGGGGGCCTGTTGAAGACTTCTGGTCTTTTGGTTTCTGATCCCCACCTTTTTGGTCTGCCTTTTTCTGATCACCACCTTGGACCTGGTTTTTCTGCTTAACCCTGGTTCTGACCCATTTGTCTGCCTTCTTTCCCAACTCTTGGGGAGAGGTCAGATCTGAGTCAATCAGGTGTTGGTGCAATAACTGGTTCTGACCATTGTTAAGTATTTGCTCTCTCGTGATCAAATTATACAATCCTGTATAGTCCTTAACTTTACTTCCCAATAACCAGCCTTCCAGAGCCTTAGTGGCATAATCAACAAAATCTGTCCAGTCCTAAGCCTGTGTCTTCTGGGTATCTCTGAACATCAACCTGTACTATTCGATGGTTAGGCCAAACCAATCAATTAGAGCACTCTTCAGGACAGTGTAATTGTTAGCATCATCATCACTAACTGCGAGGAGCTTATCTCTACCTTTTTCTGAAAAGGAGAGCCACAAGATTGCTGCCCACTGACTTTGGGGTACCTGCTGTACTTTGCAGGCCCTCTCCAAAGCCTGAAGTGAAGTAGTGTGGCTCACTGGTTAGAGGCGGCAGACCCGGCAGACCCGAGAGCAGAGGACGGCCCGAGACCAGGGTTCGAATCCCGGCGCGGCAGGTTTCTGGACCAGGGTCAGCGGACTCGATAATTCTCTCGCCTCGGTGCCCACTCTGATCAGCGATCACACTCGGCAACTCTGGGCATTAGCTTGCCTCATCTTCACTAACGGCCCCACCAGACCGTCAGGGATGCCTGGTCTCACCCTGGAGATACCCATTAAGGGACCATCTCTCAGGGAAGCCAGGAAGGGTTTCGCAGCGGTCGAAGCGCCTTGGGACCCTCCGGGTAAGTAGTGCGCTATATGAATGCCTATACATACATACATACAAAGCAGTTATCCATTTGTGGATGTCATCCCCAACTTTGTAGGGGGGCACAATCTTACTCAGGTGTCTATTGTCATAGGACCTGTCTTTATCCTTAGGGATATTGCTGCCACCAGTGGATTCTAATCCACTTAACTTCGTCTCTCTATTGCAAGAGCAAGCTTCTCTTTGGCTAAGGCAAGTTCTTCTCTCTCAATTCTGAGATTGACTTCCCTCACCCTAGCCTGGTGTTCTCTTCTCTGAGGAGAAGTCATTCCCCTCTGAGAACCCCTTGAGGCATTGGAGTGGAGAGATTCCCTAGAGTGGGATATTTCCCTTTTATACCTCTGGTTAAGTCCACTTGGAGGCCTAAATGGGGCTGCCCCATTCTCAGCCCCAAATAGGCTTAGGTTAGCCTGGCTAAGTCTCCTAAATTGGGCCTGGCTGTCTACCTCTTCCTCAGAATCTTCCTCAACTTCATCCTCATCATCTTCTATGACTGCAGGATCAGTGGCATCATCTGTAGAGGGTAGGACCTCATCTGCATTACCTGTAGGGCCTGTACTAGAGGCCTTAAGAACCTCAGATTCTTCTAGGAGTTCTATCAGGTGCTGAAGGGTAGGGTTTGAACCCTGTTTCAACTTCCTTGTGGTACACAAGTGTCTCAGCTCTCTGAAGTTGAGTATATCAAATCTGGAGGGTGCCCTTGGAGGGTCACCTCTCACAGGTAGAGACACACTAGGTTCACCTGTGGCAGACATGATCTAGTGAGGTGTGGTGTGTGCACCTACCTACACTGAGTGTTTCCTACTAAACCTCTCTAGGAGTTGTAGTCAGGGTGTGCTAGGCCCTTTGGTCTACAACAACTAAGTTCAGTAGAACCTAAATATTATAAGTCTTGTTATATGTACCTATAGGTACCTAATGTGATCTTTCAAATAATATCTCAAAGATCACAATTGGTAAAACAACAGCAAGCTCTTATCCCAACCGCTGCACACCAATGTGAGAAGTTGGCCTGATATGTGATGTCCACCATTCTAGTGGGCACCCTGTATCAGACCAAACAACCCTTATGGTGATTGTTGTAAAGTCAACCTTATAGACCAGCTATCCTAGTGGTAGCATGGACAAAGCAGTCTTAGGCTAAACTCAAGAGGGCATGTAAAGCCAGCTGTTTTACCATATGTAACCCCTTTAATACCAAATGAAAGGACACCACACAGGTTATATATAAAATATATATGTATTTATTTCTAACACAACCCCTCTGAACTCTTTATGAGGTCAGAGGCACAAGCACATAACAAGATACTTAATTATCATACAATAAGTTGCACAATATACAGTAGCACCCTAGGGGCACGTCAAATCATATACTAAAATAGTGGTATAAGAACCACGTCACGAACAAAGGACAGGCCTAGGGCCTAGTGAATCGCTGGGGCTACACTGTACTACCAAACGATAGGAAGTAGGAGGCCCACGGGAGGTGTGTGCAGTGTCTTTACACACACTCGAATTACCATAGAGTTAGAATGGCAACGAAAGAATTGGAAACTAGTTCTTTTAGGACACTTCCGGATGGACTAGGAGAAAGCCATTGAAAACTAGGACACTAGGATAGTTAATACCCACAGGAGCACCGGAGTACTCGCGTTACCTCACCCACAGGAAGCGGGTGCATAGGGGTCAAAGTGTGTCGGGTTTCGTCGCTGAATCCTATGGAGCCTTTGACAAAGATGCTGCAGGCGACCAGGAGAGAAGTGTCCGGTTGGATCCAAGGATGGATCGAGGATGAAGAGTACCTGAAAGCAGAGGGGACAGAGTCTGGGTCACTAGCCAGTGACCAGGAAGGAACCAGGAAGGAACCAGGCGATGTCGGGGAGCAATCAGGTGATGTCATGAAGCTTGTCTCTGCAGCCACGTGGACCAGGAGGTGTCGACGACAACCAGGAGCTAGGCAGGGACTGTCCCACAAAGGATCTCACTTTCGGCGGTGTCGGCTTCCTGATTGGAGTCAACAAGCCTTGGCTAAGGCAACCCACGCAGGAATCAAAGATGGCTTCTGGATCAGACCAGCAAGGTCTGATGGGCTTCTCCTTTTCAGGGAAGCAAGGGCAAGCCTGAAGCAACCAGGCCAGCAGTAGAAATTCAAAGGTTGGTCATCACAGAGGCCACTAGCCAACAGGCAAGTGACCGGACAGACGTGTCAAGCAGAAAAATGCAAATGGGCCCCACGCAGCACTCGTGGAGTGTGGAGGGATGATCTTTGGTGCAGATGATTCTCGGGGCTGGGGCTTCTCAATCCCCAATGCACAACTTCGAGGGTGCCTCAGAAGTTGAACGGAAAGCAATTCGCTGGCTTTCCAAGATGACCGGTCCCACGTCTCTCGACGCCTCCACGGGTCTCAACTTTGCTGTGGCTGTGAATCGGACTGAAGGAAGTCTGGAAGTCTGGGTCTTGTCAGGCTCTGTACTCGGGCTCCGGCGGGAGCATCGACAAAGCAAACTGTTGATCGCTTGATGGTGCCTGCTTGTGCAGGGTGGTCACTTCTTGTCCACTAGGGAGATTCTTCAGTCTTCTATCTTCAAGTAGAACGTCGAAGGTCCAGAGTTACGTTTCAAGTTTCAGTCAGGATAAATCTAAAGTCTCTAGACTCAGCTCCTACCTATATGCAAATCTAAGGGGCTGGATTACCTGCTAGGTCCCTCCTATGGGTGGGACCAGGGAAGGGGGTGGTTACACCCCTTTCCCTTTGTCTAGTTTTGCACCAGAGCTAGGGCTAGAGTGCCCCAGCAACTGGTTTCAACCGGACTATGCATGGGACACCTTGTGTGCCCTAGGCAGTGTCTCATTTCATTCAGCCTTCCCTGCCCCAATACACTATGGCCTGTCTGGGGTGGTGCTAGCCCCTTCCAAGACCGGAAACCTATTGTCCAAGCCTCCCTCGCTGGAAAGACTCCCAGCAGCAGGAGGTCAGACTTGTGTCTGTGACAGCAGCATCCATTTTGTGATGGTGAGGCGCTGGTTAACTTTAACTGGGAATAGTAGGAACAACATGTCTTCTACCTCTAGAAGGGTGGAATGCTACCCCCGTCACCAGAACTGGCAAGGGGGTAGTATTCCAAAGCGTATGACACCTTACACGATGTGTTTTGATAAAGCCAAACCAAAGTTAGCATTCAACCGCGAGGATGATAATGCACTTAAGAGTATATGGTATGGCTATATCTTAGAACAGCTATAAGGACATGGTTCCGAAAGCTGCAGACTGGCTCAGCTCATGCAAGAGCCTCATCTCACATAAAACCAAGCACTCTGCCTCCAGGATTGTTAAGGCCTGCCATAGGAGTGACTTATAGGCATATATGTGTCTATATGTAAAGGTAGGTATAGGGATACTACACCTAAGCAAGGGGTGATTACACCACCTTGCCCCAGCTGAGTGATCAGACAGTTGTGTCAATGTGAGTGGCCAACCAGGGGTGGCATAATATATGCTGCAGCCCCTGGTAGGCCTTGGATGCACCTATGCCCTGGGTACCTATAGTACACTGTACAGGGGCGCATAATGTGACCCAATGTCCAATTGGTAATGTACCTAAAGTACATGGTATTGAATTTAGTGAGAGCACAGCTGGGCTGTGGGTCTGATTAGCAGGCCCACAGCCTCATTAAGTCGAAAACCAGTAAAGCAAAAAGCAAAAATTGTGGTGACCATAGGAAGGCAGACCCTACTCTCCTACAGCAGTGCTAAAGTTAAATGTTATTGTATGTTTATTGAATTCGTGGTTAGCTAGGCATTTGGGATTCTGATGTATACACTCTGCCTGGTATATAACTAGACAAGCCATACACTATATACGTTTGTATGTTTTGGAAACAGAATAAAATATAACATTTTTTAAAAAACATTGTTGCCATCTTGTCAAGCAGCTGAGCTGCCTCCTGTTGAGAGTGAACCAGCGCTTTATGTCTGTCTTTGCAGGTTTGTGATTACATAGGGCTGAGTGTATTCTTCCTGTTCCTCAGTGCTGGACTTGACATAGTTTGAATTGAGGTATGGGCTGAGAGCCCCAGAAGTAGAGCAGTGACAAAAGCTGTAATATGATTTTTTGATCTGTCAAATTCAATATTTAATCTTCAGATACGTTTTATGGCCAAATTTAGAGCCCCTCTGCTTGGGTAACATTCGTCCTCCAGTGTAGCAATGTTGCATTTTGCTAACTCATAGTTAATTCTAGTGGCGGCTCGCATAGGGCATGTGGTGAGCCGGGGCAGGAGAGGGGCAGGGTGGGGGGTAGTAAACTCGGACATATGACGGAACGGAGGAACGTAAAAATTACTTTCATCTGTTCCGTTGTAGGTCCGAGTTTACTACCGACCCACCCTGCCGCTCCCCCGCCTCACCGCCCGCAGCACGCCATATGCGAGCCACCACTGGTTAATTCACAATCCCTCTGGTCTAAAATTTGGTCAAGTTTTTCTGTTATAAGTAATGTCTTGCTACTTAGATGAGAAACACAACATCCCTCTTAACATTCAAGGAGTTCTTAGGTACTGGAAGATCGCGTTACAGTTCTTTTCAAGACAATTTGTTTGACATTGAGGTTTAAGCTGATGATAGTCTTCAACAAAATAATTAAAATAAATCAAACAGATGTGTACAAAATTAGTTCTGGGAGGCCAACTATAAGCATATATTGATCATAAATCGAAGGGAAATAGGTGTGAGTTACAACATGTTCTTGAATAAGCAACAATATATTCCATCTGGTAGTTAAGATTTGGATTTTGGTTTTGAATCGTTGTTGTCCGGTTTCCAAATAAATGTTTAATGACCTCATTTAAAAAGGCAGAAATAGTTGGTAACGTGGAATGTTTCTAGAACTGGAACTGTCAGATACTATTATCCAAGATGTATGCTTTAAACTCCTTGTGCGAGTAGCATCATTACTGAGCATATGTTTTTTTCTCTGGTCAGACAAATTCTGACGGATTGGTAACTACTCAGGTTGTGGTGCTACCAGTGCAGTTTTTCAAGGTGCTGTTGAACAGCAAAACTGATAGTGGTTCAGTCTTTGGGCAAGGGACACTTTGCTGATGATCTGCACTGGTGTTTCATTCAGACAGTATCACCTCCCCTAAAAAAATGGACTGTGATGGACATTCGGAGTTAGCATGGACCAGTGAGATTTGAATGACCCATTTAAATGGCTTACTGTAAATATTTTGAGTGCCTTTCATGAAATCTGAATGTCTACAAGTTGCTGAAAGATTTAAAATAACTGAGTCATTAAAAAAAAAATCTTGGAAAAAAATATGTTTGAAATTACTGAACGGATTTACAACAAATCATCATAAAAAGCACGCTTTCTGGACCAACATCTAGCTTTCTGCCAAATTTAGTGTAATTCCGTTCACTAGTTAGGGCTGTATCCGTGTTCAAAAAATGAAAAATCTCTATAGACATAACATGGGGAAAATGCATTTTGGGACCCCCTTTTTTGCTCGGCCCACACTTGACAGATCACCCTGAAACTTTCAACACAGCAGCTGAACTGAAAAATTGAAGTGTTTTTGAAAATTTCGTGAAGATTTGTCACATGGTGCCAAAATTATTGACAAAATAAAAAACTCTTTTCCTATTGAAACTTTGGTCGTAACTATAACTCTTTTTCATGACACACTGTTCGTCGAGGGCACAGGAGGACATCACCAAGCAGGTCAGAAAGACAGCAGGATCGGTATTTCCCTTGGCAAACAATGTAATTCTTTTTAAAGTATTTTCCAAATTGCATCAAAGTGCGATTGCAAACATGGGAAAAAAAACATGTATCGGCCACAGCTGTCGTCGGGGTCATGGATTGTGCTGTACAGAGTGTCTTTTAACATGGACTAGATCGTCCTGCCCAGAATTTTAAGAAAAATGTGCAATTCCAGTTGCAATTATTGGCAAGGCTGGTATCACAGCTGTATAAGGAACTGTTATGTAGAATCCCAACACATTACAAAATTGAACAATTGCACATCACAATTCTGTTAAAGTACACAAGGACATATATTTTGTAATGTGTAATACTGTTCACAAAATATGCTAAATGGCACCACTATGTTGGTCTCTGTTCAAGCTAGGTGTCCTGAATTTCTACATATATAAATATATATATTTTCTGGACTTGCACAGAATATGCAAATATCCCCTTTTTTTCCATTTAGTCATTTTTTGATTTCTTGCACGTACATTTACATATCATGAGCACTTTTAGAGGTGATTAAATCACATCATATGTACATATTTAGGCACTTATAGTTTTTTGTATATAGTTGTACATAGGTCTTAATATTTATGACAATGTAAATTCATGAATTGTGAATTTTAATAAATATTGTAGACTTTAGCTCATGGGCAATACACAATTTAGCTGTCACTTATACGTAATATCACATGAATCATAGGTCTTATCTTTCATATTTTTGATACTGGAATACATATGGGTATAATGAGCACTATGCACTTTTTATCTAAGATATTTGAACTACTGCATTCAAGCAGCAATTTATTCAGTATTTGACAATTTTATAACTCGCTGGTCGGGTGTTTCTGCATTCAAGCAGTCATGATATTTGATAGACCTGTATAGAGATTTGTGCAAAAAACATTTATTGGGAAAAAGACCAGGTTCATAATGATTTTTTATGGACATTTTGGGTTTTTTAATTACCACGACTGAATTTTTGATGAATTGGTTAATTGTAATTTTGTATATATTGTATTATACACTATATGCCCAAACAGTTTATTATTCAATTAACTTCATCTTGATTTGTGATTTCACCATATTTTCAGTCATTCACATTCCCTGTGTTCAATGTTTGCACTCATTTCTATTTCTATGTAACAGTCATGTGACACACAACAGGAGGTGTGGCCCCTAGGAAGGGTCAAGGGAAAAAAAGCATATAAATTAAATGGCAGACTGTTTACAAGGTGTGTGAACAAGAGTACGTGGTACTCAAAACGCGTCACTTGAAGGGTCGTGAATAAAAAAGATCATCCTGCCTGAAAACGTGGGGTCTGCCCTCTTCTTTCGCCGCGCTGCACTGTTGGCGTGGAGGTTCGAGGATTGTGCTACATATATATATATATATATATATATATATATATATATATATATATATATATATATATATATATTACCTACCGGCGGTCGCCAGTAGGTAGTTATAGTTAGGATTTTTTTCAATGCAAAATCTCAAAATTCTATTTGGAATAACTTTTGCGCCGGTTGACGAATCTGCCTGGAAACTTCCTCAAATTTTCCTCGCGGAGCTCCGGTCCTTCCTTGGAAGTTTCGGGGGGATTCGTCAAGCGGGGGCCGAGATAAAAGGGGGGTCCCAAAACGTGTTTTCCCCATGTTAATTTCCATAGGGCGGTCAAACTCACTTTTAGCCCGAACGGCTGAATGGATTACCACCAAACTTGGCAAAATTGTAGGGACTGGTAGCCCGATATGCCTTTGCTATGTCTCAAGAAATGTGCTCCAGTGGATTTTGAGTAATTTAGGTTAAAAAAATATATATATCTACGGCAGCGCTCCGGGCGCGCCACGCGAGGTGCGCACGGAAAGCTGATGGGCTCTCGGGTGTCTGTAAACATTCGAAACAGTTCGGAGCAGCCGCCATCTTGTGACTCGGTAGGATCGAGACACAAGAGGTGGGAAAAAAAAGGGGGAAATGACCATAAGGGGGCAGGGATAGACCCCCCTGACCCCCTAGGTTTGATGTGGGGGCCATTTTGATTTGCGCGGGGGGAGCGCCCGGTACCCGCACCGGGGAGCGGACCATGGGGAAAAAAGAATGACAGAGTTTTTAAAAATGTAGCCTTTTTTTATAAATTGGAAGTAGTTCTAAAAAGAACTGTTTTTTTTCTTCTTTTTGTTGTTTTATATTTTTTTATTGTTTTTTTGAACATTTGTAACTTTTTTTGGGTTTTCTGAACAGTTTTATATTTTTTTGTATTTTTCATGGGGATAAATGAAAAAAACAGGGAATTGCAAATGGCTCAACTGGAGCAAAAAAAAAAGAAAATAAATAATTAGGGTTTATTGGGACATTTGTGGTTGTCCCCAGCAAGGACGATGAGCTTTACGCTCTGTTCTCCGTAGGAGATGGTCTTCCCACAATATTTACATGTTATACGGAAATCTGCAAACCGTGGCTGAATGCAAGGCATCGTCTCTCTTGCCTCTTGTCCCGACGGAGTGCGTTGCTTTCTTTTCGAGGTGGTGCTTGTAGTTTGGGGAGGGTTTCTGGCCAGTTCCCTCATCTCTGCAGCAGAATAGTTTATTGGATGCTTGCGCTGCATGGGTCTAATCATTGTGTTGTTTCCAAATGAACATTTTTTATTCAGGTTCCCTCTAGAAAGTTCCATGCCACAGATTAGGCAAGTCACCTTGGCTGCATTTACTTTTTTCTTCCCCTCTGGGATCGAAAAAAAACTCCCATATAATGTGTGGTCTTGGCTGGTATGGGGTGTTGTGTTCTTCAAGCCATCTACTCCTCCCCTCCTCCTACTCCTCCTCCTCTTCCTCCTCTTGTTGACCACCAATGTAATCCTGAGGTGGTCCTCTTGGTGGTTGTGGTGTTGGTGGTGGTGCAGATGCACCAGCTGCTGCTGCTACTGAAGCCATTATATAGATCAAAAAGGTACAGAAGGTACAATCAGGTCTTCCTCAGTCAAAGGACAAAGTCAGAATAAGGATAAAAGGTGGGGTCTGTCATCATTTGGAAAAAAAAGGCCTGAACCAATGAGAAGTGTTATTTTCAGGTCACAAGACCAGGGATTTCATCATTATGAAACTAAAACTGTTCTGCATCAATTAAAAGTGTTATTTTCAGGTAACATGACCGACGCGCTTACGCGACGCGCCCCCGGGCGCACCCCGGGTCGCGTCGCATAAGCGCGTCGTATGTTTACATTGCGCGAGCGTATTCGCTCGAGTGCTTATGGGTGCACTAACGCCGTGCGTATCACGTGGACGCGGCTACGCGATACGTCACCATCATGTTTTCGTTCGCGACATTGGCGCTAACGAGACGCTTCCTGGTTCGCGCACCGGGGCGCTTCAAACGACTACGCTCTCCGGGGCGCTAACCGGGGCGCGGCCCGGGAGCGCTCCAGTGTCAAAATAAATAAATAAATAAATAAAAATTGTTTAAAATACAAATAAAATATAGGATTCAATCATTTTCAAAAATATTACATTTCATAGCTATAGACATTTGCTATTAACCAAATTCTGAAATTCAAAGAAAAATCATAGGTTTGGGGCCTTATATATAGTTAGGAATTAGCATTTAAAAAACCTATGAAATTCACTGAAAAACCATAGCTTTCACACCAGTTATATTTAGGAATTAGCATTTAAAAAACCTATTAAATTCACAGGAAAAAACATAGGTTTCACACGAGTTATAGTTAGCTGTAAATTTTACTGCCATAAAACCATTGAAATTCCCACGTTATAGTTAGTTGGACTCACTATAACTTGCGCGTGTAATGCACTGCTGATGACGTCACATATTACATCACTCATTACATGGTCAGTGACATCACCCATGACATCACTGATGACACCATCTTTGTGACAGAGTGACAGACCTCCTTTCAGTGTAATGTAACCCTTAATACACATATTCGAAAATAGAAATTAACATTTTCAAAAAAATGGAGATATCCATACCAGTTACAACAACCAATTCAGTAATACCACCATATATATATATATATACATCCACTCATTCACCAACAGTTCTATATAGTCACTCTTACATATACTCACTCATCATATGTAATGATACACCTATATATCTGGTTACACACCGACAGTCATCCAAAAGTTACTCACACACATACTCACACATGCATATAAACTATTGAACATTCATTTATTTGCATATACAACTATACACACACTACCACCTTACTTCTAAGAAAACGTACACATACTTACTCTCTTAAACAATCACTTATAGAAAAACATACTTATTTAAACAGGAACTCTTACAATCTCACATATACTCACTTATAAACATCAATACTCACATATACTAGATTAAAACATATGTCGTTGCTGATAAAGACACTAGTGAGACAGTCATTCACTCACTAACACACACATATACACACTCATCCACCCATACAGTCCTGCACATATGCTGTCTTCAAAACACATACAAACAGTGAGTCAGTCATTGGTGCATCTATGTGCTAAGTAATACCCCCACTAAACCATAAAGAGACTCATACTGATACTAAAAAAAATCTAATAACCCATATACACACACACGTAGCTACTCACCCACCCATGCAGCCAATTATACACAAAGTGAAACACTGATACATATATTTACATATTTAAACATTATTTGCTAATATATGTATTCACTAAGATACACTTAATAAGCCAGTTAGCCAATCAATTTTTTTTAAAAAAAACATTCATTAAAACACTTATTTAAACATTTATTTTTCCATTGACTTTTACATGTACATATATAAAACATATTTATTTTTCAGAAAGACACACATTCACTGGATGGTGTCATCAGTGATGTCATGAGTGATGTCACTGACCATGTCATGAGTGATGTAATATGTGACGTCATCAGCAGTGCATTACACGCGCAAGTTATAGTGAGTCCAACAAACTATAACGTGGGAATTTCAATGGTTTTATGTCAGTACAATTTCCAGCTAACTATAACTGGTGTGAAACCTATGGTTTTTTCAGTGAATTTAATAGGTTTTTTAAATGCTAATTCCTAACTATAACTGGTGTGAAACCTATGTTTTTTTCACTGAATATATATATATATATATATATATTTTTATATATATATATATATATATATATATATATATATATATATATATATAAATATATATATATATACGGGCGGAGTGTGACCCTGACATATCAAAGGGCAGCAGGATTTAAAAACACGTGATGTGAACAGCTTCCTGAATTCTTGGGCGCTGAGGAAGGCAGACAAGTGCCGAAATGCATTCGCCAACACAGGAATAAATTCACTTCCAACAGATGTTCCCCTGTGTGGTCTCTACTCTTGTGAAAGGAGGTTTTTGGTTCATATTTACGTGTCAGCCAGAGACACGTTCGAGACACCCGCCTTGAAAAGCTGGCCCTGACATCACTGGCTTTGGCTGCAACCGCAGCTGTTTGTGTGTCCAAGGAATTGGAAAGACAGGGCTCGCCATGGACTTTGGGAAATCTAAAAGGCAGGAATCCGGTTAATTTAACCGTATGCTGGGCGGCATGTATTCCACTGTTGCCCCTGCGTGACATTTTACCCAGACTCCAGGCTAAGGCGGTTCGGGGACCCGAGGAAGTGATTGTTCCCTTTACAAGCAGGAACATTTTGCTGGTTTTACAAGCACGGACTATTCTGCTTAAAACCCGCAATTATACTTTGAATTCCCCATGCAACACCTACCTGGACTGATGTATTCTGGGTGTGGCAGTCCTCGATTACACCGGGAACTACCAACAGGTGTGCCGATAATTACGGGGGCGGAGTGTGACCCTGACATATCAAAGGGCAGCAGGATTTAAAAACACGTGATGTGAACAGCTTCCTGAATTCTTGGGCGCTGAGGAAGGCAGACAAGTGCCGAAATGCATTCGCCAACACAGGAATAAATTCACTTCCAACAGATGTTCCCCGGTGTGGTCTCTACTCTTGTGAAAGGAGGTTTTTGGTTCATATTTACGTGTCAGCCAGAGACACGTTCGAGACACCCGCCTTGAAAAGCTGGCCCTGACATCACTGGCTTTGGCTGCAACCGCAGCTGTTTGTGTGTCCAAGGAATTGGAAAGACAGGGCTCGCCATGGACTTTGGGAAATCTAAAAGGCAGGAATCCGGTTAATTTAACCGTATGCTGGGCGGCATGTATTCCACTGTTGCCCCTGCGTGACATTTTACCCAGACTCCAGGCTAAGGCGGTTCGGGGACCCGAGGAAGTGATTGTTCCCTTTACAAGCAGGAAAATTTTGCTGGTTTTACAAGCACGGACTATTCTGCTTAAAACTTGCAATTATACTTCGAATTCCCCATGCAACACCTACCTGGACTGATGTATTCTGGGTGTGGCAGTCCTCGAATACACCGTGAACTACCAACAGGTGTGCCGATAATTACGGGGGCGGAGTGTGACCCTGACATATCAAAGGGCAGCAGGATTTAAAAACACGTGATGTGAACAGCTTCCTGAATTCTTGGGCGCTGAGGAAGGCAGACAAGTGCCGAAATGCATTCGCCAACACAGGAATAAATTCACTTCCAACAGATGTTCCCCGGTGTGGTCTCTACTCTTGTGAAAGGAGGTTTTTGGTTCATATTTACGTGTCAGCCAGAGACACGTTCGAGACACCCGCCTTGAAAAGCTGGCCCTGACATCACTGGCTTTGGCTGCAACCGCAGCTGTTTGTGTGTCCAAGGAATTGGAAAGACAGGGCTCGCCATGGACTTTGGGAAATCTAAAAGGCAGGAATCCGGTTAATTTAACCGTATGCTGGGCGGCATGTATTCCACTGTTGCCCCTGCGTGACATTTTACCCAGACTCCAGGCTAAGGCGGTTCGGGGACCCGAGGAAGTGATTGTTCCCTTTACAAGCAGGAACATTTTGCTGGTTTTACAAGCACGGACTATTCTGCTTAAAACCCGCAATTATACTTTGAATTCCCCATGCAACACCTACCTGGACTGATGTATTCTGGGTGTGGCAGTCCTCGAATACACCGTGAACTACCAACAGGTGTGCCGATAATTACGGGGGCGGAGTGTGACCCTGACATATCAAAGGGCAGCAGGATTTAAAAACACGTGATGTGAACAGCTTCCTGAATTCTTGGGCGCTGAGGAAGGCAGACAAGTGCCGAAATGCATTTGCCAACACAGGAATAAATTCACTTCCAACAGATGTTCCCCTGTGTGGTCTCTACTCTTGTGAAAGGAGGTTTTTGGTTCATATTTACGTGTCAGCCAGAGACACGTTCGAGACACCCGCCTTGAAAAGCTGGCCCTGACATCACTGGCTTTGGCTGCAACCGCAGCTGTTTGTGTGTCCAAGGAATTGGAAAGACAGGGCTCGCCATGGACTTTGGGAAATCTAAAAGGCAGGAATCCGGTTAATTTAACCGTATGCTGGGCGGCATGTATTCCACTGTTGCCCCTGCGTGACATTTTACCCAGACTCCAGGCTAAGGCGGTTCGGGGACCCGAGGAAGTGATTGTTCCCTTTACAAGCAGGAAAATTTTGCTGGTTTTACAAGCACGGACTATTCTGCTTAAAACCCGCAATTTTACTTTGAATTCCCCATGCAACACCTACCTGGACTGATGTATTCTGGGTGTGGCAGTCCTCGAATACACCGTGAACTACCAACAGGTGTGCCGATAATTACGGGGGCGGAGTGTGACCCTGACATATCAAAGGGCAGCAGGATTTAAAAACACGTGATGTGAACAGCTTCCTGAATTCTTGGGCGCTGAGGAAGGCAGACAAGTGCCGAAATGCATTCGCCAACACAGGAATAAATTCACTTCCAACAGATGTTCCCCGGTGTGGTCTCTACTCTTGTGAAAGGAGGTTTTTGGTTCATATTTACGTGTCAGCCAGAGACACGTTCGAGACACCCGCCTTGAAAAGCTGGCCCTGACATCACTGGCTTTGGCTGCAACCGCAGCTGTTTGTGTGTCCAAGGAATTGGAAAGACAGGGCTCGCCATGGACTTTGGGAAATCTAAAAGGCAGGAATCCGGTTAATTTAACCGTATGCTGGGCGGCATGTATTCCACTGTTGCCCCTGCGTGACATTTTACCCAGACTCCAGGCTAAGGCGGTTCGGGGACCCGAGGAAGTGATTGTTCCCTTTACAAGCAGGAAAATTTTGCTGGTTTTACAAGCACGGACTATTCTGCTTAAAACCCGCAATTATACTTTGAATTCCCCATGCAACACCTACCTGGACTGATGTATTCTGGGTGTGGCAGTCCTCGAATACACCGTGAACTACCAACAGGTGTGCCGATAATTACGGGGGTGGAGTGTGACCCTGACATATCAAAGGGCAGCAGGATTTAAAAACACGTGATGTGAACAGCTTCCTGAATTCTTGGGCGCTGAGGAAGGCAGACAAGTGCCGAAATGCATTCGCCAACACAGGAATAAATTCACTTCCAACAGATGTTCCCCGGTGTGGTCTCTACTCTTGTGAAAGGAGGTTTTTGGTTCATATTTACGTGTCAGCCAGAGACACGTTCGAGACACCCGCCTTGAAAAGCTGGCCCTGACATCACTGGCTTTGGCTGCAACCGCAGCTGTTTGTGTGTCCAAGGAATTGGAAAGACAGGGCTCGCCATGGACTTTGGGAAATCTAAAAGGCAGGAATCCGGTTAATTTAACCGTATGCTGGGCGGCATGTATTCCACTGTTGCCCCTGCGTGACATTTTACCCAGACTCCAGGCTAAGGCGGTTCGGGGACCCGAGGAAGTGATTGTTCCCTTTACAAGCAGGAAAATTTTGCTGGTTTTACAAGCACGGACTATTCTGCTTAAAACCCGCAATTGTACTTTGAATTCCCCATGCAACACCTACCTGGACTGATGTATTCTGGGTGTGACAGTCCTCGAATACACCGTGAACTACCAACAGGTGTGTCGATAATTACGGGGGCGGAGTGTGACCCTGACATATCAAAGGGCAGCAGGATTTAAAAACACGTGATGTGAACAGCTTCCTGAATTCTTGGGCGCTGAGGAAGGCAGACAAGTGCCGAAATGCATTCGCCAACACAGGAATAAATTCACTTCCAACAGATGTTCCCCGGTGTGGTCTCTACTCTTGTGAAAGGAGGTTTTTGGTTCATATTTACGTGTCAGCCAGAGACACGTTCGAGACACCCGCCTTGAAAAGCTGGCCCTGACATCACTGGCTTTGGCTGCAACCGCAGCTGTTTGTGTGTCCAAGGAATTGGAAAGGCAGGGCTCGCCATGGACTTTGGGAAATCTAAAAGGCAGGAATCCGGTTAATTTAACCGTATGCTGGGCGGCATGTATTCCACTGTTGCCCCTGCGTGACATTTTACCCAGACTCCAGGCTAAGGCGGTTCGGGGACCCGAGGAAGTGATTGTTCCCTTTACAAACAGGAAAATTTTGCTGGTTTTACAAGCACGGACTATTCTGCTTAAAACCCGCAATTATACTTTGAATTCCCCATGCAACACCTACCTGGACTGATGTATTCTGGGTGTGGCAGTCCTCGAATACACCGTGAACTACCAACAGGTGTGCCGATAATTACGGGGGCGGAGTGTGACCCTGACATATCAAAGGGCAGCAGGATTTAAAAACACGTGATGTGAACAGCTTCCTGAATTCTTGGGCGCTGAGGAAGGCAGACAAGTGCCGAAATGCATTCGCCAACACAGGAATAAATTCACTTCCAACAGATGTTCCCCGGTGTGGTCTCTACTCTTGTGAAAGGAGATTTTTGGTTCATATTTACGTGTCAGCCAGAGACACGTTCAAGACACCCGCCTTGAAAAGCTGGCCCTGACATCACTGGCTTTGGCTGCAACCGCAGCTGTTTGTGTGTCCAAGGAATTGGAAAGACAGGGCTCGCCATGGACTTTGGGAAATCTAAAAGGCAGGAATCCGGTTAATTTAACCGTATGCTGGGCGGCATGTATTCCACTGTTGCCCCTGCGTGACATTTTACCCAGACTCCAGGCTAAGGCGGTTCGGGGACCCGAGGAAGTGATTGTTCCCTTTACAAGCAGGAAAATTTTGCTGGTTTTACAAGCACGGACTATTCTGCTTAAAACCCGCAATTATACTTTGAATTCCCCATGCAACACCTACCTGGACTGATGTATTCTGGGTGTGGCAGTCCTCGAATACACCGTGAACTACCAACAGGTGTGCCGATAATTACGGGGGCGGAGTGTGACCCTGACATATCAAAGGGCAGCAGGATTTAAAAACACGTGATGTGAACAGCTTCCTGAATTCTTGGGCGCTGAGGAAGGCAGACAAGTGCCGAAATGCATTCGCCAACACAGGAATAAATTCACTTCCAACAGATGTTCCCCGGTGTGCCCGGTGTGGTCTCTACTCTTGTGAAAGGAGGTTTTTGGTTCATATGGCATGTGAACAAGGGCTTGTAGCCCGAAACGCGTTATGCATTTCCTGCTTGAAACTTCTTAAACTGGATTAAATACCTGTCATCCATTTCGTGGTCCGTCTCCTGTATGTGCGCTTCGCCGATCTGAGGGTTGGAAGTGGCGCGTTGGGAGTTCTGTCGGAATATATATATATATATATATATATATATATATATATATATATATATATATATATATATATATATATATATATGTATATATATATATGGGTCTAGGTGTGTCCAGGAGGCCATGTGATGTTTTTAAGCCCCTCCTCTGAAGAAGGCTGAGTACGGCTGGATCGCATAAGGATACAGGGACTCACAAATGGTTTAATAAATGGTGGTACCTTACCTGCAGTGTGTGTGGCTCAAGCTCTTTCCGTGGGGAGAGGTTTTGCATGCTACAATACGTCCGGGTCCTGGCCTGGAGTGACGCACCACCAGAGAAAGCGCACCAATGACTGCCCAGAACTGGACCACTTTTGCTGCTGGCGAAAGCTAAAAGGGGCAGTGGTAGCCACCAGGGACTGGACCTTGAATTGGATTTCGGGGCATTTGAAAATGGTGTGCTAGAGGACCGCAAGATACTTGATTAATAAATAAAAGACAGCAACATCGCCCACCGAAGGGAAGTAATTGAAAGACCCAAGACGCAGTACGAAAACCAGCATGCTCGACACTGATGGTCATTTGGGCACCCACCTGAGGGTAATGATTAATGGAGCAAATGGGTCTAGGTGTGTCCAGGAGGCCATGTGATGTTTTTAAGCCCCTCCTCTGAAGAAGGCTGAGTGCGGCTGAAATGCGTAAGGATACAGGGACTCACGAATGGTTTAATAAATGGTGGTACCTTACCTGCCGTGTGTGCGGCTCAATCTCTTTCCTTGGGGGGAGGCTTTGCATGATATAAATATAAATATATATATATATATATATATATATATATATATATATATATATATATATATATATATATATATATATATATATATATATATATATCCCACAGCTTGGCTCACAGATTTTGCGGTCCAATGGCGCTCTCTACCACCGGTGTCGAACTACTCTGCAGAGCCCTGCTTTTTTAAATTTCGCACAAATCCCTTCAAAGAAGAGAAAAAGTTCGCACTCACAAAGGGTTTCTTCCCAATCTTCCAGATTTATTTTTCAAGGTATCAGCATATATAGCTACAACCAACGCGTTTCACAACACACAGTTGCTTGTTCACGGTAAGGTAACCATTGTGCAAGACATATTTTTAGTGCATTTCATGAATTCAAAAAAAGAAAAAGCATTTGTAATCTAAACTACATTCAAATAAGTTTATACAGTTTTAAAAAACCTGATGTTTCCTCTGTTGTCTCATTTCTTCGTATTATGCACTAAAAATATGTCATTAATCTGGGGCCTATATAACATTTGTAAAATGATGAAGCCAATACTTACTAAAAAGCAGCATGGACATGATGGCAATGTTAAATTTGAAAATTGTCTAAATATTACTACAGTTAATTTCCACTCCATGTAGAACGCAATAGCCCACTGGAGGGCTTGATTACTTCCGGATTATAAAATGATATAGATACCTTAAGCAGCAGTATACTGTAAGAACATAAGCCCACCGGAGGGCGTGATTGTTTAATCCTACCCGCTTGCCAAAACAAATATTTGTGGGTAAATTTGCGTAAGAAGTGGAAATAATGACGATGCATATCGAATGTGTCCATAATTTTGAATTGCCATATGGTTAAATGATTTGAATTATTAGTTATTTGAAACCACAATGTGTCAATTACATGTACTTAATTTTCATGTTAAATCGGAAAGTGTCAAATAATGTTAAAAAACTACATTTCCCAACTCACTTCCTGTGTGTGAACAGGAAGTGATGTCAGCATCATTTGTGTTTTGGCGGTCCCTAGAGGATTATAGGATAGTCTTGCACAATGGTTACCTTACCGTGAACAAGCAACTGTGTGTTTAAAACGCGTTGGTTGTAGCTATATATGCTGATACCTTGACAAATAAATCTGGAAGATTGGGAAGAAACCCTTTGTGAGTGCAAACTTTTTCTCTTCTTTGAAGGGATTTGTGCGAAAAAAAAATATATATATATATATATATATATATATATATATATATATATATATATATATATATATATATATATATATATATATATATACACGCTCCAAAGTTGCCCCAAGAAACAAGAAGCACTCAAGCAGGCAGCGGGTTTCAAAAACCTTTATTCGGGTCCAAGAGTCAAGTATGTGCGTTGTCGACACCGCCCACTCATTTAAATGGCACCTTGCACGTGTTAATTAAACTGCTCTGGATGAGTCTGTGCATGGAATTCTGGGTCTTGTAGTGTCCACAATTAATTCCCTGGATGGGAGCGCTAATCTTCCTGCTGGTAAGTAAAGCCCTGTATGAGCCTCAGCTTGCGGGTCCGCTCTAAATCCCTCATTCCTGCTCCACACAAGGGGGTGTCTTGAATAGTAGCCCTCCGTGGTTCCCACATTACCGGGATGGTGCTCCTCGGCGGCTGGGCTGCCGCCAACAATATACACACTCCAAAGTTGCCCCAAGCAACAAGAAGCACTCAAGCAGGCAGCGGGTTTCAAAAACCTTTATTCGGGTACAAGCAGAAGCCGTCAAGCCAATCCCTGAAGCAGCTTGTCTGTCCATAATTGCCTGACGCGTTTCAGAGATAAACTCCTTCCTCAGAGGCTGTGACAGTCAAGTATGCTCGTTGTCGACACCGCCCACTCATTTAAACGGCACCTTGCACGTGTTCATTCAACTGCTCTGGATGAGTCTGTGCATGGAATTCTGGGTCTTGTAGTGTCCACAATTAATTCCCTGGATGGGAGCGCTAATCTTCCTGCTGGTAAGCTAAGCCCTGTATGAGCCCCAGCTTGATGGTCCACTCTAAATCCCTCGTTGCTGCTCCACACAAGGGGATGTCTTGGATAGTAGACACCGTGGTTCCCACATTACCGGGATGGTGCTCCTCGGCGGGCGGGCTGCCGCCAACAATATACACGCTCCAAAGTTGCCCCAAGCAACGAGAACCACTAAAGCAGGCAGCAGGTTTCAAAAACCTCTGGGTTATATTTTGAACGTTAGGTCCTTAGCAGATGGACTACATTTAACATGATGCCATGCCTGCTCACGCCGACTGGGGCGGGACTGTTATCAGAAAATAAAGTTCCTATGTTTAATGGATGCCTCTTTGTGTCAATTGCAGGCCTGTGATCAAGGGCTACGGCTTGAAACGTTTGGCATTCTGCAATACGAACGCTGTGGTGCTGGCAACTGCCGGTGATGATGTGTGGTAACCCTTCCCGTGTGACCTTTCCTCTGGGGACTCTCTTGGTTTTGATGTTGAGCGGCTCGTCCGGCCGCAGAAAGGTCCCGCTGCTGTATCATGGCGGATCCTGGTTCTCGTGATTACGGGCGCATTTCGGGAGCGGAAGGGGCCTCATCGCTGGATTAAATTGCTGCGGTTACCACACAAGTGCTCACCCACTTGGAATAACATTGTGACACTATGAGGCACCCAAGCCACTGGTTTATATTTGGAACGTTATGTCCTTAGCAGATGGATTACATTTAACATGATGCCATGCCTGCTCACTCCCATTGGGGCTTGACTGTTATCAGAAAATAAAGATCCTATGTTTAATGGATGCCTCTTTGTGTCAATTGCAGGCCGGTGATCAAGGGCTACGGCTTGAAACGTTTGGCATTCTGCAAATACGGACGCTGAGCTGGCTGTGGTGCTGGCAACTGCCGGTGATGGTGTGTGGTAACCCTTCCCGTGTGACCTTTCCTTTGGGAACTCTCTTGGTTTTGATGTTGAGCGGCTCGTCCGGCCGCAGAAAGGTCCCGCTGCTATATCACGGCGGATCCTGGTGCTCATGATTACGGGCGCATTTCGGGAGCGGAAGGGGTCTCATCGCTGGATTAAATTGGTGTGCCACACTGCGATTATCACGCAAGCGCTCACCCACTTGGATTAACATTGTGACACTATGAGGCACCCAAGCCACTGGGTTATATTTGGAACGTTAGGTCCTTAGCAGATGGACTACATTTAACATGATGCCATGCATATTCACACCCACTGGGGCGGGACTGTTATCAGAAAATAAAGTTCCGATGTTCAATGGATGCCTCTTTGTGTCAATTGCAGGCAGGTGATCAAGGGCTACGGCTTGAAATGTTTGGCATTCTGCAATACGAACGCTGCGCTGGCTGTGGTGCTGGCAACTGCCGGTGATGGTGTGTGGTAACCCTTCCCATGTGACCTTTCCTTTGGGGACTCTCTTGGATATATATATATATATATATATATATATTTATATATATATATCCACTTATATCGACTAAAAGTATCAAAGAGGACCATGCTTGAGACATTTCTGATCCGAGAAACTCTTCTGTTTCTCCTATTGTTTGCACTACGTCACCTTTAAAAAATATAATAATGGTCTGGTGAGCCAAGATGATGGTGGCTTCTGTGACAAAGTTTCTCTGTAAAGGCAAACTACATTGGTCTCTGTTTCATTCTCTTTATGGAATAAAAAACTGTTTAACTACTACGAATGCTTCCCTGTCAGTTGTGCCTTGCATTCTCTTTTGTTATATATTATCTTCTGGCGGTCGCCAATAGATAGTTAGGACCTATTATCCATAGGAAAACCACAACATTCTATTGCCAATAACTTTGGCGTCGATTAATGAATCTTCTTGAAATTTCCAAACTTTTGGCAAGCTCAGTTCCGTTCCTTCCCTGAAAATTTGGGGGTGATTGGTCATGCAGAGGCTGAGAAAAAAGGGGGTCCTAAAATGTGTTTTCCCCATGCAATTTCCCATAGGACCTTTAGCCACGGCTACAGCCCGAACGGCTGAACAGAATTACACCAAATTTGGCAGAGAGGTACTCCTTAGTTCCGACTTGTGCCTTTGGCCTATCTGGTGTCAATCCGTTTGGTAGTTTTTGAGAAAATTGCAGTTAAATTCATTTATATATCTATGGGCGTGGAGGATCCGCGGATTGTGCGAGGACTGGCCTCGTAGGATAAGCGCACCATCCCGATCACGCGCTCAATTCTAAATGGCTGTCAAGCGGCTGTAAATGTTCAGAACCAGGTACTGTTGGCAGCCATTTTGTGCCTCGGTAGAAGCGAGGTTGAGGAAGTCAGTGAATATGTGTGCAAACCGTGCCAAGGGGGCAGGGTAGACACACCCTGACTCCTTCAGCCTGATCAGAGGGTCACATAAGGACAATTAGGGCCCAAAACAATACGTTTTTTAAAATAAAAATCGTGAGATGTGTGGATACTACGCGCATCCCGCGATATTAAAAACAAAGAAACGCGGTCTCCAGCGGGAAAATTTAGAATTTTCCCCTGGGGGATCAAATCCCGGGGGCATTGTTGAAAAAATAGTGTGAGGGGGTCCTAATCCCCCCCACACTGCCCCGGGGACCACCACCCCGGGGCTCTAATTTAACATATGCAGGGGGCTCACGGGGCCTCCCGCAGCCCTGGGGACCGCCACCCCTGGGGCTTCTTCAAAATGGGTGGTGGGGGTCTCAGGCCCCCCCAGCCCCAGGGAACGCCACCCCCTGGAGCTCGATTATAATGTATGCAGGGCTATTTTGAATTGGGTGGGGGGCTCTCAGACACCCCGAGCCCCAGGGACTGCCACCCCAGGCAAGAATTTTATGTATGCGGGGCTCACGGGCCCCCCAGAGCCCTAAGGACCGCCACCCCCTGGGCTTGAAACAAATGGGTGGGGGTGCTCTGATGTCCTCCAGCCCCGGGGACTGCCACCCCAGGGCTTATGAAAATTGGGTGGGGGACCCCGAGGCCCCCCAGCCCTTTGGGCTGCCACCCCGGGGCTTATGAAAATTGGGTGGGGGGGCTCTGAGGCCCCCCAGCCCCAGGGACTGCCCCCCGGGGCTTCTAAAGAATGTGGGAGGAGGCTGCGCGGCCCCCCTCCTGGAGGCCTTGATTGTCCTAGGGACGCCACCCCCCAGGGCCGGCTCTTGCAGTTTCCCGGGGTGCCTACCACCGGGACAACACTGTTTGCAATGGCAGGGCGGGAGACAATCGGCTCCCACATTGCCATTGCAAACTGCTTTGCTTCATTGAAGCAAGAGCAGGGGAACCTGCTCTCGCTTCAATGAAGCAAAGCAGATTATTTTTCCATATGGGGAGCAGCATGTTAGATCTCCCCACATGGAAAAGCAATGCCAGCTCCCGCAGGAGGTGGGGAGCCGGCGGGACCGTGGGGGGGATTGGGGACCCCCCACAGTCCCCAACGGAGTGGGCCAGCCCCAGGGGATGGGGTCCCCAGGGCTACAAGAGGCTCGGGAGGGGAACCCTCCCACATAAAAAATAAAAAAGAATGGCCGGGCCCAGGGGATGGGGTCCCCGGAGCCTTAAGTGGCGTGAGGAGGAAACTATGCAGCCCCCCTCCATAAAAATATCTGAAAAGTTTGGCCATGACCCAGGGGATGGGGTCCCGGGGCCCGGAATTGCACAAAGGAGGGGGACGACGCGGCCCCCTTCCCATAAATATATTTGTTTTAAATTGTAAATGGGGACTGAGGCCCGGAGGGATGGGGTCCCCAGGGCCCCAAAAAAGAAAAAGGAAGGGGGGCTACACAGCCACCTTCACAAAATAAAAAACATTTTAAAAAACGAGATCGGGCCAGAGGACACGCCCCTTTCTTGCACCACTCTGTAAACGCACCCCCTGGCGCGTTTGCAGAGGGGGAACAAATTCCTCTTGAATACTGAGGGTCCCTGGGGGCCAACTAGCCCACCAGGTACTTCCAGTATGTGCCAGGGAGCTGCCTGTCAGAGTGGTGTTCTGAGGCCACGCCCCTTTTTACACCTCTCTGCAATGCAGCTCTGTGGCGCTTCCTGGAGGTAGCTGGTGGCCTAGTTTCACCCCAGGGACCCTCAGTATTCAAGGGGAGTTAAATTCCCAACTTAAAACGCGCTACGGGGGGCCACAGGGAGCGTTTGCACAGTGGTGAAGGGAGGGGCCTGAGTTCACATGTGTGCAAACATGCCCTGTGACGCAATTTAAGTTGGAGAATTAATTCCTTGTCAATACTGAGGGTCCCTGGGGGCCAACTAGCCCACCAGCTACCTCCAGTAAGTGCCACAGAACTGCGTTGCAGAGTGTTGTAAAAAGGGGCGTGGCCTCTGAACACCTCTCTGCAAAGCAGAATCCTGGCGCATACTGGAGGTATCTGGTGGGCTAGTTGCCCCCCAGGGGACCTTAGGATTCAAGGGCACTTAATCCCGCAACTTAAAACGCGCCACAGGGCGTGTTTGCACACATGTCACATCAGGCCCCGCCCCCTTCCTTCACTATTGTACAAATATTCCTCTAAAATCAGCCGAACTACGAATTCCGATTTACTCACCTGTTATCAGGAGTGACCTCAGTGCTGCTTCTTTTAGCCAAGCACTGACCCTGAAAAGTAATTCTAACCATACTTACCAGTAACTTGTATTTCCTTCCATAGGAATCCATTGTCTGGTTTTCACCAGAAAAGTTTCTAAGTGTCTATTGTCACAAAGTACAAATATTCCTATGCCTGTATGACTTAAACGCATTCTTTCAACTGTTTACAGGAGATGCACCAGAGCTGGGTCCAGGATACACCACTGAGTAAGAAAAAGTAACGATAACTGCTAAGTGAATTTCCTCTTATAGGGTAACATTGAGTGGTTTTACTTGGAAATTCTTCTTAGTGTGGAGTTATGGAACTTTAAAATATTCACCTAAAATCAGCCGAAGAACGAATTCTGATTTACTCCTCTGTTATCAGGAGAGACCTCAGTGCTACATCTTCGAGCCCAGCACTGCCCCTGAAGATTAATTCTAAACATACTTACCAGTAACTTGAATTTCCTTCCATAGGCTATCATTGCCTGGTTTCACTTGGAAATTCTTCTAAGTGTGGAGTTTTTGAACTTTATAAAATTCCTATAAAATCTGCAGAACTACGAATTCCGATTTACTCACCTGTTATCAGGAGTAACCTCAGTGCTGCTTCTTTGAGCCCAGTACTGATCCTGAAAAGTAATTCTAACCGTACTTACCAGTAACTTGTATTTTCTTCCATAGGAATCCATTGTCTGGTTTTCACAAGAAAATTTTCTAAGTGTCTATTTTCACAAACTAGAAATATTCCTTAAACATTTCCTGTATGACTTAAACGCATTCTATCGTCTGTTTACAGGAGATTCACCCGTGCTGGCTCCAGTAACCACCACTGAGTAAGAAAAAGTAATGTTAACACTACTTACCTACTAAGTGAATTTTCTCCCATAGGATAACACTGGTGAATCTATGTAAAAAAGTTTCAAAGTGTGAACTTTTAAAATACAATAATATTCCTTAAAAATCACTACTGTAACCAAAACGCTTTTACTCAACTGTTTACAGGAGATGTCCAAGGACTGAATCTAAGATCCAGTCCTGTGGTTAGAAAAGTAATCCATAAAGTAACTAATTGCATTTGACAAGAAATTCACATTGAGCTCAATGTTGCATTGTGTCTGAAATTGTGTTGCGCAATACAACCGCTGTAACTACTGTACTTAGAAGACTTTTGCCTATTTGCAAAGTATTTAAACTAAAGTAGTTCTTCCTGAGAAAATATATTTTGTAATGTAATGTAAATTATAATGTAATTTAAAAAATAAAATATCTAAAAATGAATTGTTTAAAAAAATGTAGAAAATAAGTATTAAAAAAAATAACAGTTAATACATTGAAAATTTGTCATTTACAAAACCTTTGAAATTCACTGAAAAAAACAGAGGTTTCAGACATGTTATAGTTAGGATGTAGCATTTAAAAAACATTTGAAATTCACTGAAAAAACCATAGGTTTCAGACAAGTTTTAGTTATGAATTAGCATTTAAAAAACCTCAGAAATTCACTGAAAAAACACAGGTTTTAGGGGTGTTATAGTTAGTTGGACATTTTACTCGTACAAAACCAGTAGTTAGTTGTACTAAGTATAACTCGCGTGCCCGCAATCCACTGCTGATGATGTCACATATTACATGATTCATGACATGGTCAGTGGCATCACTGATGACCATCTCAAATGACATCACTGATGACATCATCCAGTGAATGTGGTTTGGTTTGTTATTTATATAATTATTCTATATATAGGAATCTGCATTGAAGATTGAGTGGATGTAGAAGTGTCTGGATGGAGGATTTAGTACTACTGTGATTGACTGTGTAATTGAGTAATTTAAAGTGTCTCACTAAATATATGGGATAGTGATTTAGCTGTGTGAATATTTGTTTCACTCTGTGTCTTGTGTAAACTACTGCATAAGTTGGTTACTAGGTATGTGAAACTCTATATTACTTTTCAATTAGTTAAGAGAGTATTTGTATGAGAGTGTGAATGTGTGTGTATTTGGATGGAAGGTGTGTAACTGTCTAAAGATGTATACATTGTTGATTAAGTACATATATGAGGTTAAGACTGTATATGAAAACAGTTGTTTTGGGTGAGTGAATCTCTTTATGGGTTTGTTGATGAGTAAATATATTTCTCAATGATATATGTCCAACAAAGTAGAAATATGAAAGGCAATGTATGTGACAGTTGTTGTTTATAAATAAGTATACATAAGACTCAGTGATTGTATGAGTAACTGTATCAAAAACTGTATACTTGTAATAGTGATTTTATAACACACTAAGTATGAGTTATTAACTATATGAATAAATAAAGTGGTGTTTGTATAAGTGTGTAGCTTAGTAAATGTAAGTGTGCTCAATTGTTTGCATAAGTGGGTAGGATGACTCCATGAGTGAATAGGGTGTGTGCTAGTGTGTAATATCGATGTAGGTGTATAAGTATATTTAATAGTGTACTATTGATCTTTGTTAGCATGTATGAGTGAATCTATAGGCAAATGTTTAGATGTGTGTTTAGATCTAGGAATCACTGAGTGGGTTTTTAGAAAGTTGTATTGGTGTGTCAATGGATTCAAATATGGTACTCTATATTTTACAGTGAGTGATGAAAAGTTATACTAGTGTATGATGAGGTGTATCTGATTGTCACGTGCATGATGTCATTAATGATGTCAACAGTGATGTCATTTGAGATGTCATCAGTGATGTCACTGATCATGTCATGAATGATGTAATATGTGACATCATCAGCAGTGGATTGCGGGCGCGCAAGTTATACTTAGTAAAGATAACTATAACGGAGGAATTTCAATGGTTTTGTATGAGTGAAATGTCCAGCTAACTATAACACCCCTGAAATCTATGTTTTTTTCAGTGAATTTCTAAGGTTTTTTAAATGATAATTTCTAACAACAATATCCCTATAACCTATAGTGTTTATTAAGTAAAATTTAAAAGCATATGTATAATTTTTAAAGTTAAAACAAACTTAACAGTAGTGTTTTATAACTTATAAAGATACCTCCTGGTTTTATGGTATTTATTTTTTGGATATTTCCATCTGTATTTATCCATATATTTTTTTAAATAATTGTATGTGTATTTACCGATATATATTTCGGGTTTTGTAAAAAAATGATTCTGAAATTAGTATATTTACACATTTATTTTACTGATAAATATGCACTTATGGCTGAAAGACTAACCGTTTTCACTCATGTAAACACTCTTAGATGATAAACTATACACAACCTTTATATTAAAATGTGCAAGTACTCTTATACGAGGATATATATTGCTCTTTAAGGCTCTTTACTAAAAGTATTTTATTGTTTTTACCCTTTTACTTGTAGAATGACAGACCTATTGGCCTAATACTCATCATTGACAGCATTTACAAACGCTCAAAAAACAACCCAATTTCCGTACTTATCCACACTTATATTAGCTCAAGAGTTCACCCAAAGGGGAAACTTTATTGACAAATTGTCTTCCGGTACCCTACCCCTTTGGTTTGTTTGGGTCCCTCTCTTTTGTTAGAGACACTGTAAAGTTTGACAACTACATAAGCGGAGCCAAATCTTCCTTCGATAGGCTACTAAACAACCAAAAACTATATAAACCACACCTATTTATTTATTTATTTATATGCTTATATAGCACTAGAATCGACCCCCGAAGGGTTATCTCTGCGCTGAAGCGGAGCATGAAGGTGGTGTGTGGCCCCAGCAAGCTAACAGGTACAAAAAAGAGTTGTTTTAAGCAGCTTCCTGAATTGTAGATGGTCTAAACACTGTCTTAGAGGGAGGGGCATCTCATTCCAGTAGTGAGGTCTAGGTTGGGAGAGAGCCCTTCCTCCTACTCTTGCTCTTCTTACTCGTGGTACCATCAACATATGTTTAGTGCTCGAGCAAAGAGATATCGGGGGAACATAAGGCTTTAGTTTCTCAGATAAATAAGAGGGGCCTGAGCTATACAATGCCTTATGGATGGTGCAGCAGATTTTAAACTTGACCCTTTGGCGGATGGGAAGCCAGTGTTGTTTCATCAGATGAGGGCGGGAGGGAGTTCTCGGGGGAGCGTTAAGGAGCATTCGTGCTGCCGAGTTCTGAACTACCTGTAATCTGGCCAATGCGGCTTCATTGGCAGAGACTAACAGACCGTTACAATAGTCCAGGTGACTTAATATAATTGCCTAGACGAGGGTTTTCCGGTAGGAATCAGGGAGCAGAGGGAAGATTCGGCGTAGTAGGCCCATTACATGGAAGCAAGACCTCGCAGTTTGAGTAGCATGCTCCTTCATTGTGAGTGCCAGATCTAGCCGGATCCCCACATTTTTGACTAACATCTTGGGTATAGGATGGGGGCCTAGATCTGTCGGCCACCAGTCGGGTGTCAACAAGAGGGGTGCCTCTCCAAAGAGCATGATTTCTGTTTTCCCCACATTATACTGGAGGAAATTATTTCTCATCCAGTGTGATATTGCTCTCATTCCATTGGAGAAGGCCACCCGTACTTCTGAGGTGAGCTTGTTGAATGGAAAAAGTAATTGGGTGTCATCGGCATATGATATAGGGATGAACACATGGGATCTCAAGAGATTAGTCAAGGGAGCAACATAGATGTTAAATAATTACTCCCTTGGACAATTTTTTGGGGGCCGATCAGTGAGGACCTAGGTTAACAACCTGAGAGCGATCAGATGGAAAGCTTTTCATCCATTGTAAGGCAGTTTTTCTTAATCCAATCTCTTCCAATCCTTTAGTCCAGATGTTATGGTAGACTGTGTTGAATGCTGAGGACAGGTCCAACAGCACAAGAATCATGGAGTGGCCATTATCTAGGGTCATCCTGATATTGTCTGTGACCGCTAGTAATGCTGTTTCGGTGCTGTATTTGGGCCTGAAACCAGACTGGGAAGGGTCTAAGCATCCAGTTTGTTCGACAAAATTGGAGAGGTGGGTATTTACATGTTTTTCCAACAGTTTGCTGGTAAATGCAAGGAGCGAGATAGGGCAGAGGTTGGAAAGTTCCGTCCATGAGAGTTTGGTATTCTTATGAATCGGCCTAACCTGAGTGACCTTCCACTCTAATGGTACATGTCCTTATTTTAGGGAGAGGTTGATAAGAGTTAGCATGGAAGGAGACAGATTTTTGGCCAGGGAAAGAAGAATTTTTGCAGAAATGTAATCAGCAGGAGAACCAGATTTAACTTTATTAATCAATGATTTGACCTCCATTAATGAAATAGTAGGGAAGTTCTCTAATATCTCATTATCAGTGAGATTGGACTGATACGTAGCCATTTGGGTCTCTGATATAACTCCTGCACCAGTAATTTTTTTCATAAATGAGCTCTATCTTTTGAGCGAGATAGAGAGCAGTATCATTACATAGTGATTGAGTGGGGTCTCTATACTATCACAGGCTTTGGGATTAACAAAGGATTGAAGAATTTGGTATAGAGTTTTGGAGGAGTTGCCGGCCATGGCTAGCTGAGAGGTAATATACGATTTCCGTGATGCTTTTATGTTTTTATGGTAGCTAGATAGGGCGGACTAAAATTGTACCTTGTCAGTATCACTATGGGAAAGGTGCCACAATCTTGCCAACGTCCTGCAGAGTTGTTTATGAGCTCGCAATTGGCTAGAGATCCAAGCTGCCTGTGGTCTATTGGGAAGACTAGGTACATTTTTCAGAGGTGCAATATAATCAATGGCAGTGGAGACTGTCGAGTTATATTTGAACAGGGCTTCTTCAATGTTATCTGATGTCAAAATATTTGGCCTATGAAAGACAGTTTGAAAGTTCTCCTCCGTAACTTTCTTCCACTGTCTGCGGAAGGAACGAGTTATTGGTTTGGTTATTTCCATATCAATGGAGTCCAAAATAACAAATTCAATAACGAAATGATCAGACCAAGTGAGATGTTGAAGGGCTTCACAGCGAATCCTAGAGGAGTTAGAAAAAATAACGTCTAAGGTATGTCCGGCTTCGTGGGTTGGACCTTCATTAAGCTTGGACAGGCCTTTCAAAGATAGGTCAGTCAGAAGTGTCTGTGCATCTGAGTAAGAGAAACATTCACTGTGAAAGTTAAAGTCTCCTAAGAGTAAGAAGATTTTACACGTGTTCACATAAGGAACTAGTAGTTCGACCAGAAAAGTCAGCAGGGGGTCCTAGGAGATGATAAACTAATGCTCCTGTCCAACTAGCTTGCAGGGAGGATTCAATTCTGAAGACCAGGATCTCCATGTTAGCATCCTCACGTTGATTCAAGATGGAGAACTGAATTCCTTCTCTATGGACAATGGCAATTCCTCCCCCTTTTTCTTGGTTCTATCTAATCTAACCATCTTACATCCTTCCGGTATTCCTAGTGTAATGGCGGGTACGCTGTGGTGTTTAAGCCAGGTCTCAGTTAAAAAACCCAACTCCGGTTGGACCGAAGACAGTAGGTCCCATACCTCTGTGGCATGTTTAGGCATGGATCTAATGTTACATAAGATATTTTTCCATCCCTTCCGTGTGGGTTTAGCAGGGGTGACTATGTCCTGTTCAAATGAGGGGTGGCTTGCCTGAAATTGGCAGGCCCGACAGGCAAATGGGCCTTCTGGATAGGGTTCCCGCTGACATCCCGAAAGGGGATTAGTCTGTAAATTCATTAGTTTTTGTTTAGTATATTGAATATGCTTAGCGTGGCCCCAGTTTGCGGGTGATTGGCGAGGGTGCCCGGCTCCTGGTGGCGTCCTGGCGCGGACGGGTGCAGATAGGCTTGCACGTGTCCGCTGCACACATCCGCTGCACGCTCCGCATTGCATCCTAATTTATGTAGAACTGAGGGTGGGGACTAGACCGCCAACCCTTGTCTCACCGGGAAAACCCTCCCTCCACAAAAACGGGATTGAGACCCGCGGTGGACCAGGGAGAAGAAACCGGAAGTGGTGAAATGAAGAGTGCAGGTATGTCCCTCAGAGTATCAGGCACAATCATGTTCTAAAAACAATGGGTGCACAAATTCACAAAAACAATGGTGACATTTAAATCCAGATTGAGCGTCGGGCAACTACCTCATGCGCGTCTACTGCGCGCTCCGCATTGCATCCTAATTTATATAGAACTGAGGAAGGGGACTAGACCGCCAACCCTTGTCTCACCGGAAATGCCCTCCCTCCACTAAAACGGAATTGAGACCTGCGGTGGACCGGGAGAACAAACCGGAAGTGGTGAAAATGAAGAGTGCAGGTATGTCCCTCAGAACATCAGGCACAATGCTGTTCTAAAAACAATGGGTGCACGAATTCACAAAAATAATGGTGACATTTAAAACCAGATTGAGCGTCGGGCAGCTAGCGCTAGGTAGAGGGAAGCCAGTAACACTACCTCATGCACATCCACTGCGCACTCCGCATTGCATCCTAATTTATGTAGAACTGAGGGAGGGGACTAGACCGCCAACCCTTGTCTCACCGGAAATGCCCTCCCTCGTCACAAAAATGGGATTGAGACCCACGGTGGACTGGAGAGAAGAAACCGAAAGTGGTGAAATGATTCAATTGCAGGCATGTCCCTCAGAGTATCAGGCAACCCATGTCTCACCGGAAATGCCCTGCCTCCACAAAACAGGATTGAGACTGGAAGTGGTGAAATGAAGAGTGCAGGTATGTCCCTCGGAGTATCAGGCACAATGCTGTTTTAAAAACAATGGGTGCACGAGTTCACAAAAACAATGGTGACCTTTAAAACCAGATTGAGCATCGGGCAGCTAGCTCTAGGTAGAGGGACGCCAGTAACACTACCTCATGCGCGTCCGCCTTGCATCCTAATTTATATAAAACTGAGGGTGGGGACTTGACTGCCAACCCTTGTCTCACCGGAAATGCCCTCCCTCCACACAAACGGGACTGAGACTCGCGGAATTTTGCAGATTTTCTGCAATTTTACGATCCGCGAATCGCGCGAAATCACAGCAAAATCTGCGAATTCGCGAGCGGGACGAACTTTGCTCAGGAAGCACTTACAGGGTTAAAGCAGGTGCCCAAGTTCAAGCTAATTTCTTTGACCCTCGAAGCAGGGTCAGAGAATAGTTACAATTAGGCAACGAGGCTCCTGTCACTAAAATTAAACCTCAGCAGGAAGCACTTACAGATCAATAAAGCAGGTGCCTCAGTTGAAGCTCAAATTCAGTAACGCAATATAATCAGCCCAAGAATCTAGTGAGCACGGTCGATGCTAGGCAGGTGTGCTTTTTCCCCAGATCTACCATCTACAATTAGCTGTAATCCGTGATGGAGGTCTAGGCATTCACGAGTTTCTCGAGCGCAATCCCCCTGTACTTCCAGTGACCAGGAGGCTGCTTTCTCCTCATCTGCTGCGCGGATCGGCCTCTGACCTTTATAAACAAGAGGCATGTGAACTCACAGAGAAGCCAGGCCCCACACACACTAGGCTATGCAACCTCTTCCCGCCCTTTTCCCCACTGTGATGGACAGCTCACTCGAGGGACCTGGGCACCTATGGGCGCGGTGGCAAAGTTACAGACACACGGTGTCACTGGAGACAACTCTTCTGGGCCTTTACACAGCTGTAGTGCAGGAAAAGTACAATACATTTACCCATTGAGGTAGCACTTACTGCTTTCTCCTCATTTGCTGCTCTGATCGGACTCTGACCCGTTATAAACAAGAGGCATGTGAACTCGCACAGAAGCCTGGCCCCACACACACTAGGTTATGCAACCTCTTCTCGCCCTTTTCCCCACTGTGATGGACAGCTCACTCGAGGGGCCTCAGCGCTTATGGGCGCAGTGTCAAAGTTACAGACACACGGGGTCACTGGAGACAACTCTTCTGGGCCTTAACACAGCTATAGTGCAGGAAAAGCACAATACATTTACCCAACGAGGTAGCACTTACTGCTTTCTCCTCATTTGCTGCCCTGATCGGACTCTGACCCTTTATAAGCAAGAGGCATGTCAACTCGCACAGAAGCCCGACACCACGCACACTAGGCTATGCAACGTCTTCCCGCCCTTTCCTTCACTGTGATGGACAGCTCACTCTAGGGACCTCGGCGCCTATGGGCTCAGTGGCAAAGTTACAGACACACGGGGTCACTGGAGACAACTCTTCTGGGCCTTTACACAGCTGTAGTGCAGGAAAAGCACAATACATTTACCCAACGAGATAGCACTTACTGCTATCTCTTCATTTGCTGCTCTGATCGGACTCTGACCCTTTATAAACAAGAGGCATGTGAACTCGCACAGAAGCCCGGCCCCACACACTCTAGGCTGTGCAACCTCTTCCCTCCCTTTCTCCCACTGTGTTGGACAGCTCACTCGAGGGACCTCGGCGCCTATGGGCGCGGTGGCAAAGTCACAGACACACGTGGTGACTTGCCACTCTTCTGGGCTTTACGCAGCTGTAGTGTAGGAAAAGCACGATACATTTACCCAACGAGGTAGCACTTACTGATTAGCCAGTAGAAAGTACTCCAGTTAAGTATGGTGCAAATCGCAAAAAAATCTGAGATTTTGCCGGAAAATCCCCGAATTCGCAGATTTTTTTGTGATTTTGCTCGAATTTCTGGACCGCTGATTCTCAAAATTTACCCCTACTTAATTGAGACCCGCTGTGGACCAGGGAGAAGAAACCGGAAGTGGTGAAAGGAAGAGTGCAGGTATGTCCCTCAGAGTATCAGGCACAATGCTGTTTTAAAAACAATGTGCGATTAGTTTTGTTTCCATGAGTTATTTCTGCATCACCAATCTGTGATGCAGGTTCCCTTTTCTAGAATCGGATTCTTGTTTTTCGTCAACAAACATATTGCGGAGTTGTAAGTTGTTTCATTATGGCATAGTAGATAGTTATGATTTGTGGCTATTTGTCAATATTTAAACATTTATATCTAGAAAAAAGTGTGCATGTTTTTCCCTTTTTCTCTGTAACGTCAGCAGCTTGTTTTCAGAAACAGATAGATTACAACAAACATTGCTCTATTTCGGGCTCCTTTCAGCTTATATACAGCTTATATATTGAGACTTTCTATATTATAATATTGACACTGTACTTCGTTTCAGAAGTGTTGGTGACCCGTCGGCGCAAACCCTAAACATTTACAATCAAAGTAACCACCTTCCAGATGTTAGTGTGCTTTCCCCAAGGGATTATATACTGTTAATTTGTATATTATAATATTAACAGTTATGCTAATCTCAGTGGAGTTCATGACCCGTCGGCACAGAGTGAAGATATATAAGCAACATCACCAGCTTTTGGTTTTTAGTCTGTTCCCTCCGTTTGACCATATACAATGAATATATATATTATAATTTTCACAGGCATGATCTCAGAGGACTTTATGACCCGTCGCTACGAAGATCAAACTTTTTGGCCTCCCGCAGAAAAGAAGCTCAGAAAATAATTACTGCTTGAAAGTATTTAGTTATGAATGTTCTGTTAAATAGATAACTTTATTTTCCTTATCTTTTTACTGTAACAATGGTATCAATCGTTGTAATAGATTGTCCTATTGATACAGAAGAGGAATAGGAGATTTTTCGGCGCCATCTGTAATACTGCTTACGAAACATTAGAACGTACTTGATTAGATATTTTTTTCAGGGAGTATATTTTACGAAATTGCAGAATAAAAAATATAGCTTTCATCCTTACTTTGTTACTTTAAATATTTGATAAAGCCTACATTTCTGAATGTTATATTCAAATTTCTATTCTTCTCATTTGCGGTTCCTATTCACCTTCTCCCTAAAGGACCAGTTCTGTACATTATAATAGTACTATCCTATATATTCTTAAGTGAGTATGTGATTTGGTAGCGGAACAGTGTGCGACCTCTAATCACTACGACAGAACGTTCCTGAATTCTACAGAATACAAATTTGAGAAATAATAATGCATACATTTCTATGTAATATGAAGTCACTTGTAGTTAACTGTTTTTAGATAATGTAGTGCGGGAGTGTTTGTTGTAGCACTTCTATTCTACTTTATCTAAAAGTAACTGATGCCCTCTTACATTATCATGAATATGGGGCAACATTTTAACAAACTATAGCAGAAAAAAAGAGGGTATGGTCACGCTTAACTGATATTTTATGAAATTGCATTTCTAATTGTCACCCCTTTGATATATACAGCGTCAGTTTCTGAAGAAAGTTTATCTGTGTTTGCTAAATAAAAACTGTTTCAAACCTATAATGAAATTTTTGCTGCGCAGCCACACCTCCCCATCAGAAAAGTAAACACCACATTGCTTGGAGCACGTTACCCTAATATTCCCCGAACAGAAAGGAATCGCTTACAAAACTTGTCCACTGACTTCTTCTACGACTAACGGTTTCCTATGAAAAAAAAATATAAATCTCCAGCACAGTAACTATTTCAATTAGCAACATATTGTGGTGAACTTCTAACCTCTGTGCTCACACAAGGGTTCCATGAACTGTTACTATGGTAACAGGCAGAAAGCCGTTTGAGAGTAGCGTTGAAAGGTACTGGCTGTACAAAAACCGTTATAATTTCCTTGGATCCTCTACAAGACAGAAAGGAAAGCAAACTAAAACAAAACACTGTGTACCACATTTACAACCCCCTTGCACCACTTGCGCATCCATACCCCCCCTACAAAATTAAAAGTGTGTGGAACTCAAACCCCGGGAACAACAACCCCATGGAGATTTCTGTATTGTGTGACAGGGGCACAGTGCCCTCCGCCTGGTGCCCTTGAGAGCCCTGGAGACCACCACTCCGAGAGCCAATTTCTTCAGTGTCCCATGGTGCCTACCCCTGGGATACTGCTGTTTGATATGAGAGGGTGGAAGTCTTGCGGCTCCTGCCCTCCCATAGCAAACTTAGTTTGAACTTTGAGAGAGACAGCAGTGAAATCTGTTCTCGCTTTCAAAATCCAAACAAGATTGCATTTCCACATGCAACTTAGCATCTCCTCATGTGTAAAAGCAATGCGGGCTCCAGAAGGACACAAGGAGCCGGCGGGACCGTGAGGGCATTGTACGCTCCGCCTTTTTTATAGATAGGGTCACGTGTGTAGTGAAGGATGCGCTGGATGGGTGTGGTGTGGGTGTATACCAGCCATGAGGGACTGTGTGTGCGATCTGACAACTAGACCTGCAACTAAGAAATCACTACGATGGAAATCTGGGCCATATACTGTTGTTGTGTTTTCCTGGTAGCATAAGCACAGTGGGCTGTACCAATGTATTCAGTCCCGATCAATTTACACCTCCCCCCGGAGCTTTTAAATGTTGAGCAGGGGGCCGCGCGGCTCCGGGACACTGCAGAAGCTGGTCTTGGGGCATGGCAGTCTCCAGGGCCTTCGAGGGCTCTGGACATAGGGTCACGCAGTCTGCCACACACAATACACTAAAAAGAAAAGAAAGTGATGAGAGAAGATTTCTGACATGTTCAGGCTTAAGAGCCTGGATAATCATTAAATGGGGTCTTGCAGTGAAATGCGTATTTATTCTGGAAGAAACCTTTGAGGGACTTGCGAAAACAAGTCATCTTTAATAATTGCCTCTCGCTGCGTGTACATGCAAACATATCTGATTTGCTCGTATGTTAAAAACAGAAACTTTCAACATCTCTTTTTGATTGGTTGTGAAGCATTGTAAGAAGACTATTCACCTGTGTGGATTTCCAGGCGCTGGGGAAGTATGTGGGGAGGATTTGTGCAGCTTTTGTCATTCGAAAAGGCAGGTGTTATGGCTCTTCCTGAATGCTTTCAGTGTGGGGATTCATCTGATGCTGAGGGGGAGTTCTTTCCAGGTCTTGGCCATGATGTACGAGAAGGGTGTGCCTCTTGTCTGGTTATCTCATTACAGAGGATTTCGACCAAGGCCTGGTCAGAGGAGTGGGCCCCCCTCTGGGCCACCCATTATAAATAAAAACATTCCCCCCCGGGATTTGGACCCCCGGGGGCTAATTAACAATAAAGCGGGCTTTGTTTTTTCTCTTCTTTTTCACAGCATATACCGCAACTTTAAAAAAAAAATGTTTTTTGCCTAGGGGGTCCTTGTGGGACCCGTGAGCAGGTCTATGGGGTTAGGGTGTTTCTACCCTGCCCCCTTTACATATTTTCCGCATTTCTTTCGCTGCTTTCTTGTGTCTGGGTTCTACCGAGGCACACAATGGCTGCCAACACTTCCTGGTTCGGAGTGTTCGGAGTGTTGACAGACAGACGACAGCCAAATAGCATGCAGCTCATGCTCGTAATTGTACGCACACTATCCTCGGACAGTACTCGTACGGTAATCCGTCTATAGAAATATCTATGATTTTACTTAAGATTTTCTCAGAAACTACTAACCAGATTTACACCATTCAACAAAAAGCGTAATCTGCAAACCAAACTCTACTTAAGTGCCAAATTTGGTATAATTCCGTTCAGCAGTTCGGGCTGTAGTCCGTCTTAAAGGTCTCAATGGAAAATTGCATGGAGAAAACACCCCCCTTTTTTCTCAGCCCCCACTTCACAAATCACCCTGAAACTTTCAGGGAAGGAGCGAAGCAGAGCAAGCAATTTTCTTGGAGAATTTTGTGTGTATTCGTTGACCGGCGCCAAAGTTATTCAAAATAGAATGTTTCAGATTTCCTATGGAAACTAGGTTCTAACTATAAATACCTACCGGCGAAGGCAAGTAGGATATATATATATATATATTGGCAGGTTCACCCCTGAACTTTTTTCCTTTTAATATGACTTGATGGTAGTGATTGTTGGCTTCTGCGCACTTTAGCACTGTGGCCCAGTGTAAAGTGCGTGTGCCACATGGAAAGGGATTATTGTTTCTAAGTTTGTTCTAAATTTAATTTCTTTGGAAATGTGTTTATTGTGCACTATGAGTTGGGTGTCCTGCCAAGGACAAAAACCAGAGAATCTGGAGGAGAGACTGCCGTGGAGCCATTGCGCTGGTTCTTGGGTTGGCCTACAGTAGGGACTTAATTGGTATGGAGTTACTAGCTTGGGAGGGTAGATTACCCCCTAAGTGCAGTGTGAGTTTTCTGGATTCACCAGTAAGGGTGGGATCCAGTGGTGGCAGCTAAAGTATGTCCAGTGTATGTATTCCCCGTCTGTTCCCAGAGTATGGTACCTGGTGCTCAGTAAGAGGGGTGCCGGTTGAAATTCAGGGGCAGTAGATACTGTCTCACCGGTCTGGGGGTGTGTGTGTGGATGAATGGTGTGTTGGACTGGACGAGTGAGTGTGAGCTCTCTGAAATAAGGAGCTTTCTGAATACTTAGGTGTGAGTTTTCTGAAATAAGGAGCTTGCATTGGGGAGTAATTCCAAAAGGAGTGGCTGAGGTGTCTTCCAGCCCAGAGAGGTGGAAGTGGTTTAGAGTATCCCAGCTAGGTCCCAGTGTAGGGGCCCAGGTCCTGTCTCTGAGGAGAAGGAGTGATTGGGACTGCGTGTCTCCATGTGCCCGATACCCTGTCTCAGGACCAGGATGGTTTCTTTAGGGAACACCAGGTTGGGAGCCTAGGCTGTACTTTTAGGCCATTTGAGGAGGATCTCCCAGTGTTTAGAGATCGTGGAGCCTCTGTAAGCAGGGCTCCAGTAGTTCTGGTGTCTGGCAGTACCGCTCCAGTGGAGAGGGTGCATAAGTCCAAATGGAGGAGTGAGAGGGGAAAAGAGTCCCCAGTGGGAACCAGTGGGTCAGGGGCCAGCCACATAGGCTGTGTCTCCAATGATTGGCCATGGTGGCACCACTTCTGTCCTGGGGGATCTGCACACACTGTCAGCTAGACAGGAGGTTGTGAGATCTGCGCCAGGCAGACTGCCACATGACACATTAGTTATGTGCCACCCTCGTGAAGTCCTGGTTTGCCGGGCATCTGACCAAAGGGTACCTCCCTGGGTTGAGGAGCCAGTAGCCGGTGTTTCCGGATCTGAACGTCAGGGCAACTGTAATCAGTGTCCTGGCCGGTTTTGCCTTCTAGGGGGTACCCCTGTGAACACAGGTGGGGCTCATCTTAAGTGAAGAGACCCTGTGTTTCCCAGAAAGCGTGGTGCAGGCCTAGCCAGGATCTTTAGGGTCCTTGGCTGAGTGTTGTAGTACTGCCCGGAGAGCAGGTGGGGCCTACCGTAAGTGGAGGGACCTTGTTCTACAGTGGGAGGGTGCAGAACTCTGGAAGGGGATGCAGAGGGAGGGGACCTCACCTCTGACCCCGGTGCATCCGGTGAATATGGATCCCAGGTGGTAGACCAGTTGATGGAGAGAGGTCCTGAACTGGTGGAAGAGTTGTGTTCTGGTGGGTGCTTCCCCCTGGGAGGGTGCAGAACCCCAAAAGTAGAGGTAGGGCGAGGTACTCTTGCCCGTGACCTCTGGTCAGCCTGAGGGTGCGGACCCTAGGTTAAAGGATCAGTGGTAGTTTGGAACTACATTGAGAAGGGGAGTGAAGAATGGCTATTGTATTCCCGGGGTTACTGTTCCCCCACTCTGTAGATTGGCAAGGACCAGTGGTATCTGGGTGGGTTAGGGCCTGGTCCTAGCAGTGGACAACTAGAGAGTACCGGTGGGGGAGCCTAGTTGGGCCTGAGTGTTTTGTGTGTTTGTTTTGTGGAACCACGTGGCGTAGAACCGGAGGGTGTCCCTGCAGTGAGGGCCGCGTCCGTGTTCTATTGCCCCAAGCAGGGAAGCCCATCACAGTGGTGATTGGTCTGCACTGCGTTTCGGCTGAAAGGGGGTTGTGTTGGATTTGGCCCTTTTGGCAGGTTCACCCCTGAACTTTTTGCCTTTTAATATGACTTGATGGTAGTGATTTTAGGCTTCTGCGCACTTTAGCACTGTGGCCAAGTCTAAAGTGTGTGCGCTCTCTGAGTGCGTGTGGTGAGATTGGCCTGCCCTCTCATAGGAATGCATGGGGGATAGGTGTGTCCATGATAATTCCTAATGTAAAAGGAGTGCAGGGACGAGTTTGATATGTTTGAACTCGTGAGGTTAAATGCTGCGCAAAGGTGTGCGCAGATGTATTGTGTCTAGTGGAGAAGTGCCACTTTTAGTAGTTGGCATTTCTGTGTGCAGTGTCTGTCTGCCTGATGTGAATTGTATATCTGGCTTGTGATTGACAAGGGCTGGCTGGTGTGCTTGGCTCCACGAGCCAGGATGGGTCTGCCCGGTGGTGAGTAGGAAGATCTGCATGTAGATGGGAAGGAGGAGTTGCAACTGGGACCTGAATTGGGCTGGGCCTCCCCTCCACAATGCTGGCTCCAACCCATGTGGGGGATGATTGAAAAAAAGATCCTCATGATATCTGTTAAATCATATGTCACCTAGAACCTTTTTTCAGCAGGTTCTAAACAAATAGTGTGTGCTTTCCTAATCATTTGATTTTTCCTATAGTATGAAAATTAATAAATTGTATATATCTGTTTAACTTAATCAAGACACAAAAAAGTATTTGTGTAAATTTTGGTTTAATCACACTATGTGTTAGTGTGTTTGTCACAAATAATTGTACATATATTTTTTCATTATATATATGAATGTAAATATTATTGTAAATATAATACCGATTATTTTTATTTATTTTTATTTGTTGACCTGAAGAAGTCTTATACACACAATGCAAGACTGCATGATTTTGATGTACATTGATATTCAATATCAAAACGAAATGGGCAAAGTCTGTTGTTTGTCTTCTTGAATGAGGAAGTTTAGTGTGTACTTTGAATGGAATTGAAAGGAAATGTGGCGCCTCTGTTTTTAGCACAAAAGCACTTTAAAATGAAATAATTTTGAGCAGCACTTTTATTGTTGGCGGTCTCTTGTGGATATAGGCAAGGAATACAGGAGGCATGTAGTGCGAAGATTTTTGACTCCATTATCGAGCTAACATGCCCTTCGATAAGAAGCACAGTGGCGGGCAGAAGCTGTGGAGAAATGTAAAGTTTTATGCTGCCGCGCCCCCTGCGTGAAGACAACTACGAAGGCGTTTTGGCAGAGACCTCAGTAACCGGTCAGTCGGAGGACCCCTGGCTGTTGAGGAACTTCCTGAAAGGAAGTCCAGTGCATTTGTCCATGATAAAGCAGAAGGGATTGTCTGAAAGCCGTACAGTGTATTGAGTATGGGGATTGCAACTTGCCAAACAGAGAGAGTGCTGCTTTGTGTATTCCGGTGAAACATTGCTGTACAATAATATGTTGCCTTCCAAAGTTAAAGAGAGGAAGGAAGAAGCATTAAAAATATTTGAGGAGGGTGAGTCCAAGCACGGGCTAGGATGGCCGCGTCGTCCGAGTGCTCCGTCGCCCGTTTAGCCCTTGACCATCCTGATCACCTATCTGTGGCACCCGACTTCTGCCTCTTACGCCGGATCGTCAGCAGAGCCCATCCCGTCTGCTCCAGTGCGTGAAGAGTGCAGATTGAAGAAGGCATCGCTCTCCCAAGATTGCGGCCCTTACAGGATCTCGAGGCCGGGGTACGCAGTAATGGGACCTCCTGCATCCGGGATCCAGCCGATCCACTCCCGCCTGGCTGTGGCACCACTGTTTGGGGTGCCGTTGCGATTGTTTTACCACCGGGGCGGACCGACACAGTTCTGAGGACCTGGATGACAGAACTATCGAGGTGGGGACAGCGGCATGCTGGTCAGTGAGAGAGAGGCTGAGACTGCAGGGTGAAGGTGTGCGCCAGCCACAATGTGCAAAATGGCGGCGGCGTGACTGGCATAGTGAAGCCTCTCACTCCTCCTGCCCCCTCGCTGCTGTTTTCATGCACCTGCAGCCATGCGTGGCCTGAGGTGGGACCTGTTATTTGAAGCATATGGCAGCAGGTCAATCTGTGACCCCGACCTGTGGCGGCGAACAAGGCCTCACTTTTGAGGTACTTTCTGGATCTCGGAGCACCTGTTGGGGAGTGGGGCGCGCCGGCCATGGAGCAGCTGTTGTCAGCAGCGCATCCCTGCCCGTGACAGACCCTCCGCCTGCTGTGCCAGCCAGCGGACGTACCGCCCCGCCATTCGTATACTGAGGCCCATACAACAGCCTGAAGCAGGGACCTGCAGTGGCAGCCCTCCCGACTGGCAGCTCCAGCTATCCTGCCGCTGCCTGAAGGTTGCGCTAAGACCCTGTGCTGCTGTTGCGTGCTGATTATAATGGGAGCACGTGAAGGGAGGGTCGCATACCACAACACCATAGGCATCTATTGAGACCTCGCCTAGACAGACTGCTGACAACAATCTGCGTAACACTTTGAGGCCGGTCGGGGGGTGCCAACTGTGGTTCTTTGAACGGCGGTAACACAGCCTCTCTGTCTACTCCCCCATTTGTTTCCCCGTGGAACCCCCCGCGGGGCTCGGCTGGTCACCTAAGCCTTCTCTTCCCACAAATGAGATCAGGAGCAGATTGGACTGTGGTGAATGGCCTCAGTGTCCAGTGAGACACACACTAGAGGGCTGGGGAGGCCTCTGCGCTTGAGCTCCCTTTGTACTATTTACCTTCTTTGGCTCCAACCTTGTGGTGATTGGGATAGGGTGTGGGACATTTATTGTCACTCTTATTAGACCTGCCCTAGAGCAAAACACTTCTTCACCCAATCGCCTATCCTATAGCCTGTGCCCATCAGTGACCCGCTTCAGCAGCTATAATGGATCGCAATAAGGGGACCGGGACTAGGGGACCGAAACCAGTCCAAACCAACAAGCTGGATCGGTATACGGTGATCAAAGACTTACAGCAGGGCCGTCCATCGGATGAAGCAGCAAGGGGAGGCCCTGGTGAGGGAGAGCCCGAGATCTCTCTCAAATACGTCATGGTGGCCATCACAGGTATCAAGACCTCCCTGGACTCAGTGGCTATTGACATTAACCTCATCAGGGCCGACATGGGGAAATTCAAATAAAAAGTTAATCAGGTGGAAATCACTACGACTAGCTTAGTGGGTGATGTCACGCAGTTGCAGAGGGAGGTCCAGGGACTGCGAGAATTCCGAAATCGTACAGACCTCAAGTTGGATGACTACAAAGGCCGACTCCGCCGCAACAATCTCCGTATCGAAGGAGTTCCGGAAAAAGCAGAGGAGCAAACTCCAGACCTGTTTGTTGAGAACCTCATCCTCAAACACCTGCAACACAAAGGCCTCAGTAAATTTTTTGTGATCGAGTGGGCCCACAGGATCCCGTGCGGCCGATCCAAACCGGGCACTCTCCCAAGGCCCATGTTGGCTCGTGTCCTGAAATACCGAGACAGGAATGTGATCCTCCAAAATTCCAGAGCCGATGCTCCCCTATGATATGAAAATGCTGACATCTCCTTTTTCCCCGACTTCACACAAAGGGTGCAGCAGCAGAGGAGATCATTCCTATCTGTTAAGCGCAACCTGAGAGACTGGGGCCTGAAATACTCGATGATGTTTCCAGTGCGTCTCTGAGTCGAGGCGGAGTAGAGAGCTTTGTTTTTGATCGTCCTGAGGCAGTTGCGGACTGGATTGACTTCCAAAGGACTAAAATCCCAAAGAAGCGAGTAGCTGGAGGCTATGCAGACAGTGGGCCGGCCTGAGGCAGAGTTTCGAAAGACGATCGCCTTGTTGAGAAGTAAAGGAAGCATTTGGTGTGGGGCTGGTTGGGGTGGGGGGATGACTATACATTGCTTATTGGGGTTGGCTGCTTTACCTTTGATCTTACGTTTAATGTTTACCAAGGATGTGACAGTAGTGTAGCATAGGGCAGGACACGGAGCCCACAGCTTTCCCCCCTGTTTTTTTCTTCCTTTCAATTTTAGGGCGACAGGCACTCTGCTGGTTTTTCTTTCAATGGGCAGTTTTGAGCTCAGCGGGCAGGGCAGCGGGGTGGGGATTGTTGGGTTGGGGTTATTTCTTTAGTTGTTCTGTGTTCTTGTGTTTGTTATTCTCGACATTATTTTGATGGTGCAGTCCCGGTCTGTGGATGTTGCCACTATGGCGCTCAACGGATATATGTCGTTACAACGTGCGCGTTACAACGACCTACCATTACAACTTGGTTGTAACAATGCAAGTCATTACAACGACTTGCGTTGGGGGGGCGCAAATTTAAAACATTTAATTTACTATTCCAAAACCATTCCCCGTGGATAGTAGGGAAGGTGTTGGGATAGTAAATTAAATGATTTACTATCCTCGAGCGCCCCCCAGCGCAATGCGTTGTAACAACTTTCGTTGTTACAACCGCGTGGTAATAGTAGGTCGTGGTAACGCGCGCGTTGTAAACGTTGCACACCGCGCTCAACAAGCAGGACAATGGGTGTGCAGCGGTACAAGGAAATCAAGATCTTAAGTTGGAATGTTTAACGGGTTGGGGGAGGAAATCAAGCATAGTATAGTATTGCAATATGTAAAGAGATTGGCACCGGATATTGTATTGCTGCAGGAAACTCACCTAATTGGAAACACATGTAAAGCAATGCACAGGTTGGGTTACTCGATGGTGGCACATGCTGGCTTTGCGTCCAATTCCAGAGGGGTGGGTATCATGCAGAGGAGGTTGTTCCCCCTACTACCTACGTCCACACATGTGGATGACCGTGGCAGGTATGTGAGTGTCACAGGCACTTGGGAGGGCCAAAGCATAACTTTTATGTCAGTGTATGCACCACCAGGGTTACAGGCCACAACATTTTCTGATCTTAGCACAGTACTGCTAGCCCTATCGAATGGGCACCTTGTGCTCGGTGGCGACTTCAACTCTATAATATTGGGATCATTGGACAGACATCCCCCACGGACAATCCCTCACACAGCACACTCCTTCTCTAGCTTCTTGGAAGCGATGGGGTTAGTAGATGGTTGGAGAACGCACCACCCCGACAAGATTCAGCACACCTTCCATTCCGGGGCTTATAACAGCCTATTTAGTTTGGACTATATAATTGTCCCGGCTCCACAGGTTACGGATATCCACGAGATACGACATCTAGCTAGGGGCATTTCTGACCACTCCCCCCTCTGGGTCCACATTGTTCTCAACCACTCCCAGACTGGACGCATTGCCCCCATTAACCCCTGGTATCTAAAAAGCCCGAACATATGCAAAAACCTGATCAAATACATTGACAACTACTTTTTAGAAAACAACAATACTGTTGACTCTAAACAAATGTTATGGTCCGAGGTGAGGCTCTCTCTCTTATAGTAGGATCCAAAGAAGACAAGCTAAAAGACATCTCTGATGTTGAGCAGGAGATTTATTGTCTTGAGCAGGACGTTAATTCTGATCCGTCACCGGATGCGCTGCATACACTGCGTCTCCGACAGGACAAATACAGGGCACTGGCTACCTACTGTGCTAAGTTACTGGGGCAAGACATACTAGGCCGACTTTACGACTGGGGAGATTAGGCGGGGAAATTAATCACCTGGCTGGACAAAAAGGAACATGCCAGTAGACTTGTCCCGGAACTAACTGGCGTTGAGAGATCCCCCATAAAAGATCCCCAAGACATAGTCGACCACTTTGCAATGCACTTTTACAAAGTCTACAGCTCCGTCGCATTATATTCCTTTGCGGACTCTTCCGAGCTCCTAAGGGATATCGCCCTTCCAGTGTTGTCAGACAGTGACCGGGCATTCATGGACAGTGCCCCTACCGCTGACGAAATAACGACCGCAATCCAAGCGCTTCACTCTGGCAAAGGTCTGGGCCCGAACGGTATCCCGATTTAGCTCTATAAGCTCCGTCAGGACAAATTAGGCCCATACCTGAAGTCTATGGTCGAGAGCAGCCTGACACTCGGGTCACTTCCCCAGGATCAAAGAATTGGAACCATTTTGGTAATCCATAAGGAAGAGAAACCTAAAACTGACTGCACCTCCTATCGTCTTATGTCGTGCTTAATGCTGAACCTAAAATCTTGGCCAAAGTGCTTGCAAATAGGCTGCTTAGGGTGATAAGCGGTCTGGTACACCCGGATCAATCGGGGTTCATGCCTAGGAGAAGCACTGCTCTGAACCCGCGCAGAGTCCATGGGGTCCTGGGTAGGGCGCCAACCATCCGTGAAGATGCCGTCATTGTCTCCCTCGATGCCACCATGGCTTTCGACACAGTTGAGTGGCCCTACCTCTTCGATGTCCTAGCAAAGTTGGGTTTTGGGCCGGGTTTCAGCCGGTGGATGTGCCTGCTGTGCTGCAGGTAGTAGTCAATAACAAAAAATCGTAACCCTTTTCACTTAGCCGTGGGACCCTTCAGGGATGTCTCCTCTCTTTCTTGTTATTCGCCTTGGCTCTTGAGCCCCTCGCGGCTTGGATTCATCAGGACGTAATGATTTGTGGTATGCTGTGGTCGGCAGGGTGGGCGGATTGTATCTCCTATAAGCTGAAGACATCCTTTTACATCTTACATCCCCCAAACGGTCCTTTATCACTGTATTTTTACATCTTGGCCATCTTTGGCAGAAACTCTTGGTTCTGTATTAATTGGCAGAAATTTCTCCTATATGTCCTCTTTGGAGACCACTCCCAGTACCTCGAAACAGCCCCATTTCAATAATTTCAGAAGGATTCAAATACCTGGGTATATTCATCTCGCTTGATAGCTCACTTCGATTTGCCCGCAACCTTGTTCCCCCGCTGCAAAGGCTCAAACATGATATTGCAAACTGGAAAACACTCCCACTCTCTTAGTTGGGAAAGGCCGCCCTTTTTAAAATGATGTCCCTACCCCGACTCTATGCTCTCCAGAACTCAGCCAACCCTGTCCCAAACTCATACTTCAAAGAAATAGAGGGGCTACAGCGGGACCTTCTCTGGGATGGGAGACCACGTATCGCCTTATCAAAACTTACGCTAAGTTGGTATGATGGGGGAATCGGCTTGCCTGACATTAAAAAATACTATTGGGCAGCACATCTTACAGCAATAAACCATTGCACCTATGGGCGGCCCGACGACCCGAGGTTCAACATGGACAGATGGATCCTCCCAATTGGAACCTACAATGGAGACCTGTACTCTAAACCGAACAGGTATCCAGTTACTGGTCCCACTAGAGGACAGATTACTCGATGGCCACATACCTGAAAAGGCTATATCTTTGACTTATAAAAAACTCATCAAAAACATATAAGATCCCCTACTGTCCCTATGAGAGAAATGGCTTGGAGATGCGATCGAATTAGATGACAAAAACTGGCATGCAGCAGTCTCCTCCCCCAAAACAGTTGCCATTCCAGTGCGTCTCCGAGTGGTGCAACTAAAAATACTACATAGAATTTACATCACAGGACCCCAATTTATACACATGGGTGGTCCATCAGACTGGTCCTGTAGGAGAGGGTGCACCCTCACGGGCACGTTCATACACATCATACGGCATTGCGACCCAATCCAGGAGTCCTGGCGCAAAATGCAAGAAACAAAGAGCGAAACACTAAAAATTAAAATTAAGCCAGAGGCCCCTAAATACCTCCTCAACATCTGGGAACCCACGGACCTTAATGCATACGCCATACAATGGGTCACACTGGGCTGTATGATTGCTAAGAGAAATATCGCCCAACTCTGGGGGGCGCCACATGCTCCTAAGGTTGCGGATTGGAAGAAAGATCTCGATTGGTGTATGCTAAGGGAAAATACAGTGTACACAGCCCGAAAGTGGTCTAAAATTTGGGCTCCATGGAATGAACATCGAGGCAATATATGTGCTCATCCCTGTGATCCTGATTATGATGATCTCCCCTCCCCGTGATTTCCAACCATTATCCTTCTGTCTTTGCATTTGCCTTGATTTCGCTGTGCCTCCTATTATTGACCTATATGGAATTGTACCCTTATGTCGAGCATGTTTAATAAAAAGGTTTATAATAAAAAATAGGTTGAGGAAGAGCCCAAGCCAATACTAATGTTCCAGCCCATAGCAATGATATTTTGACAACATTGAGAAAATTGGCAAAAGTAAAAAAAAGTGAACTTTCAAAATGGTTGGAAGAGAAATCATTGAAGTGCTATTTGGAAGTTGGTGGTGTGCCTAAAAAAATTGATGATCTTAATTGCTCCAGCGTACAAGAATTCAAATACAGAGATGCTGTGAGGATGGGCAGCAAATAATTGTGAAGCCTTCCACCGCATGTTAGCAATATTAATCATGTATGCTGACAAGGTTTGACAGAAATTACTAGAGGAGATTGATAAAATATTAGAAGAAATGAAACGAGATCTTGACCAAAAAACAGTGCAAAATTTTAGGGTGGAGATGAAAGCCAAATTAATAAAATTGGAAGAATTGATCAAAGCTAGGAAAGCTAACATGTTTACATGGGATACAATTGAAGATGAATGAGGTAAAATCTATACATTCGTGAAGAAATGTATTACTATACAAAGACAGAAATTAGCAGAATTAAGCAAACAAAGCCAGGAAACAATCACTTAGTGAAGTGAGCTCCGAGGCGGATACTGATGTTGAAAAAGGTGCAATAGGAGGATCACTGGCAGAAGGTCCATCTGTCATTGATGAGTTATATTTTTCATGCAAAGAAAGGCACCTCAACCCGGGCCAGAGGGAATGCCAGCCATACCTAAAACCACAAAGAGGTTGAGAAACAGGAGGCAAGGTGGAATAAATATGGAAAGAAAACATTCACTAATGGAGAAGCAAACAAAGGGGATGGGCAAATAAGGAGAGGCACCAACACTATTATAAACAAACATACAGTTAACTGAAGAGAAAGAGAACATTCTGTTCCTAGGATTGTCTTTTTGGCAGGAGCAGGACATGAACTATGCACAAACTAGAATAGATTTATTTAAGCAATCCTTGACCCTGTCTTCAGGCAGGTGGCTCCACCACGCCGCACAGCTCCACCAGTGAGACTGTGTGCCTCTGCTGCCTGACACCGCCGCTCCTGCAGGTTCGAGGCCCCTCTGCCTCGGTAGTCCGGTACTGCATTTTGTTTGTATTGCTGCAGGTTTGTATTGCTGCCTGTTCTGTAATTTATTCTCCTTCGTTTTTTCCTTTGTATCTTGTTTTAGCCTCTAGGACCCTAGTCCCCTTGCCATCCCCCGTTTCCCGATGCTCCTTCCCCTGCGGTCCACCCCCTGCATTACCATTCGTTGCCCACTCTCGCCTCCCAGCTGCTCCTCCCTCCTCTCCTTATATGGTGGCCGCTGCGCGGTGAGGAGAGCGACCCTTGACCCTCTCTTCAGGCAGGTCGCTCCCCCTTGCCGCACCGCTCCACCAGTGAGACTGTGTGCCTCTGCTGCCTGATACCGCCACTGCCGCAGGTTTGAGGCCCCTCTGCCTCAGTAGTCCGATACTGCAGCATTTTATTTGTATTGCTGCCTGTCGTGTAATTTTCTCTCCTTCGTTTTTTCCTTTGTTTCTCTGTGCCCCCTTGTTTAACCTCTGGTACCCCGGTGCCCTTGCCATCACCCGCTTTACCGCCACTGCGTCCCCTGCGGCCCCGCCCCTCTGCACGCCCATTCGTTGCCCACTCTTGCCTCCCAGCTGCTCTTCCCTCCCACCTCCCCTTATATGGCGGGCCCTGCGCGGCTGCGCCGCTGGCATGCCTAATGCAAGCCCGTCTGTACCCTTCCACGCCTGGACCACGCCCAGCGCCAGACACCCTGATGCCCACGGCCGCCACGATGACAACCAACACCACTACGACGTCAGCACCCTCCACGCTCTCAACACCAGACGATCCCACATCTGCTTCCAGGCCACTCCGAAGAACAGAAAGGGACCTGCCGGAGCTGCAGATTCACCAGCCTCCAAACCACCAACCTGACCACCAAGACAGGACACAACCACCTCAACACCCGCTCTGCACGCAAACACGCCGTCAAACTCGACCTGCTCGACTCATCCTCTCCAGATGTCGCCTTCCTGACAGAGAACTGAATGAAAGCCTCCTCGGGCAGGACATTGCCATAGCCATCCCGGACGGCTACAAGATCACCCGCAGGGAACGCCCCATCAGAGCGGGAGGAGGAATTGCCATCTTCCACAGGAACACCCTCAGGGTTTTGACCATCAACGACGACACCCTCAGCACCACCGAACACCTGCACTTACAGATCCACACTGACCACACCACCCTCAGAGAGATGCTCGCCTAAAGACCCCCTGACTCCGGCCACAGTTCAGCGACTCCATCACCGACTTCATCAGCATGCACACCCTTGCCTCCACAGACTACAATCTCCTCAGAGACCTGAAATTCCACCTCGAAAACAACAACGACAGAAACTCCACTGCCCTGATTGACAACCTCGCCAACCTCGGATTCAGACAGCTCGTCACAACACCCACCCACTCCGCCGGCCACACACTCGACCCCATCATCTCCCCAAGCTCCCATGTCACCTTTAGGCACATCACCGAACTCCACTGGACTGACCATCGCTGCATCCACTTCATCTTCCCCGAAAACAACCACGCACCACCGCACACAACAGATCCCCCACCGTAGCTGGAGCAAAGTCACTGAAGACCAGCTCAACACTACCTTTGCCCAAAGCCCACCCGCCGACCCCACCGACACCCACACCACCACCTGCAACCTCACACGATGGATCGATGACTGTGCCAACATCCTCGCATGATCAAGAAACCCTCCAACAGACGCACGGACAGGAAAGCCAGCTGGTTCACAGCAGACCTCCAGGCCTCCAAGCAAAACTGCCGAAAACTCGAGAAAGAATGGCACCGCGAACAAACACCGGACAGCTATGCAGCCCACAAGAATGCCATCCGAAAAACACCATCACCTCATCCGATCCGCCAAAAGAGCCTCTGTGAGGAGGAGCAGGACGGGACCCGTTGTATGGACCAGGAAGGCACTTCCGCCTTGCCGTCATGTGGGGACCCGGAACAAGCCAGCGCTCTAGTCTCTGACAGACTGGAGGGGGCGGAGCCAAGTCTGTCTACAGAAGTGAGGTGGATAAGAGGACTGGAAGTAGACCCGACGGGGTGCAGCGTTAGTGGCAGCAGAGCCAGGCACCTGGAGGACGGATAGGAGAACCAACGGAGAGGACGTATCACGAAGGAGAAGGAGTGACGGATATCGGAGCAGTGGAGGAGAGAACCAGGAGCCGCATCGAAGCAGTGGAGGAGAGTGCAGGGAGCCACGTCGGAGCAGCGGAGGAGAAAGCAGAGAGTCGAGCCGTGGGCAAGGCGAGTGAACATCCGAGCCCGGAGAATGTCTTATACACCACGAGTAAACCCGGTGGGTCGACAGGAGGAGGAGACGCCCCAGGTCCAGGCGCCGCGGTCCAAGGGACGGGCTGCGGCTACAGGCAAGTGCCATTGCAAGGGGCATTTTGGTGGGGTGTTTGGGGAGGCGGGAGGTAGAGCACTCGATTTGCGGAGGCGGGAGGTAGGGCACTTGATTGAGATTGGATTTTGTTTAAACGCTCCTCACAGCCCTCATCCCCACAGATTGGTGAAGGTAGCACACATATTTAGGAAAGGCAGAATAGTTTGATTGACCCCGTTTCTTGCACCCTTTTCTCTTCCCTTCTGAGGCCCAAAGACTTGGGATCCCAGTGAACCACGAGCCCAAGGAGAAGCCCAGCCATCCTGACCCATTCTGTGCAATCCAGAAACAGTCAAGCAGTGTCCCGAGATCCTGAGAATCCTGCCTTTTTCATGGTGTTATTACCAACTGTGAAAACCTTGAATAAAACAACCAATAACTTAAATCCTGCGGTCCCGCCTGTGGTTTGGGGTATCTACATCCCCTGGGTCCCCAGATCCTTACAGCCTCCTTCAAAGACCACCTCAACGACAACGCACACACCAGCAGAGAGCTCTTCAACATCGTGAAAGAACTCCCAACCCCAGCTCCAACACCAACAACATCCCACCATCGCAAGTCCTGTGCAACTCCCTAGCCACCTTCTTCCACCGCAAGATCACAGACATCCACGACATCTTCAATAGCGAAACCGCCCTGACAGCCACCAACACCTCAGACCCTCCAGGCAACACCCACATCAACCTCCTGCTCACCTGGACCAACGTAAATGACGACGACACCATCAAAATCATGAGCGCCATCCACTCCGGCTCCCCGTCCGACCCTTGCCCACACCACATCTTAAACCAAACCAGAACCTCCATCACACCCCTTCTCCGCAAAGTCATCAACACCTCCTTCGAGACCCCAACCTTCCCAAAGAGCTGGAAGAACACCGAGATCAACGCCCTTCTCAAGAAACTCAAAGCGGATCCGAGAGACCTCAAGAACATCCAGCCCATCTCCCTGCTTCCGTTCCCAGCGAAGGTCATCGAGAAGATCGTCAAAGGACAACTGACCCGCCACCACGAGGAGAAAAACATCTTTGACCCATCCCAGTCCGTATTCTGCAGCAACCACAGTACCGGAACCGCCCTCATCGCCGCCACCAAAGACATACAGGCCCTGCTGGACAACGGTGATACCGTGCCCCTCATCCTCCTTGAACTCTCAGCCGCCTTCAACACAGTTTGCCACCGCACCCAATGCACCTGCCTCCACAAGGCAGGGATCCAAAACAAGGCCCTGGAATGGACTAACTCTTTCCTCTCCAACAGAATCCAGAGTGTCCTCCTCCCACCTTTCCGATCCAAAGCCTCCGAGATCATCCCCCAAGGATCATCCCTCAGCCCAACACTGTTAAACATCTACATGGCACCTTTGGCCCACGTAGCCTGACTGCACAATCTCAACATCATCTCCTATGCCGACGACATCTAGCTGATCCTCTCCCTCACCAAGGACCCCATTACCGCCAAAACCAACCTCCACGAAGCAATGAAGGCCATCGCTGAATGGATGAAGAACAGCAGTCTGAAGCTGAAATCTGACAAGGCGAAGGCCCTCATCCTCGGCTCCACTCCCTTAACCTGGGATGACTCCTGGTGGCTGACCTCTCTGGGAGCAGCACCAACACCCACTGATGACTCATGCAACCTGGGGTTCACACTCGACTCAACTCTCTCCATGACCAACCAAGTCAACGCCGTCTCATCCTCCTGTTTCCACACCCTGTGCATGCTCCACAAGATCTACAGATGGATCCCCATTGAAACAAGTAGAACGATTCCCCAAGCCCTAGTCAGCAGCAGACTTGGCTACGGAAACGCCCTCTACGCAGGAACCTCCGCAAAACTCCTGAATTTAAACCTCAATCTAAATTAACACCAGTAATGCCAAAGGATGTCATTGACACTTTTAATGAATTGGTGTCTCAAGAAGTGAAGAATCTGTACATCAACACTGAGAAAATGTTGAAGAGCAAAAAGGATCATGTGAAAAATGTGATGCATCAATGAAAAGGTTAGGCAATGAAATGTACTGTTATCCGGGACTTGGATTAAGGGGGACATTTGGTTCTTTGGTCTATGAATAAATACATGAATGCAAAAACAACAGTTGATGGACAGAATGCAGAACAATGTCATACATTCACTCCAGTACAGAGATCTGGGCCTAAATCCAACGTTTTTTTGCTCACCACACCACCCCAGTTCAGACATGGCCATCTGCAAATCAGCCTTGACCCTCTGCCTCATGGGAACAGTCCAGCCCGAACTGACAAGCCATGTCTTCCCAGGACAAGAATCAAGCATCCTAGGACTGGTTTCAGGCTATCAGCCATCTTCAGACAGGATAACTTGACTCCAGTGGGGTGGAGAGCACAGGACTCACGTCTGAGCATACCCGTCCCACTCGGGTGACCAATGCAAAAACAACAGTTGACGGACAGAATGCCGAACAATCCCATACATTCACCCCAGTACAGAGATCTGGGCCTAAATCCATTGTTTTTTTGCTCACCACACCACCCCAGTTCAGTCCTGGCCATATGAAAATCAACCTTGACCCTGTGCCTCATGGGAACAGGGTCAGACTGATTTGCATATGGTTGTGTCTGAACTGGGGTGGTGGAGCGAGCTAAAGAATGGTGATAGATTAAACCCAGATCAGTTGACTGGGGGTGAGTGTTTGATTTGCTCAAATGCTCCGTCCATCATCCCCTTTGGTATTGCTTTGTTTGCCATAAGTTGGCAGGGTATGCCCAGACGTGTGTCCCTAGCTCACTCTACCACTGGATTCAAGATAGCCTGCCTGATGAGGATTATGAATCCGAAACTGGTCCTAGGATACTGTTTTCCGGTCCAGGGAAGACATGGCTTGGCAGTTCGGGCTGGACTGTTCTCATGAGTAACATGGTCAGACTGATTTGCATATGGCTGTGTTTGAACTGGGGGGGTGGAATGAGCTAAAGAATGGTGATGGATTAAACCCAGATCAGTTGACTGGGGGTGAGTCTTTGATTTGCTCAAACGCTCCGTCCATCATCCCCTTTGGTATCGGTTTACATGCATGAATGAAGCACATAATCAACTGAATTATGCGTTATTTGACTCAAGAGTTACACAGGATATTTTGAAATCGGTCAAGACACAGTATAATAGTGAATTAATTAATTGGAGTGATGAAGGTCTAATAAGCCACGAAGAGTATCAATTCTTGTGTATGACAAACCCCCAAAATCCTGTTTTCTTTAATTCCCAAACTGCATAAGGATAGCACTAATCCTCCAGGGTGCCCTATAATTTCAGCATTAGGAAGCTCATTTGAAAATACTTCTGAGCATGTAAATTATTTTTTGAGAGATTCTGCAATGATTTTACCTTCTTACCTAAAGGAGACAGGAGATTTTTAGATAAACGTTTTTGGCATCCAATGGGAAAAAGGCTATGTTTTAATGACTATAGACGTAGCACTATTTCAAGACTCTAGTTTGGAAACACACCACTCTCTAGCATTATTTCACTAGGATTGGATTACTAGAGATTTCGCTTGGCACATACAGTGGGTGTTTCGTCTTTCTCCGTTACCTGTTTCGGATCGAACTAGTATCTCCGTAGGATTTTTTCTAAGGGTGGGCGTAGTTCGCGAAGTAGCGCTACGTGAAGCTACGCGAAGTGCACTTCGTGAACTTCACGTAGCACTAAGCGAGCTGCGTAGTAGCATGTTCGCACTGTGCAAGATGCGTTTCCAATGATTGCACAGTGCGGATAAGCATCCGGCACTGTGCAATCATTGAAAATGGCATCTTGCACAGTGCGAGCTGTAGTTTTCTGCTGCTCGATTAGATTTTTACTCGAGCGGCAGCTTTCTTAACGCGAACTAGTAGTTTCTCACTGCGAGCGGTCGTGAGCATGCGCAACCACTTGCAATGAGAAACCTGACCTCCCCGCAATAAGAATCTCGACGAATGTCATTTTGCTTGCTAGCGGTCGCGAACATGGCGTTGAGGAAGGCGAACAAGCAAAAAATGACCGCTGCACTACGCTACGCTGCACTACGCGTGTTCGCACTGTGCTACGTGCAGCTCGCGTAGTACGAAGTTGCGCAAACTTCACAAACTACGCGAGCGTAGCGTAGTGCTTCGCCCAGGGTTAATTTTTTTTTCCTCTTTGGATGCCCTGAAAAAGCCCGTCACGGGAGAAACGCGTTGGCTGTATCGGCTTTTTATCTCAAAAATATTTGCAATAAAGGATCAAAAATATACATATTTCCTCTTGTCCCATGTACACGTGTCTAGCAACTGTGTGGCTTATATTTGATTACTTGTTTACATTGCCTCTCGGAGTTTTTGTTTGAAACTCAGAAAACATGTCCTCATTATAGTTTTTTAGAGCACCAACGATAAATTCTATGGGAATAAGACCCTCTTATTTTTATAATTTATGAGGGAAATGCTTTCGGTATTACAGGTTTACATCAAGATAGCGTCAGGTGTGCCACATTATGGTAATCAATATAGAATGTTAGAAATCAAGTTGTTCATTAGAATACAGGTGGCTGGCAGAGGTCAGGGGAATGGACTTGGATAATTAAGGGTGGGGTAGAGAGTGTAGAGGCAGGTGGGAGGGGCAGCAGCAGCACAACATACCATGGAGGGCAGGAGAAAGGGGATAGGGGCAACACAAAAAATCATAAAGGACAAGCTAGAGAGGCTGTGGCAATATAACAGACCATTGAGGGTAGAAGGAAAAGGCAGTGGTAGTACAACCATAGATGCCAACAGACCTGATTCAGGCATGAGATGAGACTCTTGATGTTATTAAGCCCAAAAGGGCTTTTTGTTATCCGAGTCTTGCTTAAAATCTCCTCTTTTTCAATGTAGGTCAATGAGGAAAATCAATTCCCCATGTAATTTTTTCAAAATCTCCCTCTTACCAAGTTCAAAATGTTGGGAAGTATGGTACATTGGATCAGAGAGGGCAGGAGGAATGGAGTAGGGACATGGGCTCAGATAACAGATGGTGGGGGGAGATTGGCAGGGGCACCAAACTGACCTTACAAGACAGGCGTTGCAGCAGCACAATACACCACACAGGTCAAGTGGGTTGGCAGTGCAACACAGCAGACCATGGAAAGCAACAGGGAGGGGGAGTGGGCCAACTGAGCGAACAGAGAAAAAAGGCAATGGCAGCAAGCTGACCATACCGGACAGACAGGAGGGTCAGTTGCAGCAAACAGATCATGAAGGGCAAAGGGAAGGGGGCAGGGGCATGACAACGGACTAGACAAGGCAGGACAAAGGCAATAGGGATCTGCACAGGAAAAATGGAAGGCAGGGGCAAGGGGTCGGGCAGGAGCAGCAAGATAACCATGGAGGGCACTGGAAGCACAATTCACCATAGAGGGCAACAGTGAGACTGCAATGGCATACACACAGACAATGGAGGGAAGGTGGGAGGGGGTCAGGGGCAGCAAGCAGACTACACAGAGCAGGTGGGGGACTCTGGCAGCACAGAAGACCATGCATGGCAAGTGGGAGGGTTAGTGGCAGCACATTGACCATGGTGGGCCAGGAGGGAAGGGGCATGGAGGACAAAAATGAGGGCGCAGGGTCATGCACACAGACATCGGAGGGCAGAGAAAAGAGAGTAGGGACAGCAAGCTTAGCACAGAAGCTAAGCAGGAGGGCAACAGTGGGGCATGGAATTTGGTAATGGAGGGCAGGAGGAGTGGGCAGGGACATCAAGCTAAATTGAGGGCAGTGGCAGTATATTGCACATGCACATGCAGAACAGGTGCAAGAGGGCTCATGCATTGACTCAGACAAAGAGGGTAGGGAGGAGGTGAATAGGGCTTTAAGCTAACTGCTCAGGGTAGATGGAAAAGGCAGTGGCAGAACAACAGCCACACGGCTGTAATGAGAGAACAGGGGCATGGATTTGGATGAAAAGGAGGGGAAGAGCAGCAACCATGAGTGGGGGCAGCAACATGCCTGGCCCTGCGAGCAACCCCCATGTGCATTGGGATGGGCATCTTACTTTACATTTTTTTAAAAACTAGAAATTCACTGAAAAAAACAAAGGTTACAGGGCGTTATAGTTAGGAAATAGAATTTAAGGAACCCTTAGAAATTCATTGAAAAAGGCAAAGCTGACCGGGATGTTATACTTAGGCTCAGAATTCATGGTAGGAAGGAGGGAAGTATGTAAAAAGGAAGAAGAAAAAAAGAAAAAATTAAAAAGGCAGGAAAGAAGGAGAGAAAGGAACAAACAGGGCAAAAAACGAAAAGAAAGAAACAAAAAAGAAAGGAAAGAGGGCAAAAACAAAGAACAAAAAAGGAAAGAAGACAAAAAATAAAGAAGAAAAGAAAGGAGGTAAGGAAGGAGTAAAGAAGGCAAAAGAAAGACGCAAATAAAGAACAAAAGAAGGCAAAAAAGAAAGAAGGATAACATGGTGAAAAGAATGAAAGAAAGAAGACAAAATAGAAGGAAAGAATGAAGGAATGAAAAAGGAAATAATGCAAAAAGAAAGAACAAAGGAAAGAAAGTAAAAAGAAAGAATGAAAGCAAAATGAAAAAAAGTCAAATAAAGAAGCAAAGAAAGAGAAAAGGAAAGACAGTAAAAGTAAGAAAGTATAAAAGGAAGAAGGCAAAAAGAACAAAAGTAAGAAGGAAAAAAGGCAAACATTAAAGAAATCAAAAACGGAAAATAGGAAAGATGGCAAGAAATAACGTTGCATGAAAGGAAAAAAAAAGAAATTAAGGTAAAAACTTAAAGGAAAGAAGACAATAAAGAAAGAAATGAAAGGAAGCAAACGTGAAAAAAATTAAAACAGACGGGAAGAAAAAAAAAATGGCAAAAAAGAAAGATAGAAGGAAAGAAAGAATGAAAGAAGTAACAAATTAAGAAGGGAATTAGAAGGCAAAAGGGAAAGATAAAAGGAACAAAAGAAAGAAAGAAAAGCGAAAGCAAGAAAGAAAAGAGAAAAAAGAAAGAAGGAATTAAAGAAAATGGAAAGAAAAAAGAAATGAGGGTTCACGGTATAAAATATTGGATACTAAACCCCAAGTTACACCCACCTATGTTTAAATACAACTGTTACAAGTGTGTTGAAAATTAAATGCCATAACGTTTATTTTTTCCTGGCAAAGTTTATGAAAGAGCCATTGGTGAAACAGAGCCCAGGAACACAAAATAGCATGCTGTAAAATAGCAGCAGTTCATTTAAAAAAGGAATTTACAACAGCATTGGAAGGAGACAGGAACTGATAAAGCTGGAATGTGCCCTATGCTCACTTCCAATGCGTACTACTTTAACATCAGGCAAAAATGACACTAAAGGGAACTCCTTTTGTGTGGATGTGCAATCCCCCAGAGTGACGTTAATCAGGGACTTAAGCAGGCTGAGCCATTGCCCCATGCTGTACACTGTAGTGGATATAAGAAAAATGGGAAATACACAATAACAGATCAATGGCTGAAGAGAGATGGATGAAAGCCCCTATAAGTAATATTATACATATTATTTTAATCAAATCAAAAGGCCTTGGCCAACACCAGACCTAAAACGTTAGGAAGCGCCCAGCTGCCCTTTTCTATTTGAATCTGTATAACTGGATGAAACTCCAAAGTCTTTTGTATCCCTAAATATATTAAATAGATGTTTCAAATGATTTTTTTTAAAGGAAATGGGGATTTTGGTAACAAAATCATTATGATAGGGTTAGCTTGCCCTAAAAGCGTGAAAAACAGCTTTTCCCATTTGTTACGAAGGAGAGTGGCGTCTTTTACTGTTGTATAGTTAGAGGGACTCAAAATATTGTATTTGGTAGTAAGCCATATCCCTACTTATTTAATTTTTGCGAACAAGAAACCTCACCAGTGGAAGAAGTGGCAGGTTACATTGATGACATGGCAGTACTGCCATTGAGAGTTACAAATAGCACATCATCCACTTATGGCAATATTTTCATTTCATCTCCTGTAATATTCACTTAAAGGACATCTTCTTTTTGATTTAGAAGGTGCAAAAAGGGTTCATTTACATAGCATAGAGTGCTGGAGTCCAGAACATACCTGCGGGTGCTGGAAGTGATGTAGAATGGGGCTGAGGTGTGACCAATACTAACTACTACCTCTTAGAGATGCTATAAAGCTTGTTTGCACTTGATAAACACCACTGTTGTAAACCTACATGACTGACTAAAGGAACAACCATTTCACTCAGTCTAAAGCTTTCTCAACATTCAAAGTTATGAACGACAGTGGGGACATTATCCTTTCGGCACCCAATCTGTTAATGCTGCAACTAAGTTTGTATGCTTCATGATGTCCAGAGTTACAAAGGAAATATTAAATACAAGATTCTTTTATAAATCTCAGCGATATTTGAATTTGAATTTGAAGGTGATTTATAGAGCGCATGGCTGCCCGAGAGCGTCCCAGCTACTGTGTAGTCTGAGTACAAGAGCAAAATTGTGTGACATGAATTACATTGTAGGTGTGTCTTATCCTTTTTGAGGAAAAGACCAATTTGGGCACGGTTCCAAGAAGGCGATATGGATGCATCTAGCTTGATATCATCTAGGTAATTGTAAAAAAAGGGAGCATTTTAATCACTGATTGTTTTATATAGTTTGCTTGGGTGTAGTCAGTGCCAACACCTCTGCCTAGCAGAAAAGTGAGAATGATGCCTATGACTTGTTCTAGAGTGACTGGGGCACAAAGGAACTCTTGTTGTGCAGAGCTTGAAGGTTCTAGGAAGTGGTCAATGGCATATGTATCATTGTTGCTATCTAGTGATTTATAGAAAAAAAGTAAAAGTGGTGAGCATCCCTTTAGTGATACAGCAGTGTTTCTCCTGTTGATTAACAATTTCTAGGGTGATATGTGCAAGAAATGAGGTTAGTATTTGAGGGGGTTAAGTTGCCACTTCAAGTAATAATCACAGTCCTTGTCAGGGTGAACCACTAACGCCCCCTAAAATAAACTTAAGCTAGTTCTCATAGTAGCTACGGCATAGTGCAGACAGGCTTATTTATGTATGCAGTACTAAAACAGCAAGAAAGTCAAATTGCAAAAAAATTTAATTCCTAAAACAAATTTCGAAAAATAGAATAAAAATAGAATACAATGTAATAAACAAAATGACTCTAAAGTGGCAATGATAGTCAATGGTCTCAGCAGCCTGGCCCTAGGTGCAATTTGACGCCGATCACGATGGAGCGAGGGTTGGCTATGCCAACAAAGTTTGTCCTGGTCAAAGATTTTGCCATCTGACTTAAGTCCTTTAAGTCCTAATACAGCACAGGAATATATTTTAGAAAGCCCCCAGTACCTTAGAGAAGATACTCATAGAATAATAGGGTGGCAGGCAAGGTCCAGTCAAGGGCTAGTTGCCAATCAACAGTTGGGCAGTTGCAAGAAAGGCCTCATGTAGCTTGTTGTATCCCTGTAGCTAGAACAGGAGATCAGACTTATGATCCTTGAAGTCAACATCTTATCCTTGATATAAGAAGAACAGGTCCAGTCCGTTGGGGCTCTTCTCAGGTCTCGGACAGCCAGTTCAGTCACATGTTGGCCTTCCACAGGTCCAGGAGTGTTCTGAAGTGGGTGTCTGGGGATGCCACATTTATGCCTTGTACAAGCCTGCAGTTTAGAATGACTCCTGAGGACACCCTAATCAAGTGGTTAAGGTTCCTGGGGCTAACTCAACCCACTTTGGGATATTCAAGATAGCTGAATACTTCAGCCACAGTAAACTTCTGCACACACAAACTCACTCTGCACTGATATGCAGTATAACGGATATCAGGCAAGTTCGTGCGGAACGCGCTTGCACACATACACACTCAGCACGCTAAAGCTGTGCAACTGATACCCAGCAGGTTAATTGATTACTCACTGAAGACCCCGTAGCCTCAAGCCAGTTTTGGCCCTCCATCCTACACCCCTGGATTGGAGACATCTAATCCTCCCCCATGCTAGGCCACACGCCACCGAAGTCACTCTTAGTCAGGGTCCTCGGGAAGCAGCTGGGGGTAGGCATCTAGGTCACTTCGGAGGCAGTTAGCTAAAGAGATTTGGCAGCCACTTGAGAAGTTCACCCACAGGATGCAGAGTAGAAACATGCTGAGGGCAATAGTCAGTCACACCAAGGGGGTACACAAAGGTCTTCTGGCACCAGCCCCTATCTGCGAAGCACAGCGGGGGTCACGCAATTTCTTGACCTGTGCCCCGATTGTTCTCAGAAGCGTTCCTCCAGCCCAGTCAGTCACTCTCATCACAGATGCCTGCACCTTACAATACTACCTGGCAACACAGTGTCATCAGGAATGGCCGGGTGAGCAGAGTGCAGGGGACCGCCACGCTGAGGGCCAAGTAAGCAAACAGTCGACGAATGCAGAATAAAGCTGCTGAGGCCTCTCCAAAGGAAGAGGTGCCCCATCAGGTGGACATTTATCAGAGTTGCACTCAGGTAATCCAGGCACAATATCAGGTGCGCAATGATAAGGGTCACACCAAATTGTTCCAGTCACACACAACGAAGAGTAGCACTTTCCGTACCTCCCTGGAAATGAGGTAAAACACCCGGTGAACGTTGAAATGGGTTGTACCAGAAAGTTTGAGTCACACACACGTGCAAGTTCAGCAATTACTGAAGAGGTAGAATGAGGCACTACTACGGTTACTTCCCCCCCTCTGAGGGTCGCAACCTGTGAATCAGACATCGCATGCAATGAGAATGCAGTTGAATGCACAAGAAATGGGGCATGATTCACGAAGCGGGCCACACTAGGTCCCGCAACCCGTGAATCCGCTCACCACTAATGAGATGCTTATGCATGCAAAGGTCCCCATGAAGCGGGGGCCACATGCTTAAGATGCGGGCAAGACTTCTGAGCCCCGCACATGGCAATCCGGTCCCCAGGCACAGTTCTTAGTTCCACACCTATGCCATGCTTCCAGTTGGGATCCAGCAGATGATGTGGGCACTTCATAGAGCACCGCTCATCTGGTCTCATAGGTAGATGATGTGGGTCCCTCTTAGGAGATCTTTGATATCCATGAGAATTCTGAAGACACAGGGGGCAAGCTCAAAAAGCACTTGGGTGCCCCACAGCAGCATGTAGTCGGCCAAGGCCAGCCACTATTCAGGAAGGGCAAGGGGTCCCTTTCACTGGCAGTACTGTTCCTTGTGCACAACAGATTCCTCTGGCAGTATGCACCACACAGTTCCAGGTTATCCGGTTCCACATCCCCACAAGCATGTTGTCTCCAATGCTGAAGTTTGGCACCAGTATTTACACTGAAATATGCCTTTGAAGTTGAGGATGGTTCAAAGGATCTCCCTTTGAACCACAGAGGTCTCCTCTAAATTTCAGTCCTGTCTGCCATGAGGCCGTGGAATGCAGATCTTTATCTTTAGTAGGGCCATGATCTGGCTTCAGAGGCCAAGTGTCAAAACCTCTTTCTCCAATCTCTCCAGCCTACCCGCAAATGGCAGACGTCTGTAATTCCAGTTGCATGCCCAGTGTTTTATAGCAGTCACTGGGGAATGCCCAGATGTGCTCCCCCATGCCCTAGTGTTGACGGGAGCCAAACACAAAGGCACACAAAAGAGTTTTAGAGCACAGAAATGCCTAATTTCTAGCAGTGATTCAGAAAAGGGGGTGGTGATGAACAGAGTGTCTGAATTAAGCAGACCACTCTTACCCAGTCCAAAGATCAGGGCTTGATCCATCACCGTTTTTAGCTCACTGCACCATCCCAGCTCTGAACCTGGCTACATGCAAATTAGTCTGTTCCTGTCCCAGTGCATGATGGGAACAGGGCAAACAAAACTACCAAGCCAATTCTTATACTTGGAAGGAAACAAGCTACCGGGGACCGGTTTCTGGCATTTCAGCCGTCGTCGGCCCAGCTAGCTTGAATCCTGATGGTGCAATGAGCAAGGGACTCACATCTGAGTATACCCTTCCACACTTATGGTGGACAAAATGATTCAGAAAAGGGGATGGTGATGAACAGAGTGTCTGAATTAAGCAGACCACTCTTACCCAGTCCAAAGATCAGGGCTTGATCCATCACCGTTTTTTAGCTCACTGCACCATCCCAGCTCTGAACCTGGCTACATGCAAATTAGTCTGTTCCTGTCCCAGTGCATGATGGGAACAGGGCAAACCAAACTACCAAGCCAATTCTTATACTGGGAAGGAAACAAGCTACCGGGGACCGGTTTCTGGCATTTCAGCCGTCGTCGGCCCGGCTAGCTTGAATCCTGATGGTGCAATGAGCAAGGGACTCACATCTGAGTATACCCTTCCACACTTATGGTGGAAAAAATGATTCAGAAAAGGGGGTGGTGATGAACAGAGTGTCTGAATTCAGCAAACTAGAGGAGGAGAGCCAAAATATTTGGGGGAACACCTCTCATGGAGCATTGCCTATTTCCAATCTCTGATTGGCTGACATTGTTGCTTCCACTACTTGCTTTTTGTGCACTACTGTTTTCTTGTGTGAAGGACTTCATTACAGTGTGTGTGTTTTCACGTACATCACTCCTCTGCAATTGTTGCCCGTTGCTTCTTACTGCCTCCTTCCTCTTACAGTTACCATGTGTTTCTCCCCACCCATGTTTTCTATGTTGCTTTCCCCCAATCCACATGTTGCTTTTGCTCCTGCTTTCCTCTGTAACTTTTGCCTCCCCTCCAGCCCTTCCCCCAGTTGCTTTCATGTCCCATCCTGTGTTGCTTCACAGTTCCTCCCAACGTCTGTGCTGCTTTGCTGTCCCCCTACTCTCTCCCATTTTACTTGAACATTCCCCCACCATCCACTTTGTTGCTTCCGCTCCCTTGCCCACCCAATATAAAGAAAAATTAAATGCTTTTGAACATTAGCTCATAAAAAAAACCAAAAACACCCACGTCCTTTTGTAGGCACTCACATGCATGGTGTAACCGAATAAAAATAAGACGACACGGGTTGCGTAAAAATCCATTTTCTTTTAATTTAACCTCACTGCCACGCATCGGGGATGCTTATTCTCATCTCCGGTTTCCTTCTTCTCTCCCAACTTTTTCTCTTTAACTATGCAAATCTCGCATGTATTTTCTCATTACTTTGCACTGAAGTTCAACCATTTGTCACTATTTCTTTGTTACTATTTGTGAATTTATTTGGGCACATAGATGCTAATGGAGAGTGGATGAACAAAGCAGGATACAGTTCCCATAACACTAATTGGGTTATCGAATCTTCTGACAGAGTGCTCCACCAGCAACTCTGCTCCCGATCACCTATTGAGTGCGTTGGGTCAGTGACAAGTCAGCTATTCGCCTTCCATGTCCGTCTTGGCTTAGATTCAAGGCTACAGCTTCTTGTGGCTTCAAGACTTGTCGTGCAGACGCAGTTTCTCCAACGATGGAGTTCAGCAAAGCATTTAGGCCCGTTATTTTGTAACATGTTAAGATAGAAAAGAAACAGTTTTAAAGACAAGGAATAAATGAATGCACTGTATACCACTTCTTTCTACTCTATTTCCATTATTTTATTTTATACTATTGCATTAAATATTAAGCAAAAACAAACAGCTAGGTAAAGCAGCGATGCAAGCTTCTTGCACGTTAGGACACATAACAGCCATCTTAGTTCGATTGGGCAGAAGCAGACTTTTCCCACCAAGCATATCACGTGGGCATGACAGACGCATGCGCAGTAGAAAATCCCGCGTAGCAGCAGCCATCTAGTGCAAGCGTATTATAGGTAGTAAAAGCACATTGGCAAGCTTCCCCTAGATGCCTAAAGTGTCGTGTAATGCAATATTATTAAGACAAAACATGTTAGTTAGTTCATTAATATTATGTTCGAGAGGGTTGGGTACGAGCAAGTTACTTTAAGTGTGAAACCTTGCTCCATCCCAGTCATATAAAATCGAAGAAACCATCACTGGTAAGTAATTTAAAATGGCACTGGCTATTTCATTTAAACATACACCTTGTCTGCAAGCAAAGCCTTTATTAATTTTAGTAAGCGGAGGTTCACCTGATAAAGGGCCTAATTTATATGTTGGCAGAGAGGGAACGTTGTTGCAATGGCAACAGTGTTCCCCCTTCCCAATATAGTGGTCGACCACATAATTTAAAGGTGGGCAGACCATAGTTTGGCCACGGCATTGACTACTCTGTCACCGCTGTGGCCAAACTTCTCAGACGGCCATTAGAGAATAGGCTATATGTCTTTCCACCCAATTAGGATAGGCAGACCTTTAGCAGTTTTTTTACATTTGAAACAGGGCTAATGGATCGTAAAAAACTAAAAATACCCCCCTCATCATGGGAGATAACTCCCATAGTGAGGAGGGTATTATCTTTTTTAAAAGAAAACATTTGCGACAAGGCTTCATCACGTTGACAAAGCCCTGCACCAAACTGCAAAAACCATTGACAGGAACCACGTGACAGCCATTCTTACCAATGCTATAGAAATGAATGCCTGCTAGGTGGTCATTTATAAATGTGGCAGACAACACCTACGTCAGGGTAAAAATTTAATGTATTCCTTCGCTCTGATGGAGAAACAGGCCTCCCACCTACAATTAAATTAGGTTCATAATCCTAACACTTTGTCAACTGATAAGAATTAGCAATTTCCATAGTAAGGACACCAACCGCGTTTTCTAAGAAGCTTTTTATGGAGGGCTTAGTACATTTATGTTTCTTACCGGGGCAACCTTACTGGGAAAGAAGCCTTCCATTTTGACATAGCTTCTCAGTATAACTACACCTCTGGAAGAACTAAATCAAAGTAGGATGGTGTAAGAAATTGGGTCTTTGGTTGGGGGTGAGGCACTCAGGCACCAACCACAATCCTGGTCAGGCTCAACCACAAAAATAACTAAATTAATCTGTGCTTAACCCTCTAGTAGCTTGGCACAAAACCAGTCAGGCTTAACTTATAGATAAAGTGTATTGTGTGTATGCAGCACATAAACAGTAACAAAGTGAAAACACAACACAAGAAGAATGCCTCACCAAATTAAAAACATAGAGTACATTTTTATGAATAAAACAAGACCAAAATGGCAAAAAGCCAATCAGTAGACCCGAAGATATGTATTTTAAAGATGAATAAATTACCAAAAAGCACTAAGCACCAACTTTAGATATCTGGTTGTGCTAGACCGGGACAAAGTCACAAGCTCTGGCTGACGAGGATGAAGTGCGGGCTGGATGCAGGGAGCAGGTTAGTACCGCTGAAAATATTACCTTCTCAAACTCATGCGTGAAGTGTCCTGGAGAAGCACCTCTTGGGGATCAGGGGCGCACTGTGGCAGAGGCCAGCAGGGCTCATGGAGATCCAGTTACAGGTCCAGGAAGGTACAGTGCAGCAGGTCGGCTGGGCAGCTGCAGGCTCTGTAACTTGTTGTGTCAATGTAGATCAAAACAGAAGGGCAGCCAACTAACCCTTGGAGTCACTCAGGTTAGCCTGGGATGAAGGGTGCCGGTCCAGTCTTCCTTTTCAGAGCGCAGGGCCATCCTCAAGCTGGAGGGCAGTCCTTTAAGGAACAAAGACATGCTCAAGCAGCAGGGCAGTCCTCTGGAGAACAAGGTAGGCTTCAAGCAGCAGGGCAGTCCTCTATGGAACAAATCACTCCTTATTCTGTTATGTCTACAGGTTCAGGAGTGTACTGGTGTTCAGAGGGTCCAATATTTACACCTGGTGTCTGCCTTTGAAGTGTGGGACTCCCTATACTACCTCCACATCTGATTCTGGAAAGTTCTTTCCTTCCACTGTCAATACTCGAAGAAGTCTGGGGTGACAAAAGGCTGGCATCAGGTTCCTTTGTGTATCCTGGAGGAAAGCCCTTTGAAGTGTGAGAGGGGCAGGGAACAGCACCATACTAGCCATCCAGGAAGCATGGCCCATACTTCCTACACATAGTACCCTTTGTGTCATTGTCTGACAGGTATACACAAACCCCAACAGCAGAGCCATTCAGTTCTGTGTCCTAGGACATTGGCAGAAGGCACAAATGATTATGACAAGAAAGTGTCCTCTTTCTAAATTTACAAATCCAACTGAAGCTAAAGGAAAGGAAAACTGAGGTCTGTTTCACTCATTTTTCAATGAAAAGTCAAAGGTCTATATTCTTCAAAGGATTCGCAATGAAGGAATGAAAGGCAGTCCCGTTTATCCGGGATAGGACTTCCACCCCAGGTGGGCCTAGGGGTGGAAGCCCTCTGCCCTGGACTCAGTTCCATGGCCCAATGTTTCACTTGGAGCCTGATATGGGGACCACTGGCCCAGGGAGGCCTTCTTTACTTTCCTGTGATAAGAAGATAAGAATGGGATGAGGTGCTGCAGGCCGGGATTGTATCCCTTGCCTGCTTCTGTTCAGAAGCTCTGACTAGACCCCAGGAGAGAGTCCTGGCTACAAATCTGGGCTCCCTTCTCTAGCCTGCCATGTCATTAACTGCCCAAGATGGGGTCCTGCAGGTCCGCAAGTCTGCCCTGTTTGTCTGGGCTCAGAAGCTCTGACCGGGACCTAGAATAGGGCCCCTTACGGCCAAGGGGTGTAATCTCCAGGTTCTGGGTTCTGTTTCCCGGGCAACCATTTTGCAATGTGCCCAAGACAGGGTCCACATGTGTGGGAGGTTTCCCCTGCTTGTCAGGGCTCAAAAGCACTGACTGGGCCCTTGGTTATAGCCCTGGCTGGCCCAGGGGTTGAAGTCAGATGCCCTAGGCTCCCTTGTCCAGCCTGCCATGTAGCAAAGTCCCCGGGAAGGGGTCCAACAGATATGGGGAGGCCTAGCATGTTACTTGGTATAAGAAGCTCTGACCAGGCCCTGGGTCAGAGCCCTGGCAGACTCTGTGGTGGAATACCCCAACATTCAGCTTCATTCCTTGGCTTGCTGTGTCTCAAAGTGTCTCTGACAGGGACCCGCAGGCCCAGGGGCCACCTCTACTTGCCCAGGACAAGAAGCTCTGACTGTGCCGGGGGTCAGAGCTCCTGCAGGTTCTTTAGTGGAAGCCCACAGCCTTGTGCTCCATTCCCTGAACTTCCATGTCTTAAAGTGCTCCAGACTCCCCTGCTTGCCTGGGATTAGAAGCTCCGACCGAGCCCTTTGGCAAAACTTCAGCAGGCTCTGGGCAGTAATCTCCCTGACCTGTGCTCCTTTCCTTGGCCTGTCATTTCTCTAAGTAGCCTGAACGGGGACCTGCAAGTCCGGGGGCCTCCCCTGCTTGTCTGTAATAAGAAGCTTCCAGCCCTGGGCTCCGTCTTCCAGTCCACTATGTTGCCAAATACACAGGATGAGCTCCTACAGTACCAGGTATGTCCCCCCTGCTTGTACAGGTTCAGAAACTTTAACTGGGACCCAAATTGTAGCTCAGGCTCTGAAAACTTGGGCCTCTGAGTCTCTGTGCCCTCCAAGGGTGAGTGGAATCCTTTTTCAAATATCACAGCCGGACCAAATGGCCATCCTTCGAGTCTGGATATCTGGTCACTTCAAAACGCAGACATCTGGTGGTGCACATTGAGTTCCTTTGGTGTACCCAGATGGCCAGGCTGCCCTGGTTATGAAGGCTCATTTGACTCTTAAAGACCAGACAGGGCTTCAGGAGGTGGTGCGTTTTCACTGATGTCCTCCTCTGTCACTAGGCATACATGGATTCCAAATAAGTGGGGTTGCCTTGCTACGAATTTGTAGGGACAGTGTTATCCGGAACTCCTTGTTGCTTGGTTGTTCTCATCTGGGTGCCGCCAGGGCTTTGCTTCCTTGAGAGCAGGCAGGGATGTAAAATTGACATCCACATTGACATCCCCATACAGTACAAGCCAGCATTGTACTGTGATCGTGATGGTTGGGCTGACCTGGACTTCCTGATGACGGCTCATTTGACTCTGCAAACCTAGGCAGGTAGACTTCCTCTGGATTAATAGGAAGAAGGTATGGGGGACGTTATTATTCTCCAATCTTTCTCGCTACACAATATTGGTATGCAGTTCCTAACATAAAATGCAGGGTTTATAGTGTTCTATGCACAGACTTCATAACTAATATGAATCCATCGGAGTGGGGAGAGGGAACCTCTCCGTTTGGAAAAAGACCCTCACACACCCAGCCAGCTAGGTGTCTTGATTCATCATCGGGTCTGCTCCTTATCGGGTCGGCGGTGCAATACCCAATCGGCACCCGTGATGGGGCCTACTTGGCGTAGATCTTTTTTCCTTTTGCCAGTGGGTGAAGTGCATGTGAGGGCCCTAAAACAGTGTAGGTGAAGAGTGAGTGTAAGGAAGTGGGCTAAAATTGAGGAGGAGGTCCACTCAAAACAATCTTAATAAATGTGGCCCCTACCCTAATAGAAATAGGAACAAGACGCGTAGCTTCACTCTAGGATATGGAGTCTATGCGCTTGTTGAGAAAATGGAGGTCAACATGTTTCTTGGCTTTTAACTTATTAGATGGCAATTCATCAGGACCAATAAGGATCTACCTACACTTTTTGGTAGTGGTCAACATGGGGAGAAAGAGTGTACGTGACCACCAATACAGCACCCTAAAAAATGGTACCTTGCAGATCATAAAAACACAACCCCATTAGGGTCACAGTTGCCTAACATCAGTACCGGCTTGTGTAGACACTCGTATGTAGTAAATCACCCTGGGGCATCTTGGCGCTGACTAGAGATTGGACTTCAGCTAAGGGAAACCAGACTAGAATACATATTAAAAAAGGCTTTCAGATGTTTCCTAAAGGGGATGGCTCGCAGGGCCTGTGGGAGCTGGTACCAGTACCTGGGAGCCAGATAGGAAAAAGCTATCCCACCTGTACGGGTGAGACGAATTCGGCGGACTGGTAATAAATAGACCCAGTGTGGTGGATCTAAGCCTCCTACTGGGGGAGTATTTGATCAGTTTACGTAGTAGGTAGCGAGGACCTTTATCGTTAAGAGCGTCATGGGTTAGACAGCAGATTTTGAAAAAGGATCTTTTTTTAACATTAAGCCAATGCAGTTCTCTAAGCAACGGAGTTGATGGAGAGGCAGCCGGGCGGTTTAAGATCATTCTTGCGGCCGTATTCTGAACAATTTGCAATTTGGCCAGGAGAGTCTCCCCCACTTCTGCCAGCAGGGCATTGCCATAATCCAAACAACTCGTTACCATTGCGTGAACTAAGGTCCTGCTATGGAAGTTTGGAATAAACTGAAGTATTTTCCGAAGAAGTCGGAGACCGTAAAAACAAGTACCGGTCGTAGTCGCAATATGATCTTTCACAGACAGGTAGCGGTCGATTTTTATTCCTAAGTTCTTTACGGATAGTTTAGGAGAGGGAGCAGTGCCCAATTGGTCAGGCCACCAATCATCAGACCAGATGTCTGGGGCTTTTCCCAATAACATGATCTCCGTTTTCCCTGAATTCAATTGAAGGTAATTCACCGTCATCCAGTCTGAGATCAGCTTCATTCTATTGGCGAAGCGTATTTTTTTCTAGCTCGGGACATTTCCTGATAGTGAACATGAGCTGAGTATCATCTGCGTATGAGATGATTTCAAAACCCAGCTGTTCCACAATCTGAGCCAGAGGGGCCATGTATATATTAAAGAGGGTAGGACTCAGACAGGAGCCCTGTGGGGCTCCTTCTCCAAGGGCATTTTGGCCAAAGAATAGGGACCTAAAGTGACCATTTGTGTTGACTCCGACAGAAAATGTTGTAACCATTTTAATTTACAAAAGGGGGTGGTGATGAACAGAGTGCCTGAATTGAGCAGACCACTCTTACCCAGTCCAAAGATCAGGGCTTGATCCATCACCGTTATTTATCTCACTGCCCCATCCCAGCTCAGAACCTGGCTATATGCAAATCAGTCTGTCCCTGGCCCAGTGCATCATGGGAACAGGGCAGACTAAACTACCAAGCCAATTCTTTACCAGAAAGGAGACAAGCTACCGGGGACCGGTTTCTGGCATTTCAGCCTCTTCGGCCCGGCTTGCTTGGGAGTGGCCAAAATCGATTTACAAAAGGGGGTGGTGATGAACAGAGTGTCTGAATTGAGCAGACCACTCTTACCCAGTCCAAAGATCAGGGCTTGATCCATCACCGTTATTTATCTCACTGCCCCATCCCAGCTCAGAACCTGGCTATATGCAAATCAGTCTGTCCCTGGCCCAGTGCATCATGGGAACAGGGCAGACTAAACAACCAAGCCAATTCTTTACCAGAAAGGAGACAAGCTACCGGGGACCAGTTTCTGGCATTTCAGCCTCTTCGGCCCGGCTTGGATGTAGCCCTGATCTCTTGACTGGGTGAGAGCTTTCTGCTTAATTAATTCAGAGACTCTGTCCCTCACCACCCCTTTTTGTAAATATTTTTGTCCACCCTAAGCGTGGAAGGGTATTCTCAGATGTGAGACCCTTGCTCATTGCACCATCAGGATTCAAGCAAACCGGGCCGAAGACGGCTGTAATGCCAGAAACCGGTCCCCGGGAGCTTGTTTCCTTCCCAGTGTAAGAATTGGCTTTTGTAGTTTGGTTTGCCCTGTTCCCATCATGCACTGGGACGGGAACAGACTAATTTGCATACAGCCAGGTTCTGAAACTGGGATGGTGCAGTGAGCTAAAAAACGGTGTTGGATCTAGCCCTGATCTCTTGACTGGGTGAGAGCTTTCTGCTTAATTCAGAGACTCTGTCCCTCACCACCCCTTTTTGTAAATATTTTTGTCCACCCTAAGCGTGGAAGGGTATTCTCAGATGTGAGACCCTTGCTCATTGCACCATCAGGATTCAAGCAAACCGGGCCGAAGACGGCTGTAATGCCAGAAACCGGTCCCCGGGAGCTTGTTTCCTTCCCAGTGTAAGAATTGGCTTTTGTAGTTTGGTTTGCCCTGTTCCCATCATGCACTGGGACGGGAACAGACTAATTTGCATACAGCCAGGTTCTGAAACTGGGATGGTGCAGTGAGCTAAAAAACGGTGTTGGATCTAGCCCTGATCTCTTGACTGGGTGAGAGCTTTCTGCTTAATTCAGAGACTCTGTCCCTCACCACCCCTTTTTGTAAATATTTTTGTCCACCCTAAGCGTGGAAGGGTATTCTCAGATGTGAGACCCTTGCTCATTGCACCATCAGGATTCAAGCAAACCGGGCCGAAGACGGCTGTAATGCCAGAAACCGGTCCCCGGGAGCTTGTTTCCTTCCCAGTGTAAGAATTGGCTTTTGTAGTTTGGTTTGCCCTGTTCCCATCATGCACTGGGACGGGAACAGACTAATTTGCATACAGCCAGGTTCTGAAACTGGGATGGTGCAGTGAGCTAAAAAACGGTGTTGGATCTAGCCCTGATCTCTTGACTGGGTGAGAGCTTTCTGCTTAATTCAGAGACTCTGTCCCTCACCACCCCTTTTTGTAAATATTTTTGTCCACCCTAAGCGTGGAAGGGTATTCTCAGATGTGAGACCCTTGCTCATTGCACCATCAGGATTCAAGCAAACCGGGCCGAAGACGGCTGTAATGCCAGAAACCGGTCCCCGGGAGCCTGTTTCCTTCCCAGTGTAAGAATTGGCTTTTGTAGTTTGGTTTGCCCTGTTCCCATCATGCACTGGGACGGGAACAGACTAATTTGCATACAGCCAGGTTCTGAAACTGGGATGGTGCAGTGAGCTAAAAAACGGTGTTGGATCTAGCCCTGATCTCTTGACTGGGTGAGAGCTTTCTGCTTAATTCAGAGACTCTGTCCCTCACCACCCCTTTTTGTAAATATTTTTGTCCACCCTAAGCGTGGAAGGGTATTCTCAGATATGAGACCCTTGCTCATTGCACCATCAGGATTCAAGCAAACCGGGCCGAAGACGGCTGTAATGCCAGAAACCGGTCCCCGGGAGCTTGTTTCCTTCCCAGTGTAAGAATTGGCTTTTGTAGTTTGGTTTGCCCTGTTCCCATCATGCACTGGGACGGGAACAGACTAATTTGCATACAGCCAGGTTCTGAAACTGGGATGGTGCAGTGAGCTAAAAAACGGTGTTGGATCTAGCCCTGATCTCTTGACTGGGTGAGAGCTTTCTGCTTAATTCAGAGACTCTGTCCCTCACCACCCCTTTTTGTAAATATTTTTGTCCACCCTAAGCGTGGAAGGGTATTCTCAGATGTGAGACCCTTGCTCATTGCACCATCAGGATTCAAGCAAACCGGGCCGAAGACGGCTGTAATGCCAGAAACCGGTCCCCGGGAGCTTGTTTCCTTCCCAGTGTAAGAATTGGCTTTTGTAGTTTGGTTTGCCCTGTTCCCATCATGCACTGGGACGGGAACAGACTAATTTGAATACAGCCAGGTTCTGAAACTGGGATGGTGCAGTGAGCTAAAAAACGGTGTTGGATCTAGCCCTGATCTCTTGACTGGGTGAGAGCTTTCTGCTTAATTCAGAGACTCTGTCCCTCACCACCCCTTTTTGTAAATATTTTTGTCCACCCTAAGCGTGGAAGGGTATTCTCAGATGTGAGACCCTTGCTCATTGCACCATCAGGATTCAAGCAAACCGGGCCGAAGACGGCTGTAATGCCAGAAACCGGTCCCCGGGAGCTTGTTTCCTTCCCAGTGTAAGAATTGGCTTTTGTAGTTTGGTTTGCCCTGTTCCCATCATGCACTGGGACGGGAACAGACTAATTTGCATACAGCCAGGTTCTGAAACTGGGATGGTGCAGTGAGCTAAAAAACGGTGTTGGATCTAGCCCTGATCTCTTGACTGGGTGAGAGCTTTCTGCTTAATTCAGAGACTCTGTCCCTCACCACCCCTTTTTGTAAATATTTTTGTCCACCCTAAGCGTGGAAGGGTATTCTCAGATGTGAGACCCTTGCTCATTGCACCATCAGGATTCAAGCAAACCGGGCCGAAGACGGCTGTAATGCCAGAAACCGGTCCCCGGGAGCTTGTTTCCTTCCCAGTGTAAGAATTGGCTTTTGTAGTTTGGTTTGCCCTGTTCCCATCATGCACTGGGACGGGAACAGACTAATTTGCATACAGCCAGGTTCTGAAACTGGGATGGTGCAGTGAGCTAAAAAACGGTGTTGGATCTAGCCCTGATCTCTTGACTGGGTGAGAGCTTTCTGCTTAATTCAGAGACTCTGTCCCTCACCACCCCTTTTTGTAAATATTTTTGTCCACCCTAAGCGTGGAAGGGTATTCTCAGATGTGAGACCCTTGCTCATTGCACCATCAGGATTCAAGCAAACCGGGCCGAAGACGGCTGTAATGCCAGAAACCGGTCCCCGGGAGCTTGTTTCCTTCCCAGTGTAAGAATTGGCTTTTGTAGTTTGGTTTGCCCTGTTCCCATCATGCACTGGGACGGGAACAGACTAATTTGCATACAGCCAGGTTCTGAAACTGGGATGGTGCAGTGAGCTAAAAAACGGTGTTGGATCTAGCCCTGATCTCTTGACTGGGTGAGAGCTTTCTGCTTAATTCAGAGACTCTGTCCCTCACCACCCCTTTTTGTAAATATTTTTGTCCACCCTAAGCGTGGAAGGGTATTCTCAGATGTGAGACCCTTGCTCATTGCACCATCAGGATTCAAGCAAACCGGGCCGAAGACGGCTGTAATGCCAGAAACCGGTCCCCGGGAGCTTGTTTCCTTCCCAGTGTAAGAATTGGCTTTTGTAGTTTGGTTTGCCCTGTTCCCATCATGCACTGGGACGGGAACAGACTAATTTGCATACAGCCAGGTTCTGAAACTGGGATGGTGCAGTGAGCTAAAAAACGGTGTTGGATCTAGCCCTGATCTCTTGACTGGGTGCGAGCTTTCTGCTTAATTCAGAGACTCTGTCCCTCACCACCCCTTTTTGTAAATATTTTTGTCCACCCTAAGCGTGGAAGGGTATTCTCAGATGTGAGACCCTTGCTCATTGCACCATCAGGATTCAAGCAAACCGGGCCGAAGACGGCTGTAATGCCAGAAACCGGTCCCCGGGAGCTTGTTTCCTTCCCAGTGTAAGAATTGGCTTTTGTAGTTTGGTTTGCCCTGTTCCCATCATGCACTGGGACGGGAACAGACTAATTTGCATACAGCCAGGTTCTGAAACTGGGATGGTGCAGTGAGCTAAAAAACGGTGTTGGATCTAGCCCTGATCTCTTGACTGGGTGCGAGCTTTCTGCTTAATTCAGAGACTCTGTCCCTCACCACCCCTTTTTGTAAATATTTTTGTCCACCCTAAGCGTGGAAGGGTATTCTCAGATGTGAGACCCTTGCTCATTGCACCATCAGGATTCAAGCAAACCGGGCCGAAGACGGCTGTAATGCCAGAAACCAGTCCCCGGGAGCTTGTTTCCTTCCCAGTGTAAGAATTGGCTTTTGTAGTTTGGTTTGCCCTGTTCCCATCATGCACTGGGACGGGAACAGACTAATTTGCATACAGCCAGGTTCTGAAACTGGGATGGTGCAGTGAGCTAAAAAACGGTGTTGGATCTAGCCCTGATCTCTTGACTGGGTGAGAGCTTTCTGCTTAATTCAGAGACTCTGTCCCTCACCACCCCTTTTTGTAAATATTTTTGTCCACCCTAAGCGTGGAAGGGTATTCTCAGATGTGAGACCCTTGCTCATTGCACCATCAGGATTCAAGCAAACCGGGCCGAAGACGGCTGTAATGCCAGAAACCGGTCCCCGGGAGCTTGTTTCCTTCCCAGTGTAAGAATTGGCTTTTGTAGTTTGGTTTGCCCTGTTCCCATCATGCACTGGGACGGGAACAGACTAATTTGCATACAGCCAGGTTCTGAAACTGGGATGGTGCAGTGAGCTAAAAAACGGTGTTGGATCTAGCCCTGATCTCTTGACTGGGTGAGAGCTTTCTGCTTAATTCAGAGACTCTGTCCCTCACCACCCCTTTTTGTAAATATTTTTGTCCACCCTAAGCGTGGAAGGGTATTCTCAGATGTGAGACCCTTGCTCATTGCACCATCAGGATTCAAGCAAACCGGGCCGAAGACGGCTGTAATGCCAGAAACCGGTCCCCGGGAGCTTGTTTCCTTCCCAGTGTAAGAATTGGCTTTTGTAGTTTGGTTTGCCCTGTTCCCATCATGCACTGGGACGGGAACAGACTAATTTGCATACAGCCAGGTTCTGAAACTGGGATGGTGCAGTGAGCTAAAAAACGGTGTTGGATCTAGCCCTGATCTCTTGACTGGGTGAGAGCTTTCTGCTTAATTCAGAGACTCTGTCCCTCACCACCCCTTTTTGTAAATATTTTTGTCCACCCTAAGCGTGGAAGGGTATTCTCAGATGTGAGACCCTTGCTCATTGCACCATCAGGATTCAAGCAAACCGGGCCGAAGACGGCTGTAATGCCAGAAACCGGTCCCCGGGAGCTTGTTTCCTTCCCAGTGTAAGAATTGGCTTTTGTAGTTTGGTTTGCCCTGTTCCCATCATGCACTGGGACGGGAACAGACTAATTTGCATACAGCCAGGTTCTGAAACTGGGATGGTGCAGTGAGCTAAAAAACGGTGTTGGATCTAGCCCTGATCTCTTGACTGGGTGAGAGCTTTCTGCTTAATTCAGAGACTCTGTCCCTCACCACCCCTTTTTGTAAATGTAACCATTTTAAGGCTGTTCCTTTGATACCGCAGTCAGATAATCTCTCCGCTAGCTTAGTTGGAGAGATAGTATCAAAAACTGCGGAGAAATCTAAAAGAATCAGTATCGCGGAACCGCCTGAGTCAATGTTGTGTCTTAATGTCATTATCATTGCTTTATTTGTTTTAGCTTTCCCCATGAAGAGGTTTTAAACAGCATTCCTTTATTTACAGCTTCTGTTCTGTAAGTCCATGGAGCCTTTCAAGGTGCACTTTTACAATGTTTTGTTAAAATATTATTTCAATGCAGGATGTGTTTCCTAAAGTCTTGTCCATTATGCTGTTTTGCAAGTTGTTTTATGAGCTTTTTGATATAGTAATTCTGCCCTAAGATAAGGGAGTGGCAAGAGAAGAGAAACTGGTTATGGTTTTGTACCTTGAGTTACAAATTAATGAGGTATGCTAAATATCTATGTGTGTTTTGAATTACAAACTATGTTATATATTCGGATTATGAGAGGGTTAAATGCCCCATAAGTGAGATATTGGAAATATGGCTAATAATAATGAAAACTGCAAGGTTAATACCAAGGGAACATAGGAGGATGAAATATTTAGAAAAAAACACATGTGATTGTTTGGGCAGTCCGCTCCTCTTTTTAAAATGTAGTTACGATATTGGTAACTAAGCGGTGACTGCAATGTCAGATTCTTTATCTGCAGTCTCTGGGGCCAAGAAGTTGATGAGGAACGGCATTTGGTAATTGTTGAAAATGGTCAAGGGAATGAGTGCAATATGGACTGCAGCAGTTCCATTGTGCAATATGAAATGAACTTGCAGGCATTATGTCAGTTTCGATCAAAGAGGCACTAGGTCTTAAATGAGGGCAGAATACCCAGACCAACTGTTTATGATAAAGCAACTCGGACCCCAGAACTGGATACACAAATTTTACTTTTTTAAGCAGAGGGGCAAATATCCCAGAAGGGGTGTTGACAGACCGTGGGCATCATGGCGAGAAAAAATGTTGGACACCATTGGCCCATTAGCAAGAATATTGTGATTGGCTGAGAAAGCAAAGAGAGCCCGGGAACCTTTTGATATGGGTGTGGTTTCTAAGTAGGCCCAAGGAATGTGAATGCTGGATTGTCATGCAAAAGGTATACGGGCGTTGCGGACAATAAAACCAAAGTTAGGTGAACCTCCCTCTTCTGAGGTTGGCCTAAATAGTCAGGTATTTCTGTTTGGAGATGACTTCATCAGGGATATTGACCGTTATGTGCAAGCTTTTGCTTGACTGGTTAAGGCATACTTCTCATTGATGAGGCTACAGGGGTTGCTTCTCTGGCCATACAAACTACTTCAAATCCTACTTCAAGCCCCAACACTTACTCTTAGAGGAGGTGCAGGATTAGCTTCTGAAGGGCTCAATAGCTAAATGTCAATTGTCTGTGACACCCCAGAGGGTTTGTGAGCAATATATATCTAGCTCTGAAGAAGAACAAGAAGTTTTTACCAGCGGTAGATCTAAAAGATCTCAGTCAGTTTATTCTCAGACACAATAAGTATCTGCAGTTGCTCTGGCAAGGGCTGGCCTACAAGTTCAAGTCACTACTATGAGGTCTATCCTCCACACCCTGGTCGTTCTCCAAGGCGTTGAAGCCCCTGATTGCAGCAGTCAGCTTTCAAGGGTTACGGAGGGAGGTATATTTGAACAATATGACATTTCTAGGCCAGGAGCCAGGAGAAGGGTATTCTGCTGAAACAGGTAGAAATGGCCATAGAATTGATTCACTCAATGGGTTTTCTCAGAAATGCTGAGAAGTCGTCTGGGATTCCCTCAAAAATGATGGGACTGTTGAAGTTTGTAGTGAGCTTTTCTGCTTGCGGACTGGTGCTGGAGGAGCATATGTGACAGCAGCAATTGGGGTCTAGATTGTCAAGTTTTCCAAACACTCAGCGAGTCTGGGGTCTGTTTGATAAAGACTTGTTTGTTTCTCAGCTGAAAGCTCAGTTACAGATGCACTTCAGTTGTACTCCAGATCTGGAAGGTTTCGCAACAGACGATTTTTTCAGGATTGGACTAATCACTACGCTTTTCCACCTTTTGCCATGATACTCAGATTTGTGGCCCAACTTGACAGGCAACTGGCGAAGGTGGTCTTGATAGCATCACATTAGATGTCGCAACTGTGATACCCCTCCCTTTTGAAGCTCTTGGCGGAATATCCAATTCAACTGCCAGGCTTCTTGGAGCTACTGAGGAGCCCTCACAGCCAGTACCACAGTCCTCTCCTATAAGGCATATTGACTCTGGTTGCATGGAATCTTTCAGGTTTTTCACAAATGTGTAAGGTCTTTGGGAGTTAGCTTCAGATTATATCAAAGCCTCCTGGGCACAGGGTGTAGTTAATGCCTATAGGTCAGCTTGGGAGGTATGGAATGGCTGGTGAATGGAACAGGATGTGGATCTCATTTAATCAGATATCACAGTTTTTTTTTAATTCTTAGCATCCTTGGCAGCTAGACAGAAATCCTTCAGGACTGTTAATTGATACAGATCTGCAATATCTGCAGCATATCAGAATTTCGAAAAGAAGCCAGAGAGGAAACTCAGTTTTCTTTGCAGATTTTTAAAAGGGATCAGATAGGAGCATCTTCCTAAACCAAGATATTATAATGTATGGGGTGTCAATATGATGATACAGTTGTTTCAATCTTGGGATGCTAATGATAAACCTTCCTTTAGGTATCTGCATACTAAATTGGTGTGGTTAGTGTTGATCCAGCGCCAATACTAATAATTGATCAGGGATCAATAATCAAATAACATCATACTACAATGGCCTATACACATTCACCCAGTATCCCTGATGCGTTCGGTTCAATTTGCTCATACGTTCAATTCTTTCCTTTTCATTGCTCTAAATGATGTGTCATAACTACCCGTAATATCATCTTTCCTTCTACCTGGTTCAATGGACCAATTAGTTGAATAGTTGATGGCAATGATAACTACTAACTTACAACCATTTAATCAATGAAATGATCACAGACTCTCGAGAAAGTTAATATTGAATTTTTTCTCAAATATTAAGGGTTAATGCTCAAATGCATTTGGTCACAAAATTTCAAACACTGAATCTCACGAAAGGAGAAATTTCATATGCAAACTTAAACAATTACAATAATTACTTGAAGGAGTGGATAGAGTAAGAGACATAAGTTTCAGCAGAAATATTTGCGAAACATAATATACCTAACGGGGGGATAGATGAAGAGACAATAGGTTCATCTAAATAACAGATATAAGGAGTGGATAGGTGGAGAGACAAAGGTTTCAGAAATAAAATACATCAATAAATAATTCTGAGAACGAGTTAGGCTAAATACAAACCTATCGGTCTGTAAGAAAACCACCACCTCGCCCTAGGATATGGTGGGGGTTCCCCAAAATAGGATCAATGAACAAAGGCCAATAAGGACTGGAAACAGGACAGGTCAGGATCAGCTAGGCCTCTCTGCAAACCGACAGACAGCGACGCATCTCCCCTCTTCGCTCCTGCTAGCCTAAGCTCTAACCACACCCCTAAAGGCACCCCAATTATATCCTAAAATTGATATGTCCATCCCACAATTGTTGCAAACTATCATCAAACTCACAAAGGGATTGGTGGGCGGGGGAGGTGGTGTTATCACACCACAATTACTTCACCTCTAATTCAAAATATTCATTGTTTTACCATAGTTCCCAGGGTTTGGGTCTTAGTTCGTTCTCACATTCCTTTCATGTGATTCAAATTTTAACATTTTCCATCTATTTTTTAGCAGCGTCCACAGAATATGTCTCGGGTCTCACGACATGGACATCATTTGGCAGTCGTTCATCATTCTGGCCTTCATCCTTCTCATGCCATCTGCGGTGCTGGGCACATTCTGTCTTTCTTCTGACAGCGCAGACTCATTCCTTGAAACTTCCCCCTCCCACTTTAGCTAAGTTTAGGAAGATGACTGCTTCATTCAGCAGGCTAATGTATATGAAAAATAAACATTTATTAATTATGTGATAAAGAAACCCTTACCGTTTTCCACCCATCTATTCCATCACTGTTCCCCATTAATGTTACCTAGCATAGGCTTAGTGCAAAAAGCAGCATTAATAATTATTCCAAAGCAGGATGCAACTTGCAAAACACTGATGCACATGTGGCCTATTCATGCAACTTCTTAGTTTTTCTTACAAAGCACAAAGGTTATTACAATATTATTTCTTTTAGTTCTGGCATGCACAAAGCAGTTTCTCTTGTGTTCATGTTGGGTGTACGCTAGTTTTATCTACAACTACTATTTGTTAGTATGTATTATGGGGTATCAGTTTGAGTAGGTTTCATTTTTTGCGAAACCCTTCTCCATCAGTGTCCTTTAGGAGAGTGTCAGGTGTTAGACATCTAAGTATCTCCTCTATGCATGTTGCTGAAAAGGGTTGGATTCCTTTTACTATACCAAGACACGCTCTTAATGCTTCCACCACTATAGAATTGCCAACATTTACCTCACAGTTTAGATTATTTGTAGTTAAGTGTATTAAATAGAATGCACAGGTAACTAGGAACCTGAGAACACCTGCCCCACAGTTATCTCTCTCATTATATAAGCCTTTAACTACAGTGACTTCCACTGCTCTTAGTAGATGGATTGAATGGGCGATGGCTTTGGTGGTAGTGGATACAGGTAACTTTAGGGTTCATTGTCACCTCCACAGACTACATACTCCTCTGCGACCCCAACTATCACCTGAACAACCCCAACAACAAGAAACCTAGTCCCTGCTGGAGAACATTGCTACCTTTGGACAAAAAACACTGGTCACCTCCCCAACCCACTAAGCAGGACACACGCTCAACCCCATCTTCTTTCCCAGCAACAACTTCACATTCAGCCGCACCCTGAGCTCCTTTGGATTGACCACTGATGCAGCCACTTCTCCTTCACCAAACCCACCATACACCACAATGCCTACCACTACCCTCGCAAAAGCTTGAACAAGGTTACCGAAGAACAGCTCTTTACCTCCCTCAGCATAACCTCAGCACCGACATCCACAGACGCTAAAACCTCAGCATGCAACCTCCATCGATGGACCGCCAACTGTGCCGGCACATTTGATCCCATCACGAAAGCCCCAGGAAAAAATTATTACATTTGCTGGACTGCAAACAGAGTATGAAATGACTAAAGCACAAATATTCCGGTGTACACAAACCAAACACCCATCAACAGCAGCCATCCCATCTGACCAACATATGCCAGAGACCACCCTGCTAGAAGACAGATTGCTCACAGACCACATGACCCGGAAAGCCATATCTATGATGTATCAAAAAATAACCAACAATCTCCCAAACACAACTTCACTCCCAATGGCAGACTGAATTGGGAGAACTCGAGAAAGAAGAACGGCAGCAAGCAATATCCTCCCTGCAATAAGTAGCCATTACAGCTTTATACAGTTAATAATACTACACAGAATGTATTAGTCATGTGAAGCTATGGTAAAGATGGGTAAAAGGGACAGCGCTCTGTGCCGTAGGAATTGTAATCAAGTCGGCACATATTATCACATGATATGGGCATTAGGCCTGGGCGGTAAATTCCACTCTGCTCTTGGAATTTGCGGAATTTTGGCCATTCGACGTTCCGCGGAGAACGCGTAATTGCCGAAAATTCCACGATCCGCACCGTAGCGGAATTTTTTCCTTGTTTGCACTTTCAAAATGTGTGTTTGCACGTGCAATAGTGACTTACGGTGATCCCTGCATTTGCCGACGAGTTTTCCTATCCGTTTGTGTGCACCACGAGATTTGGTAGCCAGCCGCGCGATCCCGCGACAGTGTGCAATTGCTAGCACATCGTTCGGACGCGCCATCGGACATCTGTGGTCGTGAACAGGAAACACGCATCGCGAGCGGACGGGACAAGTGAAACAAGATGGGCGCGGCAATTGGCGACCGCATGGGCAAGCTCGCGAGATATTTCCCCAGGGCATGCAAACAGCATCCCTGAACAGGAAAAACACATTGCGAACATACGGAACAAGCAATTCCGCATGCTCAGGGATTCTGTGTAGCTCGCAGAGATTTTTTCTAATATCACAGAACTTTGCGTAACGTGTAGGCCTGGGCAATAAATTCCGTTCCACTCGCTGAACTTGCGGAATTCGGGTAACTTTGCGTTCTGCAGAGAATGCAGAATTGCCAAAAATACAGCTGAATTTTTTGCTTGTTCATGCTTTCAAAATGCCTGTTCGCAAGATATTTTTCTGGATATTTCAAGCAATTCCGCTTGTTCCAAACCTTTTGCGTGCTTGTGGAGATTTTTAACCATTTCGCGGAGCTTTGCGTAGCCCGACTAGGCAAATTCCGCCCACCTCTAGTAACGTGACTACGCAAATTCCGCCCACCCCTTCCGAAAGTCCAACATTACTGGGCGGGAATCACGACACAGTTACAACAAGTATGTGGTAAGGAAATGTCACTCAATTGTCAAGACCCCAGCACCCTACCCACAACCACTGCATCCAACAACACCGGACCCCAGCAGACGCTGCTCAGCTGGACTCCTCTCACCACTGACAACACCCTTAAGTCCCTAAATAGCATCCTCTCCAGAGCACCCTCGGACCCCTGTCCGTGCCACATCTTCAACAGGGCCAGCAACTCTGCCACACCATCAACCGCTCCGATCCTGGTTGATTGTGTGGATGGCATGTGCGAGTATGAGAGTGGATGCGAGAGGTCAGTACTAGTGTGTGGTAAATTTATAGGGGTTGGCTATAGACAATATCTTTTGTGTGCAAATATGCCTATAAAATTGTACAACACATTTGTAAAAAAAGGAAAATGGATAAAACTATTAATATAATGTATGTTTTTTAACTTTTTTGATACAAACAACAAAATAAATCATGTAAAAACATAATAATTAAATAAAAATATTTTTGATAAAGTAGTAACTTTTGCATGTATCATGTCTCAGATCGAATGTCAATAACCAATTGGACCTTTTTTGCCCTATTGGTAAGAAATATAGGTCAAGTGGGAGGTTTTTGACAGTGTGCAGGAAGGGGTAACCATTGAAAATAGGCTGATATAAAAAAAAAAGAATAACGCCAAGTGGGGAAGGATGGGAAAAGCAGGAGACGAGAGAGAGAGAGACCAACAAAGCGTTTGGGGAAAGAAGCACATGAGTCAGAGATGAACAAGTAGCATGGAGGGAGAGGCACCGGGAAAAAAGCAAAAAGCACTGGAGGGAGACAGCACCGCAGAGTGTGGGGGTCACATATTTGGGAGGGAAAAAAGAACATGAGGGATAGAATTGGAAAACACATGCATTCTCATGGAGTGCTTAACCAACGAGAAAAAAGTTGTTCCTTATAAATGAGCAGAGCAGGGGAAGTTTGAAGTCAGCCAATGAAAAAGATAGTAAAGAGGCTATGTTCAAAGGAGAAACAAACACAACATGGACATGATGGACCAAGAAAAGCCATTGAATATGAAAAGGTTTTTAAAAAAAGGACAATAAAGCAAACCAGCACTAAGCAATGGGCAGGCTGTAAGCACACTGCAAGTTCTCGGTAAGCCCACAATAGTTTTTTTGTAACCAGACAGCTTGTGCTGTCCAGTAGTTGCGACCTACAAACGATAGAGTAATTCCCTACTGAAGTGGCGATGCGTGGCAAGACAGTGCAGCTAATTATGATTCTGAATTCTGACCAAACAAGACCATAAGCCAATGGCAAATTTTGTGGAAGATTCAAGCAGAGAATCTCAGTCAATGTTTTATTTGTGTAATACATTAAAGGATCAGACTATTCTGTGATGTCTATGACAATTCTTACGCCCAACTAAGGTATAAAGTACATATTAAGAGGTATTTGGTGAGGAGCTTTGCCAGATGAGATTGGCATACAGTGATATCACAGGCATCAAGATGGTCACAATCCTCGAAGAACTGTGTGCACTTTCAAAGGAAAGTGCCACAGTGAAGGTAGACGAGTCACATGAAGCTGGAATATTATTGACTCATAATGTTGTGCATTCAAACTCTATACATGAATGATTGAAATGTGTGAAAAAGGGTATTTACACTAACCTTAATGTAACCATTACTTACCAGTAAACTTCATTACTTAGATTTAGGCCCTCCTAAGCCCAATCAGTGTGTGATGTGGCTACACCCTTCAAACAGGTAAATCACTGCACTAGTCCTTAATACTTGTCTGTACTCCTTTTGAAGCACAAATGCGCTTCTCCCACCTCCTCTAAGTGACTCAGTATAACAGTGATGGTGCAAATGGGACGGGAGAAGGATGCTGACTGGGATGGGACAGACCTAATTCAGGGTAATGAAGTTTACTGACAAGGAATAGCCTCATTACCTGCTCATATTTCTTCTTCATCTCGGTCATTAGTGTGTGAGGAAGTCACAAGCATAGGTCAATGAGACACACTGCACAGACATTGTGATGGTATAAGATTTATTACAAACCACAATTACTTCATTGCTGTCTGCACAACTACTGAAGCAAAATTGTAAGTCCAAGGTTCAGTGATATTGAGTCTGTAATGACTAACAAACATATGATGCAATGCCTACATGGCTGCCTTACAAATCTCCTGCAGGGAAACAGCCCAGGATACTGAAACGTTCCTCTTGGTATGGAGTTAGTATATATATATATATATAAGCAAGCACTTCTCAACTTCTTCCTCCCGCTCCTCCAGGACTGTGTCTAAAATACCTTATGGTGGCCTGCTGAAGCTACAAGTCAAGGAAACAGCTAACACCAATGTCTCACAACTTCATGCTTCCTCTTTCAGCATTGTCCCTGCCTTCATACACCGTGCATCAGCACACCAGCCACTGCAAAGTGTTTAAGACTGTGAGAATGTTGGCACTTCACATGACAATGCGGAGGTCAGTTAGCTCTGTTTGGGTGGAGCAAAGAGCCTCTCTCTGCCATCTTCAATTCCACATGCCAAGTGGAGACAGCGTCTCTGAAGGACCTAGTGCAGGTAAGCTAGCTTAGCACTCTTCATCATGCACTAGAATAGGGGTCTCCAACAGGTAGCTCAGGAGCTACCAGTAGCTTGCCAGTACCCTGGAAGTAGTTCTGTGGAGTGCAGCCCAGCAGAGTACTTAATTCTGGGGTATATCCTAACCATATTAAGGAAAGTCACTTTGAAAGAAAAAAATATGAATTTCTTTGAATTTGTTAACCCAAAATTAAAATTACATATCGGATAGAAAACTATAAATTCTAAGTAACTGATATGCGGAGGTTTGTAAACAATAAGATTCAAAATTCAAAACAATATTTAAAATGATTTTTGAATGATAGTTTATACCGAGTTGTGTAGATTTACAGCGGTTAGTATTTTCTTTGTGCCATTGGGTTCTTAGGACCTCATTAGGATGGACATTCGGAAACGGGAGCGCCCGACTTCAAGACGAATTAGGATGCGACTGCCACCATGGCGGTCGCAATGTCTATATGTTGCATTAAGGCCGGGGCTGCGGGCTGCAACACCCGCCGCAGTACAAAAAATAGACATCACACATATCCCTGCACTACGTGGTAGGCACCATGCAGTGCCTGCCACATGGTGCAGGGATATGTAGGGGGCACCATAGGTGCCCTCCAGGGCCTATGTTTAAGGCCCAGGGTTGAGGGGGTCCGCTACGGGCCTCCAATGTCCCTTTCCACTTACATTTCATGGCAGGTTCACCCCCATGAAAGGGCCAGTGGAAAGGAACATTTTAAAACCTGCGCCAGTGCCTGGCAGGCACCGCCACCGTTCTAGGTATTACTTCACCTTCGATGGACAAACAGGCTTCTTGATCTCATTGGATCCATGGCGGTCGGTCTGCACGACTGCCAAAGATCCACCCGCCATCATAATGTGGCTTGCTGTAAAGCAGTCACCGATGGAGTGACTGTGGCGGTCCCAACGCCATTGTAATGAGGCCCATACTTCTGTGACTGTTATGTTATTCAGCGTTAAACTGGTACTAATAAGGTGCAACTAATGCCCAGACAGCGTTAGCAAGTTTGAAAATGACAAAATAATGAAGTAATACTATTACAAAATGTACAGCATTACTCAGCATAATTTGCCATTTCTTGCTGCATAATTTACTCAACTCTGTCTCCAAATTTTGCCCTGCCCTGGCCTGCCTTGCCCTGCCCTGCCGCATAATTCCTTTTGCCCTGGTATTAGTCATGTGGAGGCATTTTATTATGGGAAAGCTTTTCCTGACACAGCTGCTAGCAAACTCATCAAATGCATAGGGTGGGTGGTGCTCACCTACAGTATCAAATTCTAAATATCGTCTGGCCAAAATATTGCATGCGCTATGTATACTATTACAATAAAAGGTACATGAAGGTAAACAGTTTTATTTACATATTTATGTTCTTAACTCCACACCTATTTATCTTATATATATATCTTTGAGGCATGTAGATTTTAGAATTGTAACTCTAGACTTACCTTTATATGTACATACCTGACATTGTATTAGTCAATATTTAGGATATTTTTGGATCACTCAATATTGTGACATACATCTGGGTGGCCTTTATTTGCAATTCTGCATAGTGTGGACACTATTGGGATTTTTTTTTGAAGTGGTCTTTGCGGTAACAAATGTTAAAGGCATTAGTTGCTCTGGATTATTTTCATCAATCAGAATTATCTCTCATTATAAAAACGTTTACAACCCCTGCACTACAATTGACAGATTATGTACAAGTGCTACCTGGGCTAATCAGCCTAAATAACATCCAAGACAGCTTTGTGAATACATCTCTTCCTAGCTCATTAAAGGATTTCCAGTCTGCATTGCCTAATACTGGGCAGGCAGCTGAACCCCATTTCGGATATAGTTCTCCGTGACAGGAGACGATGAGGGGAGGGATCAGAGGCAAGGGTGGTCCTGATTATACACAAATTGAGGGCTGTGCAGATTACTAAATGAAGAGAGAAGTTACTAAGGATTCTTTTGCACCCTTGTTAGCCACTAAACTGAAGCAAGTACAATGCATGCATACACCTTGGTCTCAGGGCCAACCTCTTGACCAGTGACAGGCTTCTGTTTCATTGTCATATTTGTCAGAGGGAGGAGCCTTGTCCTCATCATCTCCTGATAGTGATGCTCAGAATACTCCATTTCCCACACGAGCCACCATAATGACAAAAAGGGAAACAAAGAAAGGGTAATTAAGTGCTCCAATTAGGGTGGCTGCAGTGGAAAAAGCTTGTGACCTGGTCCAATATTTTGAATGGCAGTAATGGTGAGCTACAACAGGATCACATGAAGGTGAAAAGATCCCCTTGATTGGCCAAGAAGAGTTACTAGACTTTCCCATAGCCCCTAATCTGAAGCTCAACCGTCAATGCCATTTGAACCTACCCCAACTTCTCAGCAATCGACTCTCCCATTTATGATTTAGTAAACTTTCATAGGAAGTAGTATGAAAAAGATTGTGCTAGACTTAAAACACTTTTAAATATGCAGATTAGTATTTTGAAAATTTCCAAACAAGTTGTGACACTTGGCACTCAATTGACCATCATACATTTGGGTTGGACTACCCTCCTTGGCAGAGAAGTCCAGTCTTTCCCCCAACTAGTCCTCAGGGAATGTGGGGGAACCAGCTTCCTTGGTCCTGGTGAGAGCCTCGCTGGTCCTGGGTGCAACTGTAGTCAGAGTCCTTAGCTAGATGGAAATCAGTGGTTCCTTCTTTCAGTTGTCCATGGCTGCTGTCTCCAGTCCCAATATCCAGAAGAAAAACACAAACGCTCCTTTGAGTTTGGGACACCTTTGCTCCTGCTGCTGGACAGAAATATAATTACCTTATCACAGCAGTTTGACAAAAGGCCTGGGCTCTGATCCTGATCTGAGCCAGAGGAATATGAAAATCCTCGATTACACATAAACTGTAGAGATATCTTCTTGGAACTCACTGGTCTCTGTAGGCCAAAGGGAAGTGAAGCTGCACTCTTAGGCAGCTTCCCAATAGGTGCATGATGCAGTGTCAATACAGACAAGACAGTAGACCACACAGACCTTCCCTATGAGTGCATGCTAACATCATGAGGCCAATGTCTAATCCTGCAGAGTCCACTCGGGGACAGGCTGGGCCAGGTCACCCCTACGCAGTGACCGGACTGTGAAGTACAGAGACTCAAACATCAAGCCCTCACATGTGTGCACATGTATATCAACAAGATTAACCAGCCAAATGTCCCTTGCACTTATTTTAAAAGGCGGACACTTGCGGTAACAATGGATGAGTCACCAGGGGTGGAGTCCCCCACAGTAAAAAGGTCACATGTTAGGTGGTTGGAAACCTTAAAATCCTGGCGGATTTGATCAGCAGAGCCCATCACCTTACAGAAACAATACAAACTTTGAAGTTGCTCTTCAACAGTACAGGTGCAGCCCACATTTAATCACCTTAAAATGTTACCACGCCTTTTCTAAAACACCCCAAACACTAGTGCAAAGCAGACTCTGTAACAGATTTTCACACAAACAGATTAAACAGCCTCTAAACACTTAACATTGAGTTTTTATTAACTTTATTATTGGTATTTGACTTTTTAAACACTTCATTTTAAAAAAAAGAAGCCCTACTTAGGCGCGTACACAAAACAACAGCAAATACCACCTGCTCATGCTAACTTTGCTCTGGTTTTATTCTCTGGACTACTCAGACCTCACACCAAAGGTGGAGGCCAGCCAAAGAAGATGGCTCTATTCTGTCAAAGTTAAGGGGCTGTGCAAGGAGAGAGCAAGGGCGGAGGCTGTGATTCAGGTGACTCTGGGCCTAGCACAATCACTTATGAATTTAGCCTTTTCATAAACCAGTCCCAGTTTCATGAAATAGGAACTCTTTTGTTGAATTTAAGCATCAAAGGAAATGTTTATACTAAGTACCCTAAATAGTCAGTAAAGTTTTCATGGTAAAACAAAAAAAAGGTTGCACATTTTTGACTTGGCTGCTCTCACAAGGGCGCATATCAGCAGCTAAAACCTAACCCACTGAGCCAGCTGGTTCACTTTCAGCGCCTTAATGTATGTATGATTTCACATATCGCTTACAGCATACTCTCTGTGGAGTAATGCAAATAAATGGCAAAGCAGTACATAAAAGAGAGGATGTCCACCATTCTGGGCTGGGCTGAACTCCGATGAGTAAGTACCACATTCATAACATTTCAGCCACCTAGCTTGGCTAGGCTCCTTCCCCCCCCACCCCTTCCCACCCAGCTTTGTTTGGCTTCCGTCCAAGCACAAAAGGATTTAAGAAAATGAGCTGGAAGACCAGATCTAAATGTCGTCACTCACCTGATATGACATTAATAATGTACGTGTTGCTCTGGACACTGCGAGGCAAATTCTAAACAGGGAGTAATTTGGCCACTGATGACGTGACCGGGCCAAGTATCTCACGTGCTGTCATGATCGGCAGAGAGAACACAATTAGACACTGTAAGTGATAAAGCACCACTGAATCATGGTGACACAGCAAAAACCACCCACAGCCCTTTCTCCAGTGTAAACCCTTTTAAATTTTACAGTGCAATCCACCAATGCAAATGTATTATTTGCATAAAATAGCCGAAGCATTTCTGTTAATAAATAGGGATAAGTGAATATTTTGTTTCATGCTTGTGTCATGATGCTGTCAACAGGAGCACTGCAGAGGGGTAATTAAAATAAGTTCTTAGCTCAAATTCGATATTGTCTTATTAGCGACCCACATGTAAATCATCAACAGAGATTGATTGGGTGTAAAACAGCCATGTTTAATAACCATATTTCATAAACATGACAAAACATTTAATACTTATTATTATGAAAATCAATGACACACTTTTAATAATGACATTCCACAATTCATCTGTAGATCCTTGTAGGGTGTCTGGGCAGACGGGGAGCATGCTGGGGGATCCGGGCCCTATGCCAAGTGCAAGGCTTAACGAGCGCGCCTCTAGGGCCCGCCCCCCCCCCCGGCTCCCATCACGCCCCTTAGCCAGGTAGGCGGCCGGCGCGCCCAATGGGCGACCGGCCGCCTTTCTCTTCCGGGGCATGAGGCAACCGCATCCGGTGGGGGAGAGGAGGAGGCGGAGTCAGTGACCTATTTAGAGGCTAGGAGCTGTGGTCCCGGTCTCTTCTTCCTCTCCTGCACCGGATCGGCCTGTCGTCAGCTAGGAGCTTCGTCCCCCCCTCCTCCTTTTTAGACTTAAAGTAACTCCCACCCATCCCTCCCTTAGCTTAGTTGTTTGGGGGGGGGGGGGCGAGTTAGGGTAAAGACACCTTAGAACAGTGGCATGGACTTGCAGAATGGACGAGAGCCTGCCTTGCGTACTTCCTAGGCCAGCACTGAGGGGCGAGACGGTGAGCTCTCCACAGGGAGAGGAGAATGTGGCCACCGGCTGGGGAGGCTAGGGCAACAGGTTATGAGCCTCCTGGGTTCGAAGGGTGGGCCCTGGAGATGGCGGACAAGGACCAGAGTGTTGGGGCCCACCACTCATGGGCGCAGGTGGGTTGCTCCTTGCGTGGAATGCCAGATGGCCCCTTAGTGCTGGGGGATAAGGATCTACAGATGAATTGTGGAATGTCATTATTAAAAGTGTGTAATTGATTTTCATGATAATGAATATTAAATGTTTTGCCATGTTTATGAAATATGGTTATTAAACATGGCCGTTTTACACCCACTCAATCTCTGTTGATGATTTACATGTGGGTTGTAGGGTGTCTGGGTGGACGGGGAGCATGCTGGGGGATCCGGGACCTATCGACTTGGGGCCTCTAGTGCGTATCTTTTAATCTGTAGACTGAGGCTGCCTGAAGCAGCCCCTCCCGGACCTTGTAAAGACTGTGGACTGGCCCATTGTCATTCTGAGTCTGCAGACGATTATCACAGATAGAATGACAATGGGCCCTAATATTAGTGACAGCATGTGGTGTGCCCTCTCCTGCACAAATCTTGATTGTAGAAAGAGCCTGATGTCCCTTTTCCAAAGCTGCGCACATACTTAAAAACTGTGAAGTGCACGATTGTCTCAACCTTATATAAAATTATTTTGACTTGTACTTATTTTGCTTGTCTATTTATATATATACTAAAGTGCGACCTCCTCTGATATGTCTGTAAAACGTATGTTTTGTCCCAAATGGTTGTCCAGAATTTTGACCTTCTGTCCTGAATTTTTGTCCTGAATTTTGACCCTAAGGCCTGAATTTTTACACTGACTGTCCTAAATTTGTACCCATGCCAGTTGGTCACCCTAGTCATGCAAAAAACATCATGCGCTTGTAAAAGGCAGGACCAATCCGGGCACTGGGAAAAAAGATACTCGTCGAAAATAATTCAGGTCACCACGGCGCAGCTTCTTATTATAGTCGTATTCAGGGTTCTAATTGTTCTAGAAGATGGTAATGACATGGAATTTGGTCTGAACCCTGTTTCTCAGAATATATAGAATGATTCTAATCACAAAACATATTGGTACTTCGACAAATAGAACCCTTTGCCATATGTGCATGAGAAGAAGCATCAGAGTGGTCCCTGAATGTAAACTGCTTTGTAAGCAATGCTCAGGATTTGAAGCCTGAAGCAGAAGATTGGAAATGAACAAGCATTTTATATTTACATTATGTAAATGTGATATTAAGTGGAAGGTGCTTGTTGTATCTCCCTTAGAGCAGACAGCTTTATATCCTCTATGCCATCCACTAATGTCTGCCTTTGTCGTAGATAAAACTATGAAATACTGCCTTGAAAAGTGAAGGCAGAGGCAAATCGGGAACATACATTGCATCACAAAAAAGGGTGCCATACAGACCTCGCCATCGCACGCCAACACAACCTCAATATCATCTCATACGCCGACGACACCCAGCTGATCCTCTCCCTCACCAAAGACCCCGACACCGCCAGAACCAGCCTCCACGAAGGGATGAAAGAGGTCGCCGAGTGGATGAAGAACAGCCGCCTGAAACTGAACCCAGACAAGACGTAAGTCCTCATCCTGGGACCATCACCCTCCGCCTGGGACGACTCCTGGTGGCCCCTGCCCTAGGCACCACCCCCAAGCCCACAGACCACGCACGCAACCTGGGATTCATCCTGGACTCCTCCCTCTCGATGACCAGACAAGTCAACGCCGTCTCCGCTTCATGCTTTCACACCCTCCGCATGCTCCGCAAGATCTTCCGATGGATCCCGACCGAAACCAGGAAGACGGTCACCCAGGCCCTCGTCACCAGCCGACTGGACTAACGAAACACCCTCTACGCCGGAACCACAGCTAAGCTACAGAAAAGACTCCAACGCATCCAGAACGCCTCCGCCCGACTCATCCTGGACATCCCCCGACGCAACCACATCTCCGGCCACCTGAGAGACCTGCACTGGCTCCCCGTCAACAAGAGGATCACGTTCAGGCTCCTCACCCACGCACACAAGTCTCTCCATGACCTGGGCCCCAAGTACCTCAACGATCGCCTGACCTTCCACACGTCCACTCGCCAGCTACGGTCTGCCAGCCTCGCCCTCGCCGCCGTACCACGCCTCCAAAGAGCCACCGCCGGAGGCAGATCCTTCTCCTACCTGGCGGCCAAGACATGGAACACCCTCCCCATTCACCTCCGGCTGACCCAGGACCACCTCTCCTTCAGGAAGCAACTGAAGACCTGGCTGTTCGAGCAGTAGCGAACCCCTACCCCAAGCGCCTTGAGACCCTCCCGGGTGAGTAGCGCGCTATACAAGTGTCATGATTGATTGATTGATTGATTGTAAGATTTTGACGAAAATATTAATTCAACAACACCTGCAAAGGACTCCACAACACCTGTCCAGCATACCTCAACCTCTGCCTCAACTTCTAACAACATTTGATCTGTTTTCCCAGGCACGAGAATACCTTCCTTGCAACGAGAAGACCAGAAGCTGATGATTACTCCTACCCCGCAGTTAAGATATGGAACAACCTCCCTAAACATTTCAGAAATCCCATTTTTAACATTGGTTGTCAGCGGGGAGGATAGGACAGCGTTTGCCCAGTGCCACAGCAACAACTGGTTGCACTACAAACTCTGCATTTAGATAATCAAATGGTTGGGGATTATTTCTCCTGATTATTTTCTCTCCTTAAAAGTGTCATTAGGTCTTGCCTATGCAGCGCGCATGGGAGACATCTTGTAATCGATTCAGTTTTGACCCCAAAAACATGCACGCGCTGCATTGCTTTCAATAGCAACGCGTCCGCGTTTGGCGATTCCCTTGTGGGAGCGAGCTTTGAAACCATCTGTTTGTAATTAACAGATGGTTTCAAAACTCGATCCCGCAAGGGAAACAGGCTCAGGCCCCCTCCTCTCTACCCTCCCCCTGCTGCCTCCGCTTGTTCTACGTTTTAATATTATTCTAACAGCAAGTGCTCTTGCAAGTATCAATAGTGCAGTTGAGTTGACATGTTAACTCTGTGATGTGAAGACGTCATCGCCTCTAGGCTGGACGCTGGCTAGACCTCAAGCTGCTGCAATTCAGAGCATTAGAAGAAAGGGCGCCGAATCAACAAGGCATTGTGTCTTGATTAACGCTGAATACATCTGCGAAATGAAATCTGGATATCGGTAGGGGTAGGAACCACTCATGCTTTCATCATCCAGCCGGATAAAATAAGTACCCCGCAACCTGGGTTAATTAAACAACCAGCAACATATTGAGCAATTTAGTTTGTGATGCGTACTTTGTAAAACATGTTCAAGGAGTTGTTAAACAAAAGAAATGTTATATCAAACAATGTATCATTGTACCAATACCAAAACTTAGTTTTGCGTCTGCATTTTACGTATAGTGTGCATTTGCCAAACATTCCATGCCGATTTTATTTTTATAGCAAAAACAAAATCGAACTCAAAAAATGTCAAAAGCTGTTTACATTTGTCCACAAGTGTTGTTATACCTCCACTTGACACTTAGCGTTAGATTTAGGCTCCACATGAGCAGTGTTCGACATTTACCCCAGTTTTAAATTTAGCACACGTTAACTGGTCACCTCTTGCTGCTGACTGAGATATTTAGGCTTTTACATAAGTGAAGGATTTGTCGTCGTCATTTAAATGACAGTGTGTGTATGTGTGTGTGCGTGTGTGTGTGTGTGTGTGATTGGGGGGTGGGGGTGGAGAAGGGACTGTTACTAGTCTACTGCCCAAACAAAGCCCGGAAAATGTAAAAGCAAATCAAACAGGGTGACAAGAATGATTCTTGCTTCATGAAATGTTTTGTTTCACCATTTAGACTAATTCATGCTTACACCAGGGAGCATTTCTCAAAGTGTCAGCAGCCCTGTTCTTAAATCTTTCAAGATATGTATTATTGCTACAATGAAAGAAACACTTCCTAGTGGCAAATGTTCTACCCCAATAGAAAGATGCAGAACTGCAGACCGGATGTAAGCTTTGTTCATCAATTCAATACTTAAATATACCTGTATGAAATATCCTTTTAACACACTTTAGAGTCTGTAATGCCTCTACAAAGTAGCAATTATTATGGATGGATGTAACAACAAAAGCATGGACTACATTAAAATCTGACATAAAGCATTGAAAATGTTTACAAATACTATACATAATAGGGGCAACTTGAGAGTTGTGTATAAATGCTGTCAAAGTATATTCCCCTCTGCAGTGGGAATCCCAGAAGCATGAGGCCTGCCAAAGGGTTACTGAAAAACCTATGAATTTATGCCAATGGAAAAGGATGTGGTGTAGAAAGCCACCCTTTACTTCCAACAATTAGTTGGAAGGCAACAGCATTTCTGGCCTAAATCAATGTGGCATCCTGCCCCAAACCTGGTACGATGACGCCCATGCAGAATGTATGACAAGTGTACACCAGAACACTTTCCATTAACCAACCCAGTTGAAACAAACTCCTCTCTTTCAAGTTGACCATTCCCAACCCTTGAGAGCCAGAGAGTTAGCAATGTAAATGCAAGCTCCTTGGTGATCCAGGGAGAATCAACACCATGGCCCGCTACCTTCTTGACAGTGTGCCCCGTCAGGGGCAACAAAAAGTTATATTTTGTTCTGCTTGTCATTGAAGGGGCACAAGTAGGCTGTAATCTTGTTAACTTCCTACTGCCAATCCACCACATTGAGCAACAGCAATAAGCTCACTCGTTCTTTCTATTAACACTTACACCAAATACGTCCACTACTGTATGCAATAAAATCAAAATAAACAAAAATACAAATGTGAAAACAATCACATGCTCTTAGTCTGTCTAGTATTCCTCGAGTGCTGCAGTGAGGCACTTCAATGGTTATCTAAAGAAGCTACTGGGAGTGAGTGTTTGTATGTATGCATGTATATTTTAATTTGTTTTCTTCACAGTAAAAACAAAGGATAAAGTGACATTGTAGTTAGGTGAAAATGTCAGTTAAAACATTACACTTTAAACTCAAAATCCACTGAAATTCAACAGTTATAGTTAACTGAAAAAAACTATCACTAGCGCCCCCACCAGGCATATTGTCATCAATAATGTTATTTCAGATGTCATTAGTGATGTCATCAATGATGTCATATAACATTTCATGAGTTATGTGATATGTGAAGTCATAAGCAGTGCAAGGTGAGGGTGCAAGTTGAAGTTTCTTCAGTCAACTATAACTGCTACATTTCAGTGATTTCCTTTTAGTTTAAAATGTTACATTTTAATCTAAGTTTTACCCAACTATAACGTCACTTTAACCTTTGTTTTTTCAGTGCATTCCTATGGTTTTTTTTTACAAAGTAAGATTTTATACTGGTACATATCTTTGTCATCCCCCCACCATGCACCTCCAAAGGTGTAGAGTTGGCCAAAGGGCTTGACATTCTGCGAGACTCTTTCAGGACCACAGGGGTTATGATGATGCAAGACAGACTCCAGCAGGATGGATGTGCCCTATAAAACCATTTTATGACAGGGAAGGTCACTCTTAGACCTCCCCTACAAGGGCTAGGGTGTCAGGGCATTCCTAACCTGACCCCTTATGCCGTAATTCATTTTAATTGTCAGGACACATGGACCGGGTCCTTGAGTCCTGTAATGGGAGCTGCAACAGTTTGGTTGGTGGTGCGGCTAGCCAATCAGAAAAAATTGCTCTTGCAGGACTTGCAGGAGTCTCTCGCTCCTGCGAGAGCGAGATGGTTGATGGGATAAAAGGCCTTCATGCCAACCAGATCACTCCATTATTTGAAGCTGCGTGGTTGGTGGAATCTCGTGAGATTTTTGCATACTCTACCATCCATATATCTATAAAATGTGAATTTCTCAGAAACTACAAAACGGATTTACACCAAACTACAAAAAGCACGCTTTCTGTGTAAAGAGTTAGATTTTTGTCAAATCTGAGGAAAAAGTCCGTTCAGCAGTTGTGGCTGTAACGCTGTCCAAAATTTCCTATAGAAATTGAGTGGGGAAATTGCATTTTGGGACCCCCACCCTATTAGCCTAATCCCTACTGGATGGATAACCCCAAAACATACTAGGGTGTAGTTGAGGTGGATTAACTTTTTGGGGAAAGATGAAGATTCTTCTAGCGGCTCCAAAGGCATTAGCAAAGCAGGTTGATGCCTGTCAATCAAAGCGCTTGGCCGCCACACTAAGATATCTATACATTTTGTACATTAATTTCCTAAACTATGGAACGGAACTACAACACAGCACAAAAAGCACACAATCTTACTAGAGATCTAGCGTTCTGCCAAATTTGGTGTAATTCCATTCAGCCACTTTATCTATGTTGATATTCAATTATCCTACGGAAAATTTCCTAGGGGAAACCCATTCTGGGAACCTCTCTTTTACTGACCTCCGCTTGAGGGATCACACTGTAACTTTCAAAGAAACAGCTGAGGTGGATGAAAACATTTTTGGGGGAAAGTTGCATAAAGATTCATCAAACGCCGCCAAAATTATCAACAAACTAAAACAAGCATTGGCATAGCCAATAGTTCTGGCCTTTGGGACCTTATAAGTGTTTAGCCATGCAACACTTGATGTTGTTTCACCAAGGATATTGTGCTGGATAGCTAAACACTTATAAGGTCCCAAAGGCAAGACCTATTGGCTATGCCAATGCTTGTTTTTGAATTGTATTTTCTACTCTTCTAAAATCCGGGTGACACCCCTAATGTGTCAGTCATGTCTCACCTTAGTGATCCAGCAGTTATTGTGACAGGATGTGCATTTAATGTAAAGAGGTTGCATAAATATACTGTGAAGGACCTAAAGAGGTTCTGTCAGAATCTTGGGTGTTAAGTGAAGAGGTCTGCCCAGAAAGCGGAACTGCAGGAGGCCTTGTTGGTCTGTTGGACATCCTAAAATCGGGTGGGGGGGGAGTCTGGGAAGGAGGGGCCCGAGATCAGTGAGCTCTCTGAGAGGGAGGGTCCCCAACCATCATACCCAGAGGGCAGTGGCCCTGGAGAGTTTGAGCAGGAGGGAGAAAATTACAGGGCAGGGATGCTAGCAGGTAGGGAAGACCCCGTAGATAAGGGATTCCCTTGCTGGGTTCTTTGCCAGGGTCAGTGCTCCATCCCTTTCCCTGTCCCCAGAGAAGTGGGTGGATAGGAGGGAAGAAAGGGAGCATCAGCTGGCATTGGAAAGGCTCAGGTTGGAGTTAGTGCAGCTGGGTGTGGAGGAGAATTAGCTAGAGGCTGAGAGGGTCTTAGCACAGGAGAGGATGACAGAGGCAGACAGGGCCTTCACCAGGGAAAAGCTAGCTCTTGAGAATAGGTCCTCTTAGTGCAGTTTTAGTTGCCTGGATTCACCAGTGAGGGTGGGGTCCTGTGGTGGCAGCAATATGGAGTCCAATGCAGAAAGTCCCACTTCCAGATCCCAGAGTATGGTGCCTGGTTCCTAGGAAGAGGGGTACAGGTTGGGATTCAGGGGCAGTAGAAAACTGTCTCACCAGTCTTGGGGGTAGTTTGTGGATGAATGTTGTGATGCACTGGAAGATTGGGTGATGGGTAGCCTTGCAAATGATTTTGAAGGGCTGTTCAATCTCTTTGTCCGAGAGCACATGTTCAGTAATTGTGTTCCAGGGTTACGCCAACACCTGTTGGAGTGTGAGTTCTCTGACCCTCCAGAGTTGCTCTCTTCGTGATTTCAATAACTGGTTTGATGATGACTGAGCTGGACTGCATGCCACGGAACTATTCAAAACTCTAACCAGTCTTAATCTGGCTAAAAAAATTACTGTACCCACTCATATCAAGGGCCACATTCTCGACCATATCTGGACACATAACCTAGTACTCTCCAGTCCAATCATTTCCCCCTGTATCTGGTCGGACCACCACCTGATCAATGTCACTGTCATAGTCGCGGGTAGGGCAGGTGGGCTGTCACGTAAATGGAGCTCCTACGACTCCCAAGGCTTCTTAGATTTCCTGGCCAATTCTCGCCCCACCGTTAACTCCGACTCTAGTGTTGACTCGATGGAGGGAGACATTGCTAATTGGCTACAGACAGCCAGTGATAGGTTCGCCCCCCTCATTAAATTTGAGCGTGCCAGGCATGGCAACTCACATAGATGGTTCTCGAGTGACCTTAAGGCACAGAAACTGAAGCTTTGCCAACTAGAACGGAACTGGAGACGTGACTACCCCAACCCCGATAGACTGCTCTTTGTCGCAGCCCGCAAAGACGCGATCTCCTTGGCCAAATCCACACATGTCTCAGACAGAATCCTCTCAGCCCGCAATAAATCAAAAGAAATTTTTAAAATCATGAATGATTTCTCCTCTGATGACAGAATTCTCCCTACCCAAGTTCCCACACAGGAGCCATGCAATGCGCTGAACACTTTCTTTATCGATAAAATCGTGGATATCAAGAAAACCATTCTCCCCCCCACCTCTGTCTGTCCGTCGGACTCTTCCCCCTCTAACCCCCTATCTTTGACTCTCTTCCCCGTCATCAGCTCTAGCATCTTCTCAGAGCTCATCAATCGTATTAAATCAGGGTCTCCCAACGATTGCTGCCCCCCGTTCTCAGGGATGTATTTTCTTCCCTACCAGACAGTATCCTCCCCCTTCTGAATGCATCCCTTTGCACAGGCATGGTTCCCAGTTCTTTTAAGGAGGCTTTATTAGTCCCCTTATTGAAGAAACCGGGGGCAGACCCCGTCAACCTTTCCAACTACCGCCCCATTTCCCTTTTGCCATACCCATCTAAGCTCCTCGAGGCCCATGTAACCATGTGCCTCTCAAAATTCATCGAGAGCTCCTGCTTTCTTGAACCAGATCAAGCTGGTTTCAGGCCGGCACATTCCACCAAGACCGTTATCCTGGCAGTACTAGATGCCCTGAGGGGGAACGCAAACAAAGGGGCCCCGCAGACAGTAGTTCTCCTGGATCTGTCTGCTGCGTTCGACACGGTGGACCATAACATCTTCGTACACGGTGTCGGACAGGCTGGCATCCAGGGCCCCACCTTTGAGTGGATTAAGTAATTTCTCTCGGCAGAATGCAAACGGTCCGTCTGGGTCCCTTCACGGCGACTAAGGCACCCAAGACATGTGGTGTCCCCCAGGGATCCTCCCTCTCACCCTTACTATTTAATCTGTACCTTCGGCCACTGATCCACTCGCTAAAGAAGTGGAAGATCACTGTGTTCAATTACGCAGATGATCTGCAGATCATCTTCCCTCTAGATTCCCCCGATGCCGCAACAGAATTCCAAGCAGTGATGCTCCACATACAGCGGTGGATGAATCACAGCCAATTAAAACTCCACCCAGGGAAAACGGAACTCATCCTGCCAGGCAATAGCGTGGCATACTGGGGCCCACAGTTCTGGCCTAATGATCTCGGCCCATCTCCCACACCCTCTGGCTCGGTGAAGAGCCTTGGGGTGATCCTTGACTCCGATCTTTCCCTCAAGGCTCAGGTGGGGGCAGTGATTTCATCTAGCATATTTCAGTTGTGAAACATCCGGAAGATCTCCCACCTGCTCTCGCACGCGGCGCTGGTACAAGTTGTGATCTCCCTGGTACTATCCCGTCTCGACTTCTCCAACTCCCTCTACAAAACTCCGAAATGGCAATCAGCTAGACCCCTGCTGCGTAAACTGCACTGGCTACCAATCGAGCAGAGGGCCGCCTTCAAGACCGGCTGTCTTATATTCAAAGCCCTCCACTGCAACAGCCCAGACTTCCTGAAAGCCCTCATTGTGAAGCACTGCCTAGCTCGCAATCTCCGGTCGGCTCACCTTCACCTACTGGTCACCCCCACTATCAAACTCAAAAAGCTAGGAGGTCGCAGATTTGCACACTTGGCACCCAAGCTGTGGAATCCCCTCTCCTTGGCGATCAAGACCAGTAGTACCCTACTGAATTTCAGAAAGACCTTAAAAACCTGGTTATTCGCTAGGTCCAGTTAGCCTGCTTTGCCGCATCTTCTACACTCATTTTCAGTGCCAGGAAACTTATAGTGTCAGTGCGCTTTACAAATTCAGCCTAACATAACATAACATAACATAACAAAACCCCAGGGAACTTGCATGGGAGGCAGACCTCTGGGTGAGTGCCAGAGGGTCTGAGGAGGCATTGGGAGGGACCCTAAGAGGAGTGACTCAGGTATTAACCATTCCAGGGTGGTGGGAAAGGTTTTTAGTAGCCCAGATAGGTCCAGGTGTAGTGGTAGGGGTGTAGGGGCTTATGTCCTGTCTCCACAGAGAAGGAGTGAGAGTGGGCTGTGTCCCAAGGTGCCCGAAACCCAGTTTCAGGACCTGGAAGGTTCCTTAAGGGAACATCAGGTTGGGAAACTAGGCTGTACTGATAGGCCATCCATTGAGGGGGATCTCCTAGTGTCAGGAGAACTTGGAGTGTCTGTAAGCATACCTCCATCAGTTCTGGTGTCTGGCAGTGCAGCTCCTAAATGGAGGGTGCAACGGTCCAGATGGAAGGGGTGCAGAGGAAGGGAGTCCTCGCCTCTGACCCCGGTTCACCCTGAGGGTTTAGATCCTAGGTTGATAGACCAGTTGAAGGGTCAATGTCCTGAACTGGTGGGAGAATTGCGTGGGAGGGCTGATTCCAGTGTCCTGACATTGTTTGGTTCTGGGGTGCTTCTCCTGGGAGTAGAGTGCGGGACCTCAGAAGGATAGGTAGGGGAGGAGAGCCTCTCCCGTGACCTCTGGTCAGCCTGAGGGTGCGGACCCAAGGGTGGAGTATCAGTGGTAGTTTAGAACTGCACTGATGAGATGGTAAGGACCAGAGACATCTGGATGGGTTAGGGACTGGTCCTGTCTGCAGCCAATTAGGGAGTTACAATGGGGTAGCTTAGTTGGTCCTGGGAGCATTGACAGAGGGAACCACATGGGTTCATTTTGGCGTAGAACTAGAATGTGCCCCTGCTGTTGCGGGCCCGCATTGGTGTTCTATCGCCCCAAGCAGGGAAGCCCATCAAGCTAATGATTGGTCTACCCTGGCTTTTGGCTGGAAGGGGGTTGTGTTGGACTTAGCCCATTTTGCAGGGTTATCCCTGAACTTTTTGCCTTCCTCCTATTTTTTTTTTCTGAACTGGTGTTCGTGGTTTTAGGACTCTGGGCAGTTTAGCACTGCTGTCCAGTGTACAGTGCTTGTGCTCTCTGTGGTAAACATGGTAAGATTGGTCTACACCAGTTTGGCGTATTAAATTTACCTGTAAGTCCCTTGTAAAGTGGTATCTCAGATACCCAGGCCCAGTAAATTAAAAGCTACTGGTGGACTTGCAGGGTTGCTTGTGCCACCCACCAAAGTAGCCTTTCAAACCTATCCCATGCCTCTGCATTTGCAGGGCCTGTGCGCACAGTTTACTGACCCTGTGACGTGGCACGCAAAGTGGGTGCCATGTCTGTGACCCCCCTTTTACTGCATGTCAGTCACCCCTAAGGTAGGCCTTAGCTAGCCCTATGGCAAGGTGCATTGTAGGTAAAAGGCAGGACATGTACCTTAATTGTGTGACATGTCCTGGTAGTGACAAACAGTCAGTTTGGTTCTCACTGCTGTGAGGCTGCCCTCTCATAGGAATGCATTGGGTATAAGCATGAGCGGATTTTGCGGATTGGCAATCCGCGAATTTTGCGGATTTGCGGATTCGCAATCCGCAAAATCCGCGAATTCCCGCGAATTTGCGGATTTTTTTTTTTTTGTGTTCGCCCGTGTTTCTGCCAGTTCGCGAGGGTTTTTACAATTTCGCAATTTGCGAACTTACCTGTCGGGTCGCAAGTTTTGCGAACTTGTTGTTTCTACGTGTCCAGCCTGTTTGGGACACTCTTCTTCATCACTGCCACTCTCTGTCACCACTGCCACTCTCTGACTACTCATGCCACCCTCTGGCCCACCCATGCCACCCTCTGTTTCATCACTACACCCTCTGGTTGTCCAGTGTACATTATTTTCGGCAAAGCAAAGCACACCTTCCCTGCCTCAAGTGACCTGAATTAATTTGGGGCTGATTAATGTGTCACAGAATATTTTTTTAGCTGGCACCTGCTTCCTTAGTGCGCCCTGATTAGTGATCTTTTGCACTTGCTAAGTGCTTTCATTGTTGCAAAATTAGTTACAACACCTGCCCTGCCCCAACTGACAATAATGAATTAGGGGCTGATTAATGGATTTTAACTTCCAGCCTGGCTCCTGCTTGTCTCCCTTAGCTGTAATTCAGGACCTTTGTGGCATATGTGTAACTATTCTGAGGTTCAGAGCAGGGTCACATAATAGTTTCAACTGGCAACTGAACTCTGGAGGGGCCCCTCAGGAAGCACTACAGGAAATGGCTACTAATGATGTGCCTGAACTTTTGAACCTGGTAAGTAGTTACTTTCAGTTTTGCCAAGATCGTATTTCTGCAATTTTGCACTTATTCGCGGGGCGCGAACTCACGCGAACAGTGCGAGCAGTGCGAGCAAAATCCGCTGCTCGCGGATTTGCGGATTTTGCGGGAAATTCGCAAATCTCGCGGATTGCGGATTTCCCGAAAATCCGCAAAATCCGCGAGCGGAACGGATTTTCCGCCCACGCCTAATTGGGTATTCCCTGATAAGTGTTTCAGTGGTAATTCCTGATATGAAATTAGCAGCATGGTCAAGTTTGGTATGCTTGGAATAGTGATAGTAAATGCTGCATAATGGTGTGTGCAGATTTATAATCACTATTTTAGAAATGCCACTTTTAGAAGTTGGCATTTCTGTGTGCTGTGTGTCTTTGCCTGCCGGATGTGTATTGCATGTCTGGCTCTGGAGTGACAGGAGCTGGTGAGTTGTGTGGCTCCAGAGAGGCGGGGTGAGTCAGCATAGGCTGAATAGGCAGATCTACATTTAGAGTAGTGGGAGGAGTAGCCCCTGACCCTAAATGGGTCTGTGCCTGCCTGGTTCAATGCTGGCTCCGCCCCCCTATGGTGTGTCTGAGGACAGAGCCCAACCTGACAAAGGAGGGTGTGAGCACTGTAAAGAAAATGCTCCCAAATCCCCCCATATCCGGTGGGGACTGAATCCCCAAGCCCTGTGCCAGGGCAGAACAAAGACAAACCCGGCAAAAATATTGGTGTTGTGACCCCTTGTAGATGTGCTTGGGTGCTTACTTGTACCGGCTACGAGCCTGGAGGACTGCTGGGCCTCAGAAGGAACCGTCGTGTGACCCAGCTGCTTTTCCTGGGGGTCCGTACGTGCTGGCCTGCCTGTGCCCAGCTCTGCCCCTCTAAAAACCTGGATTGTAGCGCCTCATGAACACTACATCTTTATTGCCAGGGTCCCAGAGACGGGGATTCCAACCTTGCCTGCGCCAGAAGATGGGAAGAGTGCCTCAAGGGTTCGGCGCTCGAAAACGCAGGGCCGAAGGAATCCCAGCACAGGGATTCACTCGGTGCAGCCAGGAAGTCAGACATCGCCTGGTTGTGGGCGGAGCTTGTAGCAGAGCAGCCGGGGCTCTGCTACATTGCTCCGATCTGCCCAGCAGGGTGGCCAGGATGAGGATTCCCAGTTCAGGACATCCTCTACAGCCAAGGGAGCAGAAAGGAGCCCAGCCAAAGGAGACTTCGCTCTGGATGCCGGACAGCCTATGGACGGGCCAGAAGTCAGGCAAGTTCACCTGATCTGGGGCGGAGCTTCCGCAACATAGAAGGAGCCTCACAGGCTCTTCCTGCCACAAAGAGGAAGACAGACATGATGGCGCCTGGTTGTGGGCAGGATCCCGGCAGCAAGAGGAACTGAGCCTCATGGGCTCGCATCCACAATGGCACCAGAGAAAGCAGAGATGTCCCCGTGAGTGGGGTTCCCCGAGGCACGCTGCTGGTGCAAGTGCACAGAAGAATCCCGGTGAGTGGCGGCCTGGAGGGGAGCACTGTCGGTGCCTACGGGTGCCCGCTGATCTACTTGCAAGAGGAGCCCCATTGAGGGAGGCTCCCAAAGTACCTGAGTGGGGCCGAAATTGTGCACTGTGGGTGCCAGTGCCGATGTTCACTGCTGCACTTCGAGATCGTGGGCAGCTGCAATGACGGGGCCATTCCTTTTTGGGCCCAGAATAGAAGCTCTGGTGAGGGGGGCTAAGGAGGCACTGTTGTTGCCAGATTGTGAAGAGCTCAGCTGCACGGCCTGATTGCAGGCAGCTGCAACATTGAGGGGGCATTTCTTTTTGGTCTAAGGAGAGACAAGGGTGGGTGACACCCTCGCCCCCCCCATTTCTGGTGCTGGCCTGTTGGGCCTGCACGCTGCTGCAGTGGCAGCTTAGCGCCCTGACCTTAGTGGACATAGGGCATGATGGAGTCCCATATGGGCCCCCGAGGAAAGGCCAGTGGCCTGTGAAGCACCTGATGTTCTGTGAGGGTGTAATGCCCTAATGCCCTTTTGCATAATGTGTTTATGCCTAATGTTCTTGTGCATAATGTGTTTATGCCTAATGTTCTATTGCACAATATGGTTATGCCTAATGTGATGATGCAGAGTACAGTATTTTACCAGTATTTGCTGGTGGTTTTGTATTTACTACTTGTGCTTTCTAATGGTTCTGACAGTGGCCCGATTTGCCCTGTCATGTATATAATCCCCTGTGAAGTATTGCCTAGTACCAGGTGGTACAGTGTATATTTGTGATTATGATTCTAATGTGTTTATGAGTAATACAAAGGCTATTTTATTATATAACTTTGTGTGAAGTTTCTTTTGTGGTGTGCCCAGTGTGTTGATGCTATGTGTGTGTGTGTTGCGCAAAGGCTTTACACATTGCCTCTGGGATAAGCCTGACTGTTTGTACCAAGCTACCAAGGGTGTGAGTAGGGGTTATCTTCAGTGTGTAAATCTCTTGCCCTTGTAAGAGTGGTGGTTTCTGCCTGGCTTAGGCCCATGCCTTAGCCAACCAGAAATCCCATTTCTAACACTCCCCCTCCCTCATTGACTTCATATAACCAACCAGAGTTAAGATCTAACACATAAAGTTACATTTCATGATCATTGTGTAAGGGACTTGGTCTAGTGGCTTAGTGGACGAATGCGTCCACTGTAGAGCTCTTTGTTTGGCCTCATGGTCACAGGTTCAAATCCTGGCAGGTCCACTCAGCCTTTCAACTTTCTGAGGTCAATAAAATGAGTATTAGTGAGTTGGATAACAGCAAAAATCTGTTGTTCACCACCAAGATACCCCTTGATTACCATGCACTTTACAAATACTTATGTTATGGTATAGTGCTCATCAAATTACCAGTGAGAGAGGAAAAAAGCATGCCTAAGTTTTCCAAACCATTGAAAATTGTAAAAATATATAGAAGGACTGTCATCATGTAGGATGGAAGATGCTGGGGTATAAAAAGGACCACTGAGTGTCCCAAAGCACAAATGTATTTGGATATGTGTAGGGAGTTGGGCAATGTTCATGTTAGATATACATACCATGATCCCGAGGTGGCACCCAGTTCCAGTATGGACAATGCATCTATTGTTGGCAGCAACCTAAGTGCTCAAGTTCAACCAAGTTGTCGTGAAGAATTAATGAACTCGATTGACTATGCACACCCCAACTTTGAAGAAGGCTCCACAGCAAAGAGAGTTAAGATGTCTACAAGGTCGAGAAACTCCTTATGGAAAGTTCTTCAATGATAATTCTTCTGCAGGTGGAAGGATGTGTTACATCCAGTACAGTAAATGCTTAATAATTGATGTATGCTTATTCATGAATTATATATTTGTTTTATCACACGTTGTCTGGTTACATTTCCCTTTCCCTTATTACATCTGCCTTTGTAAATGTTGCATTCTGTAGAATGATGAGCTAGGGAGTTATATGATGGTTGGATGTGCCCTCACAAAAATGTTGAAACAAATGGCTTCATGTTCTAACTTTGCCACATGGTGTAGCCATTTTTATATATTTTTTTTAAATAGAGGAAGACGATTGGCCTTTATATTTAATTGGAACCCTGTCGTAAAGCCTTCAGTTGATGGCACAGTGTTCTGATGTTCTGTCACGGCACGCCAAATATTGCTTTGGGCAGTAATAGAGAAGGCTGTATGTCGTGTCAATAAACAGGGGAACCTTTTACCAATGTTCCATTGTTGCCTCAACATGGCCAAAGAGAGAAAAACACATGTTGCCGCATGTGCCTTGACAGGACATAGCTGTGGCTTCTGCCACCTAACTTCAGGTCACGGATTCAGAGTGACTGCAGCAGCTCACAGCAGAGATTCCATCAAGAGGTTCCATTGTTGCTCTGTACAAGCTTTCCGTCTGCTCATCTCTACAAACAAAATATATCTCCTTGAGATGCAAATAAAAAATACATTTACCCTTGTGAAGCAAATAAGGCTATGTTTTGGGCAGGGTTTAATTTGTGTAGATAGTTGGCGATCATGAGCACACAAAGTAATTCAAGGGTCCAGGGACTTACTTTTAATCATAGGCTTTGGCACAGATCAACAGAAACAAATTCAAACAAGCACTGGCAAAGCCAATAGGTCTGGCTTTGGCTACCAGCCTTCTGACAATTTTTGCTTTGTTTTGTCATTTTTTTGCAAAACTTCATTTTTTGGGAATATGCTAAACCCTAATCAATCTAAAAAAAACATTTGCTCCAGATAAAGCAGTTTTTTTGCTCTAAAAAAATACACACATTACCACAGTATTCCCTGGCACTGAAGTGAACTACTTTGTTTGTGGATGTGTTCCTTATGAAAGCGCAGCATGCCATAACTCGTAGTTAAGTCACCAATGGCTGAAGTGGGCTGATGCATTACCCCTTAATACATGCTGGAGTGGTGAGTGGAAGAAACATGTGAATGACACAACCACAGACAAATGAATGAAGTTGAATGAAGTCTCGCTGAAATCCATATACGTGACTATGTTTATTTATTTATTTATTTATTTATTTGATTTATATAGCGCACTATAACCCAGAGGTCTCTAAGCGCTTTGTCAGGGTCCGCTAGGCAATACAAAGGAGACTTCTGGTTACAATTAAAGGCCGCCCCACGCTTGCTTGAAAAGCACAGTTTTTAATTTCTTATACACATCATTTTAGTTAAAGCAAAAGATCTTGGCTAACACAGATCTAAAATAGTCAATCAAACTGGTATTGGCTGCAAGCCTCTTGCCTTTATCAAATAATAGAACAAACGAAAAAAATAAAGAAAATAAAGAAGAAAGAAGCAAGAAAAAGAAGGCAAGAAAGAAAGAAGATAGGAAAACGACAAGAAAGAAGGCAAAAGGAAAAAAGGAAGAAAAGCAAAAGAAACAGAGAAAGAAGGCAAAAAACAAACATAGTAAGAAAATGAAGTAAAGTAAAAAGAGGATAACAATACAGAACAGTTTCAAATGGACAGAGTTGGGTATGCTGTGAAATAGGAGCAAATGCAAAAACAACAGTTCATAGACAGAATGCAGAACAATGTCTTACATTCACCCCAGTACAGAGATCTGAGCCTAAATCCATCGTTTTTTTTAACTCCACACCACCCCAGTTCAGACATGGCCATATGCAAATCAGCCTTGACCCTGTGCCTCATGGGAACAGTCCAGCCCGAACTGCCAAGCCATGTCTTTCCTGGACCGGAATCAAGCATCCTAGGACCGGTTTCTGGCTATCAGCCGTCGTCAGCCAGGATAGCTTGACTCCAGTGGTGTGGAGAGCATGTTACGCACGTCTGAGCATACCCATCACACTCGGGGCGACAAATGCAAAAACAACAGTTGAGGGACAGAATGCAGAACAATGTCATACATTCACCCCAGTACAGAGATCTGGGCCTAAATCCATTGCTTTTTTTTGCACTCCACACCACCCCAGTTCAGACATGGCCATATGCAAATCAGCCTTGACCCTGTGCCTCATGGGATTAGGCCAGCCCGAACAGCCAAGCCATGTCTTTCCTGGACCGGAATCAAGCATCCTAGGACCGGTTTCTGGATATCAGCCGTCTTCAGCCAGGATAGCTTGACTCCAGTGATGTGAAGAGCATGGGACTCACGTCTGAGCATACCCATCCCACTCGGGGTGACAAATGCAAAAACAACCGTTGATGGACAGAATACAGAACAATGTCATACATTCACCCCAGTACAGAGATCTGGGCCTAAATCCATCGTTTTTTTGCACTCCACACCACCCCAGTTCAGACATGGCCATATGCAAATCAGCCTTGACCCTGTACCTCATGGGAACAGTCCAGCCCGAACTGCCAAGCAATGTCTTTCCTGGACCAGAATGAAGCATCCTAAGACCGGTTTCTGGCTACCAGCCGTCTTCAGCCAGGATAGCTTGACTCCAGTGAAATAGGAGCTGTCAGAAAGGCAACAGACTCCAAAAGAAATTTACAACAGCATTGGAAAGAGATGGGATCTGAAAAAGACGTAAGAGTGCATTAGAAGCTTCCTGCTATAGTTTCAGGCTCTAAACATAAAGACAACACTAAAGTAATTATGTAAAATCAAAAACACTGGCACTGAAGGAAACTAGCTTGTGTGTGGATGTTTTCCTGTGAGAGACCAATATGCAGTTACTCAAACTGAAGTTAACCAGTAGCTTAAGTAGGCCCACCACTGCCCCATGCTATAGGCCATAGTGGGTAAAAGCAAAATTTGAATGACACAACACACCAATGGATTAGGAGAGGTGTGAAAGCCCCTAAGTGTACCCATATTATACATATTTTAGTAAAATAAAGAGGTTGTGGCTAACATCAGGTCTAATAAGGAGAAAGGGTGAAATAAAGGACAGGAAACCAGCAACAGAGTGAGAAAGTGCTTAAATCTTTGATAGTACCTTATAGAAAGTGTAGGTTAGTGGAACAAAGAGGCTTGAGGTAAACTACTAGGGGACCTTGGCATCCGGTTACCCTGGAATTCGTAAACACTGGTGGTGGGCTCCTAGAAATATTTCTGGCTTCTGTACATACAAGTTTACAAATTAAGCACTGGTTTCAGGTGCCCTGTGGATATGTCTAGTATGGCATGGGAGGCACCACTGTCACTCCATTCTGAGTCTCAGGAAGGCTGTATATTTCACCATGTGTGCTAGGACATGCATTCTCTTAGTTGGCAGCATTCACACTTGGATGTCTCCAGTGGTGGTTCAAGAAGTGACTTTTAGGGGACACTTACAGAGACGCACAGGGCACACAAAACTGGTTGGACCTTTGACAATGGGCATTCATATAGTTTGCGTTTGGGGACCCTCTGATAACTTTACTGGATTCCTGCTTTTCTTGTGGTACAGTAACCTGCTCCCTTACCTTCGTGCCAGCAAGGGACCTTGTTGTGAAGCCCTTCCAGTGCCCAAACAATTACCACCTTCTCTCCCGCCGACTGCCGGGGCACTAAAACCCCCAGAAGGCAGTGAGGCCACGTGGGAATTGCAGCAAGAGGACCAGCGCTATGTACAAAAGCACCGGTGAGCATGGTCGAGACTAGGCAGGTGTGCTTCCTCCCCATATCTACCGCCACCAATTAGATGTAATCCTTGATGGAGGTCTTTGCATCCACAAGTTACTCGAGAGCAATCCCCATGTTTTTCCTGTGACCAGGAGGCTGCTTCCTTCTCATCTGCTGCTCTGATTGGTCTCTGACCCTATAAACAAGAGGCATGTGAACTCGCATGGAAGCCCTGCCCGTCTGGCCCCACACACTCGAGGGATCTCTGAGCCTTTTGGTGCGGTGGAAAAATTACAGAGACACGAGGTCACTGGAGACAACTCTTCTGGCCCTTTACGCAGCTGTAGTGTAGCAAAAGCACTATACATTTACCCAATGAGGTAGCACTTACTGATTAGACAGTAGAAAGTACTCCAGTTGAGTAGAGGTATGGCACAACACCGTGGCATCTCCGTGGATAAATATGCAGGCAGGATTTATTCTGGCACGATGCTCCTGTGCCCGAGTTGAAGCTCAAATTCAGTAACACATTATAATCACCTCAAACAACTAGTGAGCATGGTCGAGACTAGGCAGGTGTGCTTCCTCCCCATATCTACCACCTACAATTAGATGTAATCCTTGATGGAGGTCTTTGCTTCCCCGAGTTTCTCGAGCGCAATCCCGTGTACTTCCTGTGACCAGGAGGCTGCTTTCTTCTCATCTGGTGCTCTGATCGGTCTCTGACCCTTTAAACAAGAGGCATGTGAACTTGCATGGAAGCCCCGCCCGTCTGGCCCCACACACACTAGAGTATGCAACATCTTTGCGCCCTTTCCGCACAATGATGGACAGCTCACTCGAGGGACCTCTGCGCCTTTCGGCATGGTGGCAAAATTAAAGACACATGTGGTCACTGGTGACAACTCTTCTGGCCCTTTACGCAGCTGTAGTGTAGCAAAAGCACTATACATTTACCCAGTGAGGTAGCACTTTCTGATTAGACTGCAGAAAGTACTCCAGTTGAGTAGAGGTATGGCACAACACGGTGGCATCTTTGTGGATAAATATGTAGGCAGGACTCATTCTGGCATGTTGCTCCTGTGCCTGAGTTGAAGTCCAAATTCAGTAACACACTATAATCAGCTCAAACAACTAGTGAGCATGGTCGAGACTAGGCAGGTGTGCTTCCTTTACATATCTACCACCTACAATTAGATGTAATCCTTGATGGAGGTCATTGCATCCACAAGTTTTTCGAGCGCAATCCCCATGTACTTCCTGTGACTAGGAGGCTGCTTCCTTCTCATCTTCTGCTCTGATCGGTCTCTGACCCTTTAAACAAGAGGCATGTGAACTCGCATGGAAGCCCCGCCCGTTTGACCCCGCCACACACACACTAGGGTATACGACATCACAATATTGCAAATAGCAAAAAAATCTGCGAGTTTGCGGGAAAGTCTGAGAATTCGTTGATTTTTTTGCCATTTTGCGCGAATTCGCAGACCGCGGATCCGCAAAATTCACCCATACTTAGTTTTAAGCTTATACTCATTTCATATATATATGCTTCCAAAGTGTTCCCCTGCGTGGTCTCTACTCATTCGCAAGAAGAAGTTTTGGTGTATTTTTTCCGTGTCAGCCAGAGACACGGTTCAGAGACCCCGCCTCACAAGTTGGCCCTGACGTCACTGGCTTTGCTGCCAAGGCTGCAGTTTGTATGTCCAAACAATTGGAAGGACGGGGCCCGCCATGGACTTTGGGGAGAAAAGAAGGTGGTAGCGTGGTTACTTAACCGCATGTTAGGCGGCATGCATTGACATTGCTGCCCCTGCTGGATACAACAACCTGTTTGTTCCGTCACAAGCAGGAAATTGGGTCTATATTTACGAACTATTCTACCATCTGATGTTAAGCCTCCCCATGCAGCACCTACCTGGACTCATTTCGATGCATTCTGGGTGTTGCAGTCCACATGTACTGTGTGAACTGTCAACAAGTGAGCAGACATCCACAGGGGGCGGATTGAGCCCTCGATCAATAAGAAGGAGGCAGGACTCAAGATCGTGATGTTGGAAGCCTCCTGGCTACTTGGGCGCTGAAGAAGGCTGACGAAATTGCCGAAATGCATTCGCCACACAAGGAATAAAGTCTGCTTCCTAAGTGTTCCCCTGCGTGGTCTCTGCTCATTCGCAAGAAGGAGTTTTGGTACATACATATATATATAGTTTTGTGAAGTTTGCCTTCGTACTGGAAGCCTGCTTGCAAGATGTTAATAAATCAGTGAAGCAAAGATACTCGTGTAGACTCCTTTCAAATGGGTGCCTGCATTGTCTGGATATATATATATATATATATTACCTACTGGCAGTCGCCAGTAGGTAGTTATAGTTAGTACCTAGTTTCCATAGTCAGTCAGTCAGTCAAAGCATTTTATTTCGATCATTAAAAATCATAAAAAGACAGTCATGAACATATATACATAAATACAAATATACAGATATATACACATAATTAAATACAGTGTAAGTAGAATGTACAAAGATCACAGTGCGTTCAGATGTCCGTTTACATAAAAACACAATTTCATTAAAAATCAGACTAAAAACGTAATTTACACTATAGATAATACATAGGACATAATATACATTTCATCACTTAAGCCAACTGGGAAGCCTGCTCTCATCATATATATATATCCAAAGGGCTAAGTGCCAGGTAGACAAGGGAAGACTAAAGTTTTCTTTTTCCGAACAGCAGCCACCAGAAAGCTCACAACACAGAACATGACCCGAGGACAACTTAACATTTGTAAATATAAGAGAGCTGGTCTGACTTGTATAAAACCAGCCTCCACAACATTCAATTTGGAATAACTTTGGCGCCGGAGGACGAATCTTCGTGAAATTCTCCAAGAAAATGGCCTGCTCCGCTCCTTCCCTAAAAGTTTGGGGGTGATTCATGAAGTGGGGGCTGAGAAAAAAGGGAGGTGCCAAAACGTGTTTTCCCCATGCTATTTTCCATAGGACCTTTAGCCAGGGCTACAGCCCGAACGGCTGAACGGAATTACACCAAATTTGGCAAAAAGGCAGAGTTCTGTTCGCAAATTATGCTTTTTTGTTAAATGGTGTAAATCCATTCAGTAGTTTCTGAGAAATTCAAAAGTAAAATCATAGATATATCTATAGATGAAGTACCGTACTCTGTACTGTACTCTGAACAGTATGTGTACCTTCCTGAGCATGAGCTGCATGCTAATTGGCTGTTAACACTTCAAACCAGGAAGTGTTGGCAGCCATCTTGTGCCTCGGTACAACCGAGGCACAAGAAAGCAGTGAAACAAGTGCGCAAAACACGCAAAGGGGGCGGGGTAGAAACACCCTGACCCCCTAGGCCTGCTCAGGGGGTCCCACAAGGACCCCTAAGGCCCAAAATGTTTTTTTTCTTTTTAAATCACAGGATACGCGTAGGTATGCATACCCCGTGAAAAAACCAAAAAACCACGGTCCTGCTTTTATTCAAATTAGCCCCCGGGGGGACCAAATCCAGAGGGCATAATCAAAAAAATGTGTGGGGGGGCCAAATACCCCTCACACTGCCCCAGGGACAGCCACCCCTGACGCAAAATAATTATAATAGGGGGCACACCGGGGACCACCACCCCCGGGGCTTGGATATTCATGATGGAGGCCTCTAAGGCCCCCCCAGCCCTGGGGACCACCACCCCCCAGGTCTCTAATATGTAAAATAATTGGGGGGCACATGGCCCCCCAGCAGCCCCGGGGACCGCAACCTCCCGGGGCTTGGAAATTCATGATGTGGGGCCTCTAAGACCCGCCGAGCCCCGGGGACCGCCACCCCCGGGGCTTTTTTGTAAAGTATGCGTGGGGCTCACAGCCCCCCCACACGCCCTGGCACCCGCCACCTCCCCTAGGCTCTAATATGTAAAATAGGGGGGTCTGTGACGGACCCCCCCAGCCCCGGGGACCACTACCCCCCGGGGCTTTACAATTGGTGGGAGTGGGGGCCGCATGGCCCCCCTCCTGGAGCCTTTGATGGCCCTGGGGACTGCCGGCCCCCAGGCCCGGCTCCTGCAGTGTCCCGGGGTGCCTACCCCTGGGAAACTGTGTTTGCTATGGGAGGGCAGGAGCCTTGCGGCCTTTGCCCATAGCAAACAGCTTTGATTTTTGGAAGAGAGAGCAGGAAACCTGCTCTCTCTTTCAAAAATCAAAGACTATTGCTTTTCTGCATGGGGAGCAGCATCTTAGCTGCTCCCCAAGCAGAAAAGCAATGCCAGCTCCCGCAGGATGCAGGGAGCTGGCAGGGACTGTGGGGGGCTTGGGGACCATCCCACGGTCCCGAACAGAGAGGGCAGGCCCCGGGGGATGGGGTCCCTGGGGCCATAAGTTGCCCAGGAGGGGGGCACACAGCCCCCCTCCAGCATTAAATTTTTTTTTTTTTTTTTTTAAAAGACAGGCCCCGGGGGATGGCTCCTTCCCTGAAAGTTTGGGGGTGATTCGTCAAGCGGGGGCTGAGAAAATAGGGGGGTCCCAAAACGTGTTTTCCCCATGCAATTTTCCATAGGACCTTTAGCCAGGGCTACAGCCCGAACGGCTGAACGGAATTACACCAAATTTGGCAAAAAGGTAGAGTTCTGTTTGCAGATCACGCTTTTTGTTAAATGGTGTAAATCCATTCAGTAGTTCCTGAGAAATTCAAAAGTAAAATCATAGATATATCTATAGATGAAGTACCGTACACTGTACTGTACTCTGTACAATACGCGTACCTTCCTGAGCACGAGCTGCATGCTAATTGGCTATTAACACTTCAAACCAGGAAGTGTTGGCAGCCATCTTGTGCCTCGGTACAACCGAGGCACAAGACAGCAGTGAAACAAGTGCAAAAAACAGGCAAAGGGGGCAGGGTAGAAACACCCTGACCCCCTAGGCCTGCTCAGGGGGTCCCACAAGGACCCCCAAGGCCCAAAATGTTTTTTTTTCTTTTTAGATCACAGGATACGCGTAGGTATGCCTACCCAGTGAAAAAAACTAAAAAACCATGGTCTGCTTTTATGCAAATTAGCGCCCGGGGGACCAAATCCCGAGGGCATAATAAAAAAAAGGTGTGGGGGGGCCAAATCCCCCTCACACTGCCCCGTGGACCACACCCCCGGTACAAAATAATTATAATAGGGGGCACACTGGGGACCGCCACCCCCAGGGGCTTGGATTTTCATGATTGGGCCTCTAAGGCCACCCGAGCCCCGGGCACCGCCACCCCCCAGGGCTCTAATATGTGAAATAAGCAGGGGTACATGGCCCACCGCAGCCCCGGGGACCGCCACCTCCCGGGGCTTGGATATTCATGATGTGGGGCCTCTAAGGCCCCCGAGCCCCGGGGACCGCCACCACCGGGGCTTTTTTGTAAAGTATGCGTGGGGCTCACAGCACCCCCGGGGACCACCACCCCCTGGGGATTCGTTTTTGAAAGATAAAAATAAAAACCTGTGTGGGGGGCTCCAGCCCCCCCACACACCCTGGGAACCGCCACTTCCCCTGGGCTCTAATATGTAAAATAGGGGGGTCCATGACGGACCCCCCAGCCCTGGGGACCACCACCCCTGGGGCTTTACAATTGGTGGGAGGGGGGCCTCCATCCTGGAGTCTTTGATGGCCCTGGGGACTGCCACCCCCCAGGGCCGGCTCCTGCAGTGTCCCGGGGGGCCTACCCCCGGGAAACTGCTGTTTGCTATGGGAGGGCAGGAGCCTTGCATCCTTTGCCCATAGCAAACAGCTTTGATTTTTGAAAGAGAGAGCAGGTAACCTGCTCTCTCTTTCAAAAATCAAAGACGGTTGCTTTTCTGCATGGAGAGCAGCATCTTAGCTGTTCCCCAAGCAGATAAGCAATGCCGGCTCCCGCAGGATGCGGGGAACTGGCAGGGACCGTGGGGGGCTTCGGGACCCCTCCACGGACCCGAACAGAGAGGGCAGGCCCCGGGGGATGGGGTCCCTGGGGCCATAAGTTGACCAGGAGGGGGGCCACGCGCCCCCCATCCAGAATTAAAAAAAAAAAAAAATTTAAAAGGCAGGCCCGGGTTATGGGGTCCCGGGGGCCTTAAGGGGGCATCGGCGGGGGGCTATGCTCCACCAAAAAAAAAAAGATAAGTTGGCCATGCCCCGGTGATGGGGTTCCCGGGGCCAGAATAGGCCACGGGAGGGGAGCCTCGCAGCCCCCTTCCCGTATAAAATTGTAAAAAAAGAATTGGGGGCAGGCCCTGTGGGATGGGGTTCCCAGGGCCAAAAAAAAAGAAAAAGAAGGGGGGGGGCTACACAGCCCCCCTTCATAAAAGTATTTTAAAAAAAAAAGAAAAACAGGATCGGGAGGAAGCCATGCCCCCTCCCTGCACCTCTGCATTTGCAGATGTGTAACTAATTCCACTTGCATACTGGGGGTCCCCGGGGTCCAACTAGCCCATCAGGAGCCTCCATTATGGGCCAGGAGGCTCTCTTGCAGTGAGGTGTAATGAGGCCGTGCCCCTTTTTACACCTCTCTGCAACGCATTCCCCTTGCGCATATTGGAAGTTGGTGGTGGGCTATTTGGCTCCCAGGGTCCCCCAGTATGCAAGTGGGAATTAGCTCCCCCTCTGAAAAAGCACCAGGGGGCTGCGTTGCAGAGAGGTGAAAAAAAGGGGCTTGGCCTCATTACACCTCTCTGCAACGCAGCTCCCTGGCGCATACTGGAGGTTCCTGGTGGGCTAGTTGGCCCCCAGGGACCCCCAGTATGCAGGGGGAATTAGTTCCCCCTCTGCAAACGTGACAGGGGGCTGCGTTGCAGACAGTTGTAAAAAGGGGCGTGGCCTCATTACACCTCTCTGCAATGCAGCCCCCTGGCACATACTGGAGGTTACTGGTGGGCTAGTTGGCCCCCAGGGACCCCCAGTATGCAAGTGGAATTAGTTCTCCCTCTGCAAATGCGCCAGGGGGCTGTGTTGCAGAGAGGTGTTCTTAGGCCACGCCCCTTTTACAACTCTCTGCAACGCAGCCCCATGGCCCTGCTGGAGGTTCCTGGTGGGAAAGTTGGCCCCCAGGAACCCCCAGTATGCAAGGGGACTTAATCCCCTAACTAAGAATGCGTTACGGGGCATGTTTGCACAGTGGGGAAGATAGGGGGGGAATTGAGGTGACATGTGTGCAAACACGGCCTGTCGCGCGTTTTAGGTTGGGGAATATATTCCTCTTCAATCCAGACGTACCCTAGGGGCCAACTAGTCCAACAAGTACCTCCAGTAAGCGTCACGGAGCTGCGTTGCAGAGTGTTGTAAAAAGGGGTGGTGCCCTTTGAACACCTCTCTGCAACCCAGCTCCCTGGTGCATTCTGGAGGTACCTGGTGGGCTAGGTGGCTCGCAGGTGACCTCAGGAATGAAGAGGAATATATTCCCCAACCTAAACGCACCACAGGCCATGTTTGCACACATGTCACCTCAGGCCCCGCCCCCTTCCTTCACTATTGAGCGAAATATTCCTCTAAAATCAGCTGAAGTAGGAATTCCGATTTACTCACCTATTATAAAGAGAGCCGTCAGTGCTGCATATTTGAGCCCAGGACCGACCCTGAAAAGTAAATGTAACCATACTTATAGTAACTTGAATTTCCTTCCCTAGGCTAACATTGACTTGTTTCACTTGGAAGTTTTTGTAAGTGTGCAGTTTTGGAACTCCAAAAAATTCCTCAAAAATGAGCTGAACTACGAATTCCGATTTACCTACCTGTTATCAGGAGATACCTCGGTGCTGCATCTTTCAGCCCACTACTGATCCTGAAAAGTCATTCTAATTGTAGTTACAGTAACTTGAATTTCCTTCCATAGGCTAACATTGACTGGTTTCACTTAGAAACTTTTTTTAAGTGTGGAGTTTTGGAAGTTTAAAAAAATTCCTCAAAAATCACCCAAACTACGAATTCTGATTTACTCACCTGTTATCAGTAGGCCTGGGTGGTAAATTCCATTCAGCTCGCGGAATTTGCGGAATTTGGGTAATTTCGCATTCCGTGGAGAACGCAAAATTACCCAAAAGTCTGCATTCCGCGGCTTTATTACTTTATTCGGTTTATGTGCAAACCATAAAAGCATGCTAAAAACAATTGATATCACCAAATATAAAACCATGATATATAAAAACAATTGATGCTCAGATATGTACATATAAAAACAATGAATAAAACAGTTTGTGCTGATTACATCTTAACACTGCAATGAGACATACATAATTTTATGGTGTTAATTTAGTCTCCTTAGAGTTCTTACGGCTGCGGCAAGAAAATTAGCAATGTCAAAAATTTCCCATTCGTTTGTCAACATTTGCAAGTAGAGTAAGGCTGGCCTAGCTTGCATAAAGCCTTTGTTAACTAAAATTTGGGAAATTAAATGCTTCCTGAAATCAGTAAAGTGCTCACAGAAAAACAAAGTGCATAATGACCTGCCCAGAGAAGTTGTCACAGGTACAAGCCCCAAGGTCTTCAACCCTCTTCCAGCCTGACTTATCACCGAGAAGGAAATGGAATTAATTTAGACTAAATCTAATCAATAAGAATCGGTGATTAGGGTTTGTGACAATACCCAAATATGGTTCCATGGACAGTGTAGTTTTCCGCAACTGATGAGCCCTTACTGTTGCCTTTTCCAGCTCTCTCTCTTCTCTGGCCATGGTAGCTATATGCAGGTATGTTTCCTTGGCCCATTTTATATCTCCCCTTAGTAATTGTTCTGGAGAGTTATATAGTTCTGGTCTACCCAGCGTATCTGACAACTTCTGAACATATTTAAGCCAGGGAATACAATGCCCAAGATCAAGTGCCATACAGTCTTTCAGGATGTCATGATTTAACACTAAATCAGGGTTTAGCCAAGTCACTATCCATTTCAGTATTGGTGCCACTGCAATTACATCTTCAACAAAGCCAATTCCACATTCCTGATGGACGATGTAATTGGCTGTTGTTTGCGGGATGGATAGGATGTTCTTAACACCTTGGCTGCTAAGGCAATTCCCATCCTGTGCTGGAAATTGCTATTCTTCTTTATTCATGACGAGCTCAGCTCGTCATAAGCACAGCTACAGTGTGCCTCATGACGAGCTGAGCTCGTCATGAGCAGGGAAGGGGTTAAGAAACCTATCTGCAACCATCTGAATGGCCTTTGCGTTTTTGATGCCCCACAAGTCAGCCCCATACATTGCAAGCAATATACACTTAGCTCTATATATTTGAAAAAGGGCCTTCATTGGCCTCGCTTCTAATTTCCTAGCAAAACCTAGGACAGCCGATGTGGCTCTGATCTGGACGTTTTTTTTGCTAAGATTTGGGTTCCCCATGTACCCTGGTCATCAAATAAGACTCCTAGATATGGGAACGTCGAGACCCTGGTAAGTATATTCCCCTCACAATAAAGAGTTTTGACTTTTAAGGTTTTCTGTCCAATGGCCATTACGTGTGATTTGGAGAAGTTTACACTCAAATCCAATGATCTCATAAAAGCCGCAAAGGAGTTTAAAAGTAGCTGGAGTCCTACCGCCGTTCTGGCTAAAAGTACGGCATCGTCCGCATATAGCAGTGCGGGGATCATGCGTTTCCCTGCACAGGGAATATCTTTGCAAGAGGCAGTTAGGGTGGAATCTAAATTGTTAATATATAATGTAAAGAGCAGTGGCGCCAAGATGCATTCCTGCATAACGCCATTGGCGATAGGTATTCCTTCAGTCCAGTTGCCCTGCTGATCATACCTCACAGTGGCGGATAAATCCCTATGCAGGTCCGCTACAAAGTGGACGATGTTTCTATCAACTCCTAGGGTCAGGAGAATGTACACAGTTTTGACCTATTCACTCGGTCAAAGGCCGAGGACAGGTCCATAAAGCCTAGAAAGAGTGCTCCCTTCTTCGCCACTGTATATTTCCCTATTAATAACTGCAGGTTTAAGCATTGATCTATGGTGCCCATCTCTTTTCTAAAGCCATACTGTGCTACGGAAAATGTTCCTGTCTCCTCTAGCCATCCCGTTAGTTGGCTTAACACCACCCTTCCTAGTACCTTTACAGAAGAGTCAATAAGTGATATCGGACGATAGCAACTCGGGTCCCCTCTATTACCTTTCTTAAATATTGGTACTATAACGATTTTGCCCATGTAGTTGGCAGACCCAATTGACAGGCATTGACAAAGACATTGTACAATATCTTTGTCCATGTCTTAATATCTGATTCAAAAAGGTCTGCCGGCCCTCCGTCTGAAACCGGGGCCTTGTTACTCGTCATTTGGATTATTGCTTCTGATACCTCTAACTCTGTAAAGGACAGGGTGTATTCTTCAATATTGAGATCTAAGTTTACGGGCATAACTTCCCCATCATAAACCTGCTTAAAATGACTATGCCAGCCTTCTTCCTGTATACCACAATCAAGCTCACTATTATTGGTATCCTGGAAAAAGGGCCTGTTGACCACTGCCCAGAATTTGGCGCTGTTGTTAACCATGTCAATAGATAAGAGCTCATTCCAGGCATCCTCCCTAATTTCATTTTTCCGCTTCCATAGTGTCATTTTATATGATTTCCTAAGGGTAGCTATCTCCGCTTTATCGGGGCGTAGATTTCAATGCTACCATCAGCTTCCAGTGGGCTGATAAACAGTTATGGTCAAACCATTTCTCCCCGGTCCTTTTCTGGCCCTTACCTAATTTTTAAGATCTCTACTAATCTGAGTGCAAATTTTAGTATAGGCCACCAGGACCTCCTCATCTACTTTACCGTCTGTTAGACAGATAGATATTTCATGACCAACTTTAGCCAGCAAATTGTCGTGAAACTCATGGGACACCACCCGGCACCATTTCAATCATCGAGCTTGGTCAGTGGGTCTAATATCTAACATACCAACTGTCATGTTAGATTTTTCTTTTTTCTTTAGATCATCTACCAGGGTCAACGTTACCGGATTATGATCGCTATAAGTCGACCAGGAGACGCTATACTGGCTTACCCTGCTTGCCACATCAGAGCTGACAAAGATGTAGTCAATGATTGATCCAGGACCCTTGCCTCTAAAAGTGGGGACTTCCCCCTTAGCTTGTTTTGGGTAAATCAGGTCATTTTCTGCCACCAATTCTTCTAAATAGGAACCCTGTGGGTAATGCTCGAAGAGTATGTTCTCTTGGTCAGCTGGTCTTAAGCAGTCCCAAACAAAGCAATTTTTGTTACAGCAGTGAACATTAAAATCACCCAGCACTATAACCGAATAACAGTTTGTATTATTTTTACTACACAGTTCCAAAAATTCATATAGACTGACCAAGTGTTCATTAAAAAAAGCCTTATCAAAGGAATTATAAAAATTGACTATAAGCCAAATACCAGCGAGCTTAGTTGAAATTTGAACAACCAGACAGTAAGGTGTACCTGTCTCCACCTTAGTGTAGATACCCTCAATTCTTAATGAAATAAGGGTTAAAAGCCCTCCCCATAGGGGAATCAACTGCTGGTGACCAGAATGCTGCATACCCATCCAAGAGGAAAGTATTTTTAATGTCCCAGGTTTCCTGGAGCCCGATAATGTCACACTCAGTGAGACAGACCCTCCACTTTGGATCGTTTGCCTTGGTGTTTAGCCCGGCAATGTTCCAACTGAGGATCCTGGTCCCTACATGGGTGACCCTAACTGGGGGACTTGATGCAGGGGGCCCCTCGTTTGCTACTGTCCTACTAGGCGTAATGAGCTCATCTGATACTGGATGATCCAGTCAGTCGATCTCCTCGAGGTTGGTAAGTGACTCATATCTATTTTGTGTTGAAATACTAAATCCATTTGTAACCTGTGCATTAGTCTCTCTCCTAGCCAATCCTGGTACAATGGTAGGGGGATAGAAAAAGCCTAATGGGAGAACATTAATAGAGTCATTGTGTATCCTATATGATCCTGCCTGTCTCAATATGTGATCCACCAGTAAGGGGGAAGAAAAGTTCACCACAACACAATCCCCATCCAGATTTTTCCTAGTTTTCCCCACCCAGGCCACCCTTCTTGCCATTTTAAAGTTCTTAAAGAGATGTTGTCCCAGAACTGTTTTAGTGTTCAGGAAGTGGAGGGCTTTGTTTTTCAGTGACGTCCAATGCTCTACCCCACCATTGGGGATTTTTGGAACATTAGCCAGTATAATGGTGTACAGGCATGCCTCAGGTGGGAGATGGAGAGGTGGTTCATTGATAGGGCCGCTAGTCAAAGGATCAAGTCTCCCAACTGGACCCCTGGCCCTTGAAATTGCACCTATTTTGTTTACTGCGATCGGGGCTGTGATGTCAGTGGTTAAAAAAGCTTGAGTCACTAGTGCTTTACTGGGGCCTGTCCTTGTTGGTATTATATCCTGACTTGGGCCATCATTAGGGATTTTTATAACAGCATGAGAGGATCGATCTTTGAGTAGAAGCTCCTCAAGAGCCCCAAGTCTATGGTCAATCAGAACCAACTTTTCCATAACAGGAGAGATTAAAGCTCTCAGCCTGTCCTCCAGTTGGTTTTGTAGCACTGAATTGAGGACCCCTCTGGTGTCATCTGGGTCAGGAGTAATGAGGTTACACCCCCCTGAAGTAACGGGGGCAATCACTTGGCTTGTTGCTGTCTCATGTTTTAAGCCCAACCCAGATGTGGAGTTCCCTTTCTTGGCCTGTTTTGCACTGTGTCTACTTCCTTTGGAGGCACTATTCGCCTTCCTTTTCCCTGGTGGATCCCGACTCTTGGAGCCTGGTAGAGCCCTTAATTGCCTGGTACGGGTGATAGGAGGGGAAGGTGGGGGACTCACTATGGGGGGACATGTTAAATTACTCGAGTTAGTGGCCGATACAATATTGTTGTCCGGAGGGTGTAAGTAAGCCTGTGGGGAGCCCTGCGGTGCATTACCTCCTCTGTTTACGGAATTTAAACCCAGATTTAAAAGTGAGCAGAGAGGGTCAATTGAGAGCCTCATTCTACAAGCTCAATCTCTTTACCCACTGCTATTTCTGCCCGATGAAGATAGGCATCAAGTGTCCCCATTCCCCCTGCCACTGCCCCCCTTTACGACTGGGTTTACTCATAATACGGATCAGCTGTCTTAAATTAAAGAAGATTCCTAGTTGTCCCAGCTCTGAAAACGGTGCTAGTATAAATCTTTATGTGAACAAAAGTCAACAAGGGCAACAGTTCACTAAGCTTATCTATAGTCCCAGTCCGTAGGTACAGTTTTCAGGGGGCTAGCCCGGCCCGGCCTAATCCGACCCCGGACCGCCACAGACAGCCCGCCCTTGTCCCGGGCTTCTCCCGGGCTGGCCCTGCGCGCGGTCCCGCGGCTCGGGAGAAGGTGCTGGTGGTTTTAGCGCCTTCAGGGCAAGGAAGCTGGTGTAGATGGGTGGGGCTGCAGGGCAGAGCAAAGGGTCCTGGGGGCTGTAGTCCCCCCGCTCGGCGGCCGCGAGGTGAACCAAGTGCAGCAGCAGGGGGGACCAGCCAACGTGGACCTCAGGAGCAGGCAGCTGGAAAGGTGTTGGTTGCGCAGGTTATGGACCCAAAGTGAGTAAGCTACCAAAGTTTTTGTCGGGGCTCCCACTCCTCTGCTGAAGTGCTGGTGGTTTTAGCGTCTTCCGGGCGCGGAAGCTGGCGTAGATGGGCGGGGCTGCAGGGCAGAGCAAAGGGTCCTGGGGGCTGTAGTCCCCCCGCTCTGCGGCCGCGAGGTGAACCAAGTGCGGCAGCAGGGGGGACCAGCCAATGTGGACCTCAGGAGCAGGCAGCTGGCAAAGTGTTGGTTGCGCAGGTTATGGGCCCCATAGTAAGTAAGCTACCAACGTTTTTGTCGGGGCTCCTGCTCCTCTGCTGAAGCACTTGTGGTTTTAGCGCCTTCCGGGCGTGGAAGCTGGCGTAGATGGGCGGGGCTGCAGGGCAGAGCAAAGGGTCCTGGGGGCTGTAGTCCGCCCGCTCGGTGGCCGCGAGGTGAACCAAGTGCGGCAGCAGGGGGGACCAGCCAACGTGGACCTCAGGAGCAGGCAGCTGGAAAAGTGTTGGTTGCGCAGGTTATGGCCCCAAAGTAAGTAAGCTACCAAAGTTTTTGTCGGGGCTATATGCTGGCAAAAGTCATCCACCACCACACCCACCACCACATCCACCACCACACCCACCACCACCACGTCCACAACCACCACCATGTCCACCACGTCCACCACATCCACCACCACTACATCCACCATGTCCACCACCACCATGTCCTCCACCACCACCACACCCACCTCCACCACCACCATGTCCACCACCACCACGTCCACCAACACCACATCCACGTTCACCACGTCCACCTCCACCATGTCCACCATCACCACGTCCACCACCACGTCCACCACCATCACATCCACCACTACCACGTCCACCACCACCATGTCCACCACTACTATGTCTACCATGTCCACAACCACCATGTCTTCCACATCCACCAAAACCATGTCCACCACCACATCCAACACGAGGCCACCTCACCACCACACCTACCTCCACCACCACGACGTCCACGTCCACCACCACCACCACCATGTCCACCACCACTACCACCACCACCACATCCACCACCACCACGTCCTCGACCACCACGTCCACCACCACCACCACATCCACCACCAGTGCGTCCACCACTACCACGTCCACCGCCACTACGTCCACCCCCACCATGTCCACCACCACCACGTCCACCACCACCACAGCATCACTCAGGGGCACCACAGCATCACTCCGCGCTACCACAGCATCACTCGTCGCCACCACAACATCACTCAGCGCCACCACAGCATCAATCTGTGCAACCATTCAACAACAACTGGTTCAAATATGTTCTCTCAATGTTTCAAGCTTTATTACAAATGTTAATATTTCACTTCTGTTTTTGGATTTTCGTCACAATAAAATACATTGAACATAATCTTTACAAAAGTTATTTACAAAAGTTTAAGCTATTGCCATTATAAATTACAATAGCTTTTATTTAAGTATTAACAAAAAATAAAAGCCATTGTTATTTGTAATATCAATACATCTAAGTCAAGTAAATACAACACGTATTGCATTACACATGGTATAGGTGTCACATTTGCGAAAGTTAAAACTATTGGCATTGTAAATGACAAAGCTATTAATTTCGCTATTTGCAAAACCAACACATAAATAAAAAATGTGTCATTTACAATACCAATAGCTCAAACTTTCCTAATGCGAGACCTATTGCATTGCAAATGCTTGTTTACAAGGTGAATCACGCAGTTGGTGATGCTCAAATTCTGGGGAAACACTGCCACTCTGTGGACTGTTGCGTGTAGTTTTCAATAATGCAGTTTTCTTTTCGAAAGGCTGAGCATTTTTATATCAGTTAAGTTTATATAGTACCTGTTGTGGAAGACCATCAGTGTAACTTAGCGGGGAGCATTTTGATTGAGGCAAAGCTCTGTGAGCAGTGAGACCGAGGTTTTTACCCATTCCACCGTGAGGAGCGTCATCCAGGAACTCGGCGTTCCCCCTTGTAAATCCAAGTAATGCCTATTCTAGTCATTTACCCTCCAAGTAAATAAAACTGGGATGGGCGTGTGAATCAATGGAAGTACAGCCCCAGGGACCCCGGGCAAAAGAGGGAAACCCCACAGGGTGAACAGCAGAATGAATTGCAAAAATGTGATGGAAGGTGCGCAGTGTAAGCAGTAAATAATGTAACAACAGCGTACGTCAAAAATGAATTACGTTGTTGCAAATACTTTAAAAACGAAAACAAAAATGTTAGAAACGATAAAGCTTTACTGGCAAGTGTGAGTGTTCGTATACCATGCTTTGGTAGGAACAGGCAACATCTGAACTACTAGAATATAGGACATTTGTAAAAGGGCAGGGGAAAATGCAGACATCTTAATACATCACACACTTCTTAGCTCAACACAGATTGAGGACAGTTTGTAATTTTTCTCAGCTATTTGGATAATTGGAAATGATGTAAACATTTCTAGGATGATAGTGTCTAGAAACATAATAAAGGAAATTAAAATGACTGGGGCCAATCAGGCGGAGCCGCATGGGAAGCACTTAACACAGCATAGCAGCACTGCTGTACTGTCTCTTATTCATGTTACCTTATACATATTATATATACTCACTTTAATGATATAGTGATTATCTACATTTTGTCCATAAAATACTTGCATAACGACATTTTTGTCCTTGATATACAGAGATCGAACCCACTGAAAGGCTGGTGACAGATGTGTTCCGAGTAGAGGGATGCAGATGTATGAGGGATCTTGACATCAAGATTTATGTATTGTAGCTGAAGAGATGTGCACCACTGGGCAGACACCTTGCTTATTTCATTTAACCTGTTTTCTAGACATTCAGCAAAATCAAAAATAAATACGTTGGGGCTTATTTACAAGCTCCTTGTGCCGCCGGCGTGTCACATTTTGTGATTCACTTGAGGCACAACCTACTGCCCTATATTTACAAGGACATGTAAAGCCACCCTGTATGGTTTTTCGTGTCCTTGCAAATATGGCCCGTTACACACAACACTTTGCGTGAAAGGGCTGTGCCACAGGAGTTGCTGTTGGTGTTCCCACCCAACACTCTTGGCTTTTGCCACATTTCTAGATTTACGAGAAATCATAAAACTGGTTTTGCATCAGAATGCTACGCCTCCCAGGGGAGGCGTAGGGAGGTGCAATGAGGAGAAATGTTTTTATTTCTCCTTGTATTTTTCCTCTTTCTATGCATGCTGCATTAGAGGAAATATCGTCTGGCATTTCATAATGTCCACAAAGATACATTTCATTGGCATATTGCTACACACTAATGCAGAAAATATTCTGCTACTGTGAGTGCACACATTAAAAATAAAAAAATGTGAATATATGATATAACGTTGGTCACAATGTTTCTAACAAAGCCACAGTGTGTTTGAACCATTTGTTTGGTCACATGATCACAACGCTGAACAAACGAAATCCTCAGTGGCCATTTTGCAATGGAGAAACTACCCGTATTAGATCCAAAGAACTTACTTCAAACTCATCCAGAGTAAAAGAGAGAAGAACATATTGCCCATGGTTAATTTGGCATAATAATTCGCCAGGAGAAAAAGACCATCTAATAATGCTCACAAGAACCTAAAAAGAGACTGTAAATGATCCTAAATAAGGATTAAATAATCGTCCTGTCGATGTACCTGTTATGATAATAGCATAAACTACACTCATCATCAGAATGTATAATTATATTAGCAGCCATCTTAAAGATCCATACATAATTGTACATGTGGTTAGTGGATCAACCACACCTAATGATGCATGAAAAAAAAACAAATGTTAATGATAGAGATCCAGACCATATCGCAATTGGAAGATTAAAGTGCTGCTAGATTCTTCCATTCCACATTTTGATTGTGGCCCGTGTTTACAGTATTGGCCAGCTGGATCCATTTGTCTTCTTTGATCATGAGCAATTAATCCACATCTTGTTTGCGCTTAGTGGTTTTCTCCACTTCAAGCACAAACCATTACATAGCAGTAGTTTCCTGTGTCACATTCACATAATGTTCAACAAGTGGGGCATTCAACACTTTACAGCGGATACGTGACTGATGTTGTGTAATCTGTTTTCTCACTTCTTAAGTCGTTTTGTCTATATGGAACATTACACAAGGACATTCAATGCAGTATGCAGCATGTTTGGAAACACAGTCAGAATGGTGTTTCAAGTGCCAGGATTTATCATGCAATACACAGGTTTTTACTACTGCTGTGGCGGTACATGCTGTACAATTTTCACATATATAATGTCCACAAATAGGTGTTAAACCCCACATATGGTTAATTGATACTGGTTCTGGGTCAATAAAAGCTCCAGCCAAATAGTCTCCCAGATTCCTTCACATAGGTTTTTCACAGAATATTCCTGCATTACCCAATAGATGCCAGTTTTGTATTATAGTCTTCATGATTCTCTTAGACTCTGTACCAAAAGTAGTGACACAGGTGGGATGTGTTTGTGTAGGTCTTCCTCTAACTTGCAATAAGAAATCACAGTAAATTTACCATGCTCGTTTGAGTGACCTTTAAATCAACCGGTAATGGTACCCTCTTATCATCAGTTTTTAAGGTAAAATTTTGGCCTCACTAAAGTGGTCTTGTCTCTTTGAACAGTTGTGCTTGATTCTTAAGAACTGGCCAAAGGGAAGCTTATCCCTAAGATTCCTAGTGTAACAGAAAAGATTCCTAGTATATTTGAGTAGTGTGTTCCTAGCTGTGGGTAGCTCAAGGATAATATTCCATCATCAGAAGTCACCTCTAAGTCTAAGAAGCTTATGCTGGTCTTCTTGGAAAAGGTTAGCAACATGCACTGCTTTTAACCTGAGTAAGCTCACAATTGCGAATAATGAGGGCAACTTAGCAGTGAGTCTTAACTCAATTTTAATTGCATGGAACACACAGTTCTCTGTAAATCAAGGGGTTTATGTTTTGGGACAGTTAATTCTTCCTTTCTGCTCTTTTGTCTCTTTATTGGACACAATATATTCTTTGTTTCTGTGAGTGGGCAACCGATGATGATATACATGGGCATACTGCTGTTTACTCTTTCATACTTAGTCAGCCGACTAGGGGTCAAATGTTGAGTATAAGTCCTTGTTAAAAGGATCTCAACTGAATGAGATACAAACACCTTCATAGGGTGTTCCCTCACTATTGATTCACTTTGTTCAAGACTCACACAAGTAGCAGCTACTGCTTTCAAGCAGCCAGGTAATGCTGCAGCCACTGGATCCAGATTAGCAGAAAAGTATGCTGCTGGACGCCGTGGCAATTCATGTCTCTGGGTCAATACCAAAAGTGCACAGCCTTCCCTTTCACAACAAAACAAGGCAAATTCTTTCGTATAATCTGGCATTCCTAGTGCTGGTGCTTGACACAAACAACTTCTCAATTTTATGAATGCTTCCTCACTTTCATCATCCCATTCAATTGGATCCACCATATCTTTTCGTATCAACCTTATTAAGGTTTTGCAAGCAGTGAAAATCCATGTATCCACTGACGACAATATCCAACCACTCCCAAAAACATTCGCACTTCCAGTTTAGTTTTAGGCAGGCTCATTTGTCGAATCATTTTTATCTCTTCTGGTGTCACCTTTCTGACTCCTCTCTCTGTTTTATGTACAAGATATTGAACTTCTTGTTTGCAATACTGTAATTTTTCTGTTCAGTAAAGCTATTGTGTCAGTGACACAAGCCTCTCATGTTTTTTATGCCACCAATAGGTCATCAATGTATTGCACCAAAACTGAAGTTCCGGGCATAACTAAAGTTTCTAGACATTTAGTCAGAAACTGATTGAAAATTGAAAATTGAAGGAATCTCTGTGTACCCTTAAGGAACTCGGCACCATGCCAAAACACGGTCTGCGAACCGGAACACAAAAAGATACTGGCTATCCGGATGCAATGGAACCGAAAAGAATGCATGACACAAATCAATCACTGTATGCCAATGTGCATCCCATGGTATCTGATAAAGAATCTCTGCTCGGTTCGGTACTACATGATAACAGGATACTACTATTTCATTCATTTTCCTCAAATAATACACAAGGACTGCTCAATATTTCTTTTAGAATACCTTGTTCAATCCTTTGATCAATTACAGGGGCAACTCCTGCTTTGAATTCAGGACTCATTCTATATTGTGGTGTATTTGGATATATTGCAGCTTCTTTTACCACAATTTTAACTGGGTCAACTTTTGCCATTAGACCAATTCCCTTTCCTGTAAAATACCATACAACTGACCTCACTGTATTTCTTAGTTCATCAGGTAAGTCATTCTCAGTAAGAAGTTAAAACATCTCATCCACTTCTGTTCCCTCTTTTTGCTAGCATAATCTTGAAAGCCAAATCTTCATCTGGTGTCTCGAAAGCCGCACCATTAGGTGTACAGAAGATGGTGCAATTCCTTTTGCAAAGTCTCTATCTAACAGGTTTACCGTGCTTGAGTCACATACCACAAACAGATGAATGTCTCTGAAATTCCCAATATTCACTTGTATTGGTTTTGTGATTGGGGTCCTAATTTATTTATTTGAAACTCCTTCAACTTGTATAGTTTCTCCTGAGAGGGGTAGGGTTGGGATTTATGCTGTTCTCACAGTAGAACGGGTAGTGCCAGTATCCACTAGGAAAGTGATGTGATTTCCTTAAACTTTTACATCAACATAAGGACCTGACTGATCTACCCCCAATGATGCACGCACTCCTCCTCCCCCCTCAGGCACCGTCATTGTTGCATTCCCAAATCACTCGCATCACTTTGCATCCACATTTTTTGTTGAACGCTCTGTGCATCCTTACCACGTTCTCCTCAGAATCCGGTGTTCACACTGTATCTCTGCACCTGAGCGTTCAAATTGTTGGGCAAAGAGGCTTGTGGCACCTGTAACTGAGGAGTAACTATCTGTTGCTGTTGGTTCACAACCACCTCATTCTGCATATGTAGATTTAAAATTTGATTTACCCCATTACTCTGTTGCATATTTCTACACTCATTCTTCCAATGTCCAAGCTTTCAACATCCATGACAAGGCTATTTCTTTTTCGCTTCATCTCAATTCATTCAACCTCTTCCTTTATTTCCATTCAACACTTGACTATTCTGGTTCTGCACATGGGTCTGGTCGTCAATTTGAGAACCAGAAGTTGCCTCTTGGTGTTTCGCCAACGTTACTTGTGCCCACATAATTTTCTCTTTTAACATTTTATGTTTCGCATTATTGTCATCACTGCAGCACTTTGCGTTCTTTAGGATGTCATCAATTGGCTTGCTTTGCCAACAAAGCATATGCTGTTGAATCATCTGACTAATTTCTGATCTTAACCCATATACAAATAGGTACACAAAAAATCCAATATTCTAATCACCAATGTTGTCAAATCTACTAAACTCCTTAAATTTCTGCAATAACCTCTCATAGTATGCATGTACTGACTCCTTAGGTTCTTGAGTTGTTCTGTCTATTTTAACCCAATCTGTTTCTTTAGGGGGAATTTTCCCTTTCAGGAAAGTAATCACTTGATTATTTTTATTCATCACATCCTCTGAAGGCGCACCTGTCTTTGCGTCTCTAGAATATTCTTCATCTGGCCAATCAACTGTAATTTTACATTCTGTCCATAAACCTGTGGGTACTACTATATCAAACAAACCATCCAAATCTTTCAACAAACCTTTTGAAACCTTTACAAACCTTTCTACCTGCTTGTACCATTCAATTGGTTTCTCTCTCAATGTAGGAAAATCATTTGTAAAGGACAAAATATCCTGTCTACTCCATTGAACAAGAACATATCCACCACCAGGTACTTCTCTCATCGGACACATTCTTTCCACTTTTTCTACCTCCCTCAACGGAAAAGTGTATGTTTCCTTTGTAGCTGCTTCATCTTCTTCCGTAACCATCTACTTCTCCATTTATCTACGTCTCCCCATTTCTTCAAAATGTGTATTAATTCTTTTATTTGCAATCTTCTTCCTGAAGCATTCAAATTTTCTCAGTCCTTCTCAGTAAATTATGATCTATAGGGTTTTTGTAGTATTTTTGAGTTCTCTGTATCTATTCCAAATTCTAAAGCTGCTTCCACTATCTTTTCATGAAGATTCCTTGTCTTCCAAGTTATACTTTTACACAATAACAATATGTACCTAATCTGTCAAGACCTATCATGCCAATGATCATTTATTCCAAATCTACTCTTAACTTGCTTACATCTATAGTTTTTGGGGTGTTTTCTGTTTTTCTAATACTTTTGCTCATTCCTCCAGATCTTCAGGTGAAAATCCAGCAGAATTTCCTGCCACTGGAGTGACAGTTTGTACTTTCCTTCTTACACCAATGGATAAAATTCTTTTTGGAGTTTCGGTGACAGCCTCTATATTTGGGAGATCAAGCAATGAAACATTGGTATCACTTTCACTAGTTTGATCTTCTAATATGTCTAACTCCTTTCTAGCACTATTCTGCGTGACTACTACATTTTGTGACTTTGGTGTACTTTGTTTACAACCATACAATGGGATAACAAGACCGATAGTTACTGGCACTGCCAATGTTTCAGCATTTAAACCTAACTGATTTATTTTTGGAATTATTTCTTCTTTTGTTTTATTCAATGTGTCCCTTTCCTTTTCTGGTGAGGGTCAGATAAGTATTGGATCATATAGAACTTGTGGAATCAATGGAGTTCCCATCATAGGGGCACTTGGAGTTGTTTCTCAAGCACTTTCTTTATAAGGCGGGGGTCTTTTTACTAGAATATCTTCTAATAACTCATCATCAGATTCATCACACCCTATTTCTATCCCACCTATATTCTTCGTTTTTTCCTTACACTTGCTCCCTTCCTTGTCTTCGAACATCAATACTGGATATAAACCTTCCGTTACTACAGCTCTTCTCCATCTTTTCATCTGATCCACCCGGGTGTCATACGGATATCTGTGTATGAATCCACTATTGATTCTTCTACCTCCTCTGCTCTTCTCCCTTTCATATGCCTCAGTTTCCCATTCTTCCAAAAACTCGTATTATGTCAACCTAGGTTTCAGTTCTTATGAATTTATCCTTATTCTCAAATTCTGAAGAATTCTTTCATTAAATGTACCATATTCTGGAAAAGCTAGAACACTATCAACTTTTGTATACTCCACCCAATTCTCCAACCATACACAAGTCTGCCATCCACTTTCCATTATCATAAAAGAAGCTAGCATATTAGGAGGTGGCACAAGAATTCCCTCCCTAGTTACTATACAGTTGTCCTTTTTAAAGAAATTCTTGATCTTATTAATCAATTTCATTTTTCCTGAGTCTTATAACTTCTTAATTCAGTCATACAAATCCCAAAAGCTCTTCCGTATTTCCTCAGACCCTGTTCGTTAACACTCTACCTATACCAGCGCGACTCACACCAACAGTCCAATCAGGGCTCACTATGTAGTCCTTTCTTCAACCAATAACAGCACAGTGCCTGTCTATTAACCAATCAGGGCTTACAATACACCCACTTGTCTAACCAATGCCAGCGTTGTCCTTTGGATTGTCAGTATTACTCCTACTACTGACCCTTCCTTTACTATTTGCAGTTTTCTCACACCCGCAGCTTCAACCAATACCAGCGCGGCTCTCTATGACATCAGTATGGCTCCTGCTACTGACCCTCCCTTTACAAGGTAATCCAACAATATCCTTTCTAACTTTTCTTTATACATTTTTATTTGTAACAAAGTAAAAACAGCGCTACTCTGTCTGCTCCGCTAAACCAACAATAGTTTCTTCACTCGCTACAAAGACAAAAATTCCTTCCTGTCACTATGAGTAAAAACCACTGTTTACCCTACACTTAAGCTCGGGAAGATCCTATTACTTCTCTAGGGCTACTCCTCTTCTGAGTAAGGCCTAATTTTCACAGTTAAGCTCTCTGCTACCTCTCACACTCTACACTTATACAATATAGACCCTAATAGAATACTGCCAGCCCTGTGTAGCTTCTCAGTATTACGACAACAGACAAGCAACCTTCAGGGTCAAGACAAAGGGTTTTTAGTCAGGCAGAGAAAAGGTCGCACAGCTAATGGTTAGCGCTTTGTGTAATTCTGTTCAACTAAGGTGTGTGTTACAAAAAGGTTGAGGGGATAAGCCCTATAACCCCCCAATTTCAGTAATAGTCTGCGCCACCACTGTATATAGTACAAGACAGATCACCTATGCACACTCTCATATATACATTGATTATGTCAAAGTAGACATAGAAAGCAAAGGGCACAAAGCCTATTTATCAAATTCAAAATCACATATCTTGTCCTCGAAGTAGGTTGTTCCAACAGTAGTGTCTTTAATGTTCAACAGAGACCAGCCGACACGTGTTTTGTCGCACAGGGGATAGTTTCCCGCGACTCCTCAGGGCTCAAAATACAAAGAGTGTTGTTGCGTAAGTCGCTCTGTGGGTGATACTTCTGACCCGACAGGGCCCAGGACTTGAAGGAAGGCAATTGAAGTTGTTCCGGAATTCTCAATCTTCCAGGATCCGAAGATGCTAGAGGAAGGGTATCGGACGAGTATCAAAGAAATTCCAGAAAGAAGTATGGAAATTCCGGGATGTGTGCTGTGTGATCACTATTGTTCAAGCCGCCGTTATGTAAGACGACGATGTAGATAAAGAACACTATTGTTCAAGCCGCCGTTATGTAAGACCCTACCCGATCACGGTATGAGGAACCGGTTCCGGATGCACCCGTCTGTGTTCCCTAGACCTTCTAACTAGAATGTGTTCTTTATCTACATCATCGTCTTACATAACGGCGGCTTGAACAATAGTGATCACACAGCACACATCCCGGAATTGCCATACTTCCTTCTGGAATTTCTTTGATACCCGTCCGAGAGGGTTCAATACCTGGACGAGAGTAAGGTTGGGACAGGGTACAGTACTGTCAAAAAAATGATGATAAGGGACGGGTTAAAGCAAGGATTCAACTTGTAATTAGCTGATATTTCATCAGGGCTGAATGATATTAATTCTCACTCCCCGACTGTGGCAGGTTTTAAGGTTTCGCATTTACTGTATGCCGATGATATTATATTAATAACTTAAACAAAGGTGGGGTTGCAGAGATTAATTAGTGAAAGTGATCATTATGCCTCTACTCATGGGTTAAAAATTAACTTAAAAAATACAAAAACAATGCTGGTGACAAGGGGGTTGACTGCAAGACCTATATTGAGAATGTAAGTTACTGTCTTAGAATCTGTTACTGAGTATAGAGAATAAATAATTCATTAATTGCAGCATTTGCCGCACTCCAGAATAATTAAAAAGGGCTTTCCCTCAATCCATTACTACAAGTCATGTCAGTTAAACACGTTCCATCTCTCACATATGGAGTAGAGACTTTCAGAGGATGTGCTGATAACACCATAGACAAACTAGTGACTGGACCTACTGCTCCTGTTTAATCTTCCTAGGCAGACTTCACCAGCGCAAATCCGACTTGAGTTCAGACTCAAAAGACAGAACCTAAAGAGTTTAGGAGCATATTTAAAATTCTGCCATAAACTAAGAAGGGATAATAACTCCTCACTTATGACAGTGGTCTGGGAGGCAATTTGTGATAGTAAACATAAGCAGGCTCATAATTATTTTATACTGGCGATAGACACGTTTAAGGCAGAACAATTATGGGATTTACCCCTCTCACAGGTGGCTTTTATTAAAGTAATAATTGGGTGTAGTAAAAAATTGTCCTCGTTATTGGATAAAGCAGTATTGGCAAAGAGATCCCATGCGTGGATCGTTATTGCTTTCTATGGAATGGTGAAACCTCAGATCTATCTAAGAGACTTAAATAGCCAAAGGGCAAAGTTGAAGTTTATGAATCTCCGATTTGGAAATAGTCAATTTCTTGGAGACGCCCCTGCTTCAAAAAAGATGAATAAAGAGAGGACGTGTCACCTCTGTACCAACAAGAGAGAAGATATCTGTCATATCATTTGTATCTGTCCCGCTTTAATAGTTGAACGTAGGAGGCTGCTGATGTGGGACTTTAATAATCAAATGATACGAACACGTCGACCAGCAGTTATGGCCAGTTTAAAAGGAGATAGTTTGCAATTCATGGGCAGACTATTGAAGTTTATAGAAATAGTGGAGAAGAAACTGATTAACTGTGGACAATGAGGATTGTTTTATCTATTTTTTATTGATGTGGTTTTTAAATAAGGATATGGAATTGATTATGCATGAAATGTCAGAAGAATTGTACAAAGGTGTTTTTAATTGTAAGTTTTTACTAACTGAACAATACATTTATATTAAGAGACGTAAGGCATAAATTAGAATGGAACAACTGGAAATATATACATAAAACTGAAAAGAAATCATACAATAGAAATGATGAACAACATCAACAGCAGCAAACTAGGAATGCAGGATAAAGCCACTGATGAGGGACATCTCACCCAAACTGCATGTAACATCACACAATGAACAGGTCGCCTCACTTAGCACCAACAGTAGCATATGTAGTTGTCAGGTAATCAAAACAAAATATTGGTGTGAGGTTGATGCTATTCCGTAGACTCTGAAGATAATAAAATATAGTTACTTGCCAAACAAAGAACCAAACACTGCACACTGTGAGCCTGTTCTATGGCCCACATGTTGCAGCATCTTTAACAAGCATTTGCAACAAAAATCAGTCTCACCTTTGGGACCTTATATGTATTTAGCTATGCAGCACATTAGCCTAGGTGCTGAAACATTCACTGGCCTTTACCATGGAGGGAAAGAAAGCAACCAAACTGCGTGACACGCCAGGTATGGTAACGCATGGAGAGAAATATTGCCTTTAAGCTGGAAATAGAATAGTCCAAAGCTCTGTTTTCAATATAAAATCAGGGCCTTCAGTGGTCATATCACTGAAAATACAAAATTTGAAAAGAAAAATACGGGTGCTCGTGGAAGACAATTTCTATGGACTCGAATCTAGAGAACGCTGAAGTGATTCTGGTATTTTACTGACCTCTGCTGGTTGTTTTCTATCAAGAAAGGTAAATTGAGGCAGTTGCCAGACATTTTTTAAAAAGAAAGTCCCTCAGCACAAAGCAATTCTGGTATTTTACTGACCTCTACTGGTCATTTTCTATCAAGACAGTTAAATAGAGGCAGTTGAACAAACAGAAAGCAATGCTGATATTTTACTGACCTCCACTGATCGTTTTCTATCAATACAGTTAAATAGAGGTAGTAGAACAGAAAAAAAAGTCCCTAGGCAGAAGCAGACACATCTGATCTCCAGAGCCCACAAAGTACATACACATATAAGAATATACTAAAGTATATACAATTGGTCTTGAATGCTTGACCTAAAAATTTGTCCTTGTCAGTTGCCACAACGAAACTTAGTAGAGAAGTGTCAGCACCATAAATATAAATGTACAGTGCAGTACACCGTGAGAATGTGAAACATCGGCAAACAAAGATGGCAGCACAGAAGTATGAACAGCTGCACGTAAGTATGGCTCCAGGTGCATGCATGCACAAAACGTTGTTGCATAGCATGCGTCATTAGTTAGCAACAGGGAGTCGCCCCTGCTCATCACGCAGCACCTTCACACACCCTTAGGGCAACAGTTAAAATTTGCGTGCTCCCACAGGACTTGGTCTCACAAAGGAAAATTGCAGTCTCGGGCTTCAGATTCAAATGAAGACACAGCGCTCACCAAGGTAGTTTTCTGGATTTCGCTTAAGGCCAGGCAAAGCAATTTTACCAATATGTAAATTATGGACATATGGCAACGTTTGCTCGCCGGCTTCACTACCATACCAAAGCACACACATTGATGACTGTTCAGCCTGCCAAAGTATTAAAATTACTTTATTTGATTTGGTTTAAATCATAAAAAAGCAGCATTAACCGCTAAAGTGCATAAACACATAACACATAAAATTCATTTGCAAAGTACAAATTAGTTGATACATTTCTCATTTAAAATTAATAAAGACTTTTTTTATTATTAATAAAACAAAAGAGAAACAGTACAATTGGTGCCTTTGGTCTTATAGGAGTCATGCTGGCTATGAGATATCTAATTATTTTGCTGGCTTTGGGGTAATTATCTAAACTTTTTCATTTTACTTGCTTAGCCAGTTCAAGTTCTGTATCTCTCTTTTCTAGTTCGTTTGCAGGTAAACTCAAAAATTTTAATGCTTTACATGCCAATTGCACAGTTGACCCTCCTAAGCATTTTATTACTGCGGATCTACAAGTCATTATCTGCTCTTTTTTCATTAACAGCCGCAAAAGTTCTTTCCGTTTGGATGATAATACAAAGTAAGTGGAGCACTGATTCGTCTCTTTGTCCGCAGAGGCGGCAGTCCATTGAAGGCCAGGTGTGTTTCCATTTTGGAGTTAGATCTTTAGTTGGGTACACTCCCAGTCTCAGTAAGATCAGTTGCTGTTTCATTCGATTTGCAAAATGTTCCAAAAGGTATGATTGGGGTTTTAACATTTTATATGTTGGCAACACGATCCATGCATTGATTTTCGTAGTCAATAAAGCTTTATCCTGTTCTTGAGACATTTGATTAACTGTTTTGTTTACTATTTGTTTAAACTCGAGATAGGATGGTATTGTGTGTCATGCTTCCTCTAACTTTAAGGCCTCAATCGATTGCTTTAAAAATGAATAAATTGAATTACTCAATTTGGATTGCTTTTCGACCTCCAGCCAACAATAATGTGCCAAAGAGTCATCCTCTGCTGCCCGCATTCTCCAATAATATTTAACCAGTGCTCCTTGTCTTGACATGATCTGTTTTTTAACCCAAATTCAAGTCTGATCCGGGCTTGAGAAATATGGCGCGGAATTTTAAACAGATTTTTAAAGAGACTGGTTTGGGCGATGTTCAGAGATGTTGCGTCCTTTGTATTTTGGAGTTCTGAACCGTATGTAATTGAAGGCAAACATTTTGATGCCACGACCTTTAATAAGTGGGTCGTTGAACAGTCACTGAGTTTGGTTAGCAGAATTTCAAATGCAAATAATAGCTGTTTCGCTTTTGTTTTCCGCTGGTCTTGGTGTTGCTTATAATTAAGGTGGGGATCCAAAGTTAATCCCAGATACTTGTCTGTCCCCTCATGGTCTAGGCGGTTACTGTTGATTGTCCAAGTGAATTTTGGTATTTTTTTATGTGGACCCTCGTTTTTTAAAAGTTTATATATAGTTGGTTTAGGTCTGTGTATTCTACTAGTTTGTTTATCAGACGTTGGAGGCCACGAGGCGTTTGGGAGAGCAACACAATGTCATCGGCATATTGCAAACTTGCTGTTTTCACAATCCCCAGTTTTGGAGGATCACCTAATGTCGAACGTAGGTTATAGTCTAGATCGGCTGTATATATATTAAATAAACAGGGGGCTAGAACGCACCCCTGTTTTAAGCCATTTGTGGTGGTAATTTTGTTGGTTAAAGTTCGACCATCTCCCATTTTTATTTTTACCCATGTTTTTGAATGGAGATTAATTATAGCATTCAATAGGTTTGAGGGTACACCCCAGGATTCCATTTTTGCCCACAAGGCTCCTCTAGGGACCTTGTCGAAGGCTGCCTTGAGATCCACAAAACATGCATACAGGACTTTTGAATTGGCGATAGATTGATTAGCCAAGAGTGTAATGGCGGATATGTTTCTTAAAGTGCCCATTCCGGCTCGAAAGCCTGTCTGTGTGTTGGGGACCAGTTTGATGTTGTCTACCCAATCCTCTAGGTCTTTCAGCAAGTTTGCAGCATAGATTTTTACCTCAACATCTATGAGGGCTATTAGCCTATAATTTAAGGGATTTGCAGGAGCCCCTGATTTGAATATTGGATGCAGTATGCTTCCGGGCCAAGAGTCTGGGATAGTGTGAGATTCCGAAATATTTGCAAACAGTGTGGCTAGGTGGTTAGACCAAAAATGCTACGTCTTTTTTAAATAGGGCGTTCGGCAAGCCGTTTGGTCCCGGCGCCCCATCGGATCTCTGTTTCTTTATAACATAAAGTACTTGTTTTTGTGTGATCTGAATGTTGACCGTTGATTGATCGGACCCTGATGTTTCAGGAGGGTCTCGCTGAAATGTGCCTTCCGTTCGTTTGAATTGTGAATTACTATGATGTTTCAGGTTCAGTTTGCATGTCGTGTGATCTGGGGCCTGTGAGGTTGGTTTCAGTGTCTTAGCCGTCCTCTGCTCTCTGATCTCTGAGTATCACTGGAGGTACTGTAGTTAGATCATGTCGCCTTCCATGTTTCATTTTCAGAGATAACTCTGGAGGCGTTCTGGGGATTATATGTAGCTTCTATGTGAGCTCGCCATACGTGCTCGGTTATGTCGGAGTTGTAATGCCGATTTTTTCCGTTTGATAAAACATTAATTTGGGCCCAGAACTTTGTGGAATTTTGTTGTTGGCTGACATGGAGCATTTTTGTCCAAAACTGCTCATTGTATATACGTTTTGCTGCCCGAATCTCTTTTTTTAGTTCAGTTTTCATTTGTTTAATTGTTGTCAGGACCTCCCTGGGGGGTTGTTGTCCATAAGTTCGCATTTGTCTCAGAGCTTTGTTTAGTTTTTTTTTTTTTTATCCTTAGAGCGTAGGTGTACAATTCTGACACACTAATCATGGCAGATTTTTGGTTTTTAGAGCTGTATGAAAACTTTCTGTTCAAGCTGTTGATGAAAATCTGCCAGGCCTCTATCCCTAGTGGTTTTGCGCCAGTAGCGGCCAAACAGCTGACCAAAACATGATTTCGTCTACGGTATTTTCGTTCCATGTTAGCCGGTTTAGTTTGTACAATTGAGTGAATTGTGACAGGGCACTCGATGGCCGGGGCTTTTCTCTGAAGTTAACTCATGTAAAAGATTGGGGATAGTGATCACTATCTACTCTATCTATTATTTGAAAATTCTTAATGCAGGGAAATAGGTCTGGATCTACTAAGGTGAAGGTGAAGTCGATGGTTGCTCCTGATTTTGCCGTCACTCTTGTGAAAGCTGCCGGGCTGTCTTGTGGGCCTCGACCATTTAAAGTGTATAATGATTGTTTGTTCAATAGTGCTGCGCATTTGTTGCCCAATGTATCACGTTTGGTTGTGTGGTCACTCCTGACGCTTATTCCATTTGGTAAGTTTTTCTCTTGGGCTTGCATCAAGTTCATATTAAAATCTCCAGACATTATTATGTTGGCGTGTGGGTAGATTAACTTTAGAGTTTTAATAGTAGCTACGAATAGTTGGATATCTCTCCCCTTATGCTTGTAAGCTGGGTGCAAGTAGATGATCAAAATTAACAATGTGCAGGTGATGGTGACTGCGAATTTAATACATTGCATCCAGCTCGAGTCTAGGTCGATGTTTTCATCTTTCCATAAAATATCTATGGAGTAGTATATTGATAAACCACCCTTGGCTCTTCCGTATGCTGACTCCTTTTTAGCTGGATGTAAGTGTTCTTTATAACCTACAATCGGGGTATGTGTTGTCTGCCAGGTTTCTTGTAATAGCAGTATATCATACTGTAGAACAGGGGTACTCATAGTACGGCCCGCGGGCCAGTGGCGGCCCGGCACGCCTTCCCTGGCGGCCCGCGGACCTGGCACACATCGTACCCGAGCTTTTTTTTTTTTTTTAGAGTGTCTGTAAACAGAGCGTGACTCAGACGCTGCTGCTCTGTGGGGGCCGGGCGATTCTCACTGTAGTCAGAGTGGGGCTGCAGGGGCGCTGAGAGGTGAACAAAACCTCATTAAAATGCTAATGGTCGTTTAAAAACCTGTGAAGTGCTTTTGGGTGCGGCTGTGTGTGGAGATTGTGTGTGCATGCCCAGTAAAGAAATGTTCTCAAATCGCTGCGCTTCTTCGCAGGAGGGCAGCAGCACTTTGAAGACTGTTTTTAGGACTAAATGAAGTGAGGCTTTTTCATTTGCGTCCGCTTGGATAGGTGGTGTTTACTTTGCAAGCGCCGGAACGCCTCAGCGACTTGCTTATTGATTTGATGCACCTTATTCCGTGTCAACGCGCAGGTTTTGGAGTCTCTCTGGGGTCACTGAGCGAACGGGTGGCAGTGGTGCCCGTCAGTCATGGCAGCAAATGGGGATGGCTCACAGAGGTTCCCGCTGCGAGGGGCACAGGGGGCGGCGGTCCGTGGCACAGGCTGATGCTGACAGCACAGGTACAGAGACTCCTGTATCGCACTCTGTGACCACCAGGGGCGCTGCCTAGAACCTCATCGGCTCTACCCTGTTCTGGGAGCACCAGGGACAGAGCAGACGCTTCCCAACAATGTCTGGGAACACCAGGGGCGTTGCGGAGTGTCCTGTGCTGCCCGCCTCTGCGTGCACCAGGGACAGAGGGAGCCGAGGCTCTTGCAGCGCCCTGCCCTCTTCGTGAGTTTCACTGGCTTTAGGGACACAGCGCCCCGTTTTGGGCAGCCGTGGCTCTCAAAGAGTCCTTCAGCTCAGGGGTACGACCCGGTAGTGAAGACAGGTGGTGGACGAGCCATAAGGCCTACAGGCACGATGCAGAGCCTCTCAGAGCGTCCTGGTGTCTGCACCAGGGGTCTGGGGGTAGCGACATAGGGTCGGTCAGTACCTGGGGTTTGGGACGCTAGAGCGCGAGAGAGGGAGAGCGAGGGAGGGAGGGAGGGAGGGAGAGCGACGGAGAGCGAGAGGGAGCGAGGGCGAGAGAGGGAGGGAGGGAGAGCAAGCGAGGGAGGGAGAGCGAGGGAGGGAGGGAGGGAGAGCGAGTGTGTTAGGGAGAGCGAGGGAGGGAGGGAGAGCAAGCGAGGGAGGGAGGGAGAGCGAGGGAGAGAGGGAGAACAAGGAGCGAGGGAGAGCGAGAGGGAGGGAGGGAGGGAGGGAGGGAGAGCGAGGGAGGGAGAGCAAGTGAGGGAGCGAGGGAGAGCGAGAGGGAGCGAGGGAGAGGAAGCGCGAGGGAGAGAGAGCGAGTGAGGGAGGGAGAGCGAGGGAGGGAGGAGGAGCAAGGGAGGGAGGGAGAGTAAGCGAGGGAGCCAGGGAGAGCAAGAGAGAGCGAGGGAGGGAGAGCGAGGGAGGGAGGGAGAGCGAGGGAGGGAGGGAGAGCGAGGGAGACAGAGCAAGGGAGACAGAAGGAGGGAGACAGAAGGAGGGAGAGGGAGACCTCAGAGAGAGGGAGACAGAGGGAAGGAGAGAGAGGGAGGGAGACAGAGGGAGGGAGACCTCAGAGTGAGGGAGAGGGAAGGAGAGAGAGCAAGACCTCAAAGAGGGAGAGCTCAGAGTGAGGGGGAGAGAAGGAGAGAGAGGGAGACCTCAGAGAGAGGGAGAGCTCAGAGTGAGGGGGAGGGAAGGAGAGAGAGGGAGAACTCAGAGTGAGGGAGAGGGAATGAGAGAGAGGAAACCTCAGAGTGAGGGAGACCTCAAAGTGAGGGAGAGGGAAGGAGAGAGAGGGAGGCAGAGGGAATGAGGGAATGAGGGAGAGGGAAGGAGAGAGAGGGAGACAGAGGGAAGGAGAGAGAGGGAAAGGGGAGAAAAGGAAATAGTGAGGGAGAGGGAAATAGAGTGAGGGAGAGGGAAATAGAGTGAGGGAGAGGGAAACAGAGAGAGAGGGAGACAGAGAGAGAGGGAGACAGAGAGAGAGAGAGTGAGACAGTCAGGGTGAGTGAGACAGAGGAAGAGAGGGAGGGAGACAGTCAGAGTGAATGAGACAGAGGGAGAGAGGGAGTGAGAGAGTCAGAGTGAGTGAGACAGAGGGAGACAGAGACAGAGGGAGGGGGAAAGGGAGAGAGAGGGAGGGAGGGAGGGGGAAAGATAGGGAGGGAGGGAGAGAGAGCGAGAGAGAGATGTGTGTATGCTGGGCCAGGTGGCTCAGTGGACGAAGGCGTCTACTGCAGGCACCTGTGATCAACCTCATGGTCACAGGTTTTCTTTGCTCTAGCCCCGCCCCCTTCCCCACTGACCCCGCCCCCACCGGTGCGGCCCTCGGACACAAACCACATTGTAAATTTGGCCCCCGAGAGAAAGTTTGTGAGTACCCATGCTGTAGAAGGAAGTCAGCAAAATCATTTTCCTCTATTTTTTAGGCTAGTCCATTCACGTCCCAGGAACAGATTTTAATGTCCTACAATGTATTTGGATTTTTATGGGATGTTCATGCTGCTCCTTGTTGTGCATTTAGGGATCCCCAATGTTGGTTATCCTTTTTTTTTACTATTTCTGGGTGTGAAATTGTAATTGTGATTTGTTTTACGAATTGGGCGTCGCCCTTTGTTTGATCCTGATTCTCTGGGCCTTTGGCTCCTTTTAAAACGCCCTCTGTGCAATGGGGGTGATGTAAATGACTCGGGTAACGAGCAGGTTCAACTTCTTTTAGATCTATATACCCCATGCTGCGAAAACCTCCTTGTGCCTCAAGATCTGTCCAGTGATTGAATAGTTTATACAGATGGCTGTTGTTATTTCGGCCCCTATTTGGTTGAAATTAGGTTTAAATTCAATTCTTTCCAGCTCGCTGGAAGTAATATGATTCATGGCGGGTAGAGATTTGAGTAGCCTTATTATTGCACTTCGATTTAGTATGTCGTGGGTTCCTCTCGATTTGTAATGAGGGATCAATTCTATCTGGCTATGAGTGGTGAGCAATAGTGTTTTGTTATGGTCGATCAGGCTCCATTTTTATACTTCTATTGGATCTTGACAATGTGTTCCGACGTGCTGGACAGGTTTGACTTGGTCTCGTTGTGTGTTTTCAATGGACTATCTGGAGCTCTGAGACTGTGAATTGGTTTGGATTTCATTATTGCGATTTCTCACCTGTGTGGCTCCTTTCCCACTTGTTGCTATATCCTGCATATTATTTTCGTCCATTTCTGTTAAAAAATGCTGAGAGGACCTTAATTACATCAGGTTGCTGGAAATGCTCTGCTGTAGAGGACACTGGGGGGCTGCCAGGCATTCTGCTTTTGTCTGAAATCATATTTCTTGATGCTCTTTGTTTCAATTGAAGTTCAGTCTTCAGTTTCCTTTATATATCTTCACTAGCAGCCAGTCCCGACCTTGTCCGGGAGAAATCAGGCTTCCCCAACCCCCGCCCGCCCCGACATTGCCCAGCAGCCCGGGACCCCGCCCGCCCCGATATTGTCCAGCAGCCCAGGACCCCGCCCGCCCTGACATTATCCAGCAGCCTGGGCCCCGTCCCCCGCCTGTCCCGTCCCTCGCCTGCCCCAACATTGTCCGTGGGTCCCCCGGAGCCTTACCTCAGCCGCCGCTCCTCCCCCGCGCTCCTCAGTTCACCGCTCTGCCGCTCCTCGCCGCTCGTCACCGCTCCTCCCGCCTGTCTGCCGGTTCTCACCGCCTGTCCGCCGCTCGTCACCGCTCCTCCCCCATGCCATGTCCGCCGCTCCTGGATGCCGCTCCTCCCCGCGCTCCTGACGTCAGCACACAGGTCGCGACCGGCGCTACTTCGAAGGGACTACTTTTTTTTAAGTACATTTTTTAAATAACGCATATTTTTATAGTTTATTTAGCCTATGTCCATCTGCACACCCTGACGATTACAATGATGTATCGGGTGTGTGGATTGGCGCTGTGGTTCCCGAGTTTACCCTCCTCAAAGGCTGAAAGTTCTTGCTTTATAATAGTAGTATAGATTAGTTACACCAGTATACACTCATGGCTGTTGTTACAATGATAAAAGAGTCAAGAGGTGGTAGTTTCAAGTAAGTATTTATTGTAATATAAGTTTACAAAGGTATGATGTTGAAGCCAGGATGTAAAGTAAGGCAGTAAGTATATCTCCAGATCATTGCCAAAATGTTGTAATGAATGTTTGGCAGCCGAGGTGTAGATTTAGACGATGATTTATGTGTCTTAGTTGCAGATAAGTACATCCATAGCCAAATCCAGAATAGCCATGAGGATGGCCCCTAGAACAGTCCCACTAGAATCAGTCTCACTACTGCTTAGCCCATACTCTAACTGACACTCACCTCACAGACACCCAAACATTCCATTCCATCATCACCTCTCCAACATTCCACACAGCACATTCACATTGGCTGAAAACCAAGGGCCAAAGCAACAGGGAAGATGCATCGATAAATTCGCAAGATAAAACAAAATCCATCAAATCATAAGAAAAGGGTGGGCACAAAGTTCTCTTAAAGGCCCGATTACGTCTTTTGGCTCAGCGGGAGGGGGTGGTATGCAACTGCCATGCTCCCACTGCGTCAAGGCGGTGGTCAAGCTGCCTGCCATATTAAGACTTTCTTCCTGTTTGGCGGGCTTTTTTTTTGGCATTCCACGGCAGTGCCTCTAAAAATCGGCACTGCAATGCGAACACCAAAAACGGTTCCTGCACAGCTTGGACAGTCCATGCCATGCAGGAACTGGTGTGCATGAACCCAGGGGGGTGCATGTTGTGCCCCCCTGTGTGGACCCACATGATGTGAGGCATCAGGAGCCCCTGTAGGACCCCTTTGTTTCCTCTCTGCAGCGGTTATCATGGCAGTGGACCTGCCATGAAAACCGGGGCAATGAGGAAACTCATAATATGCTGGTGGGACCATGGCAGTCCAGCCAAGTATATTGCAGCCTCAGGACCATGCGCCACCAGCAGGGAATGGCAGTTCCCTGGTGGCAGCGGCAGCAGCAGTCTCATGGCGGTTTGAGCACGCAAGTCATAATGGAGTAGTTGGACCACTGGTGTGGCAGTGGCTGGATCACCACCACCACGCCACCATGAGTCTGGCGGCCTTTAGACCACCAGACTCATAATTAGTAAGTATTGGATAGAAAGAGTCTGTAGGCGAGTTCTAAAACCAAGAGAACATTGTACAGAAAACATTTTTATAGTAGCAGGAGTTACTCAAACACATTGGTGTACACAGTACATTATTGTATGTAAGAGTATAGATGGCATTGGAAAAGGCAGACTTGATGAGGAGGGAACAGGTTAATAAGGTGTTATTTCAAACAGCTAATTATTAGACTGTATCACACAAATACACAGTTTGAAGCGAAGGCAGGGAAAGGAATTTTTAAAAAATCGCACAACTAATATTAGGCCCCGGTCTCTGAATTTCGGAGTTAGCATCTTAACAAATACAATAACACCTGCTTTCTTTCAATTTGTTCACCTTTTATTCCAGCACCACAAGCTACAGTGTTTCATGCTTTAATAAACCAGATGTGCTGAAGAGAATGAAACTGTAGTAACGAAGTCCAGGCGTGTAGAGGATGTTCATTAGATTTATTGAAGTAGATTACAGGACATACAGTTAAGTCCAGTACAGACCCCACCAGGAGCAGCCAGCATGCTGCTCAGCCCTTCTCAACTGTGACTTCTGACTCCTAACATTCTGTAATACATCATCCTTGGAACATTCCACTGTCAGAGCTTGAGGTGACATGAATAACATTAAAGCCAGGATACTACAGAAACCTGCTGTAATTGTATAAATATCACTGTATCTAATGCTGAAGCACTTTGTTACTGGTCAGTCGTAGATGTCAACTTTAATTTACATAATCTCTCCTTTTAAAGAAATTGAACATTCTGGGTGCAGTGCACGCTGTGCTACACGCAGAAGCATATATCTGGAAGGCTGTGAAAAAATGACTATTTTAAAATCATTTTTCAGAATCCGAATCCACTTTTTCCAAAGAGTTTTGTTTATATATATTTTTTTAATATCAGCGGTCGCGTTTCAAAAATGTTTGCCACTAAAGAATGATACTCAGTGATTACTATGTAAAAATGTTGTAAGTGGCAACTTATTGAAAGAAATGGTACACATAAATCAGCATTCAAGACACGTAGATATATCTCAAGGCCTGTATTTATGAATCTAGTGCAATATTGATGAGTTCTCCCATACAAGGCCTATCCAACAAAAACACATAAATGATTTGTCTATGCAATACAGCTCTGTGTTTGCAGGAGAATATAGAACACTTGTGGCCTAATTCTCAAAAATGTTTGTCAGGCTTAGAAGTTTATGCAGTCCTATTTACAGCTTCTGTTTCAGAAAACTTGACCTTGCAAATGGATATATGTTGTAAAGAGCTTTTTGCTTGTGCGTGGTGTGCCTAGAGTCAGCACATCCATTAGGGGGAGGAGCGCATCCCATACCACCACCTTAAAAAAATGATAATAAAATGGGTTTTAAACGCTTTTTGTTATTGTTTTTTTAAAATACAGTTGGACCCACCCCCAAAACTCTGGTGTGTCTTGGGTGCGGGTCCAGGGGGATGGCACTGTGGTGGGGGAGTGGTAGTACAGTCCTTTAGTACAGTGTTTTGCGCATGAGGGTTTGGCCGGCCGTTTTAGACCAGCCAAACACTCCTGCGCAGTGAAGCTTTCTCCAGCCCCAGCTGTGTTGTTGGGGTTGGAGAAAGCAGGCACAGGCTCCCACTTTGCCTGGGAGTGCAATATCCCAGCGCTCAGGCCAATCCTGATGCTGCTTACATGTAGCGACAGGATCAGCCGAAGTGCATTCTGGGAGTTTGTGTTTATACGGCCATGGCATTGATCAGGTAAGTTCTTATTTTTTAAATGTTATTATTTTCTTCCCCCAGCTCCCTCCTCCTGCTCGCCCAGCCACTTTGGTAGGGAATGGGCCCCTACTGAGTGTGTCCTTAGTGGACTCTCACAGAAGTGAGATTCCATGGCATTGTTTGAGTGTGGACATTCTTTGAGGGGCAGTTAACCAGGGGACAGAAAGGGATGTGCCTGATTCTGGTTGGTGTTCTTCAATAAAGTCACTTACCTGTTTGAATCTACATTGTCTCCAGAGTCTCCTTCACAACAATGTACAAATATGCTTGTTAAAGAAAATCTGCAATCAAGGATAGAAAGTGGGAGGGGAGTGGTTGTTAAATGGCAGGATAGCATTGCAGGTTTGTGAGCATCCACATATTTTGTTTGTGGATGTTCCCAAACTCTTCTCCGACTAGGGCAGGAGTATATTACTATCCAGGATAAGGGATACGGGAAAGGCATGGGAACATTCTCAAAATTGGTGGGAGTCCAAAGTGGAGGGGGCTCTCCTTGGGGAAAAAAAATTCTGAGCAGAGAAAATAAAACAAATGCACTTGTGCTGCAAATTTTCTAGTGTGATAAAATATATGCATATATATTTCTGCATGAGGACATTTAAATCACAGATATATTCCAGGAGCAATATCTTGCAAATGATTTCCACCCATTTAGTCCAGCAGTATTTTTTGCTTTTAAACACCCGTTTCTTTTACCTTTCCTTTGGGAAATCTCCCTCCCTGAATCTCACTCACTGTAATGTAATGGAAATTTGAGTGTCTTTCTTTTAGGATAAGGCTGCTGCAGCACAGTTAGGTTAAGGGGCAATGAGCTGGTTATACATGAGCACATGTATTTGCAAGCATGTGTGCAGGCTGCAAGTGGGAGACTACCATTGTGTACAGCTTGATAGATGCCACAGGTAACCTTCCTGTGACATGCAAATCCGCCTTATCAAAATAATCCCATTTGACTGGTATAAATCTTCCTTTTAAATATTATTACATCAACCTTAAATAGGCCTGGGGGCATGGCCAAGCTGGTGACCAAGATGAATGCAAGGTATTGAAGCTCTGGGGAATCGAGCCACTGCAATTCTGCTGGCATCCGTCATCTATACGCCGTATCACCACTACAAGTACTTGTGAAAAGCCTCACCCCATTCAGATATGTGTTCTTAAATGTATGTTTCCCCCCGATTCCAATGTCATATCGGTGGCCAGCTGTGACCGTACTCAGCCCTCGGAGGCCCCTTGACAGGGGCCGTGGGTGAGTCTCAGTGTGTGGGCCTGCTAGGCATGGTGCACTGGCGACCTAGGTTTACGCTCTGACAGTGCCAGTAAGTCCCTGTTGGACTGGATACAGTGGCCTGGCTCCTGCTGGGCCTGAAGCACCATTGGGCTCCACCATGTACCTTGATCCACTGTGTGAGCCCCAACTAGTGAGTGCCTGCTATGAATGGCCTGATTGCTACCTCCAACCTCTCCCAGAGGGCTCTCCCCTCCCTTTACTGCTGCTCTTTTGGCCCGTTGTTACCCTCTACAGCTTTGAGGCCTAGAGGGCCTAGTATTTATCTCGACGTGGCATCCCTCTAGTTCCTTCCCCCACTGCTGCAACATACACTTGTGCGTGAACCGCCATTATGCTTGAGTGCAGATCTTGGTGGGACCGTGCCTATACAACCGAAGGAGGTTTGCTGGGGTGCTCTCCTCTCGTAAGCCTTTGGGTTGCAGGGGTTATCTGCCTTTTGCCTGATACCTTGGATTTGGTGCCTATGCACTCTACTCCACACCCTTCATCTCCGTCATTGGGGCCTGGTATATGCAGAGTAGACATGCATGCTAAGTCCTGTAGCGCCGTCGGGCCATACCATGCGCTTGTGATACACTGTGCAAGCTCTGGCTGGTAAGTGCCTGCTTCTAGTGGCCTGGTAGCTACCTCCAACCTCACCCAGAAACCCCTCCCCTCAGTTTGCTGGAGCTTTCTTGGGTAATTGGCATCCAATACAGCTTTGAGGCCTGGTGGACATAGTCATCCATCTGATGTGGCCTCTCTCTGGATCTGTCCCCAACTGCTACAATCTGGCCCGAGTGTAGACTGCCATCACACCTGAGCACAGATTTGGAGGGGACCACGGGACGTGCCTATAGGACACTAGGAGATTGATGGGGTGCTCCCCTCCCTAATCCCTCTGAGTCCTGCGGACCTGCTGCCTCTAGGCCATTCATTTGGATCTTTCTTTTTTTTTTACAATTTTTATTCCGGTTTTTACAACATATTATATATAAGCCCCGGCTCACCCAACCCCCACCCCCCATGAGGACAGGTACTTCTATTGTTACATACATAGGTATTGCAATACACGAATACGAATTCCTTAAGGAGGGAATAAAGGAGAAAATAAAGAAAACATATTAGCATCAAAACTCAATGCACTCTTAATCATACATTTCCTTCTGTAATGATTTAAGGAGACACAATTTAGTATTATAAAAAAAGTTGGATTGCGTTATTAAGTGATTAAAGAATTTAGCATTTATCAAAGGCTTTTCCAATTCCTGTATTCAGTGCGCCTGAATCCAATCGAGCAGAGGTGCCCATATTTTCATGCCCCTCTTCCGAATATTACGCCCTTTTTGTTTATATATGGTGACCTCGAGACTGCATGTCGCAAGTAATCTAGCCTTCCATTGAGGAAAGGAAGGTAGAGTGGGATCTAGCCAGGCTGATGCGACACACAGTCGAAAGATAGCCATTGCCACGAAGATTAGCCCTTGGACCTGTCTAGGACGTTCTTTACTAGAGATGCCCAGCATAACCTCTTCAGTTGTTATATTAACCCTAGCATGGGTAATGTCCGAAAGAAACCCAGATATTTCATTTATAACATTTGTTAGAATATTACATGTGGCGAACATATAAACACTATCTGCAGCGGGGAGCACACATCGCGGGTAAGTAGTGCCTTTACCAGTCCCCCGTTTAGCAATTTTATACGGTGTGTAATATAATGAAAAATATGTTTTATAAAACTGCGCCTGTAGTTTTATGGACATTAAGTAAGTAAGTGACAAATCAAATGCAATAAGGGGGATACTAGGTGGAACTTCAAGTTTAATTTGCCATGCCGCCCCATGTTTGTCCATATCATCTGGGAGTAAGGCGTTAAAACTTTCATAGATCTCACCAATTCTTGGGGGCGTATTGCTGCGTATATTTTCTATGATTTGGCATATTTGAAATTTAATACGACCACCCCCCTTTTTTAGTAGGAAATCTCTCAACTGAAGATATTTAAAAAAATCCCTGTTGGGGATGTTATAGTCTTTTTTTAATTCATCAAATGATTTAATTCCCTGAGTAGTGAAAAAACAACCGAGTTGCCCTATCCCTAATGAACACCAGCTCCGTACATAGGAGTCATGAAATATTTCTGGGAGATCTGTATTCTGAAACACCGGTGTGTAATGTGAAAATCGGCCAAGACCAAGTAGTTTTTTAACCTTTCCCCAGACTTTGACAACACTAGTGATGGTTTTGAATTTCACTTTTTTAAGGTGATCATCTTTAACGTGTCACCAGAGACAGCCTGTGCTCCCATTCCCCAGGATGAGTTCTTGAGGTGTGGGAATACTCAGATCGTCTGGGTTAGAGTTTAGTAATCTTATGCTATATTTCATTACCGAGGCCCAGTAATAAAGCATGATGTTAGGTAGAGCCCACCCCCCACGCTCTCTAGGTAATGTAATCCATTTGAGTGCTCTCCGTGGCTTACTATAACATCATAAAAAACATTAAAACATTGAATCTATATTCCTAAATACATGTGGTGGGAATTCTAAGCATATTGCCCTAAAAAAATACAAAAAATACAAAAACTTAGGAAAAAAACCATCTTCACTAAATTAGTTCTACCTCCAATAGACAGGTGCAAGTTATCTAAACGTGACAATTCTCTCTTAGTGTGCAACATAAGTGGCTCCAGATTATTATTTACAATGTTACAATGTTCCCAACATCAGCACTAATGCTGACACCCAGGTATGTCGCCTTATCAGTTACTCTCGGATCTCTCATCACAATCTTAGTATTAAGCACGATCTGTGTCTTACTGGAGTTTAGCTTGTACCCCGAAACTCTACCGAAGTTCTGTGCTTCGGTTTCAATCCAATTCATAGCATTTGTAGGATCCCCTGTGACAATGGCGATATCGTCAGCGTACGCTAAGCATTTTGTTTCTAGACCACGCACACATATAGGGGAAATTAACACGTTTTTTTCGAGCCTGTGTATGAACCCGTCAATATAAATGGCAAAAAGGAGGGGCGAGCAGGGGCACCCCTGCCGTGTCCCCCTGTTGATGTTAAAATTGTCGGATAAATCCCCATTGATCAGTACCCTGGCACTGGGATTAACATATAGCTGTTGGATCGCTGTAATATATTTCTTACCTATGCCACAGTTTAGCATGGCGGCCCACAGGAACTTCCAGGAGACCCTATCAAACGCCTTCTCTGCGTCAAGCAGTATAAGCGCCATAGGGTCTCCTGTCGTTCCCGTGTAGTCAAAAAGGGATACAGTTCTTTGCACATGGTCAGTCGTAGATCTATCTGGTATAAACCTGTGTTGTCTTTCAGAGACTATATATCATGGATCCGAGGTGCTAGCCGTGTTGCTAATAATTTAGAATATACTTTGGAATCCCCATTAATCAATGTAATTGGTCGGTACGACCCCATTTCCTGGGGATCTTTGTTTTTCTTGGGGAAAACTATTATTTTGGCAAGTGACCAGGATTTCGGTGTATTCCCGCCTTGAAAGATGTATTGAAAAAGTTCAATCATGATAGACCTGAGCTGTGGTGCAAATTTGATATAGAATTCAGTTGGAATCCCATCAAGGCCTGCAGCTTTTCCAATGGCTAAGGAGTTCATAGATAGTAGAATTTCCTCCCAACATAGTGCGCTATCTAAGATGTCCTGGTCTTCTAATCCCAAACCCTCTGTAACTAATGGATCTATATAACTCATGGGATCCTCGCATTCATTCTCATCCTCATGATACAACTTCTGATAAAATACTTGGAAGGCTTTTCTAATATCTGCCAGATCCGACCTCAAGCCAAGCGCAGGATCATTAATTGCTTTAATTAGAGTACTGGATGTCTCTTCCCGGGTTCTAACCGCCAAATGATGACCCACTTTCTCACTCAATTCATATATAGTCTCCCTACGGGTAATTGCTCTGACAACTGCTTTCTCAATTAAAATTTCTGAAATATAGTTTTTAGCAATTGCCACCTTGTTCTCCTCCCTGTCTGTCACATCGCCATCCTGTACTGCCTTGATCAGACCATCTTCCGCTCTCCGCAACTTTTGTTCCAAGGACATCATTTTTTGTCTTTCTATATTGTTACGTCGGAATGAGGATCGCATAGTTTCACCCCTGATACATGCCTTCAAAGTATCCCAAACAGTTTCTATTGAGGTGGACCCCAGATTATCCTCCAGAAAGGCCGGAATCCAGTTCCTCATATGCAAGCAATATTCTTCGGTTTTCAATAACGCTCTTTCAAACATCCAACTAGGAACTGTGGGTCTATCAGCCCCCACTCTGATGGTAAGTTCAAGTGGGTTGGGATCCGAGAGAATTCTCTGGAGTTTTTTTATTTGGCAAATTTATTTTAGAGAACAGGACATGAGCATGTAGTCCAGTCTTAGATGCCTAGAGTGAGGGTGCGAATAATAATGGAAGAATGAAAAGGTTGGTTGGACAAAGCAAGATGGCGGCTGAGTGAGATCTCTCACAACTCACCTCCACACCACCTCACCTAGATTAACTCGCTGATCGGCCAAAACTGCGCCCGGGACCCGGCTCCGCATGGTTGGAATCTGCTCCAGCTGTTGGCGTGAGCGTGGGGGGCTGAGTGCGAATACGGTGACTGCGACCGTGATAGCGAGGAGCAAGCAAGCAATGCGGTGCAAGCGGCACCACTTCTCAACTTGCAGCCGATGCTGGGAGGCACTAACGCGGCTTGTACAGCTTGTCGTCTCCGGCTGGGGAGAGAGCGAAGCGTGTTGCCGGTTGCTGGGCAACAGCCGTAAGCATTGGGGAACCACGGCAACAAAGAACGCGGAAGCGCCCTCGTGGAGGGCAATGGCAGCCCGAGGCGGTGCGCGAAGTAAGACGCCCTCTACAGTACCGGCTCCTGAGATTACACTGGCGACCCCACAGCAAGATGGTAAGACACGAAAGGGACAACGTGAACCCACTGCTGATACTGGTAGGAAGAAACCGTGGGATAAAAACATTAAGCCTGCAATCGGGTATTTTTCTTGTAACCCTGCCCCATTGAAAATTTAAAAACAAGCTGTCATTACCATTTTTTTTTCTGGTAAAACAAGTAAAACTGGTGGCGGTATTTCAGTTGTTAAGGGCGACCCTGTGCCTGACCAGGTTATGACTATTGCAACGGAGGGGGGGGCAAGATGAACTGAGGCCAGTTAAAGATAACAACCCCAACAAAAACCCCGAAAAAAACATTACCGATTCTATAGATATGAGTATTGCGACCAGTAGTTTTGTTCAAAAATCCTGGGGGTCAAACTCGGAAATCAATGAATCTGGTATTGCAACTAACATGGGGGGTAATTTGGTGGTGGACACCCCATTGGAGGCAGCAGATGGGGTAAAAAACTCAACAAAACAAATGTTCAAGGAGATTGACGTAAATGATGGTGGCAGTGCTAGTAATGTCGAAAACTCGGAAGCAGACACTGAGACAGAAGCAGGTTATGTATCCCCAGACCTAGTCGAGAACTTTTACTCGGTGAATGGGGAATCTGGGGGGTCTGAAGAAACTCACCTTTCAAGTGCGAGTAGCAGAGAGGGGGGCCAAGAGTCCTCAACAAGAAGCAAAATACAACAAGACAGCCAAAAGAAAATAATAAGATCCAAAAGGGTGTCAGGCGGGCGCAGACCAAACCCACATGAAGATACAGAGGAAGAGCAAGATCTCAGATGGGATTACTCGGACACGCTGCCACTTCGCACAGCAGAGGGGAAAGATTCAAACACAGGGAGCGCCAAGCTAACAAATCAGGATCAAGGCAGTATAGATAACAGTAGTACGGAACCAACGCTGGCAATTATATTTCAATCCCTGAGCTCGTTTCAAAAAGAAGTCAAAGCGGAAAGTCAGATTGCCAGAGCCGCTGGTAAAAAAATCCAAGGTGCAGTGCGTAAGGTTGGGAAAACTTGCACGGAAATTGCTGAGAGACTTTGTATGGTGGAAACCCGCACGGAAATTCTTGAGAGTACTGCAGAAAGTATTAAAACTCAGATGACATCTCAGGATAGTACCGTCAAGGATATGATGTGGAAAATGGAAGAGGCAGAGTACCGCCAACGGAGAAACAACCTTAGAATCCTTGGTATTTCGGAAAAAAGTGAGGGGAATGACATCAGGGCATTCACAATCGATCTCTTTAAGAATGCGTTTCCCGAGCTTATACACTGGGATTGGGACAAAGAGATTTAGCGGGTGCATAGATTCCCTTTCTCACTGCCTAAACACACGAGAAGCGTTTTATTTCGGCAACTTTTTGCTTAGACAAGCGGTTTATGATCTGGCAAGGCCCAACAAGAAACGAAGCTGGGGGAGCTTTTCTTTTTTTGCCAAGCCTGACTTCGCTCATGCGACTGTGGAGCGGCGTTGGCGCTTACGACAGTTGATAACACCCTTTCAAAAGGCTGGGGCATTAGCCTTTTTACAAAACCCTGCTACGCTAAAGGTAATTTCACAGGGCAAGACTATGTTTTTTACTTCAGAAATTCAGGCGGAGCAGGCCCTTAAAGATATCACTCTGGAGAAGAACAGTGCGGCAGGGGGGAGATAATAACAGTGAACACTCTTTTTGACTAATGGAACAGATACAGTGATATTCTAATATCTAAAAAAAAATTCTACGCTTTATTTCTCTTTCTCCCCCCTTTTTTTCTTTTTCTCTCTCTATCTTGCTGTACTACTCTGTATTACTATGTATTAGTATGTATTATCTTACCCTACGTTTCGATGAAAGAATCAACATAAGGTACGTCTAGCTTCAAATGATCTTAAAGATGGGCTTGTAAGATAGGAATGTCATTGATTCTTGAGGTGTGGTAGGGTGCAGAACAGACCATAGGTGTGGGTGGTGGTGGGGTGGTGTGTGGGGGAGGTTAGCCAGACGTCATCACACAGGCTCCAGTGGAGCCTGGCAGCTTCAATAAAGGTGGGGTGGTGGGAATGGGAGGGAGGGGGGAGGGTTGGAGGAGGACAGGGACCGGAACTTTCACAAGGGACACAAGGTGTATACAGGGGGAGATGGGAATGGAGGTTAAGAAGGAAAGGTTGTGGTCAGCGCTCGCATTTGATCTATCTGGTAACTCTGAAAAATGTGGATGACTAAATTAAAAATACTTTCATTGAATATATGCGGCCTGAATGATATTAAGAAAAGGCAGAAAGAGGCAGAAGGGTTTAAGCTATCTGCTGCAGATATTATATGTCTCCAGGAGACTCACATTGAGGGGTCACAGCAATACCTATTGAAAACACTTGGATATAGACTTATCTCTGCTACATCCCAGGGGTCACGTCCTTAAGGGGTAGCCATTTTGGCAAAAGGAGGGGGGGGGGTCCAGTTCTCACGTTCAATCGCGGATAAATTCGGGCGATATGTGATAACTGAGTGTTATTATAATAAAGGGAAAAGCAAATTGACATTATGCACTGTTTATGGCAATATTAGCGATGATCCGGAAGTGTTGAACAAGATCTCCAACAAACTGGTACATTGGCCCCTCCCTGTTATTGTCTGCGGAGATCTTAACATTCATTTACCTGGCGATTGGCTATCTGACCCAGGCTTAGGATATCATGGTAGGAAACGAAAAGTATATCAATCTCTGAAAGATTTGTGTGTGCTCCATGGATTAATAGATGGCTGGTCAGAGATATACCGGGGAGATCTTGGATATACTTATTATTCGCATTCATTTGGATCTGTTGCTCACGCTCTCCACTCAGCATCTTCCACCACCCTTGCTGAGGCAGCCTCACTTACTGTCCTGTGCCCTGGTTCGAGCCTTAACAACAGTGGATGCCACTGACTCTGCGGAGATTGGCTGCACTTCTAATCACGCCATGCTGATGGGCTCATCTTTATCTCACTAGGAGAGCAAAACTCTACAGCCTTTACTTGCAACTCTGCTTGCCTTAAAGTCCTGTTCCAGTGCATACCTACTACCTTGAGCACTGGTATGATTTTTATCTTGCCTGTGATGTAACTGCCTCACTGCTTGATTTGCGTACACCACCTAGCACCCAAGTTACAACTTACCACAGCTTCATAACATAACATAACGTGTATTTGTAAAGCACTCGTTCACCCACAAAGGGGCATCTTGGCCCTGAATAACAGATGTTTATTGTTACCTAACACATTGGTACTGATTTTATCAACCTCAGAAAGGTTGACAGGCTAAGTGGACCCACCGGGAATTGAACCTGTGACCATGAGGGCGAACACAGGCCCCTGTAGTGGAAGCATTAGTCCACTCAGCCACCAGACCTGGCTTTAAATATAAAGTCATGGGATGCAGCGAATCCAAGCAAAAGAAACTGGCATTCGACCTGATGAGAGGCTCTTGCCACTAACACTCCCTACCTGACACAGAGGTTCCTCCCCATATGGATCCTGCTGTCATATTCTCTCAGGGCACATCTCCCATAATGGCGGAACTGCGCACAGGCTTTCAGGTCATTGGCACTCATTTTGACTCCCTCAGCAACTGTGTGGATTGGATGGGAGAGATCCTAGACTGTCACACCATTCAGTTAGATGGGGCCAAGCCCCCAAAATTTGGAGATAGAGGATGGTGGCTCCAGTATCACAAAATACCTGAAAAAGATGGGCCACTTGCTCAAAACCGCGCTGATGAAGAAGGAAGATATCAAAGCTAGATCCAGGCTGAACAATGTAAGTTTTTTTTAGGGTAGTCAAGACCACCAACATTGGCCACCCGGATATTTACTGTCACCTTTGTGGTGGAGCATGCCCACAGGTCTTTGGGTATGTGCCCTCCTGCCAGAGCCCCATCATGCTCGATAACAGCATAGCTCCTCAAATTATGGGCTAGGGACACGATGTTCCGCTTGGCCTGTGAATGCCTCCAGCTTGAATATCAGGGCTCCACTTTAGCCCTGTATCCTGCTTTTACCTTTGCTATACAGGAGGCCAGGACCAAATTCACAGACATTAAAAGCACCCTTCCTAAGCAAGACCTGAAGTATAACTTGCTTTATCCCGCGTGCCCTTGAGCTGGGGTCAATGGCTGACATCACTTCGGGCCTGGCCGTTCGGGCTGAACTGTACCCACAAGAAACAGGGTAAAGACTGATTTGCATATGGCTGAGTCCAAACTGGGTGGGGTGGTGAGCAAGAGAATGAAGGATTTAACCCAGATCCTTGTGACTGAGTGTGAATTGTTTATTTTACATATGTCGCCCTAAGTGGGAAGGGTATGCCCAGACGTGGATCCTGTGCTCCTTACACCACTGGATTCATGTTAGCCTGGCTGATAAAGGGTGACGCCCTGAAACCGGTCCCAGGATGCTTGTTTCCGGTCCAGGGAGGATCTGGCATGCCAGTTTGGGCTGGACTATTCCCACAAGGAACAGGGTCAACACTGATTTGCATTTGGCTGGGTCCAAACTGAGGTGGTGTGGTGAGCAAAAGAATGTTGGATTTAACCAAGATCCTTGTGTCTGGGGGTAAATGTCTCCATTTTCCAGCATTCCGTCCATCAATTGTTTCTTTTGCATATGTCGCCCTAAGCGGGCAGGGTATGCCTAGATGTGGGTGCCGTGCTCACTACACCACTGGATTCAAGCTAGCCTGGCTGATGAAGGGTGATGCCCTGAAACTGGTCCCAGGATGCTTGTTTCCGGTCCAGGGAAGACCTGCTAGGCAGTTCGGGCTGGACTGTTCCCACAAGGAACAGAGTCAAGACTGATTTGCATAAGGCTGGGTCCAAACTGGGGTGGTGTGGTGAACAAAAGAATAATGGTTTTAACTCAGATCCTTTTGACTGGGGGTGAATGTCTGCATTGTCCAGCATTCCGTCCATCAATTGCTTCTTTTGCATATGTCGCCATAAGTGGGAAGGGTATGCCCAGACGTGGGTCCCATGCTCACTCCATCACTGGATTCAAGCTAGCCTGGATGACGAAGGGTAATGCCTTGAATCCGGTCCCAAGATGCTTGTTTCTGGTCCAGAAAGGACCTGGCTTGGCAGTCTGGCTGGACTGTTCCCACACAGAACAGAGTCAAGACTAATTTGCATATGGCTGGGTCCAAACTAGGGTGGTGTGGTGAGCAAAAGAATGATGGATTTAACCCAGATCCTTGTGACTGGGGTGAATGCATTGTGCAGCATTCCGTCCATCGATTGTTTCTTTTGCATATGTCGCCCTAAGTGGGAAGGGTATGCCCAGATGAGGGTCCCATGCTCACTACACCACTGGATTCAAGCTAGTCTGGCTGATGAAGGGTGATGTCCTGAAAGCGGTCCCAGGATGCTTGTTTCTGGTCCAGGGAGGCCCTGGCTTTGCAATTGGTGAATGTTTGCATTGTCCAGCATTCCGTCCATCAAGGGTTTCTTTGACATCACTTCTTTAACAGTCCTGCTGAGGTAGTCCAATTCTGTAAGCAACACGCTAGGCGAAATGGCTTGTCAAGAAACGCTACGCCAGACCAGTCCATCACTATTGATGCCTGTAATGCTATGCAGGAACTGCCAGATGGAGGTCCTCGCCCTCCCCGGCCTGAGTCGTGCCTGTTCAGGAACACACCCTGCACATGCCTTTCACACTGCTGTGACTCTCCGATTTTCCACGTTGATTCCCTGTTAATTGCTTTATGCGATGTGAAATTATCCCTACGGGCTACCTTTGTTAATGTCGCATTGCAGCTTTGTCACTCCCCTTGAGGTGTAACCCCAAATGTAGCTTTTTTGATTTGTCCTTGTTTGATGGGGATGCGCCAGTCTTGGTAATATTGGTGTGAGTGTGGAGTAGGTTATTGTTGTGCCGTTCACAATTAATTTTAATGCTGCAAACACATTACACATAACATCTTCACACTGCGCAGTTCATGCACTCCCATAGCTTTCCCCTGTAACATCCCACATGCTCCATCCCCCTTGGGACACCCCTGAACTTGGTTTGAAATGCCTGTCCTGACTATCTGAGGTCTAAACAACCCTAAAAAAGGGAAGCAGGTGCTCGCCTACCTTAACAGACATAATATAACATTGGCATTCCTTCAGGATACTCCTGTTTCACCCCGATAAGATTGTAGATTTGTGTCCACTTGAGACACAAATCGATTATTTTCCCACAATGGTTCTTGTTCACGAAGGGTATGCATTCTGGTTCATAAGTCTACCATTCAGATACCAGGATCATATCGTAGATACTGATGGTAGATATGTTCTGGTCTCCTGCTCCCTAGCCAATAAAGTGATGTTGCTCCTAAATATTTATGCAACTAACACTGACTCCCCTGAATTCTGTCACACGCTGTCAGACCTACTAGGGTGCCTGCCAGCAGACCTGATCCTAATGGGGGGGTGATTTTAATCTGGCCTAACACCCTCCTGCTGACTCCACTTGTCCTTCTTTCTCTACCAAACCTCACTCTTACCGTGCGCTACTGGATATTATTGATACATCCCAACTTTCTGACATGTAGCGCACCCGTTATCCCCATGGTAAGGGACTTAGGGGCAGATTTATGAGGCCCTTGCGCCACGTTTACGCCGCTGTTGCGTCACGCAAGGCGGCGTAAACGTGGCGCAGCCCTACGAACGATTTACAGCGTGACGCATCTAGGCAGATACGTCACGTTGTAAAGCCATGCGCCGCTTGTGGGCGTTCCGGCGCAGGGTGGGCGTTCCGGGGCAGGTGCGCCTCGCAAAAGTGGCTGAGTGAAATCTATGAGATTTCACTCAGTCACTTTTAAGCCAATGCTGCGTCAAAACCCTGCGCCTGCTTGAAGCAGGCGTAGGTCTTGACGCAGCATTGTTAAAATGGGGCACCCCCGAGCCTTGCTGGAGCTGCGTCGCGCTTGCGACGCAACTCCAGCAATGCGCCACATTTCCGGCACAGATGCGTCACGCATCTGTGCCGTTTTTGCACCATGGTGCGCCGCATTATAAATGCGGCGCACCATGGCTGGCGGAGCTGTGGCGCACTGTGGCGCATGTTAACTGGCGCATCCCTGGGGATGCACCAGTTAACATAAATCTGCCCCTTACATTCTACTTTGCCCCACTTGGACCTGCATAGATTAATAGTTCATATCTCAGAGTGCCCTCTTCTTGCTGTCAGACGTCGCCCACTTACCCCGCAGCCTTTCCGATCATGCCCCGGTTCAACTTACATTGTCAGTCCCTCATCTTAACTGTAAGCCACAGCAATGGCATTTACCTGAAAATGTGCTCCGCGATGCTGTGTTCAAGTTGGGGCTTTTTGATGCCATCAACAAATATGTTGTGTGTTGAACTCTGACTTGGTCTTTAAACACGCAACACTTTGGGAGGCCCTTAAGGCCGATATCCAGGGTATTTGTATGTCCAAGAACTCAGGAGCATCCGTGAGGATCTGACCAAATTGGCAAGAGAACTCCAAACCATCGACTCTGCCATGGTGAACACCGCACACCCCGCCCCTATCACACAGGCGTTCGATCTTACTATAATAAATCTGTGAGCTAGCAGATCGTAAACTGGTCTTTCTGGGGCAAATATGCCCAGGTTTGGTGATACAGTGAAGTTGAGCTTCCAGGACACACCCTGGCACGTCTTTTGTGCCCCAAATACCAGAGCACCTGCATCACTGACCTTCTCACCAAAAATGGCACAACTGCCACTGACAACTCAGGTATAGTTCAGGCATTCCTAACTTACTATCAGCACTTATACCCCACATGGTTATCTGGTGGCAATGGGAAACTGGGTTCTTACCTGTCGGAGATCGCGATGGTAAGGTTGGCAGAAGGGCAACATCAATGCTTGGCATACCCTTTAACCAGGAGGAATTCACACAGGCAATAGATGCCCTAGGCGGTTACAATGCTCCTCGCCTGGACAGCCTTACACTCAAATTTCAACAAGCATGTAAACATATTCTGTACCCCTGTCTATCCGATGTTTATGCTGAGGCCCTTGAGGACAGTGTGCTCCTGCCCACATTACATGAGGTGATCATCACCCTCCTCCTTAAACCTGGTAAACTTGTTCATCTCTACACTTTGTATATGCCCCTATCCCTCCTCAACTATAATAATAAAATCTTGGCTTAAGCTGTGGCTACACATGTGGCATTACTCCTAGAACAAAGAATTTTCCCACTTTAAACTGGCTTTATGCTGTTTCGCTCAACCGCCATAAATCTCTGCACTATATTTGCAGTCCTGAATCAAATATCCCCAATCATCCCTGCTGCAGTGGCCCTCCCAGATGCTGAAAAAAGCTTTGATTCCCTATAGTGGCCCTTCCTCCAATCAACCATTAATCAATTGGGACTGCCCAACAACTTTTGGGATCGCATCATGCTCCTACATACTATGGAGTGGCGGAGAGTAAACAACTGACTTACTGACGCTTTGCCTATTACAAGGGGTACTCGTCAGGAATCCTGTTTTTATTATTGCTCTTGCTCCCCTGATCCGTCACCTGCATCAGCGCATATGAAATGGGGATTTCAGTTCCGTAAAGGACTTCTGCTTTCTTCCATCTACACCAATGACATCCTTCTGTTTGTACGTGTTCCTGCAACGCATCTCTCCCTTACAATCTGCTCTCTTTATTAACTGGAGTAAGTCTGAGATTTCCCGCTCACGGACCCCACCTTCCCATGTGCGTTAGAATACCCTCTTTACAGGTGTACTCATTGGATCCATGTTAAATATCGATATCAAAAATATCGATGAAAAAAATATCGATGTAAAAATATCGATTACAAATATATCGCCTGCCTATACTTAAAAAGGTAAGTACAGTAAAATTGACTCAAAAATATCAATGTAAAAAATATAGATGTAAAAAATATCGACAAAAAATAACATAACTTAAATTAAATTACTTAAATAACATTAATATTATTAACAAATAAAATGTATTTTAATATATATTTTAACTAATTATAACAAATCAACTAAATGTAATTAATATAAACACAAAAAATTGTACATATACATATATTTACTTAAATACATTTTAAGTATTATCTTTATTTTATTTATAAACTTTATTAATTATAAAAATAAAATAAAAACATATATAAATAATTAAAAATAAATAAAAATATCTAATATATTCTATATTATTTAACACATTAAACTATTCAAAAAATACATACATTTAATAACAAATTAAAAACATTAATAGTTAAAACATTAGATAGCGGGAGGGTAAAAATTACTATTCCCACGCCAGTGAGTGCAACAGTAGGGAAAACACTGGATAGCGTAGCAGTAAACATTTTTTATCTCCACTCCAGTGAGTGCAACAGTAGGGAAAGCGCTGGATAGCGTAGGGGTACAATTTACTATTCCCACTCCAGAGAGTGCAACAGTAGGGAAAGCATTGGATAGAGGAGGGGTAATATTTAGTATTCCAACTCCAGTGAGTTCAACAGTAGGGAAAGCACTGGATAGCGTAGGGGTACAAATTACTATCCCCACTCCAATGAGTGCAACAGTAGGGAAAGCGCTGGATAGCGTAGGGGTAAAAATTACTATCCCCACTCCAGTGAGTGCAACAGTAGGGAAAGCGCTGGATAGCCTCGGGGTAAAATTTACTATTCCCACTCCAGAGAGTGTAACAGTAGGGAAAACGCTGGATAGCGTAGGGATAAAAATGAGTATTCCCACTCCAGTGAGTGCAACAGTAAGGAAAGCGCTGGATAACGGAGGGGTAAAAATTACTATTTCCACTCCAGTGAGTGCAACAGTAGGGAAAGCACAGGATCCCAAAACAATAAAAAATAAAAATATCAACATTTTCAATAAATTTAATTTCTAATTTTAACATATTTAATATATAAATATAAATATATTATTAACAAAAATTTAAAAAATATAATATTTAGCACTATAAAATCCATAACAAATACCTAAAATTAATTACACAATTACATTTAATATTTACTAATTAATTAATGAAAGATATTTTTTATTATTAATTAAACAATTAATTACCAGCTTTCACACCATTTACACATATAAACACCACAACACACACCAAAAATTAATTACACAATTACAATTAATAATTACCAATTCATTATTTAAAATAAATTTTTAGGGGGGCGTGGCCAAGATGGCGGCATAGAAGGTCGCACTCCTCGGAGCTCCTGCCGCCGGCCCTCTATAGCATGGGCTCCGGGGTCGCGGAGCACCTTCTTAGCGACCCCAAAGAAGCCCGCCTGGTGTCCCTACACGGCGGGGGCCCGCCCGGCTAATTTCGGAGTAGAGGGAATCGCCTGAGCGCCGGGCCGCCGATCGACCAGTAGCGCGGCCTAAGCCCGCGGCCGGCGCTGGGGGTGGAGCGACCAGCGAGAGACGCTGAAGCCGAGCTGGGGGCTCGAGTTCGAGAGAGATTCCCCGCCGAGCCCGGTGAGTCATCGGCGGATCTGACCCGCGCCTACACCGGCGCGAGGCATCGGTAGTGCCCAAAACTGATGGCTTCTGCAGACCCGCCGCCACGGGACACACACGGCACCTGGCGGGGTGCCCGCTGAGCACCGGGAGTCAGGAGGCGGGAACAGAGGCGACATCCACTGGCCCGCGCTGAACGCGGAAAACTACTGGCGGTGAGCTAAAGCGGGGCCCGAACCCGGGAGTACGGACAGGGGAGCCTTCTGCTAGAGACAGGGGGAGGTTGAGGGCACATGACTCGGGGCATCCCCACGTTGTGGTGAGCGACTGCGGCAGGCCCGGCCCGCGCAGGAGAGTTGCGTGAGGCAGCGGGTTGGAAATACGACTGTTGCTACTGCGGGCCTGCAGTGGGGATTGCCACGAGGTAACCACAGCGGCGAGTCCAGGAGCATAGCGCAGCGGCGAGTGCCACGTCGCTGCCCATAGCATTGGGCGGTGGACACATCCCAAGGAGCTGTGTGGTGCCCACGACTGAGGACGCAATCCTGGTCTGGTGCGGAGGGGACTAGTAGGAGCTAGAGAGAAACCCTGTGGGAGGGCCCCAAGCAGGGGGCAGCTCGCAGCGGCGCGGCTCTGGGAGATGGGGCCTAACTGGGCGGCATTTTGTTGGGTGCGACAAAGCTGCTGCCGACGCGTGATCTGACGGCCAGTGCGATCTATATACATTCAACCAGTGGACCCGGTATCCTTCCAGGAGGTGGACCCGCAGCAGAGTCCCTACCATGTCGCAGAGCACGAAAGTCCGCAAGGACAGGACAGTGAAGGATATGTTCGCGAAAAACCACTCGCCCGCGACGGTCAAGGAGGCCTCTGGTGCTGGCGCAAAACAGGGCACGTCGGACGCAGATAGCACGGAGCCCATCACAAAGGCCTTCCTCGAGTCCCTCTTCGCGTCCCTGTGGGAGGACATTCACACTCTCAAAAAAAAGTTTGCGGCGGAGATTCGGTCAGTATGATCGGACCTAGACGGTGTTGGGGAACGAGTGGCTGACCTAGAGGCTAAACAAGATAGTCGGGACACAGAAACGGAGGCTCTTCAACAAGAAATTATACGCCTCCACGATCAACAGGTGGATTTACAAACAAACTTGGAGGATTTGGAGAATCGTTCTAGGAGACACAACATACGCATTCGGGGAGTAGCGCACTCGGATGAGGACAAAGACCTGTTCAAGTTCACCAGGGAGCTTTTCAATCATATACTGGACCGACCAGAGGACACGGCCCTCCCGATTGACAGAGCGCACAGGGCAGGATCCCAACGCACTGGGTCGACTTTCCCTGCAGACATACTGGTCTGTGTTCAAGATTTCCGCACTAAGGAGGTCATCCTTCAGAAAGCAAGGCAAAAGCAGCCCATTTCCTTTCATGGTCATGCCCCGACGCTTTTCCAAGACCTCTCTGCACTTACACTGCAGAAACGTCGCTGCTTCAAACCAGTCACAAGCCATCTCCAACAGCAGTCTATCCCGTATAGTTGGGGGCATCCATTCAGGATTGCATTCAGGCTGAACAACAAACTCTATCAAATTCGCTCACTGAAGGAGGCCTGTCAGGTGCTCGGCATAGAGTGACCGTCGGAGGAGGAAGAGCAGCCATCTCGTACAGGAGGTACAGGAGAATCCTCATCTCAATGGCACCAACAGCGGAATCGGCGTTGCATCCGAAGGCCCCCGAAATCTGAAATTGACAGTGGTTGCAGGGCGGCAGTGGAGGCAGTCTCTGCGGATCTATCCTCACAGCAACCGAGCGGATGATGCCCTTGAACCTTGCAAAATACGGGGTCTCAAATGTTTCCTTTTTTGGAGGGTCGGGGGGGACGAGTGGGTGACTGAACTTCCTTTCCCCCATGTAACAGTGTGACCAGTCATCTGTGAGAGATGATGGACAATGGTGTATTTTTCTGGCACTTTGCCTTTCAATTAGTAGTTTGGGGATGTTGGGGGGAGAGGAGGTGGGGGGTGGAAGGGTTGTTGGTGCTGGATGGCGGGTAGGGATGGGGATGTGCGATTTTGCGGGACGGACAATGAGGGGTTCCAGGTCCGGGAGGTTCCGACGTGACAGTCAGGTGGACATTCTAGGTACCCGGTGGCGGGCCACGACTGGACGCGACTCAGAAGGTTGGGAGAGCCATATTGGAGTGGGGTTGCACGCACCCGGAGTCGCTACGGGAGCACAGAGCAGGGGGGGAGGAGAGTGACACATGCCCCCCACTGAGGTACGCATCCTCTCCCTAAATGTGAGGGGGCTCACCAATCCAATCAAACAGAGAGCAGTACTATCTTGCCTCGAACATGCACAGGCTGACATCTGTCTCCTACAATAGACACACTTACTACAGAAAGATTGCGCGAGAATGAGGTGTAGCGATCACCCTAACTGGCACGAGAAGGAATAAGTGCATGTTCATTATGCTTCCCAAATGGAAGAACTACAGGTACCAGAAAGCAAAGCGGCGCCAAGAAACAGGGAAGTGGGCGGACACTATATAGGTTCCTCCCAATCACCGGACCAGTGCTTGTCAATGTTGTTCCTGAGACTGCTCCGTTTCCTATCCTGTGAATGCCTGTTTTCTACTGCGCCGACAGTGAGTCCTGGGAGGTTGGCGTTTTCGTGTTACTCATCGCCGATCAAGAGCCAGCGCGGTCAGAATCCTGGGAGTGTTCAACGCCGATCAAGAGCCAGCGCGGTCAGAACCCTGAGAGTGTTCAACGCCGATCCAGAGCCAGCGCGGTCAGAGTAATTGCACGCGCCTTGCCGGGGAAAAAGCCTGAAGGATTCCAGTCACCGCGGAGTTGCACAAGCTGTTTTCTACAAATAACAAGTATCACGGGGAGTGCGGGATCGCCTCCTTATTTCCTTTGTGTTTTGTCTGTTATACTTTTGAATCCATTTGCCGCCTGAACATTTAGTAATACTACGTGCAAGGGGAATTCTGTTTACCCTGTTACCTCCCGACGTACGAGAGAAGAGAAAGTTTACTATTCTGATTAACTCCTTGTCCACAAGAAGTATTGTGGTGATACCTAGACGTGCAGTTAACGTCTAACAGGATACTCAGCTATCTATAAAGAAACTTAGTCGAGGTGAATGCAAACACTGAGAAGTGATGTAACTTCTTGTACTCCTTTTGCAATCCTAATTGATTCTAATTCTCCTGAGATCTCTACTGAAAGAAGAAGAATAGATCTTGGTGAGTTTAGCTATCAAGGGAACGGCGGGAAGGGCAACAACCGAATAAGCACTAAGAACCTGTTGTTTGTCTTTTCATCCTCTTGCAGTACTGTCGATCCCTATGTCTACTGTGGTAGTGTTGACCTGAGAAATTCGAGGAACCATAGACGTCCTCTGCTCATTCACCTCGCGGCCTCCTTCCAGATTCCCTTAAACAGTGGTGAATTACCCAGTGTTGAGAGTTTATGGGGAGAGGCTTTGAGGACTATCGTCTTATCGTCTCTGCTGGACTTTGGAGCAAGGTTAGTGGCGCATGCGTGTTCTTGCGCTGCTTGTAATCACGACAGATTGACAAGCCCAAGAATACTGTCCAGCCTAGACGATGGATACGAATGCGGTCCTTACTTCCTTACTGGAAAGCTTCTCAAACTTGCAGCAAGAAGTCCAGACCTCTCGAGCTGAGAATCAAGCTCTGTATAAGGAAGTGGCGGATTTGCGTAAAGACATGTCTGATCTTTCACAAAGAGAACCTGTTGCTAAACCATTGTTGAGACCAGCCACTTTGCCCCCACCACCTTCTTTCCCGTCAGGGGGTTCCTTTGTGGCTCCTTCCACCTCTACCGAGACTACTCCTACCGTACACATTATTCAGAACCAGGGTATACCTCTAGCTCCGCCCGAAAGATTCTACGGAGACCCCAGAAAATTCGAAACATTCTTGAACCAATGTCGTCTTCATTTTTTATGTAAACCCATGGTGTTTCAGGATGATGCATCCAAAACAGCGTTCATGATGTCTTACATGGGAGGGAATGCCTCCAGTTGGACCATCCCTTTACTGGAACGGGATGATCCTGTACTTCAGAATTTCTCTGATTTTTGTCTTGAGCTACGGAAGTTGTTTGACAGAAAGTCTCACATGATGTCCTTGGACAGGGAATTAATGACTTTACGACAAGGGTCCCAAGACCTCTTGTCTTATATTGCCACGTTTAATCGCCTTATAGTGGAGACGGATTGGCCAGTTCAAAAAAGAATATCCTTGTTTTACCAGGGGCTGAGGAGTGAACTGAAGGACGTATTGGCACAAGTGGTGCAACTACCGTCCACCTGCGAGGAACTCATTGATTTGACGGTCCAACTTGATCACCGATTGTTGGAAAGGAAGGGGGATCGAAGTAGAGGTGACTACAGGTTCTTGTACCCCTTGGTCAGAAGTCGACAAGGGGGTGAAGAAAAGGCCAAAGTATCAGATAGTCCCGAACCAATGCAGATCGGGGGAAGGACAGGCGAAGAAGACTCAAACTTTGTCTTTGTCTTTATTGCGGTAAAAGTGGGCATTTCGTAAATGAATGTCGAGCTAAAACTTACGTTCCTGGAAAAAACCCTCCTTCCCGAGTACAGGCCACTTCGAGAATGGACGAGCCGACGGAAAACTAAAGGTCTCGGATCAGTTAGAGACCTCTGATTCGAGACACCCATCTACCATGGTCTCCCCTTTTGTAGCGAATACCCTTCATCCCGCGGTCACCCATATGAATGTCAGCGTTTCCTTATGGATCACGACGCAGGAGTCTTTACTAGTAGATGCTCTGCTGGATTCAGGAGCGACTGGAAATTATATCGATCGAGAATATGCCCTTCGGATGGGCATACCATGTGAAAAGAAACAAAAACCTGAAACCGTCAAGGCAGTGGACGGAACGGTCCTTTCCTCAGGACCAGTCGTATCTCATACCCTTCCTCTATGGATGGAATTTGGGAAGGAGCACAGCGAAAACATTCAGTTCGATCTCATTGACGCACCGCAATTCCGTCTAATTCTGGGAATGCCCTGGCTCACCTTACACGATCCTGTGGTGAGCTGGTCCTCTAGAACAGTCAGGATGACGTCTGATTATTGCAGAGAGCATTGTCGGTGTCAGGCTATCTATAGTTACACACCCGACCCATCACCTGCTACATACTTAGCAAACTCTTGTACAGTCGACCAGTTCTGTTGTGCCACGACATTACCAGAAGAGTACATAGAGTATAGTGCTCTGTTTGACAAACAAAAAGCCACCCAATTGCCTCCTCACCGGGCATATGACTGCCGCGTGGACCTTGTTCCTGGAGCAGACATTCCCTGTAGTCGAGTGTATGCCTTAACGGAGAAAGAGACACAGTATCTGAAGACTTACATCGAGGAAAACCTGGCTACTGGCTTTATAAGACATTCCACCTCTCCTGCCTCATCACCCATGTTCTTTATTCCAAAGAAGGACTGTGACGAATTGAGACCCTGTATTGACTACAGAGCCATAAATAAAGTGACGATCAAGAACAGATACCCTCTCCCCCTGATTCCAGTCTTAATGGATCAGTTAAAAGGCGCTCAATACTTCACCAAACTTGATCTCCGTGGAGCATACCATCTAGTGCGCGTGAAACAGGGGGATGAGTGGAAAACCGCGTTCAGAACCAAATTTGGCCTCTATGAGTATCGGGTGATGCCTTTCGGTCTCTGCAACGCCCCCGCAGCCTTCCAGTACTTTATGGATGAGGTTTTAAGGGGGTGCTTGGAATCTTTTTGCATAGTGTACATAGACGATATTCTGGTGTATTCCGTATCTTATCCTGAACACATATCACATGTAAAGACCGTATTGGACAGATTGCAACAGAATTCCCTGTATGCTAAGTTGGAGAAATGTCTCTTTCATGTACAAGAAGTGGCTTTTTTGGGGTATGTCATTAACGCCCAAGGATTCAGGATGGACATGAATAAGGTTGAAGCCATTTTGTCATGGAAGACGCCTAGAAACGTAAAATCAGTGCAAAGCTTCCTTGGCTTTGCCAACTATTATCGGAGATTTGTTCAGGATTTCTCAAAGACCATACAACCTATCACGGCACTCTTGCGAAAGAATGCTCCATTTATATGGGGAGAAGAAGCAGAAAGTGCCTTTCGGCTTCTGAAACAGAAGTTCACACAAGCACCTGTCCTACGACATCCAGACCCTCAACTACCGTTCATTCTCGAAACCGACGCTTCACAGTACGCTCTTGGGGGAGTGTTGTCTCAAAGACACCCTTCTACAGGACAGCTACATCCTGTGGCGTATTACTCGAAGAAACTCTCTCCCTGTGAAGTTAACTACACCATTACGGACAAAGAACTTCTTGCCATTAAAAGAGCATGTGAAGAGTGGAGACATTATCTTCTGGGGGCCTTGCATACAGTGGAAATAATTACAGATCATCGTAATTTGTTGTTTTTAAAGACAGCTAAAGCATTGACTCCTCGCCAGCTGAGGTGGACTCTCTTCTTTTCCGACTTCGATTTCGTGATTAAGTTCAGACCTGGAACACGCAACGGGAAAGCAGATGCCCTCTCGCGGCTTGGGGAAGAAGAGACAGCTGCCCCCTCAGAACCACCGTCCATCCTTAAGGAGACACACATTCAGGAGGACACAATAGCCTTAATTACCTCCAAGGATTTTCTGGAGGATTGCAAAGTTGCCCTGTCTGTTCTGGATGTTCCTTCCTGGATACAAGAAAGAAGATCCAACGCATCGCTGTGAGAAAGACCAGCTTGCATACCATTATCATGCATTGTACATACCCCAAAGTGGTTTACAACTACAAGTGTTACAATGGGCTCACGACTCAGTATTAGGAGGACACATGGGCATTCATAAAACCATTGCCACAGTGGAACGATCGTTTTGGTGGCCTAGTCTTAGAGCCGACGTGAAAGAATACGTCAAGAATTGTGCTGTTTGCGCTCAAGGGAAGTCTAGTCATGCTAAACCTTCAGGTCTGTTACAACCATTGCCGATACCACCTAAACCCTGGCATACTGTGTCTATGGACTTCATTGTGGAAATGCCCCCTTGTGAAGGCCAAACCGTTATATTGGTGGTAGTTGATCATCTCACGAAAATGGGTCATTTTATATCCTTGCCCGGTCTACCCTCCTCATTAGAATTGGCCAAGGTGTTCCTGCAGCATGTTGTACGGATGCATGGCTTGCCGAGTGTGTTGATAACGGATCGTGGAACGCAATTCACTTCCCATTTCTGGAAGGCTCTATGTACAATGCTCCAAATCGATGCACGCCTCTCCTCTAGTTACCATCAGCAAACGGATGGAAAAACGGAAAGGCTAAACCAAACCCTTGAACAGTACCTCCGTTGTTTTACATTGCTAAGCATCGCTGACTGGACCACCCTTTTGTGGTTAGCGGAGTTCGCCTATAACAATGCGGTACATTCCACCTTGGGATGTTCCCCGTTCTTTTGCTTGTATGGTTTTCATCCTAACATGCTTCCCTTTGAGTGGCCTGCCACATCATTGGTACCTACTGTTCAGGAACATCATGCTCATCTTAGGGCTGTCTGGATTGATGCTAGGCATTGCTTGGAGAATGCTCAAAAGGCCCAGAAGCGCTACGCGGATACAAATCGCTCCTTAGAACCTGAGTATAAAGCTGGGGATAAAGTGTGGCTATCTACACGGAACCTGCATTTGAAAGGAATCAGTAAATTGAAGCCAAAGTTTATCGGTCCCTATGGTATCAGTGAAGTGATAAATCCTGTGGCCATGAAGCTTTCTCTCCCTGTGTCATGGTCAATACATCCTGTGTTTCACGTGTCGCTTCTTCGCCCATGTCTTCCTGATGTTCGGGTGCCGGACCGCCCTCAACCTCTGGAGGTCGAGGGACAGGAGGAGTACGAGGTTGCATCAATCTTAGACTCCCGGATGGTGTGAGGTAGAATCCAATACCTGGTGGATTGGAAAGGTTTTGGCCCTGAGGACCGTACCTGGGAACCTGTTACCAATCTTCATTGTCCTGACCTATTGGCACTGTTTCATGAAAAGCACCCTGGGAAACCTGGTCGTCCGCCGGGACGGCGGTCCTCGAGAGGGGGTACTGTAGCGATCACCCTAACTGGCACGAGAAGGAATAAGTGCATGTTCATTATGCTTCCCAAATGGAAGAACTACAGGTACCAGAAGGCAAAGCGGCGCCAAGAAACAGGGAAGTGGGCGGACACTATATAGGTTGCTCCCAATCACCGGACCAGTGCTTGTCAATGTTGTTCCTGAGACTGCTCCGTTTCCTATCCTGTGAATGCCTGTTTTCTACTGCGCCGACAGTGAGTCCTGGGAGATTGGCGTTTTCGTGTTACTCATCGCCGATCAAGAGCCAGCGCGGTCAGAATCCTGGGAGTGTTCAAAGCCGATCAAGAGCCAGCGCGGTCAGAACCCTGAGAGTGTTCAACGCCGATCCAGAGCCAGCGCGGTCAGAGTAATTGCACGCGCCTCGTCGGGGAAAAAGCCTGAAGGATTCCAGTCACAGCGGAGTTGCACAAGCCGTTTTCTACAAATAGCAAGTATCACGGGGAGTGCGGGATCGCCTCCTTATTTCCTTTGTGTTTTGTCTGTTATACTTTTGAATCCATTTGCCGCCTGAACATTTAGTAATACTACGTGCGTGGGGAATTCTGTTTACCCTGTTACCTCCCGACGTACGAGAGAAGAGAAAGTTTACTATTCTGATTAACTCCTTGTCCACAAGAAGTATTGTGGTGATACCTAGACGTGCAGTTAACGTCTAACAGGATACTCAGCTATCTATAAAGAAACTTAGTCGAGGTGAATGCAAACACTGAGAAGTGATGTAACTTCTTGTACTCCTTTTGCAATCCTAATTGATTCTAATTCTCCTGAGATCTCTACTGAAAGAAGAAGAATAGATCTTGGTGAGTTTAGCTATCAAGGGAACGGCGGGAAGGGCAACAACCGAATAAGCACTAAGAACCTGTTGTTTGTCTTTTCATCCTCTTGCAGTACTGTCGATCCCTATGTCTACTGTGGTAGTGTTGACCTGAGAAATTCGAGGAACCATAGACGTCCTCTGCTCATTCACCTCGCGGCCTCCTTCCAGATTCCCTTAAACAGTGGTGAATTACCCAGTGTTGAGAGTTTATGGGGAGAGGCTTTGAGGACTATCGTCTTATCGTCTCTGCTGGCCTTTGGAGCAAGGTTAGTGGCGCATGCGTGTTCTTGCGCTGCTTGTAATCACGACAGAGGGCGCGCAGCTTCCCGCAACAGTTCTTTTCCTCCGCCCCGAACAAGAAGGCTGGGGTTGCGATCTTAGTGGCACAGAGGTTTCGGGGATGAGTGCTATGGAAGGGAGCAGAAATAAAGGGGAGGCTGTTGTCATACCACTTTTCTCTGGGGGGACTGAATTCCCGATCTGATCAGTGTACACCCCTAACGAGGTACAGGATAAATTCTTTCAAGAAGCGCTTAGCGTAGTGGCGGCATCTGAAGACAGGCACGTACTTATGGGGGGATATTTTAACCTTGTGGTCGACACCAAACTAGACAGGTCAGCGCAGCGCACGACACAGGCTGGGTCCTTGTCCGAGGGGGGGCTGGCGAGGTTGAGGGAGCTGGGAATGGTAGACCTCTGGCGCAGCTTCCACCCAGGCACTAGAGCATACTCATACTTCTTAAACGCGCACCGCACATACGCCAGACTGGATTATTTCCTGGCCTCTACCGCCTTACAGGCGCTGACATCCAGTGTAGAAATAGGAGTGGGGTCCCTTTCTGACCATGCCCCCGTTTTGGCGACCTTCCTTTTCCCCCCAGTGCAGCGACCCTCCCGATGCTGGCGCCTCGGGGACACGCTATTACACCGCAAGGAGGTGCCTGAGAAAATAATAAGCGCGATCAAAGATTATCTGTTGCATAACAATACTTCTGACACTTCCCTGGCAACACACTGGGCAGCACTGAAGGCGGTGCTTAGAGAAGAATTCATAGCTTTATCCTGGGCGGAAAACAGAGCGCGGGCGGAGAAGAGGGACGAGCTGACACAGAAAGTCAGGGAACTGGAGGGCATGCACCAGAGGACCTGCGCCCCTCTGATCTGGAGGCAACTAACTCTGGTTAGAAAACAATTGAGCGCCCTAGACCAAGCTAGAGCGGAGTTCGCGGCATTGAGGGTGCGCCACATGTACTATACGGGGGGAGACAGGTGCGGGTGGCTCTTGGGACGGGCACTTAGGGAGCAGCGTCAAACGGTGAAAGAAATTAGAACGCCCGGAGGGAGCCTAGCTAAGGAGGATGGTGAGATTGCGACCGCCTTCGGCGATTTCTATTCCTCCCTCTATGCAGGGGCAACGCTGGATCAGGCAGCAGGTGAGGCGTTTCTTGACTCTGCCCGCCTCCCGGCGCTCACGGCGGATCAAATGCGTCCCTGGACAGCAACATCAGACCCGAGGAGGTCATCTCGGCCATCTCCAGGCTCAAGCTTGGGAAGGCCCCGGGGCCTGACGGCTTCACAGCCATGTTTTATAAAACGTTTTGTGCACAGGTGGTACCGCTGCTTACCGCGCTTTTTAACTACTTTTCGGAGCCAGGCGCGATTCCGGAGGACCTTCTGGACGCCACCATTTCCGTGATCCCTAAATCGGACAAAGACCACACGCGGTGCGGGGCATATCGGCCCATATCGCTACTTAATATAGATTTGAAACTGTATACAAGCATCCTTGCCGCGAGACTTGGCCCGATGATGCCAGGACTGATCGTCCCAGATCAGGCAGGGTTTATCGCGGAACGTCAGACCGTTGACAACACAAAAAGGGCATGGCACCTTATAGAGAAGGCCACGCGGACAACAGGAGAATACATGCTGCTTTCAATTGACGCGGAAAAGGCATTCGACCGCGTCCATTGGCCGTATTTGGAGCAGGTCCTAGTGAGGGACGGATTGGGTGATCGATTCTGCGCCTGGATCTTGAACTGCTACTCGAGACCCGCAGCGACGGTTCGTGTCAATGGATGCTCTTCGCCCCGCTTTTCGATAGAGCGAGGCACGAGACAGGGATGTCCGCTTTCTCCCTTGTTAATTGCCGTTTACATGGAGCCCCTAGCGCAGACGGTGAGACTCGCCCCGGGAATTCACGGTATCAAAATGGGGGCCTTCGAGCATACCATAAGTTTATATGCGGACGATGTTCTGCTGTCGCTGTCCTCCCCCGGTGAGTCACTCCCGGCCTGCATGGCGGTTCTGGATGCCTTCACGGAGGTGGCCGGCTTTAAGGTCAACCTTAGCAAATCAGTAGCACTCAACCTTTCCCTGGAGGCGTCCACGAGGGCACACTTACAGGGACTCTTCCCCTTCCCGTGAGCGTCTGAGGCTGTCCCCTATCTGGGCGTTCAGATAGCAGCTACCCTGCAGGACACGACCTGCCTTAACTACGCGAGACTCCGGCAAACGATTCGGTCGGAGCTGGGCAGATGGAGACACCTTCCGTTATCATGGCTAGGCAAAGTAGCAGCGATCAAAATGACGATCCTGCCGCAAGTCCTATATATGTTCCGAGCCATCCCTATGAGACCCCCGGAGGGATGGATCCGTCAGACACAAGCTGAACTGGCCAACTTTATATGGAACGGGCGTCGTCCAAGGATGAAACTTCGCCTGGCAATGTTGCCTCCCGAACACGGGGGACTGGGCCTCCCAGACCAGTTATTATACTACCAAGCGGCGCAACTACGAACTCTAGTAGAGTGGAGTAAGTGGAAGTCGGAAAAGCATTGGCTCTTCCAAGACCAAGCAGTGGCTGGCCGCACTCTGCAGGAGGTTCCTTTCCTGCAGGATCGACCCCCCAATCTCTACGCCTCACTCATCACGAGAACGCCCCTGGAGGTCTGGGACCAGGTGAGTGTAGCACACGACCTGACATCTTTCCCATCCCCGCTGACGCCCTTGCTGACAAACCCAGACTTTGGTCCAGGTATGTACATGGCGGCATTCGCGAAATGGGGTCCGGCGGGATGTAGGGTACTCTTCCACATATATGCGGAGGAAGGGGCTATTCCTTTTGATGCCTTCCGTCGTGAATACGGCCTGCCTGAGGAGGAACGCCTCCGTTATTTCCAGGTGCGTCACTGGGCACTCCACCCCTCTACCAGGGAAGGAGCAGACCGCAGGCTTAGCGAGTACGAGTACTGGCTGCTCTCGAGGAAATCTGACCGCAAATTAATATCAGATATTTATCGCATGTTGTTGGGTAGGTACACACATATCCACAATGCGGGGAGAGCTAGATGGGACAAGGAACTAGGACGCACGGTAAGTAATAAAGAGTGGGAGGTCATCTGCTACAGGGCCCGTCATTCTGCTCATCACATGGGTCTAACGGACACCCTCACTAAAATTGCCACATATTGGTATTATACCCCAGAAAAGCTCCATGAGATGGACCACACACGAGACACACTCTGCTGGCGGGGATGTGGGGAGAGAGGTACTCTAGTGCATATACTGTGGGACTGTTCTCACCTACAGGATTACTGGAAGCAGGTTCTAGATGGGATAGACCTACACTTAGATACTACCCTTCCGAGATTCCCCGCTTATGTGCTGCTGGGTTCACCCAACCCCATTACTTATCCACTTCGCTCCCACCGGGGTAGACTAATAGCCATAGCCCTGGGATCTGCGCTACAGAATATTCTCACCTATTGGCGTACCACACACATCCCCACTTTTCAGGGTTGGTTGCACCATCTTTGGAACGTCCTAGGGATGGAGAAACTGTCGCTGATTGCCAAGGGGGAGGGAGATAAGTACCCAGAACTATGGCGACCCTTCCTGACGCTATTGGCCACTGAGTTCAGGGAAGTGACTTGTCCTAGATATCTGCGCCTGCTGCGACTGTTACAGAGCGAAGTAGAGGACCAACGAACTGAATGATCATGGCTATACGGAGGACAATTGCACCTGGAAGAGGGGTGGTGGGTTGGTGGATTGGGGGGAGGCGGGGTTGGGGATATAAAGTTTAAATGTTGTTCCACTTTTCGGACACTAATATGCAGCCTTGATACGAACCCGGTCGACATAGCCATTACCTTGTCATGATGGTAGGCGACTCAGGACTACCACCAGCGGTGTTCAGGGGACCTTATCTCCGCATCAGATCCAACTACCGGAGTCTGAGTAACGCACGTAATTATGCAAGTCTGTCCATTATTGTTACTGTGTTGTTTTGTCATTAAAAGCTGTATCAACGCTGGGTAGGCCGAATGTTGACGCCGAACCAGTTTGCTAAGCGTGATGGTATATCAGATTGAATGTACAGCTCAATAAACACAATTTAAATATAAAATTAATTTTTATTATTTATTAATTAGGCAATTAATTACTTACCAGCTTTCACACCATTTACACATATATACACCACAACACACACCTAAAATTAATTACACAATTACAATTAATAATTACTAAATAATTAATAGAAATTAATTTTAAACTATTTACTAATTAATCAATAAAAAATTAATTACTTACAACCCTTCACACCTTTTAGATATATAAACACCACAACACCATACCTAAAATAAATTAAACAATTAACATGCTTAATTATTATTAACTAATTGAAATTAATTAACAACTAATTATTAAACTATAATAACTAATATATTAACACATTAATTAATACATTAATTTTACATAATTAAATTACTTCCCACCCTATTCCCCTATAAACCCACAACCCGCTACAGGACTAATAACGAAAAATTCAACTTAAAATAAATTAATGAGTAGAAAAATTCTAAAACATATAATAAAATAACAAACAATTCTTATTAAAACACTAAAATACATAACATTATTAAAAAATCGATATTTTTGTAAACTATATTTTTGTAAACGATATTTATTACAACTATATTTTTGTAATCGATATTACTTTCCTGTCAGTCGATATTCTTGTTATCTATATTTATGTGGTCGGTATTTCTTCCAGATGACATTTCTGCGGCGATATTCTTGTTCCACGATATTTCCCCATCAATATTCCTGCTCTGCACCATACTAATCCACCTAAATATCTCCGAATCATACTACATAGGCAGAGGGAAGAGGAACTTTTCCACAACTATGGACTTGTGGTTGTCAAACTTACTACTCAGGTGGATCTGGCTGCCACTCTACATTGCGGGCAGATTGCCATCATTACAATGGTGGGGCTTTCGTGCTTTCTTAACCTGTTCCTGAACATACTGGTTGCACTGACTAATTCTTTATTTGCCCCTTTGCGCAGCCTCTTAACCCAGACTTATATGAGTGGTCGTCGTCCCATTAATCAAATGGGAGATGCTAACCGCCCCCCTATACAGAGGTTTCATGATTCCAGATTTCCATTTGCATTATCTCATAGCGTAGTGCCATTTTCCTACTACTTCTTCAAAGCGATGCCAGACTCCCTTACCTTAAACCAGAGCAGGACCAAGCAGAGCAACTGCCACTATCTTCGATCTTATCCCATGGATTACCGTGTGAACCATCTGACACAATCACTCTCTCTACGACATGCTGGGGGTGGTCCAAACTCCATAGGTATGTGGGCACTAAACTCCTATTCTCACTGGGTATTCCGATCATTACTTTTCAGTGGCTAACGATTACTCCGGAAACACTGGTACAAAGTACACTTTCAGCTCATCTGCTGTATATTGTGGGAAACCTCTTCATAAATGGCAAATTCAACATGCATACTGCATTCACGACTATGGGAACCCCCTCATTCATTGATACATTCATATGTCTTAACCTTCATAGACCCTACGCAAGACACTATCCGCTAACCCAGAGGAACCAGCTTAATTCCCCCCCTAACTTTAGTGATAACATCTGCTGTAAATGCTAAGCTGGTATCCCATTTATATCACTTCTGTCTTGCACTCAGCCTGACTCATGTGCTCTCATCCTGGAAAGCCTAGGAGAGTGACCTAGGATAAACCATCCCAGACAAAACTTGGTCCTTTTGCTGCACACAAACCAAACTCTTCTCCACTAATAGCAGGCACAAACTTCTTCATTACAAGCACCTCCACCGGGCGTACACCACTCCCATGGCCAAGTGTGCGGCTGATCACACCTACTCTGTGCACCTCACTTAGACTCGTACTGTTATTTAAATGTATTGGACTGCCATATTTGCTTTAATACATACTATGCTAGATCACACCATTGACCCTGATTCTCTCAAGCCACTTCTTGGCTATGTCAAACCCTGGGGCTCTGGACTTCAATGATTTACTGCCCTATCCCTGCTCCTCTCCAAGCGATGCATAGACTTTTTATGGGAAACCAGTAAAGCACCCAGCACTGATGATTGGCTGAAAGATATGCAATGCTGTGACATGATCAGTGAGCTCTATGCCTCCTTACAACAACCAACCTCCAGGCCTAAAGACATGTTGGCACCCCTCCGAGCGCACCCCTTGACTCTGGATTCTGATGCCTCGGATACTGCCACTGATTGACTCAACTGATTTGTTCAGCGCATGTCAACCAATGAATGCTCACCTGATGTTCTATGCTTAACAATGCTATGTACTTCCTTGAAAATTCTATTGTTCACTCTAATTGAAGTAATATGTGCACCTCCTGTCTACCCTTTAAATGCAGCACTGTTTGTTGTTAACTGAAAATCCAATTACTACATTCACAAGGAAAAACTTAAATAGGCCTTATTGCCCATTAAGGCAAGGCGCAATATACTCAAAAGCATGACATGTAGAAATGAATGTCAAACATATCCTCATAGTGAGATATCCCCAAGAGTTATTTTCACTGTGGAAAGCCTGGCTGCTACGTCAGGGGAACCTTGGGCTAAACTGCTCCATTTATAAAATGGTAAATTAGTAGCAGAAATAATTCAAGACTCATCTTTATTTTTATTCAAAATACAATTTAATGGTGAAATACAATGTTGTCTAATTCTTAAGAAGGAGGCAGTTTTACAATGTTACCATTCTTCTTCCTAAAGCCTGTAAGCATTCAACTGTCAGTTGGCAGTTAGATAAATCCCCTGTGATGAAATATGTATTGCTCCAGGACAGTCGACAAATGGCCCTGGGTATGGGGAGGGAGTTTCCCTCCTTTACAGGATGGCCTAGGGGCTGTGCCCATTAACTGGATTAGCTTCAAAGGGGCCTTTCCTGTCACAAGCAGATGAAACTGACCCCTGGCCAGCCACCTTCCTTTGCCACTTTAGCCAACTTGACTCCAAAACCATGGGGAGGGGGAGCTGCCCCAGAATCGATATGAAGTGACCACAAGGGAGGATTTGTACATTATCACAGCCTCTTCTCTGGGAGGGAACACCGAGCTTTGAATAAGAGAAGAAGAGGTATGCCATACCGTATTGTCCCAGAATGCTGTGCAGAAGGGATCAGATGGATGAGGGATGATGAGGCATCCTAGGATTAGCCAGGCTTGCATGGCATCTAGAACTTACCACCCACACTTAAAAGCCCCTGCACCAGGGAGCGATGAAAAGCAATACTCTGGGCCTGGACGGAGAGGACACCAGAATCATGGACAGCTGGAAGGACAAATCACTTGATGCACCTGATGGACTAAAGACTCCTGGAGCACCAGCGAAAAGGATGGTAGGTAGGTGTTAAGCCTTCTGAGCAGGATCCCTCAGGTTCTAGTGGAAAACTACACTCCATCAGTCAGCCGAGGTACTTTGTAAGAAGTACACAATCATTTCATACACCCATATGTGAATTCTTTGCACCCAGTCTAAGGTTTGAGCCCTTAATTAAACATGTTAAACAAGAATTGCTATAAAAAATTGGAGTCAATGTGAAGGGCCCTTGGGCATTTACCCCTGTACTGCATCATGAGCATGTATTCTTTTGCCTTTGCTCATATGATTCCAAAACTTAATTTCTCCTTAAAGTTGTGCTACTTCATACAACTATTTCTTTTACTTTATCCAAGGCTATCTTTTTCAAACTTAAATTGCAAGGGTGTCCTTGAAGATAAAAAAAGATACCAAAATTTGAATCAGACCAGTTAGTGCACTACCCTGAAGTCCGTGTAATGGGTTGGAATTGTTTTAGCACCCAATGATGAAAACATATTTGTAGTCAAGGCGACGGGGGAACTTTTGCCCCATCTGATCGACTAGGGTCAAGTGTTCAAAATTCTTGGAAGTTGAACAACTAAACAACAAACAAGCATATCCGGTAACTTTGAGGTCAGCAGGAAACAGAGGATTGTATTTGAACTAATCTTCACAGAAAATGGAGGCCTTAATTAGGTGACAGGGCAGCTAAACAAGTAAACAACAAGCAAGCATATCTGGCAACCTTAAGATCAGTAGGCAACAGAGGCTTTTAACTAGTCAGCACCACGTGTTTATTCAAACTGAAATTCCAAGCATTTGCACTTAGATAAACAGATCTTGGAATTGTCCATGTAAACTAACGTACATAGGGGCAGATTTATGTTAACTGGCGCATCCCGAGGGATGCGCCAGTTAACATGCGCCACAGTGCGCCACAGCTACGACACCCATGGTGCGCCGCATTTATGATGCGGCGCACCATGGGGCAAAAACGGCACAGATGCGTGACGCATCTGTGCCGGAAATGTGGCGCATTGCTGGAGTTGCGTCGCAAGTGCGACGCAGCTCCAGCAATGCTCTGGGGGGGCCTATTCTTTCAATGCTGCCTCAAGCCTTACGCCTGCTTCAAGCAGGCGCAGGGTTTTGACGCAGCATTGCCCTGAAAGTGACTGAGTGAAATCTCATAGATTTCACTCAGCCACTTTCAGGAGGCGTTCCTGCGCAGGAACGCCCCCTCCCCCTGTGCAGGAACGCCTCCTCATGGCGCAGTGCTGTACAACGTGACGCATCTCCTAGATGCATCACATTGTAAATAGGGCGCAGGGATGCGCCACGTTTCCGCGCCGTTGCGTCACGCAACGGCGGCGTAAACGTGGCGCAAGCCCTTCATAAATCTGCCCCAAAGAATGCTTAAATAAAATGCACAGCACCTGCTCAACTAGAAAACATGGACAGCAAATGGGAACAAACAGCACAGGCAGAATGGGGTATGATACTTCACCGTATGTCTGAATAATTTCCCTGGGGTGAGACAGTGCCTGGGAGCTGTTGCAACTTCATTTATTTTGGGTAGAGGAACAGGCGTGGAAACCCAATCCCTGATCCAGACTTCAACCCTGGGAACCACATCCCTTGAGACCTGATGCCAACAATGCCCTAGGGACCCCATTCTCTGAAACAGTCGAGGAAGGAGGAAGAAGAGAGGGCTCACCCTGCACGGTGCTGCCATAAGCTCCCTCAGGCATCTGACTGGGGAGCCCAGTACCACCAGTTACCCATCCGTGAGGTCATGAGTGGGGGAAATGAATATGCTGGCTCTCTTTGTCTGGGACAGTGTTGGCTGGACTGGGAGCTGGCCTGGAAGCACAGAAGTGGGTTTCCTGTTCTGCTCCAAATTATATATACTGTATTGGTGTCCTGACAGGGGCACCCACCTCAAGGCCAAATAAAAGAAAGAAACATGTAGAGCAATGATGCGGTACCCACTTGCGGCAGGAGAAAAGCTGCTCAACTTTTATTTACAAAAACAGACTGTTGAGCATCCCATAATGCCCCATGAGGGGTTCATTTACATGGTTTTCGTCCTTGTGGTGGCCCAAATCTGGGCAGGGCACCTCCAACATATTGTAGAAGAGTTGTAGGGGCTGCAACAGATGCAGCACCCCCTCTTCATTTAAATAAATTACTCTATGTCTCCATGGTAACCGGATACATGACCTGGGAGACTTTTCAAAATTGTTCAAAACACTCCTGAGGCTGAATCCTGAACTCTACAGCTTGGGAATACAGGGACACGTTTTATGTGGCCTAATGAGTAAAAGAAAGACTCTGGCACACAATAGATACAATTTCATAGTTTTAAAGACACTCGCGATCGTTTACTGCTCCTTTACTGCTCCTAGCATGACCTGGATGCTGACTGCGCTCTGTGTAAATTGAATTGATAATTTACACTAAGCGCAATTTATTTTAAAATTTGAGTGTGAATTTATGTACCTTGATTTTACTTCTTTGTTTGATCTTTTAAAACCACGATAGCTGAGACTAACCTCCTAGTGGCGATCCTTGCCGCCCCTGCCACCACGGTCCACCGCAAGCGCTAGGCTTGTTTGTTGTGGAGGGTGCAGGCTGCTACCTACTTCCGGGCTCTTACACATTGCCAGGCAGTGATTGGTTTAGAGGGTGGGAGGCGGTGCTGACTGATAGCGCGGCCCCTACAAAGCCCCAGAGATTTCAGGCGTCCAGTCTAAAGACACTCGCGATCGTTTACTGCTCCTAGCGTGACCTGGATGCTGACTGCGCTCTGTGTGAATTGAATTCATAATTTACATTAAGCGCGATTTATTTTAAAATTTGAGTGTGAATTTATGTACCTTGATTTTACTTCTTTGTTTGATCTTTTAAAACCACGATAGCTGAGACTAACCTCCTAGTGGCGATCCTTGCCGCCCCTGCCACCCCGGTCCACCGCAAGCGCTAGGCTTGTTTGTTGTGGAGGGTGCAGGCTGCTACCTACTTCCGGGCTCTTGCACATTGCCAGGCAGTGATTGGTTTAGAGGGTGGGAGGCGGTGCTGACTGATAGCGCGGCCCCTACAAAACACTGAGGATGTCTAACACGCGCAGCGAGGACGCGCAGCACCCGCGGCGAATCCGCGCCGAAGACACGCCAAAGACGAGCCCGTCTGTGCCCGTCCGTGCCAGTCCGGGACACAGGGCTAGTGGCTATGCTCCTCAACCCAGGCCCTCAAAGGTAATGTCATCTGACCAAATAAAATCTTTGCGCCCCACCCAGAATGTCAACTGCACTTTGCTCGAAATCCCTCGTCTGGGTACTGCTTCCTGCCCCCATTGCAGCTATACAATTGCATCCTTTCAACCCTACCCCCCTCGCAGAACTAGACGTAGTAAGCAGGTAAAGCAATCACTCCCTACAAACGAAAACCATCTGTTTTACAGTTTAAACTGTCGCTCCCTACCCATGCACAGGGTAGAAATTTATGATTTGCTAATGGATGACAAACCTAGCGCCCTGTTTCTTACAGAGACCTGGCTACATGCTGGTTCAGGCCCTGATATAGCTATGGCCCTCCCTCCCAACTATGCGATTGCCAGAATGGATAGAACCCGTAAAACGGGGGGTGGAATCGCGATTGTTTATAATAAAAAATTTACATGTACATTTGAACCGGTAGTTATACCAGAATGTGAGGCTGCATCTTTCAAAATATTTCTTAATCCCAATTTCACGCTGTCCGGTATCCTTATGTACTGGCCTCCCGGAAATGGCACTAAATGGGCTACTGAACTAGCCAATTATATTACCCCTTTTATATTAGCGTCTAAAAACTTCTCTATCATCGGAGATCTGAATCTTCATTTAGAAGATAAATTAAACACGACATGTACGAATTTGTTGGATGATCTCTTAGCAATTAATATTCATCTTATTAATTCAGGGCCTACCCATAGGGCAGGACATTTACTTGACCCGGTACTGTCAAATCTCCCTTCACTCACCTGGATGGATACTATCCCTGTATGCTGGTCAGACCATTTCTTAGTTAAATTCAACCTTACTATACTCAGTACCTCCACTGACCAAAACATGTTATTGCCTTCTCTAAGGAAAAATTGGAAAGCCCTAGACGTCTCCAAACTTAGGGGCCTATTAGGATGGCGGACAGACCTGCGTCCGTCCGCCATCCCAGAGGTGGAGGGACCGTCCGGAGGGGCAGCGGCGGTCCCTCCGTGCGAATTAGGATGTGACCGCCACCCTGGCGGTCACATCCTGTATGTTTAACATTGCGGCGGGTGCTGCTTCAAGCAGCACCTGCCGCAATGTTAAAAATGCATGTTTAGCCTTTACATGAACAAAGCCACAGGCACTGCGCGGTGCCTGCCGCTTTGTTCATGTAAAGCGGCATGGGGGGTACCATAGGTACCCCCCACCCCCTGACACCCTGGGGGCCCGCAACGGGCCCCCAAACTGAAAAGACCACATGCTTTTCCACGGCGGAAAAGCCGCCGTGGAAAAGCATGTTTACGCATGCATCCTAATATGGCTGGCGGTGTCTGATAGACACCGCCACCATATTAGAGCTTTTCCGCCGCGGGAACGCGGCAGAAAAGCTACGGACGGACTTCCCGACCCCCCTGCCATCCTAATCTGGCGGGGTCTTGTGAATCACCGCAGCGGCGAATCTGCATCCTCAGGGCCGGCGGTGGCGTCCGCCGGCCCCGAGGATGCGGATTCACCGCAATCATAATCGGGCCCTAAATGTGAAACTTAACACACACCCCCCAAATAAAAATCAAAATATGGAAAGCATTGCCATGGCCACTCAACAATGGCTTACTAATGGGGCAGAGTGCTGTCTAACCTCTACTAAGACCAAGGGTAACTCACATCGTCCCCCGGCCCCATGGTTTAATGACTCTCTTAAGGAAGAAAAAACAAAATGCAAGGCACTTGAAAGAGGCTGGCGTAGAGATTTCAATCCTGATCAAAAAACCAGGTATCATACAGCTAGAAATCTCTACCACACTGCATGTAAAAAAGCACGCGCCACATATGTAGCCACGACTATTATGGGAGCTGCAAATAAATCCAAAATACTGTTTAATACAGTTAAAGACCTTGCGGGGGCTCAAACTACTGCTCCAACGCGACCTTTAAATATGAAGCAATGCCAGGATTTAGCTCAATTTTTCTCTGATAAAATTGACAATCTAATTGTCGAAATAGACAAAAACACTCCGGCAACTGCCGCTAAGGAAGAGTGGGAGTACACTCCGCCCATAAATCAGACCCTCCATAAATGGCCCCCCATTACAACTGATGCTTTCATCTCCATTATGAAAACGATAAAATCTGGCTCTCCACAGGATCCTAACCCCATCAACATAATAAAATCACTAGATATGCCCGCCCTCAAAATCATTGCAGAAACCTTAAACTCATCTTTAGAGCTTTCCACAGTACCAACTAAATGGAAACATGCTATAGTGACCCCACTGCTGAAAAAACCTACAGCAGATCCGGATAAACTGGCCAACTACAGGCCAATCTCACTTCTTCCTGCTTTTTCCAAATGCTTGGAAAGACATGTGCACTCAGCCCTGACTCTTTTCTCAGAGGAGAATGCCCTTCTTCACCCCACCCAGTCAGGTTTCCGAGCGGGTTTCTCTACTGAAACTGCCCTATTGGGTGTTACTGAAACCATTAGGAAACTCCTCAATGATGGTCAGACGGTTGCGCTTATTTTACTTGATTTAAGTGCAGCCTTTGACACTGTGTCGCATAAAAGGCTACTCACCCTACTGGAAAAAAACGGAATATGTGGAAATGCACTGCAATGGATTAGATCTTTTTTGAGTCAACGGACTTTTCAAATAGCATCGGCTGCGGCATGCTCAGGAATTTTCAATTCCCCTCATGGAGTACCTCAGGGCTCCATCCTTAGCCCGCTCTTTTTCAATCTATATCTTAGACCCCTAGCGGATCTAGTGGAAAAAGCGGGTCTCACTTTCATGTCGTATGCTGACGATTCTCAGATTGTGTTTTCACTGTCTGAACCCCAAACTTCTTCTTCATCTCTCCTTAAAGCTGGCCTGCTGTCCATTTTCAACTGGATGTCAACCAACCAGTTGAAATTAAATGGAGACAAGACGGAGATTCTCCTTCTGGGCAAGCAACCAGAGCTCTGGAGCTCATTACATTGGCCTGCCCAGATGGGAAATCTCCCTACACCAGTGCGTCATGCTAGAAATCTGGGTGTAATCCTGGACAATTCATTGTCCATGAAACAGCAGGTTAACAAAGTAGTGAGCCTCTGCTTTACCATCATGAGCTGGCTCAAGAAGATGATTTGGATGCTGCCTAGCTCCATGCAGAAAACGGTGGTCAATGCCTTAATTACATCTCAGCTTGACTACGGAAACATCCTGTATCTAGGTGCAAACAAGGCAGTTACAAAGAGACTGCAGCTTGTACAAAATGCGGCTGCTCGTCTCCTTTGTAGCATACCTAAAAACAGCAGCGTGTCCCCCTACCTGCGCGAACTGCACTGGTTGAGGGTTGAGAATCGTATTAGGTTTAAAGCCTTAAACTACATGTTTAAAATCAAAGCAGGTACCGCTCCCAAATATTTGCAGGCACTAGCTTCTCCCTACATCCCTAAAAGAAACCTACGATCTAAATCAGCGGAAAAATTCTGTGTACCCAGATTCAAGCTGGCCAGGACGGGAGGAAGATCTTTTGCCCACCTGGGTCCTGTCATCTGGAACACACTCCCAATTCACATACGAAAGGAGCAAAGCCTTCTCAGGTTTCGAAAGGAGATAAAGACCTGGTTGTTCGACCAGTAACCTGAACGACCTCTGCTGTATACTCCATCTACCGTGCTGTGTTCTAGGCGCCGGGAAACCCTTCTTGGGTAGCTGTTTTGCGCCATATAAGTTTATAAAATAAATAAATAAATAAATAAATTATTTGAATAATATTGCTAATAATAATGCTTGGTGAACATTGCACTGCATATTTTTCACAGATTGCTTAGTTCTAACATGCTTGCTGTTCTTATAACGTGGTGACCCCTTTACAAAGCCAATAGGCTTGCCTTATATTTTAATGTGTTGACTCCTTCAGAAAGCAAATCGCTGTTTCCTTTATATATTACTGTGACTATGTGACAAAACAAATAGGCTACCTTATATATTGTTGTAGTGACCCATTAACATAGCCAATAGGTTATCTTCATTTCAAATGACGCTCCATTATATTGTGATATTGCACCTGGTATGGGAGGGGGTATTGGGATTTATGGGAGTAAGGACCCCCTCTGGTTCAATTGTGATTTCAGAATGCCACGAAAAACATTTCTATATGCCTGATGCATATATGTGTAAGCTAATGTGTAGTATTTAGTACTATGTGTAATAAGTGTACTTTCCCATTTTCAAAGAAAAAACACTGACTGCTCAATTCTTGTGTAGCTTTGGAAAGAGCAGTCAGGCTTTACTCAGAGGCAATGCATAGTATTTGTGCAGCACTTCAAACAGTAACACAGTGAAAACACAAAACAAAAGGATCCAACACCAGAATAAAAAAATAGAGTAATTTTAAATAAATAGAACAAGATCAAAGTGACAAAAATCTAACCAGTAGAACCGGAGATATGCAATTTTAACAATGTCAGTGAAAATAGCGCCAGATAGCACAAAGCTCCAACTGTGGATATCTGGTCATGCCTGAAAGGCACAACGTCACAAGTTCAAGCCAAATGCAATGGAATGTGAGTATCTACAGAGACCCAACTCAGCCCCCTGAAGAAGAGTACCTTAAATCCTGGTTGCACAGCATTGAGAGGTCCATCACCATGGCTGCGTTGAACAGTTGAGGCAATGCGTTGGTTCCGAAGAGCTGCGAGGTTGTAATGCGAGAACCTGTGTCATCATTCAGTCTGCCAGCGACAAGAGATTTGGGATGAAAGGGCCTGCGTGGTGAAGCTTCGCACAGCAGAGATTCCGATATGTGCTGTGAGGTTGATGCAGAATACTTGCACTGAGAGAAAGCTCACAGGCAGAAGGGATGCAGCGATTGTGCTCGGCGTTGCGCCGTGCAGCAGAGGAGATGTGTTGGTTCTGCTGGGTTCACAGATGGGGTGTTTGAGCCCCTTTAGGCACACTTACAAGGGTCCAGGACTGGGGTGGCATCACTTGGCAGAGTAGAACTCACAGATGGCAGAGTCCAGGTGCTGGGTTCAAGGTTGTTTGAGCCTCCTGTGCCTGAGGGTCTAGTTAGGAGGCCAGCCAACTAGACCTTGGAGCCACTCTGGGGCCTGAGTTCAACAGTTGCAGGTCCAGTCCTTCACACCCAGACAAGAGGGCAAGGAGGCAGCCAGTCAGTATAGCAGGGTAGCAGTTCATCAAAGCAACAGCCCAGCAGTGTGGCACACCTCGTATCAGCACAGCAGTCCTTCTTCCTGTCAGAGTATCCACAGTTCACGAAGTGTACTGCAGAGTTGGTGTCTGAGGGCCAATATGTACACTTGGGCCTTCCTTTGAAGTGGTAGAAGCTTCTAGAGGTTTCCCTTTGAAGTGCACCTGTTTCCTGCCTCCACTGCTCAGGGTTCAGACTAACTGCAGGGCCTATGCAGCTCTTTGTGTGGAGGCAAGACACCGCTTATTCAATTGTAAGCAGGTCCGTGCTGAGCTCCTCTCTCCCATCCTGCCACAGATGGCCCATTGAGGTACACCTAAGCTATCTATTGTCCCATCTGTCTAGGAAGAAAACACACAGTTCAACTGCCAGCTAAATCCATTCATGTGACCCAGAGACAGGCTGCAGGCACCACATGGCTAAGACAGAAAAATGACAATTTTCTAAAACTTGCATTTTCAAAATTGTAATTTAAAATATGACTTTACCAAGAAGGAGAATTTTTCATTATAATTCTAAAGACACCAAACATGAACTACTTACCTGTTTCCTTTTAGAAGTTACAGCTTATTAAATGTAATAAGGTAACTCCAATATTATTCTATGGGAGAGATAGACCTTGCAGTAGTGAAAATCGAATTTAAAGGGTTTTCACTACCAGGACATGTCAAACTTAAATGTTTAAGTTCACATTTTTAAATATACTACACTCTGACAGCTGGGCTGTCCAGAGTCTACCCTAGTAGTGACATATATTAACAAGCATTTGCAATGCAAATTGGTCTCGTATTTGTGAGAGTTAGAGGTATTGGCATTGTAAATAACAATGTATTTTACTTACCAAAGGAATGAAAGAGGAAACAATATGGAAACAGAAAGGACGCAAGAGAAAGGTGGAAAATGAAACGGAGATGGAATGAATCTGAGGAAAGGGGAGAACTTGGGTGAAAAGAAAATAGAGGGGAAAATGGAAAGGGCACACTAAAGATAGAATGATGAAAAAGAGAAGTAAAGAAAGAAAAGCTGTCCAAAGACTGAAACATATAGAGAGAGTAGGAGTGACACAGCAAAACAACTGGCAAAGAAAGAAAAGGACAATGGCACAGAAAGGGAGACACAGGAGGAATAAAGATAAGCAGAGATGAAAAAGAATGGAAATGAAGTAGAGAATGAGAAACTGGCACTGAGAGTAAGAGAGACTGAAATGCAAGAGGGGGCTGATATATGCACAGAATAAAAAGAAGTGTAAGGAGAGACAAGGGCCGAGCCAATGAGACTTTTACAGACAGGTACAAAGAACAATGGAGAAAGATCGGGAAAGGTGAAGACTACAAGAGATGTCCATGCGTGTTTGACTTGGTCTTGTTATTAAGGCAACCTCTTAAGCGCACTCTGCTCTGGTGCTGCTGGTAGTCAGCAGTGCTGACAAACACTTTCAAACAGGATGGTGCAAATCAAAAGGTTGTAAATAAAGTGTTTAAATAAAAACATTTGATTGTCATTTTTTACCACACACATCATGATATTGCACATTCACTGTGCTGTGCACTAAACTGTTTTACATGGCTAGATCTGTGCTACACTTATACTGCAAATAAAATACGAGTGTACCTGTGCACTGTTAATGAACTGGCCAAAAAGGGCATGAAAGAGCTGAAACTGGATCATAAAATCAAAGCTCTTCCAAGCAGGGGCCTCCAAAATCCTTAGAACGTCCCTGCTAAAGAGGGGCCACTGATTCAGCATCCTCATGAGCTGTCCACTTGCAATATTTTAAGTTCTGATGTTTTAGGCAAGGGTAAATACAAACGGAACCTGCAACGCACCACAAAAAGCCCGTTCTAGGACCACTGGGAGATAGCGCATTAATTTGAAACAATGTATTAAAACAGTTTTAAAAAGTTTTTTTGGGGGGTTGGGGTGATGGGTTGTGTAAAAATCCTGGGCATCATGCAACAAAAGGTGGAGAAGGGGATTTGGGGTGATGAGAAATAGATGTGGGAGGAGGGGTTAACAGAGCTCACTACTGCAGCAAAACCAGTGTATTGCAAAGATAGAAACGAATGCCTTGTTTCTGCTTTTGCTTAGATTTCTTACGAATTCTTTTCTGGCTCACCTTAACTTTTGCCAAGAGTTGCTTCACCCATTGTGCCTAATAAAGGTGACAGATCCAGCACAGCACTGTTTAATAAATGTTTGCGTGCGCCACAGCCATAAATAAAAAAGTGTTTTGGGGACTGAGTGTGAAGCACGAAACGTTACTGAACAAGAGTTCTGCCGATTTGTGTCCTACAGTCCTTTATAAATAAATATGATTCTTACATTAATGGAACTGTCCGTGTGCTTTTTGGACTGAAAGGCATTTTTTTTAAAGAAGGATAGGTGGATTGCACATCTGCATATTCCCAGCCTGTTTGTCTGCGCACCAAGGCATTTTAGTGTGCAGGATTGGAGAGGAATGTGCACCCTAGAGGGAACTTAGCTACAAAATGATGTCGCTGTCCTTGGGCATCTGATAAACTGCCAATCATGCAACAAACATCTATGTGTGTTAATTCAGTGCTATTCAAGCGTCTATAAAGATAATACAGAAGACTTTGCAGATAAAAAGCAGGGCCCCACTTCTCATTCATCCAGTATCCCCGCCAGCCTGAACTCCAGAAACCAGCTGCAGAATGTCACAAAATCACATGGAAAATGTATATCCTCTACCTGCATTAACAACAGAATTAATGACCACCAATGCTCGCAATCAGAGCAACCGGTTTGCTAGAGCGGAGCATGCTGGGAGATTAGAGGGGACTGCTGATGGAGCGAGCTTCAGAAATTATTTTATTCTGGCTCGTGATATTAATCTCCCATAACTTGATTAAATATATTAATGGTTTTTGCATGATTTTTGTTATTTAACCAACCTAGTGTTAAGTCGCATACATTATCACTCACGGGACTAACGACATGTGCTTTATGTTGCATATGCAAGTATGGTTTATAATAAATAACTAACGTTGTCTTGTCTGTCCGTTTGTCTTTGTCATCATTAATGCGGCTGATTAATTAATGGCATGTGCTTATTCTATATGTGCTTCTGTTTGTATTGTGTTTGTTTATCTTTTTCAGATATATGAAGAATCCTGCTGGACTTTATGAAGAATGGTAGATATTAAATGTTGCTTTTCTCTGTGCTTTTGCTAGGTGATATATATTAACGGGTTAATATTAGCAATGATGAGTGGGAAGCAGAATGACTTTCTTAATTATGTATTAATTATTCTTTTGTGTTTGTTTAAAAACTAGCCCAAGAGAAAGGCTTGAAGCCTGTATGATGTGGAGAATGATGGTTAGCCTGACCGCATTGAGCCAAGCACAACCATGATGGAAAGTTTTTCAAAAAGACATTTTTTTGAATAAATGGATGGCTAACAAGAAATATTGTGTGCGTTGTGCTCTGAAAGTTATTATTTCCAAGGCTAAGGAAGTGACAAGTGGCGATTTGACCGAGCTAAGGAGGAAACTGTGAACTATAAATGTATCAAACCTTCGGAAGCCGGTGTCGTCTCTCGTGAAAGGACAATGGCATAACATTTTGGCATTCAGAAAGAGTGGCCTCGTGATGGTCTGACGATCAGCAACCAATCAGGTTGTTGGGTGACATTAAATAATATCATTCTAGTTAGATTAGTGAGTCAGAAGGGTATAAAGACTTTGCCCCTTGAGAGGAGTGGGGCTGACTGTTCCTGAGGGCGAAGTGCTGTCCGATTTCCTAGGACACATAAGAATGTTTTGCTAAGTGTTTTTCCTTTGCAGGTCAGAAAGCTTAACTTAGGGATTTAGGTTATGTTTGTTTAAATGTATTCATGATACTTGGGCAATCCTGAAATGCCAGACTTTTTTGCCTCTAATGCTGAATTAAAGCTACAGATTTGAATAAATGTTGCCATTAATAAAATGAGCTAATAAAAGTGAATTGAATTTCTATGCTTTAATTTTAAAAATAAAAGACTTTAAACGTCAAGCTGGTCTTGATTAATTTAGTCGTTACCATTAGCAGATTCATTGGCCAAAAGTGGCATAATTAAATGTTTATGTGAATTCCCCATGGTTAAAAATGTTGTACTGCAGTTGTATATATTGTACATATAAAATTTAGATAGTCCGATTAATTAGGCCACATGATTCAGTTGCTCAATTTCTGTCTCAGCTTCATGGGCCTTGTGAGAATTATATGATGGTGAGTATTAGGTAGAGTATAGTGTAGTATCGAGACAGAATTTCTTTATGAGCAATGGATCAATTCTCTGGTAGCAGAGTTCGGTTGCTATGGTAACTGACATGTTACATGTTAATTACATAGGATACATGTCTAAAACATGTTGTTGAGTTTGTACACTTGCTATATGTAGTCGAAAGGATTTTTCCTGCAGTGTGAAAAATTCCTGGTTCTTGCCGGCAAAAGAGTAGTGTGACAGGTGAAGTTACACAGTGCATTTGATCTGTTTCAAACATTGTGGTATAGTATATATCACAAGTGTTGTGGACGTACAACACAAGTTTAGGGACCTTAGGTGTGTCTGGTTAAATGCATAGTGAGGATTGTCTATGAAATCGTAGCATTAAGTATAGGGACCTGGTGAGCCCGTTTTAAAACTTCTGTGAAAAGAGTAATAGATCTATTCAAGCTTGAATGAAGGGTAAGGAAGCGTCGTCTATTCTTATTAGCTTCTGAGGATTTCTATGGTTGGTTAAAGTCCTGCCAAGATTTTGTGTGCGAGTAGTCAGGTTTTCGTTTCAAATGCGTAAGTGATTCTGTAAAGAAATAGCGTTGTCTATTACCGTGTGAAAGATTTTCTGATTGACTGTTAAACTATCTTTTCTTAGAGAAACAGAAAAATGGTTTGTTTATTTGTAGTTACTAACTAAAGTTCATTGAAAAGAATTGTTTAAAAGGGCGCTGTGAAAAGTTTTTGTAAAGGAGGGGTGAGTTTACGGAGTATCACACAGCGTAGCTACAGCGGCAGTGTACGTCATTCGGTTCGCGCTGTGATTGGTTAGCATACATCACAGCGAGCGTGCTGATTGGTTCACGTGTCAGTGACGAGCTGACATCTGATTGGTCGTTTCTGAATACAGTATTTCTATTGGTTGAGGAAGGTGGTGACGTAGCTTAACCTGATTGGCTTGTTGGTGTCTTTCGCGCACGGATTGGCTAGAGTAGCGGAACATCAAGAAAATATTACGATCTTTTAAGAATAAGTAATTTGTTTAAAAAACATGAATTATTGGTATGATAGAGAGAAAACGAAGCCTTCATGGTTTCAGAAAATGAAAAATCTATTTACGCCAGACAAGAAAATTGAAACGCGTGGTGGAAAGTTACTTCATAAGTATAAAACACCCGCAGCCTATATGGAAGGCGAATATGGTTATCATACTGTAGTTTGGCTTGAAAATTGGATGCATTATACAAAAAATGATGACGTATTAGCATGGCCGGAAGATGGGTCATTTAATATGAACGTTTTGAGAAACCTGAGAGACAAAATGATGGCTCTGATGCCGAAGCCTAGGCCAACACAATTTGAGGCTTTAGTTGAATGGGAGGTAGAGATGATGGAACTTGAACGTGAAAGTAAATGTTCAGTACCTAGAAACTCAAAATATATTGTGAATAGAGAGACACATGAAGACAAAGTGAGACGCTGGAGAAAAGCAGACATGTACGATGGTCTGTACCCAGTGAGGATAATGATTACTGAAGATCCAGGTCAAAAGAAAATTCAAAAGAAGAGTAGACTTGATGAGGAATTAGATGATGCAGTTTTAGAAGATATTTATTCTACTAAACATAAGCCGCCACCTTATCAAGCAGATTCACAAAGTACTCCGAGAGTTTCTACAGGAACTTCTCCAAGTGCACCTCCTAGGGAAGTTGTTGAAGGTTCACCCAGATTTTTAAAATTACCTGAAAGGGTAGGGTCGATAAATAATTCTAGTACACCTAGAGAAAATAGAATTCCAGAGCAGAGAGAGGATTTTCCGAGAAACCCAGGAAGACTTGCTGATATGCCAGAAATTTCAAATTACAATAAAGCAAAAGAAGATTTAATTCAACAATTAACAAAAGGCATGGAAGCAGTGACAGTAACAGTAACGATTGGTCCTGTTGTACCAGTTTTTGATCAAAGGAAAATAGGCATTCAGCTTTGACAGTTCCATTAAATGCAGAAATTCAAAAAGTAGCTGAAAAATGTTATTCAGAACTTTCGGAAATACATAGGGAGAAATATATGATGCCAAATCTGACTTTTAATCTAAGCTTGACAGGTTGTCAGACTCCATCTGTTGCAGAATCTGATTCGGCTCCATCAGAAAGAAGCTTAAATAGAATAGATTTAACACAAAATGCACTGTCTCCAGAAGCCCCTGAGTTTAAAAAGCTTGATGTTGCAAAATTAAAGGCTGATTTAGAGGAATTAATTATTGGCACAATTGGTAGTGACAATTTAAGATTGTATCAGGATGATGAACTTCTTTTTATTTGCAAAAGCATTCAGTGGAAAACGAAGAACAGGTATGAACAACTGGAAGAAATGGTTGCTGAATTAGAAATTGATTTAAGTAAACAGAAACATTTGCAGAAACATTACAGAGTAGATTTTTCTGAGAAAGACATTGACAATCTCAATACTTCAGGAAGAATAACTCATATTAGAGAATTAATAGCTTTTCTTAAGAGATTAGGAGAATTAGGTAAATGGAGAATAAAATGGTCAAAGAATAAAGAACAAGACAAAAGAGTCAGGGGTGAAGAGGTTTCTTAATTTCCAATGAGGGAAATAGCTGGTGGAGGTTATGTGCATGTCCCTTGGTCAAGACAGGACATCCTGTTGTTCACAAGCGATTTTCCTCGGCTGAGAGAAAAGCCTGTGGAATGGTATCGCCAGGTAGATAGATTTATTAAAGTGTCAAAAGTTCTGTGGATTGATCTGGATGGATTCTTTGACATTGTTGTCCCATCAGATCTTTGAAGTTAGCCTAAAGAAGAACCTGCTCGAGACATGATTACAGGTGCCCCATCAAAGGATGTCATGGAGATATACAATAAAGTAATTTATTGGTTGAAACAAAAAATTCCCCCGAAAGAAGTAGATTGGGTTAAAATTGACAGAACAAACCAGGAACCGAAGGAGTCAGTACATTCATTCTATGAAAGGTTACTGTTAGTCTTTAAAAAATACTGTGGCTATGAAAAATTAAGTGAAAAGGACATGAGCCACTTTATTTACAGGTTTGTCTTTGGTTTGAGACCTGAAATAAGTGAAATGATTAAACATGGAATTGTGGGATGGCAATCACTTTCAGTTGATGATATCCTGAGAAAAGCAAAATATTGCAGTGATGAGATTGATGCTAAGCAGAAAAACCTTAAAGAGACAGCAATGTGGGCACAAGTGAAGGTAGCTGAGCAACAGCAGATAGCCTTTGAAAATAAAAATGTGCACCAAAATCAAGGCACATTTAAAAATAATTTTAATAACAAGCCAAATTTTAATGTGAATATTGAAGAGCTAAAACAAAAGCTCCCATGTTTTAATTGCAGCGAAATTGGACACTGGAAGCACGAGTGTAAAAATCCGCCCAGAAATTTTAAACATACATCATTAAATTCACAGATGCAGAGTGAGATAAATCAGCAGCAACAGCTGCAGCAGCAGTTAAACGAATTAAGTCAGCAGCGACAGGTAACAAATCAGCAGAGCCATATTCCTCAAGCACCATTTCCTAACAGTGTAAATGCTCAAAGGTATACACCAGAAACTGGTTTCTGCAGAGCAAATCAGGTAAACGGTTTGTCAAAAACAAATGTGTCAAATGTTTCTCAACAATTCTGGTTGAAGGAAAATGAAGCAAGTGATTCTTCTGAAGATTATTCATGACGGTGCCTGAGAGAGGAGGAAGAGTGTGTGCTTGGACCCACTCTTGAGGTAGATCAGGCTGGTCCATATGTTAATGGTAAAGTGAATGATGTAGATGTCACTTTTCTTGTGGATACAGGTGCTACCCGTTCTACTGTCAGATCAGCAGAAATTGAAAACCTTCTTCTCTTGGGTGAGTCTATTCAAGTTGTAGGTGTAGCGAATCAGCAAATCAAAACAAGTCTAACAGAACCTGTAAAAGTTGAGATCGGGAGTTTTAAAGATAAACACAGGTTTCTAGTTTGTGATAGTAGTCGTGTAAATTTGTTAGGTCACAACATACTGTGCAAGATGAATTGCAGGATTTATTGTTCACCGGATGGTATTGAACTACAATCTTCTGAAGTAGATGGTCTTTACAAATTAACAATGTTGATGGTCGAAGAGGAAAGTAAATTATTTCCTGCTTTTGACAAAAACAATTTGCCTGAAGAGCTTAAAAAGCCAGTCAATCCAGAAATTTGGGACTTAACTGGAAATGATATGGGTCTCATGAAACGTGTGGATCCAGTAAAAATTACTGTAAAACAAGGAATAGATTTTCCAAACATTCCTCAGTATAAAATGAAAGCTGAAACTATTGAAGGTGTAATTCCTGTAATTGAAAAATTCATAAGTCAAGGTGTTCTGAAAGAAATTGAGAGCAGCCCGTACAATTCACCGATTATGGGTATCAAAAAGCCAAACGGTACTTATAGAATTGTTCAGGATCTGAGAAAAATTAACCCGATTTTTGTTCCATGTTGTCCAATTGTTCCAAACCCTGCGGTAATTCTTTATCAGATTCCGCATGATGCAGAATGGTATACGGTCATAGACCTATGTAATGCCTTCTTTACAGTTCCACTGCATCCAGAAAGCCAACAAATTTTTGCATTCAGGTTCCAGAACTGTATTTTAGCATGGTGTTGTATCCCACAGGGGTATACTGAGAGTCCATCTATCTTTAATCAATTGTTAAAGAAATCCCTGGAAGATCTGATTTTACCTGGAAATTCAACATTAGTCCAGTATATTGATGACCTACTTGTGGCTGCAAAAACACGAGAAAATTGTGTAACTGATACCATTCCTCTTCTAAATCGATTGGATGATGAGGGACACAAAGTGTTACCTGCAAAATTGCAGTTTTGCAAACAAGAGGTAAAATATCTTGGTCACAGAATTGCGAAAGGAATAAGACAAGTGACAATAGAAAGAATTAAAATGATTTGAGCAATACAGCCCCCGACAACACAAAGACAGGTCAGAATGTTTCTGGGAATGGTTGGTTACTGTCGTCAGTGGATTAGTGGATTTTCGGTAATTGCAAAACCACTGCAGAGGCTGACAAAAGCAGATATCAAAGATCCGATTACTCTGACAAAAACTGAATTGGAAGCTTTTGAGGAATTGAAAAGAAGTTTGTGTGAAGCTCCAGCCTTGGGAATGCCAGACTATGAAAAAGAATTTGAGTTGTACTGTAGTGAAAGGGAAGGTTGTGCATAGTCAGTCTTAATACAGAGGCATGGAAAACTGAGAAAGCCAATTGCTTATTTCTCAGCTGTCTTGCATCCTGTTGTGAAAGCTTTGCCAGGTTTCTTAAAAGCGGTGGCTGCAACAAGTGTAAGCCTTGAGCAGAGTGAAGGAATCATTATGGGATTTCCTGTAAAAGTATATGTACCTCATTCGGTTGAAATTCTTCTTACCAGAAGCAAGACTCAGCATTTAACAAGTAACAGACTGACTAAATATGAAAAAACAATTCTGGGATCAGATAATGTTTCTATTGCAAGATGTGTGAATTTAAATCCTTCCACATTATTGCCGGATGGTGTTGTTACTGAAGCAAATAATTACGTTGACATTGATCATGAGTGCTTGGATGTTGTAGATTACTGCACCAAACCCAGACAGGATATAAAAGATGTTCCTTTGCCTGAATCAGATTTGGTTTACTTTGTTGATGGTTCCTGTTTAAGAACAGAAGAGGGCATTCTGAGAGCAGCATACTCAGTATGTACAGTCTCAGATGTCATAGAGGGTTCACCTCTTGATGGAATTCGTTCAGCCCAAATTGCAGAATTGGTTGGTCTAATTCGAGCTTGTGAAAAAGCAGAAGGGAAAAAAGTTACCATAGTGACTGATAGTCAGTATGGGTATGGCGTTGTGCATGACTATGGTCAGCTCTGGTCTCAAAGGGGTTATTTAACTTCTGCGGGAACGCCAATCAGAAATGCAAAATTGATCAAAAGACTGATTGATGGCATTCAATTACCAGAAAAGATTGCTGTTGTGAAGTGTGCAGCTCATAAAAAAGGTGAGGACTATATTACTAAAGGAAATGCTTACACAGATGAGATTGCAAGGTATTGTGCGAAGAATCATTATTCAATCAATCGGGAAAAAGACAAAAGTCACATTTTGAACTCTCTCATGCTAATATCTGTAGCTGAAACATGGCAGGGAGTAATAGAACTACAAGATGAGGCAGATTATGAAGAGAAAAACACATGGTTAAAGGCAGAGTGCAGACAGCGAGAGGAAGATGGAGTTTGGGTTTACAAAGATGACAGACCAGTAATGCCAAATTGCATGATTGCTGACATGGCACGGATGTACCATGGTCCAGGGCATTTAGGAAGGGACTCCATGATTATATTATTCAGAGAAACATGGTTTAGTCCAAAGTTCAGAATCATTGCTGAGTCGCTTTGCCAAAGATGCTTGACCTGCCAACAAATGAATCCTAATAGGAAAACTATTGTAAGCTTGGGAACCATAGGACGGGAGGGTGGTCCTTTTACCAGGTTACAGATGGATTTCATTGACATGCCACAACACAATAAGCTCAAATATGTGCTTGTGTTTGTTTGTCTGTTTTCAAGATGGGTCGAAGCTTACCCAACTCGTCACAATGACTCAGTCACTGGGGCTAAATTACTGTTGAGGGAGATCATACCAAGATATGGTTTTCCGGTGACTATTGAAAGTGATCGTGGAACGCATTTTGAGAACAGACTATTACAATTGATTTGTGAAGCTTTGGGCATTGAACAAAAGTTACACTGTGCATGCAGACCAGAAGCATCGGGTGTCGTGGAGCAGATAAATGGAACAATCAAAAATAGAATTTCTAAAATGTGTCTAGCTACAGGAGTGAAGTGGACAGATGCTCTTTAGAATTACTCCAGAGAAAAAGACAGGCCTCAGTCCTCATGAAATCTTAATGGGTAGAGTTATGAGGCAAGCATTTGTTCCAGTTGGCAAGCTTTTGAGTATAATGATAGTGCAATTATTGAGTACTGTCAGAATCTCTCTGATGTAGTTAATTCTGTGTTTCATGAGGTTGGAACAGATGTGATTACAAAAGAGAAAGAGCAAGCTCATGATCTGATACCTGGAGACTGGGTCAGAACAAAAGTACATCGAAGGAGAAACTGTTTAGTACCCAGATGGCAGAAGGCTAGACTTGTTACAACTAATGCTATAAAGTGTAGGGGTCTGAAAAGGTGGGTGCATGCTAGTCACACCATTCGTGTACCAGCTCCTGATAATTCAGATGAAGAGAATGACACAACAACTGATTCAGACTCAGAGGGAGATCCTGATGTTCCAGCTTCTGATGATCAGCAGGAAAATAGTCATTCAAAAGGTGCAAACCAAGCTTTGAATGAAAAAGATCTGGAAATTGTGACTCTAGATCAAGAAAATGATGAAAATCTGTTAGAAAGAGAATCTCAAGCAGAAAGAGAAGATTCTGAAGCAGAAAAAAGTTTGGAAGCGGAAAATTCTGAGCTAGACAATAATCAGGTCCGGGAGAGTATTAAAAAGCAGAAAAGTAGTAGCTCTGAAAACAGGAACAAAAGTACTGAAACTGGGAAGTTAAAGGTGATCCCTGAAGAAGAGGAAGAATTACCAAGTACCAGCTATAAGGAAGATGTTCCTAACGGAGTGAAGCTGCCGAGTAAAGAAGTTCCTAGATACAGGATTGAAGTCTCAGAAACTGATTCAGATGAGAGTGATGAAGAATCTGAAATAAGAAAATTCAGGAAAAGATCTTGGAAAGCTGAATGTAACGAAACTGTGCCAAAGAAGAAAGGAGATATTTGGCCTGAAGAAAATTTGAAATTCAAATTCATAAAGAAATTGAAAGAACAGGTCAACGAGATCTCGAGTCAGGGAGCTGATTCTGAAAAGAAAAACGAGAAAGGTAGAAAAATTGAAGTAATTGGTGGTAAAGCAAAAAGAGTAATTAAGCCCAATCAAAGGTATAAGTCCCCAGAGTGGACATACATTATAATCCCGCCAATTGCTGAAGTTGAAAGTAGCAGTCAGGAGGATTTAGAAGAAGCTAGTGACAATGATTGAGGTTGTTTTCTTTTAGATTAGGGTTTTTAGTTTCTAGCATAAGGCTGAAGAAAATGTTTTAGGTGACACAAGGTCGAAGAAATTGTGTTAGCTGGAAAGACACATTCATGTGACGCAAGGTCGAAGAAAAGCTGTTATAGGGTTACTCTAAACGTCTAAAAAAAATTATATATTTTAAGAGGTGGGAGATATTAGTTTGATTACATATAGTATTTACATTATTCATATATAATCGCAAAATTTTAACATTTTTGTTTTTAATTTTTGATCTTTTGTTCTAAAATGCCTAGTTCTGATACTTCAAGGTGCTCCATTTTGAGGAGGTGTTGCAAAATGTCATCAATTTGTGTAGTTCTTTTAATACTGGTTTGGTTAATTTTAGCTGTTGTTTACCCTTTTGGTTTAGATAAGCAGAAATTTAAGGCAAATATGACTAGTAAGGTAGACACTAAACAGGAAAAACATGCAGGCAAATTTAACAGAGTTATTGAGCATAATCCAGAGATCCATCAAGATAGATCTGTTGGAGATTTTTCTAGCAATTCATTTTCTAGGCTTTTGTCTGAATTTGTTAAAGTGATGAATGTAAAAGGACTGCTATGTCTGTGTGAAGCTTCCTGCTTCTGTATCAGAGGGGGTTACTTATAACATGTTACCCCTCACTTATGGCATCACTTGCAGTGTGATTTCTAGTTTGTTTTATCAAACAGGTCGTTTGGAATATTATTACTCAGACTTTTATGAAGTTTTTGCAAATCTCAAAGTTATAAATAGCTTAAACAAAGTTAAGCCTGCGAAGCAGATGAAGGAATTCTTTTTGGTAAATAATGAACTTAATTATGAATATGCTTATAGAAATAATTTAACATGCAAGATGAGAGCAGAAGAAAAGACTTTCCTGAATATGGTTGAAGAGAGAAGGGCACTTTACAAAAGGAATGAGGTGCTCAAACATGCTAAGTCTAAATTCTGGCAAATGGAGGATGCCAAGCTTAATGGTGTCAATACTAATGCAGCAATTCACATTGATGAACCAGTTAGTAGTAAATTTTGTATTAGAAGAGATAACACACTTTATGATAACTTTTTTGTTGGTGCTAGTCAATGTGAGGATACCTATCGTATCAAAGGGGGATGGGGATTTAAAGGTGGGAAAGATCCTATTTTTCCTGGAATTTATTTTATCTGTGGTAACAAGGCATATTTTAGCCTCCCTGACCATTGGTATGGGACGTGCTATCTTGGATTAGTTTTTCCAAAGATTTTTCATGTTGACAGAAATGAGAGGGGTACCTTTGAATTCGGAGAACACCTGAACAGGTTTAAGAGGGAAAGTTTTACAGAAGTCATGGGAGACATTTTTGGTGCAATTATTCCCATGGTAGGAATAACGATGAATTCAGTCAAGATAAGAAAGGTTTCCACGATTGTAGACAGATTGTCAACTGATACTGCCAGTGGTTTCCAGTTAGTTAATACAGAACTTGTTGCTACTAGAAGCATGGTTATGCAGAATCGTCTTGCATTAGACATTCTGCTTGCAAAAGAGGGAGGAGTCTGTGGGGTCCTGCATGTCCAGCATTGTTGTACTTATATTCCTGACAAGAGTCGGAATATTGAGACCCTTATTAAAAATATCACAGAATTTCATCCTGAGATAGAACCTCTGGAGGAAGAAAATTTTACTGAACAAATATGCAAAAGAATTCAGGCAATTAAAGAATGGTTTTCAGAAATTGGCAGTTCAATCATTGCCAAAGTGCTCGGTCCAGTAATTGTTGTTATTATAGTGATACTTTTGTTAAAAATGAGGTGCATGATCCAGAAGAGAAAAAAGCATCAGAGGGAAAAGAGGAGGATTTATAAACTTAGAAAAGAACAAGAGAAGGAATACGAATTGGAGGAAATGCGAAGGGATCAATATGAGAGTAAAGAACAAACTGCTGAGACAGGAGTTTAGGGAAACTAACACCGAAGGAAGTCAAAATGTGAAGTCTCTAAATTGGTTTAAAATTTTCTAAATTTGGGTGTTGTTTGGTGATTTTGAAATCACCAGATGAGGGAGTTGATGGAGCAAGCTTCAGAAATTATTTTATTCTGGCTCGTGATATTAATCTCCCATAACTTGATTAAATATATTAATTTTTTTTGCATGATTTTTGTTATTTAACCAACCTAGTGTTAAGTCGCATACATTATCACACACGGGACTAACGACATGTGCTTTATGTTGCATATGCAAGTATGTTTTATAATAAATAACTAACGTTGTCTTGTCTGTCCTTTTGTCTTTGTGATCATTAATGCGGCTGATTAATTAATGGCATGTGCTTATTCTATTTGTGCTTCTGTTTGTATTGTGTTTGTTTATCTTTTTCAGATATATGAAGAATCCTGCTGGACTTTATGAAGAATGGTAGATATTAAATGTTGCTTTTCTTTGTGCTTTTGCTAGGTGATATATATTAACGGGTTAATATTAGCAATGATGAGTGGGGAAACAGAATGACTTTCTTAATTATGTATTAATTATTCTTTTGTGTTTGTTTAAACACTAGCCCGAGAGAAAGGCTTGAGGCCTGTATGATATGGAGAATGATGGTTAGCCTGACCGCGATGAGCCAAGCACAGCCATGATGGAAAGTTTTTCAAAAAGACATTTCCTTGAATAAATGGATGGCTAAGCAAGAAATATTGTGTGCGTTGTGCCCTGAAAGTTAATATTTCCAAGGCTAGAGAAGTGACAAGTGGCGATTTGACGAGCTATGGAGGAAACTGTGAACTATAAATGTATCAAACCTTCGGAAGCCAGTGTCGTCTCTCGTGAAAGGACAATGGCATAACATTTTGGCGTTCAGAAAGAGTGGCCTCATGATGGTCTGACGATCAGCAACCAATCAGGTTGTTGGGTGACATTAAATAATATCATTCTAGTTAGATTAGTGAGTCACAAGGGTATAAAGACTTTGCCCCTTGAGAGGAGCGGGGCTGACTGTTCCTGAGGGCGAAGTGCTGTGCGATTTCCTAGGACACGTAAGAATGTTTTGCTAAGTGTTTTTCCTTTGCAGGTCAGAAAGCTTAACTTAGGGATTTAGGTTATGTTTGTTTAAATTTATTCATGATACTTGGGCAATCCTGAAATGCCAGACTTTTGTGCCTCTAATGCTGAATTAAAGCTACAGATTTGAATAAATGTTGCAATTAATAAAATGAGCTAATATAAGTGAATTGAATTTCTATGCTTTAATTTTAAAAATAAAAGACTTTAAACGTCAAGCTGCTCTTGATTAATTTAGTTGTTACCATTAGCAGATTCATTGGCCAAAAGTGGCATAATTAAATGTTTATGTGAATTCCCCATGGTTAAAAATGTTGTACTGCAGTTGTATATATTGTACATATAAAATTTAGATAGTCCGATTAATTAGGCCACATGATTCAGTTGCTCAATTTCTGTCTCAGCTTCATGGGCCTTGTGAGAATTATATGATGGTGAGTATTCGGTAGAGTATAGTGTAGTATTGAGACAGAATTTCTTTATGAGCGCTGGATCACTGCCTCTGCCATGGATAGAGGCAAAGGACTAAAACAAGACTATTTCACATGGGCGCCATCTTGTGGAATGACCTTCTTCAAAAGAATTTGTTTATTTCCAAATGAAAAAAGTAAAATACATAGGCCGACAAGTATTTCTATTTTAAAAAGCAGCTACGCTCAAATTAAATACGTTTAGGAAATGCTTGTATACTTGAATGTAAATTAAATGTGTGGAAAAGTGAAACAAGTTTAATGTCATTGATGCTCATGTAAAGCATTCCAATTCCTAATGGTTGAATTTGGGCTAGATAAAACTACAAAAAAAATAACATACCTGACATGCAACAGCCAAATGGGAGGAGGGGCCATCCCGCGCTGTGCGAGGAGGAAGCTGCAATGGCCAAAAAAAACAATTGTAGTGTAGTTCCTATATTCCCAATAGGCTCTGCGCATTAGAATAATATATCCTATAGTTTAGAGGTAGGACTGAGGTCGACTAGGTATCTATTGAATATATTAAACTTAATAGTGAGTACCAGCTAGCTCAGAGGTCACTAGAAACTTTCTCGAATACACAAAAAGGGATTCGTTTCTGACAGCCGCATAAACATGACAACTTTGTTTCCCAAGAATAAGAAATGTATCTCTAGATTCGCGGAAACAATAGTTACGTATTTCACCTAGTCAATCGTGCATGCTTCGTTTCTACAAAGGTGCAGAGAAATAGAGAGACAGGTGTTTTCAATAAAAAGGTTTATTGAACAGTCTTCTTTCTCATGAAAGTAAAGTGAACTGCTAAAATCGTAATGCAGGCTGCAAAATATAATGCGTACGGCGAGAACAATATTATAAACTAATACTGTAAGAGCATTGTATGGTTACTAAACCATATAAAAATACATAAATAAATAACAATGACTAAAAATACTCAACTGGTGCTTCTAAAATACGCCTACCCCAATGTACCTAACCTAAGTCTAGTACGCGGGAGGGAGTCAGTATTGTGTAGCATAGGTTTGGTTTTCTTAGCCAAGAATCTATCCAAGATTTCTCTTAGGTTCTAATGAGCTCCATACCTTAGTTTAGAATGAAGGAGGTCTAGTATCTCTGTCTCGGGACTCAATTTCCCAACACCCTGCAAGGGGAGCTTGGAAACACTGGAGCTGGATTCTCGGCAGGAAAAAGGACAGCTTCTCGATCAGTGGGTCAGCTGGAGGGTCGGCTTCCTTCGGCACTTGCTGTAGCGAGCTGCGTCGGGCAAGTAGATAGTCGAACTGCTCCGAACCACTGTGTCTTGCTAAAGTAAGTGAAGGCATATTTATACCTAGAAGGTGTCTAATTTGATGTAATGTATGGCATAATAACGTTAGCAAAGAACCCCAAGGGCGTAGTAGTTCTTTGTAAAGTACATGAGTTCTTGGACAAATCAATATTCAAGCAAGGGAAAGTCCCTGACTGCTTAAGCCGATTTTCTAAGACATCGTTGTGACGTTTTGGTACGGGTGGAAGTAGCCATGCCTGTATTTGGACTGCATGGGCTATGTCTAAATAAGGGAATGATTTCTATGCCTATATTAGGGCAAAGTGAATTGTACCTACATAAGGGCATGAATCAGGAAAATTTGCTCGGATCCTAAAACGCCATACAACACAATTACTGAGTGAAATTGCCTCAGCTGAAACAAGCACCCAAAAAGAAGAACAATTGAGTGCATTGGATCAATAGAAAGCCAGCATTTCTGAATGCCATGAGAAAGAACCAATGGCAATTGGTGGGTGTGCCAAACCCCACAGAAGAGATAATAACAGGTCGATCGAAGCTCGACCTAGAAATGAAGGTTTAGGCCTGGCAAAAGGTTTATTTTGTCAGGTCAAAACGGCAGTTTAAAACTGCACACGCACAGGTTGCAATGGCATGCCTGAGACATACTTAAAGGGCTACCTAAGTGGGTGGCACAATAAGTGCTGTAGGCCCACTTGTAGCATTTAATGTACAGGCCCTGGGTACGAATAGTACCACTTTACTAGGGGTATATAAGTAAATTAAATATGCTAATTGGGGATACGCTAATGTTACCAAGTTTTAAGGAGTGAGCACATGCACCTTAGCACTGGTTAGCAGTGGTAAAGTGCAGAATCCTAAAGGCCAAGAAAAACAGGTTCCAAAAACAGGAGGGTGAAGACAACACATAGTTCTTGGTTGTATGCTCCAGAACTGGTAGATATTTATCTAATTAAGAATCAAACTTGCTGTAAAACTGCCATCTATATTGACCATACAACAATATTTACGGTCATAAGGACCTTTGAAACACATTTGCTCATAAAAACTAAAGAGGCCATAAAGAATATTCGCAAAATCAACCAATCGAGTAAATCATCAGGAAATTATCAACAGAACTAGCGTAACCGAAATAACCAATACAATCACTGCTATAGCTGTTTAGCATGTTTATGAGGCTACAACTACACTGCAGACACAACTGATAATATGCAACTTAGGCTGTCAGTGTAAATCCTCATCAATAGTTAATGGGCCAAATTACCCCCGAACAAACAATTTTGAATGTGTATGGCTGCATAGTCACAACACCTACCACCCTGCTCAGTAATATAAGCAGTGGCGGCTCCTCCGCTAAGGCGGAGGAGTGTCGCACCAGTGCTTTTGAAAAAAATAGAAAGGGAGGTCTCCTCACATATCCAATGACGGGACGAGGAGAGAGAAGAAACAGGAAGTCAGAGCAGTCCCTATTATTACCTATAAAACAAGGATACTATTATCCTTAACTATACCACCATAGCTCAAGAGATCTTTTGCATTTATATCCACTCAAGACATTTATACATAATAAGCCAACAATAGAATCAGAGTTATACACAATTTATTTTAAAATATACAAAGACAAATGTCGAATACAGTACCACAGTGCAAAAAATGTTAAAAACAGAATGTTTACGGTTTTTGTCAGCACCCTACCAATAGGTCAATGGTGCACACACAATTCATACATGAAAAAACAATTTAAAAAAGCAAATCGCTATTAAAAACAAGTTGTCGACGCAGCGTTTCGGTTTCTATGATGACACCTTCATCAGGACAGGGTTTCTAACAGGGCGTACTCTTATAAAATGAGAGACGTCTTCCTCTTTTATTAATTTGAGGTAGTAGTCCTTAGTTCATCATAGGACATCAGGTACACAAATATTGGTGGACGAGTAAAATATCTTTTAGTGTCTTTGCTATACACTGGATTTTCCTGTTCGTTGAGGAAAAAGGAGCCACCGATATGAGGGACCTTTGTATAGGATTCCCTGTATTTATAGGGGTCAGTCCGGAGTGTGAGCCGTGACTGGATGCCTTCCGGTTTTGTTATGTAATTAAAACCAAGTTGCAGATTACGTTTCTTCACTCTGCTCTGCGGGGTTTTTTTTTGTATTACCACCTTCTATCTAGTATTCGGCCTCCCTGCTCCTTTTTCACTCGTATTCGTCCGTTCTGTAGATACCAAGATCTACAGAACGGACGAATACGAGTGAAAAAGGAGCAGGGAGGCCGAATACTAGATAGAAGGTGGTAATACAAAAAAAAAACCCCGCAGAGCAGAGTGAAGAAACGTAATCTGCAACTTGGTTTTAATTACATAACAAAACCGGAAGGCATCCAGTCACGGCTCACACTCCGGACTGACCCCTATAAATACAGGGAATCCTATACAAAGGTCCCTCATATCGGTGGCTCCTTTTTCCTCAACGAACAGGAAAATCCAGTGTATAGCAAAGACACTAAAAGATATTTTACTCGTCCACCACTATTTGTGTACCTGATGTCCTATGATGAACTAAGGACTACTACCTCAAATTAATAAAAGAGGAAGACGTCTCTCATTTTATAAGAGTACGCCCTGTTAGAAACCCTGTCCTGATGAAGGTGTCATCATAGAAACCGAAACGCTGCGTCGACAACTTGTTTTTAATAGCGATTTGCTTTTTTAAATTGTTTTTTCATGTATGAATTGTGTGTGCACCATTGACCTATTGGTAGGGTGCTGACAAAAACCGTAAACATTCTGTTTTTAACATTTTTTGCACTGTGGTACTGTATTCGACATTTGTCTTTGTATATTTTAAAATAAATTGTGTATAACTCTGATTCTATTGTTGGCTTATTATGTATAAATGTCTTGAGTGGATATAAATGCAAAAGATCTCTTGAGCTATGGTGGTATAGTTAAGGATAATAGTATCCTTGTTTTATAGGTAATAATAGGGACTGCACCAGTGCTTTTGGCAGAGGAAATAAAGGAAAAATAAAATGATAATAAATGGTTCGAGCATAAACCTAGGCACACATATATTAGATGTGATAATCTGTTAGTGTAAACATATATAGTACATTATGCAAGCTACCAAATAAAGAGATGATCTCTTGATAAGTTTTGAATTTGTTCAGTCTTTAATTTTCGAGAAAAACCAGCTGACACGTGTTTCCTCGCATTTGGAACAATCTTTCTGCGACTTCCTCAGGCTCACATACTTGACAGATTACCGACGCACAAGGAGTTATCCGTTCCTCTTGCATTACTTTCCCCCACGTCGTCCACCGAGACCAAATGCCATACTCGGATGCTTGATTCCGTTCTGGGAAGGACATGGCTTTTGTAGTTCGGACTGGACTGTTCCCATGGAGCACAGGGTCAGAGCTGATTTGCATATCGCCATTGTCTAACCCAGGGTGGTGTGGAGTGCAAAAAAACGATGGATTTGGGCCCAGATCTTTGGACTGGGGTGAATGTGTGAATTTGATCCACATTCTGTCCATCACCTGTTTTGTTTGCAATTGCCGCCATAAGTGCGCTGGGGATGCTCAGACGTGGGTCCCAGGCACTCCACACCACTGGAGTCAAGCTAGCCGGGCTGATGAGAGGTGTTACCTCGAAACCGGTCCGGTCCTCGGATGCTTGATTCCATTCTGGGAAGGACATGGCTTTTGTAGTTCGGACTGGACTGTTCCCATGGGGCACAGGGTCAGAGCTGATTTGCATATCGCCATTGTCTAACCCAGGGTGGTGTGGAGTGCAAAAAAAACGATGGATTTGGGCCCAGATCTTTGGACTGGGGTGAATGTGTGACATTGATCCACATTCTGTCCATCACCTGTTTTGTTTGCAATTGCCGCCATAAGTGCGCTGGGGATGCTCAGACGTGGGTCCCAGGCACTCCACACCACTGGAGTCAAGCTAGCCGGGCTGATGAGAGGTGTTACCTCGAAACCGGTCCGGTCCTCGGATGCTTGATTCCGTTCTGGGAAGGACATGGCTTTTGTAGTTCGGACTGGACTGTTCCCATGGGGCACAGGGTCAGAGCTGATTTGCATATCGCCATTGTCTAACCCAGGGTGGTGTGGAGTGCAAAAAAACGATGGATTTGGGCCCAGATCTTTGGACTGGGGTGAATGTGTGACATTGATCCACATTCTGTCCATCACCTGTTTTGTTTGCATTTGCCGCCATAAGTGCGCTGGGGATGCTCAGACGTGGGTCCCAGGCACTCCACACCACTGGAGTCAAGCTAGCCGGGCTGATGAGAGGTGTTACCTCGAAACCGGTCCGGTCCTCGGATGCTTGATTCCATTCTGGAAAGGACATGGCTTTTGTAGTTCGGACTGGACTATTCCCATGGGGCACAGGGTCAGAGCTGATTTGCATATCGCCATTGTCTAACCCAGGGTGGTGTGGAGTGCAAAAAAAACGATGGATTTTCCCAGATCTTTGGACTGGGGTGAATGTGTGACATTGATCCACATTCTGTCCATCACCTGTTTTGTTTGCAATTGCCACCATAAGTGCGCTGGGGATGCTCAGACGTGGGTCCCAGGCACTCCACACCACTGGAGTCAAGCTAGCCGGGCTGATGAGAGGTGTTACCTCGAAACCGGTCCGGTCCTCGGATGCTTGATTCCGTTCTGGGAAGGACATGGCTTTTGTAGTTCGGACTGGACTGTTCCCATGGGGCACAGGGTCAGAGCTGATTTGCATATCGCCATTGTCTAACCCAGGGTGGTGTGGAGAGCAAAAAAAGGATGGATTTGGGCCCAGATCTTTGGACTGGGGTGAATGTGTGACATTGATCCACATTCTGTCCATCACCTGTTTTGTTTGCAATTGCCGCCATAAGTGCGCTGGGGATGCTCAGACGTGGGTCCCAGGCACTCCACGCTACTGGAGTCAAGCTAGCCGGGCTGATGAGAGGTGTTACCTCGAAACCGGTCCGGTCCTCGGATGCTTGATTCCGTTCTGGGAAGGACATGGCTTTTGTAGTTCGGACTGGACTGTTCCCATGGGGCACAGGGTCAGAGCTGATTTGCATATCGCCATTGTCTAACCCAGGGTGGTGTGGAGTGCAAAAAAACGATGGATTTGGGCCCAGATCTTTGGACTGGGGTGAATGTGTGACAATGATCCACATTCTGTCCATCACCTGTTTTGTTTGCAAATGCCGCCATAAGTGCGCTGGGGATGCTCAGACGTGGGTCCCAGGCACTCCACACCACTGGAGTCAAGCTAGCCGGGCTGATGAGAGGTGTTGCCTCGAAACCGGTCCGGTCCTCGGATGCTTGATTCCGTTCTGGGAAGGACATGGCTTTTGTAGTTCAGACTGGACTGTTCCCATGGGGCACAGGGTCAGAGCTGATTTGCATATCGCCATTGTCTAACCCAGGGTGGTGTGGAGTGCAAAAAAACGATGGATTTGGGCCCAGATCTTTGGACTGGGGTGAATGTGTGACATTGATCCACATTCTGTCCATCACCTGTTTTGTTTGCAATTGCCGCCATAAGTGCGCTGGGGATGCTCAGACGTGGGTCCCAGGCACTCCAAACCACTGGAGTCAAGCTAGCCGGGCTGATGAGAGGTGTTACCTCGAAACCGGTACAGGTCCTCGGATGCTTGATTCCGTTCCGGGAAGGACATGGCTTTTGTAGTTCGGACTGGACTGTTCCCATGGGGCACAGGGTCAGAGCTGATTTGCATATCGCCATTGTCTAACCCAGGGTGGTGTGGAGTGCAAAAAAACGATGGATTTGGGCCCAGATCTTTGGACTGGGGTGAATGTGTGACATTGATCCACATTCTGTTCATCACCTGTTTTGTTTGCAATTGCCGCCATAAGTGCGCTGGGGATGCTCAGACGTGGGTCCCAGGCACTCCACACCACTGGAGTCAAGCTAGCCGGGCTGATGAGAGGTGTTACCTCGAAACCGGTCCGGTCCTCGGATGCTTGATTCCGTTCTGGGAAGGACATGGCTTTTGTAGTTCGGACTGGACTGTTCCCATGGGGCACAGGGTCAGAGCTGATTTGCATATCGCCATTGTCTAACCCAGGGTGGTGTGGAGTGCAAAAAAACGATGGATTTGGGCCCAGATCTTTGGACTGGGGTGAATGTGTGACATTGATCCACATTCTGTCCATCACCTGTTTTGTTTGCAATTGCCGCCATAAGTGCACTGGGGATGCTCAGACGTGGGTCCCAGGCACTCCACACCACTGGAGTCAAGCTAGCCGGGCTGATGAGAGGTGTTACCTCGAAACCGGTCCGGTCCTCGGATGCTTGATTCCATTCTGGGAAGGACATGGCTTTTGTAGTTCGGACTGGACTGTTCCCATGGGGCATAGGGTCAGAGCTGATTTGCATATCGCCATTGTCTAACCCAGGGTGGTGTGGAGTGCAAAAAAAACGATGGATTTGGGCCCAGATCTTTGGACTGGGGTGAATGTGTGACATTGATCCACATTCTGTCCATCACCTGTTTTGTTTGCAATTGCCGCCATAAGTGCGCTGGGGATGCTCAGACGTGGGTCCCAGGCACTCCACACCACTGGAGTCAAGCTAGCCGGGCTGATGAGAGGTGTTACCTCGAAACCGGTCCGGTCCTCGGATGCTTGATTCCGTTCTGGGAAGGACATGGCTTTTGTAGTTCAGACTGGACTGTTCCCATGGGGCACAGGGTCAGAGCTGATTTGCATATCGCCATTGTCTAACCCAGGGTGGTGTGGAGAGCAAAAAAACGATGGATTTGGGCCCAGATCTTTGGACTGGGGTGAATGTGTGACATTGATCCACATTCTGTCCATCACCTGTTTTGTTTGCAATTGCCGCCATAAGTGCGCTGGGGATGCTCAGACGTGGGTCCCAGGCACTCCACACCACTGGAGTCAAGCTAGCCGGGCTGATGAGAGGTGTTACCTCGAAACCGGTCCGGTCCTCGGATGCTTGATTCCATTCTGGGAAGGACATGGCTTTTGTAGTTCGGACTGGACTATTCCCATGGGGCACAGGGTCAGAGCTGATTTGCATATCGCCATTGTCTAACCCAGGGTGGTGTGGAGTGCAAAAAAAACGATGGATTTTCCCAGATCTTTGGACTGGGGTGAATGTGTGACATAGATCCACATTCTGTCCATCACCTGTTTTGTTTGCAATTGCCGCCATAAGTGCGCTGGGGATGCTCAGACGTGGGTCCCAGGCACTCCACACCACTGGAGTCAAGCTAGCCGGGCTGATGAGAGGTGTTACCTCGAAACCGGTACAGGTCCTCGGATGCTTGATTCCGTTCTGGGAAGGACATGGCTTTTGTAGTTCGGACTGGACTGTTCCCATGGGGCACAGGGTCAGAGCTGATTTGCATATCGCCATTGTCTAACCCAGGGTGGTGTGGAGAGCAAAAAAAGGATGGATTTGGGCCCAGATCTTTGGACTGGGGTGAATGTGTGACATTGATCCACATTCTGTCCATCACCTGTTTTGTTTGCAATTGCCGCCATAAGTGCGCTGGGGATGCTCAGACGTGGATCCCAGGCACTCCACGCCACTGGAGTCAAGCTAGCCGGGCTGATGAGAGGTGTTACCTCGAAACCGGTCCGGTCCTCGGATGCTTGATTCTGTTCTGGGAAGGACATGGCTTTTGTAGTTCAGACTGGACTGTTCCCATGGGGCACAGGGTCAGAGCTGATTTGCATATCGCCATTGTCTAACCCAGGGTGGTGTGGAGAGCAAAAAAACGATGGACTTGGGCCCAGATCTTTGGACTGGGGTGAATGTGTGACATTGATCCACATTCTGTCCATCACCTGTTTGTTTGCAATTGCCGCCATAAGTGCGCTGGGGATGCTCAGACGTGGGTCCCAGGCACTCCACGCCACTGGAGTCAAGCTAGCCGGGCTGATGAGAGGTGTTACCTCGAAACCGGTCCGGTCCTCGGATGCTTGATTCCGTTCTGGGAAGGACATGGCTTTTGTAGTTCGGACTGGACTGTTCCCATGGGGCACAGGGTCAGAGCTGATTTGCATATCGCCATTGTCTAACCCAGGGTGGTGTGGAGTGCAAAAAAACGATGGATTTGGGCCCAGATCTTTGGACTGGGGTGAATGTGTGACATTGATCCACATTCTGTCCATCACCTGTTTTGTTTGCAATTGCCGCCATAAGTGCGCTGGGGATGCTCAGACGTGGGTCCCAGGCACTCCACACCACTGGAGTCAAGCTAGCCGGGCTGATGAGAGGTGTTGCCTCGAAACCGGTCCGGTCCTCTGATGCTTGATTCCGTTCTGGGAAGGACATGGCTTTTGTAGTTCGGACTGGACTGTTCCCATGGGGCACAGGGTCAGAGCTGATTTGCATATCGCCATTGTCTAACCCAGGGTGGTGTGGAGTGCAAAAAACGATGGATTTGGGCCCAGATCTTTGGACTGGGGTGAATGTGTGACATTGATCCACATTCTGTCCATCACCTGTTTTGTTTGCAATTGCCGCCATAAGTGCGCTGGGGATGCTCAGACGTGGGTCCCAGGCACTCCAAACCACTGGAGTCAAGCTAGCCGGGCTGATGAGAGGTGTTACCTCGAAACCGGTACAGGTCCTCGGATGCTTGATTCCGTTCTGGGAAGGACATGGCTTTTGTAGTTCGGACTGGACTGTTCCCATGGGGCACAGGGTCAGAGCTGATTTGCATATCGCCATTGTCTAACCCAGGGTGGTGTGGAGTGCAACAAAACGATGGATTTGGGCCCAGATCTTTGGACTGGGGTGAATGTGTGACATTGATCCACATTCTGCCCATCACCTGTTTTGTTTGCAATTGCCGCCATAAGTGCGCTGGGGATGCTCAGACGTGGGTCCCAGGCACTCCACACCACTGGAGTCAAGCTAGCCGGGCTGATGAGAGGTGTTACCTCGAAACCGGTCCGGTCCTCGGATGCTTGATTCCGTTCTGGGAAGGACATGGCTTTTGTAGTTCGGACTGGACTGTTCCCATGGGGCACAGGGTCAGAGCTGGTTTTGCATATCGCCATTGTCTAACCCAGGGTGGTGTGGAGTGCAAAAAAACGATGGATTTGGGCCCAGATCTTTGGACTGGGGTGAATGTGTGACATTGATCCACATTCTGTCCATCACCTGTTTTGTTTGCAAATACTCTATTTTCGGCCATACCACAGCCCTTTTCCGGTTTACCCCATCGACTCCTTTGTTTTTCTTTTTTTAGCTATCAGAGCGTTTAAGAAGCATCTTACATAATTCAATACGGAGCCTCCGATTCCCTTGCTTAATATTGAAGCTGACCAGTTTGTCTCGGGCCTGGCCGGGTCGAAATTATCACAGGCTGAGCGACAATGCATCGATCTAATATCCTTGAATACAGCCCTGAGGAAGTCGCAGAAAGATTGATCCAAATGTGATGAAACACGTGTTGGCTGGTTTTTCTTAAAAATTAAAGACTGAACGAATTCAAAACTCATCAAGAGATTCATCTCTGTATTTGTTGGCTTGCATAATGTACTATATATGTCTACTCTAACAGATTATCACATCTAATTTATGTTTGCCTAGGTTTATGCTCGAATTTTGAATTGTGAGGGTTGTTTCCCACACTCAATTGGGGGGTTACAGGGCTTATCCCCTCACCTAGTTGCACAATACAGCAACATCTTTTCCTTTTCGAACTATTATGTCCACTTTAGCAGAGCGCCTTGAAAATCCCTGGTTACTCAAAAACCCTTTTTTCCTGACTAGTATGATAATAAATGGTTGTTAATATATTTTTATTTGTTCCTGTTGCGGCTTGGCAGGCAGGGCGGGTCTGCTTTGCTCCCCGAGCAGGGTAGGAGTAGTGGCACCCTCCTAAGTGTGCAATGACTGTTTGAATGTTCTCCATGCAGGCTGCATTACAGCATGTGGAGAACATGCCCAGGATCCCATTCCCTGGCTGAGCGCCGAACCACAGCACTCAGACCAATCACAATGCTGCATTGCAGCATTGTGATTCGTCAGGGGAGCCTGGCTGTGCTTCCTGGTTCCTTCGGAGTAGAGTGATGATGAAGAGGGACGGCGAGGAGGTAAAGTACATTTTTTTTTCTCTACTTTACACCCTTCCCCCACCTCGCCCTCTGCCCTGTCACCCCGATCCATACCAGCCACCACTGAACATAAGATGCATAGGCACGGCAAAGAAACAAAGCATACATAAATAAATCAGACCACTACATAGTCACCTCGCTTATTTTGGCAAACAACTACCAAAAACAGCACAAGTAAAGTCATTGTGTATTATTAGACCCATACAAGAAAGGATTTAAGCAATGACCCATCAAGCCCTATTGAGAAACAGAAGAAGTATAGAAAGGCAGCTGACTGCCTTGTCCTATGAATTTGTTTGTCAATTATTAGATACCATATGAAAGTAATCTATTGAAGTATTAGTGCATTAATGCTTCACACAAGTGATAATGCATCTACTGGGATTGGCTGAGGTGCTAGATCACAAGCATGGTGAATGGTTTAAAAGACAATTGGACACAGAAGTGAATACAATTTTAGAGGGAGAAAATAATCAGGTAAAGAGCAGACGGTCACCAACGCGTGGAATACTTGTGAGAAAAATGACACTATGATCACAAAGAAAATACTGGTACATGGATAGTCAAATACCCTGACAACTACATTACTGAAGCAACCGATAGGACAAAGAACATTTGATATGTATTTGTTATGTTATGTTATGTTATTTTTATCTTTTATAGCGCGCGGCTACTCCAAAAAGTGTCCCAGCGCTTTTATTGAGAACCCTGCAGCAGAATAACACAACACAGTAATTAGATTCTATATGTAAATGTAGGGTGTAGCATAGCCCCAAAGACAATTGACACAGGCAGGTGCCATGAGTGATTTAGACTGAAAGGCTGGCTTGATTATAATGCTTCCAATACCAATTGTGATTACAGGCACACTTGCTAAAGCTGCAAAGTATCATTTGCACATATATACCTTGACCATCTCCCAGGGAGTGCAGCTACCTGGAAAGCAAACTCCAATCATGTCAGAGGCTGCACCTGCTTCTAAGCATCATGATTGGGATAAAGGTTGTAGCCCAAGAATGACCACCAGTCAGAGTATGGATGAACCCTTTCATGAATATACAATGCAAGTACATACACTAAAGGAAACAAGCTGGACTCACACATAACATGGAGCTAGAAGCAATAGCTATGGGGTAAGGAGCACAGACATTAAAAGAACTGCAAAATGATGCACTGAATCCAGTTGTCATGACTAGTAATGTTCTTACCAGTTCTGGCATGTTGGAGAGGTTCTCGACTTTGGATCTTGAGGGTTCTGGTCTGGCTGAGGTAATGGTGACCCTTTCTGGTTACCCACAGAGCAACCGACAATGAAAAGCCTGAGCAGACTGTGTATTCCAGAAGGAGTCCCAAGAGGAAAAAGCCCTCTAGGGAAAAACCTCTGTTGAGGGGGGAGACTCGTGTAACAGAAAAAAGGAAAAAACCCACAAATAAGTGTAAACAACAGCAAGGAGTGAAAAATAGAAGGCAAGAATTACAAATAGGAGTAGAAGGCTTCAAGGAATCTAAACTGGAACAGGAAGCACCATTCGTATACATAAGTACACCAACAGGAAGCTAAAATATACCTAGCAGGATCAAAGGTCTCCAACAGGAGCAAGGACACACCAGCAGGAGCAAGGAGTGTTGTAACGCAAGGAAATGAAGGATTCATACCCATGGGCAGGAAGTGATGTAACAGGAAATAAGCAGTTGCCATCGTGGATAGGGAAAAGGAATCATAAGGAATAGGAACAGTCGTCTCTTGGAAAGGAAAACACAAAGAACCTTCCCAAGGCCCTCTGGGAAACAGGACTGAGGACTCAATGGAAGAAGATCAAGATGTCACCAGGAGAATTTACTGGAGCTGAATTGGTAATGTACAAAACCAAAAGGTGATTCAAAATATGCCCCATAGAAGTACTGGAAGTTTCCTATTATGTTTAATGAGCATTAACAGGCCACCGCATGGTGCTGCGGTGTGCCCGACTATACATGAGCATTGCGAAGTGTAACAGTGATTCTGGAACAGTGGGCCACTGTGCAGCACTGCGATGCTCCTGAGAAGAGGCAGGGGCGATTGGGGGCAGCCCGCAATGATGAATCGGGCAGCACCGGAAGCTGAACTATGGCCCATGGCGCAACAGTATTCCCAATACACAGGACAAAACTATGTAATATCCCATGACTCCCCTGAGCCCCAGGCTCTGCCACTTTATGCAATGCTTTGGGGAGAAACTAAAGTCTGGCCAGTTACCTACATGTCAACCACCCATTGACTGACTCACTCCTTCCTCTCTCCTTTCATCCTAACTCATAATTTCCAATATATAACAGACTCATGATCATGTTGTTCTATCGTGCCCCCTTATATCTTAAGAGACACGCAAAAGAATATAGTCACTGACCCTGATGAACTGAAAAATCAAACAGGTATTTAACAAATCGACTATACGCCATATAAATTTAATAGGAATATGTAGTGAAGTAATGGAAACTGACAGAAACATGTTGCAGGGAATTTGTTATAAAACCTCAGCTAGCACCCGAAATCAGTGGAAACACACAATAAAGAAGACTTATAGTGGTTTTCTTTCATTTATTCTAAACTATTCTAGTCTAGAATATGTTTCCTATAAATATTATAAGTATTAGGACAGGCAAATATTTCCAACATGATTAACAAAAATATCAAACATTCATAAATAAATATATATAAATGTATAAATATATTCACTGGAAAAAACGAAGGTTAAGGTAATGTTGTAGTTTAATGAGAATTTCATAGACAACATAACGTATTAAACATACAAAACCAAATTCACCAGTCATAATGAACTCTTTGTGATCGAACCACGTTTGATTGAAGACTTCAGTTCATACAGTAGGGTTTAAGAGTTTAACACAAGCACTTTATTTGAGCTTCAACTTATTGAACCTAAAGTCTTTTCTTTTTCTAGTTTTTTGTTCCTTGATTTCTTCTATATCTTTCTCTCGACAGTTTTGCTCCTCTTTTTCTGGGAACCTTCCTTCTGGCAGACTGGATCGCTCAAAAATAACAGAGAGAAGGGACAGGTAAGTATTTAGTTGTTTCTCCGTTTCTGCTTATTACTCAGATTTTTCCTATCTCTTCTCCTTTCCTGTTTACTTCTTTTTGTCCTTTAGCTTTTCCTTCCTATAGATTTTCTTTTAATTTATTTTTCCTGAAAAATCGAGTGCATTTCCTTCCCTTGGCTAGTGAGTAATAAACAAACCAAAATGACACAAAGATAAATAATTTCCAACATAAGCTTTCCTTTCGCAAAATAAAATGATTGCATCAGCAGAAGGCAAATATCTGAAACCCCCTCAGAATCACCTGCTTCCTGAAACCTCAAGTGCCTTTCTTGGCTACTGATGATTATGGTTTTCCATATCCTTCATCCTTACCCAATAAGTGTTCCCTCCATTTCCGTATACGGGCACTGACCTAATCGAGTCACACTCCTCTGTGAGCGTGGCAAGGGCAGAGCGCCTCTTTGGTTTGGTTGACTCATGGGAGGCTCTCCACCTTAATCGTATACCTCTCAAATTCCTACTCCATTGAGTTGTTCACTTCGGGTTCCTCAGTGGGTGGTTAACAGTCATCTGGTGTCCATCTCATTTCCTCACTAGTGTCCATCGTTATCACTGGCTCCTCCTCGGTAGTCCAGCAGCTGTCGCTCAGCCTTTGCTCGGGGTCCATGTAAAGCAGCGTCCCTTCTCCTCTTCTCCTATTTCTCTGTGCAACCTCTTCTTGCTCTTGTCTATCTATCTCTGTCCAGCTCCCTTTCCATCACTGTTTTGGCTATTCTTTCCCCATTTGTCCTTTCTCTCTTTCTAATGGGTCGTTTCCTTTTCTTTTAGGAGTCAGTGTGTAGAACCCGGCCTTCCCTAGTGCTGGAATAGTCAGTAAGCAGTTGAAAGAGCCTCTGCACACATCACATTCAAGTTATTACATTACAAGATCCTAACACTTACAAGACAAAGGATCATATGCAGATGCAGGATACATGTGTGATTATAATGCTGTGTGATTATAATGCACCGCTACAATGAAAATTGGATTTTGCACTACATCATAGGTGACCTCTTCCTTTTCCTGTTCCTCTCCCTTGTCACTCGCTGGAAACTATACCATGCCCCAAGGTGACTATAACTCTTGCACTTATCATCACCTGTTAATGACATTACTCATGACCTTTCTATGACATCAATGATAATATCGCTGCAACATTTGCAATGTAATTATTGATGAGAAAACTGCGCATGGCGTTAATCCAGACAAAACAACATTATTATTGTAGTCATTCACTTTATCCCTAATTTATTATAATTAGGAATGTAACCAAGAGGTTTGGGCTCATGGAAACTCAATAACAACTTACATATACCAGGTCCTCGAATAGATCGTTGGTAAAGTTAAAAAGGGACTTGATGATAAGAGATGAATGCTATTTTCCACATGAGGACCTATAATGAAGGAAAAGCCTGTCCAGCAATCGTAATCACAGTATACATTCCATCTAAGAATTCATAAGTAAAAACAAACTCTGGATACTTATCAAGTTACTTTCATCTAAATACTTCAAAATATGAATGGTCAATACATAAGTACATACAAATCATAAATTCGGTGTTATCCAATATTACAGGTAAGTTCACAGCAAAGAAATACAGTTCATTGACGATTCATCATATAACCAATAACAGCACAAGGGGAGAGAGAGAGAGAACAAAGAATAAATCATTGCAAATCAGTGTGTATTTCAGAATTTCATATAATCTAGATCAGGGAATACTAATGCACAGCATGAAAAAGTAGAAAATAGCTAACCCTTCGGCCAAAAATGTATAGCTTAAGCAACATCATCAGCTGATGAAATGCAAGATAATCAGGATAGTCCCACCCAGGATTTTGCAAGGATAATAGCCAGCTAGAGTAACATAGAGAGTACAGCAGCAAAGTCTATCTTCTCACAGTAATAGTTATACCCCAAATGCTGAAAAGTTCTATCCCCTTAAAGTTGCAATTTGACAGTTCCACGCAATTCCTTTGGTTAGGCTTATGAGATCATCGTCTCAGTCAGTTCACCTGGATTTTCTCTGTGTAAAGTTCTTTGTTAAAATGAATGTCATCATCACTCTTCGGAAGCAGGAAAAGAAAATTATAACTCCATGTCCTCATTTTCACTTCCACCTCAGTTTGCAACATTAGTTGTCACAATTATTCATATAAATACTCCAACCATAGGAAACAAATCCTAGTGATATTGCTAAGCACAGTTAAACATATAAATCAACTTTTTAGAAAAAGTGAAGGACAAAATACATTTTTCTGTGGCCTACACTAAAGAAAGGAAAATTAACTCTAGCAGGGTTTGAGGCCTTAATAGAGAAAGCATAAATCTTTGTTTTTTGAGAAATAAAACACACCCATCCATATTTAAAGAATAGGGAGAAATACATAAAAAAACAGAAATGAAAGATTCATTATTCTAATTAAATCCATAAGTATAATCTAACTTTTTTCAATAATGAAGCTATTAATAATATTTGTTTGTGTCTTGTTATGAAGATAGGATGAACATTTCATGAAACATTTCCTAAAAGTGTTTCTATTACTACTCTTTCATATTTCTATGGGTAAGTTTCTTAAATGCATTTTTCAAGTCTCATATATGTAAAACAGTTTCTATATTTTTCATGCTTTCAGCATATAAAACGTTGCAGCTTCTGTTTACCAAAACATGTTGCGCAGTTCTGGGACATTTTCATGTTGTACTTTCAAATATCCCCATGTACATCAATTTTAAAAATTCACACCATTAGTCATTGTTTCATTAATAACACAGTTATGAGCAGATTTTATCAAGCAAGACTATTTTGCAAAGCCATGCTTCATCAGTGGTGGTTGACATTATTTTAGCACCACACACACCTTGTACTCCATATAGTAACTAATGCCATACTCATCAATGAGAAGTCATTTATTTTTCTGCCCAAAGTGTTTCACTCTGTTTATAGTTACTTGAAAAGCCTTTAGATGAAATAAAATAATCAAATCACAGTTTTTTCAATCCTATAATATTATTCTCTGCCTGTTAATACTTTTCTGCACACAGTCAGTGCTTTTTTGTTTGGCGACATGTGTGGGAAAAACCAAACATTGGAATTGTGACTCTCCTAATCATAATCACATCAAATAAATTCCAATGACCCTAGGGTACCAGCAATATACTGCTATTGTGGCACTCAGTAATTAAACAATTGTTTGCTAAGAGCATTATTTACAATTTGTCTTTTTTGTTTTTTTAATATAGCTGCTCCTGCTGGTCCAGCTGGACTAATCGGCAGGCAGGAGAGAGTGTCCCATTTGCGGTGGTAGAGGCTAGAGCGTATCTGACAAGAATACCAGTGTACCCAGTCCCCCTCAGTCTCCAGCCTCCCGGGCATCCCATTGCCGGCACCGCCGCCAGACAACTGCTACTACCCACACCCCAAATGCAACAGGCCATTGCTGCGCCGCATCCTGCTGCGGCTGGACAACATCGAGGGTGGGCTCACCACAATGGATCAGAGCCTGGACCAGCTCCAGGCTAACGTCCTTAATTCCCTCTCCTAGCCTTTTAAAAAACATGTTTTGGTGGGAGGGATTTTTTGTTTGTTGGGGCTGGGTGGAGAGGGTGGGAATGGAGGTGGGACTATCAAGACTTTTTCTTGGACATTTTGAGTTTTGGGGCTTGGGTCAGTTTATTTGAGAGAGGGTTGGGCATGTTGTTTGGGTAGAGATGGTAGGTTGCTTTGTAAATAAATAAAGGGGGAAAATAATGTTTTATCTAAATCTATGCCTGAAGTAGTTTCTTTTATTTTTACTTTGCACTGCTGCCTTCAAGTAGATTTACATAGCCTGTTTATGTGCTTGTAAATTAAGAGAGAGTGTGGCACTTAGTTACAGAGTTTAGGCTTATACTTCTCTAACTATCTTGCCCATCATTGGGAATGCTGCCATGATGGCCTATATTGTGTAGAACTATTTAGATTTAAAAAAACAGTAGAAGAGAATGTATTTCTTGCTAAGTTAAATTACATCTATACTAGTTATCTTACCTGAATATACATGCAGCAATAAAAGGGGAGGTATCGCAATTTCACAAGCGGAGTACCATTTCCAGTTATACCCAGGTGCGCTCCAACTGTAGGATTGATCTGAAGGCGTGATTCATTATCCATCATAGGCAACTAAATGGAAGTAGAAAGACTGAGTAAGTGAGTTAAATAATTGACACCACCTGAGTACTACGTGATGATGCAATGAGAATACTTGATTGTGCTAAAATAGAAAAAATAGCAATACTAGCATGTTTTGGTTAATGTGGAGCTATCAGTATTATTTGAGAAATCCTCAAGTAAAAAAAATTGACTCAAAGTCTGGAGTGGACAAGCTTAGGTTAGGTGCTTACGGTTAGGCAACACAATGTCTGAATGATAATTCTGACGAATGATGTTCTTCATTATATATCTAAAAAAATGATAATTTTTAATGTGCGGGTTGCTAATGGGATGGTGTGGGCTAATGCTTATACTATTCTACAGTAAGTTAGTAATGCTTTCACCAAATCCACCCCACCAAGTGTGTGATCTCTAGATGGTGTAATTTAAGCCACACCTCAATATTCGCACAGCTCAGGGGAAGAGGGTTAAGGGTTTGATGAATGGATGTGTATTGGGATTTGGGGAAAGGTTTGACAAAGACAAACACTAAAACACAAGGCCAACTTCATCTGAGTGATAAGCAGCAGCACATCATTTGCCATAAATCTGTACTTAGAAGGAAAAAAGGAATAAGTATAACAGTACAGATGCATGCATTGCAAACAATACTTCTACCCTCAAGACCCAATTTATCAACTATCTAAATGTTGTGTCTTCTATGTTGGGGAGTGAACCCACACACCCACTTCTCTTAGTTAATATGATTGTTAAAAGAAAAATGATACTGTATTGCTAAATTGGGTGGTACATCTACATTCTCCTCTGAAATGTCCACTCTTTGGGTCCTGTCTGCACTGGTCTGGTAGGTAAACAGGAGTGTTGTTGAGCTCAGCTGGCTGTTGCCTTATGTTCGTGGAGGGAACTAGAAGAAGACCTGCAGATTGTAAAAGAAAAACTGTATTTAAGAGTCAAGGAGAAGAACAGAAGGAAGTTATGCTTCATGAGGAGTGTATCAAGAAGACTCAGAGGCAGCACAGAAAAAACAAAAGGGGGACTCAGACTATCACATTTGCCACAGGTCCAATACACACACACACACACACACACACATGCAAACAAACACACACACACAGCAGCATTTTACAAATGCGCCTCTCTCTATTCCATACAATTGAGTACTAGACCTCAAATTCTTGGTTTACCTTTGAATTTAATTTGATACTCAATAACTTCTTGCTTCTAGCTGTTAATGAGGTAGCCCCACAGCTCCCACTCTGAGTTCTTCCATGATAATCCTCCAGTCCTAACTCTGAGTAACGCCATCCCAGACCAGTCATCATCATCATGAATCATGATGACCCAAGCAAGATAGACGTGGAGTGCACTGCTGTTGAAGAACGAGTCAAGAAACAGTATTGCAGTATTTTGCATAGGTTTTCCTTTATTAACTAAAGTGACTGTTCTGGTCCCTGAGGAACCAGAAAAAAGGACAACAGCTTGCAATTAAATCAGGCTAAGTGTGAAAGGGCTGATCCCCTACATAGAAAGAAAATGAGCACCCATCACTCAAGCCCCAAAGAATGCAAATCAATAATCATCTAAAAAAAATCCAATATTGCAGTTCAACACACTCCCTCCCTCAGTGACTGCCACCACATGAAACATCAAGTAACTTAAATCATCACTCATGCTATCAGTCACTCACCATTGCAATAGCTGAAGTTATCTCATCCAAACTAAGCACAGGTAGTTCAGGTAGGTATTCAATCTTCTTTGATGCAGGCAACAAATTGGAATTTGGTATTAGCAGGTAGTCTTGTAGGCATTACATAATTTTATGGGGCAGCCCTTCAAGTGCTAAGTGATGCAAAAAGGTATAGGCATTAGGCAATAGGCATGCGAGAGGGGCAGCCATTATCCCCAATATCATGAAGAAATTGTGGAGGCTTCTTCAATTCACACTTGTCCACCAGCAATCCGACAATATATATTTGGCTAATAAAAATGGTGTGGCAGCATTCATCTGACACAAAAATAATAATGTTCTCTTAGCTATTTTTTTTTAAATTGCAAGGAAAGAACTAAGTTCAATGGGAATTGTTTTAAAATGTTTTATGTGGCACTGGCATACTTATTCCAGGAAGTAGAGTTTGTCCTCAAACTCAAGAGGTTAGCCCAGAAGTTGGTCAACATTTGATTCCATTTTGGACCAATGACCTTCTTCCTCCTCCTGTGCTGCTGTTTCAGGAATGGTGTAATTGTGTGGTATAAAATGTTCATTTTGATCATAGTCAATCTCTCCACATTTTGAGGCAAGAGACTGGTCCTTCCCTCTGTGAGGACCGCTCCAGCTGCACTGAACACACAGTCAGTAGACACACTGGTGACAGAACAAGCCAGATACTTCATTGCCTGCCAGCTGAGCTCTGGCCTTTGGCTCATCTTCCCATACCAATACAGTAATGGATTTTAATCCACATAGACCTCTTTTGAATCATCCAGCTACTCCTGGATGGTCCTAGAACATATGGATGGTCATTGGTGATGCCACTTTTTCAACTTGTTTTGCAATTGCCTCTGCACTGGACTTGAGCCCTGCCAATTGAAACCACCACAATGCAGAGGTTGGGTCCGATCCTTCTGTTGCTGTTGTTGCTTGTGTCCTGGTTGATGGTATTGTTGGCTGCTGTGAGACAAGACTGCTCTCTCTGTAAGATGAAGGTGGCGCCCCAGAACTGTGGGGTGGGACTCAAAGTTCCAGCTGTTCTTTTTCCCAGTCTCTGGCTTGCTCTACAATCCACCTCTTGCATTTTAAAAAATCCCCTTCAGAAAAAGGAATGAAAGTTGGAAGAATGTTTTTGCACAATGGATCTTGTAGTGTGGCACACATGTACGCTTTGGACTTGATGATGTCATGTTGCAGCCTCATATTAGAAGCCAAGTGCAGGATTAAGGTCTCAACCGAGGCATGCATTTCTGTTTTTTCATTCACACCTTCGGTGGCGAACCTTTAAAACACCTTCTTTACCTGGTCTTGTAGGAAATGCAACAACGGGATAGCTTGGCCCTTTGCTGTCCTACTCGCTATCTTCCTGTGTGAAAACTTCAAAAGGGAGTAGCATCTGTGTCCGGTATTTGACTATGCCCCATTTGTCCGCATACATGGTCATAGCTTTCCCAAATGCATCCCCTCCTCTTTGAATGACATAGTCATTGATCTGTTTGTACTGCTCAAACAGATGTTGCAATATGTAAAAGGTTGAGGTCCAACGTGTTGTCATCTCCTGTATCTGGGCTTTAACTGTTGCTCTATTATTGCATTGAATAATCTGTAGCTGCTTCCGGGCTTCAAAAGAATGGCTGAAATAAGTGCAGATTCACCCGCAGGTGGTCAGTATGTTGTTGTCCATACCTTCCTTTTTGAGAAGGTCTTGCACCACCAGGTTGATGCAATGGGCCAAACACAGGCCCCTGAAATAGCCTTCTTCTGCGATGCCCTTAACTATGTTACTGCCATTGTCTGTGGCAACAAAACCAGTTCTAAAACCTCTAAGATATTTAAAGCTGTACGTAATTCCTCCATCGCGAACACGGTCACTGTTGCTTTTCGTCAAACGCTCTTAAAACTTTCTTCAGGGCCAAGACCTGAAGATATCTTTTGCTTTACCCCTGCAAAACAGATCCAGTGTGCAGTGATGCATATGTAATCAGTCACCTGACAACTGGACCACATGTCTGTTGTCAGGTGGAAGATGTGAACAACGCTTTGCTGCTCAGAATAACAATTCAATTCAATTCAAAAAGTGCTTTATTCGAGTATTACTCATAAAAGCAGACATACAAACACGTAGTAAGAAAGACAATTAAATTACAGAGGTCATATTTGACATAAGCACATATGTCGTTAAAAAACAGTTATTTCTCAGTAGCATATACATAATCACAGGTGTAAAGTTCATTACTATTAAAAATACAGTTAAACAGATTACAATATCATTGTGCTAAAAATCATTAAAATTTCATTCCAAATGACACATAAAATAAACCAATACAGAGAATAGACAATAATCTAGCAGTCTCTGAACGACTAGGCAGAGAGTAGTTACCCTACTAGCAATCTCTGCCTTATTACCCACGCCCACCCCAGGTACTTTGCGGTGGCAATTGTGATCCAAGTCAAAGAAGTAGATCTAACAATACGCAAAGCTACCATACTGCTTTTAGTACCCAAGTTCCTACACATAGGTGCCAACCAGATTCGCCTTGGAGCAGAATATACTTGGCAGGAGAACAAAAAGTGACCAAGCGTTTCGTTTCCTACCCCACAGACTGGACAAGTAGCTGGACCTCCTTCTCTCCACTTAGATGTTAGATTACGGAGAGGGAGAGAGCCAGCCCTTAGTTGGAAAAACAATTTCCTATCCATAGGGTTCGATATGTAATCCCAATACAATTCATATATAGGGTACAGTTTAACCTCGAGGAAACTGGTGGTCATGGACCCACTGTTAGTACTGAGCAAACTCCTATTAGCAACCCGTTCCCCAAAAATATTTTTTAGGGTTGACTTAGTGGGAAATGATGCCCCAACTGGATCAGACCATAATGCATTTAGTCCTAGTTCAAATAGTGCAAGTTTTAATGATTTGAACCATCTAATTTTATTAAAGCGATCTGCTTTGATGACATCAATGAACCCATCCGCATAGTGGGAGAGCTCAGGCGTGGTCCAGAGCCTACGCCAGTATAGAATCGGTCGTAGTTTGCCCATTTCCGAGATTTCTCTCCTGCCAAGCTCATATCTCAGAGACAATAACGGACTACTCTGTGGAGTACCTGTAAGTTTCCTAAAGAATTTATTTTCAGAAGTTTGGAGCTCCTGCAGATTTTCATGCCCCCACAACTCTGCCCCGTAAAATGCTGATCCAATTGCTTTAGCCTCATATATGATCAAGGGTGGTTTAATCGGTTTGGTCAGCGATTTCCTATGCTCCTTTATAATGGTACCAGCTAGTTGCTTGTGCCTTAATGTTGCAATATTTACATGTTGGTTCCACCTATTATCGTTAGAGATAAGGATCCCCAGGTATGTAAATGATTTTACAACCTCAAGAATGCGTCCACTCATGGTAACTTTGGATTTAAAATTTCTATGAGGATTAAAAACCATGAGTTTTGTTTTAGACGCATTCACCTCCAGACCGTGATCCCCACAGAACTTATCAAATATTGCCAATGCTTTTTGCAGACCACTTGGGGTTTTAGATAAAATTAGCGTGTCATCCGCGAACATTAAAATAGGAACTTTTACACCTGCGAGAGAGGGAGCATCCACTACCTGTGATTGCATACGGGGGACAATACCGTTAATAAAAAGGGTGAACAGTGTTGGTGCCATTGAGCACCCTTGCCGAACCCCGCGCTCAACAGGAAATTCGGCAGTGTCATTGCCGTACCCACCCCATTGGATTTTGGCATAAGTACCTTCGTGCAATCTCATGATCAAGGTCAGCATGACCCCTGGGACCCCTAATGCTGCAAGCACTTCCCACAGTTTTGCCCGTGGTACCAGGTCGAAGGCAGCCCGCAGATCGACAAATGCCGCATAAAGACTGCCTCCACCTAGCACCACGGTCCTCCACTGGATTAGTTGAAAAGACTTGATCCACGGTGCTAGTTGCCCTGCGGAACCCTGCCTGAAAAGGAGATAAAATATTGTGATCCTCCGCCCAGTCGAGCAATCTGTTTACGATCACTCGTCCTACGATTTTTGGGACAGTATCAATTAAACTGATTGGGCGGTAGTTGCAAGGCTGGGCACGATCACCCTTTTTATATACAGGAATGATTACTAACCCTGGGCGAAGAACTACACTCCGTTCGCGGAGTTTGCGGAGTTTCGGCAACTCCGCGCTCCGCGGAGAACGCGAAGTTGTCGAATACTCCGCAAACTGCTGCGTAGCGTAGTTCTCGCGCGCTCAATAGCATTTTCGCGTGCGCGAGGATGCTTGCCGGTAAGATCGAGTTGCCGAACACGCAGAAACTGCAATCTGGCACAGAATAACTCGCGAACACGTTAGTAGTGACCGGATATAAGGGGACGCGCGCGGGCGGGACAAACCTCATGGGTAACTTCGCGCGCTACACATCCCGAGCATGCAGGCAATCAATCAATCAGGATATTTGTATAGCGCGCTACTCACCCAGAGGGTCTCAAGGCGCTTGGGGCAGGGGGGTCCGCTACTGCTCGAACAGCCATGTCTTGAGTTGCTTACTGAAGCAGAGGTGGTCTTGGGTCAGGCGGAGGTGGATGGGGAGGGAGTTCCAAGTCTTGGCTGCCAGGTAGGAGAAGGATCTTCCTCCCATGGTGGATCTTCGGATGCGTGGCACTGCGGCGAGGGCGTGGCTGGTCGATCCTAGCTGGCGGGTGGGAGTGTAGAAGGTCAGGCGGTTGTTGAGGTACCTGGGGCCCAGGTCGTTGAGGGCCTTGTGTGCGTGGTTGAGGAGTTGGAACGTGATTCTCTTGCTGACGGGGAGCCAGTGAAGGTCTCTCAGGTGTCCGGAGATGTGGCTGTGTCGGGGGATGTCCAAGATGAGTCGGTCGGAGGCGTTCTGGATGCGTTGGAGTCTTTTCTGGAGTTTGGCTGTGGTTCCGGTATAGAGGGTGTTCCGAAGTCCAGTAGGCTGGTAACGAGTGCCTGTGTGACCATCTTCCTTGGTTTCGGTGGGGAGCCATCGGAAGATCTTTCGGAGCATGCGTAGGATGTTGAAGCATGATGATGAGACGGCATTGACTTGTCTGGTCATCGAGAGGGAGGAGACCAGGATGAAGCCCAGGTTGCGTGCGTGGTCCGTTGGTTTCGGTGCGCTGCCCAGGGCAGGGGGCCACCAGGAGTCGTCCCAGGCGGAGGGTGATGATCCAAGGATGAGGACTTCCGTTCCGTCTTGTCTGAGTTCAGTTTCAGGCGGCTGTTCCTCATCCACTCGGCTACGTCTTTCATCCCTTCGTGTAGGTTGGTTCTGGCGGTGGCTGGGTCATTGGTGAAGGAGAGGATCAGCTGGGTGTCGTCGGCGTAGGAGATGATGTTGAGGTTGTGTTGGCGTACGATGGCTGCAAGGGGGCTCATGTAGACGTTGAAGAGGGTGGGGCTGAGTGATGATCCTTGTGGTATGCCGCAGATGACTTCGGTGGCCTTGGATCTGTACGGGGGAGACGGACTCTCTGGGTTCTTCCAGTGAGGAACGAGATGATCCACTCCAGTGCCTTCTCTTGGATTCCGATGTTGCTGAGGCGCTGCACTAGGGTGCGGTGGCAGACAGTATCGAATGCTGCGGAGAGGTCCAGGAGGATGAGGGCCGCTGTTTCCCCGTTGTCGAGCAGGGCTCGGATGTCGTCAGTGGCTGCTATGAGGGCAGTCTCGGTGCTGTGGTGGGCGCGGATGCTGGACTGCGAGTGGTCGAGGGATCCGTTCGTCTCAAGGAAGGCAGCAAGCTGTCTGTTGACGGTCTTCTCGATTACTTTGGCAGGAAAGGGGAGGAGTGAGATGGGGCAGTAGTTCTTGAGGTCGGCGGGGTCCGCTGATGGTTTCTTCAGGAGGGCGCTGAGTTCGGCATGCTTCCAGCTCTCCGGGAAGGTGGCGGTGCTGAAGGAGCAGTTGATGATGTCCCGGAGTTGGGGTGCGATGACTGAGTCGGCCTTGTTGAAGACGTGGTGGGGACATGGGTCGGTTGGTGATCCGGAGTGGATGGTGTTCATCGTGTGGATGGTGTCTTCGGTGCTGACCGGGGTCCAGTCGCGGAGGGTGGTCGTGGGGGGTGTCGTTTTGGTGGTCTTGCGAGGGAGTGATGTCGTTGTTTCCGGCGCTGAGGTTGGAGAGCTCTTTGACGATGCTGAAGAGTTCCTTGCTGTTGTGTGCGTTGTTGTCGAGACGTTCCTTGAATGCTGTCTTCTTGGTGGTGTGGATCAGCTGGTGGTGTTAGCGGGTGGCGTGCTTGAGGGCGGTCATGTTGTCTGTAGTTAGGTTTTTTCGCCAGGCTTTCTCGAGGGTATGGCAGTTCTTGGAGTTCTTGAGGTCGTCGTTGAACCAGGAGGCTTTCTTGCTGCCGGGCCTGCTGGGATGGTTTTTCAGAAGTGCAAGGTCGTCAGCGCAGTTGGTGATCCACTGTGTGAGGTTGTTGGCTGTTTGGTTGGGGTCCGTTGAGCTGGCGGGAGGGTTCTGGCTCAGTGAAGTGGTGAGCTGGTCGGTGGTGATCTTGTTCCAGCTCCTGCTGGGAACCTGTTGCGGGTGGTGGTGAGTCGTGGTCTTTCTGAAGCTGAAGTGGACGCAGCTGTGGTCTGTCCAGTGGAGTCCGGTGGAGTGGCTGAAGGAGATGTACTTGCTGGAGGAGAAGAGTGGGTCAAGCGTGTGTCCGACCTAGTGGGTGGGGGTGTTCCCCAGTTGCTTGAGTCCGTGGTTGGCGAGGTTGTCCAGCAGGGTGGTGCTGTTGTTGTCGTTGTTGTTCTCCAGGTGGAAGTTGAGGTCCCCTAGGAGTATGTAGTCAGCGGAGGCGAGGGCGTGCGGGCTGATGAAGTCTGCGATGTCTTCGCTGAATTGTGTGCGAGGTCCTGAGGGTCTGTAGATGAGGGTGTCTCTGAGTGTGGTCTTGGGGTCAGTGTGTATCTGGAAGTGAAGATGTTCGGCCGCTGTGAGGGTGTCGTCTGAGTTGGTCGTGATGCGGATGGTGTTCTTGAGGACGATGGCGATGCCTCCTCCTGTCTGGTTGACGCGGTCTCTCCGGGTGATCTTGTATCCGTCCGGGATGGTGACGGCGATGTCAGGCGCTGAGGAGGCATTCATCCATGTTTCTGTGAGGAAGGTGACGTCTGGAGATGTGGTGTCAAGCAGGTTCCAGAGTTCCACGGCGCTCCCAAAGACGAAAAACGGCTCGCGAACGGGTCAAGCAAGCTACTACGCATGTTCGCGGAGTTATGCGTAGTTCGCGGAGTGCAAGTGCATCTTCGCGTAGCTCCGCGGAGTGCGGCTACGCGAACTACGCCCGGGCTTAATGATTACAGCACCCCGCCATGATACCCTTGGCAATGTGGTTTATTAACAAGTAAATGTATTTACACCACCTTCCAGTGTCATTTAGAAAAACGTCTGCCGGGACCCCATCAATGCCAGGAGCACGGCCACTATGTACAGTTTTGAGGGCAAACAGTATTTCACTCTGCGTGAAGAGATTGTCTTCTGCAAATAAATGAGTAGGGCAAATACTATTTACAATCTGGTCCCTATTAGCATACTGATCACTGAAGATTTTAACCCAGGCGTCCTGTGGGACATTGTTGTTACTTGCCTCTTCAGACCTTTCTTGGCCCCATTTGACAATATGCCAAAATAATCTAGAGTGTTTTCGATCACTAGCACATTTCAACTTATTCCAATGGGCTTCGTCCCAGTCTCTTTTCGCCTTAGCAATACAGTTTTTATAATGCTTCCTGGCAGATCGAATAGCCCCCAAATTTTTACTCTTAATTGCGGCTCCCAGAGAGGTTCGTGCCGCCTTGCAATCATGATTATACCACTTAGCAGCTCTATAAGCACATACCCTCTTTCTGCTTACAGGTTTTAAAAAGTAACATTTAATTTCATTAAAGAGAATCTCATGTACTTTAGTAGTGTCATCTTGGCCCGGAGGATTCCCTGCCACACACTCTAGGGCCATGATAGCCTTGTCAGTCGCAACTCCTATTTTTTCTAAGGCCTGCTGGTCTGTCTTAACACTTGTCCACCTCAACCTGCGCATGTCATTTGTTGGTACAATCAGCGGAGGTAGAGGATCATCACAGGGATTAGAAACAATATCTTCAGACAACCACCATTTGTGAGAAACGCATAAAGGGTTATGGTCACTCTCAAGCCTTTCCATTACAACCATATCACTAACAGATGACCAAAGAGACATGCTACAGATGACATAATCAATGCGGCTTTTGTTTCTCCCATTGTTGAAAGTCATGGCTGGTACTCTATCTGACTTTGTCATGCCATTCAGAGCTCTTAACCCTTGTTCGAGGCACATTGCATTTAGACCTAAATTGTCCTCAGTCCAGCGAGTTACTAGAGTAGTATCTAGTGTGGGAATATCCCATTGCTTATCTTCCTCTGCACCTAAGAAAGCCTCACCAGTGTCTAGAGGTTCAAACGTACGATTTAAGTCGCCTGCAATTATTATGTTCTTCCTACTAGAATGTGTCTCTAGAAGATTATACAGGGTCAGAAGGACCTCAGATTTTCCTGCATTTCCACCTCTAACGTATATGTTATAGATGTCGATGGAAATGGATGAATCACTCGTGAGTCTAATGAGCTGGATATCTTTTTGATCAAGCTCCACACTTTTTACTACAACCTTTAGGGACTGTCGGACCCATATAGTAAGGCCCCCCCATCGGGCGCCCTTTTGGGCCCTTGATGGCTGGTACATAGAAATTTAAGTACCCCAAAGCAAAAACAGGATCACAGGCCCATGTCTCTTGAAAAATGCAAACATCATACTTGCTAACAAACCCAAACCACTCTCCGCAATCCAGCTTGGAGCATAGCCCAGCCACATTCCAGGATAATAAATTCCCAGTACCATTTGCCATGACAGGTTTAGGGCTAGAGACAAACCTATACAACACAGTGTCATCAATACCATTATTATTTACATTTTCATTAATTGGTCCTACTGTGTCCTCAGGGTTGGCAATGTCAGTTCGAGCGCCTACTAGATGACCAGGCTCCCCAGTAGTACTTGCATCAAGGGTATTTTGCAGCAAAGGCTTAGGGTTAAATGGTTGTCAGTCACAGGCATCGAGGTTTGAGAGGGCAGAGAATCTGTTTTCCAAGCCTAATCCCCACTCAGTAAAACCAACATCCTTACGGCCCTTTTTGGTCACAACGTTCCATTTTGTTCTTAAAGTACTAGAATTCGGGCCTCTTCCTTTCCGAGGATAGAAAAAGTCCATGGTCAGTGGAACAATTGAGGTTGATCTTCGCTGTGGAGGTAAGATGTTGGGCAAGATGTTTGGCAAGACCTCAGGGTCAGAGAAGTTAAGGACAACACAATCCCCCTTAAACCTTTTGACCCTATTACCAATCCACTCTACCCTTCTGGCATTTACAAGTTCTTCGGATAATTGCTGCTTTCCCCATGGAGAAATTACCGTGTTGTTAGTAAGCCACGATAAAGATTAGTTTAATAAAGATGATGTTGATTCAACCTCTCCAGGTGCTAGTGGGGGGACATTTGCAAGGACGAGAACTAAAAGAGAAGCTTCTACTACAAGCTCTAAAGACCCTTTCCCAGTATTAAAATCACCAGTGGTAGGAACGGGGGGTACAACACCTGAGGCACCACCAGGTGGATTAATCAGTGGTACCATTAGAGGATTTGGTGCAGGAATAGGAATAGGTCCACTGTTTTCGCCAGAGGGTATTTTACTCACTAATGGCTCTACCCTAGACACAACGACTTCAGGGAGATTTCCTACCTCCACCAGAGTTTTCTCTAATAAACCTTCCAGTCTAGTGACCTCAGCGGGTAATTTGTCTATTTTACTAACCAGGGGTTTGACTATACCTTTAATTTTTGTGTCCATCATGCTCCATAGTTTATTAAATTGAGCATTGGAGAGGGCCACATAAGCTTCACTAGTCAGATCATCCTCCTCATCCTCACATATTTTCCATGGTGGGGTTGCAACTTTATTTCTAGCAGACCTTAAACCCCCCCGTTTTGGTATAACCTTTCTTTTGCCCCCAGTAATCCTCGGGGCTGGAACAGGGGCTGCAGTAGGGATAGGGGACTCGTTGTTAGTAGATATCACTGTCACCACTTCACTGTCACTATTATCTTCAGTAATAGCAACTATGCCACTAGGCTGGATGGTAATTGTATCATGGAGAGAGTCATGTACCACACCAGATGGACTACTATTTTGTAGTACAAAAGAATCCTCTATCTCTTTATCGTCCAGAGGAGATTGGTTAGATGAGTCTAATCCCAATGAGGCTCTCCTGTTGTTATTTATTTTTGCCACAACTTGGAAAAGATAGTTATCTATGGTGTTATTGACAGGGGTTTGCTTTTTCCCAGGCATGGTTAGGATGGGCTATGCACTCAGAGCAATATGGTTACTCACAGGACTCAGCAGTTGTTTTAATTACCCAGTGCAGTGTAATCCAAGACGGACTGTATCCAGGAAGTGTTCAAAGGGATTCTCGGGCAGGGTCCCTAGCCCAACCCAACCTAGTCCAACCTCAGACGGCCCGCCCTTTGCCCGGGCTTCGCCCGGCGTCCCGCAAGACGGGGGTGACGCTCTATTTCAGCGCCTCCTGGCACGCAAATGTCGTGGCAGATGCCGCTAGTAATGCTGGGTACTGTAGTGTTTGCCCTTGATGCCACGCTCCACTCGGCGGCCGTTCCCCGAGCTGGAAAAGGAGTCAGGCGGCGGGAGGCGGGAGGGCAGGAGAGCAGCCTTTAGCAATCCTCGTCAGCAAAGAATTCAGGCGTCAACAGCGAAAAACGGCAGAGTCAGCCACAAGAAAGATGCCCAGTGTTCACTCCCTCGACCGGGGTGACACTCTATTTCAGCGCCTCCTGGCGGGCAAATGTCGCAGCGGATGCCGCTAGTAATGCTGGGTACTGTAGTGTTTGCCCTTGACACCGCGCTCCACTCGGCGGCCGTTCCCCGAGCTGGAAAAGGGGTCAGGCGGCGGGAGGCGGGAGGGCAGGAGAGCAGCCTTTAGCAATCCTCGTCAGCAAAGAATTCAGGCGTCAACAGCGAAAAACGGCAGAGTCAGCCACAAGAAAGATGCCCAGTGTTTGATATTTAAAGCTGTATGTAATTCCTCCATCGCGAACAAGGTCACTATTGCTTTTCGTCAAACGCTCTTAAAACTTTCTTCAGGGCCAAGACCTGAAGATATCTTTTGCTTTACCCCTGCAAAACAGATCCAGTGTGCAGTGATGCATATGTAATCAGTCACCTGACAACTGGACCACATGTCTGTTGTCAGGTGGAAGATATGAACAACACTTTGCTGCTCAGAATAACAAATAGGAGGCCTGGAAAATGAAAAACACATGCAGGCCTAGGGTTGATAATGATATTCATAATGACCACTGGCCACATGGCATATTGAACAAGAGAGGCAAATGGTAGCCTATGACAAACACACATGCACAGACACACTGGCCAGACAAAAGAGGCATGGTAACACAGCATTAATTCAGCAATGCCATTAATGAAAATTAACAGGGCTAAAAATATTTCCTCCAAAGCCAATACCCCACCTATACACTGTTTGCAGGGGAAAAAGTGACATTCCACTAAAAAACACATTTTGTATTTTAATCCAATGCCATCCATGGCCAAAATGATGTTTCAATTTAACAGACACCACAGAAATAGTTGTTTCATGCGCCCATGAATAGTACAGGCCCTACTAGCAGGAAGGCTCATTTGCAGACTAGGACACAAAGCAAATTAAAGCAATATTGCAAATTTATTAAAAAAACACAGAGGAAATGTAGTAAACTGTGTAACATTTTTCCTTCACTAAAGAAGAAAAATGTAATGCAAAAAAATAACTAGACCCCTACTAAAACTGCAGGCGACACACCAAAATCAATTTTCAAAATCGAAAAAAGTACAAATAAATCCAGATGCATGCCCCAAATCAAATCAAACAAACAACTCCCTTATACACCAGTTTTTCAACTTACTTGTGATATCTCAAAAACAAAGTCCTAAAATCCAATGGCATATATGCAGCAGACAAGGAGAGTTATACTTCAAGCTCCAAATCCCAATGAAAAGTGACTAGGAGAGGGACAAGGCACTGGGAGGAGCCTGCTGAACAGGAACCTGAAGTTGGAGGCTCTGAGGCACTTCCTTCTGGTTTGAAAAAAAAGGGTTAAAAAATGGCTTTGCGCACAAAAAACTCCAACGGCCAGTTTGAGAAGAAAATCCACTCCTAATGCCTCTCAGCCGCATTCTCACGCAGAAAATCTGTTTGACCGCTGTGTTTGCGATCACGAACCAGAGAAATTCAGCAGTTATAGTAAGCTGAGCTGACCATAAATTGCATCGCCGCAATGCACTGTTTATGACCAATGTTCCCTCCAATTTTTACTCTCTGTCTGCGGTAGTGTAAGGTCTCTTTGCGCTGAAGTCAAGGCTTTGTGCTCCAAGAACCTGACTGTCTAAAAACTGTCTAATTGGGTATCTGAACCCTTTATTATGGATCCTACTTGGCAAGATTAACAGAAAATTAGTATACAGGTATATGGGAAAGTAACAACATCATTACCCTGGCTGCCGTATCAACATGTTTCTGCCCTAGATTGCCACCCGGTAGTGTTGATTGTATTTATCAGGATACAGATCCCTGCAGAAAGTACTAGTAAATATACCTCCTACTCTTGTCACTATCTGGTAGGGGGCTCATAAATGGCTATACTTGCCCTTAATCTTGACACCTAGGAAAATATACACCAAGGTTAGGTATGGTTGTGTTAGCTCATATAGCTACATCTTTTCTTACCCCCACCTTGGGCTAGGCAATCCTCTGCCAGATTAAGATGCTAATTACACAAAATGTGTGATCCCCTGCTCCATTAAAAGTTGAAAATATATACCCAGTCAAAGAAAGTAAGACACCTTATGAGTGATCTAATACATTTTCACGTGCCCAGTGACTCTAAATGTAAACCTACTTACCTGAGTTTCATCAATGAAGTTCCTAACTCGAGGACAGAGTGGAGACACCGTCCTATGGTCCCAATCATAATGAAAGTTCCCAAAGATTTACTCTTCAAGTTAAAATTGAATACTTAGTGGATCTTGTATGTAAGAGGGACCCATTCTTAGGTACTCCCTCACCCCTTTTGTGTACCAACTTACAGTATATTAAATTTACAAACACACACACAGAAACACAAATGCAATTATTAATAAGTTAGATAATCACTCAAGTCCTTGTGTCGGGCCGTTGTTACAAAGCTCCATCTGATGTACCCTCCAATTCTTAACAGTTCGCTGGCCTTTCGTGGGTCAGAGAAGGTGGAGCATGAATATCTGAAATATTTGGCAGACTGACTGATCTTGTTGTTAGTCAGACATGGTACAGCATGGGTTTTCAGAACATCTGTTCCGTATTTCAAACTATGCCACTCTCGCAATTTCATCTCATTCAAAGTTGTGATCAACCACCTATCTGTGGATATTGTTTTATGGTATAGTCACACGCTCATCCTTTTTCTCACTGAAACCCACTGTACCCAACCTACTACTCCAAGGTAGAGGTGCCTCCTAATCAGCCACTCTAATCCTTCTGACTGTGCCGACAGAGAGAACTGGGGTTCTCTAAGACTGCCGGCGTTTCCGCCCACATGTTTCAATGTGACATGCCCCATTTAAAGATCCGTGCATGGTTACTGGAATGGGAGGCGACGATCTAGAAATTTGTCCCTCTGTCCAGGGGCTTTATATATTTCAGTGTTGTAACCCATACCCTGACGTCCAATATAACCCAATGTAGTGTTGTTTCAAGCAGAGTGTTATTGTGATATTCACGCATGTCCTGTATTCCCTATTCTTCGCCGGTACATAAATCTTTTTTGCAACAAATATTATAAGGCCCTCATGAATGGACGAACCCCTGATGGGCTAAGAGATTCATCATTACATTAATCTTCCATCTCATCTAGATGATTCCTAGGGATGGCATCATATTATTATTCCCTCAGAGGGAAAAGTACATGTATCTGTCTTATAATGGTCCCCATTGTTTATGTTTATGTTTATGTTTATGTCGGTTTATATAGCGCCAAGTCACCGACAGGTCTCAGGGCGCTTTTGACCGCAATGACATCACAGCTCGGGCAGCAACAGGAGGCGAGCTAGGTCTATACTGAGCTCAACGCTGTTCTAAATAGGGTTCTCTTTAGGGCTTTCCTAAAGCGAAACAGGTTTCCTTCCTTGCAAAGAGCTTCCGGCAGCTCATTCCACATTTTGGGCAATAGGACCGAAAAGGATCTCCCTCCTTTTGTTGCTAGCCTGAACCGAGGACATACAAGCAACTGAGCCTCGGAGGACCCTAGGCTTCTTTCGGGCCTGTATATGACTAGTCTTTCCTTGATATAGGAAGGGGCTTGCCCATAGATGGCCTTGTGGGCTATGCAGAGGCTCTTGAAAGCCGACCTTTGCGTCACTGTTAGCCAGTGAAGATTCAGCAACAGCGGGGATGCATGTGATCTCCTTGGAAGTCTGAAGATTATTCTTGCCGCGTCATTTAAGACTACCTGCAGTCTGTTTGTTAAGGCTTTAGGTAAGCCCAGGTAGAGCGCATTTCCGTAGTCCAGCCTCGACAGTATGGTGGCAGAAACTATCGTGCGGATCGTGGACTGGGAAAGAAGTGGAACAAGTTTGCGCAGTTGTCTTATGATGCCGTTACAGGTACCTACTACTGCAGAGATTTGATTGGTCATTGAGAGGGCGCCGTCTATTCTAATGCCAAGACTTTTGACCACGATTGCTGGCTTAGGGGTGGGCCCTAATTCCTGGGGCCAGTAGAGGTCACACCATTGTGGAGAAGTGTGGCTCACTGGTTAGAGGAGACAGACCTGGAAGCAGAGGTCAGCCCGGGACCAGGGTTCAATTCCCGGCTCGGCGGGGTCTTGAGTCCTAAAATGTCCATGGACTCGACAATTCTCGCTCCGGTGCCAACTCGATTCACGGGTTCACACTCTGCGACTCTGGGCAATAGCTTGCTTAATCTCCACACGGCCCCTCGCGGCGGGATGCCTGGCTTTCACCTTGCGGATACCCTGCTGGGGTTATCTCACAGGGGAATACCAGGACGGGTTCCCTAAGCAAGCGCTTAGAAACCGCTTGGTGATTTGCGCTATATAAATTCCTGTACATTTACAGTTACATTGATGACAGGCTCTAAATATTATATATCACACGATGCCTCTAATAGTCTCAGATACTCCAAAGGGCAGGTATATTCTTCAATTATATAATGAATCACCTCATACTTTGCAGGTAGTACCAAGGAATGGCATTGTTCAATCCATATACATCACTCCAAAGTCGGTGGACCAATCTTTGTTCCTGAAGGAGCAACACTCTAGTTTTATCTCTTGTTGTTAGGGGAATACATGGTTTGTCAATCACGAACCATTTTAAATCCTTTTCGGTATGCTTTTTCTCTGCATAATGTGCAGTTAGTTTGGTCATTGTTTTTTGTCATCTAATATTGCTCACATGTTCCAGTATTCTGACTTAAACCTTCTCGTAGTCATACCTACATATTGTAACCCACATGGGCAGGTCATCACATAGATAATATTTTCTGCATGACACGTCGTATGATTTGTTAGTTCTCATGGGTATTTGAGCCCCAAGTTGACCAATTTTGTGTTTGCAGTAAGTGGACATGCTTTACATGACCCACAGCTGTAATATCCGGTGCCTCGGGTCAGGGCTCCATCTGTAGAGATTCTATGATCTCTTGCTTTCTGTTGTTGTCATCTTGTATGTACTAGCACATTCCTTATGCTTGACTTTTTTGGAAGAGAACAATGGCCTCTTTAGAGTTAGGACGTGAATGCACTGTCCTGCTGTGGGAGAGTGTCCCCCTCTTGCACTCACAGGGAAAGTTCAATGTATAATACGCATAGTAATAAACTGGTATCCAAGTGTGGTTTTCAGTGTCTTTTATTTCACTTCAATTTTTCAATTACCTAATCTGGTCATCTATAAGGTTGTGAATATCACCTTCAGATTTAGCAGACATTCAAACTGCCCAATGCATTTCGGGCCATGAATGTAGAAAAGGAAACAGGGTATCAGACTGATAACATAGTGTAAATACAATCGTGTTATTAAACATGCAACTCGTGCGGCTGCTTTGAGACAATGTTTTGTGAAACAATCACAACCACGGTGTGGGATATGCTGTGTTCAGAATCAAAGAAGTTCATAACGACAGTGAAAAGAACTATACATCCAGGTGATGACGGTTGGCTGTGAACGGCACGGCGTGCTGAAGTAGTGCATTAAATGTCACCAAAATAAATTGAATTGGGAGTGCAAATGCGGCTAAAAAACGCAGGCATATAATCACTGGTATACTCACGTGTCTGGTTTACCCAATGTAACCAGTGTCTGTGAAAAATAACAAGGTGAGAAATAAAAGGTAAACTAAATGGTAAATGAACGAGTAACTCGGTGTGGGTAGGCGGTATGGTTTAAAAAGTGAACTTACGTCCGGTTTAGTGATAATTCCTCATTCGTAGATGTAAACAATCGTCGGGACGTTTGCGGAAGTGGCCAAATACGTCGGGTCGATTTGAATCACATAGCTGCGAATTCTGGTAAATGGTGAAAACTACGTAGGAAAAAGACTCGTAGTTTTATCAAAGGGTGATCGCGAGAGGTATGCGATGTATATACGTAGGTAATGTTGAAAACTACATAGAAAAAAGACTTGTAATTTTATCAAAAGGTGATCGCGAGAGGTGCGCGATATAATATACACACGTGTATACAAACCGAGTGAGAATAAGCATTTGAACCCAAAAGTGAAAGTGAACAGAAACAAGGTGGAACAAAAGATATTGAAAAGTGTGAGCATATAAAACAGTAATCATCATATATGATGAACATACGTTTGAATTCGGAGCTTGAAATTAAAATAGATGGCAAATGTTGCAATAAAGTATCTGAAAAGAATTATGCATATTACATAATACAGTAAACATGCGATTAAGTTCAAGGCATGAAATTGTAAATGATGAACAAATGTTGTTGTAAAGTTTGAAGATCAAGTATTGAAAAAACAGGTACAGTGGGGTTTAAGTCTATGCTGTCCTCCTGTCCATGACTCTTACAAGAAACATGCAAGGTCATAACGTTCATTGAGTCCTTTCGTACTAATGGAATCCATTTTATTGATCCAAAATGCTTCCCTTTGTAGCATGAACTGAGTGTTGTTGCGTCCTTTTAGGATCGGTACTTGTTCTAAAATTAAAAACCGAAGATGGCTGATGTTGTGATGACAAAGTTGGAAATGGTTGGCAATTGGAGATTTGGCCTGTTGAGTACGAGATGTTGCTCTTGTGTTCGTTAAGTTTTGTTCGTATTTTATGCTCTGTTTTGCCCACATAAACCAAACTGCAAGGACACTTCTTGTGTTCCACCTCGTTTCTGTTCACTTTCACTTTCAGGTTCACATGCTTATTCTCACTCCGTTTGTATACCCATGTGAATATTATACCTCTCATGATCACCCTTTGATAAAACTAGGAGTCTATTTTTTATGTAGTTTTCAACATTACCTACGTGCATACTACATAGCGCACCTCTCGCGATCACCCTTGATAAAACTACGAACCTTTTTTCTACATCGTTTTCACCATTTACCAGAATTTGCAGCTATGTGATTTAAATCGAACGGACGCTCACAGCATTTGGCCACTTCTGCAAACACTGTCCCGATGTTTGTTTACACCTACGAATGAGGAATTATCACTGCAATCACTAAACCGCACCTAAGTTCACTTATTCAACCATACCGCCTACCCACGCTGAGTTGCGCGTTCATTTACCATTTAGTTTACCTTTTTTTCTCACCGTGTTATTTTTCAGAGACACTGGTTACATTGGGTAAACCAGGAGAGTGCATTCACTTCTTGATTATCCTTGATAGCACCACTTACTACATTACTCTTACACCATCGTGATTACACCTGGAGTGTGTGACTCTCTTTCAACTAAGTTGTTCATCTTTAGAATCAGGCCATTAGTGTTCAGAATACGCCCGTTTTTGGTTTTAATCTTCTTGATGCCATTGGATGCTGTGCTAAAGGTATTCACGCATACATTGCTGTCTTTGGGTTTTTCAGTTATTTTTCATAAGTGAGTCTCTGTTATTATTTCTTGCTTGTTTTCTAGCTCTTTGTTCTGGGTAATTACGGATATGTAATTTCACACTAAACACTTCAGCCTTCTTCTTAAAATCAATCGGAGGAACTATCCATATGGGAGATTTTCCCTTAATGATTTAGGATGGAAGCTATGGAATGACAACAAATTGTTCTTGTCTGTAGGTTTGTGAAAAAATTTGCTACTCAGTTTGCCAGTCAGAGGTTTTATAATGAGATCCAGAAACAGGAGGGCATCTGTAGTGACAGTGAAGGTGAAGAATAGAAATAGGTTCCGACCATTAAGCCAAGCTAGAAAAGCATTGGCTCCTGGTATATCTCTATGCGAGATGAGAAGCACATTGTTGATATAACGATGCCAGACCCTTAGGGAGATCCGATAAGGATTTTGATCTGAGTAAATGTGGTCTTTCTCAAATTGTTACACATATGAACAGGATACACTCGGTGCAAAAGGACTACCTATGGATGTCCCATGGGTTTGTAACTATAGGGTGTTGATTTTGAAAGAAATTCCTAGTTAATGCCAGTACTGCTAGGCCTGGGGGTATAGAATTCCCACTGTTCTGCATAATGGATGCTCTTAATTACCTTCAGTGTTTCCCTCTGGGGGATATTTGTGCATAGTGATTCAATATTCAACCCAACTAACAGGTCCTCTGTCTGGCTGAACTCCAGGTCCTTGATTAAGTTCAATACCTCCCTTGTGTCCTTTAAATCAGCCGGCATTCCCTGAACTAGTGATCTGAAGTAAAAATCACAAAATTGTGATAGTGGTTCCAGGATCAAATCTTTCACAGAGACTATAGGTCTTCCTAGGTGTGGTCTGGTGACTTTGTGTTCTTTGGGGAGAGTGTAAAAATACAGTGTCTTTAAGATTTTCTTTGACTAAAAAGGCTGCCTTATTTGGCTAATCCACCCATTAGCAAGTGCCTCCTCCAAGATGATGTTTATTTCTTTCTGCAATTGATCTGTGGGACCTCTACCTAGGATTTCACAATTCCTTCTGTCACCTTGCAGGTGGAGGCATTCTTGGTTATATGCTTCTGAGGTTTGAATTACAATAACACCCCCTTGTCTGCTGGTTTCACTATAATTCGTCTGTCTTCTTTCAGTTCGATCAAAGCCTTTTGTTCAAGTTTCATTAAATTACTCTATGCTTTTTTCAGTTTTATCAATCCCATGTATCACTGCCTGTTCAAATACCCCACTTTCTGGGGGGATCTGGGCAACTGTAGGTACAAAGGTGGATCTCCTGTGGAGTCCTGTATCTCACTCTATTGTCCTGTTTCCTCGTGTGTCATTAGCAAATAAAACACTAAGCCTGATATTTCTAAAGAACCCGGCTAGTTCACATCTAAGTATGAACAAATCCACCTAGTTAGTCAGCACAAAACCCAGGCCCTAATTCAAGACACCTTCTTGAACTTCACATCATGTTCATAATCAAACTGTGTCCCTGATGGAGCTTGGTAGGAGCTCTCTCTTCATGCTCTGAGTGACCATTGATTCAAGTCTTCCCACTGCACTCACTGGCCCTTCTGTCGGCCCCTTTCTCTCCCTCTGCTTTTCCCTAAAAAAGTATTCTGATTTGGATAGTGCTGGAAGGGTTAAAGTGGGGGGTACACTGGAGGCCAGCCAATTCCTGGACCTGGTGGTGGCTGTTGAAAATGTTGAGGAGCTCTCTGATAGTGTCCCCTACCTCTCAACTGTGGTCTGTAGTCAGCATCACTACTCTCACTTCCTGAACTTGAGGAATCAACTTGCCTTCTCCCCCCCCCATGTTTTTCATAGTGTGGAGTATTTATTTTTGTTTGATGTATTCATCATTCACACACAGGTACATTTTTCATTGGAAAACCTTTTCATATATATTTTTTTAATTTCTTGATTTTTGAGCGGGTCAAGTAGTCTTTGTATAGATTGACTTGAGTGTTTGCTTCTTCTAACTTCTTTATAAAAACAGTAAGTTGATTTTTTGTTTGTTCTCTGTTGTCTGAATTTGAATTTGTAGAGCACAAGAGAATACAACAAGCGCCCTTCTAATCTTGCTCCAGCCTTGTCCTTGTCCCTGCACATTTACATTTCTTGGCCACTTCTTTCTTTACATTTCACATACCAAGAAGGGTTGTTTAGCTATCTGCTCCTCCTTCGTTTTCGCAGCTCAGGATGCTCAATGAATAACCCTTCAGTTAAAGCTTTTCAAATCCTGGAATTCCCAGGACTGATAACCTTTGAAAGGAAGTAGGAGAACTGATGTCCTTGAAAGGTAAGAGCATGTTGTGCCCCTCAGACACTCCACAGCCTCCATCATCACCAGTGTTCGAAAGCCAAGTAAAAATCGGCCTCTGTTTCAAACCCTGACTAGGCAATGCTAAACTTTCTTTTCCGCCACGTAGCCACCTCCTGTTAACAAAGCAAATGCAGCAAGTCTAAAACCATGGCATGTGAGCTTTCAGATGATTCTGAAAGCACATGCTGCTACTTGTAGACTTGCTGCATTCTTTTTGTTGATAGAGGATGGCTGCTGATGATTGTGTGCGTTTGTGTAAGTATTCACGTTAATTACAGTGCTTCAATTAAAAAGGAATACTTTCACAAAAGCACACAATCTCCCCGCAGCCGTGCTCTGTTAACAAAAGGAATGCAGCAAGTGCAGGAGCCACTTGCTGCTGAATGCGTGTCCCTCCTTAACCCAGAAGGCCGTAAGAGGGACACTTCCCAGCATGGTCGCTCATAGGATGTGTGCGCTTCAAACAAGGCACTCCACGCTCAGGGGAGCGTAGGAGCGCCCACGCGTGCATCTTACAGGGAACACTGCTTATGACCTCACATATTACATCACTCATGACATGGTCAGTGACATCACTGATGACATTACTGATGACATCTCAAATGATATCACTAATGATGCCATCCACAGAATCTCTGCCACACCCACTCACACTCAATATAACCTTTCATACACCCACCCCAACTTTGACACACCCATACCAGTGCTTACACCCCCACCAGTGCTGTCCATTTTCAAAGTGCAGTGCTTACACCCCACTCACTGATTCATAGGTCTAAACATACATCCGCTCAGTTACCCATACAGTCGCCAATACACCAACTCACTCCCTTATATAGCCACTCATAAATCCAGTCACAAACCCTTCCTGCTACTCATGCACAGTCATTTACTCATAGAGCTACTCACACACCTACTCACTCACCGATAAAGTCAACCACAGAGCAATTTACTCACCTATACAGGTATACACACACCCACTCATTTATTCATACAGATACTAACACATACTCACTCACCTATACAGTCACTGACACAAACATACACTCACCCAGGCGGCCAATCTCACAATCACTCAGTCACACATACAGTCACTCATATAACCCAACCTCACCTATACTGCCTTTCACATATGCAGGTCCACATCCATATACCACTGACACATCCATTCTCCTACTGACACAGCCATACACACATTCACTTACCCATACAGCCCCTTACACACACACTCATTAAACCATAGAGCCACTGACTCACCCATGCACTCATCCATACAGGCAGTTACATATCCCCTCATTCATCCATACAGACATTGAAACACCTATACACATACTCAGATATTAAATCACTCACCCATACAAAAACTCATGCACCCACTCACACAACTATACAAGCAGTTAGACACCAACTGACAGACAGATACAGACATTCACACAAGTCACCCACCCATACATTCAATGAGACAATTATTCACTTATTCAGTTACTCACACACCCACTGAATCATCCAATCAGGTACTCATACACTCACTGATTCACCAACACACCATCGTATGTATATTTAACACAGAAACTTTTTTTAAACGCTCACAGTCTGTAGATAATGTCATAAGTAATGTCATCAGTGATGTCATTTGAGATGTCATGAGGGATGTCACTGACCATGTCTCTATTGACCTTTTTTCCAAACACACATCACTAATATCAGCATGTGCCAAAACATGGGCATACATTACTGATTGTCCAAATTCCAAATATAACAGGCCTTAGCATTAAGTTCAATCTTTGAACGGGCTTCTCCTCCCCCTGTATCTTATGTATGATGCCTCAATCGTAAACGATCCAGTGGATCCCTACTATGGCCCATGCCCCCAGGCTTCTGTGTTATAGATCAGCCTGCCAAACCCCCAAAACCCCGTTCCCCCAACACAACTCCCCCCACCCCATCCATTTCTGATGTATAATCCCCTATGTTGTACCTTGATGCCCCGAGCTCCCCCTCCTTCACTTCACCTTCCAGGAGAACTGTGCTACCCTGCCTCTCTCACCTCCTTGATGTTGTCTAGCTCCCACCCTGAGTGTATGTTCCACCCCGCTAAGTCACTGTCTGCACCGTCTGCTCCCCCATTTACCAGCTCTGCCACCATTGCCCTCAGGCCTGTATGTCATCTTCTAGTTTCTTATCGCATCTGGTCTGCTGCATTCAAATCACCTCAGCAGCCGCACATTCCTGCATATCCCGCACCCACTTTGACATACTGGGTGGACGGTGACCCATCAAAGAGATGGCTATCTGCTGCTTTGCAAGCACCAGCCCTAAGAGGACAAGCTTCCGACTAGGATTCTTGTTCTTGGGTCGAAGCAGCAAACCCAGCGACACCACCCGGATCTCTCCTGCTATCTCACAACCTATCTCCCCCCTCAATGCCTCCAGAACTGTCGCCCAGTACTCCTGAAGCACAGGGCATGTCCAAGCCATGTGTATGTACGCAGACTTCGACTTTCCACACCGATGACATTGCCCCGATTGTTTCGGGTAGATCTTGCGAAGCATTTTCGGGGTCAAATCCGTTTGATGGACATAATTAAATTGTATTATTTAAACCAAGTATTTTCACTCACTTCTTGACCCCTTCATGTATCTTGACCCAGTCCTTGTCAGTGTAACAGTCCCCAGTCAATGCCTCCCATTTCGTTTGAATTGGTAGCCCCCGGTTTACTCGATCATTCCGGATCGCCCAGTATAAACTTAGTTAATTTAGCCCTAATTAACTTAGTCTGTAGTACCTGTGATACATCCGGGAACGTGGGCCAAAGGTCCTTCGTCACGTGTGCAAACTTTTTATACAGTAGGAATTGTCCGGGACCCAGCTCAAACATCTCACGCACCTGCTGGCTTGTGTTATATCGCACGGTATCATATAGGTCGCCAATGTTCTGGCAACCATCCTCCCGCCAACTCCGTACTGACATTGATGCAACAACCCGTTGGAATGGTTGGACCACCCACAAGGGCACATATGGAGCCCTCTTCAGTACTTTCTGGACCACCACTTACCATATTTCTGCCACATGGCGCACTTTGTATGGGCATGTCGGAGGCACCCCTGCCCCCATCATGAGCAATTCGGGAAGCTCCCTTTCTCCAAAAGTCCCCGCCTGCAGGGTCTTTTCCCAGTTGTTGTCCCCATCTAACCAATGCACTATGTGTTGGAGCTGTACGGCTATGTAGTAATTTTCTAAGCATGAGACCTCTAACACCCCAGCCTGCCATGTTTGTTGCGGAGTAGCCAGGCTAACTCATTTGCGTTTGGACCCCCGTAGCACATCGACAATAACCATATCCAGTTCAGTAAAATAGAATCGGGTGATTAGATAGATGGAGTTCTGCATCACGTACAAACACCAAGGCAGGACCACCATTTTAATCAGCGCTATCCTCCCCATAAGAGATAATAGCAACTCCCGCAAGAAACACACCGAGCCTCTCAGACCCTCCACTACCCTGCAGATATTATGCACCAGGTATTGATCGGCAGTGTCTGCTAGTCGGACCCCCAAATAACGGGGTGCAAACCATACCCATGGAATCACCCCTCTGGTAGTTCTTCGTCCGGGCAGAGGGCCAGTCATCCCAGAGGAACCAACTTGGAATTCCACTGGTTAATTCGTAAGCATGACAGATGCCAAAACCCCTCCAGAGTGCCCATCAGCACCGGCACTGCTGAGCCTGGATCCCTGACATACACCAGGGTGTCATCTGCATACATGGACACCACGTGATTAGTCTCGCCAATCCTGATCCCGAATGGTGTCATGTTCCTTGTTTGGAGATCTACCGCCAGTGGCTCAATTGCCACAGCAAAATGTAACAGCAATAGTGAGCACCCCTACCTGGTGCCCCTGTGCAGTCGGAAGGCCCGGAACAGTAGTCGCCCCACTCTAATCCTGGCACACGGCACAGAATGCAGCAGCTTCACCCATTGCAAAAAACAACCTCCAACTCCCATTACCTGCAGACCCCCTCAAAGATATGCCCACCCTACAGAGTCGAACGCTTGTTCGATGTCAAGAAGTGCTAGCTCGCACTCATCCTGCTGGAGCATGGGTGAGTGCCAAACATGAGACAGAAGTCTAAGGTTCCTGGCAAGCTACGTTTAGGGATGAAGCCGCCTGGTCCGAGTGAACAAGACGCTGTAAGCACGGTTACAGGTGTTCGACCATGATCCCGTTAAGGATCTTCATGTGGATATTTAGCAGGGATATGGGCCTATATGACCCTGGAAGTTGATCATCCCTGTCCGCCTTAGGGAGCATTACTACCACGGCTTCATTCATGGAACGGGGAGTGACAATGACTGATAGGCTTCATTGTATACCTCAAGGAGGTATTCAGCCAAGATATGCACAAATTTCACATCAAATTCAGCCGGAATACCGTCACTACCGGGACTCTTGGCTGGTTTCAGGGAATCAATCCCTCCCAATATTTCCTCCTTCGAGAGTGGCTAGTCCAGTATTTGTCTGATCTCATCCTCCAAACAGGAGCTTCAGAGTAGTGAGGAATTCCCCCAGCTCCTCCTGTGCGGGGGTCAGGTGCGTCGCATATAACCCGGCCATATGATCTGCCAGAGTATCCAGAATTCCATGTTGGCTGTATACTGTGTGTCTATCCACAGTCCGCATCTGCACTAGGTGAGGGCTGTGCCCCATTACGGATCAGCCTTGCCAGCAACGTCCCAGAGCGGTCTCCTTCTGCCTGCAGACCCTGCCGATATGCAGTGTGATGGAATTTCTCCAGGCGGCACAGTGCCACCAGACATTCCACACTCCAGTTTCTCCCGCCACTCAGTCCAGCAGCAAGGCTCTGACAGCAACAACTCTTCCAGTTCAGCCAGTCATCACTCGTTGACCTGAATATCCCTTTTGAGTTGTTTCCGAGGGCCATAGGTCATGCTGAGGCAAACCCCCTGGACATTCACTTTCATCCCTTCCCACTCCGTGCCCTCGACGTCACTGAGCCCAAGTTAGTACTAACATAAGACGTAAGTTCCTCCTCCAGCTTCCTGAGAAAGGGCAGATCCGTAAGCTCCTCCGATTGGAGCTGCCATGTAGGGATTGCTGCTCCCAGCCTAGCCATACTCAGCGTCGCCCGCAACGAGGAGTGATCCGAGATATGCAGCGGGAGATATGTTACCAGATCCACCCTGGGCATCAAAGTCTGCAATATTAAAATCTGGTCCAACCTACTGTACATGTTGGATGTTGGGGTAAGACAGGAGAACACCAGCGACGCCGGGTACCAGATCTGCCATGCATCAAGCGGGCCCATCTCCCTCATCACATCTAGCAGGGCCCCAGTCATGCCAGGCTTGGTGTTCACGCAGGGAGGTTCACGGTCCATCAACCCATCTAGGACATTAATATCCCCTAAGAATATAACATCTCCACCCAGGTATGGGGTCGCTACTTTCATCACTTCATAGAAAAAGGCTGGTGCATTCACATTAGGGGCATACACATTTATCAGAATTACTTCCTAGCCATCCAACCTATGATATAATACTACATAACGTCCCTCAGGATCTAGCGTGTGATGTAAGTGTTGGAAAGGGGTCCCGGGACCCACCCAGATCAGTGCCCTCTGTGCAAAACCCGAGAATGAGGTGACATAAAGCTGTCCACGCCACCTATGTCTGATGAATGGCAGCGTCTCCCCCAAACATGCGTCTCCTGCAGCCACGCTATGGTTATTTTATATCTCCTTAAGAATGAATGTACCCTTCTCTGTTTCTCTAGCGAGGCCATTCCTCGTATATTCCATGTGAGGAGCTTTGTCAGGGAGGGAGCCATAAGCCCATACATCTGGCGGTACGATTCCATTCCCATCCCACAAGTACATCATCAAACTGATCATTCTGTAGTGGGACTTGACCCAGACATGGATCCCCCATTGTCTCCATCACACATAAACAACATGTAAAACAGAGCGAACTCCTTGATCCCCCCATCCACTGGGCAGTGCGACAAGACCTTCCCTGTCAACATAGCGCGTGAGCTGTACTATTCCCTGCCCCATACCACCCCCTCAGGCTTTTCAAAGAAAACATTAGGATTCCTTACAACACAATTAAGTCAGGCTCTCCAGCTGACCCATTGTCATCGATTTACTTCAGCAAGCTCCAGCCACTTATTTCTCCAGTGGCTCTAGAATTGGTCAACTTGTCACTGAAGCTAGCCTCCGTCCCTAGGGCATGGAAGCATGCAAAGGTCATCCCGTTGTTAAAAAAAACATCATTAGATCCAGATGATCCTGGCAATCACCGCCCTATATCCCAGCTCCCCTTTATGGCAAAAGTGATGGAGGCGCATGTAAATTCCATCTTGTCTAAACACATCGACGAGCATAACATCTTTGACCCCTCTCAACACGGGTTTCGCCCCCGTCATTGTACTGAGTCGGCCCTTCTGTCAGTTATGGAATCTATCCGGAGCTGGCTATATGTAGGAGACTCTGCGGCGTTGGTTCTTTAAGACCTAAGTGCCGCTTTTGATATGGTGTCCCATGCGATCCTCCTTGAACGCCTTTGGGTGGCTGAATTCAGGGATGATGCCCTGGAGTGGATTAATTCTTTCCTGTCTGGACGATATTTCTAAATGCCAGTGCCTCCTTTTCATTCTTAGGATCATGCCCTGTGTCACGGGGTGCCTCATGGCTCCATTCTGAGCCCGCTGCTATTTAATCTGTATGTGAGACCTTTGGCGGAGGTGGCCAGAGACAGGGGGCTGTCCTTGGTGTCGTATGCAGACGACACCCAGTTGGTGATCGCTTTTTCCAAAAACTGTTGCGCCAATCTGGAGAAGTTCAAGGAAGATTTGTCGATTATCTCGGACTGGATGAAGGCTAATTGTCTTCAATTAAATGCCAGTAAATCCGAGATTCTACAGTACGGGAAGGACCAGGAGCTTTGGTCAGAGCAGTGGTGGCCCGATCTTCTCAAACCCGCTCAGTCACCTAAGGAGACGGTGATAAACTTTGGTGTCTGGTTCGACAATGGACTAACATTCGAGAAACAGCAAGAGCTGTTGCCGCTGTTTGATTTGGGCTCCTGAGAGGATTGAGGTCCTTGCTTGTTTTTTTCCCTCCCAGAGTGCGCCAAACCATCCTGCAGGCTTCCATTCTTGCTAGGCTTGATTATGGCAGCGCTTTATATTTAGGTGCCAATAAAGCTAGTATTAAACGCCTGCAGAGGGTCCAGAATGCGGCAGCACGAATATTAGTGGCGCTTCCAAGATCTCAGTCGGTGACTCATGTACTTTCTAAGCTGCACTGGCTGCCCATTGAAGAACGCATTCAGTTCAAGGTGCTGTGCATCGCGTACAAAATTTTGAAGCACCAAGCCCCCATTGGGCTATCTGGTCTATATGCCCAAGCGTGCTCTGCGATCTGCCAATCATGGCCTGGTCTCTGTATCCAGAGTAAAAAAAGCGAGGGCGGGGGGTCGGTGGTTTTGGCCTCTTGGCGGCCAAAATTTGGAATGCCCTCCCAGCAAGCATCCAGGCCATCCCTAATCTTCTGATGTTTCGGAAGTCCTTAAAAACATGGCTGTTTCCTACAATCTGATGTTGGTCGCTAGTGAATTTCTCTGCTCTTCCTCGCTTTCTGGTTGTGCTGGGACGCCTCGGTGCTGAGGCAGCCATGCGCATTATAAATCCTATATAACATAACATAACATAACACCCCCCCCAAGAACCTAGAGCATGTCCTGCGGGGACCCACTCTGCCTCTCGTCGATCTTCAGAGCCAAGCAAGTGATTGGCTCCCGAACCGGGCGTGAGGACTGGGCCTCGAGCTCCCAGAAGAGGATCCAGCCACGGGTGAGGGGTGTGTCCCAATCCCCGTGGCATGTATACACAATTTATCCTCACCCAAAAACTTGAAAAATGCATCATATATACCTTTTGTATCAAAGCTGTAAGATACAGACACTTATCTGCTTATCCAGTGTCCCAGCCATCGTCCTCATTCCCCTCCAAATATTCAGTCAACATATGTGTCCGGAATGACCACCGATGAGGCTAGTTCAGAGTCCTTCTACCACCTGCAAAGTTCCATCATCGCATACCTGAACCCTCCCAGAGTCCCCTGTGTCCTGTAGTCTCATTCCTTGGGAGATTCGGCGTTGTCGTCCATGTCGTCCATTCGGGTACAATGATACTGTGCAATGTCCCGACAGTGTCTGCATCCTCTTCCGGAGTTCCCTTTCTCCTGTGCTGTCCATCTAATCAGAGGCCTCCTCCACCGATCCAAACAATAGAGCCTTGCCCTTATGTTCCACCCAGACCTTGGCCGGATAGAGAAGGCTGTACTTCAACCCTGCTTCTCTCATGTGCCGGTTTACTGCCAGAAATGTGTGTCTTTGGTCCTGCACCTTCTGGGTATTGTCGGGAAAGATAGCAATATGGTACCCTTCAAAGTGTAGATCTGACTTGGTGCGAGTAGACTGTAGGAGAAGGTCTCAGCCCCAATAGTTAAAGAAACCGGCTATAATGGCCCATGGCAGCGCCCCCGGTTTCAGCGGAGGGGCCAATGCCCAGTGGGACCTTTCAATGTTAAAAGATTTGGATGGTTTGCCAGGACCTAGGATCTTCTTTATCCAGTCCTCCAAGAATAGCGCAGCTGAGGCTCCCTCTGCCCATTCAGGAATACCCACAAACCTCAGGTTATTCCTTCAGGAGCATCCCTCGTGATCCTTGGCGCGTTCATCCAACCTAATCGCCTTCCTCTGGAGTTCTATGACTGTGGTCTGTAGAGCCTTTACCTCCGATTGAAGTGCGTCCACATTCTGCTCCGCTAAGCTGACACTGTCCGAGACTTTGCGCAGGTCACCCCATAGGAGGCTCACATCAATTGCCGCTGCGTCGATTCTGGTCACCATCTAATTTCTCGTCATCTGTACTACCGCCAGTATATCTCTCAGAGAGGGATCTTGAGCATCCTTCTCCTGTGCCATCTCATCATTATCCTCATTTCACTTGTCTCTCTGATGTAGCCCTGGTGCAGGGGCTTGCGCATAGTTCAGAATTTTCTTTGTCTGTGCCTTAGCAACCTTATCCTTCCCCATGGTGGGCGCCGATAATTCTCCTCCTCCACTCCAACTAGTGCAGGTTTACCCCAGATTCCACTCCCCCATCCTCTTCCCAACTCAATATTACAACACCTCTGTCATCCAGGATATCGGGTAATAGCAGTTAGGGGGAACCTGCCGTGTACTGCACTGGTGGCCAGACCACCCGAAGCCACGATTCCTCCGAGGCTTCCCATAGGCACCAGGACCCGGCACAGGCACCTCACTCCTACTATAGTCCAGGAACAACTACTAGGCCCCTAGAATTCAACTGAAGCACGCACCTACCACCCGCCACCTTCCAAATGTAGGCCAAGAGCCATGTTTTTGGCAGCCTCTCCCTACTGTGCCGCTAGAATGGATCCACCGCTTTGTCACTAGAGGCCTGGACACCTCCCAGTCTCCACAAGCATTTTCCAGATATCATACTCCATATGGTGCCCTCTGTGCAACACGCTCCAGCCTCCAGTATTCTCAGATTATAGTTGTGCCTACAGCGTGACCGCCCCACAGGCAGACGCACAACTCTCCTGGCAATTGGGCCTTGGCCCCCGCAAAGCTCCAGCAGCCGGACGGACAGACCCCCCTCTGTCCAATCATCTCTATCCACGCATCCGACCTCCAGGATGATCCCAGATTCCAGGTTGGTGCCTTCGTGGCCCCGACTGCTGACCTGCTCTTCCGGAGATCTGGGGTCCGGGCGAGGAGACCGCTCACTCCTGGTCCTTGCCGCACTCAACAGCGAGCGCCTCCCTGATCAATATGGCAGCTCCGCTCTCAGGCCGTAATTCGTTCTCTCTGCCACACGTCCGCTGACTCACTTCCCCACCGCTTTCAGCACTCTCAGTGGGCACACCGGTTGGTAAGGATTACGGGGCAAGGTCGGTGCCTGAATCAGCACAGCAGGATAGTATCGGAGTTTGCCGCTATAAAATGTTTAATGATGATTCCGCTCTTTTTTGAGACACAAATGAATGTGCGAACTCCAGATTCCAGGTGCAAATTATAGATTTCTTATCGCTCTTGAACCACCGTGATACGTTTTGGCCTGAGCAGGCCTTGATCACATGACGCATCTGCGGAGTGCCTTCACATATTTAAAGTGCTGAGTGCATACACACGTGACATGAGATTTTCATAGACAGAGAAGACATACAAATTTACGTGCAATATTTCAATAACATGGCTCTGTTTCTAATGAAAGAGAAAGCAATTAATACTTTTTACATAGATGATAAAAACAGTTATCAAAGAATACATTTTAAATCATAAAAAATTTAAATATCCTAAAATTTAAAATGTAACTGTGCATCACAGGGTATTTTGTTATGCGGCAACTGAATTCGCATTTGAGTGTACGATATTTGCATATGTGGGGAGATAAAAATGATAGGGCTATTGGATTTGTATAGTTTCCATGATCACTCACACCGTAACCCTTCACATAATGTTAATGTTAATTGGTTCACCAGTGTTCTTGCATCTATGTATTACCATAAATATAGCCCAAGTGGGCCTATCCTTGTCTCTTCTTTTATATAAACATATAAACACTGAAAAAACACCTGCACAACCACAAACTAAATGCCATTCAAAGATAGGAAAAGTAGAGTGAAAGAGCCATTTTTATTTCTTCCTGAAGAGGCTAATACAATGTAACTTTGTTATATAAGGTAGCAGTAAGAAAGACTGGGCTAACATTATTCTATTTGAGTTTTGTTGTCTAGGGATGTCACTAAAATATTGTTCTTCTTCCTTTTTCAGTTCTGTGGTCTTTGGTCTAAATATACAGGGGTTAGAAGCATGTTTTAGTTGTTGTTTATTTATGTTATAAACTGTAGAGAATCAGGAATTATTAAAATAATATTTGATATTTGGCTACGTTTGAGTCTTTCACTGATAGGAAAATTGTAGGTTTCATAAGAATCTGTCCCAATATGTACCATCACATTTACCCATAGAGAATGAGTAAAAAACCTTGATACTTCAGCCCCCTTTTCTAGTGAGTCAGTATTGATAGTAGCTGAATTGCCAAACGCCCCAGGTTTTAAACATTCACGGGTATATGTGAAAAGAGTACAGTCACTAAGCAACTGGGATACTGGTGAAAACATGACACCAGTCTTTAAGAAAACATGCAATGTCACTTGGAAAGCAGTTGCAAAAAGTTCTTACCAAGTTCAACAAAGAATGGAGTGATATTATTTGTATTTACAGTGATTCAGATAAGTAAATGAAAAGGTTGTGTGATGACCTATCAAAATCGATACCTGAGCGGAAGTGCTTCCCTGTAAGAGAAACTTGCCTCTTGTTAGATAGTATGCTGAATGCATCTTTACAATCTTCACATTTAATGAAGAATGCTATTGACTTTTTAGTCCATTCTGGTGCACTGTTTTGTTATGCGCGGAAACTAAACTGCAAAACATTTCTCATTTTGTGTATTGTATGGCATCAAAGAAAGATCCATCACAAAAGTGTCACTTAGCTGGTGGTTCTCAGTTCTAGAAGCCATGAATGGTATATTATTCATGTGGCAACCGCTTACAGAACATTTGCTGAGTAATGATGCCAAAGGCAAGAATTGTGAGGATCTTGGGTCAAATATTGGTAGTGATTTGAAAAAAGTACACTCTACTGCATAGATTTTTACAGGGAAGCATGACTGCTGTAGTGGACATATTAAAAAAAGAGTCTGAAAACACCCTTGTCTACCAAGTGTTCAGCATAATTGGTGTAGATGTGAAACATCTCCTTGACAGTAGGCTGGGCGACACTTTTAGTGACTTTGGCACTGCAACATATTCCATGTTAGAGTGCTTGCCACTTGGTAAGTAAAGAAATGTTGAGGAGCAATTCAGGAACTTTTATTTTAACAATGAATGAGAAATAGCCTTTCATCAACCATGGCATTTGAAGTCAATGAAGCCTGTTAGAAATGGGGTCTCTAGATGGCAGAGGTAGTGTTGGGGAACTTTAGCAAAAACACTAACCTGAAATTTGTGCCCAATCCACTGGAACAAAGAGGTGCTCCCAACACTCCCAAAGACAGCCCCTAAAATGGAAATGGGTAATTATCATATAAGAAGGCTAACTAAAGGAGATGTGGGGAATGACTTGAAAAACCAGTGGCCACTTCTTAATTCCCCCAGGAGACTCAAAAACTTCGGATCAGAGGAGATGATCACAAATAACAGTCTAGGGGAAAGAAAAGGACAGACAAGACTCTCTTTAATGTTTTGGCTATAACAAACTTTAGTTGAGTATAAATGCCTATTCTGCAGAGATAATTTCCACTTACCAGCTATAGTCTCCAGACTGATAACTCAAGGCAGATTATGAGGTGCCGAGTCACTTCTTTCACAGTTCTTCATGTGTAGCCAGGTATTCCAGTGAATATGAAATGGTCCAATATCCTTGGAAAAAAGTATAACACAAGAAATAATCCAGAGAAAAGTGAAAGTAAATAACAGGCAGTAATCCCGCCTGTGAGTTGGCAAAAGTCAAAAACGTGGCCACAAAAATGCCAATGAAATAATATTGTCAAGAAATTAAATGCAGCTTCAATATGCAGTAGTCCTTTAGTAAAATAATTAAGACACAAATGCGTGTGCACTGGAAACGCAGACGCGAACCCAAAAACAAGACGCGACCGCGTATGTACCTCAAAACGCGGCTGCAATCGCCAAAACAAAGACGCAACCACGTATTAATTCCAACACGCAGCCTCGAGTGCAGGATCACAAGACGCGGCCGCCTATTATGCGAAAACGCTGGAACTCAAGACGCGGTCACGAAAACAAAACAAGACTCGGCACGAGAGCAAAGCGGCCCAGAGTTAACTCCCAAATATCCAAAAAAAACAAGGAGATTCAAAATAGCGGCTTAAATAAATCAAAATACAGCTATAGAGGAAGTGATTCCAGGAGAAAAGGCGCAAGTAGTCTTCAGGGTTCCAGGGGAAGAAGGCACAGAAAATCCTCCAAGAGACGCAGAAAGGGGGCATGGACAAGGTTCCAGAACTGAAAGCCAAGCACATGATCTCCTCTGTTGACATGCATTTAAAGCTAAAGGGAGTGTGTATAAACACCCTCACTTCTTCAAGGAGCATGGCAAGGGACTCTCTATAAAGAGTCTTACCTCTGCAGAATATGCATATCTTAGTATGTCTAGCAATGAGGCATTTAATGATACAGAAAGCGTGAACTCTGACAGGTAGGTACATTTGTCCAAATAGGGACCATTGCTTCTAGTCAGGGTAAGGGGGATACACTCTTTAGATAAAACTAGCTCCCTCCCCTCGGTAGGTTGGCACGAGCAGACAGGCTTACCCCAAAGGCAATGTGTAAAGTATTTGTACCAACACTCACAGTAACACAGTGAAAACACCACAATTGGAAAGCACACCAGTTTAGAAAATTAAAGTATCTTTAGCTAAAATAAACAAGACCAAAACGACAAAAATCCAACATACACAGTTAAAAATATGACTTTCAAAAGGTTTCAAGAACTTGTACCATAGAAAACTATGGATGCGTAACTTTTCAGCAAAGTACCTAAAGATGTGTCAAAATTCACAAGGACAAACAGCCGTAGAGAAAGGAAGCGTTGGAGAACTTGGTGCACAGGTATAATGAGTTACACACCGCAGGTGATGCGTCATTTTGCGAAGCTTCGCGCCGTCCAGCGTCGGTGCTGGGGGCTACGCAGCAAGACTTTACGTTGCCCGGCGAGACTCGCCGAAGCTTCATGTTGTCCGGCACTGGTTTAGAGAGACTTTGCACGGCTTTGCAATGCTTCATGCTGGTTCTTGCAGAGATTAGCTGCAATACCCACCTCTGAGGACCTGTAACTGGAAGGAGGAACCTCAGGCAAGGGTAGGACTCAAAGATGGCAGCAGAAGCAGCGGATTTGCAGGGAGTCTTTTGTGTCCCTGACACTTCAGAACAGGAGCCAGAACACTTCAGGCCCTTGGAGATCTCCTTCAAGCAGGAGACACAGCACACAGCAAAGTCCTTCTCCTTTCCTTGGCAGAAACAGCAACTGCATGCCAACCCCAAACACACAGCAAGGGTATTACTTCTCCTTAGTCTCTCCAGCTCTTCTCATTTGCACAGGTTCCTCTTGAATTCCAGGAATGTTCTAAAGTCCGGGGTTTTGGGTATGATACTTATACCCCAAAATGTCTTTGTTCTCTTTGTGCAAGGGGCTCTGAGCCCAGTTCAAACCAGTTCTGAAGACCTCTCTGCAAGTGCACAACAGCATCCATTGTCGATGTGAGCCTTGGGTCCAGACACACCACATGGGGGCAGATCCAGTATTGTGGAAGGCAGGCATAACTCTATTCAGGTACAGGTGCTACTCCTCCCACCACTCCAAATGCTGATCAGGCCTTTTAAGCTTAGTCACTCCAAAGCCAGACAGTCAATCCACAAACCGGCAGAAACACACAGGATGGTTGAGCAAGAAAATAGACACTTTGTAAAAGTGGTATTTTCAAACACACAATTTAAAAACCATCTTTACTGAAAGATGTGTCATTAAATCCTGAGTTCAGGGATACCAAACTCTATTTTTCCATCTTATCCCTATGGGAATATTTGCTTGTAAAATGTTACAAAGCATTCCCTATTCTGTCCTATGGGGCAAGATAGCCTTTCAATAGTGTGAAACAAAATTGGCAGTATTTCATTATCAGGACATCTTACACACTCCAGTACATTTCCTACATTTCACATACACTGGATCCTGCCCAGGGGGGTACCTAGGAGGAAGAAGCAAAAAGTTTGGGGACAACCCTGCAAAAAGGGCCATTTCCAACAAAGCCTCACTGTGGTACTCTGCACAAGTTATAGATCTCTTCCATTAAGGAAAATTTTCTTCGGAGTTTCAAAAGTGCTGCCTCATTTTTGACTGCGTCAATAACTCTGAGGGTATTTACGCCCAGTTCAACGCATATGTTGCAGAATATATCGCAGGGAATCACAATCTTCGGGTGCACCAGTATTAGCATGGAAAGCTATGTCAGTGGCCAAAGTTAGTAAATTGTGTACTGGCTATTTTGCCATTGACTGTCTCAAGTGCCAATGTTGAAGATAAAAGATAAAAGTTTACTTTGGAAGAAAAGAGCGAGCATACATGACCAAAGACTCACTGAAGAAATATTGTATGGTGTACTACAATAAGTTTGATTTGTAAAAATTTACTTGGACCTCATACACTGTACGTACACTGTCAATATACCATGTACCATCAGTGCATAAAGCAAGCAATAATAAAAGCAAAAAGTTCCAGAAAAACACTGTTTCTGTTGCTTTTCATGGGACAAAATGTGTAACCACTGATAATCACTGTTTTCTTAAGTTATTGAAATCACTTGAAAACACTGCGAAAACCCCACTAGAATTGACTAAAAATAGAAACTGAAAGCAGGAAAGCCTATATATAATCTATGTAAACAAAGTGCTATAGTGCAAAAAAAGGGCCACCACACTGATTCGTTACTGTCCATAAAGTGCTGAAAGTGCATTTGGTTACTAAAGGAAAGCATGTTTTCCTATTGTTGTTATATGATGGGTTCAGCATATTTTTGGAATATTTTTTGCAAGGGACTAGTCTCTCTGGTGGATGCTCTACATAATGTATGATGGGATTAGAGGTAGGTGTAAAAATCCTCACTTTTATTGTGACCCAGTGGTGTCTTGATGTCCGGTTTGATTATATACCTTGTTTCAAGTTTTCTTAAAAGTGCTTCCCGGTTGCCCCCTCATCTTAGGATGGGGACAGCATCCATAACATAGTATTCCAGATGTTCAAGGTTGTTGTTGTGGGTGTTTTTGAAATGATTTGCCCTTATGTTTTGGAGTATTCTTCTGTGGACCGGCATTTTCTTTTTCTTTTTTTTTGTATCCTCATTTGCCTTGCCCTCCTCTTAATTAGCCTCCAACTGCAGTTTTGTACTGCCCACATATTGTAGCCCACAAGAACACTTCAACACATAAATTGCATACTCTGTTTTACATGTGAGCAACTTTTAAATATATCTATATCTATATCTATATTCACTGAAAAAACCATAGGTTTCACATCCGTTATAGTTAGGAATTAGCATTGAAAAAACCTTTGAAATTCACTGAAAAAACCATAGGTTTCACACATGTTATAGTTAGCTGGACATTTCACTCATACAAAACCTTTGAAATTCCCCCGTTATAGTTAGTTCAGCTAACTATAACTTACGCGCCCGCAATGCACTGCTGATGATGTCACATACTACATCACTCATGACATGGTCAGTGACATCACTCATAGTTCACTGATGACATCTCAAATGACATCATTGATGACATCACTGATGAATTTCAAAGGTTTTGTAAATGATAATTTTTAAAGGTATTCATTATTACATTTCTGACTTTCTATACTAATTTCCTTCATTTTTATTATAATGATTTATAGTTATTTTATTTTGTAAGTTATATTTCATATTCCTAATGTAAAATAATAACAAAGCAAAAGTCTAAAATAATTTTTTTATTATTATTTTTTCCAATTTATTAAAATCAAATTCCATATATTTCCTTTTTCCTTTTTGTATAATCATACTGTACATGTACGGTGATCGCACATACTTTGTACAGGTAATTGTACACTGCACGTACAAATGCATACGTTACGAATACGTTTTGACGTTACACGTTGCATCGACGCTTCAGTGTGACGTCATGTACGATGCCACGTGCACGTACGGCGCAAACGTTTTTAATTGTTTAAAAACATATATTTATGTATTTAATGTACATACTAAGGAAAGACATTATCTGGAATAATCATGAAAATATTTTTTTTTAACTTTTAATAACCGTATATTACTTTTGAAAGCAATTACGAAAAATACAACTGTACGTCGTACGTACTTGCACCGTAAACGCCCAGTAAATGCACTGTAAGTGTATGCAAAGCCATGTGAGCATAAAAGGAAAGTTTTGATTTGTTCATTATACTTCATATTTAAACTGTTGAAAGACCCTTCCTATTTTGAACATTCTACTTGGACTTTCTCAAGAGAAGCATGGATTCTGTGGAGCTGTAGTCCTTTAGAACCAAACTATACAATGGCTGCTCTTTTTGAAACTTCATCAGAACATTCCTGTGAGGAAGAATTTATTGCTGAGCAACTTCAGCAAAAGAGAAAAAAAGTTTTAATTTGGAAGGTTTTTTACATATCCTGAGGGACAAAAAAAAAGTCAATCCACCGAAAGTAACTTGCAAGATCTGTGAGGTTACTCTTTCCAAGGGTGATCCCATTAAAAAGTACTCTTTCAGTACAGCCAGCATGGTTCACAATGTCAAAATTTAGCATCCAAATAACTATGCAAGGATGGCAACACAAACGTTGCAGGAGAATCCTCAACCTGCAGTTCCTACTACCTCAACTCCACAACCACCTCCTCCGAGTAGTCCGCATCCTATTATTGTGCCACAGTTTGCAGATCTGAAATTTCATTGTAAATATTGCAACAAATTGCTTTGTTACATTCTATTGATCTCATTGTGGAGAGTAAAGAAGAGCACCGTTGTCCAAAACAATGATTTTATTTTTAACTTTTTTGTTCCTGTTCCACACTTTTTTTGTTTCCAGTTCCATTTTTTTTTTAAACTTGTTGAAAAAATACAAAAAAATACAAAAAAATAGAAAACTAAAAAGACAAATAAAACAGTTCTTATCAGAACTACCTTCACTGGTCAAAGAAAGAACTATATTTCTATATTAGTCTGTACAAGTTTGTCAAAATGAAAGTGTAGTTCATAAATGAATACATTAGTAGTGTATGGTGAATGTGAAACTGCCAAGTGAGAGTGAAAGTGAGAGTGTCTGGCTGAATGTATAGCAGCTTCACTTTTAGAATAGTATATACATAAGCACATACTGCTGAATGACTCACTAGAACATTGAACCAGTAGTGTGAGAGTGTTTGGTGAAAGTCTAATGATACACACTAGGGAATAGAACCTATAAAAGACAAGTTTGCCGGTGCATATAAAACAATACATATGTTGTCTATAAGGGTTTGAAATAGTCCATACCCTACGGCCCACTTTGCACCATGAGTACTTGGGTAGTAGCTAAATGATTACAATTCTGGAAGCAGAGTGTCTCAAACCATTATTATATAATAATACATTTATTCTTGTAACATTTCATAAGTTAATGCACCTTCAAATATAATTTCATCAGGAATTTCATTTTCCTGGATATCATTTTCAAAAGTCATCTGATGAATCTCAATCTCATCTAATGCTTCCACAAAAGCATCATCCAAGGTTTCATCAAGAAAATCACACCTGATATCTCCAACATTCATCTCTTCCACTTCAATAACGTTGCTCATAAAAGATATGTTCATTTCTTCTACGACAGTGTTAGTATTTTCAAAATCGTCTTCCATATTGTTTTCTTGATTTCCCATTGTAAATTTGTTATGCTGACCTCCTTCTATAAAAACATAAACACTTTATTTTATCTTTTTTCCTAATACAGAACACAAAACTAGCTTTATCAACTAATTTTCCCTTTAATAAATATTATATAAATACCATTCTCAACTACTTTATAACATTATATAATTATAATTATTTATATGAACGTTCAGTTTTAAAATGTATTAAATTACCAAACCAGTCACTCCTTATCACTATCTGAAAAAAAACAGGCTGTTATTATAAAATACAGTAGTAAAAAAAGTACAATATCTCTATTCACCTTACCTGGTCCAAACTAGTAAAGAATACTGGAACACTTTTTTCAAATCTATATAAAAGATACAAACCATCTTTGTTCCATTGACATGGATACATAACAGACACTAACAAAGAACAATTATTTAACAACCTACCCCACTTTATCTCTATTCCTTATCGATAATTTAGTCTAACGCTACTATTTACCTACTCCTTGGTCTTTCAAACTAGCCTCTCCTCTAGTGTTTATCTGCAACCTTTGTGCTTTCTCTTCAGGAATATCTATGAAGCAATTCAAAACGGGTCTGAACTCGGTAACGTCTTAGGTGAAGTGCGCACTCGTTAGGGAGTGTGCGCCTCACCAAGGATTCCCCACAGGCGTGTGGTAAATGACTAGACCGCCACCGCGTCTTTCCTCGAG